>NC_139231.1:22991064-24334671 GCF_977018435.1 Lepisma saccharinum | reverse complement strand
GTATAAAAGCACCAGCTCAGCCATTAACTGCTGAACCCAACTGATATTTTTATTAAGTATAAAGTTTGGAATTGAAGCCCAGAAAATCTTATATAATAAACTACAAGAAAAAATGCCAAAACAAAAATATTGCAATCAGTGTAATAAAAATATATCTAGTTCTCATTGGGCTAGGCATTGCCGTATTTGTAACTCTAGGAAATGCAGAAAGGCCATGAAAATATGTCCAAGATGCCATAAAATATTAAGCAAGGCATATTACAAATGGCATAAGTGTAATTCTTATGTACAGTCATCAACATTGCCCCCACAACCATCCACATCTGGTCTGAAAAGGAAGCATGAAACACCTGTTAATGCTGGACCTGCAAAACAGCCACGCCATGAACCTACCCGTAGCAGTTTTAATGCCCAACTTAGGGATTACCAGTTTGTATCAGAGCTAAGATGCGGCATTGAGAATTTCTTGAACAGTATAAATTCTGATCTGCAGGCAATTCTTAATGCACAAAATGGCTCTTATAAGCTCTCCCTCAAATTGTTTGTACAATATAAGAAACCAAACGGCACAAAATTTACACAGCCCCACATAACAGAAACTGTACCTGTATATTCAAATGCAAATTCAGACAAAATAATAGGCAATTTGATAGATCAATTAAATATCAAACACTCTGAATTTGCGGCAAAAGAGTCAGGATGGAGCCTATGCGGTTCATCACACAAGCTCTATGTTAATATTTCTGAATTCACTCCATTACAAGGATCTACTTATGTGCCTTTGCCTGCTAATATCAAAAACAAAAGAGCCGTGGTCAATATAAAAAACGCCGACCAGAAATGCTTTTTGTGGTGTATATTAGCTGCTTTGTATCCAGTTTCAAGGAATCCTCAGAGAATAAGTTATTACAAACAGCATGAATATGATTTTGACGATGTAATGGAGGGTTTGGAATATCCAATGTCAGTTCAGAATATTGATAAATTTGAAAAAAGGGCCAAGCACATCAATGGCAAACAATTATCTATTAATGTATTTATTTGTTCCACTGGCAATTGTCCGATAGCACCTCTCAGAATCAGTACAATTGATGATGAATCTGCTATTCCGATTGATCTGCTCTTAATTGAAGGGGATGATACATACCATTACACTCTGATACATAATCTTGAAGCTTTAGTGAGAACACAACTAGACAAAACTCATACAATATTTAAGTTGTGCAGAAGATGTTTGACTGTATTTGATGGTCAAAAAATGGTAAATGGTGTTTGTGAAAAAAATGCAGAAATTGCCAAAAACAAGCTAATTGAGCATCTGAAATACTGTGGCAACCATAAACCTGTTCATATGGTGATGCCCAATCCAGGTGAAAATTGCAAATTCAAAAAGTATGAAGCCTTGTTGGAACACCCAGCATATATTGTCTGTGATTTCGAATCGAACCTCAAACCTATTGCATTCTGTAGCCCAGATCCAGAAGAATCATCAAGTACACCATACCAGCAACATGAACCTTCCAGCTTTTGTTATGTGGTTGTACGGGATGGTGTAGCTAGTGAGCCATACTTATACAAGGGACCAAATGCCATCAAAAAATTTGCACATAGAATAGAAAATGTGTGCCGTGACATAGCATCTAACATCTTATTAATATCAAAGCCTATGTTGCCTTTAACAGAGGAACAGATTGAAGATTTCAACAAAGCAGAAAAATGCCCGGTATGTGATTCTGAATTTTCAGATACAAATATCAAGGTAAAACACCATTCTCATACAGATGGTAAATTCTTAATGGCCCTGTGTAATAGCTGTAATATTAAGATCAAGAGACCAAGATTTATCCCCATATTCTGCCATGGAGCATCCAATTATGATTTCCATCATCTGATCAGGTACGAGGGGTTTGAGAAGCAGAATTTAAACATTTTAGCTGAAAATGATGAAAAATATATATCTATTAGCAAGATAATTAAAGTTGATGGTGTTCCTATTCACATAAGATTTCTTGATTCTTACAGATTTTTATCAGCTAGCCTGGATACACTGGCCTCTCAATTATCTGATGATGACTTGAAAATCACACGTGCCTCGTTTCCAGATCAGGAGCTGAAATTAATTAGGCGGAAGGGTGTATATCCATACGACTATGTTACAGATTTTTCTAAATTTGATGAGTGTTCCCTGCCACCACAAGAAGAATTTTACAGCAAAATCAGAGGATCTGGAATTACTGATGAAGATTATCACCATGCCCAGTTGATGTGGGACAATTTAAATTGCCAGACATTTGGTGATTATCACATGGCATATTTAAAACTTGATGTGACCCTCTTAGCTGATATATTGCAGGCATTCAGAAAATCTTCCATGCAAAATTATGGACTGGACCCAGTGTATTTTTACAGTGCCCCGGGCCTAGCATGGGCCGCAACATTTTTCAACACCAAAATGCAATTGGATCTGATCCCAGATCAAAATAAGTATCTGTTTATGGAGGAATGTATAAGAGGTGGGATAGTGCAATGTTCCCAGAGATATGCCAGAGCAAATAACAAATACATGCCTGATTATGATCCAGCACGGCCATCAAATTATATACTTTATGCGGATGCAAACAACCTCTATGGTCACGCTATGATGGATAAATTGCCATATGCAGAGCTTGAGTGGGTCGAAGATTTCAATATTGAAGATCTTCAGAATTTTGATGACAGTGAGTATGGACTCTTCTTAGAGGTTGATCTGACAATTCCTGATGATTTACACAATAAATTTTCTGATCTGCCCCCAATTCCCGAGGTTCAGTGCTCACCTGGCTCTAAACAGAAGAAGCTCATGACGACACTGGAGCCAAAACAGGGTTATGTCATATATTATAAAAACCTCCAATTCCTGATGAAACATGGTGTCCAAGTGACCAAAGTTGGCAAAGTTTTGAGGTTCAGGCACTCAAGATGGTTGAAACCATACATTGATACAAATACGGAGCTTCGAACATCTGCAAAAAGCGAATTTGATAAGGGCTTGTTTAAATTGATGGTGAATTCAGTGTATGGCAAAACAATTGAAAATGTCAGGAAACATACCGATGTTAAAATAATTACTGACCCCAGCCGGAGCAAAAAATTCGTTGCAAAGCCCAACTTCAATTACAGAAGAATTTATGATGAGTACATGGCACTTTTCAACATGATGAAAACAAAGATCAAGTTTGATAAACCTATTTATGTAGGGGCTGTGATATTGGAATTGTCCAAATTACATATGTTAATATTATATTATGACGTGCTGAAACCTTTTTACGGTGATCGTGTAAAATTATTGTACATGGACACGGATAGTTTTATTCTCGATATTCAAACAGAAGATGTTTATCAAGATATGTCACAGCCTGAATTGTTTCAATACTTTGATACCAGTGAACATACAAAGATTCAACAACACCACAACAAAAAGGTGCCTGGCAAGTTAAAAGATGAGACACTTGGTGATGTTATTGTGGAATTTGCTGGGTTAAGAGCCAAGATGTACAGTTTTGAAACATGTAGTGGTGCTGTTGCCAAAAAGGCCAAGGGCATTGGCAGAGTGACTGTTGAAAAAGATCTCCAATTTGAAGATTATAAAAATTGCATCAAATCACAGAATTCAATCAGAACATCAGAAAATAGAATTCAGAGTGAGAATCACTTGCTGACTTCAAATATTGTAACAAAAGTGGCTCTGGACCCACATGATGATAAGAGATGCATTTTGTCATGTGGCACACATACTTTACCTTGGGGGCATTGTGATTTGAAAAGTGGGAAACAATGCCCAATTACAGAGCATGATTTGAAATAAATAAACATGCCTATGAACTTATTTGGGTTCAAAAAACAGGCTATTATGGACCTGCCGACACCACAACCCTCTCCTGATTTACAATCTGTAATGTCTAAACTGAGTGGCTTGTTAATTATTCATCTGAACAGCATACTTACAGATCTTGATGAAGAAACAGGCAAAACATTGTACATATTTAACAATAATTTAAATCATTACCAATTACCTGTGGGTGGGCAATTGCAATTTATTACAACCCCTGAGGGTGATGTTAAAATTTCAGTAGGGAGAAATATTTATAGAATCAAGCACTCAAACATGGTTTCTGGCACTGTATATACTGTTTCTGCTGGTGACTGCTTATATATTGAGGTCCCTGGATCCTATGACAAGCTTATACCCTTTTTTATAGAATTAAGAATCAGATACTCTATAATAAATAACCACTAAAAGAAAATGCCTAATGATATATTTGGTCATACAAGACATGAAGATCACAGTGATGAGATTCTGATGCTTGATGTCAGAGTCAAGAAATTAAGAAGTGATTTACAAGCTTTACAAACCACACTCAATGCCAGTCTTCAATTAGAAATTACAAATTTACAATCACAATGCATGGACCCTCTTCTTAAAATTGATTCTGAACTCAAATTATTGCTTCAGAAATATACTGATCTGGCCACATTAGATAATTTTCAAAGTTTAGAAGAAGCTGTAGCAGCTCTTCAAGCCAAATTTAAGACCCAGGCTACCAACTCCGAGCAATTGAAACAGCAATTGGAAGAGCAGATAAATAATGTCCAGGCACAGCTCCAAACAATTGTCAAAAGCATAAAATCACAAGAAGATTTTGATCTAGTGATTTCTACTCTAAAGGAACAAATTCAGTCACTCCAGATACCTAACCTGGACCCTCTGAACAATGCCATAGCCGAGGTTAAAGAAAAAATTGAGACACTTGAAAATTTTATGAACAACTTGCCATCTTCTGATGCTTTGAATGCAATAACTCGGAGTGTTGCAAACATTAAGCTGCAACTTGAAACATATGAAGATTTTGGAAAAATTCAAAGTTCCATAACCCATCTTGAAGGTACAATAGCAGCAGTGCAAAGTGATTTGGCAAATGTACTAGAATCCCGATTGCCTGGAATTGTAGACACCCTTGTCAGTGTCCAGCAACAAATCACAAAGCTTGAAAACCTCAACACCGAATCTGAACTATCTCATTTTCATCACTTGATCGATGATATCCAAACAAAGCTTGAAATTTTACAACAATCCACACCCACTCAGGCAGATATAGCCCTGCTCCAAAATGCAATGCAAAATGTGGCTGATGCTTCTGAATTAAACAATGTGAAATTGGCACTTGAATTTTTGCAGAATACAGTATCAAATCTTCCTACATCACAGGAACTTAAAAATATAAAGAGGGCAGTGAATAGGATATTGAAATCAGAAGATATCAAGAATATCCAGGCAGAGATCAAACAACTTACTCAGACAGTGGCTATTCTTCCAACTAATCAACATATTAATGAACTGCATGCACTGTTTGAGGATATCAGAAGGCAGGTCCATGATCTTACTGCTCAAAATTCAAAATTGGCAGTTGTTGAAAATTTGCAACAAATTGTAGCTAATATCAAGCAACAGCTAGGGACCATGGAATCCAATCAAGCAAATGCTCTGTCTGTTTTTGCCACCCAGCTTCAAGAAATTGTGCAACAATACAAGAAACTTGTTGTGGACATAAAGATCAAGCCAGGCCATGATGATGTTGTTAGGACCATCAATGAGCACCTTGAATCTGTAACAAGCAGATTGCTCACAGCAGAAAAGGAAATAACGGGCATAATCGAGAATCCAAAACATACAGTAATTCTTGAATTGTACAGCATCCCCAACAAAGAATATGATTCACCATTTACACCAGGTGGCAAAATATATATGCTGTCCCCTGCACAATTTTATTACCAGTTTTTTGTTGGAGGCACATTGAGACCAATCAAGATCAAATATTGGCATCAGCCACAGGCACACCACTACCCCACCTTATCGATAACAAATGCTGACAACAAACCGAAAATCACCAGTGTAGAATTGGAGGATTTTACAGATCCCAATACATTAGAAACAGCCTATACTGAAGATGATGGCACTTTGGAATTTAAAATACAAATAGGGGACAAATTATATTTAGAAAATCCTGCAGTATCAGCTGCTGAACACCCCATAGTTGCAATATTCTTGTTTACATATTATGTCTAGACAAATTATTGTTGATGAATTACACAGACAGGCCAGACATAATTATAAGAGACTCCCAGTAGTCACAAAGGGCATAGATGATTTATGGCAGAGCGACTTGATTGAAATGGCAACTGGGCAGTTGAAAAACTTGGACAAAATCAACAGGGGCTACAAGTATCTACTCACTGTCATAGACACATTTTCAAAATTTGCCTGGGCTGTGCCACTCAAATCCAAGACTGGAAAATGTGTTACAGAAGCCTTCAGGACAATCATCAATCATTCAGGAAGATCACCGCGCTATTTGCAAACAGATAATGGCAAAGAATTTTATAATTCTGTGTTCCAACAATTTATTAAAAGCCAGGCAATAAAACATTACTCGAGTTACAGTGACCTCAAAGCCTCAATTGTAGAGAGATTCAACAGAACCTTAAAAAATCTTATGTATAAACAATTTACCCTGCAAGGTAATTATAAATGGATTAATATTCTTCCAGAACTTCTACATAAATATAACAACTCGGTCCATTCCACAATCAACATGAAACCCTCTGAAGTAACTTCATCTGATGAGCAAAAATTGATCAGGACTGTTTATTATCCTAGATACCAGCCAACAACAAGAAGGGCCAAATACAGGGTAGGCGATCAAGTAAGAATCAGCAAATATAAGCACTTATTCAAGAGAGGCTTTACGAGAAACTGGAGCACCGAATTATTTACAGTGGTTCAAGTTAAACCCGGGACCCTTAACACATATATAATAAAAGATCACCGAGGAGAAATTCTCAAAGGCCGATTCTATGAACAAGAGCTCAGCAAAACTAAACAGCCTGACACATATCTCATAGAAAAAATCATCCGCAGAAAAGGCAACAAATTATTTGTCAAATGGCTGGGTCATCCGGAAAACAGCTGGATCGATGCAGACAAAGTGATAATATGAGCACCTGGGATGTTATAAAAAGGCTGCCAGAACCTGAACAGCAGAATAAGATAAATGGAGTGCTGCTGCCTGATAATATTAGATGTCTTATTGTTGGGCCATCAGCTTGTGGTAAAACTACACTAATGGTTGATAATTTTTTATTGGCACCCAACTGGTTAGACTGGAAAAACAGGCACTTGTATGTCTTCTCTAAGAGCTTGGAACAATTAAAATATCAGCAGCTGATGAAGCTATATGATGGATTGGATATAGCCACTTTTGAACCAGATGTTAAGCCACTTCATGAATGTCTCGATAATTCTGTTGTTGTGTTTGATGACATTATACTGGATAATCAAAACAAGGTTAGAAATTTCTTTACACAGGGGCGGCACAAAAACATTGATTGCTTCTACCTGGCACAGACTTTTTCTAAAATACCGAAGCAACTGATCCGAGACAACAGCAATTTTATATGTGTGTTTCATCAAGACCATACCAACCTCAAACACATACATGATGAATATGTAGGTGGGGACTTGAGCTACAATGATTTTTCCAAGTTTTGCAGCAGGTGCTGGAGCCAGGACAGTTATGGGTTTGTCACAATTGATATGACAAGAACACCCAATAGTGGCAAATACAGAAATAAAATCAACGATTTTCTAGACGTTGAGACATAAATAAACAACCATGAAACGACCAGTCATTGATGATCTTAAGTTAAGAGATTATCTTGTAAAAAGATTTAAGGGATGGAAATCAGAGAACCGTGGAATTTATGAAAAACACAAGCAAACAGAACAGCCTGTCATTGATGCTATTAATAATTTAGGTAAGAATATCAAAACTGTTACAGAGCAGAATCAAAATTTGCTCACAGAGCTTGTACCTGTAGCTGCAAGAAACATATTAGATTATCCATTCACCCCACTTTCCAGTATTCATACACCTAGTCCTGTTGCTCCTCGAAGAATTGAGGCTAGTCAGGATCCTATTGAATTGGGTCTTCTTGCTCAAAAATATTTAACCACACCTAAAGACAACAAAGATGAGGTCTTTGGCTTATATGCCGACACAGAGCTTGATGGCAGCATTATTCATAGAATCGGTAATTTCAGAGTAACTTTTATGGGGGATGATATAATTGTATATTCAGAATCTCGTCTCGGAGAAAAAGGTGCTTTTGTTAAGTACACCGGCACACCTGGATTGTGGGAACTGATAACTAGGAAAAGGCCTGGCAGCTATACAGATCAAGATTATGAGGATTACAAAGAAATATTAATAAAATCAGATGCTCTATACCAGAACAATGATCCCACACAAAAAAGGGTCAAGTCTAGCAGTGGGGCAAAATACAACAATTTAATCAAGCCCATATGGTCGCAGATCAAGACTGGCAGTGGAATCAAACAATACAACACCCTGCCTAAAGAATTTGTGTGGGTTGATGATGTCAGGAAACTTGTGGATAGGTTATTGGTGATAGCTGGGGAGGAAAATGCTGGCAACCACAATTTTTACAATGAAAAGGTTGGAATTATGGACATGATAAGCACAAAATTGTCTAATTTTATAGTGAATGACCCTAAGGGCATTGGATATCTCATAAAAATTATTAATACTCTACCACTTAAATTTTGGAATATTTCTGAGGGTCGGGGCCTGGTTAATGACATTATAAACAAGCTGCCATTTGAACTACACATTCCAGGCTATCAGTATTGTGGTCCCGGTACAAAACTGGATCATAGATTAAACAGAGGTGACCCTGGTGTTAATCCTTTAGATGCTGCTTGTAGAGACCATGACATAGCATACAACACACATTCTGATCTTGACAAGAGACATGTTGCAGACAAGAAATTAGAAGAGGCAGCATTTGGTAGATTTGTAAGCAAAGATGCTTCTTTGAGTGAAAAAATAGCAGCATTGGGGACCACCATAGCTATGAGCACCAAACAAAAACTGGGGTGGGGGTTGTGAACATGTATATAATAAACCTACAATGAAGGCCAAGGGTGTTATGTATCAAATACCTTATGCAGGTCTCAAATCTCTTAAAACTATTGACAGTCTCTTGACCAAAAAGCAGCGCAAGAAAAAAAATTCTTGTATTGCAAAGGGCCATGGTATGAAATTGTTGCTTAGTACCCCCCAATTAAAAAAATTACAGCAATCAAGAAAAAAATCACATGTGGGGGGATTCATATTTACCATCCCTGCCATCTTAGCTGCTCTCGGGGCTGTTGGGAGCTTGGCTGGGGGATCAGCTGCCATAGCAAAAACAGTAATAGATGCCAAGAAAAATAGGGCGGAATTAGATGAGCAGAGGCGCCATAACCTGGCAATGGAGAAAAAAGGCAAAGGTGTTAAGAGAGCCATGAATAAGTTTAAAAAAAACAAGAGGCGCTTACAAACCAAGATATTGAAGCTTTAATCAAGCCATTGGGCATCAAACATTTTAGAGGTGTGTACATGTCTGATTCTTTACCAGAACAACCACTCAACAAAGAGTGTGGCATTGTTAATTTGGATGAGTACAAAAATCAGGGCACTCACTGGATCTGTTATCTTAAATATTTAAAACATGATGCATTTGTGTTTGATTCATTTGGAGGTGTTCCACCTGAAAATTTAGTAAAATATCTAAAATCAGCCAATCTTTATTACAATAATGCCCGTGTTCAAAACTTCAAAGATGTTAATTGCGGACATTTGTGTTTATCTGTTCTCAGATACATGTCTCAAATAAATAAACCATCAATTGAAAATTTTCAAAAAGCCTTGTGGTATCTGAAACATCATGGGGGTATTCCATCTCACCAGCCAAAATTCAATATTAAAACTCAAATTGCATGATGACATAGTGTATCCCAAAACAATAGCTCTCAGAGCATTTTACGGCATGTACCTAATCCCCAATATTACACACCACAACAATACAATTGCAGTAGGAGATCAAAAAATTGTCATCACTCCAGGGCAGTATAATCTGTCCACTCTAAATGCTCACTTACCCAGAGGTGTAGTGTTAAGTCAAAATTCTGTCACTCACAGAGTAGAGATTGTATCTGCCACAGAAACAGTGAATCTGGGTACTATAGGAGAGCTGTTGGGCTTTGAGAACAACACAAAACTTGAACCAGCAATCAAACACACTGCTATGAATATACCCAAATTCTTAGCCATAGAGACTCTGAATATTCACTGTAATGTGGCCGAGGGTATGATCACCAAATCAAATGGCATAGGCACTCACAAACAAACCGGCATCATTGCAACATTCAAACCTAATTCCGAATTCATGGAGCCGATCATCTACAATCCATCCCCAACATTATATTTTCCTGTGTGCCATAATAGAATAGATTACATTGAATTGATGGTCACTAATGAAAAAGAAGAATTAGTTGATTTTGCTGGAGCCACAACAACTGCTATCATAGAGATTAACATTTAAATAAAAATACATACAATGGAAAATATTGAGAGTTATGAGCTACAATCGTTCCCCCCAAACAGGAGGACATTTGCAAATTTAAATCAACCCAACACAGAAATAGAGGTTGATCTTGATGTAGGGGACGGCTTTATACACCCTCACAGAGCAGATCTATACATCAAATTTGATGTTGTAAAGCTCGATGGTACAGATTATCCGGCAAATTCAAATATAAGATTGGTAGATAATTTTGTGCCGCATCTGTTCTCTGAAATTGAGATCAGAAAGCATGGCGTTGTTATAAACAGAGTGGATTATCCCGGCATTACCTCCACGGCTTTGGCCACACTAAAATTATCCAAAACCGAGGCTTCATACTACCAAATAGGTGGATTTGAGGCTGGTGATAAGATATTATCCAAGAACCACACAGTGCTGTTCCCCATGCGCCTGTTGCCAGGATTCTTCTCGGATTACAAAGAAATTATGTGGAAGGGTGGGTTAAGAATTACATTTAGAAGAGCTGCAAATGATAATAATGCTTTGATGAGGTACAGTGCAATAAACCCCACAGGGGAAGTTATGCCTAATACCCTACCTGATGAGGGCAAGTGCATTATTCAGACTATGGAGCTAAGAATCCCAGTTGTTGAATATGAGGCCAGTTACGCTCTTAAATACAAAGCAGATATAATAAAAAATCCACAGATTCCTCTGCAATTTTACACATATCAATGCGTACAGAAGCCTGCCGCTGGTACTTATTATGAGTTTGATGCTACAAATTCATTCTCCAGCATACAATACGACATGCCTGATTTTGTAGTGGTACTGTTTCAGACTGGGAGACACAATAATCAGGAAAAAAATTCAAGTAAATTTGATAGCTGCAACATCAAGAACATATATCTTAAAAATGGCAGAAATGAGGTATTTCCTAGAGAAAGTTATAATTTAGACATGTCCAAGGATGATTTTCTTAAATTATATGAGGCATTTTCGGCTTTCAAGAGGGTTACTACAGGCAGTACTGACATGTATTATTCACCAGATGAATTCAAGACACAGAGACCCATGTTTGTAATCAACACTTCAAAAAGAAAACAGGTTGTGGTCAATGACAGGACAAACATTAAAATTATCTGTGAATTCCATGAGGCTTTACCTGAAGACACCATTTGTAGTGTCATTCTCATAGGAGAAAAATCATATGTTTATGATGTAAGAAATGAGAGAGTCACGGAGCAGTTCTAGAAGATATTTGTTCTATTATCCTGTTGTACAACACACAAACCTCAACTGTATTATCAGCTAGCAGTGAATATCTTATGTGTGGGCAGTTGTATATATTTCAATCTATGAGGACTCGAACCCGGAGCCCCTTGTTTACAAGACAGCAATATTAACATTTTGCCATCAGGAGAGGCTTTACATTTTATCAGGACTCAAACCCGAGCCTTTTGCTTACAAAGCAACAATATTAACATTTTGCCATCAGGAGAGGCTTCACATTTTATCAGGACTCAAACCCAGAGGCCTCCTGATTGCAAGGCAATAAAAACCATGGGGCTATGCACCACACTCCACTGGGCCTCAGAACCCAGTAACTATAAGCTTTATATTAATATACATGGCAGAATCAATCTGAGCTACACTAAAATTCAATTCCTGGGATTTTGACAAAAAACACACTATAAGCAATAAGATCATATGGGAACTTGGCATAATTTTAAGTATAAGCAAATCTGTCTGAGAGGCTTTCACCCTTTCTACACTAGAATTCAAAATTCTTAAAATTAAGAGCATGTCACACTGGAAGAATTGGGGTATAGGCCCCTCTTGGCATTGTTTTAAGTATAGGTAAATCTATCTGTTGAGCCCTCGCCTTTTCTACACTAGAAATTCAGAATTTCTTAAAAATCAGAGCATATCACACCTGAAAAATTAGGGTATAGGCCTCTCTTGGCTTTGTTTTAAGTATAAGCAAATCTGATTGTTCAATCAAATAGCCTCGCCTTTTCTACACTTAAAAGTTGTGCTGTCCGTAGCATAAACCCCACTACTTAATACAGTGGTGCAACCACAGGGGCCTGGGGGAATTGCTCCCCCAACCTTGGACGGAAATGAGTACTAGGAGGGGCAAGGGGGACCAAACATTTTCGACCAAGTGTACCGCCCACAACTTCAAATTTTGTGGAAATAAAAATACTTTTCGCCAGAACCGTAGCTCCGTAGCTAGGGGGCGGCAGGAGTCGGCTCTGAGCACAGAACGATCTAAATGAAAATAAGTTGTAAAATTGATTGATTGATTTACGCACAGAAAGGCTAATCAGGACTGGACCTACAGTTTAAAGTGGGATCCGAACCACTGTGCCATGTGCCTCGACCGGGTATCGAACTCGAGATCCTTTGATCACAAGGCGACGATGTTACCACTACACCATCGGGGAGGCACAAAACTTGTAAAAGAGAGAATGCAATGGCGTCGCGTGAAATTGTTTGCGTCCTATTTAAACAATATTGATTTCAGCCTGCAAAAAAATTGGATCCAAAAAATTTCTTGCTCGCTTCGCTCGCAATATTTGCTTTGTTCTCTGTAATGAATTCTAAATTACCAGACAGAGAAATAAGACTTGTCTTCATTTATTTTGTTTTAAATGCATGGATAATCGTCTTGAGGAAATGGAGCGTGCACATTTCTGTAACAATTTATGTAATTTTTGCTTTTGGTTTATTGTGAAATGGATGAATTGGTTGTGTAATGTATTTAAATAGTACATGTTGTATATAATATGTATTAAAGGAACCTCGAATACGTACACAATTTCGTGTCCACGTCGCTCCATATTGCACATGTGTGAAACATATATCGTGTATGAGAGTTATACATGTTAATGTTAAAAAGAATATTATTTGGAATGCATTTATCAAGCATTTTCTGTCTTTCAAAAATAGTTTGCGTGCTTGTTTTCCATTATTAATGTGACATTGAACTTGTTGAAATAATAATTCAAATAGTTTGTTCGAACACAAATGCTATAACACCAACTTCTACCCTCCGTCTTGCATAATTTACGAGAGTAATAACGTCTTTGATACCACCACTACTACTACTACTAGTAATAATAATGTTGGTCCCAGGTTCGAATCCAGGCTTGCGCTGGATGATTGTGAGTATCTATTCATCAATTTCATCATATCATCACTCATTAGCCAAAAGTGACACAAAGGCGAAGCAAATCAATAATAACAATAACAATAATGTTATAATAATAACATTATTATTATTAACATTATTATTATTATTACTATTGGTACGTTTATACAGGCACTTGCCCCCCTCAGACAAAAGTTCGTGGTTGCGCCTCTGGCATAATACACTCTAAAGTACTAGAAGAGAAATCCATGAGCAAATTTTATTGCACACAATTATCAATGGATCAACGGAAAAGCAGGAAATTTTAAATTTATTGAAATTCAATGTGAACAAAAATAGGTTTGCTTTTGCACTTGCTTCGCTTTTGCAGTATTTTTTTACACTAGTCACGTCAATTGGTAAAGGTATTGTAATATATAAAAGACGGTAGTAGATGTTGAATACGCCAGTGGCTGTTTGTGCCCTCGGGCGTTTAATATTCGCAATTTATTTGCACGTATTTATAACTAATTTGCACGGGTTTTAATTAATTTGCACGTACTTAGAATTCATTTGCATGTACTTAGAATACTTTACATTTATGTATTTGCATGTTTATAACTTTTTATGAATATATAATTATTTATTTTATGAAAAATATGTATATAGAAGGTAATTAGAGGTACTAAACGCTATGCATATGGTTTTATATTCATTACTGCAAAGTATGTAATGTATAAATCGATAATAATTAATGTTTATAATATTGAAAATAAGTTTTCTATGGTTTATGAACAGCTATGAACGGTGGTAATGGCTGTAGGTACAGGTTCAATTACGATTGGGGACGGTCCCGGTACTCGAACCCACGATATGCAATGTTATTAATTAGTACTATGCAGTAATTTCATCATGTTATGAAACACGGTGGTGCAACACGCTAGACAGAATACTGTCTCAGAATTTCGACTCCGCTCTGATGCCAGACAGAGAATGAATTAATATTCAGCGCAGGTAGAGGAGAAAGGAATTTTGGGGAAGCGCGTTCAAGGTCAAATGACGTCACAACGTCAGAACAAAGAAGGAATCTGATTGACCAATCAGAGAACGCGTCGGTAGATTTTCAGAACCGGTTTTTTCAAGGTTAACCAGTACGCAATAACAGGGGAAAGCTATGCAATGCCGTAGGGCAGGGGAGGGATTCAATCAGACAACAAAGGATGTCTGAGAAGGCGCAGCAATGGTCAAATCTCTGAAGCTATGCGGTTTCCGCCGCCAATTAATATTCCGCTCAGGTTTGCCTCCAAGGCACAGGACGCTTTAGCGCAGGTTTTTTTTATCTGTACTATGAAGAAGGGAGAGCTATTAGGGACGGGGCCTATAGTTTTCACCATTTGCTTTTATCACGGGGTAACGAACCTAGGACCCTTTGATTATTGATTTAGGTAGTAAATGTATGTTACTGTGTGCTATTTAACTTAATTTTGAGTTTATTTTTTTACCAAACTTTGACTTTATGTCAAACATTTTCACAGCTTATCCTTATTTTTACCAAAATAACACTATTTGTACTATTCAAGCAACATTTTTTATTAAATTTTGCACTCACAAAGACATTTTTTCAACGTTTAACTTATTATTTTACAATTTTATGTTAATTTTTTTACCAAAATAACACTATTTGTACTATTCAGGCAACATTTTTTATTAAATTTTGGACTCGCAAAGACATTTTTTCAACTTTTAACTTATTATTTTACAACTTTAAGTTATTTTTTTACCAAAATAACACTATTTGTACTATTCAAGCAACATTTTTTATTAAATTTTGCACTCACAAAAACATTTTTTCAATTTTTAACTTATTATTTTACAATTTTATGTTAATTTTTTTACCAAAATAACACTATTTGTACTATTCAGGCAACATTTTTTATTAAATTTTGGACTCGCAAAGACATTTTTTACAACTTTTTAACTTATTATTTACAATTTTGTACCTATTTTTAACCTAAATAACACTATTTATACTATTAAGGAAAGACTTTTAGTTACATTTTCGACACACAAAGTGTGTGTTCTCAACTTCTATCTGTTTATTTCACAAGTTTAGGCTTATTATTACCAAAATAACACAATTCAATCTGTTCAGGAAAGACTTTTAGTTATATTTTCGACACACAGAGTGTGTGATCTCAATTTCTATCTGTTTATGTCACAAGTTTAGGCTTATTATTACCAAAATAATACAATTCAATCTGTTCAGGAAATACTTTTAGTCGCATTTTCCAACTTCTATCTGTTTATTTCACAAGTTTAGGCTTATTATTACTCAAATAACACAATTCTATCTGTTCAGGAAAGATTTTTAGTTACATTTTCGACACACACACACACACAAACATTCACAGACACACACACAGACACACCATCACACACACACCCACACACATCCACACACACACACACGCACACACAGAGAGAGAAAGAGAGAGAGAGAGAGAGAGAGAGAGAGAGAGAGAGAGAGAGAAAGAGATTTTTTCCAAGTTTAGGTTTCTTTCCACTCAAATAACACAATTTAGATGTGTTTTGAATTATATTTTGGATGCAAAAGTATGTTTTGACAAGTTCTACCCTTTTATTTTACAAGTTTAGGCTTATTATTACTCAAATAACACAATTTAATCCAGTCAGGAAAGATTTGTTATTATATTTTGGATGCACAAAGAGATGTTTTCAACTTTTTTACTGATTTTTTGCAGGGTATGTATTAATTTGTATTTATTTTGTTTCGTATCATATATACATTTACAAATTTTTAATTTAGAGTTTAGTATTTATTTAATTTTTTTTTCAAAAACACTAAAGAAAAAGTACTTTTAGCTAAAATGTAAGCCACAGAATATATTATTATTATTATTATTATTATTATTATTATTATTAGGGTTTACTGATTTCCACTATGCTATTTTTGGTTCTGTATTTCTATATGTATTTATTTAGGTCAGGTTACGCCTGCTACGTAGGAAAGTTTGTTTATTTTAGAGTTTGCTGAGTATTTTGTTACTTTTATACTAGGTAAAGTTTTCTAAATATATCAGGTAGGGCTCCATCCATATACTTTTGTTTTTGCTGTTTGGAGATGATGCGATCAGCATCACTCTCCATCTGCTTTTTATTTTATGTACCCAATATTATTTTGAGGCTTAGTGAATTCTAGAGCCTATTTATGCAGGAGAGAGGGCTTGAAAATTTTGATCTCAGATAACCCACAACTATTTGTCAGAGTATTTTAAAGGATATTTTATATTTATTATGTGCCACTAGAATATCAAACCTTGCTTAATTTTTATGTCTGTAACGCTGTTATTGTATTTCTAGCTAAGGCTTACTGGATAAAGTACACGAAATGTTTATCATTTTGACTATTTACCTTAATACGAGGCCAAATTTTAGTGTAACGAAAATTATTGTGTGTCTATAAAGACTGAAATTCTTTTACCGAGGGGTCCACAACTGGACGCTTACCAACATTGTTTTTTTTCTTTTTTAAATATAACCATTTATCAATATATTGACAATTCACAGGGCAAGACGAAGTTCACACACGACTGACTATATGAACCATAGGTCCATTTGCTAAACGTTTTTTCTATGCTAGAAGAATAATTTAGCCTTATAGCTTTTTTCAAGGTATTTTGAAGTATAACTGGTTTTTTTGGGTGCATCAACACTTGGGTTATTTCCATTTGGTTTATTACACTAGGCTAAATCACTATCTGAACACTGAAATCCTCTGATTGAAACTAAAAGCTTAGGCTGTAACTAGGGATTTAGTATGTATATCGACAATTTATAGGACAACACGAACCTTACAAAGGATTGTAGGTGATGTAGGCCCACACGCCAGAGCTTTGTTAACCTGCAAGAAGCATTTACAGCTAATGCTACGAGGAAATGAGGTTGATTTTTTACTGTTTCACAAGAATGCTATTTTTTATACACCCAATATTTGCTTTTCAAGTAACTACATGTACCAGAAGCACTTACAGGCCAACTCTAACTAGACTTCGACTTATTCTATATCAGGTGCTAAATTTATAAAGAACTATGATTGTGTATATTTCTGAGGAAGTACGCAAAAGCAGATTACCCGATTAAAGTATCTGAAAAACATATTTTTCTATGCAAGTATATTTTTATTGACTGGATTATTTAACAGATCAAACAGGAAGACTGCAAAATTCATTAAATGTAGTTCTATAGTATAGGTGGTTTCAGAGATATAAAAAGAACAAATATAAGATTTCGCTTTTTTTTTTTTTGCTTCTGAGGCTAATCGCGACGCTAAGGGTAAATGGCCAGGAAATGTAACGGAGGAGAAACAATCCCAAAAGTTATGGGCTGCATGTAAGTTAATACCACAGAGATATTACAGTAGGTGTAGGTTCTTCCACCAGAACATTTCTATCATAATAATACTGGTTATGCTGTACTGTTAGCTAAAGATGCTGATATTTGAGAAACTTAAAAGCTTATTTGCAAAATTTTAGATAAATAATAATCTGTTAGACTGTAAACATATTTTATATCCATTCTGCTAAAGATCCGATGACAAAATCTAAAATTGTAACAACTCTGCCAGGGACTTGAACCCTGGACAGATAGGTTAAAAGCATAGCGCTATACAAACTAAGCTACCTGCATTTTTAAAAAGTTAGTTATGTTAAGAAATATATTGAAACACCTGAGAACACTCTTGGTCTGGTTCGACAGAGAAGGAGACAACATTTCCAAATTTTTACAGACTGGGTGTATTTTTCCACTATAGAGGCCTTCACTATATGTAATTCGAAACGCTAAAGTTCAGCTAGCTTCCAAAATTGAGGTAAAAATTGTGTTTGGCGAGATTAACAAGTTACAATTATATCCAGTTACGGACAAATAAAGCTAAAAGTCTAAGATTTGCTGTACTAGCCAAGTTTTAGTAACATTTTCTTCACTTTAGTACAAATATCAAAGAAATAGGTATGTTTTATTTATAATTTGACAAAATGTACTAGTATTTAATTCACAAAGTTAGGTAAAAACAGTATTTTTTAAAAATATTGTTACTGCCTTCAAATTTTATGTTATTTAGCCACTAACAACTGGTTTACACTGTTTGGCATTCTTTAAATAGGAAAATAAGGAATTATTTGTTTAGTATTTTTACTACTTTATATTTATTTAAGAAAACAATTCTACACTTTAACTTAATTTTTAACAAATTGTTACTAATTTATATATCAAAGTTATGTTATTTAGAGTGTTTGAAGGCGTATAAAGTTAATATTTGTACTTATCAGTTCAACTAACAATTATATTTTACACACAAAAGATAATGTTTACAGTTAAATCACTTGAATCAGAGAATAATATTTTACAGTAATTGATTCATTCAGCACTAGTCAGTACTTTTATGCATCAGAAAGTTTTCTTAATTTTCTATTATGCATGCTATTTTGTGCTATTCTTAAAATGTATTTCTAAGGCAAACTGGTTTAATTTTCTGCTTATAATGGAAAGTTGACATAGTTTTCGCACAATGCTTTGTACATTTGTTATATTCACTACTTACAATTCAAATATTATGCTTATTTAATGTATAACTAACTAACTCTCTAGCCTTCTTAAACCCGAAGGTTCATGGCTGCAGCAACACATGCCTCTCATCTGTTCCTGTCCTAAGCAAGATCTATATACTCCTTTCCATCCCTACCAATTTCCTTTAGGTCCATCTCTACATTATCCCTACATTTTGTTTTGGTCTTCCTATTGGTCTTTTACCATCAGGTTTCCCAACAAGAATCCTGTATATTTTTTTTCCTCTCCCATTTGTACCACATGATCTACACATCTAAGTCTTCTTGATTTAATTATTCTAATAATATCTGGACAAGAATACAAATTATGTACTTCTAAATTATGTAATCTCCACTCATCTGCCTCCTCACCTGTTTTAGGCCCAAATATTTTCCTAAGGATCTTATTTTCAAATACTCTCAATTTATGTTCCTTTTTCAATGTAAGGAACCAAGTTTATTTACTGTATTTAACTTTTATTTTTTGTAATTAACAAAAATTAAAAGCTTATACTGTAGTTATTATATATTTTTCTATCAGCTTATTTTGAAATTAATATTATTAGGTATAGTCTTTGATTTATAACTATATTGCTTTTTTTATCAATTTATCTAAGAGTACACACAGACAAACACATGTGTACACACTTTTATGTACATAGATATGCCTTTTTCAATATTTTAGTATGAAGATTGCACTTTAGCTATTCAAGCAAGGGTAGGAAAGGTAGGATTTCTGAGAATTTGTTGCAGGATTTTGTTGTCCAAGTATAGATGAGAACTGAGCTGAGAGACTGTTTTGAACCTTTTCATGAGAGTTTGCATGTGAACTGTATTCAAATTGACCACTATTGACTGTGCATGCTTCTAAGTTTTGCTGTTATTTTACATCAAGTCTGTGAGACTGCAGACAGTTTTCCCTTTTCAAGTAGTTTTTATTGATTGTATTTGTATATGTTTTGGGGACTTAGCAGTTTTATGTTATGAGGCAGTTTGTTGTAGAATATTTTTACATGATTGTTTTGAGATATTGAGTGTCTGCTGTTTTACTTGTAATTATTTTCCTTCTTGTGTTTTGTATTTGACTATATTTGATTTTATTTTTTTGAATTTTAATTATTTTAATTTTACATTAACTAATATATTTTACTTTAACAACAAAATAATTTACTCTAGTAAAAAAAAACTTCTACTAACAAAAATGTACTATTATAACTTTTAATTTTAGAAAATTGTATTTTTAAAACTTTAACTTTGAAAAATTGATGTTTAATTACTTTAATTTTACATTAACTAACAAATTTTACATTAACAACAAAATAATTTGCCCTAGTATAAAAACTTCTACTAACAAAAATATACTATTATAACTTTTGATTTTAGAAAATTGTATTTTTAAAATTTTAACTTTGAAAAATTGAATTTTAACACACTTTGACTTTAACAATGTACTTTGATTTTTTTATGTAAAAGAATATTAAAAAAATAAAAAATACTGAACAAATAAAGATCTAAGAAAAAAGCAAACATCCTAAGTCAAATTCAAGCAGCAAGAGGAATACACAGGAACCAACATGGCATCCAGAAAGAGAAATTAATAGTCACACCCATAGCACAATTTAAAAAACTACATAGCTGAAACCTTAGAGAAACATAAAACTGCAAACACAATATATCTAGATTCTTCCAAGGCATAGGATAGAGTAAAAACATGGCTTGCTTATGGACAAACTCAACAACATAGGAATAAGATAGACAAGCAATCCTTTTTTCAGTAGTATATTTCCAATTACTCAAGTAAGCTACATCATACGTAGTACATAAGAAGAGCAAATTAACATCATCAGCAGTAAACCATCATGCAACTTCTACCTGCTGAAACAACTAAGTGAGTCTAATTTATCAGAAAAATGCCTACATTTCAGCCTAATTTACCTCTACATTAATAATACTACCAGAATACTAAGGCTTCAAAAGTGAACATTAAGAATAATGTTCAGACAAGTATAGGGCATCTTGCAAGGGATTATTACTCCCTACATCTACAAGTCAATAACAATTATTCTAAATACTACGAACTTGGACAAAATATAGTCAAATACAAAACACAAGAAGGAAAATAATTACAAGTAAAACAGCAGACACTCAATATCTCAAAACAATCATGTAAAAATATTCTACAACAAACTGCCTCATAACATAAAACTGCTAAGTCCCCAAAACATATACAAATACAATCAATAAAAACTACTTGAAAAGGGAAAACTGTCTGCAGTCTCACAGACTTGATGTAAAATAACAGCAAAACTTAGAAGCATGCACAGTCAATAGTGGTCAATTTGAATACAGTTCACATGCAAACTCTCATGAAAAGGTTCAAAACAGTCTCTCAGCTCAGTTCTCATCTATACTTGGACAACAAAATCCTGCAACAAATTCTCAGAAATCCTACCTTTCCTACCCTTGCTTGAATAGCTAAAGTGCAATCTTCATACTAAAATATTGAAAAAGGCATATCTATGTACATAAAAGTGTGTACACATGTGTTTGTCTGTGTGTACTCTTAGATAAATTGATAAAAAAAGCAATATAGTTATAAATCAAAGACTATACCTAATAATATTAATTTCAAAATAAGCTGATAGAAAAATATATAATAACTACAGTATAAGCTTTTAATTTTTGTTAATTACAAAAAATAAAAGTTAAATACAGTAAATAAACTTGGTTCCTTACATTGAAAAAGGAACATAAATTGAGAGTATTTGAAAATAAGATCCTTAGGAAAATATTTGGGCCTAAAACAGGTGAGGAGGCAGATGAGTGGAGATTACATAATTTAGAAGTACATAATTTGTATTCTTGTCCAGATATTATTAGAATAATTAAATCAAGAAGACTTAGATGTGTAGATCATGTGGTACAAATGGGAGAGGAAAAAAAATATACAGGATTCTTGTTGGGAAACCTGATGGTAAAAGACCAATAGGAAGACCAAAACAAAATGTAGGGATAATGTAGAGATGGACCTAAAGGAAATTGGTAGGGATGGAAAGGAGTATATAGATCTTGCTTAGGACAGGAACAGATGAGAGGCATGTGTTGCTGCAGCCATGAACCTTCGGGTTTAAGAAGGCTAGAGAGTTAGTTAGTTATACATTAAATAAGCATAATATTTGAATTGTAAGTAGTGAATATAACAAATGTACAAAGCATTGTGCGAAAACTATGTCAACTTTCCATTATAAGCAGAAAATTAAACCAGTTTGCCTTAGAAATACATTTTAAGAATAGCACAAAATAGCATGCATAATAGAAAATTAAGAAAACTTTCTGATGCATAAAAGTACTGACTAGTGCTGAATGAATCAATTACTGTAAAATATTATTCTCTGATTCAAGTGATTTAACTGTAAACATTATCTTTTGTGTGTAAAATATAATTGTTAGTTGAACTGATAAGTACAAATATTAACTTTATACGCCTTCAAACACTCTAAATAACATAACTTTGATATATAAATTAGTAACAATTTGTTAAAAATTAAGTTAAAGTGTAGAATTGTTTTCTTAAATAAATATAAAGTAGTAAAAATACTAAACAAATAATTCCTTATTTTCCTATTTAAAGAATGCCAAACAGTGTAAACCAGTTGTTAGTGGCTAAATAACATAAAATTTGAAGGCAGTAACAATATTTTTAAAAAATACTGTTTTTACCTAACTTTGTGAATTAAATACTAGTACATTTTGTCAAATTATAAATAAAACATACCTATTTCTTTGATATTTGTACTAAAGTGAAGAAAATGTTACTAAAACTTGGCTAGTACAGCAAATCTTAGACTTTTAGCTTTATTTGTCCGTAACTGGATATAATTGTAACTTGTTAATCTCGCCAAACACAATTTTTACCTCAATTTTGGAAGCTAGCTGAACTTTAGCGTTTCGAATTACATATAGTGAAGGCCTCTATAGTGGAAAAATACACCCAGTCTGTAAAAATTTGGAAATGTTGTCTCCTTCTCTGTCGAACCAGACCAAGAGTGTTCTCAGGTGTTTCAATATATTTCTTAACATAACTAACTTTTTAAAAATGCAGGTAGCTTAGTTTGTATAGCGCTATGCTTTTAACCTATCTGTCCAGGGTTCAAGTCCCTGGCAGAGTTGTTACAATTTTAGATTTTGTCATCGGATCTTTAGCAGAATGGATATAAAATATGTTTACAGTCTAACAGATTATTATTTATCTAAAATTTTGCAAATAAGCTTTTAAGTTTCTCAAATATCAGCATCTTTAGCTAACAGTACAGCATAACCAGTATTATTATGATAGAAATGTTCTGGTGGAAGAACCTACACCTACTGTAATATCTCTGTGGTATTAACTTACATGCAGCCCATAACTTTTGGGATTGTTTCTCCTCCGTTACATTTCCTGGCCATTTACCCTTAGCGTCGCGATTAGCCTCAGAAGCAAAAAAAAAAAAAGCGAAATCTTATATTTGTTCTTTTTATATCTCTGAAACCACCTATACTATAGAACTACATTTAATGAATTTTGCAGTCTTCCTGTTTGATCTGTTAAATAATCCAGTCAATAAAAATATACTTGCATAGAAAAATATGTTTTTCAGATACTTTAATCGGGTAATCTGCTTTTGCGTACTTCCTCAGAAATATACACAATCATAGTTCTTTATAAATTTAGCACCTGATATAGAATAAGTCGAAGTCTAGTTAGAGTTGGCCTGTAAGTGCTTCTGGTACATGTAGTTACTTGAAAAGCAAATATTGGGTGTATAAAAAATAGCATTCTTGTGAAACAGTAAAAAATCAACCTCATTTCCTCGTAGCATTAGCTGTAAATGCTTCTTGCAGGTTAACAAAGCTCTGGCGTGTGGGCCTACATCACCTACAATCCTTTGTAAGGTTCGTGTTGTCCTATAAATTGTCGATATACATACTAAATCCCTAGTTACAGCCTAAGCTTTTAGTTTCAATCAGAGGATTTCAGTGTTCAGATAGTGATTTAGCCTAGTGTAATAAACCAAATGGAAATAACCCAAGTGTTGATGCACCCAAAAAAACCAGTTATACTTCAAAATACCTTGAAAAAAGCTATAAGGCTAAATTATTCTTCTAGCATAGAAAAAACGTTTAGCAAATGGACCTATGGTTCATATAGTCAGTCGTGTGTGAACTTCGTCTTGCCCTGTGAATTGTCAATATATTGATAAATGGTTATATTTAAAAAAGAAAAAAAACAATGTTGGTAAGCGTCCAGTTGTGGACCCCTCGGTAAAAGAATTTCAGTCTTTATAGACACACAATAATTTTCGTTACACTAAAATTTGGCCTCGTATTAAGGTAAATAGTCAAAATGATAAACATTTCGTGTACTTTATCCAGTAAGCCTTAGCTAGAAATACAATAACAGCGTTACAGACATAAAAATTAAGCAAGGTTTGATATTCTAGTGGCACATAATAAATATAAAATATCCTTTAAAATACTCTGACAAATAGTTGTGGGTTATCTGAGATCAAAATTTTCAAGCCCTCTCTCCTGCATAAATAGGCTCTAGAATTCACTAAGCCTCAAAATAATATTGGGTACATAAAATAAAAAGCAGATGGAGAGTGATGCTGATCGCATCATCTCCAAACAGCAAAAACAAAAGTATATGGATGGAGCCCTACCTGATATATTTAGAAAACTTTACCTAGTATAAAAGTAACAAAATACTCAGCAAACTCTAAAATAAACAAACTTTCCTACGTAGCAGGCGTAACCTGACCTAAATAAATACATATAGAAATACAGAACCAAAAATAGCATAGTGGAAATCAGTAAACCCTAATAATAATAATAATAATAATAATAATATATTCTGTGGCTTACATTTTAGCTAAAAGTACTTTTTCTTTAGTGTTTTTGAAAAAAAAATTAAATAAATACTAAACTCTAAATTAAAAATTTGTAAATGTATATATGATACGAAACAAAATAAATACAAATTAATACATACCCTGCAAAAAATCAGTAAAAAAGTTGAAAACATCTCTTTGTGCATCCAAAATATAATAACAAATCTTTCCTGACTGGATTAAATTGTGTTATTTGAGTAATAATAAGCCTAAACTTGTAAAATAAAAGGGTAGAACTTGTCAAAACATACTTTTGCATCCAAAATATAATTCAAAACACATCTAAATTGTGTTATTTGAGTGGAAAGAAACCTAAACTTGGAAAAAATCTCTTTCTCTCTCTCTCTCTCTCTCTCTCTCTCTCTCTCTCTCTCTCTTTCTCTCTCTGTGTGTGCGTGTGTGTGTGTGTGGATGTGTGTGGGTGTGTGTGTGATGGTGTGTCTGTGTGTGTGTCTGTGAATGTTTGTGTGTGTGTGTGTGTCGAAAATGTAACTAAAAATCTTTCCTGAACAGATAGAATTGTGTTATTTGAGTAATAATAAGCCTAAACTTGTGAAATAAACAGATAGAAGTTGGAAAATGCGACTAAAAGTATTTCCTGAACAGATTGAATTGTATTATTTTGGTAATAATAAGCCTAAACTTGTGACATAAACAGATAGAAATTGAGATCACACACTCTGTGTGTCGAAAATATAACTAAAAGTCTTTCCTGAACAGATTGAATTGTGTTATTTTGGTAATAATAAGCCTAAACTTGTGAAATAAACAGATAGAAGTTGAGAACACACACTTTGTGTGTCGAAAATGTAACTAAAAGTCTTTCCTTAATAGTATAAATAGTGTTATTTAGGTTAAAAATAGGTACAAAATTGTAAATAATAAGTTAAAAAGTTGTAAAAAATGTCTTTGCGAGTCCAAAATTTAATAAAAAATGTTGCCTGAATAGTACAAATAGTGTTATTTTGGTAAAAAAATTAACATAAAATTGTAAAATAATAAGTTAAAAATTGAAAAAATGTTTTTGTGAGTGCAAAATTTAATAAAAAATGTTGCTTGAATAGTACAAATAGTGTTATTTTGGTAAAAAAATAACTTAAAGTTGTAAAATAATAAGTTAAAAGTTGAAAAAATGTCTTTGCGAGTCCAAAATTTAATAAAAAATGTTGCCTGAATAGTACAAATAGTGTTATTTTGGTAAAAAAATTAACATAAAATTGTAAAATAATAAGTTAAACGTTGAAAAAATGTCTTTGTGAGTGCAAAATTTAATAAAAAATGTTGCTTGAATAGTACAAATAGTGTTATTTTGGTAAAAATGAGGATAAGCTGTGAAAATGTTTGACATAAAGTCAAAGTTTGGTAAAAAATAAACTCAAAATTAAGTTAAATAGCACACAGTAACATACATTTACTACCTAAATCAATAATCAAAGGGTCCTAGGTTCGTTACCCCGTGATAAAAGCAAATGGTGAAAACTATAGGCCCCGTCCCTAATAGCTCTCCCTTCTTCATAGTACAGATAAAAAAAACCTGCGCTAAAGCGTCCTGTGCCTTGGAGGCAAACCTGAGCGGAATATTAATTGGCGGCGGAAACCGCATAGCTTCAGAGATTTGACCATTGCTGCGCCTTCTCAGACATCCTTTGTTGTCTGATTGAATCCCTCCCCTGCCCTACGGCATTGCATAGCTTTCCCCTGTTATTGCGTACTGGTTAACCTTGAAAAAACCGGTTCTGAAAATCTACCGACGCGTTCTCTGATTGGTCAATCAGATTCCTTCTTTGTTCTGACGTTGTGACGTCATTTGACCTTGAACGCGCTTCCCCAAAATTCCTTTCTCCTTTACCTGCGCTGAATATTAATTCATTCTCTGTCTGGCATCAGAGCGGAGTCGAAATTCTGAGACAGTATTCTGTCTAGCGTGTTGCACCACCGTGTTTCATAACATGATGAAATTACTGCATAGTACTAATTAATAACATTGCATATCGTGGGTTCGAGTACCGGGACCGTCCCCAATCGTAATTGAACCTGTACCTACAGCCATTACCACCGTTCATAGCTGTTCATAAACCATAGAAAACTTATTTTCAATATTATAAACATTAATTATTATCGATTTATACATTACATACTTTGCAGTAATGAATATAAAACCATATGCATAGCGTTTAGTACCTCTAATTACCTTCTATATACATATTTTTCATAAAATAAATAATTATATATTCATAAAAAGTTATAAACATGCAAATACATAAATGTAAAGTATTCTAAGTACATGCAAATGAATTCTAAGTACGTGCAAATTAATTAAAACCCGTGCAAATTAGTTATAAATACGTGCAAATAAATTGCGAATATTAAACGCCCGAGGGCACAAACAGCCACTGGCGTATTCAACATCTACTGACGGTGTGAAACTGTGTAATCGACTTTCATTCTGTATACGTACGGGGGGCGCTGTTTTGCTTATCGTACCCCATGTTCACGAATCCTGAAACCGCCAGTGTTGGTGACAGCCATTTTTCCAAACTTCGGCGAAGTTTGGGGAATTTTTAATGGTATTCCTCGTACATATCTTCAGATTTCTAACAAATTTCACATTTTTGATACACTCTTTCCAATTTTGTTTCAAAGGTATTGAAATTTTTCGTGCGGTGGCCATTTCATAGTATGACGAAAGAATCTCCAGTGAGATTTTCGAATACTGTTATTTCTCGTGCATTTCTGAACCTTTACAACAATTTATATTTATTTCGGATTTTCGCAATTCAAACCTTTGGAAAATTTTATGTCAATTGACACACTTTAGATCCAACTTTCTTATGGGTCTGTTCAGACATATCCTATTATTTTCAATTTAAAGTTTCAGGTTACATTCCACCGAAATGTACGATACTGTTGAATAGAAAATTTACGAGGCGCATACCAATGAAATCACTGATCTCAATTACGTAGCCTATATAGAAATGTTGATAGTCAATACACTTTTCGAATATTCTTATAATCAGGGAAAAGACTTACTTATATGTAAATACATATCTTCATATGATGGTAAAATAAATGTTGATTTGTATTATCTTTGCCAAATGCTCCAAAAATGCTATTTTTATTCACCATATTTTTGCATAGATTAGTTTTTAGCACATATCTTACATATTTTACTTATTTTTACATATAGTTTCCATATTTTGAAACATTTTTCCACACATATTCCATATTCATACATTTTTCTTCTTGTATTAAATACCGAAGATTTTCTGTTCACCTGTGTTCCGCACGGACAATAGACAGCGCACCTAACATTGTTGTCAACAATAAGGAATTGAAGCTTATGCTTTCGCTTTATAAAGCGGTCCATTTTTTCTTCTCAAATATTTACAGCAGAACTAACCAATTTTCTGTGAATTGCACACAGAAACTCACAGGATAATTCAAACTTCAGAAAGTGTCGCGTCGGTAAATGAACTATAAATTTCGTGCTTAAGAGTCTATTTCGCATTTTGCAGTTCATTTCGTGACAGAACAGGGTAGGTTGGTTGAATTGGTGTTTTAAGTCCACTTTACGCGCAGTAAGGCAAATCGGGACTGGAACTACAGTTTAAAGTTGGATCCGAACCACTATGTGCCTCCACCGGGTATCGAACCCGGGACCCTTTGATTACAAGGCGATGACGCTACCACTTTTTTTTTTTTTTTAAAGAAATACCCCTAAGCGGTAGTATCCCCCGTTCTTCACCTTTCTCTCAATTTTTCATTTCTCGGTTTTCCTCAATTTTCAGTTTTTATCATTTGGACAAACACAAATACCCATGCCTTACACGGGACTCGAATCCGGAACCCCTGGCACCATAGCGTGCTGTGCTAACCACTCCGCCACGGAGGTCGACATTCCACAGGGTAGGAAAATTCACCTGATACTTTTCAGAAACATGAAGAATTAACATTACGATGTGTTATTTCACATTTAATGTTTTCGAAAAAAAAAACGAAATATACATGCTTCTAGTAGTAATGTATGTGTGATATACTTTTTTTAAAACTAATTAAAAGACCCGATTTTGAGTAAATAGCTGTCAAACTTTTCTTTTACACCACCTTCAATTGTTTTTTACCCTGACATAGGCATATAATATGTCGTGTGAAAGAGCTATACAAGACCTTTCCAAGCCGTCTGAATTACCTCTATAGGTGCCCTGATTGCCAAAATTTTGCAATTGTATGTTAACAGGGTGTTGAAAATAATGATCAAAATCGCAGTTTGCAACACTGTAATTACGGAAGATATGAATATACAACTTTGCATATTTTCCTGCCTCAGGTGGCGCTTCCAGTCTGCAAAATTTGAAATCAATCAAAAAATGTAAGGTTGAGGACCTTGTTGACTTCACATAATGACCCAGATGTAGGATGTATTCAAATGATATGCAAACTTGACTGACATGTTTGTGTGTTTCTGGCCAGCAGAGCAAGCTCTTGTCAAACTAATTGTTTGCAAATCAGCTGGGTAATTACTTGTTTCCATGACATGCTGGTCTTTGGATCAACATTCAGATCAACACATGTGGAATGTACTAGAGTTAGTTTACATTTGTCACTAATTGTGCAACTGCGAGTAAAATTGCTAACAAACTGTTGATGTTTGGCATATTTGGTCACGGAGGTTCATTAATTATAGCAAGATACTACTGTTTGGAATGTAATGTATATTTTACGTTTGTGTTACGTTTGTGATTTTTTAGAAATGTTCCAATCAGAGTTGTTTCAGGTCCAGGAATGTTAAACAAATAAATTCCGGTCCAGATGAGAAAATGAGCAAGCGTAAATGGATTCTGGACCGTAAAAAACTCTTTATGTTTAAAGTATTTTAATTCGGTCCAGGAACGTTTTTCCAGAATGAATTCAGATACGGTCCAGGAACCTTTTTTCCGGCTGAATTTATATACGGTCGAGGAACCTTTTTTTTCGGATCAATTTAAATAGTGTCCAGGAACCTTTTTCGATGAAACAATACGCAACTTGGACCGAAATTAAATTGTGCGAGAATAAAAGTTCCGGTTCTGTTCCGGAACCCAATAGAATGTATTGTTTCTTGAACCTTTTAACAACCCTGATTCCCATGGGACTTAACTTTGAGGGGACAGAGTCGAAAAGGTTTTCATCCCATAAAAATAGTGTCCAAGATTATTTGCTAAATAACTGTTGCATTTGAAAAATCATATATATTATTATTTATTACTTAGCTCCTCAGGTCTTAGGATATTAACAGAAGTACCCTTAAGTGGTAAATTTTAACAAACCTAAAAATTTGTTGGGCAAGTGCCCCCTTGCCCCCGACAAGTTACGCCTATGCTGGTTCCAATGAACCTTAGATGGGAGCGCAATGCACTCTTCTCATGAGAATTTTAGGCGCGTCGTAGCCTGTGACTCATAGGCCATGTCTGAATCAGCAGCTGCTGTCTCCTAAAGCACTATTCCACGGAGGATGCTGTGTGGGGACATGAAGGACATTTTACAGCATCCGCTAATTAATGTTCCCGAACGGATATGAAGCAATTCCTGGGAAAACGACTTATGGGTAATTGGATGAACGAGACTTGACAGCTTGGTTAAACTAAAGCATCGATCAAGAACGAAATGAGTGAAATATAATGTACCAGTGTGAGACCGAGGAAATGAGAGAATGAAATCTCAGAGAGAAAAGTACACATAGAGAGAGAGAGAAAGGGAGAATTGAAAAAAGAGAAAATGGGGAAGGAAAAAAAAGCAGGCACGGAGGGGCGTAGAGAGATAAGGGGGAGGAGGAAGATACGTAGATAGAAACAGAGTACAGGGATGCAGAAAAGAGAGAGAGAGAGAGAGAGAGAGAGAGAAAGAAAGAGTGATAGATACATAGAGAGAAATAGCATGAGAAGTAATAATGACAGAGAGAAGAAATGAAGGATGGTGGATAGATAGAAGAAGGTAAAGACAGAGAATGATAGGGAATGAAATAGGGGAGGAAGATGGATGGAAAGAGAGAAACAGAGAGATAGTGATCGATAGCAATTAGATAGGGGGAGAAACGAAAGAAGTAAAAGGGGAGAGATAAAGTGGGAGACCAATAAGATATGACAGAGAGAGAGAGAGAGAGAGAGAGAGAGAGAGAGAGAGAGAGAGATATGGGGGCAGACGAACACAGAAAGAAAGAAAGAGAGATAATGGATAATACTATAGGAAGAGAGAAGAATGACCTCCATGACAGAGTGGTTAAGACAGCGCGCTGTGACGCGAAATGTCTCGGTTTCGAACTCCGGCCTGGGTATGGGTGTTCTTTGTGAGTGTCCTTTCATCACTCATCCTCATCTTCGCTATTAGTCAAAAGTGACAGAAAATCGAAGTAAGACGAACCAGGTCAAGTCAAATAGGGAGCAAACACAGTATACACCATCAATATAAGAATAATATTTACTGGAAATTCTCGAAAACAATAGGCATTTACGATACGTTGGTTGTCCTGTGGGAGTAATTACAAAGTCAGTTGTAAAACACACAAGGCCTACAGAAGAAATAAATTCGAAGCACATATAGTGTGAATATTAGACTCAAACCCGGAGTTTTCACTATGGTTTATGACCTCAGAATGTATTCCGGGTGGCCCCAATTAAAGTTGCCCTACTCAGAGCCATCTGGAGAGGGTTTGAAACATCGGATTGCGGTCAAACTTGGTAGAGAGGCTATGAGGCTCACGGGGAAGAGAATGCTGACTAAGATAAAGATAGTTCAAATTTTCACCACCAGGTGGGAAATGTGGCGCTGAAAGCCGGTGCCCAGTGAACATCTGGGGAAACGCTTCGTGCGTACATTCATCACACTGTTTTGCGCTTCCAAAGGGTCGTTCCTGTTGACAGGGCGCATATTGAACACTGCTGTACCGACATAAACTCAAATTCCTGGTTGTTGTTACTTCAGCGCCACATTCCAACCTGGTGGTGGATATTTGAACTATTCTTACCTACCAGCATTCTCTTCCCCATGGTCTCCATAGCCTCTATACCAAGTTTCATGGCGATCTGTTGCTTCAAACCCTCTCCAGAGGACTCTGAGTAGGGTAACTCTAATTGCCACCCGCTAGTATGCGTCGTGTAGAGTGGAAAATGAAATCTACTTTAAAATGGCATGTCTTATAGATAAGGTAAAAGAGCAGATGCTAGATCATGGTGTCCGATGTTTTGTTCTAACAGACAGACGAACGAGCTGGTATGTTGATACACATTTGATTGTACAGTGTGTCTCAAAAGTTTTAGGACAACGACATTTTAAACTAGGTAACCCAATTTACACAAGGCGTTAGTGGGTTGCGTGCAGAGTTAGGCTCAATTTCAGGGTTGCCACATGCACATTAGGTATTTATAAAATACGCGAAATAAAGATATCCAAATATTATTGCATAAAACTAGAAAAAAATCAGTATTACATTTGTTGCAATACTCTCGGAAAGAAACAACGTCGATTTTATAGTATTTCATTGTTGATGAGTCTACACAAAGGAAAAGTGGAGAGAGGAAACGAAAGGGAACAAAGGAGAGGAGAAAAGAGAAAGCAAAAGGAGAAGAGGAAAAGTAAAGAAGGGAAGAAAATAGAGGACAGAGGAAGTGGATAGGAAAGGTAATGAGGAGAAAGGAAAAAGATGCGAGGAGAGATGAGGAAAATGGAGCAAAGAGGAGAGAAGAGAGGAAGGAAAGCGAGGTGATAGAAGAGGAGGAAAGGAGTTTGGAGAGGAAGGAAAGCGAGGTGATAGAAGAGGAGGAAAGGAGTTTGGAGAGGAGAGGAGTAGACGATAAGAGGGGAGTGGAGAGTAGAGTAAAAGAGAAGAACGAAAAGATGAGGAGAACAGTGCCGTGGAGTCGGAAATATAAGACAGGAGAGGAGATAAGAGGAGTGGAGAAGAGTGGGATGGAGACAAGAGGCGAGAAAAGTAGGGAAGGCGGCATGAGATAAAAATAGAGGAGAAGGACGGGAGAGAAGAAGGAGAAGGAGAAGTTAAGAACAGAAGGGACTGGAGACGAGAGGAGAGAAGGGGTAGTTGCAGAAAATACGTCTCGGCGTCAAGAACTGATGCATTGATAAAATTATCGACATGAAACATTCATTAACATTTTATAATGTATTGGAGAATGTATTAGATCGGTGCGAAATTCCTTTTGGCCGAGTTCAGAGCAAGATAAAATCTTCCACGTAAGATCTTTGATTTTACCTACGATTATACCACTAAAAACATGAATGTAATTTTCATATTTATCCAATTTTTCTCCTCTTCTCGGTTCGTTGAAATTTTATTATTTAACATTTCCCCTCCCCCCATTGTTAATTCCAACCTGAATCATTCCGTTTCACACGGCGTGGACAATGAACGCAATGGGACATGTCTAAAACGTACGAAAAGTTTCTGCCACCGGAGGGGTTTGAACCTACGACCATCAGATTATCAATCCTTAACGGTAACCACTACCCCACAAGCTTTTGCTCCTGAACACAGGTAGAAGGAGCTGACCAATGTGAAATGCAGATCCAACCCCCCTCCTACATGTCATGTGCAAAGAATACTTGTTTGTAACAAAGAAAACGAAGGTAATACGACTGGGCGAAAACATTTAATGGAGAATTGCACATGATGGAAACTTTTCAGTCTATATTTGTGAAGGTATCTTTGCTTTGAACTCGAGTGGAAAAAGGGGTAATATTAGTGTGTCCTGAATTGCCACAAATATAAATGGTTATTTCATTAATATTTGTCAATGTCTTTGAAGCAGAACACAATTATCGTTAGAGTATCATAATTCAAGATCTGATACGTGAAAACATCCCTTTGAACGTGTGTCAATTCATTTTTTTTTTTTTTAGTAAATTCCAGTTTTAGGACAATCTAGCCACTATACACTATTATTACAAATAATGTTGCCATGCTCTTGTTTAATAGAAGGAGAATTAAATAAAAGAGAACACCTCGTAAGGAGGATCAAACCTCGGACCGCTTACAATGCTCTCAAGAACTCTAACCAATACACTACGTCCTTAATTATTCTTTCGAATCAATATTGTAAATGTTATCCTGCAAAAAAAAAAAAAAAGTTCAATACTCTCATATTGCTCTGAACTTCTATAATTACTTTATACACATGCATTTGAAATCTTACTCTGAATTTCTTTCTTCGTATTAGTATATCAAAGGTTTGAATATATTTTATTTGTAATTTTATAACGGTTACATGAACATCTACGAAATAGTTCCTTATAACTTGGTATCTGTAAAGAGATACATTCAAGTTTTCAAATGATTTTAGACCACTAGATCCGTGTCCAGTCATCATTGCTGAAACAAACGTTTGAAAACTGTGGAATTTTCATTCTGAGATAAGTTGCCTTACTTGCTACATGTATGCGAACTACTCCCTGTCCCACTTATCTCTGGAGCAGGTGAACAAAACAAGTATCTGAGCAGCGATGAACACATGAGAGGAACGGAATTGCGTGGAGGGAAGAGATCCACTGCAGTTGCCAGCCTTTCCAACAGCGTGTACTGCCTCGCTCTTTCCACTCGATCCCCTTCCCCTCTTCCCCCTTCTCTTCCGCTATGCGCGGCTTTGCTCCAGACATGCTGGGACAGGGCACAATTAATTGTTTTCGCAAGAAGTATCTCTGTGTGCCACACATTTAATTCTTACTCACATGAGGAAAGAAAAAAAACATGTCAATTTGCATTAAGGGATAGTTTCACAGTTACAAACTATTTTGGCCTTGATAATAAGTTTAGTGTAAATAGTAATTTTGTTTATATTTTTTTTTAAAAAAAAATTGAGGTCTATGGTTGAAATCCTCATATTTAGGGCTTGAACTCGTCACCTAAGAGGTTGAAGACCCGTCCTGTTCTTTGTGCGTGACCTTCTTTTTATTTTTCTATTCATTATTCATCCTCATCCTCGCGATTAGCCAAAAGTAAAATAAGAAAAGTCCTCCTTCGTGATCGTGCTGTCTAAGGCGCTGTGCTTTAGACTCCGACTGCGGGACGGCATGGTTTCGAGACCGGCTGGGGTCAGTCTCTGGGTTCGAGGCCTGTGTATAGGACCGGTGGCAACCCACTATCGTGAGGAAATTGGGGAGCTACGAGTGAGTAGCGTAACCCGGTCTCGTAAATCTCCTACGAGGGATGTTCCTGGGTAAAAAAAAAATAGTCGATCAAACAATTCGATTATCGAAGGCGATAAAATAACTTCGGTTTGACCAAGTTTTCAATATAAGCTAGTGGAATACAGATTGTCTTTGAGGTTACTTTGTTAAAATAGAGCGGATACAAAATGGATCACTTGAATTTTTTAAGTGACAGAGAATTTAAGATACCTCGAAGAAATTGACCAGTTCCCGGAGTCATTGGATGATGATTTATGGAACAATAGAAATCTTTACCGAGACAATGTTGATCCTCTATACCAATGGTTTCGTTTTTTTTTGAGTTGATGTTTTAAGTTCACTTTGTGCACAGTAAGGCTAATCGGGACTGGATCTACAGTTTAAAGTGGAATCCGAACCACTATGGGCCTCCACCGGGTATCGAACCCAATGGTTTCGTTGGTATATACATTAAACAAGAAAGTTCATTCGCCTATAAATTAAGCTACAAATTTTTTATATTAAAGAAGAAGTAAATAATATTAAATTCTTAAAGGTAAAAGGAAGATTAAATACACCGATGAAAAACAAAGATATTCTACTTAGCCTAATAGTTATAAAGTGCAGGGCCTCCCCCATGGCGCAGTGGTAGCGTCATTGCCTTGTAATCAAGGGGTCCCGGGTTCGATACCCGGTGGAGGCACAAGTGGTTCGGATCCCACTTTAAACTGTAGGTCCAGTCCCGATTAGCCTTACTGCGCATAAAGTGGACTTAAAACACCAAATCAAACCAAAATTATAAAGTGCACATTTTATTCTCATTAATAAAACCACAGATGAATTTTTACATAAGCGTGTATTTTAAGTTGGTCCTAATTTATGTTTGGCCACTTCTAATTCTTTATAATTATCATTCTAATTAATAATATAGCTATGCCAGTTGATTTTTAATACCACGAAAACCAAAAAGAAACCAGGCAATTCCACACATGATACGAATATGCAGGAAGTTGGAGGATTCGGCTGGTTGAAATAAAGCTTACATTATTTATAAACATTCAAATACTTCGAAGCCTCCCGATGGCGTAGTTGTAACGTCGCTGCCTTGTAATCAAGGTGTCCCAGGATTAGATACCTGGTGGAAGCACAATGTGGCCACTTTAAACTATAGGTTGAGTCCCGAATAGCCTTACTGTGCATAAAGTGTACTTAAAACAAAAAAACAACTGAAATGTACTCTGATTGTATCAGAATGGATAATTTTTCGACATTGTGTATCTACTAGAACACAGCTCTCTTAATTGTTCTTTCTTCCACAGATAATAACATGCATGGTTGTAAAAATTACGTTTTAAATTTGTTATGCCAACATATGTGCGTTAGAAAATTATAATTTAAAAACACTTAAATATTTTATTGGGTTTATTTAACGGCAATGAAGTGACGTGTCTAGGGCCTAGTTTCTCATGTCGTGGTTCGTAGTCTTTTTGCATTACTGCTTGAATCCACTGAGTTTTCGTATCTGGTGTGTCGAAAAAAGATTCACGGATTTTGAGAAAAAATATTCGTTCTGGACCTCATATTGCAACCAACAGCCATGCAATGATTGTCGTCTTTTCTGCAAGATATTACCCTTACATCTTTATAATCCATGTTACTCTTGCAAGACCAGAAGTAGGGTCCCCACCGTGCCGAACAGGAACCAAAATGTAAACATCAGGTGAATAACCACCATAATGGTTGAGGGTTCGACGTGCTGATCCCACGTCACCCCATCTGGTTGAAGATCACTAGGAAGGATTGTGGGAGGGAGACTGGCAGTCGGGAGATAGGCCAAGGCCCTTCGAGAACTGTTGAGCCATGCGTTATTGTTATTATTAAAATAAGAAAAACAAGGGAATGAGGAAAAATTAATAATAAAAATATTTATCTATATTAAACCAACCATTCAATTTTATTTTGTTTTTCATGGATCGGTTGCCCTACTACGCGGTAATCCCAATAAGTATCTTACATGTTACACGATAAAGCACATATTACTATCCGAATACTCATTCAATAAGCATTTTGGTTTACCAGGAATCATTACTTATTGCATGTTGAGATAGTGCCCACCTTTCCGCCTCTGATGAAATCTATTATTCTTCAGATTTTATTTAAAATTCGACTCTGGTCACTTGTAATTTGCTGGGTGTAGACGCTGTGCATCGACGCACAATGTTTTGCGATAAGAAGCGGCCTTGTGAAGCGTGACTCATGAACGCGAACAAGCTAGGTTACCAAGTTTACCTGCCTTTGAATACCAAGTCATTTTTTTAACCTTTCCCGAACGCGATTGCTACTGTAGAAGTATATATATATTATCTCAAAAGAGCAAGAAAGGAAATTCAACCAATGACAACCCACTATCGATTGTCAATAAACGGTTTAACCTATCTGAGCTTTCAGGAACTTTGCACGCATAATTCCACTGTCTAGGCCAATGACAGAAAAGCAAGCAATACTTTTATTTATTCTTTAAATCAATTAAAGGAATGTGTAAGAATTTATATGAAATGAAGAGCGGAAGGGAAGGACTGTTGTTCTACCTTAAAAATTGTTGTTCTTCCAAATAGTAAAATAAGAAGGATTTAATCCAACACCTTAACACACTGTTCCACGACTCTCTATTGACTAACACTGTCAAATGTGATGTGATTTTATGAATACAATTTTCCCGCCTGTTTACGTATAACGTCTCGCACATTTGGCAGTTCGCAAACGGTTTTGCAAACGCTGTAATTATTTCGTGTTACCGTACGTAACAGCAAATACATTTCATAAGACTGTTCTGGACACGAGACTTGCGTCAGAAAACAAGCATTTCGTATGTTGCAGTATCACAAGAAAAGAACGTCGCCCTACAATGTTCAAGGTTCAAGATATTTTTCATTAATAATGTCTAATCAACATAATAAGTTAGAAGAAGTACCTAGCATTTTCACAACAACTACCAATATTCTTGTTTTTCTTCATCACTTCCAAAATATTTACAATATTGGAGGAACAGAATACTTAAACATTGTTGATTCAACGGAAGGTAATGGCGTAGTGTAGTGGTGTCGGCCCCCGTGGTGGAGTGGTTAGCACATCGCGCTACGACGCCGGCGGTCACGGGTTCGAATCCCGGCTCGGATATTGATGTTTGTGATTGTCTATCCTGAAAAGTCCTGAAATTGAGAATTGAATGAAATGATATGGGCTGCTAGCGGTCCCAGGTTCGATCCTCCTTACGAGGTGTTCTCTTTTATTTAATTCTCCTTCTATTAAACAAGAGCATGGCAACATTATTTGTAATAATAGTGTATAGTGGCTAGATTGTCCTAAAACTGGAATTTACTAAAAAAAAAAAAAAAAATGAATTGACACACGTTCAAAGGGATGTTTTCACGTATCAGATCTTGAATTATGATACTCTAACGATAATTGTGTTCTGCTTCAAAGACATTGACAAATATTAATGAAATAACCATTTATATTTGTGGCAATTCAGGACACACTAATATTACCCCTTTTTCCACTCGAGTTCAATGCAAAGATACCTTCACAAATATAGACTGAAAAGTTTCCATCATGTGCAATTCTCCATTAAATGTTTTCGCCCAGTCGTATTACCTTCGTTTTCTTTGTTACAAACAAGTATTCTTTGCACATGACATGTAGGAGGGGGGTTGGATCTGCATTTCACATTGGTCAGCTCCTTCTACCTGTGTTCTGGAGCAAAAGCTTGTGGGGTAGTGGTTACCGTTAAGGATTGATAATCTGATGGTCGTAGGTTCAAACCCCTCCGGTGGCAGAAACTTTTCGTACGTTTTAGACATGTCCCATTGCGTTCATTGTCCACGCCGTGTGAAATGGAATGGTTCAGATTGGAATTAACAATGGGGGGAGGGGAAATGTTAAATAATAAAATTTCAACGAACCGAGAAGAGGAGAAAAATTGGATAAATATGAAAATTACATTCATGTTTTTAGTGGTATAATCGTAGGTAAAATCAAAGATCTTACGTGGAAGATTTTATCTTGCTCTGAACTCGGCCAAAAGGAATTTCGCACCGATCTAATACATTCTCCAATACATTATAAAATGTTAATGAATGTTTCATGTCGATAATTTTATCAATGCATCAGTTCTTGACGCCGAGACGTATTTTCTGCAACTACCCCTTCTCTCCTCTCGTCTCCAGTCCCTTCTGTTCTTAACTTCTCCTTCTCCTTCTTCTCTCCCGTCCTTCTCCTCTATTTTTATCTCATGCCGCCTTCCCTACTTTTCTCGCCTCTTGTCTCCATCCCACTCTTCTCCACTCCTCTTATCTCCTCTCCTGTCTTATATTTCCGACTCCACGGCACTGTTCTCCTCATCTTTTCGTTCTTCTCTTTTACTCTACTCTCCACTCCCCTCTTATCGTCTACTCCTCTCCTCTCCAAACTCCTTTCCTCCTCTTCTATCACCTCGCTTTCCTTCCTCTCTTCTCTCCTCTTTGCTCCATTTTCCTCATCTCTCCTCGCATCTTTTTCCTTTCTCCTCATTACTTTTCCTATCCACTTCCTCTGTCCTCTATTTTCTTCCCTTCTTTACTTTTCCTCTTCTCCTTTTGCTTTCTCTTGTCTCCTCTCCTTTGTTCCCTTTCGTTTCCTCTCTCCACTTTTCCTTTGTGTAGACTCATCAACAATGAAATACTATAAAATCGACGTTGTTTCTTTCCGAGAGTATTGCAACAAATGTAATACTGATTTTTTTCTAGTTTTATGCAATAATATTTGGATATCTTTATTTCGCGTATTTTATAAATACCTAATGTGCATGTGGCAACCCTGAAATTGAGCCTAACTCTGCACGCAACCCACCAACGCCTTGTGTAAATTGGGTTGCCTAGTTTAAAATGTCGTTGTCCTAAAACTTTTGAGAGACACTGTACCACATTTCATCTCTACAGCTTGAATAGTTTCTGGATAGTAGAAATACAGGACACGATTTCTGTTCTTGGAAGACGGATCCAAGCTGGTGTTTTTTAAAATTTGGTTTCAGAAAATTTCACCTTTTTATCACTAGTAGTGTATGAGTTACAGAGGAAATTTTGTGAGAGGTATTATTTCTTGCTATTCAGAATGTCTGTTTTCTCTGACTGTCATCAGATGGCTCTAGTTTCATAATTTTATGTAATTATATAATATATAATTATAATTACATAATTATAACTTTATAATTTTATATAATTTACAATAATAAGAAAGTCTTTTCAAAATTCGACATCAGTAATTTTTGGATATATGCTTATTAATAATATTAGTACAAATCATAAAAAGTATGATGGGCTGTAAGCATTTTTCGTGATAAAAGAAAAGGGCAATGAAAATGCAACCTCGGTGAATGGTGGATTAAAGGCATAATTTAAATCGGTTGTCTAGATGCCCGCAGCTAAATAATATATTTTATGAAAACTAACTCTCAAAATACAAATGAGGATGAATGACAAATATGTCACAGCGCATTTCATCACATTTCATCGTAATTTCTTTAACGGTCACACACAATTTTACGTCTCCATGTTCCGTGTCTCCATTAAACTAATTGGACGCTTTTTGTTTCTAATAGAACTCCATTGTCTGGAGACAAAACAAAGTTGGAGTCTCGTTTCTGCTCATAATCGTCCTGTGGTTGGTCTTTTTAGACGAAGCCATTAATCACTTGAGGGCATGAGGCTTGCCTTTCTCCGTTACAAAGAATGATGCATTGTATTGCTTAGACTAGTGGAACCACAAGGAAAGAAAGATGCTCAGAACATCATCGCGGTAGTGTGTGGGGAAAAGGACAGTGGGAAGGAGCCTTCAGAGCGGCCAACGTCAGTGTTGCCAGACCTATTGATTTCTAGGGAGAATTCCATAACAAACCATTGCTATGGCACCTCCAACGGACTGCTCAAAACAAGTTTCCTGCTCATCTTACTTGAACATGGAGGGGAGAGATAGAGTGGAACTCCACTCAGCCATGAAAACTGCTGTTTGACCTGTGAAATTATGCCAAACAATACTAAATTGTGCTAGGACATTATTATTTTTATTACTATTACTACAATACTATTTTTAGATAGTTGTAGTTTATCCCACCCGAAAATCTTTATCTATTTTATATATTTTACATCGCTTTGTGTTTCTACGGGTAAGAACGACAATATGGATGAATGAAAAACTGATGAAATGGATGAGGTGACACAAACACAGTGAAACGTCCTTGCCTTACTAGGTAGAAACACTGACTTCATAGCGTGGGCAAATTATTTTATACATGTATATGTATATGTGTGTGTGTGTGTGTGTGTGTGTATGTATATATATATATATAATGTATATAAATTGAATGCAGCAACATAGAGGCAGCATAACTGACGAATAAAGCATGTGGGTGTTAATAACAAGAAATTTGCTAAATAAACTTTCATCGGCTTGAAAATACTTAATTTTCTATCCTTAATATACTATTCTTAAATAGCCTACTTAATTTTCTACAAAATTATATAGTGGCATGGACGTCCAGAATGAAGTGCAAGGATGGTCGCCATCCCCCTCCCCTTCTGGAAAATGAATGTTGACATAAAAGTACCTATTATTTCAGATGTCTGAGTTGATTTCAGTCACAATAATTTACATCCATTATTATAATAATAAGGATGTAGTACCGTGATAATTTCAAACTCAAGTGGCATTTTCTGAGAGGGCAACATTATTACGGGGTAATATGTCTCGTTTACCCGCCTGACAAAAATACATTGTCCCCCCCCCCCGCTGGAAAAAATCTGCGGACGTCCCCATCCCCACTCCCCCAGTGCGCACGCCTAATCCGCCCCCCCGCCCCCGAGAACGTCGTTCATCCGCTACTATTAGATCTTCTGGTTTCCCAAGGAACAATCTCCCGATTTTTTTCAAGTCTGACCTGGCTACACTGCGCCGAGCACCGATAACTGCAGGGAAGATGCGCGAACGCTTTTGATGGAAGGTTTTTTCCTTGTGGTCGAGCTTATAGCACACACATGCATCTGGCTTTAATGTAAGGTGTAAAAATTAACATTACTTCAGAAAGAGACAGGTTGAATTGAATTGTTGTTTTAAGTCCACTTTATGCACAGAAAGGCAAATCGGGACTGGGCATACAGTTTATAGTGGGATCCGAACCACTATGTGTCTCCACCGGGTGTCGAACACGAGAATGAAACAGGCATCTGTTGATTTGATGGTAATGATGATTTGATTCAATTTCTCTCCTGATATTTTGTTTCAATTCTTCTAATGTATAGACCGTGTTAAAAATGTAAACATAAACATTGGTGAGGGCTTTGCTCGGTCCCCCCGGAACTTCCGGTTTAGGCCAGTCTCCGTTGTTGCCAGTGCAGATTCACCGGCTAAGAAATGAGCGCTTGTTTTCATCAGTTCTGCGACGATAATCAAGAAAGGTACTTGTTAAAGTTCTACTATGAAGGAGTGGACGTCTAGAATCCGTCGGATGATCAACTGCAGAGTAGATTATTAAAATATGACGTGTCTTTGTGGTCGCTAGTTGTATAGCACATAGCACACTACGCACATAGCCTACAAGTACGTATCTCATGTACACGCACGACGAACGTTTAGATACTTATATTCAATTATTTTGTAAACGGAAAAGTGAGGGAAAGATAATTCTATAAAACTAGTGATATTATTTTATTATAAAGTATGCTTAAGTGAATCTTTGCTAACAAATCTGCAGAAGTAATGACACATAACAAATGCTAGTAAATATATGTGCTTTCAACGTCGCCTTTCCGCCTGAGGGATTTCGGGAAAACCTATGATATGGCATGCCACTTTCACTTGCACGAATTTACTTCAAGCAACAAGGGAGTTTTCAGATTGAAGCGACAAGCGATATCGGGGTTTCGCACTGAAGCATTCAATCTAAAGCAAATCATCCAACAGTCACGCTTGCGCAAATAACAGGCCGGGGCAACACAGTGACAAAACGGCACAGTCCGAGCGACAAGCGACACCTGCAATTTGTCGTTCGGAAGGTGTTTATTTTTTAATGTTGGTTTCCAAGAGACACGTATTGCTGCAGTCTGAAAGCTTCCTTTCGAACCAATTCACCATGAGAAAATGCACGTGTCGCTTGAACTGGACCGTTGTTTTCTCAGTACCATACATCTTGTCGCCTCGCTCTGTTGTACTCGTATGCAAGGTGAATTGTTTCCTCTAGAGTAAAGTGGCTGTTGCTTGTCGCTTCGGTGTGTAATCTCCGTGCCATTTAAAATAAAGTGAATCCTCAGTGATCAATTAAATTTTTCGAACCGAAGCGACACGACAAGCTGCACGCAGATTCCCAATGGCATGTATTGTGCCGCCTGAGACTTGATTTCCCATGAGCGGTAAATGCTTATTTATAGACTAAATGGGCCTCTGTCGCTTGTCACTTCGGTACGAACCACTGCTGTCGCGTGTCTCTTCGGTTTGAAACCTCACTAAGAGGCATGTGTTACTTGTGCAAGGCGCCGGAGGAATTTTTGAGGAGTTTGTTCCGATCGTGCTGCATCGCAGTCTAGTTTCTCCTCAGTAAGCATTCGCCGTTTCACCCTTCGCTTCTTATCAAGAACAGCCCATGTTTCCCCAAAATTTGTTCACAAGTTTTCGAACACTGTCTTTGTGCGGAACATGAACATCTGGGAATTCTGTTGAAAAATGCCTTCTAACTTCCTTACATGAATTCCTTACAAGAGTTCGTAATGACATAAGAGTTGTACATAAAAAATCGTTGTTTTAAATTATTCCTATAGCACCAGCAATTCGTAGACTAACAAAACAATCTAAAACACTTGTTAACACCTTAACACCACACAAACACGTGGAAACGGGACACCAGCTATCTAGATTCTGAAGCACTGACGCGTCCAATGCCAAGGACAGCATAAAGCTGTTGGTTTAAATGCCGTCAGACTCGCTCTCACTGCCCGGCGCTCTAGCCATCGCTTCACGCACGACTTGGCACTCCGTGTCTAGCGAGCGCTCCCCGAACATTCGTCAAGTAGAGTAGAATCAACACGCGGAATTAGTTTCTACAGACAGGTGAATATTATACTAACAGCAGAGCGAGCAGCTCTATATTAGTGACATTCAGTGAACGTATGTGATTTCTCAGAATGCCTGTCAAAAGGTTAAACACTTTGCAATTTTCCTTCGCCAGAGTGCAACAAAGACCGACCACGCTCGCCATTCATGAATGGATGAGAGATGTACTGAAATTGCGCGTAGCGGACGTTTTGAGTATCGAAGTAGACTTCGTAAAACACCAAGTGTTTGTTAAAGTAAGCACTGAACAATTTTGCACTTAAATAATAGAACGTAGTACGGGAACTTTCGTTTTCTCAGACGAAACGGGAGAATATGATATACCAGTACACCGAGCGGACAAACCTGTCACAATCGTTCGTATTCATCTAGTGCCCATGGAATTACCAGGCAGTGCCATAACAACTGAAATGTCGAAATACGGAATAGTACAAACAGTACGAGATGAAGTTTATTCCACCTCCCTCCCCTATCCAGTCAGAACGGGCAGGAAGTTAGTGCGCATCATCCTACAAAAACCGGTGCCATCTAACATTATGTTAAATGAAGAGCGTTATTGGACCACGTATGAAGGGCAACCCAAACTCTGTTTTCGCTGTAACGCGCAGGACCACTTACATCATGAGTGCCAGTATAGGGCGGCAAGGACGACACGTACTGCTGGATACGCTGCAGCGGTGGTTAATACACTCCCCAGTTCTTCTCACCCTCATACGGAATCAAATGCTCAAGAACAGAACACCCGAACCATTTTACCAGTACCGGCATACAGACAGGCTACAACAGAGGTCTACAAGGAACAACACGAGCAGATGGTAGTCACTGAAGACAACGAGTCCAAGGCAAGTACTACAGTAGTATGATTTGTGATAGGATGAGCACCACTTATAGGTGTAGAAAAGAAGAGCTCTTATGATTAAACAGCCCGATTTGCCTACACTTAAAATTATGGCAAGATGCTCTTATTCCCCAATTCTTCAAGTGTGATATGCTCTTAATCCCCAAGAATTTTGAATCCTAGTGTAGAAAAGTTATTAAGTTATTATTCCCAGTATATCAGATTTGGCATAGAGCATATAAAACAGTACTTTTACAGAGAATAGTTATTCTCCAAGTAGAGAATATGTCGCCCTTTAGCCTCTGGTCCCTGATAAAAAGTGTAAAATTTTACAGATTATATAGTGTGTGTCTGTTGTTTTTAGCTCTCGGAGATGTTTACAGTTAGGGTTCAAATCATTTTCTTTTCTGAACCTAGAAAAGAATGCAAAGATATTAAAGCAGTTCCCCTTAATTTCGAACCAGAAAATATTGTTTTATTTTGCATTTTTTAAATTCATTTAACACCCCTTTTGGCTTTTATGTTATTTTTCAGTATTTTTTACAGTTTTTATTGCATTTTGCTTTATGTTGAGGTTTATTTTTCCTCTCCCCTGTTGTGTGAATTTCAAATACATTTGCTAGCATAATTTATGTATTTAAATTTCCTGACGTGGTCTTTTTAGCAGGTTCGCCATTAATTGAAATTATGGTAAATGGAAATGCAGAATATTTTAAATTATTTTTTTATTATTTTTAAATTAAATGGATTAAATAACTAATTGTGGTACATTTGTTTTTCCTCCAGCACTTAAAATACTTTGTGTAAAGCCTACTATGATATTCCTTTGCTGGCCACTATAAGCACTTTAATCTGTGGTTTTAGTCACAATATAAAAAAAATATCATCTCATGTGCACGAACCACAACTGCATTTTCAGATGATTACCACTACTGTATCATGCAAGGCCTACTCTGAAAGGATGTATGTATAATGTGAGATAATGTAAAAATGGGGAACATAAAATCGGGGTTCCACTGTACTCTGAGATGGAAGGTTGTGTATTTATGTAGCTGTACTTTGGGATCAAATATTAAGAAGAAAATTAATTTTTGAATTACCGTATTTACGCATGTATAGTGCGCATGCGTGTATAATGCGCACCCTGGTTTTTGATGGGTAAATGTTACAAAAAATTATATCTTGTTTATAATGTGCAGTACATCCCAGTTCAAGAAATGTCTTTCTTAGTTGTAGGTCGTAGAGCTGTTGCTATGTGGACCAACAGGAGAATATCCTCTTGTGAAAACAGTAATTCTCCAACCCATGCCATCTTCCCCTTCTCCCTCCACTGTGTTTAGCACCCCAAAGCTTTCACTCTTTAACCACCTTATTTATTCTATAATAGTAGAAAGCAAGATCAAAATTACATTATGGATTTGCAGTGCTCAGGAAGTTATTTTCTATTATTTCTCGCCCAACAAATACTGCTGATATGCATCCCATGTGACGGAAGGTGCAGGCTCAAATTCTGCCAGAGTTGCACTGCTTTTCTTGGTGTCGCAGAACATTACATTACAAAGTGAAATGTCGTGTGAAATTGCCTTCATACTTTTATACGTGGTTTTGCTCATTCCTTCTTTACTATTTCTAAAAGAACTTCAAAATGTATACTCTTTCCATGACTAATGTAACATTTATAGATGCACATTCAGGACCCTCAAACTAGCAGTTAGCAGCACAAGATTTCTTCCATTAAGGAATTTACGCACTCCATATATATATATTATTATTTGGCCAGTAATACATTTTATTTATTGTTTTCTTTTTCCTTATGTTTTCTTTGTTTATGTTGCACGTGTCAATATAAACTAAAACTGTGTGCATTCAGACAATACAATTGATATTGAGCCTCGCAGCACTCTTCAACGAATTGAACAGTATAAATGACAATAAATGATAACATTCACCGAATACAGTGACCACGCAGGGTCGAAGCTATTAAACATAGAGATGGATCCATTAACGTTTTTAGAATAGAGCGATCACGCAGGGTCAAATAATACGTAGAGGTGGATCTGTTAACACATTTAAACTATAAGCGTACGCCTCGTACATTTAGCATGCATTCTTCTTATCAGAGAAACGTTTCAACTAGCCACATGAATTGATTTTCTGCGAGCCCGTATTCTGAACTTATCTTAATATATATACATAAAACGCCCATAATTATCTCTAGGTGGTAAATTAACCACTCCTTTTTGATTATAGGATATATTATTGGCTTTTAAATATTTTACTACAGTTTTAGAATTAACTTTATATTTGTCACAAAAAGAATTAATTGAATTATTTAAAAAATTATAAGATTTTAAAAGTTTAACAAATTCATCTGGAGTAATCGGTCTTGACATCTTTTATTTATTTATATTATTTTTTATATTTGTTAAAGTATGGTATTATTGTAAAGTAGTGTAATTCAGTATCGTATTGTAGTATTACAGCACGGCAGTGCCGTGAGGTATAGCGCTGTATAGCGGTAAGGTAATATAGTAATATAGTAAGGTAAAGAAATCCCGTAATATAGTAAGGTAAAGAAATGTGGTAAGGTAAATATTCTAAAATAAAATATATATAAATGGAAAAACAAATCAAATTATTTACCCCCAGTGACAGTGAATTAATAGGATTAGATAATTTAATAACCAATGTACCTGAATTACAAGAATTAATCGAAGAATCGGGTTATAATATTCAAACTATCAATAATGGTGTTAAAAACCTAAAAGGTCTTCCAGATTCATATAAAGATATGATAATAAAATTTTTTAAAGCATTAAATAACACACATATTACTAAAGAAATATATAAATACTCCAATTTTAGAAATCAAGAAATAATTGATAAATTATTAGCTAGAGAACAGGAATATAAAAAAATTATAACAAAACAATCATCTAAACACAATGATGAAAGTGGTATATATGAAATGAACAAAATGTTTAGTACAATGATAATAGAAACAAAAGACAATAAGAAGATAAGTAGATATATGAATAAAACTTTAAAAGATATAAAATTTCAAGAGGATTTTAAACCTATATTTGAGAAGAAAGGTATTAACGAATATTCTAAAAAAGAATTATTAGAAATGAAAACTAGTAATAAAGGTCCAACATTTAAAAATATTGAAAAAATTCAAATAGTTAATATTCCTGAAGGGAAAAAGTCGCAGACAAGCAGCGCACGAGGTGCTAGCCCTACTGAGCGCTCAGCTGCACTTATAATTAACGGTAAAGTTAAATGATTTTTATAAAAAAAACCTAATCAATGGGAAAATAAAATAAGATATAATTTCTAAGATTTACATATATTACTTATTATCTAAGTTTATTTTATAGCATACATAAATAATTATACAACAAAATGTCAAGGTATTTAATACAATTTTATTTGTAATCCTAATTTGCATTAAATTTCTAAATTTCTAAATTCTAAAAAATCATATTTGCTTTAACATTGGTAAACCTTTATATATATATATTTATTTTGACCCAGGTTCCGATTGTGTAATTTTTATATCAACTTGATGCACACTTGTATTTTGTATGAATTGAATTTTTTTCACATCTATAAGTACATATAGAACAATTTTTTCTGCTTACCTACTGCTTTTGTCGGGCAGAATTATTTTTTCCATCTCATTCCTGTTAATAATGATTTGTGTGTGTGTGTGTGTGTGTGTGTTTGTGTTTGTGTTTGTTTGTTTGTTTGTTTGTTTGTTTGTTTGTTTATATTGCGTAGTAGTTGTGGTGTGTGTATGTTTATATTGTGTTATAGTTGTGATGTGTTTGTGTGTGTCTTGTGTAGTAGTTATGCTGTCTGATGTGTTTGTGTTCGTCTTGTGTAGTAATTGTGCTGTCTAATATGTTTGTGTTTCTCTTGTGTAGTAGTTCCTCCATTCATATTGGGGGTTAGGCGTAGAGCTGACAACTCTGCACTGTAAAAAGACATGTCAAGAATCAGCAATATAAGGCCATGGATGTTCCCAAGGTAAAATATTCCGGAGGTAAAATAGTCCCCCGTTCGGATCTCCGGGTGGGGACTACTTTGGGAGGTCCCTGGACTAAGGATAAGATCTTCATTAGGAATAAGGATATTAAATTAGGCACCTGGAATGTTCTGAGCCTTTACCGGCCTGGGGCATTTCAGTGTACAGTTAATGAGATAGTGAAGTATAAATTAGATGTAGTAGCTGTCCAGGAAGTTAGGTGGCCAGGAGAAGGGAATTGTAAAACTAAAAATTATACTTTTTTCTATGGTGGTACTGAAAATCATAATTTTGGAACAGGCTTTTTCATAAATAATAGAATTATCTCGGCTCTTAAAACAGTAGAATTTATTAATGATAGGATATCATATGCAGTTTTACAGGGTAGGTGGTGTAAAATTATTTTAATAAACATACATGCACCAACGGAAGATAAAGATGATAATAATAAAGATGATTTTTATACAGAGTTAGAACAGGTCTTTGATAAATTTTCTCAGTATGATATGAAAATTCTGTTAGGTGACTGTAATGCACAGATTGGCAAAGAAGAGACATTTAAACCCACGATTGGTAAAGAAAGTCTTCATGAATTAAGTAATGATAATGGTATAAGATTGATTACTTTTGCAACCTCAAAGAATTTAATTGTGAAAAGTACCATTTTTAAACATAAAGATATCCATAAATATACCTGGTCTTCTCCAGATGGTAAAACTCATAATCAGATAGATCATATTCTCATTGATAAGAGAAGGCATACTAGTATAATTGATGTTCGTACACATAGAGGTGCTGACTGTGCCAGTGACCATTATTTAGTAATTGCTAAATTAAGAGAAAGACTCTCAGTCATAAATCATAAGCAACAAAATCTAAAAGTTATAAAATTTGATACAGGAAAGTTTGTTGATGAAAGAATTAAGAAAGATTACCAAATTAAACTGTCAAATAGATTTGATGTTTTGCAGGATTTAAATGATGATGAAAATATAAATGAAACAGACGTAAATAAGAATTGGGAGCACATACGTAATGCAATAGAATCAGCAGCTAAAGAAAGTATAGGATACCATAAACCAAGAAAAAGTAAGCCGTGGTTTGATAATGAATGTCATAATCTAATAGAAATAAGAAATCAGGCTAGACTTAGATGGTTAAATAACTCGGATGATACAAATCTAAGCAATTATAATAGAATAAAGCGAGAAGTTAACCGCACGTTTAGAAGTAAAAAAAGAGATTACTTGAAAAGCAAAATTGACGAAATTGAAACAAACAGCAAAAATAAAAATATCAGAGATTTATATGAAGGTGTAAATGAATTTAGAAAGGGGTGGCAACCTAAAGTAAACTTGATAAAAGATAAAGACGGTGATTTTCTAGCTGACCCATGCGATATTGTAAATAGATGGAAGAACTACTTTAATGACCTTTTAAATGTCCATGTAGGAGATAAATCAGAAGTAAATGAAGTCCACACAGCAGAACCTTTAGTTCCAGAACCTAACTTGACGGAAGTTAAAGATGCTATTAAAAGGCTAAAGAATAACAAAGCACCTGGCATTGATTTAATACCAGCTGAGTTAATTAAATATGGTGGAAATTCATTAATATGTCAAATTCATAAATTAATTTGTTTAATATGGAATAAAGAAGAAATCCCTCAAGAGTGGAAAGAATCCATAATTGTTCCTGTGTTTAAAAAAGGTGATAAAATGAACTGCAATAATTACCGTGGAATTTCTCTACTCTCAACAACATACAAAATATTGTCTAACATTATTTTAACAAGACTAACCCCATATGCTAATGAAATTATAGGTGATTATCAATGTGGATTTAAACGTAACAGATCAACTACAGATCAAATTTTTCACATCAGACAGACACTTGAAAAAAAGTGGGAATATAATCAAAATGTCCATCAGCTATTCATTGATTTCAAAAAAGCACATGATTCGGTCAAAAGAGATAAATTATATAAGATATTAGTAGAGTTTGGAATACCTAAGAAGCTTGTTAGTATGATAAAAATATGCACCAGTGAAACAGAAAGTAAAATTCGTGTGGGTAATAATATGTCTGACAAATTTACAATTCATGATGGGTTAAAACAAGGAGATGCATTATCTCCATTGCTCTTTAATTTTGCCTTAGAATATGCTGTAAGGAAGGTAAAAGAAACTAAAGAAGGACTAAAATTAAATGGTGTGACTCAGTTGTTAGCATATGCAGATGATGTAGACTTACTGGGGGATGATGTGAATACAATTAAGAATAATGCTAAAATATTTTTCAAAACTGCTAAAGAGATAGGTTTGGAAGTTAACAAAGAGAAAACTAAATATATGCTTACAGGCCGAAACCAAGTGTTAGGTAATAATCAAAATCTAATTATTGATAACAACTCGTTTGAACCAGTTTCCAAATTCAAATACTTAGGAGTAATATTAACAAATGAAAATTATATTAAAGAGGAAATAAAAAGTAGGCTTAATTCAGGAAATGCATGTTACTTCTCTCTTCATAAACTTTTGTCTTCTCGTTTAATATCTAAGAAACTAAAAGTTAAAATATACAAAACAGTAATTTTGCCTGTAGTATTATATGGGTGTGAAACTTGGTCCCTTACATTGAGAGAGGAACATAAATTGAGAGTATTTGAAAATAAAATCCTTAGGAAAATCTTTGGACCTAAAAGGGATGAGGAGACAGGTGAGTGGAGAAGGTTACATAATTTAGAACTACATAATTTGTACTCATGTCCAGATATTATTAGAATAATTAAATCAAGAAGACTTAGGTGGGCAGGACATGTGGCACGAATGGGAGAGGAAAGAGGAGTTTACAGGATTCTTGTTGGGAAACCAGATGGTAAGAGACCTGTAGGAAGGCCAAGACGAAGATGGAGGGACAACGTTGAGATGGACCTAAAGGAAATCGGTAGGGATGGAAAAGAGTATATAGAACTTGCTCAAGATAGGAACAGATGGAAGGCCTGTGTTGCTGCAGCCATGAACCTTCGGGTTTAAGAAGGCTAGAGAGTTAGTTAGTTAGTTAGTTGTAGAAAAGAAGAGTTCATATGCCCCGATTTGCCCACACTTAAAACTATGACAAGTACCCATATGATTTTATTGTTTATAGTGTGTTATTCTGTCAAAATCCCAAGAATCTTGAATTCTAGTGTAGAAATGAAGAACTCCCCTCAGACAGATTTGCCCATGTGTGTAAAAGCTACATCTCTCAGTTTGTTGTCCATAAACTTGTCAAAAATATGCCCCCCCTTGATATTGTTTTGACTATACTTAAAACTAGGGAAAAATGTTTATGAGAGCTTTTGCTTACACAATAATATAATGTAATATATGCTTAAATACTTGTTACCTGGAATATGCTCAATATTTTAATTGGACACCAGCCTCAACTTGCATATCTAGTACTAAGACAATGCATTGTGCAAAAATCTTCTAGAATTGCTCTGTGACTCTCTCATTTCTTACATCATAAACATATGATTTTTCACCTATGAGAATAACACTACATGTGGTGTCATCAGGGAGTGTATCGTGGAATTCACAGATAATTTTAATGTTTGTCCTGTCATTAACCACAACTTGTTTCCTTTTTGAAGTGTTGATGACAAACATGGGTCTCTGTGCTTTGAATTCATCTGGTGTGTAATACATGTCAGTATTGCCAGTAGTGACCCTTTTGTATGCTGTAAATGCTTCATATAATTTAAGGAAATCATCCTTGGACATGTCCAAATTATAATTTTCTCTAGGGAATACCTCATTTCTGCCATATTTAAGATATATGTTCTTGATGTTGCAGTTATCAAATCTACTTGAATTTTTTTCCTGATTATTGTGTCTTCCAGTCTGAAACAGTACCACCACAAAATCCGGCATGTCATATTGTATACTGGAGAATGAATTTGTAGCATCAAACTCATAATAAGTACCAGCGGCAGGTTTCTGTACACATTGATATGTATAAAATTGTAAAGGAATCTGTGGATTTTTTATTATATCTGCTTTGTATTTAAGAGCATAACTGGCTTCATATTCAACAACTGGGATTCTTAGCTCCATAGTCTGAATAATGCATTTGCCTTCATCAGGTAGGGTATTGGGCAGAGCTTCCCCTGTAGAGTTTAATGTGCTCTACCTCATCAAAGCATTATTATCATTGGCAGCTCTTCTAAATGTGATTCTTAAACCACCCTTCCACATAATATCTTTGTAATCTGAGAAGAATCCTGGCAACAGGCGCATTGGGAACAGCACTGTGTGGCTCTTGGATAATATTTTATCACCAGCCTCAAATCCACCTATTTTGTAGTATGATGCCTCGGTTTTGGATAATTTTAGTGTGGCCAAAGCTGTGGAGGTAATGCCGGGATAATCCACTCTGTTTATAACAACACCATGTTTTCTGATCTCAATTTCAGAGAACAGATGCGGCACAAAATTGTCCACCAATCTTATATTTGAATTTGCCGGATAATCTGCACCATCGAGCTTTACAACATCAAATTTGATGTATAGATCTGCTCTGTGGGGGTGTATAAAGCCATCCCCTACATCAAGATCAACCTCAATCTCTGTGTTGGGTTGATTTAAATTTGCAAATGTCCTCCTGTTTGGGGGGAATGATTGTAGCTCATAACTCTCAATATTTTCCATTTTTTTGTATGTATTTTTATTTAAATATTAATCTCTATGATTGCAGTTGTTGTGGCTCCAGCAAAATCAACAAATTCTTCTTTTTCATTAGTGACCATCAATTCAATGTTATCTATTCTATTATGGCACACAGGAAAATATAATGTTGGGGATGGAGTGTAGATGATGGGCTCCATAAATTCAGAATTAGGTTTGAATGTTGCAATGATGCCAGTTTGTTTGTGAGTGCCTATGCCATTTGATTTGGTGATCATACCCTCGGCCACATTACAGTGAATATTCAGAGTCTCTATGGCTAGGAATTTAGGTATATTAATAGCAGTGTGTTTGATGGTTGGTTCAAGTTTTGTGTTGTTCTCAAAGCCTAACAGCTCTCCTATAGTACCCAGATCCACTGTTTCTGTAGCAGATACAATCTCTACTCTGTGAGTGACAGAATTTTGAGTTAAGACTATACCTCTGGGTAATTGAGCATTTAGAGTGGACAGATTATACTGCCCTGGAGTGATGACAATGTTTTGATCCCCAACTGCAATTTTGTTGTTGTGGTGTGTAATATTAGGGATCAAGTACATGCCATAAAATGCTCTGAGAGCTATTGTTTTGGGATACACTATATCATCATGTAATCTAAGTTTCAATATTGAATTTTGGCTGGTGAGATGGAATACCCCCATGATGTTTTAAATACCACAAGGCTTTTTGAAAATTTTCAATTGATGGTTTATTTATTTGAGACATATATCTAAGAACAGATAAACACAAATGTCCACAATTAACATCTTTGAAATTTTGAACACGGGCATTATTGTAATAAAGATTAGCTGATTTTAGATATTTTATTAAATTTTCAGGTGGAACACCTCCAAATGAATCAAACACAAATGCCTCATTGTTTAAATATTTAAGATAACAGATCCAGTGAGTGCCCTGATTTTTGTACTTATCCAAATTAACAATGCCACACTCTTTGTTGAGTGGTTGTTCTGGTAAAGAATCAGACATGTTCACACCTCTAAAATTTTTGATGCCCAGTGGCTTGATTAAAGCTTCAATATCTTGGTTTGTAAGCGGCTCTTGTTTTTTTTAAACTTATTCATGGCTCTCTTAACACCTTTGCCTTGTTTCTCCATGTTCAGGTTATGGCGCTTTATTTCATCTAATTCTGCCTTATTTTTCTTGGCATCTATTACTGTTTTTGCTATGGCAGCTGATCCCCCAGCCAAGCTCCCAACAGCCCCAAGTGCTGCTAAGATGGCCGGGATAGTAAATATGAAACCCCCAACATGTGATTTTTTTCTAGATTGTTGTAATTTTTTTAATTGGGGGGTACTAAGCAACAATTTCATACCATGGCCCTTTGCAAGACAAGAGCTTTTTTTCTTGCGCTGTTTTTTGGTTAAAAGACTATCAATAGTTTTAAGAGATTTAAGACCTGCATACGGTATTTGATACATAACACCCTTGGCCTTCATTCTAGGTTTATTATATACATATTCACAGCCCCCACCCCAGTTTTTGTTTGGTGTTCATAGCTATGGTGGTCCCCAATGCTGCTATTCTCTCACTCAAAGAAGCATCTTTGCTTACAAATCTACCAAATGCAGCCTCTTCTAATTTTTTGTCTGCAACATGTCTCTTGTCTAGATCAGAATGTGTGTTGTATGCTATGTCATGGTCTCCACAAGCAGCATCTAGGGGATTAACACCAGGATCCCCTCTGTTTAATCTATGCTCCAATTTTGTACCTGGACCACAATACTGATAGCCTGGAATATGTAGTTCAAATGGCAGCTTGTTTATAATGTCATTAACCAAACCCCGACCCTCAGAAATATTCCAAAATTTAGGTGGTAGAGTATTAATAATTTTTATAAGATATCCAATCCCCTTAGTGTCATTCACTATAAAATTAGACAATTTTGTGCTTATCATGTCCATAATTCTAACCTTTTCATTGTAAAAATTGTGGTTGCCAGCATTTTCCTCCCCAGCTATCACCAATAACCTATCTACAAGTTTCCTGACATCATCAACCCACACAAATTCTTTAGGCAGGGTGTTGTATTGTTTGATTCCACTGCCTGTCTTAATTTGTGAAAATATGGGCTTGATTAAATTGTTGTATTTTGCTCCACTGCTAGACTTGACTCTTTTTTGTGTGGGATCATTGTTCTGGTATAGAGCATCTGATTTTATTAATATTTCTTTGTAGTGCTCATAGTCTTGATCTGTATAGCTGCCAGGTCTTTTCCTAGTCATCAGTTCCCACAATCCAGGTGTGCCGGGATATTTAACAAAACCACCTTTTTCTCCAAGATGAGATTCTGAATATACAATTAGATCATCTCCCATAAATGTTACTCTGAAATTGCCAATTCTATGTATGATGCTACCATCACGCTCTGTGTCAGCATATAAGCCAAAGACCTCATCTTTGTTGTCTTTAGGTGTGCTTAAATATTTTTGAGCAAGAAGACCCAATTCAATAGGATCCTGAGTAGCTTCAATTCTTCGAGGAGCAACAGGACTAGGTGTATGAATACTAGAAAGTGGGGTGATTGGATAATCTAATATGTTCCTAGCAGCTACAGGTACAAGCTCTGTGATCAAATTTTGATTTTGCTCTGTAACAGTTTTGATATTTTTACCTAATTCACTAATAGCATCAATAATAGGCTGTTCTGTTTGTTTGTGTTGTTCATAAATTCCTCGGTTCTGTGATTTCCATCCCTTAAATCTTTTTACAAGATAATCTCTTAATTTAAGATCATCAATGATTGGCCTTTTCATGGTTATTTACATATGTTTCAATGTCTAGAAAATTGTTGATTTTATTTTTGTATTTGCCACTATTGGGTTTTCTTGTCATATCAATTGTGACAAACCCATAACTGTTTTGATTGCAGCACCTACTGCAAAACTTAGAAAAATCATTGTAGCTCAAGTCCCCTCCTACATATTCATCATGTATGTGTTTGAGGTTGGTATGATCTTGATGAAACACACATATAAAATTGCTGTTGTCTCGGATCAGTTGCTTCGGAATTTTAGAAAAAGTCTGTGCCAAGTAGAAGCAATCAATGTTTTTGTGTCGGCCCTGTGTAAAGAAATTTCTAACCTTGTTTTGATTATCCAGTATAATGTCATCAAACACAACAACAGAATTATCGAGACATTCATGAAGTGGCTTAACATCTGATTCAAAAGTGGCAATATCCAGTCCATCATATAGCTTCATCAGCTGCTGATATTTTAATTGTTTCAAGCTCTTAGAGAAAACATACAAGTGCCTGTTTTTCCAGTCTAACCAGTTGGGTGCCAATAAAAAAATTTTCAATCATTAGTGTAGTTTTACCACAAGCTGATGGCCCAACAATAAGACATCTAATATTATCAGGCAGCAACTTGCCATTTTTCTTAATCTGCTGTTCAGGTTCTGGCAGCCTTTTTATAACATCCCAGGTGCTCATATTATCACTTTGTCTGCATCGATCCAGCTGTGTTCTGGAAGTCCTAGCCATTTGACAAATAACTTGTTGCCTTTTCTGCGGATGATTTTTTCTATGAGATATGTGTCAGGCTGTTTAGTTTTGTTGAGTTCTTCTTCATAGAACCGGCCTTTGAGAATTTCTCCTCGGTGGTCTTTTATTATATATGTGTTAAGGGTCCCAGGTTTAACTTGAACCACTGTAAATAATTCAGTGCTCCAGTTTCTTGTAAAGCCTCTTTTGAATAAGTGCTTATATTTGCTGATTCTTACTTGATCACCCACCTTGTATTTGACCTTTCTTGTTGTTGGCTGGTATCTAGGATAATAAACAGTCCTGATCAATTTTTGCTCATCAGATGAAGGTACTTCAGAGGGTTTCATGTTGATTGTGGAATGGACCGAGTTGTTATATTTATGTAGAAGTTCTGGAAGAATATTAAGCCATTTATAATTACCTTGAAGTGTAAATTGTTTATACATAAGATTTTTAGGGTTTTGTTGAATCTCTCTACAATTGAGGCTTTGAGATCACTGTAACTCGAATAATGTTGTATTGACTGGCTTTTAATAAATTGTTGGAACACAGAATTATAAAATTCTTTGCCATTATCTGTTTGCAAATAGCGCGGTGATCTTCCACTCTGATTGATGATTGTCCTGAAGGCTTCTGTAACACATTTTCCAGTCTTGGATTTGAGTGGCACAGCCCAGGCAAATTTTGAAAATGTGTCTATGACAGTGAGTAGATACTTGTAGCCCTTGTTGATTTTGTCTAAGTTTTTCAGCTGTCCACTTGCCATCTCAATCAAGTCGCTCTGCCATAAATCATCTATGCCTTTTGTGACTACTGGCAGTCTCTTATAATTATGTCTGGCTTGTCTGTGTAATTCATCAACAATAATTTGTCTAGACATAATATGAAAACAAGAATATTGCAACTATGGGGTGTTCAGCAGCTGATACTACAGGATTTTCTAAATATAATTTGTCTCCTATTTGTATATGAAATTCCAGAGAGCCATCATCTTCAGCATAAGATGTTTCTAATGTATTGGGATCTGTAAAATCCTTTAACTCTACACTGGTGATTTTTGGTTTGTTGTCAGCATTTGTTATTGATAAGGTGGGGTAGTGGTGTGCCTGTGGTTGAAGCCAATATTTAATCTTGATTGGTCTCAGTGTGCCCCCAACAAAAAACTAGTAATAAAATTGTGCAGGGGACAGCATATATATTTTGCCACCTGGTGTAAATAGTGAATCATATTCTTTGTTAGGGATGCTGTACAATTCAAGAATTACTGTATGTTTTGAATTCTCGATTATGCCGGTTATTTCTTTTTCTACTGTAAGCAATCTGCTTGTTACAGATTCAAAGTGCTCATTAATAGTCCTAACAACATCATCATAGCCTGGCTTGATTTTTATGTCCACAATAAGTTTCTTGTATTGTTGCACAATCTCTTGAAGCTAGGTGGCAAAAACAGACAGAGCATTTGCTTGATTGGATTCCATGGTCCCTAGCTGTTGCTTGATATTAGCTACAATTTGTTGCAAATTTTCAATAACTGCCAATTTTGAATTTTGAGCAGTAAGATCATGGACCTGTCTTCTGATATCCTCAAACAGGGCATGCAGTTCATTAATATGTTGATTAGTTGGTAGAGTGGCCACTGTCTGAGTAAGTTGTTTGATCTCTGTCTGGATATTCTTGATATCTTCTGATTTCAATATGCGATTCACTGCTCTCTTAATATTTTTAAGTTCCTGTGATGTAGGCAGATTTGATACAGTATTTTGCAAAGATTCAAGTGCCAATTTCACATTATTTAATTCAGATGCATCAGCCACATTTTGCATAGCATTTTGGAGCAGGGCTATATCTGCCTGAGTGGGTGTTGATTGTTGTAAAATTTCAAGTTTTGTTTGGATATCATCGATCAAGTGATGAAAATGAGATAGCTCAGATTCAGTGTTGAGGTTTTCAAGCTTTGTGATCTGTTGCTGGACACTGACAAGTGTGTCTACAATACCAGGCAGGCGGGATTCTAGAGATTCTTGTAAATTTGTCAAATCACTTTGCACTGCTGCTATTGTACCCTCAAGATGGGTTATGGTACTTTGAATTTTTCCAAAATCTTCATATGTTTCAAGTTGCAGCTTAATGTTGGCAACACTCCGAGTTATTGCACTCAAAGCATCAGAAGATGGCAAGTTGTTCATAAAATTTTCAAGTGTCTCAATTTTTTCTTTATCCTCGGCTATGGCATTGTTCAGAGGGTCCAGATTAGGTATCTGGAGTGATTGAATCTGTTCCTTTAGAGTGGAAATCACTAGATCAAAATCTTCTTGTGATTTTATGCTTTTGACAATTGTTTGGAGCTGTGTCTGGACATTATTTATCTGCTCTTCCAATTGCTGTTTCAATTGCTCAGAGTTGGTGGCCTGGGTCTTAAATTTGGCTTGAAGAGCTGCTACAGCCTCTTCTAAACTTTGAAAATTATCTAATGTGGCCAAGTCAGTATATTTTTGAAGCAGCAATTTGAGTTCTGAGTCAATTTTAGGAAGAGGGTCCATGCATTGTGATTGTAAATTTGTAATTTCTAGTTGAAGACTGGCATTCAGTGTGGTTTGTAAAGCTTGCAAATCACTTCTTAATTTCTTGACTCTGACATCAAGCATCAGAATCTCATCACTGTGATCTTCATGTCTTGTATGGCGAAATATATCATTAGGCATTTTGATTTAGTGGTTATTTATTATTGAATATCTGATTCTTAATTCTATAAAAAAAGGTATAAGCTTGTCATATGATCCCGGGACCTCAATATATAAGCAGTCACCAGCAGAAACAGTATATACAGTGCCAGAAACCATGTTTGAGTGCTTAATTCTATAAATATTTCTCCCTACTGAAATCTTGACATTACCCTCAGTGGTTGTAATAAATTGCAATTGACCACCTACAGGTAATTGGTAATGATTTAAATTATTGTTAAATATGTACAATGTTTTACCTGTTTCATCATCAACATCTGTAAGTATGCTGTTCAGATGAATAATTAACAAAGCACTTAGTTTAGATATTATATCAGAAGAGGGTTGTGGTGTTGGCAGGTCCATAATAGCCTGTTTTTTGAACCCAAATAAGTTCATAGGCATGTTTATTTATTTCAAATCATGCTCTGTAATTGGGCATTGATTACCACTTTTCAAATCACAATGACCCCATGGTAAAGTATGTATGCCACATGACAAAATGCATCTCTTATCATCATGTGGGTCCAGAGCCACTTTTCTTACAATATTTGTAGTCAACAAGTGATCCACACTCTGAATTCTGGATTCTGATGTTCTGATTGTGCTACATAATTTGAGACAATTTTTGTAATCTTCAAATTCAAGCTCTTTGTCCACAGTCACTCTGCCAATGCCCTTGGCCTTTTTGGCAACAGCGCCACTACATGTTTCAAAACTGTACATCTTAACCCCTTAACCCAGCAAATGCCACAATAACATCACCAAGTGTCTCATCATTTAACTTGCCAGGCACCTTTTTGTTGTGGGGTTTAATTTTTGAATGTTCAGTGGTATCAAAATATTTAAACAATTCAGGCTGTGTTATATCTTGATAAACATCTTCTGTTTGAATATCAAGAACAAAACTATCTGTGTCCATGTACATCAGTTTTACACGATCCTTATAAAAAGGCTTCAACACATCATAATACAATTTTAACATGTGTAATTTGGCCAATTCCAATATCACAGCCCCTACATAAATAGGCTTATCAAACTTAATTTTTGTTTCTTTCATATTAAAAAGTGCCATATTCTCATCATAAATTCTTCTGTAATTGAAGTTGGGCTTTGCAATCAATTTTTTGCTCCGGCTGGGGTCAGTAATTATTTTAACATCAATTTATTTTCTGACATTTTCAATTGTTTTGCCATACACTGAATTGACCATCAATTTAAACAAGGTCTTATCAAATTGGCTCAATGCAGATGTTCGAAGCTCTGTGTTTGTATCAATATATGGCTTCAACCATCTTGAGTGCCTGAACCTCAAAACTTTTCCAACTTTGGTCACTTGAACACCATGATTGATCAGGAACTGGAGGTTTTTGTAATATATGACATAATCCTGTTTCGGCTCCAGAGTCATCATCAATTTCTTCTGTTTAGAGCCAGGTGAACACTTAACCTCAGGAATTGGGGGCAGATCAGAAAATGTGTTGTGTAAATCATCAGGAATTGTCAGATCAACCTCTAAGAACAGGCCATAGTTACTGTCATCAAAATCCTTAAGATCTTCAATATTGAAATCTTCAACCCACTCAAGCCCTGCATATGGCAGTTTTTTCATCATGGCATAACCATAGAGGCTGTTGGCATCTACATACAGTATATAATTTGATGGCAGTGCTGGATCATAATCAGGAATATATTTGTTATTTGCTCTGGCATATCTCTGAGAACATTGCACCATGCCTCCTCTTATACATTGTTCCATAAACAGATACATATCTTGATCCTGGATCGGATCCAATTGCATTTTAGTGTTTAAAAACATTGCAGACCATGCTAGGCCCGGAGCACTGTAAAAATACATTGGATCCAGCTTATAATTTTGCATGGAAGATTTTCTAAATGCCTGAAGTATATCAGCTAAGAGAGTGACATCAAGTTTTAAATAAGACTTGTGATAATCACCAAATGTCTGGCATTTTAAATTGTTCCACATCAACTGGGCATGGTGATAATCTTCATCAGTGATTCCAGATCCTCTGATTTTGCTGTAAAACTCTTGTTGTGGTGGCAAAGAACACTCATCAAATTTAGAAAAATCTGTAACATAATCATATGGATATACACCCTTCCGCCTAATTAATTTCAGCTCCTGATTTGGAAATAAAGCACATGTGATTTTGAATTGATCATCAGATAATTGAGTGGCCAGTGTAGCCAGGCTAGCAGACAGAATTCTGTATGAATCAAGAAATCTTAAGTGAATAGGAACACCATTAACTTTAATTATTTTGCTAATAGCTATATATTTCTCATTATTTTCAGCTAAAATATTTAAATTCTGCTTGTCAAACCCCTATTACCTGTTCAAATGATGAAAATCATAATTGGATGCACCATGGCAAAATATAGGGACAAATTTTGGTCTCTGGATCTTAATATTACAGCTATTACACAGGGCCATTAAGAATTTACCATCTGTATGAGAATGGTGATGAATCTTGATATTTGTATCTGAAAATTCAGAATCACATACCGGGCATTTTTCTGCATTGTTGAAATCTTCAATCTGTTTCTCTGTTAAAGGCAACATGGGTTTTGATTTTAATAAGATATCAGATGCTATGTCATGGCACTCATTTTCTATTCTATGTGCAAATTCTTTGATGGCATCTGCTCCCATGTATAAATATTCTTTACTAACAACACCATCCTGTACAATCACATAATAAAAACTAGAAGGTTCATGTAGCTGGTATGATGTACTTGAAGATTCATCAGGATCTGGGCTGCAGAATGCAAGGGGTTTGAGGTTTGATTCAAAATCACAGACTATATATGCTGGGTGTTCCAACAAGGCTTCAAACTTTTTGAATTTGGCATTTTCACTTGGATTAGGCATAAGCATATGAACAGGTTTATGGTTGCCACAGTATTTCAGATGCTCAAGTAACTTGTTTTTAGCAATTTCTGCATTCTGTTCACAAACACCATTTACCATTTTTCTACCATCAAATATAGTTAAACATCTTCTACACAACTTGAATATTGTATTGGATTTGTCTAGTTGTTTTCTGACTAAAGCTTCAAGACTGTGTATCAGAGTGTAATGATATATGTCATCCCCTTCAATTAAGAGCAGATCAATCGGAACAGCAGAATCATCATCAAGTGTACTGATTCTGAGAGGTGCTATCAAGCAATTGCCACGGCCAGTAGAACAAATAAATACATTAATAGATAATTGTTTACCATTAATATCCCTGGCTTTTTTTCAAATTTATCAATATTCTGAACAGACATTGGATATTCTAAGCCCTTCATTGCATCATCAAAATCATTTTCATGTTGTTTATAATAAGTTATTCTCTGAGGATTCTTTGAAACTGGATACAAAGCAGCTAAAATACACCACAAAAAGCATTTCTCATCATTATTTTCTATGTTAACCACGGCTCTTTTGTTTTTAATATTGGCAGGTAAAGGCAAATATGTAGATCCTTGTAATGGGCTGAATTCAGAAATATTAATATATAACTTGTGTGAAGATCCGCATAGGCTCCATCCAGACTCTTTTCCAGCAAATTCAGAGTGTTTAATATTCAATTGATCTATCAAACTGCTTATTATTTTGTCTGAATTTGCATTTGAATATACCGGTACAGTTTCTGTTATGTGGGGCTGTGTAAATTTTGTGCCATTTGGCTTCTTATATTGTGTAAACAATTTTAGGGACAGCTTATAAGAGCCATTTTGTGCATTTAGAATTGCCTGCACATCAGGATTTATACTGTTCAAAAAATTCTTAATGTCACATTTTTGCTCTGATACAAACCGGTGATCCCTTAATTGGCCATTAAAACTGCTATGGATAGGTGGTGCATAGCGTGGCTGCTTTGCTGCTCTAGCATTAACAGGTGCTTCATGCTTCCTTTTCAGACCAGATGTAGATGGTTGTGGGGGCAATGTTGATGACTGTTCATAACAAATACACTTATGCCATTTGTAATAAGCCTTGCTTAATATTTTATGGCATCTTGGACACATTTTTGTGGCCCTTCTGCATTTCTTACGGTCACAAATAAACCGGTGCCTAGCCCAATTAGAACTAGATATATTTTTATTGCATTGATTGCAATATTTCAAGTTTGGCATTTTTGTTGTTTGTTTATATATGGACAATATGCCAAAACAATTATAACAGCAGTTAGTGGCTGTGCTGGTGCTTTTATGCCCAAACAACAGCAATAACTAGGCTCTGGTGATCCCCAATATAAAATAGTTTTGCTCTTTTATGCTGTTGTACAACACACTTTACCAGGTTTCAAACCTCAGCTGTATATCAGCTAGCAGTGATTATTCTCAAAATCTCACGTGTGGAGATATTATTCTGCCACATGTATTTCAATCTTACACATTTTATCAGGACTCAAACCCAGAGCCTCTTGATTACAAGGCAATAATACCAACACTTTGCCATCAGGGGAGGCCCACACACTCTACCAGGTTTCAGACCTGGGGGCCTCTTGATTACAAGGCAACAAGACTAGCACTTCTCCATAGAGAGGTCTTAAACCCAGAAGCCTTTGATTATAAAGCATATAAGGCATGGGACTATGTCCATATTCTATTGAGCATCAGAACCCAGGAGAGCTATATATCAGCTAAATACAATTCAAAGTTGGACTTTGAAATGTGCAATGAGTATCTGTAAGTCTCACTCGGGTAAATATTATCTGAACAAGGCAAAACCTGAATCCAATTCAGGCTTACATGCAAGAGGCCAATGTTCTTTTTACTAAGAATTTCCCTTGGAGTCAATAACATGATGGCATGTATGGGGAATTTTCCCTGAAAGGGCACAGTGTAGATTTTATCTCATGCATGCAAGCATATTAAATCTCCCAGGCGTGCATAATTTATTGCTGGCCGGGACATGAAACTGATCAAAGATTAGAAAGAACATGAAACAATTTGCAGCCTCACCTTGTCCTATTGTATTGATCTGTAAGTTGAAGAGCATGAGAATATAAGCATTTTTGCCTTAGTTTTAAGTGTAGCCAAAACAATAACAAGAGGGGCATATTTTTGACAATTTTATGGACAACAAACTGGGAGATGTAGCTTTTACACACATGGGCAAATCTGTCTGAGGGGGATTCTCCTTTTCTACACTAGAATTCAAAATTATTTAGATTTAAATATGTACACACATGGCCGATTGGGCTATATGCCCCCTCTTGACATAGTTTTAAGTGTGGGCAAATCGGGGCATATGAACTCTTCTTTTCTACACTAGGATTCAAAATTCTTGGGGATTAAGAGCATATCACACTTGAAGAATTGGGGAATAAGAGCATCTTGCCATAATTTTAAGTGTAGGCAAATCGGGCTGTTTAATCATAAGAGCTCTTCTTTTCTACACCTATAAGTGGTGCTCATCCTATCACAAATCATACTACTTACTACGACTCCCAAACCCCCACTGTTAAATCAGCAAGAAGACAATGCAAGTGATGGGAATAAGGAAAGTGTGCACGAAAGTGCAAGTGAAAGTGTAAGTGGGAACGAATCTATAGTTCCAATTACTCCATTCGAATTCCCGAATCAAGACCCCCAAATCACTACAAGTTCGATGTTCGCAGAAGCAGAATTTCCAGAACCTACCCCCAAAAAACCCCGCTCACGATCCGCCAGGGATGCGAGGAAAAATGCTACAGACCACATGACCTTACGTCCGAAGAAACAAAAAAAGGATGACGTGGTAAGTACAGCAGTAGAAGTAAAGCAAAAGCGCAAGAGAGAAAACCCTATTTCACCGAACCCTTTTTTAGGAAAAGAGGAAAAAAGTTTGGAACTAATAGGGGCAGGGACACATAAACCAAGTGATACAGAAATGAGTACAGTTCGTGTTCCAGGTAGTGACGAAGAGATATGAGTGCGCCTGCCCAGCGTCAAACGTGGAACAATTGCAAAGCACAAAGTACGAAAAATTATTAATGCATTGTCTAAATACGATCCTTACATTCCTAATGTACATATTTACATTAGCAACGATAAACCTTAACAAATTACAAAGCCAGAATAAAGTAACGGCGTTAAACGATTTTTTGTCACAGTCGGATATTGATATAGCTTTCCTACAAGAAGTAGGCATTGACAATTTTTCATCTTTGACAAGGTACAAGGTTCATAATAATTTTACTGCTACATATCAAGGCACAGCAATAGCGGTGCATCAAAGAATTGATTTACATAATGTTACCTTCCACCCATCAGGAAGATTAATAAGTGCGGAATTAGGTCCCTTGTTTTTATGCAATGTATACGCGCCTTCAGGAAGTCATAATAAGCAAGAACGAGAACATTTCTTTTCAACAATCTTAAGTCCAGGATTAACATCGCATACACTAAATGCGTTAGTGGCTGGAGATTTCAATTCCGTCCTAGACAGGCAAGATCAACAACCAGGCTATAATTTTTCCCGGGCACTATATGAACTAACAAAGGGCTTAAAGTTACAAGATGCATGGAGTTGTAACCATAGAGATCAACCAGGCTTTACACATTTTACAACTCAAAGTTCTTCACGGATCGACCGATTTTATATAGCGAAGGGTTATAAAGAAAATGTACAAAGTGTAAGTGTGTTTCCAGTTTGTTTCAGTGATCATAGTGCCTTAATATTAAAAATAAAATTGGAACAAATCAAATCAAGTATGGTAAGAGGATACTGGATGCTAAATTGTTCAGTATTAGCGGACAAAAATTATGAACTGCTAATAAAAGACACTTGGCTAGAGCTAGTTAAGCGTAGAACACCCAGTAAGTCCCTAACAGACTGGTGGGAATTCATTGTAAAACCAATATTTCGTTATATCAGTAAAATGTATACTATAAAAAAAATTGAGATTTTAACAACATGTATAATTTCTATTATGCCGTGTTACATGATTTACAAAGTCTAGCCTTACATTAACGAGATGAAATCAAAATTACTCTCTCTACACTGAAAAAAGAGAAACATTGTAAAAATTAAAAGCAAAAAAGTTACCTTTGGATAATGATGAAGAGGCAAATTTATATCATATTTTACAAGAGCATAGACAAGTTAAAAGTCACCTAATAACAGAGATAACAGATGACACAGGAGAGATTACAACTAATCCCAGAGTAATTCAGAATACATTCTTACAATATTATTTAAATTTAATGGGCCAAGCTCATAATCCCGAAGACTCCGATTGGGACTTTACGAATCAAGTAACAGAAAGATTAACCGAAGAAGAGCGAAAGGAAATTAGTAAACCCTTTACGAACACCGAAGTAAGAAATGCAGTTTTCAAAGCGGCCAGAAATAAATCAACGGCAGAGGATGACCTGCCCTCAGACTTTTATCAAAATTTTTGGAATCTAATAGGGGATGTTTTCACGCAATGGGTCAATGACGTATTACAGAGTGGGAAATTAGGGTCCTCAAGTAGAACAGGAATAGTGGTTTTCGTTCCAAAAAAAACGAAACCTAAAGTGGTTACTGACTACCGCCCGATCACAATTCTAAGTAGCGATATCAAGATTATCAGCAGATGCATAAACATCTGATTAATGCCTTACATGCATAAACTAGTAGGGGACACACAATATGCATGTAACCCTTAAAGAACAATTCACCATTTATTACAAACTATACGCGATGTAATTATTACAACACAAAACCAGCAAGTCAACAAAGCAATTTTAACAGTGGATTTCTCACAGGCTTATGATAGAGTTAGTCATAAATATATGTACAGTGTTTTAAGGGCTTTTGGTTTCGGAGATACCTTTATAAGATGGATACAAATTTTGTACGGAAACACTAAGTTAAAACTAAAACTTAATGGGTGTCTTACGAAAACATTTCAATTGAAACGAGGTGTTTTACAAGGAAGTCCACTCAGTAGTGCATTATATATATTAACACTTGTTCCCTTACTTAAAAGATTACAAGAAATAAATGAGGGAATTTCTGTCATGTCAAAAACGATTCAAGTTAGTAGTTTTATGAATGACATTACGTTATTGTTAAATTGCGAAAGGGATTTGGAAAATGCACAAAAGTACTTGAAATATTTGGAAAATGTCTCGGCTGCAAAGCTAAATTTAAACAAAACGTTTTTGTTACCTTTGGGAGTCAACAATTTGTTTAGTAATAACACTAGTGTACGTGTAGCACAGAAAGTGAAAATAATAGGTATACAATTTTATACAAATATCCGAGATACCATCGAACATAATAGTCGGATAGTGACCGAAAAAGTTATATATACTTTACGTGCAAATCAACTCAGGTTTCTTTGCTTGAAATCGCGAGTGAGATACGTAAATATCTACGCCTTATCGAAGTTTTGGTACCTATCCAAGACATTGACCTTGTCAGCGAAGCAAATAGTTAGGGTAAAGCAACAGGTTGGTAAATTCCTCTGGCACGACTCGGTGTTCCGAGTGGCCATGAGCGAGCTCTATCTTCCGGAAAAGAGGGGAGGTATGAACTTAAGGAGTGTGGCGATACAATCAAGAGCCTTATTTATTCAAAGCGGTCTTTCAGCGATATATTCTCCAATTGACTCCACTACGCAACAAATAATAATTACAGTGTTAAAAGATGTACCATTAACAGCACCAATGGACATACAAAGCATTCCCAGAGAATTAAAGTTTTATACCGAGATCGCTATTCATACATTTTATAGAACTGTGCAACATACTTATGACAGTCCTTCTGTCAGACAGATTTACAGAGAACAACTTAACGCAAATATAATAACAGTTCGAATCGAAAGAGAAAATCCCAAATATAATTGGAAACAAATATGGAACAATGTAACGGCGACACATCTAACGAACAAGGCATTATCTATATGGTACAAAGTGATTCAACAAGTAATTGTAACGGCAGATAGATGTCATAAGTATGGGTTCAGTAATTCACCAAATTGTTATAATTGTCATGTTCCAGATTCGATTATCCATAAGTTAACAGAATGTAAGAAATCAGCCACAGCTTGGTCTAAATTAAGAACAATGCTCAGCAGAATTTGTCACACTTCACCTAACCAAGTATCAGCAAAAGACATTATCTTACCAGAGTTTCATTTGTTCCCAAGTACAAAACAAAAATCGTTTCAGTGGCTAATAGCACAATACCTAATGTTTTTATTTCCTGCGGGAAAAAATTACAATTATTTGGACTTCGGACTAACTCTAATACAAGAATATGAACAAATGTCTTTAGATTATAGAAAAACATATTATGCCAAGTTTTTTAAATGTAATAATTGAATAACATACCTGTAAGAGTTGTAAAGATTTACTGTAATTGTTTGCTTTAAATTGGAAATAAAAAAAAAAAACTTGGCAGTGAAAAGCACTGTAAAAGTATTTCTTCACTCACTAACTATTGTTTAACAAAAAAAAACAATTTTATGGTGGATATATTACAAAACTGAACATGAATAACTCATATGAACTCAGGAAAACGTACGATATCAAAGAATACACTAAGTGTAATTTCTCTATGTAGTGGAGTTACAAATCGATATTACCATTTCCGGAAAATTGAACTTTTAATATATCTAGTCTACTCATAACTCTCCGCAACGACGTTTACACAGACTCTTCCTTTATATCGGACACACAGTTTCACTTTATAGATTGATCGATTGATTTGGTTTATTTACATCGCTTTTCTGCCACTTTTCGCTAATCGCGAAGATCAGGATGAGTGATGATATGATGAAATTGATGAACGGACACTCACATGTGGCTATTTCAATGCCACATATGTATGTGTAGGTAATTAATAACCTAAAATCAACCTGTAATAATTGTAATTTCAGACTTATATTTACTGATATATAATAATTTTCTCTATCACGTGTTGCAAATGCACTAAGGAACATTTATCTTATGACCTGTCTGGTTTATGTTGCAAGTCGTGCATGCATACCTAATTCAGTATGTTCTTTCTGTATTTTTTCGGTTAACGCTATCACCATATAATGAATGTTTTCGGGTCGATTTCCGGCAGGGAAACATAGTTGCTCGGACTGAACTTTGAGAGGAATTGATTGAAATAAAGTTACCGCCCGCAAGGTGGGACTAGGTAGTTGATCAGATAGTCTCCCCATTTTCCATAATGCCAAGGCTCGAGAGTAATTTCGGAGGCAGGCTGCACAGTTCCATGGTTTATAATACAGAAGTGTTCGGGAAAATACAGTTTCTTTGATTCCATTATTGTCGCCAACTATGCAACGGTATCGATTAGCGTATATTTTTTTGGGAGACATCTATCTCCTACTCAAATGCCGCTTGTTTTGAAATACAACCTACTTGTTTTTTGGGGGTGTTATTTCGCGTCGCTTTTGTATTCCTCTAGGTAAATGACGACTACGAAGATGAATGATGCATTATATGAAGGAACATACACAATACAACGTCCATGCTGTATGCAGGATTCTAGCACCTTTGCTTTTGTAACGGTGCGATAACCATTCTGCCATGTTCTAACGGTTCGAAATGGATAACTATAACTGTGAGTTAGTTGCATAGACGTGCAAAGACTAACTTATTTGCGGGTGCCTTAAGGGAGTTGAAATTGCCTATCTGGACAATGTGTCCCTTTTTCACAGAAACTATTACGCATATGAAGATGAAACTTTAACCTTGTAGTCTCTGAGTATAAGTTATCACTTTAGCATAAGTTTTCCTATCATTGTGACAATATTATTTAAGTGAAAGTAAACAATTTAAAATCAACTTACCAAATAACCAATTCTAATAAATATCATACAATACAAGGATATATCTCCATAGGAAGATCAGTTGAGTCCCACTCATTACATAAATCTGCATGTTCATATTAATATGTTTCACATTTTCTAATGCGCATTACTTCATTACGCATTGTTGCTTATCACACGATAGTTAATACCATGTGTTTTATATAATTTTAAACAGTAGAGTTGCAACTTTCAAATTAAATCAAAATCTGACAAATTGATATTTTTTGTATATAATTTTTTAGCCATTGGAACTTCATTAAAGAGACTAATACAGTGCTTTCTTTGTGTTTTTTCAATTTTCATTACACAACTTCATGCGACACACACACACACGCACGGATATGTGTGTGTGTCCCATGAAGTTGTGTAATGTAAAATTGAAAAAACACAAAGACAGCACTGTATATATATATATATATATATATATATATATATATATATATATATATATATATATTGTAGAGATATGGAGATTATTAAACCGAGAAAACATCGTCATGTTAATATTCACACTTGTTTATTTCCTGAACTTGTCCGACCAGCGAGTGATCCCAAGAATGCGCTAACTTGTAACTTCCGTTAAACAAGGAACTGAAAGGCAAACGCGTGGATCTAAACAAGATCCATCGTGTTCGAAAGGTTTGACAACCTTTCGACGCCTGAGATTATAAAAGCAAGCTCCTCCCCGGAGCTCGCTCTCTATTAGAACTTGACACTCATCGACGCTACATGGATAATTAGTCTGATTACTCTACAACACATTACACTGCTGAACTACGACGATGGAACACGGAGTTACCGCTGCCTAGCATGCTACCAGTCGCAAGGGATCGCTCGGTCTGGTGAGCTGAGGGTCGAAGGATAGAACCTTGGCAACTGTCACGATTCGGTCTGCGAGAAGCATCAGGACAAGACATCACACACACCTACCAGGTATGAACAAGCGTGAATAACCTTTACACCAACTTTCCATATCTCTACCCTCCTAATCGGAGCAGGTTCAGCCAACAGATATTATTAAGCTCTACCTAAATGTTTAAATGAAACTTCCCTGTGACCTCAGATCCCAGGTAAAACGGGATTACAACAATATATATATATATATATATATATATATATATATATATATATATATATATATATATAATATCCGTGCATGTTTAAAAAAATGTAAAAAGCGACTCAAATGAAACGAGATTTTTGACCTTTTCTTCTAAGCACGCACGGATATTATTTTAATGGTAGTTTCTGCATTTTTATTTTTTTGAGGACACAACATGTACAACCACAATAATCAAAAGATATATCCTGTCCTGTTCTGGCTCCCACACTGTAAAAAGTTGACAGTAGAAGAAACGGTCTAAGGCCGTCAATTCTCGCTGCCATCCAGATACCGTAAAAATTATGGTGACCGTAACTTTCTTTTTACAGATACCTGTATATTAAACGGTAATATACCGTAATTTTAACAAGTTCGTTTTTTAAAAAATACGGCATAATGCCGTAATTTAAACAATAATTGGCTGTATTTAGATGGAATACTTTTTTGCATAATGTAAAAAATTATACTTTTTTGGCCAGACTTAATGTCAAAAAGTTATTTTCACATTACATATTGATGATTGATTTTGTTCTGGCATAGGTATAAAATTTCCAATTTCACTGCCAATGTATGTGCTTAAAACACTCCTTGGCAGCACAGTTCATCGTTTTCCACAATACTAAGGCTTATAGAGAGAATTTTACATTTGCACAACACACAATTGATTTACGTACCCTTGCAGAGGTCTACAGTAGTTAGAAAGTAAAAATTACCTGTATAACTAGGGGGAAATACTGAACTACGAACTACGAATGTGCCAGGTATGAAACCCAGTTCATACATGAGTGTATCATTGTATTTATTATACCCATTCCATCATTTATAATCATTATCACAAACAAAAATACCAAAATAATAATTACAACTTATTAATAAAATAGCATTTGTATGGCATCCACCAACTCCATAACCAGCAATGACATACATTATCATTGGACAAAATTAGCATGTTCTTGAAGGCAATGTTTTAATTATTTTTTTAGATACTTCCAGGCCCTCTGATGGCACAATGCTATTATTCTTACCTTGTGATCGAGTCCTGAGTTCAATACCCTGGTGGAGGCATAATGCAATGGTTTGGATTCCACTTCAAAACTGTAGGTCCAGCCCCAATTAGCCTATCTGAACATAAAGTGGACTTGAAGCTATACCTCTCCATTTATTACTACGATATGTATGTGTGTGTGCGCGAATGCATTGTAAGGATATGATACATTCACAAAGAAAAACTGTTATGAGGAAAAGGTGAAATATGTTTACAATCCTTCCAAGCAAAAACACATTCTCAGTGTTTTCAGATATTCAGGAACCCTGTGAATAACATAATATAAAGCAGAAAGGGTAACATACCCCTCAAACCTTAAAATTTCAATGTTTTAGCATTTATGGAAATACATTTCCATAATGAGACTACTTTGTTAGCACAATAATTATTATTACTTAAATTAGGAAATATTACAAAAATATCTGTAATTCAACTGAAAAAAAAAATTAATTTCACTTCAAGTTCCTCACAATGCAACAAATAAATCACAAATTGCACTCATGAACACACACAATACTATAATAAGCCGAAGTTTTTCTGTAGGCAAATGATGAACAGATTCTCTCTCCTTGACCACATGAATTCTACAAAAGTCTCAGAAGTTCCTAGATCTGACTTTATTCTCATCTTCAGGGTAAAGGTAAAGAAGTAATTCTAGCCTGAAGATAGTGGCATTATTCTCAAAAGCTCAGAAACAGTTGCAGAAACAGTTGATCGGTAGCCCAAGAGAATCAATTCAACATAAAAAATTAATAAATAAATAAGTAAAATAAGATAAAAAAAGCTGGCTTTTGCTGGCATTACTACCAATCTTCCATCCCTGCTATTGGCGCAATCCTCAGTTTTAAAAATGGAATTTTCAAATGAGATATAATAATTCAAATAATATAAATAATTTATTCAAATCAACCAAGTACATAATTATAATTTACTTTTTATTTATTTTCACTTTACACTTGTTTCTTTGCATTTTGTCAAATAATTACTACATTGCACTTGTGTTTTTTTCTTCTTAACTTAGGAGCCTTCTGCTGGATTAAATCACCTGGGAAGAAGAAATATACCATTAAGGAATTTGATACAAAACCAAATGCAATTGCAACAGCATAAATTTAAAATTTCATTAATTCTCAAGTAACAGAATAACATTGTCAAAGGTGTTCAGTGGTGCGTGAGCTCAGGAGGGATTTTCCATTGATACAGTTCCCTCAAAAAATAAATACATATGTGGAAAGGTGGCAGAAATTGTCACTATTCCATGAAGGCACATGGTTCCACATTCTCTACTGGCTACAGTGGAGATGATGTGATCAGTACCATGTTTCAGCTGCCTCACCCTCTCCCTTCCCAGTTAGCCATAGAGTAACTAATTTGAAAAAGTAACTAAACTAACTTAGCTACTAAGCCAACCCTGGTTTATTTCAGTCCGTAGAGCAATGACATGGTATGCCAAAGACCTTGGTTTGTGTCCTGGTCAAGCCTGAATTTTCTTTGCAAAAATTTCTACGCAGTACATCTCCTATGTGAACAATGACAATCCAGTTAGTTGGGTGTCTTTACTGTCATGAGACAATTGAAATCTGTATTATGTCAGTTCAAAACAAGAAGAGAACATCTTATGTACGTTTTTGCAAGTTTTCATTTTCAGTGTCATTACGACTATTATTAAAGTGGTTAACAGAAAATAAAACTAAAATTAAAAAAAGCAATGAAACAAGAAATTGAGATACAATAACATGCTGTACTGTAGACTGCATGTTGAAATGCAATCATGAAAATATGTATTCCATATCTCTTTTTATTTGTAAAATGCCATATATCATCATCATCATTAGTATTCCACCACGTTTTCCACATTTTTAGAGAAGTTTGCAGATTTCATCCATATATTTAATAGAAACATAATCCATAGTTAATGGAAACATGGTCTCCACTTAACGTTTCATGAAATTTAGTGTATAGCTGTGGTAAATTATGGAATCACAGCACTGGTGGGGCCCAACTTCCACATTGCGCTGTGTATGAGGGGCTTTACCTTACTTCCGTTCCGTGTGTGCCAAATCATATGGTAAACCCAGTACTGCATTCAGTGTTTAAACCATTCATCTTTTAGATCTAAGAGACAATACTAACATGAGTAATGACCAATATTATGATTAAATAATAAATGGTATAGTGGGATGCACAAGTATTGGGTCAGCAAATTGTCCATAACACTTTTCATTCATATTTCTCCTGCATCTTTCGTGTTTTTAGGGACTGACCTTTTATGTATGCAAGTGCTGGTGTAGAAATTTTCAGCAGCTTGTTTGACATTTTGTTTCATTTTTAAAGCTCTCATTTCGTAAAACAAGGGCAATAAACATGGCGATGGACAATTTCCTTTGAAATTCTTATGCATCTCACTGTACAACAAACCACATCCATGCTGACAAGAAGACTCAAACTCTGAATGTTTGGTGATTAAAGTATGGGTCTAGCACTAAAAACACATTGCCACTGACCCAACCACCTGTTTTATGCACTGAATTGATGTGAATATTTCAGGAGAATTAAAAATATTTTAACTACAAACTTGGAACTTTTTAATTATTATGTGAAAGTTTGTGCAGTGTTCCATTCACACATGATACAACATACCTTTTGCCAAACTCCAATGTGTTGCATGCTTGAAATGGATACTGATATAGCATTCAGGAAGCCAAGCATTCTATCAATTCTTGCTCAATTGAAAGCATAATTTCCATGCATTCTATTAGGGACTATCCTGTAATAACAATAATAAAATTTAAGAATCTCATTCAAAATATCAAATATATGAACAAACAAAAAAAAAAAAAAACACTTGCATTCAGTACACGGAAGGGTTATTTCAATGAATGTCAATTGGCCCACTTTTAAGAAAAGCCCACTCTGACCTTAAATAGTTACAGGAGTTTGTATTATAAATTGGCAGCACATTTTAAAAAAAGTAGGCCCTGTGTGTTAGTATCAATTCAAGTAATTGTTCAATTCCATGACCCACTCTTTCCACATACAGCCCATCACATGGAAATTAAAGGTAAGGGGATTGAATAATAGTTGTCAGATCACAAGATTGAAAACTTTCAATAACCTTTACAATGATTTATTTTATTAATCTTTCAAGCTAACTTCCAACCATTGAGTGAGTAACATTTCAAATTCCTTATAAAAAACTTATTGGATCCATTTCTAATGGGAGGAGAGGTGGGTATTTTGTTGCTTCAGGTTCTAGTTGAAAACATGGAAAGCAACTTACTTGTGGATCTTGTCCGAAAGAGGTTCCAATGCAGTTTCTGGGACCTCCCACAGAAATTTCACTGCTCACTACCCATTGGCACAATTCTTGGCATATCTTTTACTTTCCAGACTTAAAATCAGAATTTCTCATAAAAACCTGTAATTAAATGAATTTTGAGCATGAAAACCATAAATTATTAACTTAATGATAACAATTAAACCATAAATTACCTAAATCTAGTGTATTAAACTTATATTGTGTCATTGGTTTGATTACTGGAACTTTAAATCCAAATTTTGTACAAAATTGTAATTCTTGTGAGAGAAAAATAATTTTAAATCAGTCATAAGATACCTAATTACAGCTAAATATGCATGAAAGCTAATTGTTGCAGTCATAAACAGCTTAAACTTGAAGGGAAATACAAAATAACACCAAGAACTAACATCTTCCATGTCAGTACCACTCAGTTTTTATGTAAAAGTGTCATTCTTGGAAAATGCCGTAAAACCGAAGGAATTTTGAATTATTACAAAAATTTTGCTTTTACTTCACATTATTTGCTTAGAACTAGCAGAAGGATTTTAAGTGGATGCTCAATATGTTATGGAACATCCAAATAGTTAATATTGGTGATAATCAGTGTTGCCATCTAATTTTTTAGAAAATTCCTCAGTGTGCCACAGATAAAAATTTCTAAGTTTGAATTTTGTTTTCACATACAAAGTTAAATATAACACCTCCAACTTGTGTAAATGTACACTATTATAATTACTCATAAATTTGTATTTTTAACCATTCACTTGGCTTTTTGTCAAAGGTATGTAATTCTACTTACCTAAATACAAAATTATGAATAAAATGGACAATATTGGGAGACCAGTTCTTCATTTATAAATCTTCCATGGGATTAAGTACTTCGCAATAGATCAAAATATCTTTACTCTGATGGGGTCTAGAACCCAAAATTGAATTTTACTATAATTTTGGGACTTTCAGATAAAATTCGGCTAATTTGCATGTTTTTTTTTCAGTGTAGAGGATAGGTGAAGGAATGGGACAATTGAAGCACACCGTGCCATTTTTTCCCGTAAAGCTTTTAAACCCTTCCCTGGAATTATTTATGTGTGGAGGTTCAGGATTAACAGTATCATTCAGTCACTACTGATGAAATGCATACAATTTCAGCCAGTACATTTAGAATATTATGCCAGATGGTCTAAAACGGTATGGAAGTATTTTCCGAATCCACGGTCGAGTCCGTAAAATTTTTACTGTAGGATATTGTAAATTTCAAGGTAACTTCTAACAGTGCAGAACTAGCCTTAGACATGTAATCCTATATCATTTTATTAATGTATATATGAATTTAAAACATAATATGTCTACATTTTCTTATATGAAATCAAATCAAAAAATAGCATAAACAAAAGGGAAACGACCAAAAATTCAAGAAAACTGAAGTCCAGAGGCGTAGCAACACATTGCAAGTCCCTGCGCGAGAATGAAAAGCAAGGCCCCCATTTGTTCTCTAAATTTGAAATCTCAATATGAATCAATGGGAAATCTTCAGCGATACGTCAGCAAATTCTTATATTAAAATATTACTATTGTCATTATTAATAATAATAATAAATTACTGACGAAAATTATATTTAATAATATGCGAAGGAAAAATTTACACTTGGTATAGGTATATGCTTGTAACACACTGCTGGAATTTTCTTTAACCAAAGAATGAGCAATAGTACGTTTTTAAACATGTTCTTGAGGCACTAAGAAATAACTGAAAGATCCTTAAATATGCTAAACTTTTGTTAAATCTGAAATGCAAACTAGAATATTTAAATATAACCCATTTTATTTTTAATGAGTTTTCTTTGTTTCCTCATTTCCAAATGAAGGATGTAAATATCACAAACCTTGGCATAAGAAGAAAATATCGATGGGCATACATACAAGTTCGGTGCTTGGTACAGCGACGGGAAGGGGCGGGGCTAAACCACAATCATGCCTAGGGCGCCAAAATATAATATTCGACATAATCCTCAACAAGTCTTAAAATGATAGTAACGTACTGTGACACACTTTTACCAAGCGTGTGAACCTCGAAAGGTTCGGGGATCAAACCTGGAGCATTTTAGATGAATGTAATTATTCTATTGGGGGTTAGCGGTAGATCGTAAGCTCTCGCTTGGCTGCATCTGCTAACTGCAGGAGGTACCTGAATAAACTTAAATTTACAGAATCCTTTATAAAATGGCAACTCTCATGATTTGGGTTACTATGACCTTAAGTCTGCATTGGCAAAGGATGGCGTTATAAAAGTATATTACCTGTCTCTCTCTCTTTAGAAGCGTGGACAGAAGAGCATCTAAAGTAACTCTCACTCGCTGGTCGAAGTTCGCCTCTTAAATTGTCACTCAGCTTCGCTGCACTCCACTTCCAAACAAGTTTCTAAAAGTCTGCATCCAGCCTGAATCTCCTTCAAAATCCAACTCACTCTCCTCTCTCCAAAACTCAAAACTCCCTTTTCTTACTCCCGAACCATTCTCCTCTTCTCTTCAAAACCCAAGACCAACTCCCTGTCTCTCCCGAGTCAGATCCAACTTCCTTCCTCCTCATCAAAACTCCTCCCCTTTTTCTCTCTCATCAATTTTCCTTTGCAAATATTGGCGAATGCTTTTCGCTGAGCTGGCGCTCAAGTTAACACTTTCCTATACTTCCTGCCAGGCTGCCTAGCTAAACGTAACGCGAAAATGAAAATGAGGGATACGTAACGGTATCCAGATGGGCGAAAAAAAATCCTTTGAATTTTTAAAACGTTTAGATAAGTTGCAGGTACAGTGCCGGTTATGCCAATGCAGTCCCTTGTCTATTTATTTAGTGAAGAAAAATAATAATACATTCACATCAGTGAAAATAAACACTACAGACTAACTTTAAAACTAAAGGGGAGAAAAAAAAATGCAGTCGAAATTAGATTTGGTTGACAGGTGTCAAGTCGTAATCTAATTTGGACTATCGAAAATCAAGACAAAAGCTCTGTGGGAGCAAACTAAAATTAAAAGCCGAGATGGCAAACAAAAATGAGAAGTCCAATGCCATATTTCGTTCGTCTCTTGCTAGAATGAAATGAACGCGTGCGTACTACAATATTTATGCTGAGCACGCATACATTGGCTTCCAAGAAATGTTTATCAACACGAGCTAAGCTGTAACGTCAGCTCGGGTCAGAGAACTATTATTTGATACGTCAGACACACACACCACTGAACTCGGCCAATCCTCCCACGAGAGGAGTTGCTTATCACTTGTCTGCTGAACTGACGTCAGAATGACCAAAGTCATAAGTTGTGGCTCCACCCACTAAGCATGTGGGGGGGCTAACACCAAAACACTAGGAATATGGGAGCAACTGCTCACGCCACAACAAATTGCAAGGCAATTTGCACTAATATAAGAGGATCCTGGTAAATATATATTGTATCGAAGCACACGGAAGTTTCTCCGTCCATTGAATCTCTCTGATAGAATAATATATGTATAGATAGATATAAGTACCAACTTCCAATCAGAATGAGAGAAAAAAATGTTAAAAATATATCATATTATAGTGAATAATGCTATACTACATTACGTATTAAAATACCAAAATTGTCCAACACCGTCCATTAAATATGAGTAGATATTTGAATACACACGTGATAAGAAAAAAAACAACTTAGTCCACTACAAATACATAATGAGCGGAATATTAAAATCAAATGTCCATTATATGTGTATATATCTTGGTTAGTAAAACAATAAAATCCTACAGTCCTTGCTGTACGGCGTAAAAGTTCCTATGTGAGGTCCAGAATGTTCTGAAGACACGCGAAAGCACTTGCGTGTAGTATCCACTGCATTCCATGGAGTCCGTGCAAAACTGTTTGCAACTGCGAAAACCGGAAAGAGGGGGTCACAATTTACATCCCAATCATCACGTGAAAATATCGGTCTTTTTGTAGCTTAAGGAACGAGAAGTGTTCATGATTGTACCACTGGATGTAAAATTCTGGGTGAGGGACGTTTGATGAGGGGTGGGGGGTAAATCTTGAAGATCGGCGGGTGAACAGAAGGAAGAAACAGTTGGATTAATTTGTGCTGCTAACTGTACTGTAGAATTAATCATCCAGGGGAGAATGCTGTTCACCGGACTAGGAAACCTAGTCTCGTAAAGTCTGCCGTGCTGTAGAAGTAACAGCTAAAGTAGGTGTGCTTGGTGGGTTGCATATGCCTGCACTCGAAGATGGTAACACACTTGTGGTGGGGACCGTACATGAAAGTAAAGCTGGTCTTGCTGCGTACGGGGCGCTGATTGGTAAACAAATCGAAGGATACTGAAGATGGGGTAAGGTGTCATGTTTTCTTCTGGCCACTTGAAACTTGTAGGCTGGGACACATGACGGGAAAAGTGTTCATCCACTGCATCACTTTGAGCTGGACTGTAGTTCTGACTGGAATTCCAGCGGAAAGAAATAAAGTACTTTTTGGGAAAAGGGGGCGTGTATCCGCTGCATCTTGAGGGCCGGAGCGTAGAAATGGGAGAAAACTGAAGGTGTGCTGTGGTGGGTTGCACAAATCCCATCGGCCAACGGTCGCAGTGCAGTCCTGAGTTCGAGGAGGTAATGCGAAGTACTCGGCGGGTTTATGTATGCCGGGTGAAAACTGAAATTGTTGACTCCACGAACTGAGAGGCGATGGTAAATGGAGTTGCTCTCTGAAGGCCACCGGCGCGTAGAATTCCAATGTTGAAGGCGTCTCAGGAAGTCTCTGCTATGCGATGTAGACGTCATGGAGATACGAGACATTATTAGGTGAGGATAGGAATGAGGTGGCCAATGAAAAAAAAGGAACAGGGAAAGGTTTCCAAATACAGTCTTTAAAATCACAATAACCCAGAGTATGCCATTCAAATAAAGGTACAAAATCACTAAAAATAAGGCCTAATGTCAAATAAAATATAATAACTAATAATAAAAAGCAATAAAGAATGTAAATCAATTTTAAATAACTGATATGCTAAAAATGTGAAGGTTCACGATGTGAGACATTATTTTACCATAACGGGAGTGTAAACGTGGTGAAAATATTGATTGAAGGCTAGAAAAATTGCAATGATTGTCCGTAAATCTACAGAGGTTTGGGAAAGGAAAATAGATATGGGAATCGGAACAAAATTTGGAATATAGCCGTGATTGTTAGAAATGTGGTTGTCGGAAGGGTAAATGCAGTGACGTAATAAGTGAAAGTTAAATTCTTATGTATTAGTTGAAGAACGACACTTCTTGTAATAATGATATAAGACATAGCCGGTAAGTGCAAAATTCCAGACGACCAGAAGGAATATGGCGATTGGGTATTTTGAGAAAACGATCTCATGTAACGGGATTTCTGTGGCCAAAGATTGATTTAATTTCAGTAAAGCTAAGTTCATATCTGTCCAATCCGGAAGGATGATGTCAGAAAAATTGAGAGACAAATTAAAAGGTAGATTAACATTTGTCATTTTGACTGTCGTGTCTAGCGATTGGCGAGTGTGAATAATTTCATCAGCAAAAATAAGTTGATCGAAGTCATTGTAATGCAAAAACACAGAATTTCCTTCCAATACAGACACCGTGGTTTGACTATTGACATTGCCATGAAGAATTTGAGACAGTTTAAATTGTCCTTTACCAGAGATCAGAACATCATTCCCTGTTCGAATTCGTTGTAGCTCGGGGCCAGTATGAGATTTTATTTCCATTGCACAGGAAGTTGTAGAGTTATGGTAAACCAAATTCTGAAGACAAATAACGTTTTCGTGGATTGACAATTCGGCGTGTCTACATATATATAAAAATGAAATGAACTGACAACTACTGTCCACAATTTCCACTACACGAGGAGAGCCGTTATGCTGGAGTCCGGGGTTCAAAGCCGTGAAGTAGGAAAAATGGTGAACTCTTCAAATTCTCATTCCTGCTAATATTACAGGAAAAAAATAGCGGGTTGCAGGTAATCGCTCCAGTTACAGTGTGAGCTCGAGACAAATCTCTTGAGAATCTGTTGCAAAGTGCCATGTGATTTTTCAATAATCCCGATTCTATTGTGTAATTGAGCGGGCGCAAACTTAAGCTGGATCCCCATTCTAGAGTTCAATTCCTGGAATACTTTGGAGGTAAATCCTGTTCCTCTGTCCGTAGTGATCTCTAGCGGACAGCCAAATTTAAGTATTACTTCCTCATAAATAAAATCAGCAGCGGTCGCAGCTGGAACGTCGGATACTGCCTTGCCAATGAGAAAACGGATCGCAAAATCTGAGCACGCTAAAATATACTTGTGGCGTAACATGCCATTCGCAGGATAGGGGCCGCTAAAATCGACAGCAATTCTCTCAAATGGTTTTTGTGGGGTGAAGGTTAAAAGCTCGCCATTTGGGAATCCGACAGGCCTCTTATGTTGCTGACAAACAATACATTCCCTGACAATTTTCTGTATGAGATTCTTCATGAAAGGGAAATAAAATCTAGAAAGATCATTATGATACGTCTTGGTAAAGCCGAAGTGAGCTCCACCTATAGGAGAACAATGAATCGATTCGACAACCGATTTTTGCAAGGACCGGGGTATACATAGTAGTTTCCGAGATCCACCTGCCATTTTATGTTGCCTATATAGCAAATTATTTTCCAGTGTGTAGGAGAACGCTTGTCTTTGAAGGGTTGGCGAAATGTCCACATTTTCGTCTTCTGGGCTTTCCAAAACTTTAATAATATCACCAAAAAATGAATCTGCACGCTGGTGTGAGGCGACGTCCACAGTGGTGTCCTGCAATAAAAACATGCGTGGTTCAGGCAACTCTGGCTCGTTGTCGGCAGGCAAATTGCCACACTCTCTGCTAAGTGAATCTGCTATATTTTGAGTAGATCTACAGTGTGATACAGTATAATTGTACTCTTAAGAGTTTAGCAGAAAGATGACGTGATGTGCGAATATAGGTAATAGCTCGGTTGTCTGTAAATAAATAGAACTCCCTGCCAAGTAAGTAGAATCTAAAGCTTTTAAAAGCATATAGAATTGCAGTAAGTTCCAATTCAATTATTCCTAGCTTCTTTTCATGTTCTCTTAACGTGCGACTACAATATGCGATAGGTTGGAATTCATTCTGGGCGTTAGGCTGCATTAAAACGCCAGAAATCGCCTTTGTGCTTGCATCGGTATAAAGACGCGTTTCCTTGCCGGGGCTGTATGGTAACAGAACCGGGGCTGTAATCAGTGCATGTTTTAACTTCTCGAAGGCTGCTTGTTGCTCGTCAGTCCATACGAATTTCTTGTTTTTACCGATCAATCTTTGTAGTGGTTCAGCTATTTCTGAAAAGGATTTGATGAATTTTCGGACATAAGAACAAAGTCCTAAAAAACGTCGGACCTCCTTTGTAGTAGTTGGAACTTTATAGTTGGTGATGGAGTCAATTATTTTGTCAGACACGGAAAAGCCATGCTTTCCAATCTTGTGCCCAAGTGCCATAATTTGAAAATATGCAAAATGACATTTGTGTGGGGCCAGGCGTAATCCTGCGGTAATCAGGCATTGAAGTAGCCGTTCAAGTGTAGTTAACATATCTGAAAATTTGTCGGAATAGCAGAAGAGATCATCCATGTAGGATGAAAAATGATCGTTATTTAAGCCAGAGCAAGCCAATTGAAGGCAGCGGGTTTACGCTGCTGGAGATGTAATATGGCCTTGTACAGCATACTGCATTTCATAGTGACCTTTCCCAGGAATTGTGAATGCTGTGTATTGTTTTGAATTCTCCGATAATGGTATTTGAAAAAATCCGCTGCGGAGATCACACGAAGTATAGTACCGCTTGCCACCCATGTTGTAGAGCGTTTCCTGGAGATTACTTATCGAAAGCGCGTCAAAGACAGTACGTGAATTGAGAAATCTCATATCTTGGAGTAATCTGTAATAACCATCTTTTTTACGAACTAAAAATACAGGAAAATCGAAGGGTGAGGTGCTCGGACGAATTACGCTTTGCCGTAACAAATTATCAACTTGATCATAAAGTTGCGCACGAAGATGAATCGGTACTTGATAAGTGGCAAATGAAAATCTGAATCATCCCTTAGCCTAATTTTGTGCACATAATTTGTCGCTTTACCCATATCATCCTCGGACCACGAAAAACCCTGTTTATATTTGTGCAGTAATTGTAGCAATTGTTATTTCTCCTCAGGTTGCAGTTCGGGATTAATGTCAAGTGTAGTGACGTCGGGCTGCACGCCACTGGGTTGTTGTGATTCTGCTGTGATATTAACCTGTGCATTTTTAGTACTTTCTCCAAAACTTTCTTTCTGAACATAGATTTCACTTAAACTTTCCCTACTTGCGTCCCTGCACTGGCTACAACTGTCATGAGTGCAAAGAGGATGCCAAAGTTCGGCCTGTCCTAGTCTTGTCCCCTTTTTAATAATAATGTTATGCATAAGTGGATTGGTTACCCAAATCAGGGGTGAATCCGAGTTGAGAAGAGCCCGGGGGATGAGTAAACCGGATTTAGTCTGAAATTGTTGATCCGGTTCTAAAAGATCCCTAGCCTTATCGTGAGTATTAACTAATTTCACGGGAATGCATAAGTGAGATCTTGGTTTTACTCTAATCTTTTTAGGTGCCACAAATTCTGGTCGTAAAAAGTGTTGTAGCATATTTGAAACTTTCACGGACACAGCAAAAGGTTTACCACTTTCCCTCTGGATACGGTTTCTGGGAGGAGTACCAAAACGTGTTAAAACAAGTTTGTTGGACTCAAAATCAAGATTTGCCTTGTGACTCTTTAAGAAATCATTCCCCAATATAATGCCATGCGAAAATTTTGGAATGTATCTGAATGGTTGTCTGAAAGAATGTCCATTAAAAGAAAAGGTCAAAATTACAATTTCATTGATTTGGAGTTGCCCATTAGTGACGCCTTGAACTATTGTATTAATTTTAAATCTTGGGGTATGGGCGGGCGCTGGTATATCTCCTATAACGCTAATTTGAGATCCGCTATCCAAAAGGAACTTGTGCTGCGTACCACAAACTTTACCATTTACATAAATTAAGTCAGCATTTTGAAAAGTGGAAACTGTCAACGTACGACCTACAACATTTGCTGGGCATATGTTTCCTGTATGCACAGTCCCTAGTCGTTTAAATTGTCTCTATTCTGAAAACAGACAGACGAATCATGATTGGGATAATTGCAAATATCACATCTCTGCCCCTCACGGCGGTCACCGGTCGAACCCCGGTCGCCCCGATCACCGGTCGTGCCCCGGCCCCGCGAAAAATTGCGCCAAGAATGAAAGCGCGAATTTCCATTGCGCCACTGGCCGCGATTGGGGGTTTGATAATGTCTGTTCCGACGATAACCATTTTGTTGGAAATTATCATTACCACGGCCAAAAGAACCTCTGTTATTTCTATAGTTACCTCTGTAGGATTGACCTTCATAATTATTATGACGAGGGAAGTTATTTCGGGTGTCTTGTGTATGCCTGTCCTGCTTATTCTGGGCGTTCACCATTTCATCCATCTTAAGAGATAAACTCTTTAATTGAGCTTCGAGACCTGTCTCCTGAGACGAAGGTCCCGGGGTCGAAGGTCCTGGGTTTGAAGGTACAACGTTGTGTACTCTCAAATAATCCAGTTCAGCCTGCATGGCGGTGACACGCTTCTCGAGGTCGGGATGGGCCTGAGAACTTGGTGTTTCACAAGGTCTCGCCGGCGTGTTGTGAAAGGGGAGCTGTTGCGCACGTGGCAGTTTCAATTCATTTACAGGATAGAACAATGAACCTTTCTGACCTTCTGACATCAACTCCTGGATTTTTCTCTGTTTGATCAAAAACTGAATTTTTTCGAATTGCTTTAAATCTCGCAAGAGCTCGGGGACCGAAGCATATTCCTTCTTTTAAGTTTCGCGAATGTATTCAGGTTGAAGACCCAAACACAAATGTTTTATTTGTTTACTGATGGGCATGTTCGGATCCATTTTACATAAGAGAAGCAGCTTATCTCTTACGTAGTCCGACACTGATTCGTCGTCTCGATGTAGCCTATGCTTAATGCGCTCTTCTAATTGCAGCTTGTCTATGGATCCGGTAAACTCTTCAATCATTTTAGATTTAAAGAGATCGTACGTAATGGCCTGATTTCCCATAGTTTGTACCCATGCTTGGTGCCATCTTAAGGCTGGCCCATGTAAAAGAGCCGGCAAAACTTGTAGTTTTTTCGGGGTATCCCAATCATTAAGTAGAGCTAAACTCTCCACTCTATCAAAAAATTTAGTTGCATCTTCTCCGGCCGTGTCTTGGAACTGTAGGCCGTCCAACAAGAACGGGTTAATAAAACCTGTACATGCCATAGTTCTGGGCGGGACTCGAACTGGGGTGCTAACAGGCAAAATTCTAGCCCGGCTACGGGTAAATACAGGGCTACGCCTTATTGGAGTGGAGGACGCAGATGGTTGAGTATTTACAAAACTGGATTCTCTGCCAACCACATTCTCTGCCAAGGCTTGTATTCTGTCTAGGGTTGCATCTAATTCGTCACAATAATCTAAACTGAACATTCCACATCATTAGCTATCACGACGTCGCTGCCAAAAATGAAACAATTTGCCGTGGTCACCAATATAAATTTAGAACAATGAATGCAATTTGTGAGAACATTAAGTGGCGTTAATAGTGCAAAACACTAGGAAGTTAAATGTGAGAAAAAAATGAAGTTCCAGTTATTAAAAGGGGTTGCTGTTAAAGTGTGCGACTAGTTTTCCACAATATCATCACTCTCTTGGGTTGGCAAAGAAATGCCAGTTGCATTTATTGCAAAATGAAATAAATGAAGGCTGATACCACCATTACGTGGAAGATTAACGCTCTATTCTCATCGCATTTCCGGAAAGGAAATGGATGAGAGGCCCAATTCGCACCTCTACCACGTACTGTGACACACTTTTACCAAGCGTGTGAACCTCGAAAGGTTCGGGGATCAAACCTGGAGCATTTTAGATGAATGTAATTATTCTATTGGGGGTTAGCGGTAGATCGTAAGCTCTCGCTTGGCTGCATCTGCTAACTGCAGGAGGTACCTGAATAAACTTAAATTTACAGAATCCTTTATAAAATGGCAACTCTCATGATTTGGGTTACTATGACCTTAAGTCTGCATTGGCAAAGGATGGCGTTATAAAAGTATATTACCTGTCTCTCTCTCTTTAGAAGCGTGGACAGAAGAGCATCTAAAGTAACTCTCACTCGCTGGTCGAAGTTCGCCTCTTAAATTGTCACTCAGCTTCGCTGCACTCCACTTCCAAACAAGTTTCTAAAAGTCTGCATCCAGCCTGAATCTCCTTCAAAATCCAACTCACTCTCCTCTCTCCAAAACTCAAAACTCCCTTTTCTTACTCCCGAACCACTCTCCTCTTCTCTTCAAAACCCAAGACCAACTCCCTGTCTCTCCCGAGTCAGATCCAACTTCCTTCCTCCTCATCAAAACTCCTCCCCTTTTTCTCTCTCATCAATTTTCCTTTGCAAATATTGGCGAATGCTTTTCGCTGAGCTGGCGCTCAAGTTAACACTTTCCTATACTTCCTGCCAGGCTGCCTAGCTAAACGTAACTCGAAAATGAAAATGAGGGATACGTAACGGTAATTTGCTCCATAGCTGTGGAATCTTTGGTACAATCAATTGGTACAGCAAATTTATTATTATTATTATTATTATGATTATTTGAACTAGGGTTAAACTTAAGCTTACAGTATTGTACACAGCTATAAAAACAGCTTTTTGCCCTACAAGAATTAATTTAAGCTATACAATTAAGCTAAATGTTTATAGTACAAAATATAGAAAATTACAAGTGTAGCCTACCTATATAACTGAAAAACATAAGAAATAAAAATTAAGTAAGTATATGTGAAGGAGGCAAAGAGGTAAATGAGGCACGGTGTCAGTATTCGTAGATTAACATTTTAATTTGTTGTTTAAATTTGGCCAAATTTCTCTCCTTTCTCCAGGCTACAGGCAGTTAGTTCCACGCCTTACTTACCAGCGATGATAAGTATTTTTTAACCGTATCTTGCCTTATTACTAGGGTAATTGAATTTTCGCGATGCGCGAAATGTGAAAAAAAGATGCAATTTTGAACATTCTGCACGTAACTTCACTCCCAATGATGAAATATGCATGAGTTTTATTCGCGAAGTAATGCGAAATGTGTGCTTTTCCACGAAATGAACGCTTTTTCGCGAAATAACCGTGAAATATCATCAAATTAAGTAGAAAACACGCAAAAACCGGCAATCGAGGTTGTGCGCGCAAACTGTCGATTTGTAACGAAACGTTTGCCTAAAGTTTCCTACCACTTGCAGCTGAAGAACGTTTTATCTTCGATCACATCAGGAAGACGCTGCAAATTGGATTTCCCATGCACATAATCTCAGTTCGAAAACTTCGCTCCCTGTCAAGTTGCATTCGTTTCTTCCCCAAAATGTCTACTCAACTTCCAGTTTCATTGAACTTGCTAGCTTTCTTTGCCCCTGCACTATGACCTCTAAATACTAAGCCTTGTTTAGCGAGAAAAGTAAACTATCCTTGCCCCACCCAATCGCCGCTACTGGCAATTACAGTTGAAATCTAAGTACTTGTGTATGTGTACAGTACATAGCTACTGTACACATACATGTACACATACATGTGTACAATTTCTAGCTCTTTTGTATGTTGTTTCCTCTCAACATGAAAAAGTGTGTGCCAATTTAATTTTTTCCCTCCGCTGGTATATACCGCTGATCTACATTTTATTTACCGCTCTCCTCAGTTTTTATTGCCGCTTAGTAAGTTGCTTAATGAATTTTGAGTAGGAAGGCATATTTTCGCCTGGATTCAAGCTTGGCTATTTGCAGCTCTTCTCTGCTGGTTCGTGAAGTCGTGTGTGTTGTATTTCGTATACTACGAATAGCCCAATTTTGCATTTTTTTCTAATTTATAAGTGATATTTAGAGTACAGAGGAACAATATTCAAGTAACGGCTTGATACACTAATACATGCTTTGTAGAACGCTAATTTGTGAGCAAGGTGTACGTACATATCTGCAGACATATTGAAACTGTTTGATTCTAGGTGCTGCACGTGCACACATAATCTTCACGCGTTGTGAAAAGCATAAATTCTTATCTAGGTACATACCAAGATATCTTAGATTCTCACTTCGTTTTACATTCGAATTACATATTTTAATATTGCCAACTTGCGTGATATTGTTATTTTCCGTGGATAATATTGTATTAATACTTTCGTCTTAGACTCATTCACTTTGAACATGTTAGATTGATACCACTCAAGAACATCGGACATGGTTTTTTCAATATTTGCAATTACTTTATCTAATGTGTTAGATGCGCAGTACAGGAGACAGTCATCTGCGTACAAATACAATTCAAAGACAAATTCCTTGTCTGCGACATCATTGACAAACATGTTCCAGAGTTTCGGGCCCAGAATGGATCCCTGAGGTTCACCCATAGACACATTCAGACTGTTCAAAATCGAGTTGCCAACTTTTGTACCGATACTCCTATTGTGTAAATAGCTTTCAATCCAGTTACATGCTGTAACAGAAAAATTAAATTGCTGCTGTAAATTTTGTATTAATAACTTTGATTGAACACTGTCAAATGCTGATGTCTATTGAAATTATGCCTATATATTGCTTTCCTTTACGATCTAACACAAGCCACCATTTATGTAACAGTTCATGCAAGAGTAATTCTGTTGAGTGATTTGTGAGACGGGTGTAAAATTGAAGTTGGCTTCTCTTCATTGACTGGAGTTTTCAGTTTGTTTGCTAGTTTCATTTTTCTTGAGCATTAAATCGTTCGTGAATGGGGTTGACATTGACTTACCGACATTAGCAAAGTGGTAATTCAGGACTTCAGCACCCTCGCTTCGGTAATTATTTCATTGTTGGGTTCTATAGATGTGATGGATTGGCTTTTAACGTCATTTTCCGTTAAAAAGCTAAAAATCTTGAATTTATTGTTCCCTACATATTTACCAGAATAAATCTCTTGAAGGAGCTAATTTCTTTTCGCATCTTTTACTGTTTTCGTTACGTAGTTCCTTAAAGTCTTAAACTGTACCCACGTGTAATTATTATTTGAAGTACGTGCGCGCTTGAACATCCGATTTTAGAGTGACACCAATCGGAGAAGACCGCCAGTGATCCAGGGACGCTTGTTGGCTCTAACACGAAACGTTTTAATTGGCGCATAGACATCAAGAGCTTCGGTTATTAAAGACTGCAAATATGTTATCTTATCGTTTATATCAGGCATCGCTGTTGTTTTGTAAATGGGTAGATAGGAACAATGATCAACGAACTGTTGTTCAGGGAAATTTTTAAATGAACGCCTAGTTACGAGTATTCTAGGAGATCCTTGTGGCCTCAGGTTAATTGATGTGTATATCAGAAAATGATCGCTTAAATCATGCATTACTACGGTGGATATAACATGTATTTCTTTCTTGTGAGTAAAAATGTGATCTATGAGACTTTCACATTTCGTCTGGTTCGTCTTGTCGTTGTCACGAGGGTCGTCTCTTGCCATTTCAAAAGCATGAGGATATCCTTGTCGAACCATAAAATAATTAACCCACAGAGTTCTAGCGGCGTGTCCGTAATCCGTACAAACTGAGACAGGAATAAGAATCGTTTTCAAAGATTCTCAGAAGCAGTGAATGCGATCTCAAGGGAAAATGGACAGCTGTTACCACTTTTGCATTTTCAAAAGGTCTCCGACTTCCCTTAGCGGGCTGGGCATAAAACTCCTTCAATACATCTATTTTTGTATTGGACGAGGAAGAATCAGAAAAATGAGGGGTAGAAAGAAATACCTTGCTTGCAGGTCATGCTGGAGCACAATTCATGAGCAGTATTTCAAACTGTAAGCAAAATTTACTGAAGAACTATTTTGCACTATTTATCACCAAAGTGAAATTTTCAGTATAATATAGAGACAAATTTGCCGGGGCCACGTAGATGTTTGGGAGAGGCCGTACCCCCTAACGACGTCCCTGGTCAAGAGAAAGATGAAAAGACAAGACAACGTGCTTTTTATTCAAGAAAAGAATAAACGTATAAAAATGTCCAAGCAAGTGATGGAGAATATTTGCGTAAATGTTTAACTTGAGAAATATGACATTTTTGGGCCCTTTTAGGTTTAAGGCCCAGCCCGCCTGTTTGAATACGACTCTGATTTGACGTATTCATTCAAATTATAACGTTAAACTAGAATTTAATGCCAGATAAAAAACAGAATGCTTTAATTTTATTACCCACGAAAATTAGCCTCTTTCATCTATTATTCTCACTTCTATTTATTACATTATTTATATCAACCCCATGGGACGCGAGGCCCCTAGCGGTCGCCCACTTCGCCCACCCCTTGCTACGCCACTACTGACGTCCTGGTTTATTTAAAGGCACCAGGACAAAAGAGCACATACCCCCGAATGTATGCGGTGGAGGTGGGTTTCTTCGGGGGGGGGGTCCTTTTTTTTGGGGGGGGACACATTAAACACTTCTTAAAGCCCATTATGGACGCCTGTGTTTAGTTATGTTCTAAGATTTCATATCAGTTTCTATCAGAGAAATTTACATGCCCAGATTATTCCTTGTAAAGTAAATTCAGTTGTCCTACCATAGCCTGGCGTTGACATTTTCCATTTCGTCACCACCCTTTCCTTTTGTCGAGTTTCTCTAACCGGAAGTCATCCACGTCAAGAGGAGAGGTTCGTCACAGACAACCACACTGTGCCTCTTGTGGTTGACATTTAACCCTTTCAGTTTCTTTACTGAACGCGACCGCTGTCATCCTCAAGTCATACCCAGAAGAAATGACATGGATAAATAAATTGGATCTTCAAACAAACCAGCAGAGCTTGACCTAGATGCTAAAATACTCGCTTCACTTCTGTACACAAACATGTAGAAAGAATTGAGGAACTGTGAAATTAAAGTGCAACATGGTCCAAATATCCAACTTTCAAAAGGCACATTTATTGCACATTCTAAATTTTTTATAACAAATACTAAATGAATACAAGTATAAAATATTTCATATTCGTAAATTATGTACGCTTTTCAAATTAATAAATGACAATTCATTAATATGGTTATGGAAATAGGCAGTGGAACGTTAGATACCATTTGAAACCAAGTTATTGTCTAAGTGTTAGGGATCCTAGGTTCGAATCATGGGTAGGTCCCGTTTTGACCGGCACAGTCCCGTTTTAGAAGCGTGTCTCGGTCGTCCGTTCGATATTATTAAAGAAAAAAACAACAATATTTGTCCCGTTTTATAAAAGTCTATTAGTGATCTTGAAAACCAAGTCTAAATTTGAGACATTTCATGCTAAAAAAAGATATTTTATTGTTTCGTGTGTGTTCCGTTCTTTGTAGAACAGTGAATAAGCATGGCCAAGAAGCGTACATGCAGTTTCAATACGGAATTGCAACAAGAATTTAAATAAACTTACAAGATAGATCTGTCGTTGTAAGTCTGATACCCTGGGCAAGGTTTTCGGGGAGATTTATAAACTGTTGGTGAAGAATAAAACTGCCCTCAAGAGGATTGTTTCTTCTGATAAATATTTCTGGTACCCTTCAATTTCAGCGTACGACTAACATCAAAGGTTGATCAGAAGGAACCAGAAACACAGTGTAAGTGATACCGAGAATATAATTAACAAATTTTGACAACGGGAGATCGTATTTCATTTATTGCTTATGATGTATCATTTATGTGATCCATCCTTTAATAATATAATAATAATACGTTAATTATAACATTAATTTCTTAATTAGGCCTAACCGATTTTTCAGGAGAAGTGGGGGAGGGGTAATCTGATCTCACAGGATGGAGTTAAGGTAGACATTAACCACTCATCAACCATACACGAACCTAGTCGGTTTTTAATGGCTCTAATTACACTCATTGTGTGTAACTTTTTTTATGAAATACACACATATCTATCGACTTTAGAAAGAAATCTTAGTGAGAAGTCGATTTCACTAAGATATGACTTCTCGTGTTAAGCACTGCAGGCTACTGCTATGACCTCGGCAATGACTGATAAGTGCAAAATTCTGAAACTTTAGCCTCCTGTTTCTCAGTAACTATGAGGTTAGCGAAGAAAATGTTTGCATGTGTTCATACCTTGACAGTATTAACAGATAGATAAAAGTCTGAATCAGTGGGTGTCATGGCCTGGGTGATTTGACATGAAATCAATCACATGTTAAGTCTAATCTTGATTAATGACAAATTGTAACAAATGTTAATATTTCCACGAACAGTTGTAAACGATTGCTGAACAACAACATTAAAGATTTATCAAATATGTAATTTTCTGGGGTGGACCATTATGCAACAGACTAGATGTGATCATTTTATGCCTAGCCACGTAATCTACCGGGTGTCCGAGAAGTGTTTGTATGAAAACAAAAATTAACTGTATCCGCTATATGCAACATAGACATGAAAAAATAATACCAAAATGTTCGGAAACTATTCAAGTTTTTTTTTTGTTTCAGATTTCTGTACCGTTGCAGTAGTGTAGCAGTGCCAGTGTCCAGCAAACCGGAAATGTACACAAATCAGAAAAAGGCTGAGTGTGTCCTGTGGTTTCACGAGAGCAGGTCACAAAAAACAGTGCAGAGACAGTTTCAAACATCGTGCGTATCTGGGGTAAAGAGCCCCCTCATGAGGTGAGGAAGTCGACCTGGGCAACCCGAAGGTGAACGTTTGGTGCGCGCTGCTGCATGACAGAATAATCGAACCATTCTTTTTCTGTGAGGACACCGTGACATCTGGAGTGTATCTCGACATGTTGCAATTGTTTGCTGTTCCTCAATTGCTAGAATACCACCCAGATGTTATCTTTCAACAAGACGGTGCACCGCCACATTGGAGTCTGGAGGTTCGTTCCTACCTTGAACAGACATTTCCTGGAAAATGGATTGGTCGAGATGGACCGACGGCGTGGCCTGAACGATCTCCAGACATAACCCCTTTAGTTTTTTTTCTATGGAGTTATGTGAAAGACAATGTCTACAGAACTCCTGCATCCGATCTTGCAACTCTGAAACAACGGATAACCCAAGTCATCACATCAATCCCTCCTTTGATGTTGGCTAATGCATGGCGAAAAGTTGAATTTCGACTAGATGTACTCCGTGCTACCAAGGGTGCTCACGTGGAGATTTATTGATTTCTTTCCTATTGCCAATAAAACTTGAATAGTTTCCGAACATTTTCGTACCAGTTTTTCATGTCTATGTTGCATATAGCGGATACAGTTAATTTTTGTTTTCATACAAAGACTTCTCGGACACCCGGTATATTTTCATACACATTTAGATATATTAAACATAAACTTACTAAAAAATATCACTAATATAAATGAATACACCTAGTGCAATTACATAAAATTCATAGTGTAGAGCATTTTTTGTGTCATGTAAGCCTACTAAATTTTTACACAAACCACGATCTATCTCTGTTGAGTTGATTTGGTGTTTTAGGTCCACTTTATGCACAGTAAGGCTAACCGGGACTGGACCTACATTTTAAAGTGGGATCCGAACGACTTGTGCCTCTACCGGGTATCGAACCCGAGACCCTTTGATTACAATGCGACACTACCACTGCGCCATCGGGATGGCCTGATTTATCTCCGTCATATGAATCTCTCAGGACTACAAAAATATCGATAACGGGGAATTATCGTTTACACTCGTAATTGTCATTTTAGAATGTGTTCCAACTAGGTAGAGAAAATAATTTTGCTATGTATCAACAACACAGTCTAGGGCTAAACGTGAAATAACGTGCTAGCCAACGTGTTGGCCTTTTCTACAAATATATCATTTCAACATATTTGCATTTTCTACAATTATATCAATGTTAACGCTCTATGATGCTTTAAGAACACGTAAAAAATATCAAAATACAAATAACTTACCTTATTACTACTGAAGAAATTAATTAATGAGATGCTGAATTCCTACCATTTAAAACTACACGCGCCATATTTTCTACTACTAGACCCACTTGTTGACGTCACGGTTTTGTTTCGAGGCAGGTCTTTTTCGTCGGCTACGTCATTTCCAAGCAATGACCAGGGGCGGCTTAAGGGCAAGGCGGCCCTGGCGACCGTCGGTGCGCCGTTCTCTGTGGGCGTAAACAGGAGCGTCTCCTTTGATAAGAGTCAGAAATAAACTTTTCAGGAACTGTTTATCATCATGTAGTGATGTGTTGTGACGGCCACTACAATTCCTACAGTGTCAAAGAAGTATTTCTGATTACATGAGCGTGGCTATTTGTTTGATTGTCCACCAACCACAGGGGTTCCGGATTCGAATCCCGGCCTGGGTGTTCTTTGTTGTTGTCTTTTCGTCAAATTCATCACATTATCACTCATTCCAATCTTCGCGATTAACCAAAAGTGACAGAAAACCGAAGTAAAATAAAGTAAATCACTAAATCAATACATTTTTGTTTGTTTGAGTTTATTTTTAAGTTCACCTTAGGCACAGATAGGCTAATCGGGACTGGGCCTACAGTTTAAAGTGGGATTGAAAGCACTATGTACCTCCATGATTACAAGGCGACCACGAGTAGTGTGATTGACTGTATAACCAGGACCGGAAAGTATGAGCCCCCCTCAAGCAGATTTGTCTACACTTAAAACTTGCTCAACATGCCCATATGAGCTTTTTGCTCAAGTGTGGAACCCCGTCTAATCCAAGATTTTTGTAAAAATGCCCTCGGGAATTTCCTGAGAAAGTATGACCCCCCTCAGATTGATTTGCATACACTTATAAAAGGCACTTCTGTGAGATTGTTGTCCATAAACCTGTCAAAAATAAGCCCCTCTTGATATTTTTTTTGGCCACACCTAAAACTACGCCAAACGTATTAACACACCCACACACATACACACATACCCACACCCACACCCACACACACACACACACACACACACACACACACACACACACACACACACACATATTTACTTCCGGTTTAAGTTCAATTGGGCACCAGGCTCAACTTGCATATCTAGTACTAAAACAATGTAATTCTTCTAGAATTGTTCTGTGACTCTCTCATTTCTTACATCATAAACATATGATTTTTCCCCTATGAGAATAACACTACATATGGTGTCATCAGGTAATGCCTCATGGAATTCACAGATAATTTTAATGTTTGTCCTGTCATTAACCACAACTTGTTTTCTTTTTGAAGTGTTGATGACAAACATGGGTCTCTGTGCTTTGAATTCATCTGGTGTGTAATACATGTCAGTATTGCCAGTAGTGACCCTTTTGTATGCTGTAAATGCTTCATATAATTTAAGGAAATCATCCTTGGACATGTCTAAATTATAATTTTCTCTAGGGAATACCTCATTTCTGCCATTTTTAAGATATATGTTCTTGATGTTGCAGTTATCAAATCTACTTGAATTTTTTTCCTGATTATTGTGTCTTCCAGTCTGAAACAGTACCACTACAAAATCCGGCATGTCATATTGTATACTGGAGAATGAATTTGTAGCATCAAACTCATAATAAGTACCAGTTGCAGGCTTCTGTACACATTGATATGTATAAAATTGTAGAGGAATCTGTGGATTTTTTATTATATCAGCTTTGTATTTAAGGGCATAACTGGCTTCATATTCAACAACTGGGATTCTTAGCTCCATAGTCTGAATAATGCATTTGCCTTCATCAGGTAGGGTATTGGGCAAAGCTTCCCCTGTAGAGTTTAATGTGCTGTACCTCATCAAAGCATTATTATCATTGGCAGCTCTTGTAAATGTGATTCTTAAACCACCCTTCCACATAATATCTTTGTAATCTGAGAAGAATCCTGGCAACAGGCGCATAGGGAACAGCACTGTGTGGCTCTTGGATAATATTTTATCACCAGCCTCAAATCCACCTATTTTGTAGTATGATGCCTCGGTTTTGGATAATTTTAGTGTGGCCAAAGCTGTGGAGGTAATGCCGGGATAATCTACTCTGTTTATAACAACACCATGCTTTCTGATCTCAATTTCAGAGAACAGATGCGGCACAAAATTGTCCACCAATCTTATATTTGAATTTGCCGGATAATCTGTTCCATCGAGCTTTACAACATCAAATTTGATGTATAGATCTGCTCTGTGGGGGTGTATAAAGCCATCCCCTACATCAAGATCAACCTCAATTTCTGTGTTGGGTTGATTTAAATTTGCAAATGTCCTCCTGTTTGGGGGGAATGATTGTAGCTCATAACTCTCAATATTTTCCATTTTTTTCTTGTATGTATTTTTATTTAAATATTAATTTCTATGATAGCAGTTGTTGTGGCTCCAGCAAAATCAACTAATTCTTCTTTTTCATTAGTGACCATCAATTCAATATAATCTATTCTGTTGTGGCACACAGGAAAATATAATGTTGGGGATGGATTGTAGATGATGGGCTCCATAAATTCAGAATTAGGTTTAAATGTTGCAATGATGCCAGTTTGTTTGTGTGTGCCTATGCCATTTGATTTGGTGATCATACCCTCTGCCACATTACAGTGAATATTTAGAGTCTCTATGGCTAAGAATTTAGGTATATTAATAGCAGTGTGTTTGATGCCTGGTTCAAGTTTTGTGTTGTTCTCAAAGCCTAACAGCTCTCCTATAGTACCCAGATCCACTGTTTCTGTAGCAGATACAATCTCTACTCTGTGAGTGACAGAATTTTGACTTAACACTACACCTCTGGGTAATTGAGCATTTAGAGTGGACAGATTATACTGCCCTGGAGTGATGACAATTTTTTGATCCCCTACTGCAATTTTGTTGTTGTGGTGTGTAATATTAGGGATCAAGTACATGCCATAAAATGCTCTGAGAGCTATTGTTTTGGGATACACTATATCATCATGCAATTTGAGTTTCAATATTGAATTTTGGCTGGTGAGATGGAATACCCCCATGATGTTTCAGATACCACAAGGCTTTTTGAAAATTTTCAATTGATGGTTTATTTATTTGAGACATATATCTAAGAACAGATAAACACAAATGTCCACAATTAACATCTTTGAAGTTTTGAACACGGGCATTATTGTAATAAAGATTAGGTGATTTTAGATATTTTATTAAATTTTCAGGTGGAACACCTCCAAATGAATCAAACACAAATGCCTCATTGTTTAAATATTTAAGATAACAGATCCAGTGAGTGCCCTGATTTTTGTACTTATCCAAATTAACAATGCCACACTCTTTGTTGAGTGGTTGCTCTGGCAAAGAATCAGACATGTACACACCTCTAAAATTTTTGATGCCCAGTGGCTTGATTAAAGCTTCAATATCTTGGTTTGTAAGCGGCTCTTGTTTTTTTTAAACTTATTCATGGCTCTCTTAACACCTTTGCCTTGTTTCTCCATGGCCAGGTTATGGCGCCTCTCCTCATCTAATTCTGCCTTATTCTTCTTGGCATCTATTACTGTTTTTGCTATGGCAGCTGATCCCCCAGCCAAGCTCCCAACAGCCCCAAGTGCTGCTAAGATGGCCGGGATAGTAAATATGAAACCCCCCACATGTGATTTTTTTCTAGATTGTTGTAATTTTTTTAATTGGGGGGTACTAAGCAACAATTTCATACCATGACCCTTGGCAATACAAGAATTTTTTTTCTTGCGCTGCTTTTTGGTTAAAAGACTATCAATAGTTTTAAGAGATTTAAGACCTGCATAAGGTATTTGATACATAACACCCTTGGCCTTCATTTTAGGTTTATTATATACATATTTACAGCCCCCACCCCAGTTTTTGTTTGGTGTTCATAGCTATGGTGGTTCCCAATGCTGCTATTTTTTCACTTAAAGAAGCATCTTTGCTTACAAATCTACCAAATGCAGCCTCTTCTAATTTCTTGTCTGCAACATGTCTCTTGTCAAGATCAGAATGTGTATTGTATGCTATGTCATGGTCTCTACAAGCAGCATCTAGGGGATTAACACCAGGATCCCCTCTGTTTAATCTATGGTCCAATTTTGTGCCTGGACCACAATACTGATAGCCTGGAATGTGTAGTTCAAATGGCAGCTTGTTTATAATGTCATTAACCAACCCCCGGCCCTCAGAAATATTCCAAAATTTAGGTGGTAGAGTATTAATAATTTTTATAAGATATCCAATCCCCTTAGTGTCATTCACTATAAAATTAGACAATTTTGTGCTTATCATGTCCATAATTCCAACCTTTTCATTGTAAAAATTGTGGTTGCCAGCATTTTCCTCCCCAGCTATCACCAATAACCTATCTACAAGTTTCCTGACATCATCAACCCAGACAAATTCTTTAGGCAGGGTGTTGTATTGTTTGATTCCACTGCCTGTCTTAATTTGTGACCATATGGGCTTGATTAAATTATTGTATTTTGCTCCACTGCTAGACTTGACTCTTTTTTGTGTGGGATCATTGTTCTGGTATAGAGCATCTGATTTTATTAATATTTCTTTGTAATGTTCATAGTCTTGATCTGTATAGCTGCCAGGCCTTTTCCGAGTATCAGTTCCCACAATCCAGGTGTGCCGGGATATTTAACAAAACCACCTCTTTGTCCAAGATGAGATTCTGAATATACAATTATATCATCTCCCATAAATGTTACTCTGAAATTACCAATTCTATGTATGATGCTACCATCACGCTCTGTGTCAGCATATAAGCCAAAGACCTCATCTTTGTTGTCTTTAGGTGTGCTTAAATATTTTTGAGCAAGAAGACCCAATTCAATAGGATCCTGGGTAGCTTCAATTATTCGAGGAGCAACAGGACTAGGTGTATGAATACTAGAAAGTGGGGTGATTGGATAATCTAATATGTTCCTTGCAGCTACAGGTACAAGCTCTGTGATCAAATTTTGATTTTGCTCTGTAACAGTTTTGATATTTTTACCTAATTCACTAATAGCATCAATGATAGGCTGTTCTGTTTGTTTGTGTTGTTCATAAATTCCTCGGTTCTGTGATTTCCATCCCTTAAATCTTTTTACAAGATAATCTCTTAATTTAAGATCATCAATGATTGGCCTTTTTATGGTTATTTATATATGTTTCAATGTCTAGAAAATTGTTGATTTTATTTCTGTATTTGCCACTATTGGGTTTTCTTGTCATATCAATTGTGACAAACCCATAACTGTCCTGGTTCCAGCACCTACTGCAAAACTTGGAAAAATCATTGTAGCTCAAGTCCCCACCTACATATTCATCATGTATGTGTTTGAGGTTGGTATGATCTTGATGAAACACACATATAAAATTGCTGTTGTCTCGGATCAGCTGCTTCGGTATTTTTGAAAAAGTCTGTGCCAGGTAGAAGCAATCAATGTTTTTGTGTCGGCCCTGTGTAAAGAAATTTCTAACCTTGTTTTGATTATCCAGTATAATGTCATCAAACACAACAACAGAATTATCGAGACATTCATGAAGTGGCTTAACATCTGGTTCAAAAGTGGCAATATTATCAATCATTAGTGTAGTTTTACCACAAGCTGATGGCCCAACAATAAGACATCTAATATTTTCAGGCAGCAACTTGCCATTTCTCTTAATCTGCTGTTCAGGTTCTGGCAGCCTTTTTATAACATCCCAGGTGCTCATATTATCACTTTGTCTGCATCGATCCAGCTGTGTTCTGGAAGTCCTAGCCATTTGACAAATAACTTGTTGCCTTTTCTGCGGATAATTTTTTCTATGAGATATGTGTCAGGCTGTTTAGTTTTGCTTCATAGAATCTGCCTTTGAGAATTTCTCCTCGGTGGTCATTTATTATATATGTGTTAAGGGCCCCAGGTTTAATTTGAACCACTGTAAATAATTCAGTGCTCCAGTTTCTTGTAAAGCCTCTTTTGAATAAGTGCTTATATTTGCTGATTCTTACTTGATCACCCACCTTGTATTTGGCCTTTCTTGTTGTTGGCTGGTATCTAGGATAATAAACAGTTCTGATCAATTTTTGCTCATCAGATGGAGTTACTTCAGAGGGTTTCATGTTGATTGTGGAATGGACCGAGTTGTTATATTTATGTAGAAGTTCTGGAAGAATATTAATCCATTTATAATTACCTTGAAGTGTAAATTGTTTATACATAAGATTTTTTAGGGTTTTGTTGAATCTCTCTACAATTGAGGCTTTGAGATCACTGTAACTCGAATAATGTTTTATTGACTGGCTTTTAATAAATTGTTGGAACACAGAATTATAAAATTCTTTGCCATTATCTGTTTGCAAATAGCGCGGTGATCTTCCACTCTGATTGATGATTGTCCTGATGGCTTCTGTAACACATTTTCCAGTCTTGGATTTGAGTGGCACAGCCCAGGCAAATTTTGAAAATGTGTCTATTACAGTGAGTAGATACTTGTAGCCCTTGTTGATTTTGTCTAAGTTTTTCAGCTGTCCACTTGCCATCTCAATCAGGTCGCTCTGCCATAAATCATCTATGCCTTTTGTGACTACTGGCAGTCTCTTATAATTATGTCTGGCTTGTCTGTGTAATTCATCAACAATAATTTGTCTAGACATAATATGAAAACAAGAATATTGCAACTATGGGGTGTTCAGCAGCTGATACTACAGGATTTTCTAAATATAATTTGTCCCCTATTTTTATTTTAAATTCCAAAGAGCCATCATCTTCAACATATGCTGTTTCTAATGTATTGGGATCTGTAAAATCCTCTAATTCTACACTGGTGATTTTTACTTTGTTATCAGCATTTGTTATTGATAAGGTGGGGTAGTGGTGTGCCTGTGGTTGAAGCCAATATTTGATCTTGATTGGTCTCAATGTGCCCCCAACAAAAATCTGGTAATAAAATTGTGCAGGGGACAGCATATATATTTTGCCACCTGGTGTAAATGGTGAATCATATTCTTTGTTGGGGATGCTGTACAATTCAAGAATTACTGTATGTTTTGGATTCTCAATTATGCCTGTTATTTCTTTTTCTGCTGTAAGCAGTCTGCTTGTTACAGATTTAAGATGCTCATTGATGGTCCTAACAACATCATCATGGCCTGGCTTGATTTTTATGTCCACAACAAGTTTTTTGTATTGTTGCACAATTTCTTGTAGCTGGGTGGCAAAAACAGACAGAGCATTTGCTTGATTGGATTCCATGGTCCCTAGCTGTTGCTTGATATTAGCTACAATTTGTTGCAAATTTTCAATAACTGCCAATTTTGAATTTTGAGCAGTAAGATCATGGACCTGTCTTCTGATATCCTCAAACAAGGCATGCAGTTCATTAATATGTTGATTGGTTGGTAGAGTGGCAACTGTCTGAGTAAGTTGTTTGATCTCTGCCTGGATATTCTTGATATCTTCTGATTTCAATATGCGATTCACTGCTCTCTTAATATTTTTAAGTTCCTGTGATGTAGGCAGATTTGTTACAGTATTTTGCAAAGATTCAAGTGCCAATTTTACATTGTTTAATTCAGAAGCATCAGCCACATTTTGCATAGCATTTTGGAGCAGGGCTATATCTGCCTGAGTGGGTGTTGATTGCTGTAAAATTTCAAGCTTTGTTTGGATATCATCAATCAAGTGATGAAAATGAGATTGCTCAGATTCAGTGTTGAGGTTTTCAAGCTTTGTGATCTGTTCCTGGACACTAACAAGGGTATCTACAATACCGGGCAGGCGGGATTCTTGTATATTTGTCAAATCACTTTGCACTGCTGCTATTGTACCCTCAAGATGGGTTATGGTACTTTGAATTTCTCCAAAATCTTCATATGTTTCAAGTTGCAGCTTAATATTTGCAACACTCCGAGTTATTGCACTCAAAGCATCAGAAGATGGCAAGTTGTTCATAAAATTTTCAAGTGTCTCAATTTTTTCTTTAACCTCGGCTATGGCATTGTTCAGAGGGTCCAGATTATTTATTTGGAGTGATTGAATCTGTTCTTTTAGAGTGGAAATCACTAGATCAAAATCTTCTTGTGATTTTATGCTTTTGACAATTGTTTGGAGCTGTGTCTGGACATTATTTATCTGTTCCTCTAATTGTTGTTTCAATTGCTCAGAGTTGGTGGCCTGGGTCTTAAATTTGGCTTGAAGAGCTGCTACAGCTTCTTCTAAATTTTGAAAATTATCTAATGTGACCAGGTCAGTATATTTCTGAAGCAGCAATTTGAGTTCTGAGTCAATTTTAAGAAGAGGGTCCATGCATTGTGATTGCAAATTTGTAATTTCTAATTGAAGACTGGCATTGAGTGTGGTTTGTAAAGCTTGTAAATCACTTCTTAATTTCTTGACTCTGACATCAAGCATCAGAATCTCATCACTGTGATCTTCATGTCTTGTATGGCCAAATATATCATTAGGCATTTTTGTTTTAGTGGTTATTTATTATTGAATATCTGATTCTTAATTCTATAAAAAAAGGTATAAGCTTGTCATATGACCCAGGGACCTCAATATATAAGCAGTCACCAGCAGAAACAGTATAAACAGTGCCAGAAATCATGTTTGAGTGCTTAATTCTATAAATATTTCTCCCTACTGAAATTTTGACATCACCCTCAGGGGTTGTAATAAATTGCAATTGCCACCTACAGGTAATTGGTAATGATTTAAATTATTGTTAAATATGTAGAATGTTTTACCTGTTTCATCATCAACATCTGTAAGTATGCTGTTCAGATGAATAATTAACAAAGCACTTAGTTTAGCTATTTCAGATTGTATATCAGAAGAGGGTTGTGGTGTTGTGGTGAAATCTTGTATGTTCACTGGTATCAAAATATTCAAGCAATTCAGGCTGTGACATATCTTTATAAACATCTTCTGTTTTAATATCAAGAACAAAACTATCAGTGTCCATGTACATCAATTTTACACAATCACCATAAAAAGGTTTCAACACATCATAATACAATTTTAACATGTGTAATTTGGCCAATTCCAATATCACAGCCCCTACATAAATAGGTTTATCAAACTTAATTTTTGTTCTTTTCATGTTGAAAAGTGCCATATTTTCATCATAAATTCTTCTGTAATTGAAGTTGGGCTTTGCAACCAATTTTTTGCTCAGGCTGGGGTCAGTAATTATTTTAACATCGGTATGTTTTCTGACATTTTCTATAGTTTTGCCATACACAGAATTGACCATCAATTTAAACAAGGTCTTATCAAATTGGCTCATTGCAGATGTTCGAAGCTCCGTGTTTGTATCAATATATGGCTTCAACCATTTTGAGTGCCTGAACCTCAAAACTTTGCCAACTTTGCTCACTTGGACACCATGATGCATCAGGAACTGGAGGTTTTTGTAATATATGACATAATCCTGTTTCGGCTCTAGAGTCATCATCAATTTCTTCTGTTTAGAGCCAGGTGAACACTTAACCTCGGGAATTGGGCGCAGATCAGAAAATTTGTTGTGTAAATCATCAGGAATTGTCAGATCAACCTCTAAGAACAGGCCATAGTGACTGTCATCAAAATCCTTAAGATCTTCAATATTAAAATTTTCAACCCACTCAAGCCCTGAATGTGGCAATTTATCCATCATAGCATAACCATACAGGCTGTTTGCATCCACATACAGTATAAAATTTGATGGCAGTGTTGGATTATAATCAGGAATATATTTGTTATTTGCTCTGGCATATCTCTGAGAGCATTGCACCATCCCCCCTCTTATACATTGTTCCATAAACAAGTACATATCTTGATCCTGGATCAGATCCAATTGCATTTTAGTGTTTAAAAACATTGCAGACCATGCTAGGCCCGGAGCAATATGAAAATACATTGGATCCAACTTATAATTTTGCATGGAAGATTTTCTGAATGCCTGCAATATATCAACTAAGAGGGTCACATCAAGTTTTAAATATGCCTTGTGATAATCACCAAATGTCTTGCATTTTAAATTGTTCCACATCAATTGGGCATGGTGATAATCTTCATCAGTGATTCCAGATGCTCTGATTTTGCTGTAAAATGCTTGTTGTGGTGGCAGAGCACACTCATCAAATTTAGAAAAATCTGTAACATAATCATATGGATATACACCCTTCCGCCTAATTAATTTCAGGTCCTGATTTGGAAACAAGGCACATGTGATTTTGAATTGTTCATCAGATAATTGAGTGGCCAGTGTAGCCAGGCTAGCCGATAAAATTCTGTATGAATCAAGAAATCTTATGTGAATATGAACACCATTAACTTTAATTATTTTGCTAATAGCAATATATTTCTCATCATTTTCAGCTAAAATAATTAAATTCTGCTTGTCAAACCCCTCATATCTGATCAGATGATGAAAATCATAATTGGATGCTCCATGGCAAAATATGGGGACAAATTTTGGTCTCTGGATCTGAAAATTGCAGCTATTACACAGGGCCATTAAGAATTTACCATCTGTATGAGAATGGTGTTTCACCTTGATATTTGCATCTGAAAATTCAGAATCACATACCGGGCATTTTTCTGCATTGTTGAAATCTTCAATCTGTTTCTCTGTTAAAGGCAACATGGGTTTTGATTTTAATAAAATATTAGATGCTATGTCATGGCACTCATTTTCTATTCTATGTGCAAATTCTTTGATGGCATCTGCTCCCATGTATAAATATTCTTTACTAACAACCCCATCCTGTACAACCACATAATAAAAGCTGGAAGGTTCATGTAGCTGGTATGGTGTAATTGAAGATTCTTCAGGATCTGGGCTACAGAATGCAAGGGGTTTGAGATTTGATTCAAAATCACAGACTATATATGCTGGGTGTTCCAACAAGGCTTCAAACTTATTGAATTTTGCATTTTTACTTGGCATTGGCATCACCATATGAACAGGTTTATGATTTTTACAGTATTTCAGATGCTCAATTAACTTGTTCTTAGCAATTTCTGCACTGTCTTCACGAACCCCATTCACCATTTTTTGACCATAAAATACAGTTAAACATCTTCTGCACAACTTGAATATTGTATTGGATTTGTTTATTTGCTTTCTTACTAAAGCTTCAAGATTATGTATCAGAGTGTAATGATATGTACCATCCCCTTCAATTAAGAGCAAATCAATCGGAACAGCAGAATCATCATCAATTGTACTGATTCTGAGAGGTTCTATCAAGCAATTATCACGACCAGTGGAACAAATAAATACATTAATAGATAATTGTCTACCATTCATATCCCTGGCCTTTTTTTCAAATTTATCAATATTCTGAACAGACATTGGATATCCTAAACCCTCCATTGCCTCATCAAAATCATTTTCATGTTGTTTATAATAAGTTATTCTCTCAGGATGCCTTGAAACTGGATACAAAGCAGCTAAAATACACCACAAAAAGCATTTCTGGTCATTATTTTTTATATTAACCACGGCTGTTTTGTTTTTGATATTGGCAGGTAATGGCACATAAGTGGAACCTTGTAATGGGTTGAATTCAGAAATATTAACATATAACTTGTATGGAGATCCGCATAGGCTCCATCCAGACTCTTTTGCTGCAAATTCAGAGTGTTTAATATTCAATTGATCTATCAAATTGCTTATTATTTTGTCTGAATTTGCATTTGAGTATACAGCTACAGTTTCTGTTATGTGGGGCTGTGTAAATTTTGTGCCATTTGGCTTCTTATATTGTGTAAACAATTTGAGGGACAGCTTATAAGACCCATTTTGTGCATTTAGAATTGCCTGCACATCAGGATTTATACTCTTCAAAAAAGTCTTAATACCACATCTTGGCTCTGATACAAAACGGTGATCCCTTAATTGGCCGTTAAAACTGCTATGGATGGGTTCATAGCGTGGCTGCTTTGCCGGTCCAGCATTAACAGGTGTTTCATGCTTTCTTTTTAGACCAGATGTAGATGGTTGAGGGGGCAATATTGATGACTGTGCAGAGCAAGTATCTTTATGTGTATATGTGAAGTATTGCATGCTATATTCTCTATGGCATTTTGGGCAAATTTTTGTGGGAGTTCTGCTTTTGTCTGGATTACAAATCTTTTGGTGCTTAGCCCAATTGGGGCTGGATATATTTTTTTTGCATTGATTACAATGTTTTTGATTTGGCATTTTTATTATTAGTTTATTATATAAAATTTCTTGGGATTCAAATCAAAATTCTATGCTTAATAAAAAATATCAGTTAGGTTCAGCAGTGTGTTTTGTATGTGTGTGTGTGTGTGTATATGTGTGTGTATGTGTGTTAATATTTTTGGCTTTGATATTTATATAAAATTTCTTGGGGTTCAAATCAAAACTCTATACTTAATAAACCTATGACAGGTTGTCAAAATTCTGTATATTAAATCAAATAGATTTGTAATTCAATTTATACAAATCTGCAATATTTTTGTGTTTAAAAAATATGAGCAGCACTGCAACAACACAACCTTTCTGTTCAACAGCTCTCACAATACTGGCTGATATGCAATGCAAAATCTCTTTATATACCCTAAGCACGGACCGCATTGAAAATATCTGAAACAATAAGCCAATCAGAATATAACACATCATCACATTATGTCATAAGCAACCAATCAGAAAACAACACATGTCTAATAATTTGTTGCAAAACATGATGCAATATAAATAAACCAGAAATAGGCCACAAGTGGACCGGAAGTAAATATGTTTGGGTGGGTGTGGGTGGGTGAAGGTGTGTATGTGGGTGGGTGTGGGTGTGTATAGGTGTGTATGTGGGTGGGTGTGTGTGTGTATAGGTGTGTATGTGGGTGGGTGTGGCCAACGTCAAGGTCAAGGTCAAGGTCAAGGTCAAGGTCGGGGTCAAGGTCAAGGTCGGGGTCAAGGTCAAGGTCAAGATCGGGGTCAAGGTCAATACGGGTATGTGTGTGTGTGTGTGTGTGTTAATACGTTTGGCGTAGTTTTAGGTGTGGCCAAAAAAAATATCAAGAGGGGCATATTTTTGACAGGTTTATGGACAACAATCTCACAGAAGTGCCTTTTGTAAGTGTAGACAAATCAATCTGAGGGGGGTCATACTTTCTCAGGAAATTCCCGAGGGCATTTTTACAAAAATCTTGGATTAGACGGGGTTCCACACTTGAGCAAAAAGCTCATACGGGCATGTTGAGCATGTTTTAAGTGTAGACAAATCTGCCAGAGGGGGGCTCATACTTTCCGGTCCTGGTTATACAGTCAATCACACTACTACCACGCCATCGGGAAGCCCATTATTATTGTTGACAAGAATTAATTGATATATAACATAATAAGTATATTGCAAAATCATGTAGCTATTTAAGCTAAGAGATTACTATTTTGATGCCAATTATGTAGGTATTAAATAAACACATACTTACAACAAACGTATTACTTCGATTCTAACTTTTAAAGTATTATAAAAATGGGGTTGTTATTTTTCGTTCTTAAAGCCATAAATATAAAACATTGTCATTTTTTTTATGAGAGGAAGGTGGAAAGTAGGAGGACCAGGGCAGATAGATGAGGGGGAGGGTGCGAAGTAAGGGGCGCCAAAATACCACCTTGCCTTTGGTGAAAATTTTATCTGGAGCCGCCCCTGGCATTGACTGTTCATTATTGAAGATAAACCATTACATATGATTAAGCATTCACCATTGCACATAAAATTACTGTATACTATTGTTGTAGGTATTTAAATGAAACGTATATTAATTGAATATTGCCTCAACAGATGTGAGTGAGCGGACTGTTTATTAACCTTGTTTCCAATATATTACATATTCATTTGCAACTTTAAAATACTAAAATACACTCTAGTGACAGACATATCTACCACAGATATTTTCTCATTTTGAAAAGTATATTTGCCTTAAGTATAATCTACCACAAAATAAATATTCATTATTATGAAGACAAAATATAAAAGAAAAACTATAAATCAATTTCTTATTGTATGTCGGAGTAGTGAACTATTTTATTCATTTGATTGTTGAAAAATGATAAAGTGTAAAATCGCACACAACCAGAATGGTGAACAATATTATGCAATATGGCATGGCAGGCAGCATAATGAATTTATAGGGTGTATTTTAAATCAAATCTTATACTGGGCGAGTCTTTTAAAAGAGGCCCCGTGGAAAATGTGCTCCTTGCTTGTAGGCAACCCTGGTACACCGAAGAGAAGAGCGGGACAGAGAACAGTCCAGGATATGTCATGTCATGTCATTTCGTCGAATATGCTTGGCACCGATATCCTGGACTGTTCTCTAACCCGCTCTTCCCTTCGGTGTACCAAGGTTGCCTACATGCAAGGAGCGCATTTTCCACGGGGCCTCTTTTAAAAGACTCGCCCAGTATTTAAATGTCTATCTAATGACTACTTGTGATAAGATTTTAAGGTGAAGGGTTGGAGGGGGGGTAGAAGGAAAGTCAACGCTCGTCAAACTCTAGAAAACAGAAATTTTAATTGTAAAACGTTACTGGACATGCTAAAAAACACATGATTTGGTGAATGGAAGTGTTAGATGTATGAAATGAAAAACAAATTGTAAAGTCCAGTACAGCATCGACATGGCAGGAAATGACACCACTACTTCGCTTACGACAGAAAATGGACTTGCATGTTTCTTCTTTTTCTTTGACTCTTCAAATTTAATTTCAGTTTAAAATTTTAAAACTCCGCAATTATCCAGCATTTGCTTAATTGAAAATGTATATTCACGGCGTCTGACTATAGAAAATATTGTGAAACATTTTTAACCTGATCGGAGATTGTTGCTTTCAATTTATCCAACTTGGTCGCTCTTCTTTGGTACACCTCCTTCCTAGTCCACTCTTTAGGAAACAGTCACAAGGTGTTGGATTTATCTGCACGCCTAATTAAATGCTGAATGCTGCAACAAATGTGGAGTTTTAAATTTATTTTTTAAAAATTATGTCGCATAAACCTCAAGGGATGAAGTACGATAGTAACACCTGTTTCAACAAATTTTGTTTTAAATTAAAAAGTCATAATTACAACAAATGACTTGCCAGTAATAGTAGTAGGGAATTACTTAAAATTTTGCTCGAACCCGGAATTAAATACTACAGAAAATATTTTTGTAGGAATGTTCTTCAATGTTAGAACAACTCAAATCCAAAATGCTAAAGAATGCACAATTGGGGAAATCAGTCTACATACGAGGGTAGGTCAATAGGTATCTGCACTTCCATTGTAATATTCTTTAGCTTGGTCACACTGATTTCTGTGCGTGTATGTCAATGAAGTATGCATTTGTTATTGATTTAGTGTATTTTTGAGATTCACAATTTTTGTTTTCTTTTCTTGTAGTGTTTACATGGTAAAAATGGCCGCGTAACGCTCCATTTATACCAAGGAGGAACAGTGATCAGTAATCTCTATTTTGTTTTCTGAAGTTCTACCTATCAGGAACCGAAATTTGCCGAACACTTGCATAGAGGACTAACATAGAGGACTAATGTTGCACATGACCTGCCACTTCATCGATAGTTACTCGTGGGCCAGAATCATGGCACGAACTTGCTCAATGTTGTCGTGGCTAGTGGATGTGAATGGCCAATCTGCTCCTCCCTCGCACATGACACTTGTCCGATCGTTTTTCAATTTCTCAATCCATTCGAACACACTTTGTGTGGTTAGCACTTCCCCGATTTCGGCCCCTGGCAATCTCATCTCTGACAGCTGAAGTACCCTGTCTATGAGTTCTCAACTTTTTCCACACACATCTTGGGTTTCTGATCGCATTATTCTCTTTCGACTTTATTGACCTCTCATTAGGTCGAAGCTGGATTGTGAATGTGTTCTGTATTTCTCTGCCCGTTTTTCTCAACTTCGCATCCCCAAAGCTATTCGTGTGCTGCTATTCATCTGTGTTCCGGTGAATTTCGTACCTGTCCAGTCGTCTTCTTGTTTTTGGAGGCATCAGAGCCCTCGTTATTTCTACAAAGACAACTTATTCTTCATTATTGCCACCATCTACGCTCGATGCCATCCCATCCATCTTAGCACAGTCTCTGATGAGAGTGAGTTGACTGTGCACCGCCTACATCCTCGTGCCATAAGGCCACTCTGTGTTCGTGCAAATGAGTTCAGCACTTGATGTTGATAGCAATCTGCCTGGTGCCCCTCGGCTTTCCCGTCTCTCTCTATTTGGGAATTGCCTGCATATCCCATTAACCTGTCTCATAACTGCTCTCCCAAAGGCATGGGAACCTAAGGGTTTTACAGTTTCAATCGCAATACCTCAATTTTACTGTTTTTTTTTTTGTACGGATGAGTCCATATCGGTTGAATCAGTGGATTGTGCCCTGTTGTCAACTCGCACAGTTAGAACTTTGCTTAACATTCTGCTTGTTTCATCTACATGGCAGAACTCTGTGCAATACTAAAGGAACTGTACTTTGCTAAATTTCACACTTTGCAGAAAGTCCTAATTTATTCGGATTCACATGGTGCTCTAGAGTCTGGAACCACTCTCTTCCGCACAGCCTACAGTGCAGTGAATTTTTCGACGGGTAGCGTCCATCACTGTCAGTGTAGGCATCAAAGGCAACGAAGCAGCTGATGGAGACAGCGAAGTGCTTTCCACCTTGCATCGGCCGGCGACCTTCAGAATGTGTTTAGTTCTTTCCTCCTTGGGATTTGGCAGATATGGTAACGGGGAACAAGCTCCACGCCATCCTGTCACACCCATTGGTGTATGTCGTTCCTCAGACGGCCCCTCCATCCTTTCGTCGTGATCTAGCTGACATGAAATTTTTATACAAGATAATAACTGGCAAAATCAGAACAGATCTCCTAATCAGAAAATTCACACTTAGGGTACCCCAAAAGCAAACGCGCAACCTGCAACTCTTCCACAACCCAACCACTAGGCTATCCCTTCTACAACGCTCCTTGTTTTACAGGCTCCCAGAAATCTACAACAAACTTCCCCTGAATGTAGATATTTTCCTTCCTGAACGTAATTTTTGTATATTACTGACCAACAACATGTAAATCTATCCCATCTTGTTATTGTTTTTATCTTTTGTTATTTTTTGTTACTACTTTATGTTGTTTCAGTGTAAAATGGCCAAATAGACTGTATCTGAAACTCTGAGTAAATAAATAAATAAATAAATATTAAATCACCTTCTAATTGGACACGGCCATGTCATCCATAGTCATTTGCTACAATAGCTGGACCTTCCGCTCTTCCGTTTATTTAATGTTATTTTAAATGTGCAGCATATTCTTATGAAATATGCAGGTTTTAATGTCCTCAAACCTTTCATCTCCATCACCAGAACAATTCGTTACCATAGTATACCCAAATACATACAAGCATAACAGTAGAAAAATTTATCAACTAGCAAGTGAGACCCAGTAATATGGAGCTGGACGCAAAGAGAGCATCTCAACCAGGCTACAGGGCCTCCCCGATGACGCAGTGGTTGCGTCGTTGCCTTGTAATGAAGGGGTCCCGGGTTCGATACCCGGTGGACTCACATAGTGGTTCGGATCCCACTTTAATCTTTACGTCCAGTCCCGATTAGCCTTACTGTGCACAAAGTGGACTTAAAACACCAAACCAAATTAACCAGGCTACAACCCTTAAACCACCGGCACCACACAGTCTGTTTCATATAGTACGCTTAACATTCGAGGGCAGAATCAAAAATTTTTCGAACCCATCAAAATGTCATCCATGAGTGTTACATTTAAAAAATTATATAAAAAAAAACACTCGTTACCTCAGGTTCCAGGGGATTAACAAAATTACCATTAACTCGTAAATTTTAATGAATTTGAAAATTTTTGTGACGGAGGTCAAACGCCCCCCACCACTGCCAATTTACGCCTATGCTCATAGAAATTTATCTTTCCTTATAGACTTCAAACATTTCAAAACATTCATGTTACAACGTACCAGCATACATGTTTCCACTATATTTTTTAACTTTAATATAGGGTGGCCCCAATTTCGGTTCAACCAATAAGCCACAATCTCGCTACATCTGTCGGTTGTGAGGAGTACACCATGTCTTTAACCATTCCCCACAAGGCACAATCGCATGGCACCCCCAACCTATAAGTGATCACGAAATATCACTATCACCGAACTCTTTCGATCATTGTTTCCTTATTCCGTCATTAGTTCTTTGTGTAATGTGTAAGATGACTTACGCGCCACCCTGTACTTCTAGAATTCCAATTTTACGCTCTATTATACCTTCATACATGGATATGTAACGCATTTCAGCTACTGATACAATATATGGATACGTAATAACCTTCTGATAAGGTTTTGTGGCAAAATATATTTTACATAATATTCATGACAAAGCCTATTTAGTCCCTCGTATATCAGATATCTATTTTTCTCCAAGGTGTACGGTTTTGGCATTCTGGCTATTAGATACCCTGAAGAAGATGAAGAACACCCTCAAAGATCATTTCTGTAGTAATTACTTCCTGGTTCGATCCTAATTCCACCCTACTAAAGCACTTGCACGCTTCTAGTTGTATTTAAGTTATTACAGCTTAAGCATAGCTTAAATTGAACACTAGGAAATCCAAGTGCTATAATTTTGCCTTTTGGGCAGTGTGAGAATGATCTCATAACGTGAGTTGAGGCAGTAAACAGGGGAACATGGCTCATTACTTGGAAAATTAACATCTGGAGTACTTTCCTTTTTAATTTGAATTCTTATTTAGCGTCGCTTGTTTGCATCTTTTGGCTAATCACGGCAATGAGGATGAGTGATGAAATGATGAAATTGATGAAGGGACACTCACAAAGAACAACCATGCCCAGACCGAAATTCGTACCCGGGACCCCTGACATCGTAGCGCGGTGTGCTAAGACTAACCACCCCTCCACGGAGGTCGGTTATCATTTTCTAAATAGAGAAACCAAAGGCAATATAACTGGGGATAAAGGTATGTTATTTACCCAGTGCCCAGACATTGTTTCCGATTTCTGTTTTCAAAATATCGCATTTAAGAGGGTTCTAAAGCCATACTAAAGCATAGGCCGAAATTCATTTGGATAACCGTACAACTAATATTGACTCGATAAGGAAGAAATTTTCCGATATAAAAGATTGTTTTATTCACTAAAACCTGTGATCCTTATAATTTTGTTACGATTGAAGATATGTAAGTAAATAACAGAAAATATAAGGTCTCCGTCATGTTCAAACTGCTGCCTACAGATGGCGCTGAAGTTGTAGTTTTGTCAATATCGGGGCAGTTTTTTATTTTATGACTAGTAAGGAAGATTTTGTTGTGAAACAACGACTGCAGGCTGTAGCCGCAAGCACCTGAAATACTATGCGAAAAAATGAAAACATTTCGTACCTTCAGAAAGCACATTTTATCTTTAAGATTTTTGAAGTCAACCATTCTCTTAGTGTTACAGCACAACTATGGCAAGTACCATGTGAAGCCCATGTACGACCAAAGTACAGTCGCTTCTCTATCTTTACACAATCTGTGATGTTTTTACATTGCAATTTTGGAGTACATTGGTCAGAAATGTAACAGAATGTGTTAAGATGATATACACAGCTAAGGGGTTCTTTCAGTCAACATAGTTGATCACAGCAGAGTCCACTGTGTCACTGCACAAATCAAACGATGTAAACTGCATGTTTATTTATTACGATACATAGTAATATATTTTATTTTACTAAACAGCGTTACAATACACCTCACATACCAACACATAAGAGACGACTGAAGGTATGTAGCTATACATGATGATTTGGCACGCAAACAGTTTGCAGTGTTGCCAGATTACAAGATAAGCGGAATTCAACAGTGTATACAATACCCATATTTTACCAAATATGACGTTACGCATATCTCAAAAATGGTAAGTGATGGAGAAAAATGGGTGGCAAATCCGAAATGAGCATGCCGAAATTAGTTAAGCACACATATTAGCTAACAGGATACAAAATAGTTGTTCCCTAGTGTTATCGGAGTAAGCCTATGAGTCATTCCATGCCAAATCAACACAGATATGTGAAATTTCCAACCTGACCATCTTCGATTTTCATGAAATTTGGGAAGTTGAAACTATGCATGGAACTTAGTAACTATGAAAATGTTTAGTCTCGTGCGTCTTGTGATTGTTAAATTATTCAAGGTCAAAGTTCGCATAAATTGCCCTTTTTGAGCCTGCTTAGCTATACCAAATGTGCTGTAACTCCGCCACTATTTCGCCTAGGAAGCTCAAATAAAGTTTATTGTACAGGGAATTAAACAAGCTTTCCAGTGATATATAACAAGCCTATCTTTCGATAAAAATATAATTTTGTCACGTGACCTTAACCTATGACCTTGAATATCTCAAAACATGTCATCACCAAAAATCGTGAAAAAAATATATTTGGTCCCTCATACCATACTCCAAAACATATCAAAAGATCATTCTGGGACTGCAATGGGATAAGAAGATACAAAATAATATGTGTAACTATGTGACTGATAAAAGCCTCATTACATGAACTATGACGAGTCAAAAGTCCTTTAACACCCCCTACAAAATTTAAAGGAGTTATCCTGGTCATGAAAGAAATAGGTTAGGCACAGGGAGATCTCTAGCTGTGTGTGTCAAGCGCAAGTCCGGCAAATCGTTGACCGCCATATTGAATTCAACGCAAAAATTACAAAGGAAAGGGTGAAGTTATATACAAATCAGGCTAGAACTTTACGAGAAATGAAACGGCGAAGGTTTTTCCAAAGTATCTTTAACCAGCAAAAAGTTATTACTGCATGCTTGTAACCATTTTCTCCTTTTTGAGGTGTAAAAAGCAAAGTATTAAGAATGCTCCTAACGTGTTAGGAACTCGTCGAGATCACGCTGACATCTTGGGAGAGAAAGAAGTATACGCACCATTGTATATGATTTTAATCAGCAACATTCATCAAATACTTGAATAGTGGAGAATATTGGGAAAAGTATCTCAAACAATTACGTGACACTTCCTTTGGAATGAAAAAAATCTTCAGTGACGAGGCTAATTTTTATGTTTACGGTGAAGTTAATAAAAAGAATATGCTTGGTTTGATTTGGTTTGATGTTTGAAGTCCACTTTATGCACAGTAAGCCTAATCGGGACTGGACCTACAGTTTAAAGTGGATCCGAACCACTTGTGCTCCACCGGGTATCGAACCCGGGGCCCCAAGATTACAAGGCAATGACGCTACCACTGCGCCATGGGGGAGGCCAAAAAGAATATGCAATACCTGTGATTTGATAATCTACAGTAGACAGATCCCAACCGAATGGTTGTTGCTGGTAAGCTATTGATGTGGTATATTGTATGGAGAACGGGAATGGTTGGTCCATATTCAACAACGGAACCTTAAATGGTGAGGACTACTTGGATGTGTTAAGTGAACAGGTTTTTCATCCTTGCTTACGGGATATAACACTTTTTGAAACAAGACAGTGTGTGACCACACTATGTGAACATTTTGACAATTTCTTCATGGTAAATTTCTAGGTAGATTGATGAGCAGACGGGGATCTATTAAAAGGCCTGCACATTCCCCAGATCTAACATCTTAGGAGGACTTTTACCTTCAGAAACATTTGAAGAGAATGGTGCATGCACTAAAAGTCCCTGATATTGACCATCTGAGAGAAGGCATAGTTGATGTTTGCGATGATGTTGCACCTGCTACATTGCCAAATGTTCTATGTGAGTGTGAGAGACGTCAACGAGTGCGCTAACAGGAATATTGACAACACTATAATGTGCATATATCGTAAGTGAAAGATATGCGTATGACGTTTTGCTGCCTAAAAATAAGTTGGAAAAACCTTCGCTTCTTCATTTCTCGTGAAATTCTAGCCTGATTTGATATATCACATCACCTCCTTTCCTTTGAACTTTTTGCGTTGAATTCAATATGGCGTTCAACAATATGCTGGACCTGCGCTTGACACACACAGCTAGAGATCTCCCTGTGCCTAACCTATTTCTTTCATGACCAGGATAACTCCTTTAAATTTTGTAGGGGGTGTTAAAGGACTTTTGACTCGTCATAGTTCATGTAATGAGGCTTTTATCAGTCACATAGTTACACATATTATTTTGTATCTTCTTATCCCATTGCAGTCCCAGAATGATCTTTTGATATGTTTTGGAGTATGGTATGAGGGACCAAATATATTTTTTTCACGATTTTTGGTGATGACATGTTTTGAGATATTCAAGGTCATAGGTTAAGGTCACGTGACAAAATTATATTTTTATCGAAAGATAGGCTTGTTATATATCACTGGAAAGCTTGTTTAATTCCCTGTACAATAAACTTCATTTGAGCTTCCTAGGCGAAATAGTGGCGGAGTTACAGCACATTTGGTATAGCTAAGCAGGCTCAAAAAGGGCAATTTATGCGAACTTTGACCTTGAATAATTTAACAATTACAAGACGCACAAGACTAAACATTTTCATAGTTACTAAGTTCCATGCATAGTTTCAACTCCCCAAATTTCATGAAAATCGGAGATGGTCAGGTTGGGAGCTGTGTTGATTTAGCATGGAATGACTCCTATATGTGGAGTCAGTACCATCTGCTGATCAAAAACTTAAATGAAATTGAACTTCTCCTACGTAATTATGTTTGCGTAATCAATATTGGGCAGTCAGTTTAAAATCACAGCACACGAGTAAGAGCGACATACTGAACTTATACGAGTTAAAAAAAAAAAAATATCTTATCAGTGTTTCCGTCATTTTCCTTACCGGTTTTTTTCCAAAGGCTATTTTAGTCCCTACAGAAAACCTTAACCTTAAAGTTAACCTTTATCTCGTGTTTCCATGGAAATCCCAACAGTGCGTCATTTGAGAATGCAGGACAAGAACGGTAGGGAAAGCGTTTGCACTGTTGTTGTCTACGAAAGGAAAAAGGAAAAAGGCTTTTTTCGCTTCCGATTTGCTATCTAAACTCTTCTCTTTTAAAATAAATGGGAGTTCCAAGTTTTGTCCTCGACGTTTGAAGTTTTTTGCTCGCTACTCGAGCTTTTTCCTGTTAATTGGGAAGTTTTAGACTGTTTAAAGGGAATATGAAATATATACAGAAGGCGGGAATGTACTTGAGCTCAATTGAGGATTTCTCTAAATTGCATGACATACTGCCCAAGTTATGCTATTAATTCACGAAAAACTTCTTGGAGCTTTAACGTCCTTTCATTATAAAGGCGCCGAAGAAATGCCAACACTCACTGAATTACAGCCAATTAAACTTTATTTAACTCTCTCGTCTCCTCTCGTCTCGTCTCCTCTCCTCTCCTCTCCTCTCCTCTCCTCTCCTCCCCTCTCCACTCCACTCCTTTCCTATTCACATTCCTTTTTATTCTTCAATCTCTTTCTTTTCTCTCTCTTTTCTTTCCTGTTCCTTCTTATTTTCTCGTGTAATTTTACTCTCTCTATCCTCGTTCTTCGCTTCCTCATATCTCATATTTCTCTCTCTCTTCTTCCTCTCACATTTTCACACTCTATCGCTATAGGCCTACACTTTATCTCCCTCTCTCTAACTCTCATCTCTCTGCACCCCTCTCTCTCCTAATGTGAGCGTTTCACAACCGCAGGGTCGCAACCCGGTACAATACCTGGCATCAAAAGGTTCTCTTGAAATTTGTTAATTTAGTTTGCTCAGCAACTATAATTTAGAAATACAAAAATACACATTTTACATTTGGCGTGTGGATATGTTTTGTCGACATGTTGACGTCATTCTGCCGCTTCCCTTGTTCAGCTGACAGAATTGATGAACTACAATTTCTCCTCACTATCCAACCAACATCATTAAAATAAAATTAGTAACTATATAGTTATAAGTTTTCCGGGTAAAATAATATAGTCATCGATTTCTCAATTCGTATAAATTTCAATTTTTCGATGTTCAACCAATGAAAATCAGCACTTCCCAAATTAATTTAATAATGTTCGCCTGACGAATACACAAGAGGTCATTAGATCCAGTTGCTGACAACTTATTTAAACCTAATTTTATATTTATCAACAAGTCAAGACAAAATCAATTCATTACTTTTTATGACATTAACATTATATGAATTATATACATACCTAACTAACTCTCTAGTCTTCTTAAACCCCAAGGTTTATGGCTCGGGACAGAAGCAACACAAGCCTTTCATCTGTCTCTATCAATCCAATCTTTTCCATCCTTACTGGTTTCCTTTAGGTTCATCTCAACGTTATCCATACATCTTCGTCTTGGCCTTCCTGCAGGTCTCTTACCATCAGGTTTCCCAACAAGAATAAGTTTCTCTTTCCTCTCCCTTTCGTGCCACATGTCCTGCCCACCTAAGTTTTCTTGATTTAATCATTCTAATAATGTCTGGAGATGAATAAAAATTATGTAGTTCAAAATTATGTAACCTTCTCCACTCACCTGTCTCCTCATCCCTTTTAGACTCAAATATTTTCCTAAGGACTTTATTTTCAAATACCCTTAATTTATGTTCCTCTTTTAATGTAAGAACCAAGTTTCACACCCATAAAATACTACAGGCAAAATTACTGTTTTGTAAATTTTAACCTTTAATTTCTTACATATTACACGACAAGATAAAAGTTTATGAAGAGAAAAGTAACACGCATTTTCTGAATTAACCCTGCTTTTTATTCCTTATTAATATCATTTTCACTTGTTACTATTACTCTTAAGTACTTGAATTTCAAAACTAATTCGAACTAGTTGTTATCAATTACATTTTGATTGTTTCCGAACACCTGGTTTTGGTCTGTATGCATATATTACTTGCAGGCCGAAACCAGGTGTTAGATAATCAAAATGTTATTATTGATAACAACAAGTTTGAATCGGTTTCCAAATTCAAGTACTTAAATATAAATAAATAATAATTCGTGTATGGATATTCTCCTAGTATATTCACACATGAATTTTTATTTATTTATATTTAATTTCAAGGGTACATGTTAATTAATGTATACAGTATAAACATTGGAAAGATACTTACGACTAAAACTGTTGGGATTGGTTTATCGACATTTAAAAGTTTTTCCGGCCGTTGTATCATGAAGGTTGAGATCCACTGTATAAGATGAAGAATTAACGAATGATTGATTGATTTGGTTTATTTTACTTTGCTCTTCTGCCACTTTTGGCAATCGCGAAGATGAGGATGAATCATGATATGATGAAATTGATGAAAGGACGGTCACAAAGAACACCCATTCCCAGGCCTGGATTTGAAACTTTGTCCCTTGTCAAGAATAAAAGAGATATTCAACTCGGAGTCCTCCAGTCCTTCATTCTTCACTGTAAAACAGCAAAGAAAAATGTTGATGCTCGAAGAAGTTCTAAGAAAGATATTTTCAAAGTAAGATTTGGAAAATGACACGTCTGAAACACACCATTAGATTTCAGAAATATGTTCCGACGTGTCTCATTTGTTGGTTAATGGCCGATTCTCGGCAGCGTTCAGCCATCTCCGATTTCGTTATTCGAGTAAAAGTAAATCAGAATAAAAGTAAAAAGAGAGAGAAAGAGAGAGCATGAGAGGTATAGAAAGGGAGAGAGTGAGTGAATGAGAGAACGCGAGTAGAAGAACAAGAGAGAGTGAAAGAGAGATGAACAGAGAATGAGAGAGAATGAAAGGGAGAAAGTGAGTGAATGAGAGAACGCGAGTAGAAGAACAAGAGAGAGTGAAAGAGAGATGGAGAGAGAATAAGATTTGATTTGATTTGATTTACTTTATTTTACTTCGCGTTTTGTGCCTCTTGGCTAATTTGCGAAGATGGGGATGAGTGATGAAATGATGAAATTGATGAATGGACATTCACAAACAACCAAGCCCGACCGGGATTCGAACCCGGGACCGAGAGAGAATAAGAGAGAGAGAGAGAGAGAGAGAGAAAGACAAATTTAAACAGAGAGAAAAAAGGAGATAGAGTGAAGTAGAGAGAGAGAGATAAAGGAAGAGAGAGAGAGAGAGAGAGAGAGAGAGAGAGAATAGATACAGGAGGAAAGATAGATAAACAGAGAGAGAGAGAGAGAGTGAACATGGGGAGAGAGAAGGAGAGAGAGAGAGAGAGAGAAAGCAAAAAAGATGAAAATATATTGAAAGCTTCTGAAAGAGAAAGAGTACACTAAGTGAAAAGAGGGGCAGAAAAAGAGAGAATGTAAGAGACAGAGAATATGAGAAATAGAGGATGAAATTAAATAACTAAGTTACGAACAAAAACCTTGCCATTGAGAGATTCGTTGAGAGGTAGAAGCTGCATCCCTTGTGTTTCCCCCCTCCGGTCAGTCTTTGTAAATAACTCATTTTTGAAAGAAATCTTGAAGGCGATTTTGTAGGCTTTGTCGTCAATCTGGAAAATTGCAAATTTTCTCGTTAGGCTAAGATGGGTAACTTGACTTGAAGTTTAAAAAACGTAATTTGCGTTACTTTAGACAGGAAGGGATTACCAGATACATCTTATGAATTTCACCACCTCATTATGATAATGGACTGCACGATAGGAAGTTTCAATCTAGAAGCAATTTCCGTAGTCAATCTATCATCTCATCCCATTAAGATATTGCTTACTTAAGCACTGTTCTGTAGGAGTTCTGATTATTTGAAGAACGTGTAAAATATCGCGTCACTTCACGAAAGGTTGCACTTATTTCGGAAGGTTTGTTTCCAAGTGACAAGTGAGACTGCAACTTCGTAACAGGACCCAATATTTTTTAAACGGACAATGAACTGTCGCAACTGTTAACAAAACAGATGGGAACAGTCGTGACTCATGAAGCGTTTCTCCAAGGGTTGTTAAAGGTACAGGAACCTATAAATTCTACTGGGTTGTATTGGGTTCTGCTGCAGCACCGAAACCTTCTTTCTCGTACAATTTAAATTCGGTACCAGTTGCGTATTACAGTAGTGTAATTGATACTACAACCAGGACGAGAAATGATTAGCCCCCCTCAGGCAGATTTGTCTACACTTAAAACTTGCTCAACATGCCCATATGAGCTTTTTGCTCAAGTGTGGTACTCCGTCTAATCCAAGATTTTTGTAAAAATGCCCTCGGGAAGTTCCTGTGAAATGATGAGCCCCCTCAGATTGATTTGTCCACACTTACAAAAGGCACTTCTGTGAGATTGTTGTCCATAAATTTGTTAAAAATATGCCCCTCTTGATATTTTTTTTGCCCACACCTAAAACTAAGCCAAGATGCTCATAAAACCCACACCCACCCACACCCACCCACATACACCCACACCCACCCACACCCACACATATTTACTTCCGGACCACTTCCGGTCCACTTCCGGTTTGCCTACTTCCGGTCCACTTGTGGTCTATTTCTGGTTTATTTATATTGCATCATGTTTTGCAACAAATTATTAGACATGTGTTGTTTTCTGATTGGTTGCTTATGACATAAAGTGATGATGTGTTATATTCTGATTGGCTTATTGTTTCAGATGCTTTCAATGCGGTCTGTGCGTAGGCTATATAAAGAGATTTTGCATTGCATATCAGCCAGTATTGTGAGAGTTGTTGAAGAGTAAGGGTGTGTTGTTGCAGTGCTGCTCATATTTTTTAAACACAAAAATATTGCAGATTTGTATAAATTGAATTACAAATCTATTTGATTTAATATACAGAATTTTTAACAACCTGTCATAGCTTTATTAAGTATAAAGTTTTGATTTGGACCCCAAGAAATTTTATATAAATAGCAAAGCCAAAAATATTAACACACATACACACACACACACACACACACACACACACACACAAATCACACTGCTGAACCCAACTGATAATTTTTATTAAGCATAGAATTTTGATTTGGACCCCAGGAAATCTTATATAATAAACAACAACAAAAATGCCAAATCAAAAATATTGTAATCAATGCAATAAGAATATAACCAGCCCCAATTGGGTTAAGCACCAAAAGAATTGTAATACAGATAAAAGCAGAATTCTCACAAAAATATGCCCTAAATGCCATAGAAAATATGACATGAAATATTTCACTTATGCTTGTTCTGCACAGTCATCAACATTTCCAAACAAAATTGATTGGAAATATTTGTGTGATTGCCCTGTATAACTTAGATTGCAAGGCCATATTTTGTAATTTTCTAGATCAGGAGCTAGACCCTATGCACCAGAAACAGGCCATAAAATGCATCTCCACAAATTATATGAACATCATGGAACACACAATACACTTTACAATTTTGAGAATCTCAATTTAAATTCAGGAACAAGAGATTTGGATTTGATGTATCTGGAAATAACCCTTTTTCAAAAACTGTTTGCATCTTGAATCAACCTGCAAACAATATTACATGTTAGGCTGGGCTATCTCAACAGCAGAGGCATGCAGCTTGGTGGTTTCCTGCACTCACACTCTGTAAATACATTCCATGATTTTATTATCCTATTAAAGCACCCAATGCTGCAATTTTTAAATTTTTGCTGAAGAAGATACATGATTATCTCAGTCATGTTCAACATCTGAGAATTGTATGCATCAAAATATTGCAGGTGATGATTAAAATCTGCACCACTATACAACATTCCACTATCTGTTGTAACAAATTCTGCCTTTTGGAACCTATCCAGATGCATCATCAAAAATCTAAAATGTTTCCAGTTTGAGCTCTGATTGGGAAGAATCTCAAAATCATAGAATCTCCCCACACTTGCATGATTTGAAAACCATCCTCCATAATAGGAAAAATCAATATAATAATAAAAAAACAACAAACTGTCCCACAATTCTCCTTCAAGAATTATACTTGTGGCACTCAAAATCAGTGATGTATTTCAAGTTTAGATAATTGAATTTTTGTGTGCTGTTCAGGGCCCAGCGGAACTCTGTTTCATTATTGATTGAAAATAAATTATACTCTGAGAGTGTTGAGAATCTAATTTTGAAATCAGGAAGAAGAGATTCAGATCTAATATATTTTGCAACATCTCTTCTGTCAAAAAATGACATGAGCATTGATCCTATTGTGCACCTACACAATTGTGGAGAGCAATCATGTAGATATAAACAGAAATTGTACATGGCTCTGTGTACCTCCCGATCAGAATTTGAGGTTGAGATTTGAAGATTGCAAAAAATTGCAGTTTAAAGGTTCAAAATATCTCAAATCATGAAATTTTATCTTCAAACTCAGCAAATACAGAATAATCTCATTTGCATTTATGACCCCTGAGATATATTTTTCCCTTCTAACAAAATCCGCACCAGAAAACACCAAGCCTGTATCTGTGGTTACAAATTCAAAATCATCATAGGATTTCAAATAAGTATCATAATTTAAATGTTTCCAGTTCTCAGATATGTCAAATGGGATATGAAAACAATACATTGATTCAAAATATTTTGTTGTGAACCAATAATTTTTTCTCTAACAATCATAAAAACCTACAAACAGCCCAACAATTCTCCTGTGCAACAGATATATGTATTTTTCCTTCTTGCCCAACAATCCCAGATGTATGCATCCAAATTCATGGTCACTGTCAAGCACCCACCTAAATTCTGTCTCATTTCTAACTGCAAACACATCATATTCACATAAATCGGAAAATGCAAGCTTGAACCTTTCCAACAGTGATTCCGATTATATATATTGTGACAAATTCCTTCTCTCAAAAAACATTGCAACAAGTGCTCTGTGTTATCCTTCTAAAACAATGCACATTCAAAAATGCAATGCTGTAATTTTTTAAGAGCATGCCCAACACTATGCTTAATAATATTGTTCCTTTGTTGCTGATAATCCCGATTTATTTCCAAATCACACTGCCCGGGATACATGTTTGCTGAACAATATTGCAAAATTGGAACTGTAGCAACTATGTATGTATTATTGGGAGCTTAGATAATTGTTCCCCACACCTGCATGTTTCATTCCAAGAGGTTTTGTCTAGGCACAGTGCAAGGCACTTACTGCTGCAATTTCTGAATTTTTGCCTCAGAAAATACAGAACAAGCTCATTTGTGCTTTAAATACCCAACAAGATCCGGGTGGAAATCATCTGCACTGAACAAGTGCCTATCATCTGTGGTCACAAATTCAATATTCCTATTAAACAGATTGGGATTGGAAATTATTCTGTTCAAAAATTTAAAATGCACCCAATTTAAGCTCTGATCAGCCATGAGCTCTAAATCATAATCTTCATACCCATCACAACAATTGCTGTACCAATATTCATCAAACAATTTCAACCTGCAGAAATAATAATAGCTCCCAGTGTGGTGATGCACAAACAATCCACAAATTCTCTTAAACTTGTTGTACATAAATTTTTCAAACTTGCTTACATTCTTCAGTGACAAGTATTGAAAATTCTTGTCACTGTTAAGAACCCAGTGCATTTCAGTATCATTCTGAACTGCAAACAAATTATACTCAGACAGGTTCAGGAACCTAAGCCTAAAATCTTGAACAAGTGATTCGGATTTTATGTATTTTGAAATTCCCCTTCTGTCAAAAAATTCTGCATTATGACAAGCTTAGTGGCAATGTGAACAATTCCCTGTCACATTGGCATGTATTTTGTATGTTGTGCGCTTCAAGTGACAGGCATATGCATTCATGCTCACAATTTTTAAATTTTTTGCCTAAACATATACATTAGAATCTCACTGAAATTTGTATATTTTGAAAATTTGTTCATGCCTGGCTTAAAATCTTCAAGTCGATACAAATTGCCCTCATCTGTGGTGACATATTCAATATGATTCAGGGGTAGAGGTACAGAAATTCTGTTGGTGATATTATAGTGGATCCAGTTTAGACTCTGTGGCATAATTATGTCCATTCTGTACACAAAACAATTCTCATTGCAATTGTTGTACCAGTAATCATCATACATTGCAAATCCACAATGCCAATAATAATACTCTACAGAATAATGCACAAAAAATCCAACAATTCTTTTGCATGTATTGAACATGGATATTTCAAATCTTATTAGGGATTTCAGGGACAGGTAGTGAAAGGCAAAATCACTTGAAAGCACCTATTGCATTTCAGTTTCATTCCCAACAGAGAACAGGTCATGCTCGGACAGATTCAAGAACCTAAGCCTGAAATCCCCAATAAGTGATTGTGATTTGATGTATTTTGAAATTGCTCTTCTGTCAAAAAAAATTCTGCATATTTAATAATTACACACTGGCATGAATATGCAAGGAACAGAATCATGAAAACCCATTACTCAATGCATTCCGATACAGCCTCATGTTGAACATACGTTGAAACGTTTACATAGGAACAATAGTGGAAAATATCAGAATCAGATTATCTGGATTCTCTGAGTATGACCTGTTTGCAGTTTGCAATGAAACAGAGATGTAGTGGGTGCTTAACAGTGAATTGCCTTTTCACTACCTATGCCTTAAATATATAAGCAAGTTTGAAAAAATTGTGTACAATAATTATGGCAGAATTGCTGGATATTTTGTGAATTTTTACACAGATGATTACGGGTATTATTTCATGCTCAAAGTGTTTAGGAATCACTGGTGGGGAAATTGCTACAATTTGTTTTCAGAGCATAGGATGAGGATTGATTCATATCCAAGCTTGAATTGGATGCATTACAAATTTAGAATATCTACAATTTATAATGATATTGAATTTGTCACAACAGATGCTGGCCATTTGTATAGTGGGGATGATTTTGATCCTGATTGTGTGTGGTACTCTAAACATATATACCTGAATGAGATTATAATGTTTTTTATAAGACAAAAATTCAAAGATTGTGATTCTGATTGTATTGCAAAAATTCTAGGTGGGAATAATCTTAGCAGAAGATGCAATTGTGGGAAACAATTGTGGGAAACAATTATTTAAATTAAAAATATTTTCAGACACAGCAGAAACAACAGACACAGCAGGGACAGCAGGGAGTGCAGAAATAGAGCAGAAACAGGATTGAAGGTATAGAATGAATTTCTTGTTCCCAACATATTGACTGTACAGAATAGTGAAAGCCTAGATATAAATATAACCCATAGATATTATGTTGCCCCCACTTGCAAGATGTCTGAAGATTATATTGTAAAATATATAAACAATCAGTATCTTGTCTACAGTATATATGAAACAAATGCAAGAGATTTTTCAGATAATTTTAATCACAGAACTGTTTGTTTTGAAGAGAACACATATGTCCCCACACAAATTATGCAAGTGAGCATCATAGATGCATTGAATACAAATCAACAACTTGTCAGCATCCTGGGGAATTATGTCACAGAGATAAGCCTTGTTGATTTCAAAATTGTTGTTAAAATTTCAAATAAAGGCACAAAATGTTATGTCAACAAGATTTTCAGACCTGAGCTAAGCACATCCCTGAGCAGTGATGGGATCCTCAGGTTCTGTGACAACATTGTGAGCCCCCCTGAAAATAAGATCAATCTGTTCAAGCTCAATACCCACAAATACAATCAGTTGCTCAGGTATGTATACTCTGAGGTTGGGTACTATGATGATTTTTATGTTATGACCCTTGTAGGAACAACAAAAATATATTTTGTAGAATTTCAGGACAAAGCACCTGATAATATCATCACATATGAATACATAGAGAATATAGGATATGCATTCATCAAAAATTCCAAGACCTCAGCAGAAAAATCTAATTATATGAGCTCTATCAACTATGTTGATTGTTTCTCTACAAAAATTATATACAATTCAGAATCTGTAAATGCCATTGTTTCATGCTACCTCCTTTTCAGAACAGCAAAAAATAACACCGAGAGGGTTCTTTGCAGTTGAGTGCTTCATGCAACTTGACAGATTGGAATATATTAAATTGAAAAAATTACCCCATCTCATATACACAATATTGTTTTGGATGAAACAAGTGACACTGTAATTGTTCACTGTGTAATATCTTTGATGGGCCTTGAATCACATAAAAACAGTTTCATCTCAAAATTTGCAACAATCATAAACAATGAGGCTGTATCGGAATGCATTGAGTAATGGGTTTTCATGATTCTGTTCCTTGCATATTCATGCCAGTGTGTAATTATTAAATATGCAGAATTTTTTTTGACAGAAGAGCAATTTCAAAATACATCAAATCACAATCACTTATTGGGGATTTCAGGCTTAGGTTCTTGAATCTGTCCGAGCATGACCTGTTCTCTGTTGGGAATGAAACTGAAATGCAATAGGTGCTTTCAAGTGATTTTGCCTTTCACTACCTGTCCCTGAAATCCCTAATAAGATTTGAAATATCCATGTTCAATACATGCAAAAGAATTGTTGGATTTTTTGTGCATTATTCTGTAGAGTATTATTATTGGCATTGTGGATTTGCAATGTATGATGATTACTGGTACAACAATTGCAATGAGAATTGTTTTGTGTACAGAATGGACATAATTATGCCACAGAGTCTAAACTGGATCCACTATAATATCACCAACAGAATTTCTGTACCTCTACCCCTGAATCATATTGAATATGTCACCACAGATGAGGGCAATTTGTATCGACTTGAAGATTTTAAGCCAGGCATGAACAAATTTTCAAAATATACAAATTTCAGTGAGATTCTAATGTATATGTTTAGGCAAAAAATTTAAAAATTGTGAGCATGAATGCATATGCCTGTCACTTGAAGCGCACAACATACAAAATACATGCCAATGTGACAGGGAATTGTTCACATTGCCACTAAGCTTGTCATAATGCAGAATTTTTTGACAGAAGGGGAATTTCAAAATACATAAAATCCGAATCACTTGTTCAAGATTTTAGGCTTAGGTTCCTGAACCTGTCTGAGTATAATTTGTTTGCAGTTCAGAATGATACTGAAATGCACTGGGTTCTTAACAGTGACAAGAATTTTCAATACTTGTCACTGAAGAATGTAAGCAAGTTTGAAAAATTTATGTACAACAAGTTTAAGAGAATTTGTGGATTGTTTGTGCATCACCACACTGGGAGCTATTATTATTTCTGCAGGTTGAAATTGTTTGATGAATATTGGTACAGCAATTGTTGTGATGGGTATGAAGATTATGATTTAGAGCTCATGGCTGATCAGAGCTTAAATTGGGTGCATTTTAAATTTTTGAACAGAATAATTTCCAATCCCAATCTGTTTAATAGGAATATTGAATTTGTGACCACAGATGATAGGCACTTGTTCAGTGCAGATGATTTCCACCCGGATCTTGTTGGGTATTTAAAGCACAAATGAGCTTGTTCTGTATTTTCTGAGGCAAAAATTCAGAAATTGCAGCAGTAAGTGCCTTGCACTGTGCCTAGACAAAACCTCTTGGAATGAAACATGCAGGTGTGGGGAACAATTATCTAAGCTCCCAATAATACATACATAGTTGCTACAGTTCCAATTTTGCAATATTGTTCAGCAAACATGTATCCCGGGCAGTGTGATTTGGAAATAAATCGGGATTATCAGCAACAAAGGAACAATATTATTAAGCATAGTGTTGGGCATGCTCTTAAAAAATTACAGCATTGCATTTTTGAATGTGCATTGTTTTAGAAGGATAACACAGAGCACTTGTTGCAATGTTTTTTGAGAGAAGGAATTTGTCACAATATATATAATCGGAATCACTGTTGGAAAGGTTCAAGCTTGCATTTTCCGATTTATGTGAATATGATGTGTTTGCAGTTAGAAATGAGACAGAATTTAGGTGGGTGCTTGACAGTGACCATGAATTTGGATGCATACATCTGGGATTGTTGGGCAAGAAGGAAAAATACATATATCTGTTGCACAGGAGAATTGTTGGGCTGTTTGTAGGTTTTTATGATTGTTAGAGAAAAAATTATTGGTTCACAACAAAATATTTTGAATCAATGTATTGTTTTCATATCCCATTTGACATATCTGAGAACTGGAAACATTTAAATTATGATACTTATTTGAAATCCTATGATGATTTTGAATTTGTAACCACAGATACAGGCTTGGTGTTTTCTGGTGCGGATTTTGTTAGAAGGGAAAAATATATCTCAGGGGTCATAAATGCAAATGAGATTATTCTGTATTTGCTGAGTTTGAAGATAAAATTTCATGATTTGAGATATTTTGAACCTTTAAACTGCAATTTTTTGCAATCTTCAAATCTCAACCTCAAATTCTGATCGGGAGGTACACAGAGCCATGTACAATTTCTGTTTATATCTACATGATTGCTCTCCACAATTGTGTAGGTGCACAATAGGATCAATGCTCATGTCATTTTTTGACAGAAGAGATGTTGCAAAATATATTAGATCTGAATCTCTTCTTCCTGATTTCAAAATTAGATTCTCAACACTCTCAGAGTATAATTTATTTTCAATCAATAATGAAACAGAGTTCCGCTGGGCCCTGAACAGCACACAAAAATTCAATTATCTAAACTTGAAATACATCACTGATTTTGAGTGCCACAAGTATAATTCTTGAAGGAGAATTGTGGGACAGTTTGTTGTTTTTTTATTATTATATTGATTTTTCCTATTATGGAGGATGGTTTTCAAATCATGCAAGTGTGGGGAGATTCTATGATTTTGAGATTCTTCCCAATCAGAGCTCAAACTGGAAACATTTTAGATTTTTGATGATGCATCTGGATAGGTTCCAAAAGGCAGAATTTGTTACAACAGATAGTGGAATGTTGTATAGTGGTGCAGATTTTAATCATCACCTGCAATATTTTGATGCATACAATTCTCAGATGTTGAACATGACTGAGATAATCATGTATCTTCTTCAGCAAAAATTTAAAAATTGCAGCATTGGGTGCTTTAATAGGATAATAAAATCATGGAATGTATTTACAGAGTGTGAGTGCAGGAAACCACCAAGCTGCATGCCTCTGCTGTTGAGATAGCCCAGCCTAACATGTAATATTGTTTGCAGGTTGATTCAAGATGCAAACAGTTTTTGAAAAAGGGTTATTTCCAGATACATCAAATCCAAATCTCTTGTTCCTGAATTTAAATTGAGATTCTCAAAATTGTAAAGTGTATTGTGTGTTCCATGATGTTCATATAATTTGTGGAGATGCATTTTATGGCCTGTTTCTGGTGCATAGGGTCTAGCTCCTGATCTAGAAAATTACAAAATATGGCCTTGCAATCTAAGTTATACAGGGCAATCACACAAATATTTCCAATCAATTTTGTTTGGAAATGTTGATGACTGTGCAGAACAAGCATAAGTGAAATATTTCATGTCATATTTTCTATGGCATTTAGGGCATATTTTTGTGAGAATTCTGCTTTTATCTGTATTACAATTCTTTTGGTGCTTAACCCAATTGGGGCTGGTTATATTCTTATTGCATTGATTACAATATTTTTGATTTGGCATTTTTGTTGTTGTTTATTATATAAGATTTCCTGGGGTCCAAATCAAAATTCTATGCTTAATAAAAATTATCAGTTGGGTTCAGCAGTGTGATTTGTGTGTGTGTGTGTGTGTGTGTGTGTGTGTGTGTGTATGTGTGTTAATATTTTTGGCTTTGCTATTTATATAAAATTTCTTGGGGTCCAAATCAAAACTTTATACTTAATAAAGCTATGACAGGTTGTTAAAAATTCTGTATATTAAATCAAATAGATTTGTAATTCAATTTATACAAATCTGCAATATTTTTGTGTTTAAAAAATATGAGCAGCACTGCAACAACACACCCTTACTCTTCAACAACTCTCACAATACTGGCTGATATGCAATGCAAAATCTCTTTATATAGCCTACGCACAGACCGCATTGAAAGCATCTGAAACAATAAGCCAATCAGAATATAACACATCATCACTTTATGTCATAAGCAACCAATCAGAAAACAACACATGTCTAATAATTTGTTGCAAAACATGATGCAATATAAATAAACCAGAAATAGACCACAAGTGGACCGGAAGTAGGCAAACCGGAAGTGGACCGGAAGTGGTCCGGAAGTAAATATGTGTGGGTGTGGGTGGGTGTGGGTGTATGTGGGTGGGTGTGGGTGGGTGTGGGTTTTATGAGCATCTTGGCTTAGTTTTAGGTGTGGGCAAAAAAAATATCAAGAGGGGCATATTTTTAACAAATTTATGGACAACAATCTCACAGAAGTGCCTTTTGTAAGTGTGGACAAATCAATCTAAGGGGGCTCATCATTTCACAGGAACTTCCCGAGGGCATTTTTACAAAAATCTTGGATTAGACGGAGTACCACACTTGAGCAAAAAGCTCATATGGGCATGTTGAGCAAGTTTTAAGTGTAGACAAATCTGCCTGAGGGGGGTTCATCATTTCTCGTCCTGGTTGTAGTATCAATTACACTACTTATTACTTCATTGAAAAAAGGTGCCTGGACCGTATTTAAATTAATCCGGATAAAAGGTTCCTGGACAGTAGATGTATTTACGGTGGGGACAGGACGAGAAAGTACGAACCCCTCTCCAGCAGCTTTGCTATACTTAAAACTTGCTCAACATGGTTACATGAGTTTTTTGTTCAAGTGTGGAACTCTGCATAATTCAAGATTTTTGTAAAAAATGCCCTCGGGAATCTCTCAGAAAGTACGAACCCCCTCAGAAAGTACGAAGCCCCTCAGATACCCACACCCACCCATACCCACCCATACCTACCCACACCCACCCACACCCACCCACGCATATCCACTTCCGGTCTACTTCCGGTCTACTTCCGGTCCACTTCCGGTTTACTTCCGGTCCACTTCCGGTCCACTTCCGGTTTGCCTACTTCCGGTCCACTTGTGGCCAAGTTGTGGCCTATTTCTGGTTTATTTATATTGCATCATGTTTTTGCAACAAATTATTATCCAGTATAGAGTTTTGATTTGAACCCCAAGAAATTTTATATAAATACCAAAACCAAAAATATTAACACACATACACACATACACACCTATACACACACAAAGCATACAGCTGAACCCAACTGATATTTTTTATTAAGCATAGAATTTTGAATTGGACCCCAGGAAATATTTTACAATTTTGAGAATCTCAATTTAAATTCAGGAACAAGAGATTTGGATTTGATGTATCTGGAAATATCTTTGCATCTTGAATCAACCTGCAAACAACATTACATGTTTGGCTGGGCTGTTTCAACAGCAGTAAATATTTACCAAATGTTTCAACGTTGAAAACAATCAGAATAATATCTTCCAGGACCTGAACATGCAAACATATTTTGAAAGAAGAAATATTGCAAGATATATAAAATCAGACCACCTGTTGGATTGTTTTAGGGAAAAATTTGAAAATCTATCAGAGTATGATTTTTTTAAAGTGCAAAATGAAACAGAGGCAAGATGGTTACTTGACAGTGATGTTGGGTTTGGGTATGTGAGCATAGAATTGGGTTCTGAATACGATGATTTTGAATCCAATACATACTGGCATAGAATTGATGCATACCTGTTGCATTGTTGTTGGGGAAAATATGTTGCTTTTTTTACAAAAAGTACTTCAAGTTTAGAAAAATTTAGGTTTTACAAATTTTTTCATGATCATAGAATTTATACAAACAGCAGGTGGCCTGTTGATGACATAACATGGGACACAACAATTTCCATACTTGATGAGGCAGGAAAATTGGATGGTTTATATTTTAATGAGTTGATTATGTACCTGCTTAAAAACAATATCAATTCTGGCTTATTCAATACAAGATGGACTTAAATAATTAGAGTTTTTACACAAAATATTTTTTTTTGTAGATGGAACCTCCACCAGATTATAAGTTAAGTCCATGGATTCTGTCACAGCTATTCTAATACAATTAATATCACAAGTACTATTACAAGGCACGCACCGCATAAAATCATAATTCCAAGCGATGGCATGGATTCCACGATTCCATATCAGACATACTGCACTTAGAGCTTCAGCAGTTCGGGACTGTGCAATATATTGTCTACAAATGTAGGAAAAACTCCCAAAGCTTATGTATTTCAGGTTTCTTAAATTTGAAACAGAATCCAAACTGTCTGGAATTTCATAAAAGTGAAGCCATTCTACAAGCGGGTCTATCTCAGCTTCTGCATGATATATTTGAGCAAGAGGTGATGTGTTTATAATATTTGTTTGTATAGAGGTTTGTTCTGAATCTTATCAATTATGAACAGCTCTGCTGCATGTTGTGATGATGAATATCTAGTCCCTAAACCTAACAGAGCTGTGCAGTGATGTTGTTATTGGGAACAGGATTCAAATCCTACACAGATTTATGGATAGGAGTGATTGCCATGAAATTATATCTAGATCCCTGTGCAATAATGCTGTTATTGGGAATCTTACACAGATACAGATTCTTGCTGAGCTTAATAGGTGATTGTCATGGAAGATACTCAATATTTCTGCTGTTATTAGGTACAAAATTCAATTACACAGAGACAGATATAATATCTAGATGCATACAGAATCTATAAATCTATACTCAATATCCCTATACCTGACAGCTGTGCGGTGATGCTGTTATTGGGAACAAGATTCAAATCCCATACAGAAACAGATTTTTGCTGGGCTTAGAACTATTATGGATAGGTGATTGCCATGAAATAATATCCCTATACCTGACAGAGCTGTGCAGTGATGCTGTTATTGGGAACAATTTTAACAGAGCTGTGGTTTCCATAAATCTATACTCAATATCCCTATACATGACAGAGCTGTGCAATTATTGGGAATTGGAACTTAGGTACAAGATTCAATTACACAGATACAGACACGGAAATAATATCTAGATAACAGAGCTGTAGTTTCCATAAATTTATACTCAATATCCTATACCGTGCAGTGATGCTGTTATTGGGAACAAGCTTCAAATCTCACACAGATATAGAGCTTTGGAATTATTATAGATAAGTGATTGCCATGAAGATAGATATTCAATATCCTATTAGACACAAACACAGTATCAATAAATTTATATTTAATAGAGCTGTGCGGTGATGTTGTTATTGGGAACAGGATTCAAATCATGGATAGGTGATTGTCATGAGGATAGATATTAGATACAGACACAGAAATAATATTTTCCATCAATCTATACTCAATATCCCTATACCTGACAGAGCTGTGCATAAAAACCTACAAAAAGCCCAACAGTTTTCCTGTGCAGCAGATATATGTATTGTTTCTTCCTGCCCAACAATCCCAGATGCATGCATCCAAATTCACGGCCACAGTCAAGCACCTATTTGAATTCTGTCTCATTTCTAACAGCAAACACATCATATTCACATAAATTGGAAAATACAAGCTTGAACCTATCTACAAGTGATTCTGATTTTACATATTGTGACAAGTTTCTTCTGTCAAAAACATAGTGCAATCAGTGCTGTGTATTATCCCTCTAGGACAATGACACATTCAAAAATGCAATGCTGTAATTTTTTAAGGGCATGTTCAACACTATGCCTGAGGATATTGTTCCTCTGCTGCTGATAATTTCTGTTTATTTCCAAATCCCACTGCCGGGGATACATGTTTGATTGTTTGCATTGCGGGATTGATTCCCACTGTACCAACCTATGTATGTATTATTGGGAATTTAAATAATTGTTTCCCGCACCTGCATGTTTCATTCCAAGAGGTTTTGTCTAGGCACAGTGCAAGGCACTTACTGTTGCAATTTCTGAATTTTTGTCTCAGAAAATACAGAACAAGCTCATTCAGGCATTTGTGTTTTAAATACCCAACAAGATCCGGGTGGAAATTATCTGCTCTGAACAAGTGCCCATCATCTGTGGTCACAAATTCAATATTCCCATTAAACAGATTGGGATTGGAAATTATTCTGTTCAAAAATTTAAAATGCGCCCAATTTAAGCTCTGATCAGCCATGAGCTCTAAATTATAATCTTCATACCCATCACAACAATTGCTGTACCAATATTTATCAATCAATTTCAACCTGCAGAAATAATAATAATAGCTCCCAGTGTGGTGATGCACAAACAATCCACAAATTCTCTTAAACTTGTTGTACATAAATTTTTCAAACTTGCTGATGCTCTTCAGTGACAAGTATTGAAAATTCTTGACACTATCAAGCACCTAGTGCATTTCAGTCTCATTCTGAACTGTAAACAGATCATACTCGGACAGGTTCAGGAACCTAAGCCTAAAATCCCCAACAAGTGATTTATATTTAATGTATTTTGAAATTGATCTCATGTCAAAAAATTCTGCATTATGACAGGCACAATGGCAGTGTGAACAATTCCCTGTCGCATTGGCATGTATTTTGTATGTTGTGTGCTTCAAGTGACAGGCATATGCATTCATGCTCACAATTTTTAAATTTTTGCCTAAACATATACATTAGAATCTCACTGAAATTTGTATATTTTGAAAATTTGTTCATGCCTGGCTTAAAATCTTCAAGTCGATACAAATTGCCCTCATCTGTGGTGACATATTCAATATGATTCAGGGGTAGAGGTACAGAAATTCTGTTGGTGATATTATAGTGGATCCAGTTTAGACTCTGTGGCATAATTATGTCCATTCTGTACACAAAACAATTCTCATTGCAATTGTTGTACCAGTAATCATCATATATTGCAAATCCACAATGCCAATAATAACACTCTACAGAATAATGCACAAAAAATCCAACAATTCTTTAGCATGTATTGAACATGGATATTTCAAATCTTGTCAGGGATTTCAGGGACAGGTAGTGAAAAGCAAAATCACTTGAAAGCACCCACTGCATCTCAGTTTTATTCTGCACAGAGAACAGGTCATGCTCAGAGAGTCCAGAGAACCTATGCCTGAAATCCCCAACATGTGATTCTGATTTTTTATATTTGTAAATAGATCTTCTGTCAAAAAATTCCATATTTTTGATTCAATCCTCTCTCCCACTGCTCTGCTTTCCCTGCTGTTTCTGCTCTCTCTCTCTGCTGTTTCTGCTCTATCTGAAATTAAATTTTTAATCTAGATAATTGTTTCCCATAATTGCATGTTCCGCTGAGATGGCTCCACCTAGAATCTTTGCAATGCAATCAGAGTCACAGTGTTTGAATTTTTCTCTTATGAAATACATAATAATCTTATTCAAGTATATATGCTTAGAGTACCACACACAATCAGGATCAAAATCATCCTCACTGTACAAGTGGCCACTGTCTGTTGTAACAAATTCAATATTATGATTTGTAGATATCCTGAATTTGTAATGCATCCAATTCAAGCTTGGGTATGAAACAATATTCATCCTATGCTCTGCAAACAAATTATAGCAATTACTCAACCAATGATTATTGAATATTTTAAGCATGAAATAATAACCATAATTATCTGTGTAAAAATTCACAAAAAATCCAGCAATTCTGCCACACTTGTTGTAAACAATTTTTCAAACTTGCTTATATGTTTGAGGCATAGGTAGTGAAAGGGCAAGGCACTGTCAAGCACCTTATTGCAAATTGCAAACAGGTCATACTCAGAGAATCCAGATAATCTGATTGATATTTTCCACTATTGTTTTTTTATAAACGTTTCAACAAACGTTTCAACATATGTTAAACATTGATTCCCATTTTTCAAATCACAATGCCCAATTACAGAGCATGATTTGAAATAAATAAACATGCCTATGAACTTATTTGGGTTCAAAATTATGGACCTGCCAACACCACAACCCTCTTCTGATATGCTGTCCAAAATATAACAAAACAAATAATAGGACCTATGTTATACACAACTGGATATGCAGCTGCTGCCAGGAACAAGTGTCTAATCCTGTCATATTACTGTCTGAGGAGTTGTTTTGCAGAGAGTGCAGCCCTGGTGATCATACTGCACTGTTGAAAACATGTTGATAGAATTTAAAAATATCAGCAGGTTTGAGGATTATTTCAACATACAAGCAGCTTTATGCAACAATGCAGATGCTGATCTTGACAAGTTGATCAACAATGGCATGCATTTTATATTTGTGGCTGATTATGATGTACCTGGTGTTTTGAAGATACTTGCACCCAGTAGATACAGTGCATCCATACGTTGGAATATTTGTATCTTGTTCTACAAGAAAGATCACAGATATAAATTATTACCCAATGTTCCAATAGATTGTTTCCTGCTCCCAGGATATTTTGCATTACAAATAGGAAACAGGATATACAAAACAAGATATGATGACAAGTTTGTTGCAAGAAGCTGGCCTGCACTATACAGCTCTGGCCTGTTTGTTGTGGATCTGCAGAACAGCATATTTAAAACACATCTATACTCTGAATTCCTAGAGTGCCCAAACAGGTGTGTGTATTTTACAAATTATTACAATCTGTCAAAATTGCTGTCAGGTCCATGCTACAAGGGCCCATATTATTATAGACTTTCAGATGTGGACATTATTAAATTGACAAGAATTGTCAAGAAACAAATTAAGATTGCACCCAGCCCTTACAAGTATATCCAGAATGTTTTGAACCTGCCATACACAGATAACTGGGCAATATATGTGAATTTCCTAACACACAACAAGACCTGCAACATGCTCTTCTATTGCCTGAAATTGCTGGGAGAGATACACAAGAATTGTAGAGTTTGTGTAGGTGCATTATGGTACAGAATTTTACAAAATGATCCTGTATCTATAGAAGATTTTAAAAATTATTATTATTGTACACTCAACATATACAGAAATAATAATCACTCTCAGCCAAGAATACCCTTCAAAATTGCCCACCAGTATAACCCAGAATTGCCTAATCTGCTCTATGAATATGTTGAAATTGTAGATGGGCCTATCCTATTGCATGTGTGGACAAACATTATTAATTTCTGGACACAGAGTGTTATGCTGTTTCATGAATTATGTTCATATGTGCCCAAATATTTAAACAATGTGAAGAAATTTAAGATAGACCATCCTGTTGATAAATTGTGGGATCTTACCCTGTATGATGAAATTCACAAGTTTATATTTTCTTCAAAATTTACAAAATCTCAATTAACTGATTTTATAAACAAGTGGTACTGTGCTATGTTTAAGCATGATGTGTGTTCATATATGGAGGATCCCCTGACAATCAAGATAGAGTGCACTTTAAATGGAGTTATAGAATCTTCAGAAAAATTAGATAGGTACCTGTCTGATTTTTCAAACATGCTGGGATTATGCCCTGAGGTACATGTGAAGAAGCAAAATAAGCAAGATCACAATGAGATGTACTACTGGTGGCTGGATGACAGGGAAAAAATAAATTCTGACAGGCATCACCTCATGACAAGTGACCCCTTCCAATTTTCACCTGCAGATGTTTTTGAGCAGAGGATGCTCATAGAACTGCTCAGAAGATTCTGGATAGACAGGTTGTTTGGAAAGCACTTCCATGATACACATCCATATTACAACAAAAATCTTGACACCAGAATCAATAACCTGAGAAATTTTAAAGATGAGAATATTGCATATATGCTTTTTGAGCGTGTGGCATGCAATTGTGGTGTGTTCAATAGTGATGTTGCATACAGTTGTTCTCACTTATTCTGCAGGTACTGCTTTATGAATCATGTAACAGATGATATTACAAGATGCCCATGTTGCAATTGCAAAATTCAATCAACAACAATATTGTCTCTGGAATCATAGCTTTTCTGTCTAATATTCTCAAGATCTTGCTTTTCAGATATATTTCTGATGGAACTATCTGGTGTTGTTCTATATGTGTTATTGCATATTTTAAATTTTATACCTGGTTATGTGTAATAATTTAGGAATGTGTTGGGGGATGAATTGAATATGATCCAGATGGATTTTGTAAGGCAACCCCCAATATAATTGCTGGGTGGCACATCTATGCCATTATTTCCACACAATACGGGAAAGAATATAAATCTGTTGCTGTCAATATTGTAGATCTGCTGCAGGCTGTTGCTCACTGCCTATCTCCAGATTCCTGTATCTGAAATACATATTGTATGTATTATTACACAGGCAGACTGTATAATTGTTTACCACATTTACATATGCAATTATTATCATGTAATAATTCAACAATACACTTGTAATTCCAATCCCTGAATCTCTGTCTCAGAAAATACAGAACAATCTCACTTATATGTATATGCTCTGGGTACCCGACAAGATCCGGATTAAAATCCTCACCACTGTACAAGTTCTCATTATCTGTTGTTACAAATTCAATATTCTTGTCTATCAATTTTCTGTTAATCTTATTTAAATATTTGTAGTGTTTCCAATTTGAACTCTGTTCTGTAATCATGTACATCCTATACTCTGCATGCAATTCACAGCAATTGTTGAACCAGTAATTCTCATACAATCTCAACATGCAACAATTGTGATAAGACTTTTCTGTGTAAAAATTAACAAAAATCCAACAATCCTCCTGTACCTGTTGTATGCAATTCTTTCAAACTTGCTAAGCATCTTGAGACATAGGTACTGGAAAATCCTGTCACTGGCAAGCACCCACTGTATTTCAGTTTTATTCTGCACAGCAAACAGGTCATACTCAGACAGGCAAGAGAACCTAAGCTTAAACTCATCAACAAGGGACTTGGATTTTATGTACTTTGAAATGCATCTTCTTTCAAAAAATTCAGAATCCATATTTATTTACCTTGATTGTTGTGTCTGCTGCGGCTTGATGCTCTGCTGTTAAACCTGAAATATATTGAGCACACATCTCAGTTAAAAATCCTGTGTTGTTTTTGCTTCTCAGCTGCTTTTTGTAATTTATATCAAGTGATGTATCTTGTAAATATTTGATTATAATTATATTGCCTTCAGCTGCTATCTTAGAAACTGCTTGATTACACCACCTGTGAAAATAAAATAAAATTAAAAATTTCTGCCAATTTTTACAAATTTACTGCTGTTTATTTGGCAGCCACAGTTACCTATACCTACCTGTACAATTATTACAAATAAGCAAGCAGACAGCTCTGCACCAGAAATACAACTGGCCTAGAATCAGGATCCATACAAAAAATGCGAGCAGTTAAAATTGTAGAACTGCCCATCTGCTCTTGTTGCAGGAAAGCATATAAACATACAACAGGCCCAGGATCAAGTTGCATCAGTTCAGGAAACAACATAGTAAATTATAATTACCTTGCCTTCAGCTGCTGTTTAAAAACAAATTATAGAATAACCACCTGTAAATAAAATAAAATTAGAATTTACAATTTTTACAATCAAAAATATCTACGCCACTATTATTGTTGCTCAGGCAAACAGCTCTGCTCCTGGCAGGCAAACCAGGCAAACAGGTCTTCACCAAAAATACAACTGGCCCAGAATCAGAATCAGTGAGACCACACAGAAAAATGCCAGCATAGCTTTGAGAATTGTAGAACTGCACATAACATCCTTTGATTCAGAATCAAAGCTTGCTTTCCCTGTAGGGTGGTGGAGCTGATGGAACCAACTCTTCCTTGTAATATTCCATGCTTGGGTGTATATACAAACCTGAGTCACATCCACCGGGTAGGTAATATTATTCACAGAGCTGTTAGGAGCTTAAAATATTTAGCTGGCAATCACAAGAAACTGCTCTTGTAGGCAGTGCCACCAAGCAATAATATCAACAGAACTGCTGTTGTAAGCAGGCAAGCAAGTCTGCACCTATATACAGGAAAGCAAGTCTGTACCTCTGCTCTTGTATGCAGGCAAGTGTTAGAGTTTTTCTATCTTCTCTATAGAAGTAGAATCCAAGCCTGAGATTTACCTGCTCTTGCAAGTCACATCCACCCGGTAAGTAATATTGTGAAGAAGTGAAGCCAACAGCTCCTCTGCATTGCAGTAATACCCGAGTGAAATGTGGAGGCCCCCTTCCACTAGATTGAGAAAACACGCACAGGCCTCGTGGAAGCCCCCTTCCACTGAGAAATAGCATGGCAGCAGAGAATCAATACTTAATTATTTCTCCGATACATGCATGAACCTGCTTCTATCAGCCTCTGCATGTATTCTTCTTCTGAAAATCTTATACAGAAATTTTCTAAACAATATATACCCAGATATACTGTACAGCAGCCTTCTTGTACAGCTGTGAGCAATTCTATGTCTGTACAGCTGTGAGCAATTCTGTGTCTGTACAGCTGTGAGCAATTCTGTGCCTTGTACAGCTGTGAGCAATTCTAAGTCTGTACAGTTGTAAGTACAGTTGCTTGTACAGTTGTAAGCAGTTCTGTGCTTAGATACAAATATATAGCTTAATACTTATAATATAGAGAAGTTTTAATATTATTTACATAGTTATTGCTCAATACAATCAAACTGCTTACAGCTGTACTCTAACTTAAGCATAACTGCTTACAATTGTACATACATAGAACAATACAAACCTAAAATTAGAATTAATTTTAATCCAACAAGCACAACTGCTTGCAACTATACAACTGAGCATAGAACTACTTGCAGCTATACAGTATTCCCACACCTGTACAATTGGGCAAATCACAACTGTACAATGCTCTGGGCATAAAACTTCTCACAGCTGTACAATGCTCTGGGCATAAAACTTCTCACAGCTGTACAATGCTCTTGGGCATAAAACTTCTCACAGCTGTACAATGCTCTGGGCATAAAACTTCTCACAACTGTACAATGCTCTGGGCATAAAACTTCTCACAGCTGTACAGCACAGAACTGCTCACAACTGTACAGGCACAGAACTGCTTACAACTGTACAGGCACAGAACTGCTTGTAATTTTCTTAAAATTGCTTACAACTGTACAGGCACAAAACTGCTTACAACTGTACATGCACAGAACTGCTTGTAATTTTCTTAAAATTGCTTACAACTGTACAAGTAATAAAATTGTTTATTATCCCCGCATATATGAGCCTAAAAGAAATGAGAACAGGAAATACTCTCAATCAATAAATTGATCCTGGTGCATGTTTTTCACCTAATTGAGGCCTTTCATGCTAATCTTTGCTTTCAATCTTGATGGATACTTCTAGGTTAATTGCTTGTAGAGGAAACATGTATTGAATATGCCAGAAGCAAGACATGTTTGAATATAACACAGGTTACAATTCTCAGCTTGAATATTTACAGCCGTATAAGATCAGGGATGGAATATTACAATATGAGGGTTGTTCCTACCCTCTTAATCCTGAAACAGGGTATTCTCAGTGCGGGCCTACAGTTTTGAAGGCTGTTTGCTTCTGTAAATTTTGATCCTGGGCAGCTTATATTCCTGGAGGGTGACTCGGCATGGCCCACTGAACAACATACTCAAATTTTGAAAAAAATCAATAATTTTGTTTCTGTTATAACTCTGAAACTATTGGTGCTAGAGACACGGGGCTTGGTGATTTTTCATGTGCATGCCAAAATGCAACTTTTTGATCTCTATAATTTTTCAAAAAAATCATGTTGTTCTCTAGATCCTGAATAACTCGCCTATTTTTCAAGATAGAGTCATGGGAGTTGTATATTTGATCTCTGTATCATGTTTAGAAGTTTTTTGAAAAAATCGATAATTTTTTTGATTTTGTGATTTCTCAAAAACTACAAGTGCTGGAGACCTGGAATTTTTTCAGGTGGATTCTGTGCATGATTCTCTATGTTTTAGGTCTCTATAATTTTTTTGATAGATGCAATATTTAGGCTGCAAATCCAGTTTTTAAGAATTGCATGTTGAATTTTTACATATGTTATGTCTGGAAATGCAAGTGATACTGCTTACAGCCTGTCTATTCATTACTTGTACAAGTTTAAACATGACTACTGTACTTATATGTTTTCAAGAAACATAGGATTTTGTATCCCCGAAACGTTTCAACGTTGTTTTCGCTGCGATTGATTTCTCAGATTCTATGTTTGCCCAGAAATCATCAGTTAAATACACTATTCTGCCCTCAATTGTATTCTCGAACCCAGCCTCTCTCAACATATCAAGAATTCTCATGTAGGGCCTAAAAAACATTCCTGTTGTTACATTGTAGATATCATAGACATAAACCTGTGATCCATCAGGTATGTAAGATATGTTGCTCTGGATCTTGGGCCCTATCACTTCTCCATGTACAACAATTGTATCTTCCAAATCTGTATCAATAATTTTGAACAGTTTCTGCATTACAGGGTGGGTTCAGCTGTATGCTTTGTGTGTGTATAGGTGTGTATGTGTGTATGTGTGTTAATATTTTTGGTTTTGGTATTTATATAAAATTTCCTGGGTTTTAAATATTCATTCACACTGACCCAGCGCAAATGCCTGCACGGACATGCATATCTTGAATAGCAATAACCTTGTTATGTATAACACGCTGGGACAAATATAAGCTTGACTCTAAATATGAGTGGATTACAACAAATATCAGATTTTATATTGTTCAATATGAATTTAAACCTGTAAGTATGAGAAGCACTGTATCAACACATCTGTCCCCCTCAGTCACTCTCACATAACTGGCTGATGCAATAATCGGGAATTTCTGTAAATACTGGCGCTGAGGAAAAAATCAATACTACCGTCTCGGGAATTCCACACATTGCCACAGAGGAGAAACATGCAAACACAAAGCAATTCTAGAGGCAGGCTCTGCATATTGCATTGTTTTAATATTAGATAAGCAAATTGAATAGTATCCAATTAAACTTAAACCTGAAGTAAATATGTATAGGTGGGTATGGATACAAGTTTATAGACAAACTAATGCAATTTTTGTAAATATGCTTGAGGGGGGTTTGATATTTTCCGAATTATAAAATTCTTGGGTTAGGCAGGTGCTACACTTAAACAAATAAACATGTTGAGCAAGTTTTAAGTATAGCAAATCTGCTGGAGAGGGGTTCGTACTTTCTGAAAAATTCCCGAGGGCATTTTTTACAAAAATCTTGAATTATAAGAGCTCCACGCTTGAACAAAAAACTCATGTAACCATGTTGAGCAAGTTTTAAGTATAGCAAAGCTGCTGGAGAGGGGTTCGTACTTTCTCGTCCTGTCCCCACCGTAAATACATCTACTCTGGACCTTATTTAAATTAACCAGGAAAAAGGTTCCTGGACCAAATTTAAATTAAACCGGAAAAGGTTTTTGGACCGGATTTAAATTCAGCCGGAAAAGTTACTGGACCAAATTTAAATTCAGCTGGGAAAAGTTCCTGGACCGATTTTAAATTCAGCCGGAAAAAATGTTCCTGAACCGAATTAAAATTCAGCCGGTAAAAGGATTCCTGGGCCGTATTTAAATTGATCCGGAAAAAGGTTCCTGGACCAAATTTAAATTAAACCGGAAAAGGTTTTTGGACCGGATTTAAATTCAGCCGGAAAAGTTACTGGACCAAATTTAAATTCAGCTGGGAAAAGTTCCTGGACCGATTTTAAATTCAGCCGGAAAAAATGTTCCTGAACCGAATTAAAATTCAGCCGGTAAAAGGATTCCTGGGCCGTATTTAAATTGATCCGGAAAAAGGTTCCTGGACCGAATTTAAATTCAGCCGGAAAAAAGTTTCTGGACCTCTGAAATACTTCACAGATAGAAAGGTTCTTTATGGTCTAGCCTGCTCCCGTGGCGGAGTGGTTTGTAGATCGGGCTAGGATAGCTGGGGTCCCGGGTTGGAATCTCGGCCTGGGCGTGGATGTTTGTGAGTGTCCTTTCATCATTCATCATCCCCATCTTCGCAAATTAGCTAAAAGTGGCACAAAAGGAGAAGTAAAATACATATTGAATGTTAAAGGTTTGTAGCTGGTTTTTCTGATTTTAAAAAGTTTAGCATATTCAACAATGTTTCAGTTATGTCATAGTACCTGAAGAACATCTTTAAAAAAGTACTACTTTTGGAAGCAGAAAATTCCAGCAATGTGTTACCAGAACACACGCCTAGAAGTAAGCGAAGGACATAAAATGTTAACAATAATAATTGTACTGAGTTGAATGGTGACATCTATTTTAACATGGTGACCCCCTCCCATCTTCAATGGGAACAATGTTCGAGTAACACCTTGTAGGTTTTTCTTCTCTCCTTAACTCTGCAAAGTGTAAATTTCTCCTTCGCATTTGTTGTCTTAAACAAAAAAGCTTGAGTGGCGCCCTCTGTGTATGGCTCCCTAGGCTTCAGCGCCCTTAGCCTATCCCTCGCTACGGGCCTGGAACACTCCCTGGAACAAAAGATGAAAATAGAGATAAGAAATTTCAAGATTCCAGCTGACACTTCTATGTAAAAGTAAAAGCTTAGTAATACCATCTCATTGTCAAAATTCTTCGACAAAGTTTATCATTCTTCAGTAAAAGAATCGCAATGTTTCTCTTCACTATGTTTTGCTACCTATACAATCCAGTTTGTTCCACAATTCACGAAAGAAAGCATAGCTAACACTAAGAATGTAAACTTTTATTATAAAGCGAAAATATTTGAAGAAGTAGGACTCTAGGTAGTAATATACAAATACAAACATTTAGAATTTTAAGAAACAGTTGAGCTATACTCCCAGCCTGTTTTTGAACGAATGTGAATTCGTATCTGACGCGAATGAATAGGTACATATTCAAAGCTAAGCCAACTGAATGGTACATTTGTAACACCCTGTACTGTGCAGTATAAGGAAGTGAGAAGCCCCACCCACATTCCCACGAAATGTTGTGTAATGTATTGCTAGTGTCGTAGAGGCTTGAGCATTTTACATTATACTCAGTAAATCACTGTTCTACTTCACAGCAAATTATGAAATAACAATAATGTATATAGTTCAAAATCACAACACTGTTCTCTGATGATTATACTTATTATTTGCACTGAATAAATACATTAAATTATGCACCAATTACTATGATTCGAACTATATGCAAAACGTTCTTTTATCTCCTTTTACTTGTTTCTTACAACTGGTTGCTACGAACAAAACAGTATGCCATAACATTTCTTTCTTTTTCTTTCACACAAGAAGTAATTATACATTTTACAATTTGAAAACAGTCACAACATTCTCCCTCCTTCGGAGAAAAAATTTAGAACATTGGTTTTAAAATTTTTAGATAACATGAAAAATTACAAAGAAAACAAACTTTCTCATGACATACACATTGTCATTAATTAACACAGAAAAATGTTTAAAACGTATCATAATTATTTAAAACATATTAACATTTCTTAATAAAAGGCTGTTGAAATCTTTTGAAATTACTTAAGTTTACATAATTCGTCCTTTCTTTCCTGACTACAATTGAATTTCTTTAAATTGGATACATTCTGTGTTTGTACAGTTCCCTTTCCATCTAACGATAATAGTTCACAACAGTTACCATTGGCTTCTTGAACTAAATATGGACCAAACCACAAGTCCATAAATTTGTGTATTCTTTTACACTCAGCACTGCTTTCTCCATGGTTTTTGACTAATACTATATCATTTGTCTCTATCCTTGTGTATCTATCACTAGTTTCCTTAGGTGTGATTTTATATTTCTCCTTCAAACGAGATTTGGCAATTAAACATTTATATTTCCATGGAACTGCTTTCAATGTCTCAGGCCAATCAATTTGGTTTAAAACAGGATCTCTTATTTCATAATGCAAAAATAATTCATTTTAAGTGTATCCCGTTATTTCAGATACGGAGTTATTTAATAGTCCTGAAACAAAACTTAAATATTTTGACCAATGTTCATGATTTTTGCTTATGTACAGTCTTAATAATCTAATTAACTCCTTGTTGTATCGTTCAATAGGATTGGCAAACGGAGAATAAACTGAAGTTGTGATATGCCTTATATGGATAACACAAAAGTTATCCATTCTTGTGACTTAAATTGCGAATCATTATCAGACAGTAGACTATTACATACAGGATAATGATAAAAATATTGCAGTTTAAATTTATTAATTACTTCTCTAGATGTTCCTTTCCTTAAAGGATATGCCATAAGAAACTTAGACATTACATCTATTACAGTCAATATAAATGTGTAACCTTGAGATTTCGGAAGTGGTCCTATCAAATCAACTGAAATCAAATAATGTGGACTGGTAGAATAAACGTGTAAATCATCCTTTTCATTTTTCAAAACAGCTTGTTTAGTTCTGGCGCAAGTTAAACAATTATTCAAATACTGTTTAATACTGAAGTTCATCTTTGGCCAATAATATAATTTCTTACATTTACTGAAAACCTTTCTATATCCAAAATGTCCTTGCAAATCATGCAGTTTATGTAAGAGTTTCGGTATTAATGAAACTGGCACAACTAATCTCCAATCATCTTCAGAAACACATTTTAAAAATAAAATGCTATCTTGGAAAGCATACTGAGTCTTACAAGACTTGGAAAGCATACTGAGTCTTACAAGACTTGGAAAGATTTCCGTTCTCAATCTTCTGAATTAAAGCACTACAATATGCGTCACGATGTTGAGACTCCTTCCAGAATTGCAAAGTAACTTCTTCAAAAATATCCAATTTTAAGTTATTAATAAACAACTCGGATTAAGAAATATTTCCTGTAGTAGTATCGGGATATCGACTTAATGTGTCAGCCGCTTGATTGTTTACTCCTGAAACATGGTGGATATCATAATCAAAACCTTACAGTTTTAAACACCATCTATTTAAACGTGGATTTAAAGTTCTTGCTGACTCCAGCCAAAAAAGAGATTTGTGATCTGTGAACAAATTAATTTTAGTTCCGGCTACATAAATATAAAATTTCTCAAAAGCAAAAATAATTGCTAAACATTAGATTTCATGTGTACTGTCAGATAATTCATTACCACGAAGAACTTTAGTTGCATATTGAATAATCCTGGATTATCTTCTGGTGTCTCTCCATTTTGCCATAAAACACCTCCAATACCTTTCTTTGAACCATCTACATTTATGTTAAAAGGTTTAGAAAAATTAGGCTGTGCTAAAGCTTCTGGAGATATAACAAAATCACGTAACCTTTCAAAAGCTTATACATGCACTTCCTTCCACGTCCAGAGAATATTCGACTTTAGAAGTTCATAAAGTGGATGGGCAACTTCTGCAAATTTATTCACGAATTTTCTTTTCCAGTTAACTAAACCCAAGAATTTTCGAAGTGACCTTTTGTTATTTGGTGTTGGAAAATTTATTATAGCAGAATTCTTGCTACTATCTACCTTAATTTCATTTCCAGAAACAATATGTCCAAGAAAAGCAATTTCTTTAGAAGCAAATTTGCACTTTGAAAACTTGATGGACATATTAACATCTTTCAATTTTTGCAGAACAGCTTCCAGGTGTGTTAAATGCTCCTGTCAAGTTTTACTAAAGATCAAGAGATCGTCTAAATAGCAAACAACAAAGTTGTTGAATTCTCTCGTGAAAATTTTGTTCATCCTGTCTTGAAAAATGGACACAGCAGATCGTATGCCGAAGGGAAGATATCGAAATAAATATTGTCTACCACGATATGAGAAAGCATTATAATAATGTGATTCTGGAGTTAATGGGATCTGGAAATAGCCACACGATAAATCAATAGAAGAGAAATATGATCCCAAAAATCGTTGTAACATTTCATGAATTGGTTCAACTCTGACTTGAGGATTGATGACATGCTTATTCAAATTTCTAAAATCCACTACTGGTCTCCATAAACCACCTTGTTTTGGCACAATGTGTAGAGGATTTAAATATGGGGAAGATTCTTGATATATGATACCCCATATTTCCCATTTGGCGAGTTCTTCTTCTAAATTCTTTCTCCTAGAAATTGGTATAGGATAAGGTGCCGTGGCAATAGGTACGTCACTGTCTAACTGTATCTTATATGGTTCTACCTTGGCATGTCTTGGTTTGTCAGAAAATTGTTCGTGATAATTCCATAAGAGTGAAAATAAATCACGTTTCTGTGAATCACCGATATCTTCAATTGCAAATACTTTCTCGTGAATATCCCTCTGGGAAGGCATATAATTTGTTTCAATATCTAACATATGTACATATTTTAACATCCTACATGACTGGAATTCATTCTCAGTTATGTCAGTATCATGCTTCACATCAGATACAAGCTTGTCAGATTCAACACTTATCGTACTAGAATCCTTATTATCTAATGTTGTACACATTTGCTTTCCTGATGAAGTTATTAAACTTATATTCTGATTCCTAAAATCCACAATTGCTTTGTACCTTCGTAAGAAAGAAACACCTAAAATAATGTCTACATTAAGTTCTATTAAAATGAAAAATTCCATTGGAAAGTATTCGCTGTCAATCTGAATATTTATCGTCTTACAACCGACAATTTTGCACTTTTTATTTCCAGCAAATCCAGATAATCTAATGTCATCCACCTTGTCCAACGTAAGATTACCAATACATGATGATATCTTACACCAAACCTCATAATTCATAACATTTGCTTAGCTACCACAATCTATTATACAAATGATAGGCAATTGACATATAATTCCATGTACAATTGGAACTTCTGTTAAAGGTACAGGAATATCTTTATCGTTAATAACCCAGTCAGGTTCTTCCTCAAACCATTCTAACAAAAAATAATTTGCAAGTTACTTAATTCATTTTCATTCGAAAATTGCATAGCATCACAAACATTAAATAAATCATTTGACTCTTCCTTGTGCCTCTTGTAGGTAGTGCAGAGGGAAAGAGGTTCTTCCGACTGCTACTTTAATTTAAAGTAGACTGCCTTTTCAACTGCTGTTGCCTAGCATCATTAAATTGTAAAGACTGAACACCAGAAGTTGGATTATGAGTCAAATTAGGATTTACACCAGTATTAGATGTACTCGTCATTATATTACTTTGCATATTGCTTGGCTGATTCCTCATTGTATCACTTACCACTGGCACATCTCGATTTTGTGGTGGACAGTTTTCGTAAACAGAGGGAAACAAAGATCCGTTACTATTAAAGTAACCATTCCTAGAAAATCTGTAATTAGGGTGCCTAAAATTAAGACCATTATCTTGTCTGGAATTCTCATTCGGGATATTTCTATTATTATTACGGTAAAACCTGCCAGTATTGTAAAAAATCCTAGGAAATATCTGATTTCTATTTCGTCGGAAATTTCTAAAATTAGTGGCATTACTTGCATTATATCTTGAACTCATAGATTGATTTACATTGTCTGAACTATTTCCAACAGAGGCACCCAAATTATCAGAAGGCAGAGTTTGAGTAGAAGAAGAACTAGTACTTCTTGTTTGTCGAATATTTACTTGTCGTACATTCAATCTTTGATGTTCATTCTTCTTAAGACCTTTGTTAAACTTGTCGGAATCTAAATCTTCAGGTAAATACGTAAGTCCTTTCCTACTAGTTCTAATAACATCTAATTTACGAAGCATATTTGTAAGCTGATCCATCTTCTGAACACTATGACAAGCGATATTGTTAGCAACATTATCAGGCAACTGGCTCATTATCAATCGTATAACATCAACATCATTCGGATTGTTCACTAAATTACAATATGTGGAATGTGTTTTTAGTGCAAAGGTTTCTAAACTTCCATGTGCATTTTGGTCGTATTTTTGATTCCTTAAAACAGCTAACTGTGACACATTTCAGGCGAAGCAAACTGTTGAATAAACTTACTTTCGAAATCAGTATAAGAACAGAAATATATTTTGTGTGTTCTAAACCAATAAGCTGCTCGATTTGTAAAACAATTCTGAATGCTCTGCAATCGTTTATCAGCAGGCACTCCTATCAGATCTAACGTTGAGTTTAATTGTTCCAAGTATTCTGTTGCAGATTGCGTTTCAATTCGACCTGAGATCTTTGGTAATAAAAACAATTCATTTAACTTCAAATGTCTATCTTTCCTCATGTACAAGGGCAAAGAATCAGAGTTCGGTCTTGCATTACAATCTTCTTGAAAATTATGTGCACCATTACAATTTTCTATTCCATTCACAAATGCACTGTCATGAATGTTTGGTGACTGTTGATTACCAGCAAAATATGTGCAAGGGTAAGAACGATTAAACAGTTTCCTTCTAGACTCATCGTTATCATTATGAGAATTAAATGCTCTCTGTGTATTATTCATTCTTGAATCTGTGTTATCAGACCTGTCTGGATGAATTTGAGTATAATTAGTAGAACCGGAACACTAAGTGCAAGGATAGTTTGTGTAATTCAAATTACAATATCCTCCATAACTGCGGAGTCCTCTGGCCTACCTAACATATTTGATGTTGTTTCAGGAAATGCGTTATTCGAGGAAAAAACAATGTTATTCTCAGTTTGTACTCTGTGTTCGTTTAAAATACAACTAGATCTATTCATACAAGAGCAATTAGAATTTACTTGCGTCTTTCTAGCATTATGTAAACTAGATTGTTTGCGATTATGCTTCCAACTTACATGCTTAAGATGTGGTTTCCTTACATAAAACGTCTTTACTTTAGTAGTATCCGTAGAGTTAATAGAACTTCCATCTGAATCACTCAAACCAGTATCATGATTATGACCAGTTCCAGAATCACGCCTTACATTTAATCTTTTCGATTGGCGATTTGCAACATTATCAATACCCTGAACTTGAGTGTTCGTATTAGAATATTTGTTATGAGACGTACCTGTAACAGTACAATCAGCACCACCATAATTTACATTAACTGGTTTCTCCATATTATTCTCAATGACATCAACACGCAATGCAAGCTGTTTCAAATTATTATCGTACTGATTAACAATTTCGAAACACTGTGAAACCTTAGAATCGAATGTTTCAACTTGCGAACAACAATCATCAAATCCACATGTGAGTTTACATCGTCTTTTGCATCTTGCAAAGAACCTTCAATTTCATTTATTTGTTTCTCACGAAGATCTTGTGTACTAAGAATGTCTTATATTTTACAGTCATAATTTCGCATGCTTTCTTGCAACTTCTGGTTTAATTCTGCATTTGAACTTACACACGTTTCTGCTAAAGATTCGATTCTTATTGCTACATCAGAAGCCAACATGTCCATACGGTTACCTGCTTAAAATCAAAATTCATACATTCAATCTTAGACTGTAATTCGACATTGGAAGCTTCAATTTTGGATTTCAACTCTTCGTTGGAAGCTTCAAGCTGAGATTTTAATTCCTCGCTGGAAGATTTCGATTCTCTATTGGAAGCTTCAAGCTGAGATTTTAATTCTTTGTTGGAATCTTCGAGCTGAGATTTTAATTGTTTACTAGAATTAACTACCACGAACTGAATGCTCTTGATTGTTTCTAGCAGATCGTTAAAATTAGGACTAATACTCTCTTTGTAAGCTGACAATTCATATGGATTATAACTAGGTTCACAAGATTTACAAAAGTAATTCTCTACCGTAGTAGAATAAATAGACCAATGAACAACTGACAACGTAAGACAAGAAAAGTGAAACCATGAAAGACATTTATAGCACTGAATAAATCTGATGTAAGCTTTCGTATCACCACAACATTCCACCTTGCGAGTACTGGTATCAGTCTTATCATCAGAATTAACTTCTTGACCTTAAACGTTTGTAAATGTTGCTAGATATGTGCCCTCGTATTGCATAGCAGTCTTCTTTCTGCTACGAGATTTAGATGAATCTCTGGAAGACATTTTTCATTAACGAAACAAAACTTACACACATTAAATACTTGAATATTAATCAAATGCAGGTAGAATCCGCTTCAAACCCAGACCTACAGAGATTATATTTCACATCATTTATCCGAAGAACTACTTAACTTCAGAGTCCTGTCACACGGTCGCCACTTTTTGCTATAGTGTCGTAGAGGCTTGAACATTTTACATTATACTCAGTAAATCACTGTTCTACTTCACACCAAATTATGAAATAACAATAATGTATATAGTTCAAAATCACAACACTGTTCTCTGATGATTATACTTATTATTTGCACTGAATAAATACATTAAATTATGCACCAATTACTATGATTCGAACTATATGAAAAACGTTCTTGTTATCTCCTTTTACTTGTTTCTTACAACTGGTTACTACGAAACAAAACAGTATGCTATAACATTTCTTTCTTTTTCTTTCACACAAGAAGTGATTATACAATTTGAAAACAGTCACAGTATAACTGTTTAAAATTGGATGCAGAATTATAAGTGGTCCTAATATGATATTGTTGAAGAAGAAGTGTGCAGAGAAGTTTCCAAGTTGAAGTGAAATTCAAAATTCCACACAACTTTTGTGGTACTCTGAAAGGAATTTCCCAGGAGGGAAACTTAGGGTACGTCGAAGTGTCCACGCCTGATCTGGATTAAAGATGTAAAACGAATACTAAGGGAAGCAATGTTTGGAACGGACCACTTACAGAGAAATTAGCGTTTCCAGCGACGACACTCTCATTGTTTCGAGGCGCTTTTGTGACAAACCTGTACCCCCAAGCATGGAAAATTATGTACCGTTTTGCAGTCCATGAAATAATCTAGAACTTTCATTTGAACCATTGAACCACTCAAAATTTCTATTTAGTCTAGAATTGCAAACGCTTTCGAAAAATTTTACTTTTTCAGATTTTGAAAGAAAGTATCCTAAGTGCTATTATATAATACACGTAGTACATCTCAATTGTTAACGATCTTGCCATATCTATGCGTTTGTTCGGAGTTAAATTGTTTTTCTTTGGTTGTGGAATACGTCATTCCGCCACTCATCAGCTTGATACACTCCTTTCACACAAGATGACCGATCGTGGGGACACGGATGCGGGTTTTGTTGTTAGTGCTGTTCTCTGATAACGGTTGCTGGTGTATTATCTTCTTAACGTAACCCTGTCGTGGAAATGATGTCACGTATTGCCATCTATTGGAACTCACCAGAACTACACATAAAAGCCCTTAAAAGTTCTAAATTGGCAAAAAGTTTGTTTGTAAAGTCCACTTTATGCACAGATAGGTTAGTCGGGGCAAGACCTACAGTTTTAGAGTGGAATTCGAACCACTGTGCCTCCACCGGGTATCGAATCTCGGATCCTTGATTGTAAGGAGACAGCTTAACCATACACCAGAGGGAAGACCCAGACCAGAATTGATGAAAGCGACCAAGAACACCTATGTCAAGGGTTGGGATTCGAACCCGGAAAAATGTAATGTAAAAAAATACAGAGCAGAAAGAAGAACACTGCGTTTTTTCCAAAACCATTATCTTCGACAATTCCATTAATTTTTTTTGACCATACAGTCATACAGAGAATGTAAATGTACAAGAAATACAAGAAGCTCAAACAACACTCGACGAACACAATGAGGAGAAAGGAGGTAAAGCCTCACGTCTAGGATGGAAAGGCATTTGAGCACTCACTCAATACACTAGTTTCGATCTAGCACACACACTGCGTGTGCCTTTGCTTCACCTTCCATCATCTTATCACACGTCTTGATTATCGACATTCATTCCGATGATGAAGATAAATTATATTTAGATAGCCATTTACACAAAATCATCTAACTACAATCAAAATTCAAAAGCAAGTAACATTTATAATTATTTCGTATTGATAAATTAGATCAATTCTGATGTTACCAATAGCTACTAGTTATAACCACAGGTACACCACACTAAATCTGCTAACTAAACTAACTAACTCTCTATCCCTCTTAAACCCGAAGGTTCATGGCTGCAGCAACAGGCCTTCCATCCGTCCCTATCCTGAGCAAGATCTATATACTCTTTTCCATCCCTACCGATTTCCTTTGGGTCCATCTCAACGTTATCCTTTCATCTTCGTCTTGGCCTTCCTACAGGTCTCTTACCATCAGGTTTCCCAACAAGAATCGTGTAAACTCCTCTTTCCTCTCCCATTCGTGCCACATGGCCTGCTCACCTAAGTCTTCTTGATTTAATCTCTTTGCTAACTTCCAAACCTATCTCTTTAGCTGCTTTGAAAAATATTTTAGCATTATTCTTAATTGTATTTATATCATCCCCTAATAAGTCTACGTCATCTGCCTATGCTAACAACTGAGTCACGCCATTTGATTTTAGTCCTTCTTTAGTTTCTTTTACCTTCCTAACAGCATATTCTAAGGCAAAATTAAAGAGCAATGGAGATAATGCATCTACTTGTTTTAACCCATCATGAATTGTAAATTTGTCAGACATATTAATACCCACACGAATTTTACTTTCTGTTTCACTGGTGCATATTTTTATCATACTAACAAGTTTCTTAGGTATTCCAAACTCTACTAATATATTATATAATTTATCTCTTTTGACCGAATCATATGCTTTTTTTAAATCAATGAATAGCTGATGGACATTTTGATTATATTCCCACTTTTTCTCAAGTGTCTGTCTGATGTGAAAAATTTGATCTGTAGTTGATCTGTTACCTTTAAATCCACATTGATAATCAACTATAATTTCATTAGCATATGGGGTTAGTCTTGTTAAAATAATGTTAGATAATATTTTATACACGTATGTTGTTGAGAATAGAGAAATTCCACGGTAATTATTCATTTTATCAACATTTTTAAACACAGGAACAATTATGGATTCTTTCCACTGTTGAGGGATTTCTTCTTTATACCATATTAAACTTATTAATTTATGAATTTGACATATTAACTAATTTCCACCATATTTAATGAACTCAGCTGGTATTAAATCAATGCCAGGTGCTTTGTTATTCTTTAGCCTTTTAAAAACATCTTTAACTTCAGTCAAGTTAGGTTTTGGAACTAAAGGTTCTGCTGTGTGAACTTCATTTACTTATGATTTGTCTCCTACATGAACATTTAAGAGGTCATTAAAGTAGTTCTTCCATCTATTTAAAATATCACTTGGATCAGCCAAAAAATCACCGTTATTATATTTTATCAAGTTTGCTTTAGGTTGCCACCCCTTTCTAAAATCATTTACACCTTTATATAAATCTTTGATATTTTTATTTTTGCTGTTTGTTTCAATTTCACTAAATCTGCACATGATACAATATGCACAGAGGCTGAAGCAATGATTACACCCAAATATCCTCAACACCCCACAAAGCATTATTTGTGTACATTTTGGCTCTAAATTTATCCTTACACTTCACTAAATATGAATTTGCGCCTCTTCTAGACGGAGCCGACTTCATGGTGGAGTGGCTATCTCTGCCCACTATGACGCCAGGGGTCCAAGATTCGAATCCCGGCTTGGGCATGAGTGTTCTTTGTGATTGTCCCTTCATCAATTTCATTACTCATCCTAACCTTCGAGATTAGCCAAAAAGTGGCAGAAAAGCAAAGTAAAATAAACCAAATCAATCAACCAACCAATCAATGAATCTTCCAAATGGAAAATTGCGGATAAACCCCTGGGCTGATATTATGCTCTGAATTGTCCCGCAACTCCGGTAGCGGAACGTTGTTTTGCTGTTAATGTGTTAACCCACGAAACACCATGCTCTGCACCCACAAAAACACTCTTTGAATAAACAAACTTAACTGATTGATTCATGTCAAGTGACAATCACTTCCGTTGCTCACCCTGACGTCAATATGCCAACAGGCCTATTATGTTTCCGTTACTCATACTGGCCGAATGAAGTCACGTGGTATTGCACGCATCCACGTGCCCGCTGCCTTCCTGCCTGCTCTTCACTATAGCATCTAGTATTCAGCAGCCATTTTCCAATCAACACGCTGAGAACCACCAATTGCGCCCGATTCATCTAGATGCAGTTTTGCATAGCAGGATGTACTGCTTACTGAAGGAAAGGAATTTAATTGAATGCCTCCAACTTAAGGAGCTGATTGCAGCTGAAGGGCTTTAAGAAAGCCAATCCCTTCGTCGGTTGTAATTGCTTCTATATTATTCACCTGGCTGGGCGACCCGAGCGTCCCAGAATCCCCTGGAAACGGAACAGAAGAAGCTAAGTGACTCTCCGCGCGCGTTCCCTTCGCAGGAACACTCTTGAGATGAGATTTTGTAATATATGACGGCATTAAATAACAGTTTCTTACTTTAATCTCAAAACTGATTAGCCTTTATTATCTGTCAGAACTTTTCTTGCAAGCGGAATTGCTGCAAAATTTTATGTTTTAGCATTTGATACTCACAGCAGGACGAAACGAACAAAATAATTTACAATGTTACACAGGGTGTCCCAAAAGTGACCATCTATTTGAGTGAACTGTGGAAGCGTTCAAATAATACTGAGAATCAAGGGAGTGTCAGCCGAAGTTATTTTCCCAAAGTCACCGAACTCTTGTGCTTGAAATTGTTTCTGTTCTTGTTAGAGTCTTGGGTTAAAGTCTATATTTTTTAATGTTTTCGCCTTTCAGGTTAACGCTACAACTTTGGGATGTATGGGGAATCATCAGAACAGACCAATCAGCAACATTGTTTTCCCGACTATCAGTCCAACTATTTAAAAAAAAAACAACCTTAACGGGGCTGGTCGATTGAGATGTACCGGAGACCACTCTTATGCAAATTATGTGTGTGTATATATATATATATATATATATATATTATTTATTCTTTGGAATATCACGCACACACCTTGCACATCCTATGAGAGCCATTCGTGACCCCCCTGCTTCTGCTTTCCGATCCTTTCATCCGCAACTACATCAGCCGCCTTGCAAGTAAAGACTGCCTTACCTGGAATAGCTTCCTAGTGGTTCTGAACTCTGTAAGGAAAACTGGTTTTCTCTGCCAAGTTTTTACAATATAATATCTAACCCGTCTATGTCACTTAGCATAATATATATGCATCATTTTCATAAAACCACCTTACGGTTACTCATTACAATAAATCGACTTTAAAAGCATATTCTCCTGTATTCGAAGAAAATATTCTGTTTTAATATTCTTTTATTCTATCTTTGGTTTAAAATATATTTAGAAATCTCATTTCCTTTATACAAACGTGAATACCATAAGGAAGATACAAGGAATACACTCTATGAAACATTAGGTTGTGAATTTTGTTGCATTCTTTGCCTGTGACGTTCCAGACCTGCTGTAACAGTAATACTTTGTTGAATGTTAAGTAAAATCGCTCATTGCCTCATTGAATTACTTCTTTCTTTGAGAATATAATATTAGTATATATATATTTTTCCTTGGTTTATCCTCTGTTTTCTGGCACCCTGGAATGGGGAAAATACCTACTCATTCTTACTTCTTCCATTTATTTGTATTTCGAACTTTCGATCTTCATAATTCAGTTAGAGTATCTCTCTCTTTGTCATTGTTCCCTTTGCTCTTGATCATTTTCTTTCTCTGTTCCCCTCCTGTTTTCAGTTTCATGTTATTCTATATTTTATCTTACTCTCTCTCCCTGTCTTCTGTCTTTCTTTTTCTTCCTTTCTCCCTCATTATCTTAATCTTCCGTACCAGCTTTTACATTGATTCAAATTACATGTATGTATTGTCATATTTGTATATACCTAATATAAATGTAGGCGTGAATTAATATTTTAGGAAAGAGAGTTTTTTCAAAACGAGAAGGAGCGCACAACTGAAATTTGCGCGGGGGGATGGGGGCGCAGAGCGTGTTAATTGCGGTACTGTTGACGTCCATGATATCTCTGCACATTGAAACATCAATATACCAAGATGCATTCAATGAATGAAACGAAGGAATGGATAACAAAATTATTAAGATTAATGGAAAAGGCCTTCATTGTTCCTAAATCTAATTTAATTTTTAAATCGGCTATGGTTTGTTTTGGGAGGTGGACGATAAGTTACCCGGCGAAAGGAAGGGGAAAATCTATTTCCCACTTCTAAGAGCTTGAATCTAATATGTGAAACAAGTATCTTTAAAACTTCATGCAATTTTGACACTTTTCATAAAATTTTTATTTTTCCTTTCACGTAAAATAACCTAAATTTCCCTTGGGCTAGGGAAATGTCACTTCATGACGCAACACTGTTTTACGGTTGTCACCATCACATTTTCCCAAATGAACACTGTTGCTCTGCGAAGGACCGTGCTTCTGTGCACGTTGAGTTAATTCAGGGGACCAATTAAAGGGACTGGGGCAGAATGAAACCACAAACCGTGGTTGGTCAAATTACACGAGTCATTGACTGATGATGTAACTGGGCAACCGCATCCCTTCTGTCGCACGACAACAATTAACTCCAGACAGGGCCGTACCTAGGATTTTTTAACGCTACAACTTTGGGATGTATGGGGAATCATCAGAACAGACCAATCAGCAACATGGGGGGGGGGGGGCAACTGTCCCTCACACCCCCTAATCGCCACCACTCCTGTTAGCCTTGCATCAATGGTTATGAAACTAAAACTACTAAATATTGCAGCGCAGACGGCAGACTCCTGGAGTTTACCTCTATACACAACACATTCATTTATGCAAGGACAAAAATGATCTTTTTCGTTCTTACAAATTTATTTTCGTAGCATTTTATATGTTCATATTTAAGGATTTCATGGTTCAGCGGGGACGGGGGGGCACCCCTGGCCCCTCCCCTGGGTACGAGGACTCCAGATCATTCAACGGACGCTCGCATTGATTACGAGACACCACACTATCTATGCCACAACAATAAACAGTTCCATTGTTGTGTCTCCTGTAATGGCATTCCAGCGTTAAAAAAGCAATCTGTGCTTCGGTGAGTTTATAATCGAGAAAGTTACTAAACCGTGTTTGGTCCAACCTGTTACCTTTCCTGCTCTGGCGTTCGACAGTTCATCTGAAAAGAGGAGAATCTGGTCATCTGGATGGCTAGGAACAAATGGAAACCAGAGAAATCGAGGTTTTCCACATTTATTTATCTGTACTTTAATCCTCATTTTTGTTTGTCTTATTAAAGGAGTTCTCTTTGCGTAATGTTCGTGGGAGTGACTATTGTTCTTTTTCCATTTGGTTATTCTTAAGTAGCTTATACTTAGCGGTCTTTCCTCAACCTGAGGCTGACAGCAGCCAGCGACTACGCCACGGAATTTCTGCTATGAAGGCCAACGTTCAGGCAAAGCCGGGAAGGCTAACAGCTTATACCAAACTCGGTTGCAAGGATCCACTGTTATGTGTTGCAAATACGGAAGAAACAAACAAATGTAAGAACAATATCACTTGAAAATGTCGAAGAGCTGTTTCTTTTTTAAGTAGGGGCAAATCCTCTAAGAGTACGCACTTAACTTTGCAACCTCAAAGAAGCTAAAGAAATAATTATAACGACAAACAGTTTGCAGTAAAACACATGTTGATACATTGACTTATGAATACACGTGAACAAAGATCCAGGTAATAATGAACTTGTATAATTTTTTAAAAATTCTGAAAGGAAAGTTTCTCTAAGAGTGCGCACATGGTCTTCAAGAGTACGCATTAACAGGTGTCACATTTAAATATACTCATACCCTCATAAAAGGAGCATGCTTCGTGCCACCATTGAGCACAACCTATGCACTGAACCCAGTCATCAGTTACGGGTTTCACACATTGTTCATCACACCCAGGGAAGAAGAAACTTTCCTGTGCTGACGTTGATGGAGTTGCCTCATCAGGGGGCTGCACAATTATCCTTGGAGGCACTGGTTTAGTTGTCACTGTGTCGTTCTGTTTTTGCAAAGTCCAGGAAGTGGAAGTCAGAAGTGAGTTCTTGCACGGTGAAGATGTGAGACCTTCTGATTTTCTGACTTCTCTATGTACTGCGTACTCTTAAAGGAACAACATAAGGTTCAGAATTCATCGGCCAGGAGTAGCAGCATGCACGGAGGGGGGGGGGGGGGTCGTTCTCACATATGTCTGATGTTCGACGTTGTGGTGTATACTAACACTTATTACCATACTTAAAACAAATTATTACCATTACCAAATCATAACCCTCAGTATGCGTACTCTTAAAGGCTGCGCGCTCTTAGAGGAATTTACCCTATGTGATATATTTTATGTCTTTGTTTACGTCGGTCGTTCGTAAGTAACTTTACAAAATGATGAATTTTCTACTTTCTGTGAAACATGGCGGCTGGTGCTGTACACACAGATTTACTGTGTATTCCAAGTCTATGCTAGTACACACGGATTTATTCCAAGTCTACAATATGCACGTTAATTTATTTCAAGTCAACGCTTGTACACACAGATTTATTCCAATTTTGTTTCATGAAAAGCTGGTATATATTACTGAAGTAGGAGAAACGGATGAAAAGAATATCTTTGACCTATAAGCATCCAACCGACGGAACACACAAATCCTCTGGATTTATGGCCGTTCAAAACCAATTTTTCACGATGCATTGAAGGTCCTTTTTTTTGGGAGGTATTGGGCAGCTGGAGGCGAGCTCTAAATATCAGTAGAGTAACATTGCATTCTGGTCTTCCTTCCACACTAGGGACCATATACTTGCCCTGAAACGATATATAAAACATTCGGGCGCCGTGTGTGATGGCCCAGGAGAATTTCTTCACCTGCTCAGCCTGAGCTCAGGGTGTAGAGGGGAATTCATCGATAATATTGGAATTTACTTTAGTGCCTCTTCGTAATATCCGCTGCTGTTTGTAATCGATGTAGACTTGGTTTATTTAATTGGAATATGTTACACTGATCTGCGTAGAGTTTAAGTTCTTATTTATATGATACAAGGAAGTATGCCAGTTTCAGAAATAATAACTGAGGGGAATGAGTGCTGTACTAGTTTCTTTCTTATTTTATGTCGCTTTTCTGTCTCTTTAGGCTAATCACGGAGATGAGGATGATTGATAATTAGATGAATTGAGAGTTTTTCGTAAGCAAGGTGGAAAGTAAGGCTTATTTTATTCGAGCTAACATGACGCAGACAACATATAAGGAATATTGTTAGATTCTTAATAGTTTGGAGTAAATGAAGCAGAAAACATAAAACGGGGCTATTTGTCTTATCTTGGGATCAAGTTAAATGATTGTCATCTTCTGGCAGCCATATTGTCTATTGCAAAGCCACCTTTGATCTCGACCAACCAGGACTCGAGTCCAGATATATGAGTATGTATACACAGCACAAGTAAGTTAGTTGACGCCATATTAAAATCACATCTTCAATGGTTTGCGAGCAAAATTCTAACGTCACCTTAAATATTCTATCAGCTAGTAAAGTGTCGTACTGTTAAGCAGTGCGGGCCTCCCGATGGCGCAAATGTAGCGTCGTCGCCTTGTAATCAAGAGGTCCCGGGTTCGATACCCGGTGGAGGTACATAGTGGTTAGGATCCCACTATAAACTGTAGGTCCAGTCCCGAATAGCCTTACTGTTCATAAAGTGGACTTAAAATCCAAATCAATTAATCAATCAATGTTAAGCAGTGGTTGGACGGACTAGTACAGGAAAAATGAAACAGAAGGAATTAAGGAATTGTTTGAAGCACGTTCCTTCATTCTTCACCCAAGTTCCAAGGGATTCGGTTTAAAGGTGATGATCGAGGCAGAAAAGGGAAGCAATGTCCTGGGAAAGACGCCAACAGCTGAATGTCTTCTCTCATTGGCCAGAATCCCCGTCTTTTGTGGCCACCGGTGCACGTGACTTAATCATCGTCTTGTGTGAACACCCGGTCTCCCTTGTGTACAGCATTCAACGCGACGTCGCTTTTTCTGTTCGGAAAGAAAGGGGAGAAAATGAAAGAAAGCGCTGGAATTGGGGAGATGAGAGAACGGGCGTGATTGTGAATGAGTCCAATGAAACCTTGATTGCTTTCAGAGAAAGGAAGTTAAGAATCAGGGGATAACAAGAAGCTTTTTGGTTTTGCCTGTCGCTGATTTATCGTCCAAAATACGAATCAACTGCATTATCTTTACTGTGATATACGGTGGTGATGATTGGACCCATAAAGTATGCATTTGTACTATTATTTGACACGAATAATAAATGTGCGTGTAGATTTTGTCAGTGTTTTCCAATGTCATAGTTTTCCAAGCTCAATATCTTCTAAGCATTTTTTTAAAAAAATGGAAAGGTAAGTTATTAATTGATCGTAAGATAATTTTGCAAATATTTATCGAAATCAAAATTAGTTGTCAGTTTTTCTCATATTTAAACTCGTGAGTCATGACAATGACTTTTTGAGCCTCCCCGATGGCGCAGTGGCTGCGTCGTCGCCTTGTAATCAAGGTTCCCGGGTTCGATACCCGGTGGAGGCACATAGTGACATAGTGGTTCGGATCGCACTTTAAGCTGTAGGTCCAGTGCCGATTAGCCTTACTGTGCATAAAATGGACTTAAAACACAAACACAATCAATCACTCAACGACAATGACTTTGGTGAAGTTTGCATTTATATCATGTAAATTAGATCAGTGGATCTCAACCTGGATGGCCTCATCCCAACAATTTTACTTGTAAATACCATTCTGTATTTAATTTTTTTTTACAGTAATGAATATGTACCCTTGAAATTAAATATCAATAAATACAAGGTAGCGCAAAAGTCATCACCTGATTTTCTTAGCCTATAGCTTGCGTTTGAAATTAAACAAAGTAGGTTTTTTGTGTTAAACTATTATTGATACTTATAAGTTTTATGTCTTCAATTTTTAAAGATAACATTTAATAAATGACCACCATTCGAGTTGATGTAAATTTGGGCTCTTTTTATTGCATTGCTGGTGCTGTAACGTCTCTGGCTTATTCACATAAAGCCATGGCAAATCATCAAAACGGGATATTACTCTGCCCGGAAAAGTGTCACGCAAAAGAGCTAATATTTCACGGCCTGTATGTGGGGTCCTACTTATTCATTTTCGCACACAATAAATTTCGTGAGTATCTTATTAACTGACAAAACACTACTGATATAAGCAACAAGATATCAAAATAAAGGTCAGCTCAAATAGGATGATGACTTTTCCGCCACCTGTTATATTACAGCATATTCTTAAAGAGTAAAAGTTCGATTATATTGAGGATTGTTGACAAGTATAAAATTAGGTTTAAGCTAATTACTTGTCAACCACTGGATGTAATGAAATCTTGTAGTTTCCTCAGGCCAACATTATTAAATAATTTGTTAAGTACTTGATTTCCATTGGCATGTTGCATTTTCAACATCCAAAAATTCCAATTAATCCTAATATTTCCACTAGAAAATGTTTGTTTATGAAACTTGCTTCTCAGCCGACGGTTGAGAAACGCTGATCTACACCAAGGTTAAACTAGCGAGATGAAAAACAAACAAATCTTTGCGCTAAACTAAGGTTAAGTAATTCACGTCACGGTCACTGTTGAAGTTTGCAATAGATACCACATGATTTGGAGCGAGGTTAATTCGGCCAAGTCAGTTAGTTAGAACGTGAAGTGAGATTAGTTTGGAAATGATGGTCACGTAATGTTCAGCTACCACGTAAGCTGGAGAGAAGTTAGCTCGTGTTAATGACCTTGGTGAAGTTTGAAACGGACGCCATGTAGTCTCGAGCGAGATAAGCTAGAGTGCGCGTCAAATCTCCTGCATATGGCCTTGAACTGCTGAACAGCACCAGCGAATCGCAGATGTGCGGCGTTGCCTAGTTCAGAACCTGTTTCACCTCGCTACTAAATCGTGTACCTGGCGCTCGGATATAAATATATTAGTTCAAGTATCAGTAGTTCAACAGATGGAAAGATAATGAATTTGCGAGTATGTACGAAAAACAAGCGTGATTGTAGCTTATACCGTTCCCTCTGTAGAAGCAATGTTATTATAAACGTATTTGCATTGTATCGTTTTTGTTCTCCCTTCGTTCCTGTTGCATTCCGAAACTTTCCGATTAGCGAAGGGAACAGGGCAGGTTCGTTTCCAGTGATGGTAGAAGAAGAAATTGACGAAGAGGATACCGTCACTGTTCGTTTTTCCCACGTCTTTAGTGTGTGTGTGCAGCATGTCGTTGAGTAAACCAAGTGGTAGTGATAGCGAGAGAAGAGAGAACAATACAGTGTTGTACGAAGCCAGGCACGACAGGTGATTTTTCAGGTGTACAATTTTTTTTAAAAAAAAATGTTCGAGTGAAGAAGAGAGCAGTAAAATCGACTTTAAGAACTGCCAGGCTCTAACAGCTCAAGCGTGTGGTGTGAATCAAGCTACCGTTTCTCGGATATGTTCGGGGGCAAAACAATGTGGATTGGGGCCTGCTCAAATGTTTCAATCACCTAGAAAGTACATTAACGTACCAAAAAAGAACGACAAACTTACATAACTTTGAAAAAGACGTAGTTCGTAGAACCGTCTTTGAAATTTACGATTGTGGCGAATTTTCTACTGCCTAAAAGATAACGTACTCTTTACGGGACAAAATATCTTACAAAGACTATACAACTTCCACCTTGAGAATATTGAAACAATTATGCAGTCCCTCTGGCATAATCAGGTATGTTTTTTTCTCCCATTAAGTTTATTATATGTTATATTATCTAATGTTCCGGGTTCTCCGTGACAAGGCGTTTCGCTCAACCACGCCGTCTCTTTTCCGTGTGAGATTTCGACATGGCACCGCTGCAGTGCGCTGCTATTGGCTATCGCCATATGCAGGAGATTTGACGCGCACTTATAGCTAAGTTACTGGCAACATGAAGTGAACTCACACGAGTCTGCCCGCTAATATGAGGTTAAGCGCAGTCCCATACCTTGGTAAGGTTTTCTTAGCATTACACAGAATGTGGAGCTGGGTTAAGTTAAGGAAGTTCGTTGACAATAGACCTTGGTGAGAATTGTGAACAAAACAAATTTGCGTCTCACGTCTCTATTAGCGATCGCGAGTTACAGTGTTGCTCTTATAGAGACATTGTTGCCGTGTCTTGTACAGCAGAGAAAGGTTTCATCGCACATTGAACATTGCTTTAGAACTAGGGTGACCATACGTCCGGTTTTGACCGGGACAGTCCCGTTTCAGAGATGTGTCCCGGTCGTCCCGTCCGTAATATTAAAAAGCCACTATTTGTCCCTTTTTATAAAAGTCTAGAAGATATCTTGAAAACCATGCACTTCATGACAAAAAAGATGTATTGTATTGTGTGTGTTCCGTTATTTGTAGAATAAGCATGCAGTTTCTCTACGGAATTGAAACAAGAATTTAAAGTTACTGCGTCTTAACAGAAACTCAAAAGGAAAATCTAGAGTTGTGTGTCTGATATGTAGGTAAGGTTTTCGGGGAGATTTATAAACGACTGATGCTATATACTTCTAGCATTCCTCAACTTGAGCGTAGGACTAACATCAAAGGTTGATCAGAAAGGGCGAGAAACGAGAAACTATGTAACTCATACCAGATTAGAATAATTAATATCTTTTGACAACGGGAGATCATATTCCAGATATTATGTGATCCATCCTTTAATAAATAATAACAATAATTTTATAATTAGGCCTAACCTATTTTCAGGAGGTCGGGAAAGGGGGGGGGGTAAACTGATCTCCTTGGTATGTCCCGTTTTTGTGTCAAAATATTATGGTCATCCTTAGAACCGATCGAATAAAAAGTTAATACGCCACTGCTACTGTTTAATATGTGAGCAAAAATCCACGACAAATCAATGTTATTGGGTAAATTAAAGTTTCCCGTGCAATGCTATTGGGTAAGGTGAAGTTCCCCGTCCATATATCACTGTAGCATGAAGGTACATTTAGGGGATTCTCACACATTCTCGATCTAAACTATTTTGGAGGTCATGTGACCACCACCACACTCCAGCCGCTTTTACCCCCCCCCCGGTTGTTCCTAGGTACCCAGTGATTTGAGGCTGGGTGAGTCCCAGAGTCGCTTTATGCGGGAACAAAGTCGGAATCTCTCGTGTGGCACTCAGACGCCCTACCGACTAGACCATCGCGGCTCTATCACTCAATGTTACTAAGAAACAATAATTTTAAAGGCCATGAAGAGGAACTAGCAAAATAATCATAGAGAATACTACTAAATTCTCATCCCAAAGGAGCAAAACCGTCTACTGCCTCGCTGAAGTTTCAAAAACTACTCAAAAAGAAGGAAAGCGCACATAGATGCAATAAACCACTCGGCACCCAGAAAAGGCTATTGACAAACCTTAGCCTGGACATCACCCCGCCCCATCCCCTCTTCGCTACACGTGTTTGCAGCGAGTCAAACAGTCAGCAGGCTGTTATATTCAGCCTCTCAAATCACGGAAAACAAGAAACGGATACTTCTTTGTAAGATGGGCTTAGTGACCCTTTCCGAAGACACTCAAATGTAAAACCCTCTTCCATGTAAATACACCCTGGACTACATTTGCAGACTAGGGACGCTGTGGCGTCTGGACTCATGGCCAGTATAATCTTCCGGTGTGTCGTCCATATATGTTTCTGATTGTCTCTTCATCCATTTTATCTTATCACCATTCATCCTCATCTTCGCGATTAGCCAAAAGTGGCAGAAAGGCGAAGTAAAATAAGTTAAACCAATAACTTAATCATTCTCTTGTCTTCAAATGTTAACGACTTTTCTGTCTGACAAAAACTCTCTTATTTGATGTGTGAGGTGAAGTTCAATTCAGCTCAAAAGTAACAGTTCATAAGGTACCTGACTGAACTTCGTAGCACTTTACATTAATCGTTATACCAGGGTGTTCGCCAGTACTGCTTACCGGTGGGAATTCTACGTCAATCCCGTGCATTCGGACTGCCTTAAGTATTTCCTCATAAGCTGACATTACAACAATTTCTGGTTTTCATAGGGAGAAACCCAAGAGTGTTGAAAAGATAGACAAAATGTAGGTATCTAGGAAAATCTCCCTTGTGAGGAAAATATTAAGGACAGCGTCTCCTAGCGGCGCACCTGCAAAGCTAATAGGATTTCCCACGTACCTAATCCCATCTCGTCTGAGCCTTTGATCTTGCCGTCAGCCGACAAGGAGGATGAGGAGCTTTTAATTACAGCAACTAATTGAAGAGATACGGCATCCGTTTACCCAAGACATTGTAAACACGAGATTTACTTTGCGTATAATGTGAGCGAGAAGATGATCCGTGTGTGACGCATCATCTGAACGAAAAGGTTAGCTTCGAATGCAGCGGATGATTACACAGAGCGTGGTTCGTTAAATTTCCAATTGGCCGTTTAAAATGCCACTGCAAATAATGACTCTTACAGAAAAGACAGCAACGAGAGTGACGTGATGGAACTTATTAGATACGCTCCCTTGCCAAATGACAGTAATGTTAATTAGGGCTAAGCCGATATCGATATCGATGCATCGGTATTGGCCGATACCAGCCGCATCTGTATCGATAAATATCGGTTGAAGAGGAGTATGTTCTAGGCTATTTAGGCTACTTGTGAAGCCCAGGCCCAGAAGAGAAGAAATATCGATCGGAAAATGTGAATAAAATTGTTCATTTCAAAAATAAGATGATGGCGTTTCAGGAGTTGGCACACTTATTTCTTACAAGTTGTTGCACTAATTTCTTACGAGTTGGCAATCTTGCCCTCTTTTTTAAAGCACGCAAGGAGTTCCGTGAGTTTAGCATGGCAGTCTTCTAGCAGTGTTACGAACCCCCTATTCCCAGCGTTGAATCTTCACTGGAACTGGGGAATTTTGGAGCGAGGAAAGGGGAAAAGGTTGCTTATGACAGGGAAATTTCCCCTCTGGGCCAAGAATAACACTTGCAGACAATTCGGACCTGACATCTTCAGACAACCAGAGTAGATGCGGGGGGCGAGGGGAAGTTGGGGAGTTTGTTGGATGTCCGATTATGACCGCACCTATAAATAACCGAACTGACAAAGGATAGGTACTCTGCTCTGTAGTGGAAACGCGTTGGGTTCATTTCCGTGGTGAGCGGAACTTTTTCTTTCAAGGCACCTCGCTGTGTAGTGTGGGGAGTGACTGCGTTGATTATATTTTTTGTGAATGATTTGCGCTGTGTTGTGTAGTGAACTATATGAATAACATAATTAACGAGCAATTTACTCGGCTTACGTATGAGGATAAACTTCAAATCGTTGTTGAATTTTTCTTTTTAGTCCACTTTTGTGCACAGAGAGAGGACTGGACATATAGTTTAAAGTGGGATCCGAACCTTATGTGCATCCCGGGTATTGTTTTAAGACACCGACGTTGCCACTACGCCAACGAGCAGCCCCCAACCTTCAAGCCGTGAAGATATGTAGGTTTCATACTCTCAAGAAAGGTATAAGGTAAGAAGTTTATTATGTATTTTATTCTCTCGTGTAGCACTACATAAATATTTCACAATATTACATCACTTCAAAATCCTGCAAAATAATCAAGAACCCCCATCCTTCCCCACAATCACATTTTGAACATTTTAATACATTATGATACATTGAGATGGCCCGGATTCTGTACCCAGAATTTTCATCGATACCAGTCGATACCAATAATATTGAGTGACTAGGGCCGTCCGTGTCCGAATGGCAAGCGCTCCGTCCCGTTCTCTCCCGTTGGTTTCGTGTGCCGCCGAAGTCGTCCGAATCTACTGGGTGGGCCAAGATAAACCGAACCCGACATGGGAAAAGATATTGGATGTAGCAACACGCAATAATAATAATATTTCGTTTTCAACGTAGGGTGCTGTGAACGACGCACATTGACATTGACCTGACCTTGATCGTGAACGGAGAGAGGGAAGGGCGCGGGGAGAAATAAACCTACACGTGTGAAGGCAACAATCGCCAGTGAAGGCAATAATCACCAGTTTAGACACAAAAATGAAGGTGACGAAGGAGGCCAGAATATTCATCATATAGGAATATTACTCACAGGGCAGATCAGTGAAAGGAGTACAAGAGAAATTCCGTACCGAATTTAACAGGACACCACCTGCCAAATCATCCATACACGAACTCATAAAGACGTTTGAGGCAACAGGATCCGTTGTTGATAAGAAGCATGAATATCCGCGTTTGAAAAGGACCGAGGCAGCGGATGTTGCAGAGCCCCACTAAGTCCACAAGGCGGCTGTCACAGCAGGCGGGAGTGTCGCGAACAACATGCCGGCGTATCCTGAAGGACCTTAAGCTGAAATCATACAAGATCATGTCTTTGCAACAGTTAAAGCCTGCAGACCATGCTAGACGTGTACAGTACTGCACATAGCTACTGCATCAAATCGAAAGTGGCTTTCTCGATTCAAACCTCTACTTCATGACGAACGAGGCATGGTTTCACCTCAGTGGCTACGTTAATTCGCAAAATACGCGGTATTGGTCTGTCGAAACGTCTGTCTGGTATCCACGACAAGTATTCGAGCTACCGCTGCATGATGCAAAGATTGGAGTGTGGTGCGCTGTGTCGGCAACGAGCATCATTGGACAAATTTTCTTCGAAGACACAGTGAACTCAGCGCGTTACATTGCCAACATCTTCGAGCCCTTCGCACATCAATTGACGCCACACGAACGACGTTTCGCGTATTTCCAGCAGGACGGCGCAACAGCACTCACAGCACACGCCTCCTTGGAAGCAGTGCATTCTGTTTCACACCTGACAGAACAATCGCAAAGGATCTATGGCCTCTACGCTCACCTGATCTATCCAGTTGCGATTTTTATTTGTGGGACAACCTGAAGGGCAAAGAAGTACCACAACAATCTACGAACTATTGACGCACTGAAAGAGAACATACGCAACGCCATCGCCGACATTCAACGGAACGAGTTACAGCAAGTCGCACTGAACGTGATACATCGGGCCACCCTACGCCTGGACCATGGTGGTCAACATTTCCAGCAGTATCTGTAGATACGGAGAAATTCATGTGAATAGACTTCTGTCTGTTATCTAATTGTATAAAAATATACAATAATGTAGCTTTGCAGTTCATATGTTTATTACTTGGTTGGGTTCGGTTTATCTTGGTCCACCCCGTACATCTCCCCTTGCAGTACGGTTGCCACTTTTCTGGCCAGATGTAAGCCCGAACGTCACCCACCGCGCTCTGGGCGCAGGCGTACAGTACGGAAGCAGAAGGCAAACGCCAAGCAAACATCGCAATGATTTCAACCTAACCTATTTACTACTCCTATTAAAAATGTGGCATGAGATTTCTTCATTTACATACAGTGTTATCGATGAAATGTCCAAGAAGCACTGAGTTTTACATGTATTCAGTAAATGTGGCCTCTGCAAAGTGAAAGTTGCAATATGGCTGAAAAGCGGAGGCCCACAGCGAGTTTAAGCTTGCACCTGACGTGCCTTTCACCTCTTCCCTCCAACTCTACGTATGCTGTCAATTCGGATAATGACGGTAGGCAGATTCTGCGTGTAGTACTGTGTTCTAGGGTTCATCTGCTTCCAATTCGGATGCGTCCTACGAATGCGGGCAGCAGTAACTACCCGCGTGACAGGTTGAAAGGCCAGATTTTTCTAAGAAAAGATGGATAAGCCCCCACCCTCCTGGGAAGCAGATTAGAAAAGTATATGATGCACCCCAACTTGACCTCAAAGGCATGTAACTGCATGGACAACGCGAACTGGTGCGGTAAGAATGGTGAAGGTTGTAAACCAGCATTACTATGACGCTGGGCCAGGCCATTGCGGAGTTCGTTGGATTTGATTGGTTGATTAAGGTATTGGTGTTTTAAGTCCACTTTATGCACAGTAAAACTGTTCGGGACTGGACCTACATTTTGTAGTGGAATCCGAACCACTATGTGGCTTCACTGGGTATCAAACCCGGGTCCTCTTGGTTACAAGGCGACGACGTCGCTACCACCTCCATCGAGGAGGCCCGGAGTTCGTTGGAAAGATGGATGAAGTTAGCTGTGGAATTTGCTTTGCTTTATCTATTTTCAAGCTGGGAGTGAGGGTTGTTGATTCAAGAATTTCTTCTTGTGCTCTTCCCTTCTGCGCAAGTCTTTCCTGTGATTGGTGGTAAGGGCCGATAGCAATGCCGCAGTGACTTGTTTACTGTGAATGACAGAAAATGAGGACTAAAAGTTGTAAACGTTATAAGTGCCAAAAGCGAAAGTGTTGGGAAATCGCATCGTTCCGCACATCAGCCCGTAAGAACTTTCACACTAGTGACCTTCTTTACACGCCCTTTGAAGTACTTAGAGGGCTACCAGCCACATTTCACGTTTACCACATTATAAAGCATGGCACATTTCACAGTTTAACGTGGAAAACGGTGTTTGAATTATTGTGGCACTTACAGCGTTTACCAATTTTAGTCTTCAAATGATGGACAGCAGCATAAACAAAGCCGTCCAAATGAGCGTTATTTTAAAAATTGTATTTGTATATATTTATACTTCGCTTTTCTCCCTCTACATGCTAAACCAAACGACAGAAGTGTCGTTTACATGAAATTGAAGACGGGACACTTACAATCCACCAATTTTTCTGTGTAACTGCAACACGTTATCTTGCAACATTTCTTTTTTTCATTCTCTAAGTCTACAAAGAAGTTCACATAAAGAAATTACCAAATGTGGCAAGTGTTATTGTAGTATATCAGAATACGCAATTTGGGAATTTTTTAATATCAACAAGTGTTCCCTGCGTTAGCGTCCTAACCTGGCTGGTAACCCGAGAACAATTGTTCGAATCACATCGCCAGGAAAGCTACAATACCTACTTATTTAATGCCATTAAATGAATGTGTTGTGATGAGTTAGTGAGTCAGTAACTCGCCTTTGTTATTTTTAACTGGAATTATACAATTATTGGTATCGTCAGCAATCTGTCAGGATATCGGCATATGGTGGTATCAGCTCAAACCCTAATATTAATTTAATAGGTGCCCCAAACTTACCTTTCATCCCTTGCCGGTTGAGAACGTGGGAACAAAGTTGGTTTCTCGGTCACCTTTCCGAAAGACTGTAACCGATGGAGATCACCTGCACGTGCTCGATACCTTCTGCATCGAGCAGAGCGGCAGTCTCTCGCCGCGTTCACTCATTTCCAACCCTCGATTCGGTGGCTGAGCGTTCTCGCTGTGAATAGAATAGGATTGACTTTATTGAACGGACGTGTTTCTGACTAGCGGGTCGCTTTTACAATAAACCCTTGTCAAATACATATTGCTATTGACACTTTACACTTCTGAAGATCACTGTTACACTTTTAAAAAAGATAGAAAAATAAAACATATATACTTATAATGTAAACAATTAGTAATAAGATACAGAGTTAAATAAAAAACGACAATGAGAATATTATTATTATATGCATAATTATAAGAAAAACTAAGACCAATGCCTAATTCCTGTTCATTACAGAAAAGACAAAGCCAATCACTATTGTTTAGGTTGTATGGATTTAGGGTGGAGTTCCCCTGAGGGGGGAAGTTCATTCCATTCTTTTATTGCGGTGACTATGAAAGAACTTCCACAGAGTGTTGTTTTGTGTAAAGAAATAGTGAATTTAGTTTTCTGACGAAGATTAATTTGGTTTCCGTTCTTAATGTACGGCCAATTTGGTCACATAAATATCGAGGTTCCTTATTGTTCAGAATCATGTACAATAATGACAATGCCAAAAATGTTTTCCTATTTTTCACGTTTACCCAATTATGTTCCTGTGAGTACGGGAAATATGTTTTCTCCTTTTGACATTCAGTATAAATCTTATGAAATTGTTTTTAAGTTTCTGTAGCTTGTAATTTAGGCTAATGTTGATGTTTATAATACATGAGTGCTCTATGTTGAGTATCGTTTCATCAATTTCATGCAATCATCACTCATCCTCGTCAGTGACAAAAGTGGAAGAAAAGCAACGAAAAATAACAAAAATATAAATACTCATTTCCATCTTTTCTCCTGTTTTGCTTGCTTGGGACCCAATTGAAACCGATCACCAGGGCAACCGCATTCCTCGTACCCCTCTAGCTATGTGAATAACTTGGAAACTTCCAGGGCGCTTGTTGCTTAATCTTTCAAAAGTCTCCACCACGCTCTTAGCCGTTATGTTCGCCATGAAAAGAGCTCAGCTGACGTTGATGGAGAAATGGAATTTGCCCTTCACAACAGGCAGCAAAAGCCTGTCTCCACGCTGCAGGTACCATGTGTCGATGCAATTCAAGACTTCGTCTTCTATAGAGGCTGTTTACTAGATTAGCCATGAATCCGGAAGAAGGGAGCGAAGACAGGCGGAATTTTCTAACCACGTCAGACTGTTCGTTCTTCATTTCCGGAATAGAATGCTCCGCCAACGAGAAATGAGAGTGTTTTCAAGGGAACTTCGGTAACTGCTAAGTCTTTCTGTTTTTAATCGGCCGAAAGGCATTATTGGAAAAGCTGTCAAAGTCGGATCGATGCTTCCATCCCATGCTGGGTTGATTCTCATTCTGCTTCAAACTTTTTACAGCATAAAAAACCTTCCCAAGAGAAATTTCCTCTCGTGATGCAATTTTTCAGTACTACGTCGTAGTTGGCGAAATGCTCCATGCAATGTGAATACAAAATGCAGTGTAAAGTATTTAGTTTGTACTTTCAAAACCGGATTATTTTTATTAGGTAGGTGGATATTCTTAAGGACATAATGCGCCTGCAACCCAAGGATCTGAGGATCGACTTGTGTCGCAATTCAGTGCTTTGAACCTGACGTTAAACCATGTCTAATCGATCAACAGTGATGTGTGTAAGTTTGAATTGTTGTTTAAAGTCCCCTTTAGACACAAATAGGTTATTTGGGACTGCACCTACAGTTAAAGTAAAATCCGAACCACTGTGAAATGTGCCTTCACCTGAGACCTCTTGATTACAAGGCGACGACGTTACCACTACGCCATCGGCGAGGCCCTGATGCGAATAAATGAACATCAAACGACCAACGTTTATTTATTAGATTGTAATTTTTCTCCACTTATCGCTATCAATTAAAAACATGGCATTTTGAAGTAAAATGACAATAAAGTAATAATTTCAAAAGGCGTTTATTATATGAAATTGACTAGTTAGAAAACTACGAGAAATACACATACACACTCAACCGACATGTGTCCACATACTTCTTGACACCTCGTCAAGATTATGAGAAAGGTAAGGTCAGAGTTCGTTAACTTTGTCCGGAAATATAAGTAAACTAACCTGCATATTAATTTAGAAGTATACTTACAGTTGTTTACAGAGAAGATGCCACGATGATATTACCATAGTTTTTTTTTACTTCAAAATGCAACGGAACTGCTGTTTTTGAAGAGAACAACAAGTCGTTCGGCTTAACTTTTGTCAGAGTACCTCCATTCAGAGGAATCCAGAAAACATTTCCGAGACCTTTGAAGTGAAGATGGGGCAAGAGCATCTCTGTAAGTCTTGCAGCAAGACTTTCGGTCAGAAGAACATTGAATCGATACTTGTTATGTGAAAAGACCGAAGGGAAACATTTTCGTCCACAAAATCAGCGAAGGGAACGCTGTTGGGTTGGCTTGGTCGAATTGATTTGCAGAGAGCGTCTGTCTCGTGCAGATATGCTCTGGAGTCGCGATGCAAAAGGTAACGCAACAACTTTTCCGGATAGCTTCGCATTTTTATGCCCTTTCCGAGTTATCTCCATAATTACTGTGTGGGAAGTTTCCAATTTTCATGTTAAGTTCGAGTTGCACTGGAAGCAATTTTTCTTTCATTTGTTACAAGTTCAAAATTATGAAGACCGGTTAGTCTAATTGTGTAAAAATGTGTAATTGTAAGTTATACATGAGACATTTCTTTGTATATCCATTGAAAGTCTGAAATAAAAACAGCGCAGAAAGAATTATCTTAGTGAGTAGCCTCGAAAATAATTAAAACAGAACGGAATATAGACAAATCATAATGTACGAAAATAATCGTTGCGAAAGAAATAACAGCGTTACATATTACTGCGTAAGAGAGGAAGTTGAGTAAAGGGTCAGGGGAAAAAAGTAAATTTTTGATCGTAAGCGATGTGGTGTAATTTCCTACAATATTGATGCTGTACTGAACCTTACAACATGCAATCTTCCGATCTATCGTTTCACACATTTGGCACATCCATTCATCAAAACATATGTTTCTCGCACGTTTTCATTTACATAGGCCTCCCCGATGGCGCACAAGTACCGTCGTCGCCTTGTAATCAAGAGTCTCCAGGTTCAATACCAGGTGGAGGCACATAGTGGTTCGGATCCCACTTTAAACTGTAGGTCCAGTTCCGATTAGCCTTACTGTGCATAAAGTGGTATTAAAACACCAACTTATTCAAACGTGTTCAATATAGGTTTGCAATTAAAAATTCATTTTTCTGGAGTTCGACGGGCGTTGACTCACCTGTTGTTTTTTTCTCTGACCCTTCAAGTATGGAAGTTATGAGAGAAAGAAACCTGATACAAGAGGAAGAACCTTATAAGTAGAGACCGGATTTTTAAGGGAAATCCTTTTTTTATTTTTCAACATAGATCATGGAATAAATAACAACCGTGTTGATAATTATCTTCCACCAACAAGATCAGATGGTTTTGACTTCCCTTTGTTTCCTTTTTCAGCTTACATTCCTTTTTTCTCCTCTCTTTTTCTTAAAAAAAGCATCTTCCTTGGTCTCTTTTTTGACAAGATATCAAACATTTTGTACGACTGTTTTTTTCTTACTGAACAAAACATTTATCAGTTATCTATTTGGTGCAGTTTAGAGGAACGAAAGAATAAACGCCTTCTACCTTCCCTTCCCTCTATGAGTATTGGGAGTACGTTGCAGCGATTGTTGAAACAATGCGATCTGGATTTACGCAGCCACAAACGCATTGTAAGCAGGACGGCTGTTGTGTTGAAAGCGTACTTATCTGCTAGATTTAGAACTTTGTTGTGAAGTTTTTAGAAGAGTTTTAACTTTACCGTGTGACAGTGTCAGAGGAAGGGCGAAGCCAGGTAAAAGTGGCAGCAAGGTATGGAATGGGGTAAGTTGTTTCAAGGAAGATTTAATCGAAACGGATGGTAAGATTATCGCTGTACTTTTACGTAAAAAAATTAAATGAAAAAGGACTATATGCACTCCACTAAAAATACTATTTAAAATGAAAGCGCAATATATACCATTCATATATGAAAAGGGATACATTAAATTTCGTCCCTTTTTCCTTCTTTTTCTGGCAAAAAATTTCCCTTTTTTGTCCTTTTTAGAGGAAACGTTTTTTTAAAAAATTGGTCTTTACTTATAAGTCATTAAGAGAGCACATGAAAGAAATCATAATAAAGTAGCAGTTAAACCAAACGAACATTGGTTACTAAACGAGACTTACTACAGTCATATTTGTCAGAAAGTTTATTTTTAGTCCAATTCCTGTTCATGTAGAATAATTACGTCTGAACATGAGTTTGATGTGGGATTCGAAAGGCCCTGAATGTAAGATTTTATGTGCGCACATGTAATTCTTCCACTCTTGTATATCTACTACGGTGTCCTTTCCCGTGTTAAATTTCCATTCAGATTTTGTGTCTGATTAAAAAAATCTTGCAAAATATTTCGTGAGCTAACAAAAACAATTCTATTGGTTTCACGGCAGTGCATTTCGTCAAATGAAATGGCATTTATAATAGATTTCAGTAGAAAAAGTGTTTTACCATACGCCTGCTTTTATGCAACCCAATTTACAGTATAGTGGAGCAAGTTGCATAACGCGAAGGTTTAATCGTGATTTTCGTAAAGATTTTGTTACAAGCATTGCAAGGCAACAAAGAGGCATATGGCCTGCCTCATGGCCATAAGTCGGCGTCTGTAATCAAGAGGTTACGGGTTCAATACCTTCAATATGGAGGCATATAATGGTTAGGATCCAAGTTTGAGCTGTAGGTTTAGTTTCGAGTTTCGATTAACCGTCTGCGCATAAAGTGGACTTAATACAAACTCAACACCTAAAACTGCTAAATTAGAATAGGAATGTGATCAATACTTGAAAATAATAAGAGCAGCATGTCGTGAGTTTCTTATAACAGCTGTTTGGGGCAAATGTAGAGATCGTTGTTATTTGTCACTATGGGCTAATATTTACGTTGACATATTGATTTTGTGAAATAGAGGAAAGAACAAAAATGACGGAAGGAATTCAGACTTCAGAAATGAAGAGTGCTGTGAAAGTGCTCTTACCGCATTTTGTGATAGAAACACCCGCTAGACTTACAGCCAGTCTTCGTATCGATACTCTTCAAACGTAACTGACACGAGATACAGTGGCAGTTACTTTGCTTTAAAAAGTAATAGAGTTACTGATTTTGAAAAATTACTTATTTACAATTACCGTGGATTCGCGTTGGTCTAGTCGGTAGCGCGACTGGCTGCAACGCAGGAGACCGGAGTTCGATTACCGGATGGGTGATCTAAGATCTGAATTTTTCCGGCCTTGTCTCCTCATAAAGCGGCTCTGGGGTTAACGCACCCTCAAATCAGTGGTACCTTGGGGAACTATTGGAAAGTGTTTCTGATTATATCACCTCCAAAAATGACCGAGATCGATAATGTGTGGGACCCTACCCTCACATTCCATAAATGCCCTTGTGGCAAGGTGCAATATGCACGTGGAAATTTTCCTACATTTTTACAATTACCATAACTTTCAAAACACAAGTAATTTAATTTTACAAATGCCAAAGAAGATGCAACTAGTTTAATTGCATATAAAATTATCATTAATATTTATTAAATTGTAAATTTTATAAATAAATTTCATTTGTATAAGTATATATAAACTCCGAGATAAGAAAATTCGTAGAAAATGTTTCATTCATGAAACCACTACATCGCAATTAGAACTTAACGCACTTGTATATAGAGCCGGGCGTTCTAAGGTGTCAGTCAGTTTTTGGGTTCCGGCTGCGGGACGCACGCAGGCTCTACTCTCCTGGGGGAAGCGTAACAACTTTTCTCGTGAGATTTTGGCCTGTTTTTGGGACCGGTGGCCACCCACCATCTTGAGGATATTGTGGAGCAACGAATGGTTAGGGTAACTCGGTCATGGAAACCTTCAACAACGACTGGGAGTTCGTCGTGCTGACCACATGTCACCCCGTAACATGAGGCCGGCAGTCGGTAGGTAGGCCCTGATCCTTACGGGCTGCTACGCCATGGGTTATTTACATTATCTTTTGAAATCTTGTCCACGTACACCCTTGTACTGATGTATGACATTTCTCACGTCCTTCGTAAGTACTGGGCAATACGTTACAATTGAGTCAAACTAATTCACATTTCTCCCCTGTGAACTTCTCCGTTGATATAGACAGGCTGACCGACCAAACGTGACACTGGGAAATGTTCAGTTGCCGCTCCACCATCACACTAACATTGCTGAAATGTCCCACTCTAATGCTCAAAGCCTGTTCACTGGAAATACCCAGTAAATATTTCACGAGCAATGTATTATGGGTAAGGAGTCGCAAGTCTAGTTGCGTTTCTTTTCAGTAGCTAACGCGTGACATTTAACAGACGGTAGAGGCACTAGGTTTAGGATACAAGTATCAATATGTCAAGTCGGAATTGGTAAATGACTTTTTCAACAGTGTAACTACAGGGTTCTAGCATTAGTTGTGAAATGCACTGCACTATTATTTAAGACATTAATTGCAACCCACCAAATTTTACCTTTATAGTTCCAAGAGTTTCTGAAAAATTAATGTGTTTGTGTGAACGAAAGAAGGGTAACTACACACTTTTCGTTCACATTAAATAATTCGAGATGCTAAGATCTAACATTTTGGAAGTGTTATTTAAAATTGTTTCATAATAATAATAGCAACAATTGTGTAATACAGTATTTATTACTTATATTTTGACATATTATTATATTTTGATTCATACTGGAACTTCTTAATGAAAAAATACGATAGAACAGATGTACTTTTTTAAAGTTGGAATCTTCCTTTCCCTGATTTGCGACGAATTAAAAATTTAGCAACTGGTTGAGAAAATAGTTCAAGCGGAAGGGAATTCTCTGGGGAGTTCGCAGCAACATCATGGGAAACCTGACTTTTGGGGATTTTTTTTCTGTTCAAGTGTATTTGAGTTTGATTGTTTTTGTTTCAAGTCCACCTTATGCACAGATAGGCTAATTGGGGACTGGACCTACAGTTTAAAGTGGGATCCCAACTACTACGTGCCTCTACCAAGTATCGAATTCTGGACCCCTTGATTACAAGGCCACGACGCTACCTACCACTGCACCGTCGGGGAGGCCGATGTTCAACTGTTGATTTACTACATTATCAAGTTATCTGTTTTCTTACTTACTTCTTCTGACAGATATCTAGTTCAAATGATTTTTTGTTCTCTCTTAGAACAAACCCGCTTAATTATGACAGTTCAGTATATAATTCTCTTGATGCTTCCAGGTCTGTTACAGATGGTACAAAGGAAGACATTGGCCGTAATTTGATGATAGATCATCACCAAGTAAGTTAATAATAATATGATTTGTGTCTGTTAATAATACTGCATCTATAGTGTCTACTGTCTAGAAATATATGGAGGCAAAATATTTCGTGCAAAATTATTTCTGCATGAAAACGATAACTTTTTATTAGAAAGTTATTGGATATTTTCGTAAATTAAACACATTGAAGCTTCATTTTACTATGTAACGACGTCTTAGTCACGTTAATATACCTCCGACTTAACCCTTCATGAGGCATCCTCAACATCTGCTCTCATTTGCATGGATTATATTTTTGTAGAATAGGAAATAAAAATCTCAGCTATTTTGAGGCAACAGGTCTAGCTAAATTTTTATTGTAAACTTTATATTGTAATGTGTGGTTTCTGATGGACGTAGGGAGGAGGGAGGGGGAATGAGGAATGTTGCCAATTTTTTAAAGCAGCATAACTGCAGCAACGTTGGAGGTTTTAATATTAAATTCATGTAACATAGATACCTCTAGTAGCTAATCACTGAAATAGATCAAGGCGTTTCAAGATGGCGGACTAAAATTATTTTTTCTCTTGCTGCCGGTATTGCACATTCTATTAATAAATTCAAATAACTTTTTCGAATATATTTTCAGAGATTAAAGAAAGATTTTCGGAGCAATTTTAGAGTATGACGTAAGCATTAGTTTGTTAACGAAGCGGCCAATGTTTTGACCACATCGGTTGATGCCAAGAAAATACATTTATCTCTAGAGTTGCACATTTGTAGGATTTTGGTACAACTCTTTAGTTTGTTGACATGATGATTTATGTAAAACAATACGGGGGTTCATCTTTTTTGCATTTTTCTTACGTCAGTGATTTGTTACTTTTGACTATAGGTCTTTTCTACTCCTACGGAGGACGCTGTACATACTGGCAAGGGAAGTGGGGAGCGGAGAAGCGACCAATACAAGGCGATAAGAAACGAAGCAGCCTGTAGAACAAGGTGCACGCAGTACTTCCTCCCGCCGCATCTTAACTTCTGGCGCTACCGCTGTTGTCTGGTTGGTCGGCGGCATATTCCCCGTTCCCCACTTCCCTTTCCAGCACGAGGACCGGCCGCCGGAAGAGTATAAAATATCTATAATCCCAAGTCAACTGCAGAAAAGGACACTGATATCCGTCAACGCTATAAAATGCAATATTACCCGAATATTTCCTAAATGAGACGCCCGTGTGTGTGTGTGTACATCTATGTCTTTGTCTAGGTTTAGATTCTTTTGCGTGCACCTTTCTGTTTTTTGTGTTTATTTTTCTTTTCGTATTTCTTTTTAGTTTTATTCTTTGTACGAGGTGCGTACAATAAGTTCAAAACCAAAAGTTTTCCGTCCCGCACATCAATAGTTACGGAACTCAACACGATTGTAGTGACTCTTGTGAAAACATTCTCTCGTCAATTTGTTGAAAATGGGAGTGAGCTACCATCCAGCCTCATGGGTGGGGGGCGGTAAAGGCGGCCGGGCGTGATGTTGATCACGATTATGTGGAGTTCTCTACCTCCACATCGCACTATATGCCTTCATGGGACGTGAGCACACACACAGGGGTACGTTTACTTTACTTTACTACTTACTCAAGCGTGGAATGAACTGCCTCTTCTTTGCAGAGAGGAGAGAAATTTGGTCAAAATTAAACGACAAGTTAGGAAATTAATCTACGAAAACTGACACCTTACCACATTGCCTCCTTCACATGCGCTACTTGATTGATTGATTGATTGATTGATTTGGTGTTTTAAGCCCACTCTATACACAGTAAGGCTAATCGGGACTGGACCTACAGTTTAAAGTGGGATCAGAACCACTATGTGCCTCCGCGGGACATTCGCTACTTGAAAAAACTGTTTAAACTTTACTTACACTTCTTTCTTATGTTTTTTTTTAAATTACATACATTTGTAATTTCCATATTCTGTATATCTATATACAATTTACATAACTGTATACTTAAAATATTATTTCATGTAGGGCATGAAGTTGTTTTCTATAGTTAGATAATCAGTGTAAAGTATACTGTAAGCTTAAATGTAACCCTATTTCAAATAATAATAATACTAGTCGACGTAACTTACGGCCTGTACGTCCAGAAAACAATATATATAAAATATCACTACAATTACGTACATGAATTCTTTCCAGAAATCTGCGTAAGCGCCTCCCGCTGCGAGATCTCATTGGTGTAACCACATCGGCTATCCAATTCTGTCGCTTCAAAAGCTTGCAACATTCACCTTACTTCCAAGATATTTTTTTTACCCATCATTGTAAATTTGTCATTTCTCAAATTTGTTTGTTTTTAAACTTCTTCTTTACCTTGCTCATTATTATAAGATACTTTCGTACAGTCTTTTTCTCTACATTGTTTTATGAGTCAGTGTCGGTTCGTGTACTGTTTGCCAGAAATCGGTTCCTACACAATAAGATCAGTTCCTTGATTCTTTCGTTAGAGCTAGGATTCATTTTCATTAGGATCTTTCTCCAGAATTAGTTCATATACCAGCTCTGAAAAAGTTTCCTTCCATCCAATCATCATAATCATGATTGCATCTCTGTGAGGTTTCATTTCAATGGCATCAGCTTCGACTTTGTTTTCGCAGTATTTGTTGCTGGAAGTGCATTAGTTCTAAACATACATTTTATATTCATGAAAATGGATACACAGGAATAAACATAGTTTAATACCGTTGATATTGGAACATCCAGCAGCATATTTGTGTGCCCAATATCTTGCTTATTACAGTAGATTTTTTTCTACTCCAAAAATTACAATTATTTTCATGAAATGATAATGGTCAGGATACGTTGCACGTTGCATTTTCTTGACGTTTTCTTTTTGAAGTGCCGTTTCCTTGACTTCTATATCCAGTTTTCCCCATTTTCTTTCATGTTTATGCGATCTTAATTTGATTCCCTCTGCAACTGTCGCTCGAGGTTTTTATCTTCTTCTTCTTTTGTACTCAAAGTTCACTCTGGCCGTGGGGTGCGGTGAGCGTGACGTCTTAATACCGCAGTTCCGATTTGGTTTACTGCAGGATTGTGGGGTCCTCTTAGTTCATTCCAGAATTTTGCTGTTAGTCTTTTGATGACTTCTTCTATCTTATCAATTTCGAGATCTTCATGGATTTGCTGATTAGATGTGTATCTATCGTGGCGGTCATGATAAATGTAAAGCTCTTATTATCAGATACATATTAAAATATGTTTATGGAACCTTTCAGAATACCTTTTGAATATTTGTGTCCTACCTTTAGAAACATGTATTCGAAGTAAAGAAGTTTAGCTACCACGTATATAATTATATAAATGATCGAAAAGTACTACAGAATAGTTACAGAGAGGGACTGAAGGAAAGTGTCAGAACAGAAACGTGTTTACCGCCATCTTATGTTAACAATTTCAGTTCCTTGCCTTTTAATTTTCAACACCAAACTGCCGAAAACGCTTAATATCTCTGCAATGTATTGACTTATCAAAAATATTGGGAATCTGGATTTTAAGATTTAGTCTTTGGCTCTACAAATAAGCTCAAAATTGTCTGAGATTTTTTCCATCTCTTGATTTGGAATCTGAAAGTTCCCCAAAATTTCAATGGATTCAAAACCGCAACCAGCATACCGTCTTATAGGTTATTATAGTTCCTATTAAACATAGGAACTTGGAACTAACAGAAATCGAAAAACAAATCGGTAAATAATAAACTGTATTTTGTTGAACAATTGACACTATAGGAGCAACGAGAGGTGGTTCATATAATAAGTATGAAACAATTTGAATTTTTTTTGTTTTGTAGCTTAACTGCTACTTCTGTTATCTTTGCTCTATTAAATTAGTATTACTGTCATTTTGCGGAGAAACAGATGTAATATTTTTCTTGCTTGTTTCACTCTCTTATCTGTAAGAGTAGGAAGGTCCATATATGTCCATCGTACGTTCGCACCTATAACGTCTGATGTGAGTGTACTGATGTCGCTCCGGCGCCGAGGCAAGGGAAGTGCAGGAGGAGCAAACACAGAGAAAAGTTGGGAAGGAGCAAACGTCACAGCTTCCAGTGGAAGTATAGGCGTTCTCTTAAATTAGCATTATTGTCAGTTTGCAGAGAAATAGATCTAAAAATTTTCTTGCTCGATTTGCAAGAAAAGTAAGTAATGTATTTTAGTTAGTTTTGTGAGGGGGGGAGAGGGTCTAAGACCGAGGTTTAGATTACACATCAGGGGCGAAATTAGGTACTTGACGCCCCTAGGCAGAAGAAAACTTTGCGTACTTATTTCGAAATGTATCACCAACAGGCCCGTAATTCGAATTTTATTTCGGGGGGAGCTCATCCTTTTATAGTTGCCGCCACGTAAAGTTGAAAAAGTGTGTGTGTGGGGGGGGGGGGGGGGGTAGGTGTTTGTGAATTGAATAAATGCTCTGTGTACGCAGAATTTCATTTCGGAGGGATTTCAAAGTGGCAGGTTTATAAACCAACGAAACATTTGTAGGATTTCGGGGGGCTGAGGCTCCTCACCACCAACACGCTACATTAATAATGATAGTTATAATACATGCATACTGAACTCACCAAGGACTAGTCAGGCAAGGAGATTTGTTTTTCTAATGTCACTCATTTTTCACTAATTAAAACTGAAACCCACACAATCACAAAACGGAACTCTTACAAATTAAACCCAATGGCCGCTGAAGATTCCATTGTTGCTTGTCGCTTACACGCTTCAAATTCATCAAGTCTTCATTATTGTTGGCAGTAAAGTAGATGAATTTCATGTATCCACTATTGCCTAACAATTTATTTTAATGTAATGCAGGTAAACGTGCAATATTGCTCGAAGCGTACAGAAAGGGATTGCTGTTTTACTTTTTTTGCCTCCGCTTTGATGATAATTGATAAATATTAGCTTGCAACATGAGTTTACCATTCTTTACTCTTAAACTCATACACAAAAGAAATAGACTTTAGAATTATATGATAATGAAATGTACTAGTTAGAAGCCGTTCCCTCTTAAATCTGCTGCCCTCGACAGCTGCCTACTGTCGAATTAAAAATTATAGATACTCGAGTTTGGACTCGAATTATAATTAACCAGTAGACTTATATAAGAACGAGTTACATCAAAATTAGCTCAATCAATTGTACGTTAATCTATGCTAAAGAATCTTTTCTCTAGTATGAATTTCATTTTTATTTCGTAGTGAGAACAAAAAAAGTGTCGTTTTATTTTAGTTTTGCTAACGACCACTCTCTTTGAAACTCTATAAATAAAAGAAACGGGTGGTCCTATAGTGATGAAATTTTAGTACAGTGTTGGCAGAAAGGGTTTAAATACAATTCTCAATTTTCAGATTTTTAAAATTTGTCATAAACACGTTCTTATTAATTTTGCGAAACAGCTTTTTCTTAGTATTGGGTAGTCCTACAAATGCAATATTGTTCTTGTTTTGAAACTCTTTGCATCTGTTTTTAAAATGCATTATCATTGTCAATTCACATTGCGAGACCGATTTTATACAGATTTTTATTTAACGGAGTAAAGGTGGAACGTGCGAAAATCTCATGCGCTGGCTCGCAGTGACAGCCCGCAGTTTTAACGGTTCAACGGACATCGCTGGTTTCATTCGAATATACTGTAGTAGGAACAGCCGGGGATTACATAATCTAACACCCTCAGTCGATTATACTGAATAAATATTAAAATACTTTCTAGTTTTAGTTATTTTCTTATTTACAATGGAGAAGTTCCACTCAATCATTTTTTTACATTGTAGGAAAAGTCTTTAGCAAGTAGTAAATAAAAATGTGTTAAAATATAGATGTAGACCAAAGATATTCGATAATATATCACAGTTACACAAATAAACACACAAACATATTCATGAAGCGAACGTCATCAGGGAACGTCAAAAGGTGCAGCCAACTAGACGGGCTAAGCTTCTGTTATGGTGCTTGACGTTTTTGAGATACGAGGGAGAGGGACGTTTTAAGCGATTTCCTTCGAGACATTTAAAAGTTATAATTCTCCGAACGTTAGTGAATATAGTCCTTTATTAGTATGCAATGCTAATCGGACATTATCCATTGTCTAGTGTTTCTGGTCCTTTAACACTAGTTGCTGAGAGAGTAGGTGAAGAACTTCCTTTTGACGAAGTTGGAGATCGAACCTGTGTACGCAGCATAAGCAGCGGACAATGGATAATGTTCAATTAACACTGCATGCTACATAACATTGCAATTTAACCTGGCAGTTAGGAAACATATTCTTAGGTAATGTTCTTCTTGCAATAAGAGTTCATGTTATAAATCATCAAGTAAAACTTGTGAAATCGAGAAAAAAATTATGGTAACTATGGATGACGAACGAAGATGTTTCATCTTAGTATTATTAGCATAATTTTAACTGATTTTTGGCTTTAGTTACTTTACTGTCACGGGCGGACTGGCTGATTGAAATAATTGATGTCGCGCGAAACTATAAAACTCCATGTGTCTCCAACTCAGAATGTTCCTTTGAAACGATTGTTGAATCTCCGGCCAATACAAACTGGACTATGGAGTTGCCAACCAATAGACCCAGCAAATATCTTCGCTGTAAAAGAAGTAGTTAAAACTGTTAAACCCGCACTTATCTTTTGTTTCTTTACCAATCCGTTAGGGTTCGAGGTAAAGGGGTCATACTCGCAGTATCTTCTTATCTCCTTCTGCCCACCGCAGTCTCACAGGTGATATTTGGTTTGCGTTCACGTGTGGGCAGGAAAGGGTGTACGTGGGTCGCTGTGTCAAGTATACAGTGCTGGACATATGGAAATAAACTAATTATCACCTATTTCATACAAAATATATTACCATTCAAAAACCTCTCATTCTTTCTTTTTTCCTAAAGACATACTTACTAGTATTTGAGACAGACTCAGAAATGGTGAATTCATTCAACATGTATTTACAAATATTACTAACACAAAAATGTTAGTAAAAATAAGTATGTACATTTATTTATTTGCCTAATGATGTTTTAGGGAATTTTAAATTTGCGGGTCACAGTGACCCACCGCGACCACATTAAATTGTGAAATGAGCGCGACCTTTCTTTGATTTTTGTGTCTATGAGAGTGTGCTTTGTATTTGACATGTATTTTCTCAATTTTATGGTTCTGGAATTTGATATGCTTGGCAAGTCCAGTGGTGGGCTTTCATTGTCAGAGCGAAAATTATTTTCAGGTCATTTAAAAAAAAAATAGATCGTTTTTTAAGAATTTTTAAGGTCATTCTCTAGGTTTTTTTTGTCATCAACTTCAGAGCCCTACAAAGGTCTTTATCACCTGGCTGAACAATGTGAAACTGGTGTGTAATGGAAGAGTCTAACTTTTGAATATTGATTAATGTTGTCCGATTCTCTGTGTCTCTTTGTTGGTCACTTTCTTGAGGTGTTTGGCAACATGTGAGTCTGTGGTCCAGCACGACACATAAATATTTGGCGAAGTCCGTTTGTGAGATGTCCCGCTGGTGGAGGCGGAGGTGTGGATGGAATTGTTTCTTATTTTGACTGAAAATCGCTATTTCTTTTCATTTCTAAGTAAGAACGACTAGGCCAAGATCGTACTTTTCAAAAAAGTGCAAGCTAAGAGTTCCAGCAACGGTATTAAACTTGTCCAGCACGACACATAAATATTTGGTGGAGTCCGTTTGTGGGATGTCCCGCTGGTAGAGGCGGAGGTGTGGATGAAATTGTTTCTTCTTTTAAGTGAAAATCGCTATTTTTTAATTTCTAATTAAGTACGACCAGGCCAAGATCGCACTTTTCAAAAAAGTGAAATCTAATTGTTCCAACAACAGTATTAAACTTGTCTAGCATGACACCGAGATATTTGGCGAAGTCCGTTTGCGGGATATCCCGCTGGTGAAGGCAGAGCTGTGGATGGAAATGTTTATTCTTTTTAGTAAAAATCGCTGTTTTTAATTTCCAATTACGTACGACCGGGCCAAGGTCGCACTTTTCCATAAAGTGAAAGCTTAGGGTTCCAACGTTATTTAACTTCTCCTTCTAATAGCAATTGTATAATATTCTTTACAAAATAGCCTTAATTTACGTAGCTACTATATCTATTTATGTACACTTGTACTTTCCACTCTTAGTTACTAATACGAAACTCTTTTGCAAGATAAATATATTGCTTATATTCTTGCATACTGGTCTGAAATATTTCATATTTATTATTTATTGTATAATGTAAATAATTTTAAAGTTGCTGCCATCTTTTGTTTATGAAAAAACTTACGTTCATCCTATGGTGGAGTGGTTGGTTTAAGGTTTAGATGAGTCTGTATTGTGTATTATTATGAGTCACGCTTGTACGCGAACATTACAGCATTTCACAACCTGAAAACTATATAGCACAGTTTAATAATTATTGGATATATCTACATTATGATAGAAAATTTAGTGGGTGATTCTGAGCCTAGCAATGTGGAATATCCTTTCCGATGAGAGCGTATAGGGTAGTGAATTTTATTCAGGTAATTTGAGTTTCAGCAAAGTTGTCTCATACTCAGATATGTATTATTCCCTAAAGATTACAGTAGTTTTAATTCCCAAGAACAACACAAATTTTGTTTTGTGAAATATAATAAATTTCTAAGATCATATGTAGCTGCTTTATTCCCATTTCAGTTGGTGGAAGAAAGCATATATGAACAATGGTCCAAAAATCAAATTTACGTGTTAAATGAATGAAAAGTATCTAACTTAAGGAAATGTATATACTGAATATTTTTAAGAGGAAACACTACACTCGTGGAAACCAAATCTGGGTTGGATTGATGTTTTAAGTCCACTTTATGCACAGTTAGGCTAATCGGTACTGGACCTACAGCTAAAAGTGGGATCCGAACCACTACGTGCCTCCACAGGGTATCGAACTCGGGACCCCTTGATTACAAGGCGTTGACGCTACCAATCCGCCATCGGGGAGGCATCAAATCTGCGGAAAATGACCTTGTCTTTGTAATGATTTTTCTGCAACAGTAATAATAACAATGGGGATGTTGATTAGTGCCTTTGTATAAAATCGATCTTTGCAATAACTGTCTTTACCTCCCTCTACTTATTTTGAAGGGTAATTGTATTCATAAAATAATTTATTGTATTTCAAATCGGATCAAGAAAGTGTGGGGCGTTACCCCCACACCCCCTATACGCCTTCATGGCGTGGTGCTATGCACAGGGGAACACTTTACCTTTACCTTTTTTTATATATTTCTCTCTCATACTTTGTGAGGTAAGCCTAACAGAACTCCCTGGATTGGACCAACGTGACCAGAAACTGTATAACTTGATGTACCTCACCGGGAAGGCAGTTGCGAAGGCGCCAAAGAAGTAGAAAGACTCTGAAGGCAACACCAAAGAGACACTGGTTTGGCCAGAACCACAACGAATCAAGAGGAGTTTCGTTTCTTCGCATCTGAACTATCAAATTATGTAAAGTGAATTTCGGAATTACATTGTAATGTTTGTGTTTGAATATGTGATTTTTCTTTAATCAAGCGTTTACAGGGGCTGATAATGGGTAATTTATTGGATGTTACGATATGGACTTATGCAAACACATACTGATGGACATCACCGCGCATTCTGAGATGAAAACAACGTGGAGCGACGTTGCTAAATTCCTGGTGTATTTGATAGAAGCAGCTTAAATATCAGTGACGCTGATTGGTTGACTTAGTCACGTGACTCTCCACTGAATCGTTCATGCGCGTCAATCGTCCATCGTATATGGAGAGCTGTGTAAGAATTCTTTAGCCTGCTGTAAACGGAAGTCCTTCCTTTAATTTTTATGGTATCAGAAATACTAGCTAAATGCTTCCAGAAAATCCCTAAATTATATCATAATAAATAATAATAATAATATATCATTAAATACTGCTGGATTTTACAACGCCAAGGTCACTACTAAATGAGGGATACGACTAGTCATTGTTGTAAAAAACTGTGCATCTCAAATACCATTCTATTTGTGTTACAAGATTGTTACAAAAGTACAGGGACGTCTGGACAGTGCTCCGGGATCTCGGGCCATAGAGGCATCCACATAATCAACAAGTATACTCTGAATATTTGCTGCTATGATAACTTAATGAAGTAGCCAAGGAGATGGTCAATTGGGCACTTGATGTGTATATATACTATTTTTACCTCTTTCATGCCGCTTTAACTATCTGTACCAGCAGTTTCCAAACTTTTTGATTCACAAAGAGAAATTCGTGCTAAACTATCACTGTCTCAAAAAAACTACTAGCTCTGCGAAGCAATCCCCCCCCCCCCTTCAGATTTCTGGAAAGAGTTAATGCAATTGGAATGGTGATATCATCATAGCGATATTTTATAACAAAAAGTATTGTTTTCTGTAACTTGCAGAAGGTAAGTTACAGCAACTATAATAAAAATAATAATAATAATAATTATTATTATTATTATTTGAAGTAGGGTTATATTTAAGCTTACAGTCTATTTTACACTGATTATATAACTATAAAAAACAGCTTTTTGTCCTACATGAATTAATATGTTAAACATACTGTTATGCAAATTCTATATGGAAATTACAAATGTATGTATTCTTTTAATTATAAAAAGTAGTAGTAATAATAATAAAAGTTTCTATGCCTCTGTCCCCCCTAACCGCTGAGAGAAAAATCCTGCGGACGCCCTTGCTACGAAGAGACATTTGGTGAGCCGATACACCTAGGAATTAACAGCTGAACGTAACATAAATTAAGTTGAACAGCTGGTGCATCACACACACACACACACACACACACACACACACAGACATAATTTATTTATATATCATAATAATAATTCTCTCTCACACACATACGCATGTATTTGTGTAAATTAAGTTCTTCCCCCTCCCTCACCAGTCTTCAATGATTTCTTTCCATCCTGAAGTAAAGCAAGTAAAGCAATACTACGAATGCACAAAATCATTAAATAAATGAAAATTATACATGCTCCACATCATACGGTGGAGTGCTGGCCCACAGCTTTACGATTACAAAATTATTTCTTTAAGTTTTTCATTATTTCCCTATTAACTCAACAGAATCAACCTGTAAGCCTGCAAGATTTGTCCTTTTCCGTTATGGAGCCATCCGCACCCTCTCGTGGCGTGTTAACAAAACATCTGCCCTGCGACACATCAATCTGGCTGCCCTGGCCAGCTTTTAGCCAGAGCCACCAAAGGGCAGAGGTGGTCACCCTCCGGAGGGCGACCCTCATGAGGGCAGACCTCACCCTCACCCTCCGAAAACTTGTGAGGGTGAGGGTGTGTGAGGGTGAGGGCGAGAACGACCCGTGAGGGTGAGGGCGTGTGAGGGTGAGGGCGAAGCCGAGCCGTGAGGGTGAGGGCGTGTGAGGGTGAGGGCGACTGGTGAGTCGTGAGGGCGAAAGGCAAATCGTGAGGGTGAGGGCGTGTGAGGGTGAGGGCGACCTGTGAGTCGTGAGGGTGAGGGCGAAAGGCGAGTCGTGAGGGTGAGGGCGTGTGAGGGTGAGGGCCATGTCAATCCGTGAGGGTGAGGGTGCGTGAGGGTGAGGGCGAAAGGCTAGTCGTGAGGGTGAGGGCGTGTGAGGGTGAGGGCGAAAGGCGAGTCGTGAGGGTGAGGGCGTGTGAAGGTGAGGGCCATGTTAATCCGTAAGGGTGAGGGCGTGTGAGTTTGAGGATGAAGTCGAGTCGTGAGGGTGAGGGTGTGTGAGGGCGAAAGACGAGTCGTGAGGGTGAGGGCGTGTGAGGGTGAGGGCAAGGAAAATCCGTGAGGGTGAAAGGCGAGTCGTGAGGGCATGTGAGGGTGAGGGCGAGCCGTGAGGGTGAAGGCGTGTGAGGGCGAGGCATGAAGGTGAGGGAGATTGAACGAAAATGACCACCTCTTGTTTAAAGTTGGATCCGAACTACAATGTGCCTCCTCCACCGGGTCTAGTAAGAAATAGGCTGTAATATTTTTAATTCGTTTCATGGTGTTTCTAGTCTAAAAACGAATTTTTATATTGCCTATGAATACCTATTAGTATTAGATGAGTGCCTATTTTGCTTAATCGTCCCTAAAATGCCTATTTTGCAATTTTTGCTTACTTTATCTTTGTTATGCGCCTTTGGCTTTCCCTATGTTGAATGTAAGCCTTCGTTGACGTTGAACTGAGTGAAAGCCTCAATCGGGGTAAGGAAACTGGACAACCTGTTAGTGACTCATCATCATCATATATGTGGACGTAACGACGTCAGATCTCCCCTTCTTTTTTTTTCCCCTGAAAGATTTGTGGGAATCAATCAGTACTCATTTGCTTTGTTGTGCCTGTGAAAAAATGTTGTTGTATGAGGAGGTATCATGTGTTTCAAAATGACAAGGGATATGACAGCCAGAAATGTATTAATCAGTGGCGTGCCAAGAGGGGATCGGTGGAGTTTTAACCCCTCCCCTTTGCTCCAGTATTATTTTAAAAAAGTGAAAGGCAGTAAATGATAGAAGTTACTGCGAAAATCCTGGACACGCCACTGGTATTAATTAATAATTCATCTTCGCAGGGAATTGTGAAATAAAGTAATTCTGATATAAAGAACTTGCACTAACCATTTGGCCAATTTGAACAAATACCTCAATTTCGGATGGCATCCCATTTCGCCTAACCGCCTAAACCGGTCGGAAGGGGGAATGAGGGAAATTTTGATCCAAGTAAACACCAAACAATTCCCAACATGTGCCCATGCCAAATAGTCAGGTGTTGCTCCGAAAAAGGAGCATTGTCACACAATCCAGCAGCCGGGGGTGTTTGTTATATTTTCTATAAGATAAAGGAAAATATGACTCCATTTCTTGGTCGATCTTTTAGTAGGCAAAAACAATCCTCCACTCGACCCCCTTCAATCTCTGACTTTAGTCGGATTAGAAATTCTAAGCTGCTTCATTGACGCTTAATGTTCTGCTTGTTCTTGTTTTATCTAACCTAACCAGGTGTGTGATATCAAGGATAACTAAGAATGACTTTCATAACTTGCACCGGAGTTCGGGCATTTATTTTGGTTAGAATAGGCAGACAAAAAGGCATTTATAATGTGGAAAATAGGCACCAAATTAAAAAATAGGCACAATAAATAAAAATAAAGTGGGAAAGTTCCAAATAATTTATCTCTATAATTTCATTTTAAAATCAACATGTAAACAACATATTTACTTTCATTTGTTGCCTTGATTACACACAACCACTAGCTTTTTTTTGTTTTTTGCTTTCTTGAACATTCATTGATAGCCGTCTGTCAGAAAGAATGATTTTCATAACGAGAATGATCTCATTTGACCACCCATGAAATAGGCTATTGTAAGAACTGGATTCATATCGTGAATAAAATATTTTTTCTGGTTTAAGAATATCACAAATCGTTTTCAAGTTTTCCAGTTCTACATTTTTACTCATTACACCTTTGCACTTTTCTGCAACAGCTAACGTTTTCTCCCGACACTTCAATTAGTAGCTGCACCGATTCCTCAAAGACTTTAATGGATAAGAGTTTCACCTCTTTTTCCCAGCTTTGTAATTGTTTCTGGCAACTGGCAACATCGTAATGTGCTAATAAATAATGTTTTTGAAAGAAAACTAAGTTATGTACAATTTTTTAAAAACACATTCTAAAAATGTCATTGAAAATTAAAAAAATAGGCGTAAAAAGTAAAGATATAGGCAGTAGGGTATAAAGTAGGTAAAACAAAAAAGTTTCTAAATGTACATATATTAAGACAATTTTTTTCAATAAATGCAGCATGAAAAAAACAGGCATTTCGGCCTGTGGAGAGACCGTTACATTTCATAAATCACATTATACGCGTACTGTGCCGATAAGCAGTTAGGCAAAGGGGATTAGGCGAAACTGGACTACATGCAATTTTGTGTTCAATTGTACGCACAAAAAGGGATGAAAAGCAATTTGCATCCTTTTAACCCAAAAAATATTTTAAATGTTGTTCCAATTAAAATTTCTGGGAAGAAATGAAATAGCGTTACCTATTGCGCTAATTGCGCACAAATGTTTCATTGACAATGGATTATAATTTTAATCATATTCTCATTTGCATGAAAGCTAAGATAACATAACCTGATTAATTGAAAGCATTTGCATTATTTTATTTTTGTACGATTATATGACCTGTTTATCTGTGTATGTGCATCAAATAATAGAATAAGAAAGATTTGATTTTGATCTTCTAAGTGCACATGTTCTGGTGAGCCAAGAGAGGCCATTATCCAAATTATTAGAATTATATTATTTAGTAGGAGAGACAATGAGCAGGTTAACCGAATGGGCATAAAGGTGTAACTTTTCTCAAAGAGGGCAAGTAAAATATGCTGCAAAATTCCCTTCTGGTGGAACTGTATTTTGTTTGTAAAAGAATAAATACAAATGACGTATTAAGTACAAAAATGTGTTGAATTTAATTGTACAGTGTCTCAAAAGTTTTAGGACAACGACATTTTAAACTAGGCAACCCAATTTACACAAGCCGTTGGTGGGTTGCGTGCAGAGTTAGGCTCAATTTTCAGGGTTGCCACATGCACAATAGATATTTATAAAATACGCAAAAGAAATATAAACAAGTATTATTGTATAAAATTATTAAAAATATCACTATTATATCGCAAATGACAAAATTCTTTCTGAAAGGAAAAAATAGGTTTTCTAGTATTTCATCGCTGATGAGTCTACAGTAAGGAAAAGAGGTGAGAGGAAACGAAAGGTTACAAAGGAGAGGAGAAAGAGAAATCGAAAGGAGAAGAGGAAAAGTAGAGGAGAGAAGAAAGATAGGCTAGACGAGGAGAGGAGATGTAGTTAGGAGAATGGAAAAAGATTCGAGAAGAGATGAGGAAAAAAGAACAAAGAAGAGAAAAGAGGAGGAGACGAGAAGAGGGAAGTGGAGAGTAGGGTAAAGGAGAGAAACAGAGAAGAACGAAAAAAGAGAGAATAGTGCAGTGGAGTCGGAAATCTAAGACAGGAAAGGAGATAGGAGGAGTGGAGAAGAGTGGGATGGAGATAAGATGCGAGAAAAGTAGGGAAGGCGATATGAGATAAAAGCAGAACGGAAAGAGGGGAGAGAAGAAGGAGATGGAACTGGAGAGAAGAGGTAGTTGCAGAAAATATCGTCTGAGCGTCAAGAAGGGATGCATTAGTCAGATTATCGACATGAAACATTCAATGACATTTTGAAATGTATTGGAGAATATATTAGATCGGTGCGAAATGCCCTTTGGCTGAGTTCAGAGCAAATTAAAATCTTCCATGTAAGATCTTTGATTTTACCTGCGATTACACCACTAAAAAAATGAACGTAATTTTTAATATTTATAAGAATTATTCAATTTTTCTCCACTTCTCGGTTCGTTGAAATGGAGATTTTGTAATTCAATATTTCCCCTCCCCCCATAGTTAATTCTAAACTGAATCATTCCGTTTCACACGGCGTGGACAATGAACACAATGGGATATGTCTAAAACTTACGAAAATTTTCTGCCACCGGAAGGGTTTGAACCTACGACCATCAGATTGACAATCCTGAACGGTAGACACTACCCTACAAGCTTTAGCTCCTTAAACCAGGTAGAAGAACCATTACACCACGCCTTTACCTTCGAATGAAACAATAATTTTTTTTAAGTATTCTGTCCCTCCAATATTGTAAATGTCGTTTGGTATACGTGTAGTTGAACTTTTACTTTAATTTTGATTTGCTTTTTTGTAGTATAACCGATATCTTCGAGAAATAATTTTCGAAGTGATTAAAAACGAGAATATTGGTAGTTGTGAAAATGCGAGTTATTTCTTCTAACTTATTATTGTGATTAGACATTACTAATGGAAAATATCTAGAGGCTTGAACATTACAGGACGATGTTCTTTTCCTGTGATACTGCAACAGACAAAATGCTTGTTTACTGATGCAAGTCTTGTGTCCACAACAGTCTTATGAAATGTATTTGCTGTTGCGTAAGATAACACGAAATAATTACACCTGCAACGTTATACGTAAACAGGCGGAAAATTTTATTCATAAAATCACTTCACATTTGACAGTGTTAGTCAAGAGAGACTCGTGGGACACTGTGTTAAGGTGCTGGACTAAATCCTTCTAATTTTTCTTCCTCGAAGAACAACAATTTCTAAGGAAGAGCAACAGTGATGATCTTTCTTATTTCTTTTAAATGCTTACACTTTCCTTTAATTGGGTTAAAAATAAATAAGAATATTGCTTGCATTTATGTCATTGAGGTAGACCAGAGAGAGAGACAGACAGACAGACAGATATTACAAAATAGTTCAAATAGTGCGAGCGCCATTAAAAGGTCACGATAATTCTATGTTGCGTACTTAGAATTATTCATACAATAAAGAACATGTCTAATTGTGAGTTAACAAAAAAACAATAATAAAGAGACATTTTCGCATCACGATTGCAGTTCGAAAAAGTCGGGACAGGGATTGAAAGTAACGCACTGTCCTGACTAAATCGGTGAATCGGACGTCTGGTAGCCTTGCACCAATGATTATAAAACTAAAACCACCTAATATTGCAGCTTGAAGACTTTTCCGCAAGAAACAGATTCATTTATACAAAAGCAAAATTGAAATTTTTACACATCCTTGCATCCTTGCATTGAACTCAAGTGGGAAACGTGGTAAAATTAGCATGTCCTGAATTGGCACACATATAAATTGTTATTTCATTAATATTTGTCAATGTCTTTGAAGCAGTACACAATTATCGTTAGAGTATCATAATTCTTGATCTTATATATAAAAATATCCCGTTGAACGTGTGTCAATTCATTTATTTGTTTATTTTTTTTTATAAATTCATATGCAGAACAATGTAGCCACTATATACTGCTATTACAAATAATGTTACCATGCTCTTGTTAATGGAAGGGATTCTTTTTTAAGGAACATCTAGTATGGAGGATCGAACGTGGGACCGCAATGCTTTCAAGAACTCTAACCAATACACTACGCTCTTTGTTTTCTTGGAGCTACTGTTCCTAATTATTCTGTCGCCTCAATATTGTAAACGTTATCTGCAAAAAAGAAGTTAAATACTCAGATATAGCTCTGTACTTCTAGAATTACTTTATACACATGCATTTGAAATGTAACTCTGAATTTCTTTCTTCGTATTAGTATATCTAAGCTTGTGAATATATTTTATTTGTAATTTTATAACGGTTTCATGAACATCTACGAAATAGTTCCTTATAACTTGGAATATGGTGAATAGATATGAAATGTCTTGAAATTAATTTTCGACCACCAGATTTTGGCAAGAGAATTATGTGTGATCCGTTACCAGTTATTCATTGCTTAAACAAACGTTTTAAAACTATGTGGAATTTTCATTCTGGGATAAGTTCTTTACTTGCTACATGTATGCGAACTACACTCTGTCCCACTTATCTCTGGAGCAGGTGAACGAAAACAAGTATTTGAGCAGCGATGAACACGTGAGAGGAATGGAATTGCGTAGATACAATGGAATACAGATTGTCTTCGAGCTTACATTGTTAAAAAGGAGCGGATACACGTATACTATCCCAATAATTATTCAATACGGTTTTTTGTTTGTCAGAAATTATCACTTAAACTATTGCATGTTGAGCTGGTGCCTACCTAGCCGCCTCTGATGACATCTACCATTCTTCAGATTCTCTTTAAAATTCGACTCTGGTCACTTGTAACTTGCTGGGTGCAGAAACTGTGCATCGAAGCACAGTGTTTTGAGATAAGAAGCGGCCTTGAATAGCGTGAGTGAGTCACTTTGATCGCGAGCAAGCTAGACTACCAAGCTTGTCTGCCTTTGAAAACCAAGTCATTTTTTTCACGGTTTCCGAACGCGATTGCTATTGTAGAAGTATATATTCTCTCAAAAGAGCAGAAATGAAATTCGACCAATGTTCTCCCGTCGATTAAAACCAAATATTATCTATTAAACGAAAAGTTCACGATTGTCAATAAACGGTTTAACCTATCTGAGCATAAGGTGAATGTAAATACTAAATTTAATAGAAAGTTTCTCCAAAATTTCTCTTCCACTGTCTACGTAAGGTCAGTACCCAGGGGAGGGGCCATGTGGGCCATGCTTCCCCCTCGAACTCTAAAATATTTAAATGTGAACTTATAAATAAATAAATACGAAAATAATATCGTCGATTTTTGAAATGTGTAAAAATTTCAATTTTGCTTTTGTATAAATGAATCTGTCTTCAAGCAGCAATATTAGGTGGTTTTAGTTTTATAAACATTGGTGCAAGGCTACCAGACGTCCGATTCACCGATTTAGTCAGGACAGTGCGTTACTTTCAATCCCTGTCCCGACTTTTTCGAACTGCAATCGTGATGCGAAAATGTCTCTTTATTATTGTTTTTTTGTTAACTCACAATTAGACATGTTCTTTATTGTATGAATAATTCAAAGAACGCAACATAGAATTATCGTGACCTTTTAATGTCGCTCGCACTATTTGAACTATTTTGTAATATCTGTCTGTCTGTCTGTCTCTCTCTCTGGTCTACCTCAATGATAGAAATGCAAGCAATATTCTTATTTATTTTTAACCCAATTAAAGGAAAGTGTAAGCATTTAAAAGAAATAAGAAAGATCATCACTGTTGCTCTTCCTTAGAAATTGTTGTTCTTCGAGGAAGAAAAATTAGAAGGATTTAGTCCAGCACCTTAACACAGTGTCCCACGAGTCTCTCTTGACTAACACTGTCAAATGTGAAGTGATTTTATGAATAACATTTTCCGCCTGTTTACGTATAACGTTGCACAGATTTGGTAGTTTGTACACGGTGTAATTATTTCGTGTTATCTTACGCAACAGCAAATACATTTCATTAGACTGTTGTGGACACAAGACTTGCATCAGTAAACAAGCATTTTGTCTGTTGCAGTTAGTGTTGCCCACGAGACGAGACTTTGGCCTGTCTCGTCTCGTGGAAGTCTCGTGGAAAAGCTGTCTCGTCTCGAAAATATTATATTGTCTCGGGGCACATGGTCAATCTCGTCTCGTCTCGAATTTTTAAAAGCCTGTCCCGTCTCGTTCCGTGGACAACACTAGTTGCAGTATCACAGGAAAAGAACATCGTCCTGTAATGTTCAAGCCTCTAGATATTTTCCATTAGTAATGTCTAATCACAATAATAAGTTAGAAGAAACAACTCATTATTCTCGTTTTTAATCACTTCGAAAATTATTTCTCGAAGATATCGGTTATACTACAAGAAAGCAAATCAAAATTAAAGTAAAAGTTCAACTACACGTATACCAAACGACATTTACAATATTGGAGGCCAAGGGGGAACCACATTGACGCCACCCGCGTGGTCGACGGTCATCTTGATGTCAGCCATCTTGAATTCAAATTCAGAATTTTAAATGGGAAGGGGGTGATATGATATATCAAATCAGGCTAGAATTTCACGAGAAATGCAATGGTGAAGGTTTTTTTGACGTATCTTTAACCAGTAAAACGTTATGACGGAATTCTTGTACCAATTTGCTCCTTTTCGAGGTGTTAGAAAAATGCCTTAAAATTTGTTTAGCGCATCGGTAACGCATCGAGATCAAAGTGATGTCTAGGGAGAGAAGTTCGCATGCCATTGCACACGATTTTAATCGGATACATCCAAGAAGAGCTGCGCATTATGAATGGTTGTCGCGAACAATTTAGTGTGACGCTTCCATTGAATTAAAAGTCCTTCACAGTGACAACGCCGTTTCGTTTCTATCTGGAACTGGTGATGGTGAGTGGTGAGGCGGTGGAAAAACGTATGTCAAGTGGAAATCGCCACATATTAATAAATTATGAAATTATATCTCAAACGTTTGCACATAGTTAGCACATGAATGCACACTATGTATTTTTATAAGCACACGAATATTAATCAAGATATTAATGAGTTTATTGTGGCGATTCTGGCTTGATATCATGATAAAATCGCCACAAATCAAAAAAATATTTTTCAGCAACAAAATTGTACTACCTTTTAGGCATTCGTTTAACACACGGAAGCACACTATTCATTGCCAGTTGATCTCACCGAGGGACGAGAAGCATGTGAAAGAAAAGTGTTGTATGTGAACTGTGGCTTCAACAGGACAATAAATATTGTGATTAGAAAATTAGATATGTGAGATTGATTAATCTATCTCTGCTAGACTAGCTACTCCTCAGTGCACGTCACTCCGTATTTTACTTGATCCGGAAAGAAGGTTCTACCTCACTCAAATATTATGAGATTTCAATCGAAGTTGTACCAATTACACCTGAATGTAGTCAGTTCAGTGCCATGAATCTAACCTTTAGTGATCAGAGTGAGATTAAATTTGCTCGGATCATAGAATGCATCACCGTAAATCAATTTCGGTGCAGTGGCGGCGATTGGATTTCAAAACCGGCAGGGGCAATGTGCCAAAACTAGGGGGGGGGGGCAAAGGCAGTATATTTTCCTTTGTAGATAAGGTTTAGCAAAGTACGAGGGCAAAAGTGGCGAAAAGTTGGGGGGTAATTGCCCCCTCGCCCTCTAATCGCCGCCACTGCCTCGCTGTTGTATTTCTTTTTTCATGACATAGGACCTCCAATAATTATTTTAAACTTTCGTTTCAGAAGTAACTCAAAGAAAAAAATGGTTGCTGGAGGGTAATTTAAAGGGAAGTTTTCCCAACTTCTTTAGATTTTCTTGTTGTCAAGAAATTTCGGGGAGGGGTTGTAGCCCCTTATTCCCCCCTCCTCCGCGTACGCCAGTGGGGTAAGCAAATTGTGTGTCTGCTAGTAGTGGATTCCCGAGATCCTTAGATTTCAAAGCGACAGCGTGGGCACTACATTATATGGGAGTTAACCAAAGGGAACCCCACGATACAATTAACCATAGAAAATAATTGTAGAAATTGACTGACATATTTAAAATTATTTTACAGTACTATTGTACTTGTACTTTGATTGTTGGTCTGTCTCATTCATTTTCTCTTTTCAAAAACTTCCACCCAGTACATTATATTTCCATGTCAACTCTGTCTTCAAAACTCTTCATTCACCAAGCTATAGTAAATGCTCCTGTTCCTTCTGTGAGATTACCATCATGGTTTCCAAGAATGAATGTCTTTCTTCAAATCGAATCTGTTCCTCTTACAACAAAGGATGGGGTGGAGGTAGGGGTTTTGAACACCTGCGGGGCGAGTTTTCCTTTTCCATGGAATTCTAGTAATTGTCACGTAGTGAGATCAAGTTCAACATATTTGTGCAGAGGATGAAGTGATCCCACAACTTAGATGTTTACATATCAATAGCTTGCGGATTTTTTGCGTATTTGCCTTTTTCATTCTTTCGTAGTAAAACATAGGCTTTAATATTTTTAATTCGTTTCATGGTGTTTCTAGTCCAAAAACGCATTTTTATATTGCCTATAAATGCCTATTAGGTGAGTGCCTATTTTGCTTAATCGTGCCTAAAATGCCTATTCTGCCATTTTTGCTTATTTCAGCTTTGTTACGCGCCTTTGGATTTCCCTATGTTGAATGTATGCCTTCGTTGACGTTGAAATGACAAAGCCTCAATCGGGTTAAGCAAACTGGACAACCTGTTGGTGACTCATCAGTCATCACCGTGGACACCTACAGCCTAACTACCCTTTCTTTTTTCCACCTGAAATCTTGTAGCAGTCAATCCGTACTCATTTTCTTTGTTGTGCGTGTGTGTGAAAGGAAGTAGACAGTTATCTGTGGAGATATCATGTTCATATTTTTAAAAATGCCAAAAGTACAAGACTGCCAGATGTGTAATGATTTAAAAATGGATTTCTGCTAAAGTTTGTTTAACCACAGACGGAAAATTTGACTTTTGTTATTCAGCATCGCTCTTCTTCCACTTTTGGCTAATCGCGAGGATTCGGATGAGGGATGGCATGATGACATGTATGAAGGAACACTCGCAAAGAACATCCATGCCCTGCTGTGCTATCCACTTCCCCACGGATATCGGCCCCACTGACAGCTTGTGTTAAATTACTATACAAATAAATATTCTATCCCACATACACATACCTATATAGTTTTACAAAACATCCTTGCTCAAAACTCAGGTTCTCTGTACGTGATTTTAGGCTCCTCTGAAAATGTTTTTCTACCTATCGCGTTATTAGGAAACAAGAATAAATGGTGAACAATGCACACCGAGATGAACCCTCTTACATTGCCTCAGTTCTGAATGAAACAATGCTAAGTTATGTGAAAAACTTAGTGTAGTGCCTTTGTGTTACATAAGTCAAACGATGCTATTTATTCTATAATGTAATGCCATACAAATTAACAGCTCACGTATTGGTGTAATGTGCGCAATCAGCGCAATGAGTAACGCAACTTCATTTCTTCAGATACATTTTATTGGGAACATCCACAATTTATTTTAAGGGTGCATTTTTTTTCATAACTTGCAAACAATTGGGCATGAAACTGGTGGAATTTACGTAAAAATGGCAAAGGCAATAGTGGCAACGGAAAAAGTGGCAAATTGAAAATGGCAAACGGATAAAATGGCAACGATAAAAATGGTGAGAATAAAAGTGGCAAATACAATTATTATGATTTTACTTGAAAATTGAGAAATTTCTCGTATTTCACAGTTTGAAATTAAAATTTAGTATAATGGTATATTTTTGCAGATATATTTACAAGAAGTATAACTTGCACATGTAGCTCAATATCGGACACACTGGACGGAGCAGAATTAAGCCTGAAATCTTCTTCATTAAGTTTTAGCCTAATCTACGAATTTCCATTGATTGTTTTTGTTTATTTTACTTAAATTTTCTTGGATGATCGCGAAGATGAGGATGTGTGATGATTAGGGTACGGATTTATAGGCACTAAAAACCTCTGAAATAGGCAGGCAATAGGCACCAAAATGATGCAAATAGGCACTTAAAAAGGACTCTAAAATAGGCAACTAAAATAAAAATACATTAAAATAGGCATTTTTTTCCTTCCAATGCACATGCATACTGTATTAGCATTCCAGTTTACATATAAAAGTGCTCTAACAATTCACAAATTTCAGAGAATCGTCAGTTAAAGTAATTCTCGCAGAAATAACTTGAGCTAACGATTGTTACGTGAATAATTGCTCTGAAGTGATGAAAAAAGGATTTGCATCATTTTAACAAAAAATATTTTAAAGGATGTTCCGATTAAAATTTCTCCGGAGAAATGAATTTCTGTTACCCACTATACTAATTGCGCACATATATTTCACAAACAATTGACAATAGTTTGAATGAAATGATCATTTGCAGGGAAGCTAGGATAACACAACCTGGTTAATTTATTTATTTGAATGTATTTTACTTGCACTTTTTGCACGAGTAGATGAGCTGTTCATCTGTGTATGCGTATAACATTTTAGAATAAATAATATCGTTTGACTTAGTGTCAGTGCTCGAAGTGAGTCGGCATGCGAGCGGATGGCATCCTCGCAACTAGCGCCAAGACACGCTATTAGTGTAAATCTCCATATTCAACACAAAGCCACTAAACGAAGTTTGTCACATAACATAGCATTGTTACATTTAGAACTGAGGTAATGTAAGCTGAAGGCTCGTCACAGTGTGCATTGTTCACCATTTATCCTTGTTCCCAAACAACGCGAGAGGTAGAAAAATATTTTCTGAGGAGTGGGAATTTATACGTGAGCAGCTCAGAGTTTTGAACAAGTGCAATACATAAAACTATACATATGTAGTACCTAGGTACATGTGATATTTCCCATGTGAAAGAAATTGTTTATTTGGAAGTAATTTAACAGTTAAAGATGTCTGCTTCATACAAGCTTGACAGAAAATTACTTTTCCGTGTGGGGACGACCTCCGAGGCGGAGTTGTTAGTACAACAAGGCTACAACTCAGGGGTCCCGGGTTGGAATCCCGGCCTGTGCATGGGTGTTCCTTGTGAGCAGTGTCGTGCCCAGGATTTTCGAAAGGGAGAGGTTATGTATATTTTTCTTGGTAGTCAGCCCTCATTTTGTCATATTTTCCTACCATTGACGTTCTTTTTTTTAGGAATACTGGGCGAAAGGGGGTCATAACCCCCATCAAGCCCCCCTTGTGCACGCCACTGCTTCTGAGTGTCTCTTCATCAGTTTCATCATATCACTCATCCTCATTGATGCGATTAGCCAAACGTGGAGAAAAGCGGCGCTAAATAACAAAAATCAAGTTTTCAACCGTAAAACAACCTTCTGCATCAATCCATTTTTGATTAATACACTTCTGGCTGCTTGTGCTTAGGCATTTTTAAACATATGAACACGATATCTCCACACATAACTGCCTATCTCCTATCACACGCTCAACAAAGCAGATGAGTACTGGTTGACACCAGAGGCTTTCTGGTGGGAAAAAAGGAAGTAGTGGGTTCAATTTTGGCGAATACCATATTTCAGTTAGTTCAATTTAACCAATGGCTTACCTTCTTCAATGTAGGGAAAGCCAAAGACGCATAAAAAAGCTGAAGATATCAAAAAATGGAGAATAGGCATGTTTAGGCACGATTAAGCAAAATAGACACTAACCCTCAAAATAGGCATTTATACGCACTAAATGCGTTTTCGGACTATAAACGAACTTTAAACATTAAAGCCTATGTTTTTCTGCAAAGGAATAAAGAAGGCAAATAAGCAAAAATCCGCACCCTAGTGATGATACTTTAAAACTGAAGAAGGGACACTCACAAAGAACACCTATCCAGGCCAGGATTCCAACCCGAGACCTGTGCCATCGTAGCGCGCAGTACTAACTACTCCGCCGCGGAGTAGTTCTCTTAGAAGAAGGAGATGAAAAACGGTTGTAGCAGCAATACCGACCTGTAGTTTAACTTTAATGTGGTGACATGATGACAGTGTGGCAGCGGGTGGGATGATCTGTGAAAATGTTGCTAACTCGGGGAAACCATGCCCCCTCACTTCGAGCACTGCTCATCCTCTTTTTTTAAAAAGTGATAGGTAGAAAAACAAACCCTGTCCTGGATACGTTTTCGGAGTAGCCGAAAATCACGTAACCAGCTGATAGTTTTAAACAAGGCCATTACGTAAAATTACATATTTTTCCCATGTGGGAAATAAATATTAATCTGTCTTTTGATTTTAGGGTGTTTTTTTGAAGTGCTTATTTTTTATTTATTTTTGTGCCCATTTGTCTGCCTATTTGAGGGCTTTTTAGTGCTTTTAAATCCGCACCCTCATTGTTAGACATTATACACGTACACATTAATATCTACTGTTTTCCGGGCTCGGTTTAAAAACTGAAAAGTGGAGTTTGATCTTTCCAATTTCCCTTCAATTATGTCCATGGAATGATAACTATCAATTTTATTGTATTGTCTTCACACATGCATATTTCTCAACATTTATCCCTTAATAATCATGTAATGTAATTTTATCATAAATCGATTGTTTTTTAAATAAAAATGAGAACTTAGCAATATTCCAGTGGTTTCGAGGCCAAATATCTGACGCATACATAAAACATAAAAACTTTCACTGTCAAACGGGAGGAAAGCAAAGTAACAAGAGGATAAAAAATAACGGATCCTGGTGTGTCTTACAGTACCAAGTTTAGTTTTAAAAAACATATGTATCCACTATGTCGTAAAAAAAGGGTACAAAAAATTCGGTTTCTGTCAGATGTCGTGGATAAGATCTGGCAAAGCGTAAAAAATATTAGAAGTTGTTGATTGATGTGATGAATAAAGATAGAACTCTAAAAGTAGTCTGCCAATGTTTTCGACATTGTGAAACAAAACATCGCAGTGTCTGCATGCCAATCGTATATTTCTTTAACTTTCCTATTGTTTTTTTTGCACTTGACAATTAATTAATTAAATATTTCCTCAATTATAGTATCAGTTACATTTCTATATATATATATATATATATATATATATATATATATATATATATATATATGTGTGTGTGTGTGTGTGTGTGTGTGTGTGTGTGTGTTTTTGCATGCATTCTTTTACAACATACTTGTTTCTCTTAACATATTGCCCTCTCACCCCACATGAGTCCTTTTTATTCCTCTTCTTATCTATGTTCCTCGTTTTTTAATTTACTTGTTGTTGCTATCCCCTCATACTACCCAGGTCTTGTGAAATATATGCCGTCAAATATTTCTCAGTGTTTACATTATGTATAGATATGTAGACAGAGGCAAAGGAATTGATAATGGGAAAGAAATAATTTAATAATTCCCATTCAGTATCGATGCCTCATATGCAAACAGGTAGGAGCAAGCGAGTACTCGACTGTTTCCCCTATTGACAATGACGTTACTGTAATCACATTCGTTAAAGGAACAGCATTCATATCATGACGATCAGATTTCCATTTACCTGGTAGAGGTTAAATCAACAAATTTTCTTGACGGAAAATAAACTAAACTAAATGTTTGGTAATTGAAACGTTGTGTTCTCTTAAAATCGAGACGAATTACATGGGGTGTAGGCAGTAGTAGCATATGATATTCGTAGTATCTTTGCCATAACCCACTCTGTTAAACGCATGTGATTATTATGTGATTATTTATTAATCGAAACACTGACCGTGTATTATGACGGATTTCTTCCGAAAAAAAAATGAAGTGAAATAGTTTTTTGGGGAGAGAAAATGAAATGAAAAGTTTCATGTGCCCAGATATGGGTTTTTCTTTGTGTTCCCTCGCCTATTCCTTATTCATGTATCTTTATCGTTGCTATTCTAGAGAAGTATAATTGGAACGTGAAGAAACCAAAATAAGATTTGATTGATTGATTGATTTGCTTTATTGTACTCTGCTTTTGTGCCAATTTTGGCTAATTGCAAAGATGGGATGCGTGATGAGATGATATGACGAAATTAATGAATGGTAACTCACAAACATCCATGCACAAGCCGACAGTCGAACCCGGGACCCCTTGCGTCGTAACGCGATGTGCTAACCAATCCGCATCAGAGGCCGGTTCAAAATAAGAAGAAAAAGAAGCAATGTACATTGCCCATCAACAAGGTAGTAATATTTTATATTCGTTATCAAGGGATGTAGTTTGTTAGACGTAAACTTTATGCTCAAATAAGCTAATATCTACTGCACCTATCAATTACAATGGGAGAAGAACTAAATTGTCCACCAGCTAGAAGTGGAATCCTTGGATTCCAAAACGCAGAGGTGCAACGACGAATTTTTGTCGGGGGGGGGGGCAAGTACCAGGGTAAAAGTACCAATAGTTGTAGTAGTAGTAAAAAATGACATTATTATTATTATTATTATTATTATTATTATTATTAGTAGTAGTAGTAGTAGTAGCAGCATCAAAAACGTTATTATCCTGTTAAATTACGCAAAAAGGGGGTAGAAGTCGGTGCTAAAGTATTTGTTTGGTCAGACGATTTGAAATATCTTTTCAACACGTTCAATTTCACATTAGCTAATAATGGAAAACAATCACACAAACTGTATTTTTGAATGACAGAAAATGCACGATAAATGCATTCTGATTATAATTCTTTTCGTACACATGACATGTATAACTTTCATGTACATCATATGTTGAACACATATGCAACATGGAGCGACATAAAATAAGAAAATACATATGCAACATGCTGCCACTAAATTATGTACAAATTCAAAATTTATTCAATACGTATATGTACAACAGATGTATGTTGCCTAAATATATTACATTACAGAAAACAATTGTATTGCGAAAAAAGCGTATATGAAAATTTTTAGATCCCATTTTTCCAAACTGAAAAGAATATTGATTTAATATGATGCAAATAATTTCACGGGTCGTCATGGCATTCTCTCTTTTATAGCTTTTTTTAAATTTCGATCGCTCAGCGTCCATGGCCGACTCCCGCCGCCCCCTAACTACGGCTCTGAACTTGACGAAATTGAGAAAACCAGACAGTGCGAGCGAAGCGTGCAAGAAAATTTTACGAAATGTATTTTTATTTGCACAAAATTTGAAATCAAGGTGGGGGGGCAATTGCTCCTATGTGCCCCCTGGAAATGCCCTTGGCCGTCAACGTTTGCCCTTAGAATTGACTTCCGTCGAAGCTTTGGGGGGCAATGCCTCCCTGCTCCCCTGTAGTTGCGCCACTGTCAAAACGACAGCGTGGGCACTAGTCTGTTTGACAAAGGAAAGTTTATTTAACCACGACAAGATACAATCAGCGATTCACGAATCAATGAAAAATAATTTTTGAAATTGACTGACATATTCAAAATTGTAGCACAGTACTACTGTACTTTGATTGTTCTGTCTTCATAACCACGAAATTTATGCCTCGTCAATATATTTCCCCCTTTTAAAAGCTTCTACGTTCTATTTAGTGAACATATTTCCATTTCCAAGCTGACTTCAAGTTACTCTAAATACTCCTGTTTGCGGTGTAGATTTCCATCACGGTTTCCAAGAAGATCAGTGAATGGAATGTTGTTTTTCAAATCCAAACTGTCCTTGCAGACAAGAGGGTGGGGGTAGGGGCTTTGAACGCCTGCGGGGCAAGTCTTTCTCATGTATGGAATTCCGGTAATGTTGACGTAGTGAGATCAAGTCCAACATCTCTGGGCAGAGAATGAAGTGATACAACTCAGATGCTTGTATATTATCACTGTTATAGTGTGATAAACAACAAGAAATAAAGACGGAGCAGTTGCATCTTCCATTGATAAGGTGTTTATAAAGTGAACGCTACTGTCAGTGACCCACCCACAATACTGTATATGACACGATTTTTGTGACAACGTATAGTTAAAAATAATAAATATATTAAAAATAATAATTATATTTGATGTAAATTAATTATGCAATATATAACTCAAATAATCTTAGTCCAAAATGATACTCATTGTTAAACCTTATTGCTTAATAAAGAAAATTTATTATTATTATCATTATTATTAACTTCCATCACATGAATGAGTTAACAATTTCGTGTCATTTCAATGTATGAAATGCACGTGGTAAAGGAATCAGTTATTTCTTCAAACATCGCTAACTCTCTACGGAGGGCAACCCTCATGAGGGCAGACCTCACCCTCACCCTCCGAAGACTTGTGAGGGTGAGGGCGAGATCGATCCGTGAGGGTGAGGGCGAAAGGAGAGTTGTGAGGGTGAGGGCGTGTGAGGGCGAGGGCGAAAGGGAAATCGTGAGGGTGAGGGCGTGTGAGGGTGAGGGCGAAATGCGAGTCGTGAGGGTGAGGGCGTATGAGGGTGAGGGCGAGAGGCAAGTCGTGAGGGTGAGGGCGTGTGAGGGTGAGGGCAAAGCTGAGCCGTGAGGGTGAGGGCGTGTGAGGGTGAGGGAGACTGGTGAGTCGTGAGGGTGAGGGCGAAAGGCAAATCGTGAGGGTGAGGGCGTGTGAGGGTGAGGGCAAAGCTGAGCCGTGAGGGTGAGGGCGTGTGAGGGTGAGGGCGAAAGGCAAATCGTGAGGGTGAGGGCGTGTGAGGGTGAGGGCGAAGCCGAGCCGTGAGGGTGAGGGTGAGGGAGGTTGAACGAAAATGACCACCTCTGCCAAAGGGTCCAAGTAGAAAGAGACGACTTTGAATTACCCAATGGGAGACAAGTTTACATGGAGGGGAAATGCATGTTCCAATTGCTAAGGGCTGAAATAAGGCCAGAGTGCCATCGTTGAAGTCTGCTGATGTCCTCAGTGTTGCGAACTGCACGGATAAGTGCCCTCGTATAATGTATACTACCAGCGTTGTAGCATATCAACCAATAGTTACAATTTTAATATTTTAAAATATATTATATAGTTACAAAATAGGGTAAGCATACCAGTTATTGGCACTTTAAGAGGAACTAGTTGGAAAAAAATGAATTACAGATATTGTATCAGTCCTTTTTTTGGGTTTCGGTATTTTATAAACTTTGACACCTGTTCTGAAGTGAAATCGATTGAAAGATAGTAAAAACAGAAAGCAGTTATTTAATTATATAATTTTTTATTCAGAACCTGATAGTGTCTGGTTGTTGTCATACACTGACCAGTTATTGTCACATTTGTGCCCAGTTATTGACACTCCATATTTCCAATGTGCTAAGCCTCTAACATTCACAGTTATTGTAGGATACGTAGTAGCTAAGCCTATAATGTAATTATAAAACAATTCAAATTGGAAGATGCGTAATGACAATTATGAAAGAACTAAGAAAATTAAATCAATTAAATGATTTAAAAATACCGAAAGTCTGTACCAGTAGTTGTCAGTGTGAATGCTGGTAATTGAAACTGGTGGCAACTTCTGGTTAACATAAAGCTATGAAAGTCAGAACGCTCGCATCATCATTCTTATGTTTTAAATAGCATCATGTTAGTGTTAAAAACATGAAAGGTCTATTTCTTCCAAATTGAGAGTTATTGGCCCTTGTGCAAAGTAAATGGGCATCATGCACATTAGCAATACAAATTATTGACACCCGTGAAAGCGTGAAGCGATTAAACAATTTCGTGGCAATGGGACGTCAATGCACTTCCTTTAGGGTCTAGCTAACCGTTAAAGAAGAACCACGTGCAATAATTTCATTACAACAATAAATAACAAGAGAAACATGAAAACATATTCCTTAACCTACCTGCTTAGAATTGAGCAGAAATCTTGAAAATCACAAAAGCCTTCCAGATATACGCGATTTTTCCACAAGAAATAAGAAACGAAGTAGACACCGCTTGCAAATGTCATCAACGGAAGACAAGGTGGGAACAAGACCAATGTTGTCAGTTTCACACAGATCTTAATTTCTACAAATATTCCTCAACGTGCCAAAAAACTGGGCAGTGCCGATTATAGGAAAGCTAACCCTATAAGAGAAACACAAAAATATGATTGCTGACATACGTATGGCATATTATATGTGAAGATAAACGTTTCAGAGCGTTCGGTCTATTAAGACATCTAACACGTCCATAGACACATCCACCTAATGGAGTTGGTAACACTCGCTGGACGCAGTGACGTTTTTACAAGCGCTTTGCGAGGTTACTGTTTTCCGGCGTGTGAATTTATATTTGATTTATTTGTTTTGCACCTCTCTAGATATTCCCGAATTGTACGTACCAGCAGGGAAGGGCTTCAAATGTAATCAATCAACTTTCAACTATTCGAAGATCGAATTATGTGGAAACCCAAAACTTCAGAAACTTTAGTGTAGGCATTGTTTACTGTTTCTACGGAAAGAACTACGTGGTGCCAAAGTGGATTTATGAATATTGCACAGTGTGAAAATTGTTTAAATCATTCGCGTTCGTCTGTTGGATTAAATACGTTTGACAACAGACCAAATGAAGTTCGAATAAATGAAAAACTGCACCAGGACATTCATATCTCCCCTTCAGATACTCGGAGATTGAAGACAATCCTAAAGTACCAGAGCATAATCAGTGGTCAGGCTATATGGGTGTGCACTTTAGTCTCGCATCCAGAAGTGTTATAACACCCCTGTCAAATAGTAGCACCCGTTTGTGAGCACATATTTATGCTTAATATATTGGTAAGTTTGATCAACTTTCACAGAGAATGAGGCTATGATAGAGTTACATATCATGATTTTTTAAAACGGAATTTTTACAAATTTCAAATATTTCGGAAGTTATCCAGCCAATGACGAGAAGAGCGATGGTATTGTGCAAAATATTTGATTTGATTTATTTTTTATTTTATTTCGCGTTTTGTGCATCTTGGATAATTTGCGAAGATGGGGATGAGTGATGAAATGATGAAATTGATGAATGGACATTCGCAAACAACCAAGCCTGAGCGGGATTCGAACACGGAACCCTTGGCGTCGCAGCGCGATGGGCTAACCACTCAGCCACGGGGTCCGGCTTGTGCAATATGTAATTCAGCATTCGATAATCTGACAGAATCACTCAATACATATAAATACCGATCTACAATATCAATACTATTGTCGATTTGCAAGATATTTCGTAAAAACTTTCTCTCAAACTCAGCTGATATTAATGAACAAGGAGAATAATAACATTGGCGTACACCAAAGAAGCCGATCCAACTACCACATGGAGGAAATCATGTAATCGATCTAGCTGTTGTTTATTTCTAATGACAGCCTAATGGAACCAAGTAAATAAAGCGAAATCAAGAAAATAATAAATCTTAAAAAAAATTACAGTACTCACTCAATTCACACTCCCTTGCTTCGTACTTCAGAATTTTTCTTCTCTTCCGCCGTATCTATATATTGCTGCAGTTGCTACAGGCTTTGTAGCTAACTTCCCTCCAAAAATTCAACAATGTTAAATATTAAGTCTCTGCTTTCGCTAAGTACAATTTCCCAATTCATCATGAAATCAAACAGTTTGCACTGAAACAGGTACGAGCTATTGACAGCGCTAAACAATTTTGCAACTCAGTAACAGAAACACACAATGCAAAACAGCTGGCTAATTGATGTACGCTCCCTCTGCGTGGGTTGATAATTCGCCTACTGCACCACAGAGACCGTTTATTTTGGCCAAGATGCACTAAGCAAAGGCAATATCAGGCATGTTTAAAACACCCGTCTCGCTTTCAGTTGCCTTCCTCACCTTCCCCCTTTTCTTCACCTATCATGCACGGGAGACAATAGGAGGGACCTTTTCTAAAAAAAAACAACTAAAAAAAAAACCTCAATTTGCAATGATGTATGGGTTGGCTCGACTCTGTCACACGATCTCTAATGTAATGGTTTTGCAACACTACATTTACTCGCACACCTATCGCTGCGTTCAAAGCTTTCGTAAATGATGCAACCTCCACTCACACGGCGCTCAAGCCAAAATACCCAATCAGCGTCCTCTACGCGACTGCTTCAAGAGCGTCATAGTTAGCGAAACTAACATTGTGTTGAAGCCCCAAGCGCCGTTCGGTCTACGCAGGTTGATATCACTGATCGCACGCTTCTCCACCATCTCTCTTTGTGAAGCGGCGTGGGAATACTTGATGTTTTGAAGGAGAGTTCAATAAATAAGTATAATAATAATGTTTTGCATTACAGATTTATTTCGGTGTGCACGTTCGAATGTGGGAATAGGCAGAAGCCGCTACTGGACGTAAGGAAACAATATCAGGTAGAGTGTTCATTATTTGAGGACTATGTAACGTGAAAGTTCGCCGGGTGCTTTTCTTTAGTTTAATTGCGGCTGGGCCTCATCATTATAATATTTACCTTAAGGCCGGGATCTAATTTATAAGCACCTCGGTAAACGTCACAAAATCAAACGGGTGGAGGTTAATGTTGCGTTGTTCGCAACACCTCAAGTTACTATGAACTTCAGTATCCTTTGTCTTCGGGATTGTAAACAATTATAGAGGGGGGGGGGGGGGGTCAGCAAATGGTCGACAAAATACAAATTTGGCCAAAGGGGTATTCGTAAGATCGAGTAATGTAATAACATAAATAGTACAACTATTCAGTTTCCAAAAATGCGTTACGCACCGTAACAAAAAAAATAATTTATGACACTCCAATACCACTATACTACTTTCGATATTCTACAAATATCACTAACTACGATACCTGATGTATTCTTGCGTACATGCATCTTAACCGCATGTAGAATTGGGAAGGTAACTAGCGTTAATTATGTCAAGAAATAGGCAATTGTCCAATTTTAACAATTTTAATAACAATGCAACTTTTTTTTTTGGCGTTGAACAATCAACAACAAATTTTGAGGTTAACCCCTTTCTTTTGTACAAGCAAAAACCAGGTTAAGTCAATAACTACATTAACCAATTCAATATTTGTTTTCAAGTAACATTCCCATAAAATTTAAGTCAAGTACAAAGTTATCCCCCTTTTAAATACGCATAAAATCGCAACATCCACACAATTTGTGCAATAAGAATTTTCACCGCATTTATCAATAAATGCCTATGTTTTCCAACTCACAATATTACTCAATTGTTCAACAAGACGATTTCATTAAGAACAACGCCTCAATTCATGTGCAAAAAAACTTATAATTTTATTCAACTCCCGTTTCTATCCAAGCTTAACCTTCTTGAATTACATTGCTTAATCAAAAACGTTTCTTACACATTTAATAACAATAACCACCAATTATTATTACTACAGATTCATAAAACTGTGGACAGTCACATTTGAAATAACGGCGCAAAGAATTTACAAAAAATCTTTTGTACGAGGAAGAATGTTTCTCCCTAGATGCTCATTCCCAAACAGCGTAATTTATCGCCTTGTGCAGTTCGACAATAATTTAATCAAATCTTATTATCAAAAAAAAGGAAGTAGTGGGTGGGGGGATTAAATGGCGTTGGCTAAGTCTTGTCACGATTACCTCAAGTACGGATTTGCGACGTACTTTACCAATGCCAACCCAAAGCTTTTCTTAGTAAAAAGTAATGTAAGGGCGTTGCCAAACATCAAACAGTAAGCAGTTTTGCATTCGCGTGTTTCATATTATCATTTTTAAATTTTTGTCCACACGTTTAAACTGGGTGACGTAATATCACGGTCTCGTGATGAACCATTACTTTTACGATGAGCGGTATTCAGATTAGCAATTTTGTGAGGTTTTACCAACTCGAGTAACGAAAGATTTATTTTTGCAACATGACGCGCTTCGTAAGCAATTCACACAATTCGTAGTCAAATAAGAAAATCAGGTTTTTTCCGTCGCACTCCTATTCACCACAAAAATACAACAAAATCCACTTTTGCCTACCTTGTTTTGATTGTGGCAACTTTCTCAGTCCTGGAAAAGGGACACGACTTCCTTTAATTAATGGCAGTCAAATCCACATTGATGAGTGCACGCCTCGGTTGGAATTCCGAAGTAGTACATGTTTCTCGATATCCAATATGACTTCCAATAGCAGTTTGTCAAATGGCCTTTTTTCAAACTCACGCGTCCATTTCACCAACTAGGTACCATATTTGCAAAGTAATACTTGCAAATTTTGCAACAAAGATTCTCGAATTAGACTTAACGAAGCTCGGCAATTTCATCGCGTATTACGACTTACAAGTCAGACAATCAAAGTTCAAACTTCGTTACCGACTACGACATTCTGCAGAGTAGAGTACAAAGTTGTTGGCGGTACCAGACGCAATACACGATTAACTGCTCTACACGTACATATCTGTACACTTCCACTTCCGTTAAAACCAGGGGGCGTGATTTTACGATTGATAACTTGCAAATGACTAGTGGAGCCATCTGTCGAGAATCGTAGGAATTAAATAATAAGCGATTGTATATCGCGTATTTTGAGCGTAGCCATTTCCAACCATGAAGTTGGAAGTTGTAAGATTTATGCGAATTAACTTGCCATAAATCGCTACAACTACAAGTGGTAAACGTTGTAAGTGCCAAAAGCGAAAGTGTTGGGAAATCGCTTCGTTCCGCACATCAGTCCTTAAGAACGTTCACACTAGTGACGCCCTTTGAACTGCTTACAGGGCTGCCAGCCATTTTTCACTTTTACCACATTATAAAGCATGGCACATTGCACAGTTTAACGTGAAAAACGGTGTTTGAATTATTTTGGCACTTACAGCGTTTACCAATTTTAGTCTTCATTTCAGTATAAACATGTAGAAGCAATGAATTCTTGGTTTTTCTTAATTTTTTGGGATCTGCTCCCCTAAAACACTATACATACATACATACATACATACATACATACATACATATATATATATATATATATATATATATATATATATATATATATATATATGTGTATATATATATGTGTGTATATATATTGTGGAACGATTCAAGGGAAACTCTGTAAAAAGCTAAAATCTCTCTCCAGACATCGGTATTCGGCCAAGCGACAAAACACCACACAATAACCTTCCACTAATAGCGGAAGCACATGGCGTCAGGAGACATTGCATTCTTCTGCGCTACCGGGTTCAAACCCGTCATCGGTTTGGCAAATACGGAAGAGCTGAGCATGCAGCTAGGAAGTATTTGTCAGCAGCTTAAAAGAGGTAGGCACTAGAATTCGGTAACCTCACGAACCATACCAACTACTTGCCGAAGACCTCTTACGCACCAGCAGGTCTCTTGCCCGGCTCGGGACTCCGAGACTTAGCTTTAGCCAAAGGTAACCGCAAAGTTTTAATGCGAGTTAACAGCTTCAGTATCACGGCTTGTAAGTGACAGCCGTCAGCCAGGCCGTCGTACGGACTCCCCCGCAAGGTCCATCTCTCCTAGACCAGCTTAGCTTCGTCCCCTGCACGGGAAACAAGACCGTGAGCCGTCGAACTCAGGACTCCGTGTTCTGTCGCCTGACGTCTATGCACATCCGCTTGGCCGAGAGGTAAGATGTACAGCGTGATTATAAATGACCACAAAGTTTTAATTATGTATATTATTTAATTACGTATTTATACCTATACCATTCGAAAGAACAACTCAAAGAATTTTAGCGGATGTGTAATTGTTGGCGTTAACTACAACAATAGATGGTATAACAATAAAAGAATGAAAAAGAGGAAAAATATTTCGATTGTTAATGTGTTATTGTAAATGGCATCTTTGTTAGAAGCAAATTGTGTTAGTGATGATGTTTACTGGATGTTTAGGTTTGCATTTCAGTTCAGTGTGAATGCTGTAGCATTTAGAGATTCATGGTGAACCCAGGAACGTTGTTGGTGTTTGCTGGAATACCATAACACACGGAGTGGTGTAAGCTAAGCGTCAGGTCAACCTTGCAGCAGGTTTTAGCATATGTAGATCCAAACGTGCGCGCAAGAATATAGTTCCACTGAGACGGGTTCTATTCCGACACAACTGCATACTTGCAAGAAAATAGTTATTTAATTTGTAATATACAGACAAAATAATACATTGATTAGCAGGTATGGACTTAATTGGTTGCAATCACTGTGCAGACGAACTTAGAACCGCAGATTCGCCAACTCGAATCTGTATTGCGTTGAAGAGACATTGAAACTTTAGAGCGAGTCGAGCGAGACTGAATGCGTTGCAGAGCGCGTGAAATCGCTGATACCAGTGTTGCACATCCCACTATTTTAACCCTATGTTTATTGTAGAGCGGCGAGAATGGCTGAATCTCCTGTTCAGCGCGCGGTTTTACCCGAATGTTATTTTGGGCTTCATCCGAAAGGAAATGTTCTTCAAAGTCAAGCAAGTTGTTTTAAATGCATAATCCTCCTTGCGGCAACAAGATCAAAGTAAAACAGGGCGTGAGGTGATTTGCCGTCAATGTGCACACGAATTGTATCACGGGTGTTGAATGATTTGCGGTTTGAGTTTAGCAAGAGGAAACGATTGTTTGTTGTTTGACGACAAAAGAATCTCCGCGGTATTAAAATATATCGCAGTGAGAAGAAACATGTTTATTATTTGGACGAGACGTCCTTCAACTCGGTGAGTGGGGGAAGGGGGAATAAACCATGGAAGGATACCACCATGCAAAACCACCGCCAGGGCTGAAGAAACCGACGATGAGGGGAAGGGGGAGGCTTATTGTTTCACCCACTGGCGGCAATGAAAGCTTTGTTGAAGGCGCATATTTACTTTTCAGCGCAAAGAAAGGGAAGGGTGATTATCAGCAACAAATAGACAGACCAAGATTTGAATCCTGGTTTAGTGAAGTGATTCATAAATTGAAACCAGAGTAATAGCGACAGACAATGCACCTGATTGTATATATCACCAATAACAAATCATGCTTTTTTGGTGGTACAACTTGAAGTGCGTGTGTCTTACAGTAACGGATGTATTGCGAACGAAGCAACCAAGTTTTTCATAAATCTATTTCTTTCTAAACCAAAAACAATAATTTGTCATTAAATTCAAGAGGGGCCTATCGTTGTTTACTTTTATCTTTGTTTATTTTTATTTTTGCGTGCTTGAAATATACACACATGCTCTCATGTTTAGAAGTTGTTTCGCTCTTATATTAATGACACATTTATTAAATAATATATGCGCAGAAAGTACTTTTAAAATGTTATGTTTCAGGAGACAAAGAGAAGCAAAAATACAATCCACTTGACATGCATGCGGGTTTTGATGTGTTGTGCGGTTGGCAATACTGTAGATTTTCTCAGTGTCTCCGATGTAAGCAGCTCGGCGGTTGAGGAAAGACTGGCACGGAAGATTCTGAGCTCAGTTCTCGCGCGGATTGATACATAAAACCTGCTGCAAGGTTAACCTGACGCTTGGCTTAGTGACAGTTCAAAGTGCCTTCGGTCAGCCCTTCAGACATGCTGCACCTACTGACAAGACGATTCTGAGGTGGTACAGAGATTTTGTAGAGCGAGGATGCATATGTGATCATAGGAAAGGCCATTCACGGAGACCATCTGCCAGTGTGGACATTGTGGAACAGGTGCGGGAGACATTTGTACGTAGTCCTATGAAGTCTGTGCCTAGAGCTAAATCCTCCGTGTCCAAAATCCTACTTACTCGTTTGAAGTTTTATCCTTACAAACTGCAATTACTGCAAAGTTGAAAACTTACGACAGTGAAAAACGACTTGCTTTCTGTGAACATTTATTAACACTTATGGAGAATAATGAGGACCTGTCAGCGAAAATCATTTTTAGTAACAGAGCAACGTTCCACTTCAACGGAAATGTAAAAAAACACAATGTTAGGATTTGGGGGACCCAGAATTCACATTTTGTTTTGGAGGTTGAACGTGACTCCATCAAGGTAAATGTGTTCTGTGCCGAATCGAAAATGAAAGTGTATGGTTCATTTTTCTTTCACGAGGACACTATCAACCGTATGAATTATGTTGATATGCTCAGTGAGTGGCTTTTTCCACAATTAGAATAAGAAGACAATTTATTTATTTTCCAAGAAGATGGAGCACCTCCTTACTGGCACGTCGATGTTGGGAATTTTCTAAATGAGAAACTTGAAGGAAGATGGATTGGGCGCTCCGGAAACAAAGATGCTGTGTCCTGCAAGTGGTCATGGGGTCACATAAAAGATCTTGTATACGTACCTCCACTGCCTCAAGATCTGGAAGATCTAAAACGTCGTATCATTGCCGCCATCGGGACCGTCACTGTAGATACGTTGGAACGCGTGTAGCACGAGTGGGAATATCGCCTTGATGTTTGCAGCGTGACACGAGGAGCACACATTGAGTGCCACTGAGGTAGGTAGTTAGGTATTAATTTATTAACACTTCGTTGCTCTTCGTTGTTGTGCAAGCGAACAGTGGAGCGGCCATGCTGTACGCCCTACTGCGCAGGCGCATACTGCTCGATCGTCACGACACCTTTATGGCATGGTGCTGAGGAACCTTTTTGAGCCTGAAACACAAATTTTCAATGTGTATATATCTTCATGAAGTTTACAATAAAATTCTTATTTAATGACTTCCCCTCGTACATTTTCAATTTGCTTACCTGATATTAAAGTCATACATTTTAGGTATTTTCATGTTATTTTTAGTCCAAAATTATAAAATAGACTAATATGAAGACTTCAACATCAACCACTCAGCTTATAGTTATGGTTTTAACATGGAAGTAAACAAATTTAGCAAATTTAGCACACATTACAATACAAAAAAATATTTTCCATAGGAACGCATTGCCGTCCCACTATGAAATTTTGCACACAAATAGTCAATCGATGTCTTAGAAACATATATTTTTTCAAAAAAATATAAATGGTGTCAGAGATTAAAAAAAAAAATCAAAATTTTTAAAAATTACAAAATTCAAATACTACAGTCACGTTGCATTTCAAATTAAAGCTCATTAAAACCATAAGAGAATGACACCAATTTGAGTGCTCTAGGTCAAATAGTGTTTGATCTACATCTGTTTAAAGATTTCAAAATGTCGTCAAATTTTGGGAATTTTGCTTTTTTGAAAGTCAATAACTCAAAATCTAACAGGCGAAAAAATCTGAAATTTGGCAGTTTTTGTCCCGTTGATACCTTGATAGGTAAAATGTATAAACAAAAGATCTAAAAAATCTGAATCCTAAAGGTTCAAAAAAATAAATTATCGGTTGATTTGACAAGGAATGACTCTCTAACACAGGGTTCTTCAACCCATGGACCGCTGGCCAGATGTGGCCCGCAGAGCCCTTTGCGTTATCCCGTAGTACTTAACATATAGTATCGCTTGTTGCTGGTAGATGGCAGCATGTTACAGTTCTCAATACAAGAATTCCATCACCACGCGATTGTAGGAACAAAGCAACAAGCCGTTTGACATTACTTACTGCGATAATTCCGAATAAGGTTACATTTTTACAGATTTTTGTCCATAAAGTCACATTCACCTTGTAGCTAATTTCAGTTCTAACTTTACAGAAGTAAGAACTGTGGCGTACTAACTGTCATACTCTGAAAAATAAACGAAATTTTTAATTAATTTTTAAGGTCACATTATTGATATTTTAGGTCATTTTATAGATCATTTTTCAAATATTTTTAACATATGAAAATCCGGACCCTTGCAATAAATATAAACGAAAGGTTAAGTAAAGTAATATGTGTTGCAGAAGAAGGAATAACAAGTTAGGTTAACCCCGTGAACCCTCTACTACATCCACGACTACATCGAGTTAATTGTACTTGGTTTGTGGTAGATAACGCAAAATTTCAGAACTAGAAATAAAGATAAAAGTTGCCAGATATGTAAATGAAATTACTATTAAACGTAGAAATGTTGAATTTACAAATTAGTATCACCGGCGACCATTTTTAATGTTCAAAGAGTCGACAATGAACTTCTGCAGAAGTTGGTTCCTCGTTGTATCTTTTTCTTGTGACACTGAAAAGTGTGAGTGCTTCTCATTCTCTGGTGCACACCTTGCTTCATCGTCTATTACTGCATGATGTGGCGAGTTTATCTAGGACATTGTGGTGCCTTGAAGGTCTAGATTCCAGTTTATTCGGAAACAGAGGAAGAAATAAATTAGAACTGTAATCATTCATACATAACTTTATCAGAGCATGCTACGGTGCCCGAGTTTGAATCCCGACCTGGATGTTCCTGTGAGTATCTCTACAATTTGTTATCATATTATCACTCATCCTAATAGTTGCGATTAGTCAAAAGTTGCAGAAAAGCGACGCATGTTCATCTGACATAATTCACAACTACAGTTTCTTAGAATATAAAAACTTAATACATCATTCTTTATTCGAAAATTATTTTACATTAACTTTATATGCAAATGCGGGAAAATATGCAATAATTTTTGAATGGTTTCAATGTGGGAAAGCCTTGCCGATGGCATAATGGTAATGTCGTCGCCTTGTAATCAAGAGGTTTCGGGTATCCTTGCCCTATGAATGCACATTTCACAGTGGCTCGTATCCCACTTTAAACTGTAGATCCAGTCTCATGCTTGCCTCAACTTAAAAATAAAATGTTTCAAGTCAAAGTTTGTCAGCAACTGTTGAAGTTTGTTACATCACCATGTATCGTTAATATAGTGTAATAAAATGAAGTAATAAGAAATCCAGATTAGCGTGTCTGTGGATAAAGTGGGTTTCAAGCAACCATTCAATTCAATTTCTGAAAAAGTATTTATACTTCTCGACAGGAAATGTTACACTATACAATTTTTGTCTTTCTGTATGCAGGTATAGGAACAGAATTACGACGTAATTTCCAATGTTGTTTTTTGACCGACCATTCTTCAAAACCGTGTCCAGACAATACATTTTTGGATTCAGCACTTCGCCTTCAGTAAAATTAAGTTTGCTTTCCTATTGGTTTACATATAAAAAAGATTTCATTCCATATGTCAACCTGCATTCGAATTTGAAATCACTTATTTTATGTAACCGTACCTGAGTGCAAAGTGCTTCCTTCGTGGCCAGAAACACAGCGTTTCTTCGCGAACAACCCGTACTTTCTTGTATGAATTTTTTGCTTTTGGGGGAGTGGGGTATGCCCCCTCCGAGATCACCGGGAGGATTTTTTCTCAGGGAGGGAATATTGAGATTTCATACCTTGCTCTTCAGTCATGAAAACTTTTATTGTGGTTACTATTATTATTATTACAACTAACTAACTAACTAACTCTCTAGCCTTTTTAAACCCGAAGGTTCATGGCTGCAGCAACACAGGCCTTCCATCTTTCCCTATCTTGAGCAAGATCTATATAATCTTTTCCATCCCTACCGATTTCCCGTAGGTCCATCTCAACGTTGTCCCTCCATCTTCGTCTTGGCCTTCCTACAGGTCTCTTACCATCAGGTTTCCCAACAAGAATCCTGTAAACTCCTCTTTCCTCTCCCATTCGTGCCACATGGCCTGCCCACCTAAGTCTTCTTGATTTAATTATTCTAATAATATCTACGCCAAGGGTCCCGGGTTCGAATCCCGGTCGGGCTTGGTTGTTTGTGAATGTTCATTCATCAATTTCATCATTTCATCACTCATCCCCATCTTCGCAAATTAGCCAAGAGGCACAAAACGCGAAGTAAAATAAACTAAATCAATCAATCAATCAATCTAATAATATCTGGACATGAATACAAATTATGTAGTTCTAAATTATGTAACCTTCTCCACTCACCTGTCTCCTCATCCCTTTTAGGTCCAAAGATTTCCTAAGGATCTTATTTTCAAATACTCTCAATTTATGTTCCTATTTCAATGTAAGGGACCAAGTTTCACATCCATATAATACTACAGGCAAAATTACTCTTTTGTATATTTTAACTTTTAGATTCTTAGATATTAAACGAGAAGACAAAAGTTCATGAAGAGAGAAGTAACATGCATTTCCTGAATTAAGCCTACTTTTTATTTCCTCTTTAATATAATTTTCATTTGTTAATATTACTCCTAAGTGTTTGAATTTGGAAACTGGTTGAAACGAGTTGTTATATTATTATTACAACTACCACTACTATTTTACAAATCAAAAAAATAAAATTCAATTGAAGATACTTTGGCGTTGTATAAAAGTTCAAATTCGAGTCTGCTATTTACATAGATTCGCCTTGCTTCCTTTCAAGAAAACATCTAACACTTCCTTGACGAACAGTTCTATGTCTTTTTGCACTTTTTCACAATGGCCAGATATCAAACATATACCACTTAATCTACGTCCTTCATGGAATCTCTCATCATGTCTTGGCATCCCGAAGGGTATAGTAAAAACATTAATAATTCGAAATGACAGGTGTGAATTATCAAGGTCAGATCCTGACTTAACGGCCGAGAAATTCCAAAGGATCTGATTTAAAATAGGTTAATTCTTGATTTTATGTACTAGTCTAAAAGTGTCCCACTTTTTAAAATTAACAGTTGTTATTCCAGAAGTTCAAAACACAATCACTTGAAGAATTTTTTCAGTCCCTAACATCATAATTATTATTTCCTTCCTAATACTATCCCGACCACCCTACTGACCCTTAGTTACGGTACTACACATGATCCTAATCTCTGTTGTGAAAACATTCTCTAGTTATTTTGTTAGGCATGGCATAAGTTAAGTGCTGTAACTGACAGCCTGTAAATTGCAAAAAACAATATTATTTGTAATAAAATATCACTACAATTTCACTATCCAAATTACATATACTTTTCCAGATATCTCTGCCCCCCTTAATGCTGGCGCCGTTGGCTCACTCAGTGGCGTATTTGAAATTTCATTGTGGGAATTAGATTTCTCGGGTATGCAAATTTATACATCGTACCTTAGAACAGTGGTTCTAACCTAGGTCATTCAATCTTACTTAATACATGTTTATGACGTAATATAGGAACAGTGTATTTACATAAGAAAAACCAAACTCCTACACAAAAAGAGCTATCGAACTAATAACACCGAAAACTTATGCAAATTTCTATTCCCAGGTTCAAACTTATGACCATTTAATAGGGTGACCCTTACATTTTGACCGAAAAAGGGACATCCCATTTAAATCAGTTCACAAGCCCCCTTCCCTGAAAAATCGGTTAGGGATAATTCTAAAGTTATTGCTATTATTAACGTATTATTATTATTATTATTCATTAAAGGATGGATCACATAAATGAGACATCATAAACAATAAATTAAATATGATCTCCCGTTACATAGCGTTTCTCGTCCTTTCTGGTCAACATTTATACTGAAGTTGAGTAATGCCAGAAGTATTTAGCAGAAGAACCAATATTCTTGAGAACAGCTATATTCTTCATCAACCGTTTATAAGTCTCCCCGAAAACCTTACCCCTCATATCAGACACTCAACTCTAGATTTTTCTTTTGAGTTTGTGTCAAGACGCAGGAATTTTATTTTCTTATTTGCAATTCCGCAATGAAACTAGATGCGTATTCACTGTCCTACAAAACAGTACATCTTTTTAGCATGAAATATCTCTCAAATTTAGTTTTTTCCAAGATACCTCCTAGACTTTTATAAGGCTGGACAAATAGTGTTGTTTCTCTTAATAAATGCCGCCTCTGAAACTGATCTGTCCCGATCAAAACGAGACGTATGGCCACCCTATTATTTTACCTACCTGCACAAGTTGCTTGTGAACATTTTAGTATATATTCGGTGAGGTTCCTCATTGCACAAGGCTCCAAACTTTTCGGCATGGAAATCTTTCATAACTAGACAATTAATGGACACGAATGATTTTTCAGTTGAGTTATAGTTAATAAATGGTATATTGCATGCTTTCAATTCTACTCTTTATGAGGGGGATAAAAACATCCCAGGCAGGGATGAAAATAATTTTCTTTTGTCGGTGATATTATGTTTTGTGGGGGATCCCCGGCATTTCACCCCCGTTAATTCGCAATCAGTGGGGGTATGTACATGTGTTTGTGTATTCTTATACAAGTTGAAATGTATCAACAAACGCAGCCAAAGTCTACTGTTAAGACCACTTTGTTATGTAAATGGGTCTTTCAAGATGAGGTGTACACTAACGAACTCTAGGGTTAAATATAAGAAGTAGAGATGACGTCAGGCGTGATCTGATTGGTGCTGCACAAGACGAGCTCGAGTGTTCAAGAGCTACCAGGAAGGCTGAAGCACTCGAGTTCTGGGTAGCACGCCGATCTGATACACTGCACGTACACTAGCGTTACGTATTGGTACTAGCGGTACTAATTGGTATTTGGTATGTGTCTTTAATTTAACTTAGATGAATTAATGGAACGATAGATTTGTTAACCTTATTATATTTTTCAAGTTGGTTTCAATACATGCAATAAAACTCATGTTAATATATAACTTCATCTGGTTTCTTTGAAACATGCTGGTTTTAATTGTAACATCTGTATTTTTCAATGAACATTCTCGAGACGCATAGGACTATCTATAGCATGCTCCATTGCGCGATCACATCAGCCTCGTTTCCTCACGGGAGTTTGGTTTTCTCGAAGGAACCGAGGGTGGTGATAAGAGAGAGCATGGTTGATCGTGTGTTTTCAGAGGCATGTTCATTTGACCTTACATACTGCTGTCGGTTTGCTCTGCTCGTTACATTGAAAAATGCCAGTATTCAATCTGTTCATCGTAAAAGAAAAGGAAAATTTAATTGGTTATGGAACAGAAGGGGGGGAGATATGAAAATTAGAATTTAGTATTAACGTATGTTTCTAATTACAGATACACTATTTGCAATATAAAGAAAATGGATGGTGTGAATTCTTTATTAACCTTAGATCAGGTGGGAGTCTCGGATCTCACGCAATATCGTGAGCCTTTTTCTTCAACTCGTAACAGAGACCAGCGATCTGAAGGTAATGAGAATAATCCTATTAATGTACTCGACCAAAGAAATGTAGAAGTACAACCTAGTTATAGGGTGTTATCAGGACTTCCTGGGTAAATAGACGCCCTCGTCACAATTTCATACAGTTATCTGATTCAGACGAAGAAGCTAGGCTTACTGTTAATGAAAGAAGTAACAATAGTGTTTTTTTTCCTGATGGTGTGTTAAGCAAGTTAACTAGTCATATTGCACAGAATACCTTAGTTCAAACTATTGCTGATGTTCCGCCCGTGGTATCCGAATCTTCGGATAATATATTTCAATTTTTGCTAGCAATTGAGAAGATTGTAGAAAAGGGTTTGTTTCCCTTGAGAGAAATCATGTTGACAGTGTTAAATAAAGTGGGACAAAGATTGTATAGTTTATGGTTGACTTGTATATCGAAGAACAGCATGTGGCGAGAAGTTGTAAGGAAAGTACTACATACTCATGTGACGTGTTTGGGACGTGAGAAGCTCATTACGAACTATGTATTACGCAGGCAGGATAATTGGGAAGACCCAATAGAATTTTTAGAAACTAGATTAAGGAGAGCCCGAGTTTTGCAAGTTGCGTGGACAGATGCGGAATTTTGTGCCTTGTTGGTCGAAAGACTGTTGCCTAGATATTCCGAGAAATTTCTTATAATGAGTGAAGTTCCTGACTCTCTTGAAACATTCAAGTCGAGTCTGAAAAAAATGCAAAAACATCATGTTATTGCAAGTGAATTTTATGCGGAAAAAAGACAGGAAAAACTCCTTTATTAGAAAAGGAGATTATAGAAGAGTGCCAAAGTAACTATTGTTCACCTTGCTTCATAGTGAAAGGTAAAAACAATAAAAGTAGGCTTGTTTGTAACTACTCTGAAGTCAATAAACATATACTATTTGATGCCTTTCCTAACACGGTGTTAGAGGAAAGTTTGATGTCAATTAGCCAAGGAAATGTTTATAGTGTGCTAGAGATAAAAAAAGGCTTTTCATCACATTAAATTAACTGAGGATTCGAAAGCACTGACTACCTTCGGGACCTCCTCGGGATTTTACCAGTACACTAGGATCCCATTTGGTCTTAAAATTGGCCCTAGTATCTTAGCCCGAATTATGTATAAAATTTTGGGTGACTTAAAAGGTAAAATTTTGGAATTCTATGCAGATGATGTAATTGTGTTTAGCCCAGATAAAGAGACACATTTGAGACACCTTCGAATTGTATTCGACAGATTTAAACAATGGAGGGTCACCATCTCCCCTACTAAAAGTCAGTTCATGAAATTAGAAATTCAATATTTGGGATTCATTGTTAAATCAGGAAAATTATGCATGGACCCAGATAGAATAACTGCTATACATAAACTTCCACCTCCTAAAAATATGAGAGGTTTAAATAGACTTTGTGGGTTTCTCTCTTACTTCAGCCGATTTATTCCAAATTTTCATGAAATAATTTCAGTGGGGACAGGCTCAACAGTCTGCCTTCGACAAACTAAAGCAATGTTTTGAAGATTTTGTAGTTCTGAAACTACCTGACCTAAATAAACCCTTCACAGTACAAGTGGATGGAAGCTTAAAGGGGTTCGGATGCACGTTGTTGCAGGAAAATTAACAGGGTCAACTAAAACCTGTTTATTTTCATTCCAAACGGTTGAAAGAGAAACATAAATCAAAAACTATATATGAAATAGAATTAATGGGTTTAATGTTAGCTATCGAGAAATTTGGTTTCTATTTAAAATTAAGACCATTTACGGTTCAGATGGATTCTCTCAGTGTTACATGGATGATAAGAAGAGCTAAGAAATATCCATTGTATGCTAGATATTTAGAAAGGCTTTCCGAATATCAGTTTGAAATCTCTCACATTTCCACCACAGCTAATGTTATTGCCGATTTTCTCTCACGCATTTGCAACAGTCAAGAATTTGATACTGAAAATTTGGAACTTGAAGAATTGCAACAGGTTAATTTGGGAATGTATTTTCATCCATTATTCTCTTTATCATTTGATTTGGAACAGAAAAAAGATAAAGTATTGTCCCGAATCATAGATAAAATAAATAATAAAGAATTGGTTCCAGATTATAAGTTAGTTAATAATATTTTGTACAAGAAAACTCGTGCAATAAATCAAACGTTTAAAATATGTGTGCCAGAACATTTACAAAATTCGATAATCGATTATTTTCACTCGAATGTAATTGGTGGATCCCATTGTTATTGGGTAAAAACACTCAAGAAAATACAGTCTAGATTTACGTGGGAAGGTATGAAAAATCACATTCAACGATTTGTAAGTAGTTGTGATGTTTGCCAAAAGGCAAAGAAAAGAAATGTACCTGCGTCTAATGCTTTGATGTCAGAAATCATAAAATTACCCTTGCAACGTATCTTTATGGACGTAATAGGTCCGTTACCCATGTCTGGTGGAAATAAGTTTATATTAATAATGGTAGACGCCGCTACTAGGTTTTGTGTATGTCACGCAATGGCTAAGATTAGTTCTAAAATGTGTGTCAAATTACTACATAAAACATTTATGTTACTAGGAGTACCTTATGAATGTGTAACTGATAATGCAGCTTATTTTAAAAGTCAATATTTCACCTCATATTTATACTCCATGGGAATTCGTCATATTACAATTTCGCCATACCATGCGGCGGCAAACTTGAGTGAAAGATACATATCTACTATTAAAAGTTCCATGCGAACTTATATACACAACAGACAAGACAAATGGTCAAGTGTTTTACAAGAAATTGTCTTTAGTATCAATTCAGTATATCATGAAACCTTAAAGATGTCTCCGGCAGAATTATTTTTGGGTAGGAAGTTGTACTCTCCTCTAGAAGTTAAGTGGCAATTTATCTTGTCGGATGAACATCTTGAAAAACAAGATTTAATAAATAAATGGGAACTTGACATTGAAAATATGGTTAAAATGTGGCATAAGCGAGACAAAATGTATAAAAAAAATTTGCAGACATAAGATTTTCCGTAGGTGACGTAGTTTTTGTAGAGACGCATAAAATCTCTAGTCTAGCACAAAATATAACAAAATCATTGAGTATGAAAGATGCTGGACCTTATCAGATAATAAAATTTCTAGGGGGTAATAGCGTTTTATTAGAAAATGTAAATGACTCCAGGAAAATTCGTCGAGCTCATGTTAGTCAATTGAAAAGGTATCTGTCTCGACTTCACGATTAGAACTCCCCAGATTTTTTTTCTTTATCGACGTGCTACCCAAAACACGTGTCGGAACTCCTGGTGTTGCGTCTTATCTGTATAACCATCTGTTACTTGTAGAAGTCTGCTGTATAGGCATGTCTTTATTTCAAGTTGTACCTGCCTAACGGACTCAAGGTCAGACTTTTGAATTCCTTTCAGGAAATGTGTTACTGAACGAAGGTTAAAGATTACGTAATCTAAAAATCCAAACACAATCTTGCAAATCCATTATTGATGTGTCGACACATACATTTGTAAATAATTTGTATCCTAATTCTTTTTATATGTGAAAAGTAATCAAAATAATATACATATGTTTGATTTATAAATGTTATACAGGGTGTTCATGCAAGTTACGAAGATACTGTTCTCGATTTTGTATATTTCAGATGGGGTCTGTACGCCTAGCTTTATGTCGTGACACACAACACCAGATTTATTGGAATAACGGCGCTGGCTACCCAGAACATACTTAAATTAGTATGGTATCATAACTAAGGTGTAATTTTTGTAAATTACCCCCGAGTGGGGGAGGTTAAGACCACTTTGTTATGTAAACGGGTCTTTCAAGATGAGGTGTACACTAACGAACTCTAGGGTTAAATATAAGAAGTAGAGATGACGTCAGGCGTGATCTGATTGGTGCTGCACAAGACGAGCTCGAGTGTTCAAGAGCTACCAGGAAGGCTGAAGCACTCGAGTTCTGGGTAGCACGCCGATCTGATACACTGCACGTACACTAACGTTATTCATGTAAGGTAGAGTTCGTTAAGTCTAATTGGTATTTGGTATGTGTCTTTAATTTAACTTAGATGAATTAATGGAACGATAGAATGGTTCCAAAAGATTTTGTTAACCTTATTATATTTTTCAAGTTGGTTTCAATACATGCAATAAAACTCATGTTAATATATAACTTCATCTGGTTTCTTTGAAACATGCTGGTTTTAATTGTAACATTTGTATTTTTCAATGAACATTCTCGAGACGCATAGGACTATCTATAGCATGCTCCACTGCGCGATCACATCAGCCTCGTTTCCTCACGGGAGTTTGGTTTTCTCGAAGGAACCGAGGGTGGTGATACTGTTATTGGAGGTTTATGTAATCGTCTGTGTACAAAGAATATTAAATAAATAAACAGATTATGCCCGACTATTGCACCTATCACAATATGTAGGGCAATGACATGCTGTGCTTATTAGAACTCAATTTAATTCCTTATTTATATAACAGATGTCACTTATACTATAATCTTTCTTAATCAAGCATTTTATCTTCACATGTTTATAAACAATTCGAAATGAATAACTACGTTTTACAACTACAACTCTGTGATTGTGAAAAGCAAAAAAAAAAAAAAAAAATGGTTTTTAGTTTTTGCTTCTGAGAACCTTGAATATAATCATCATCTTTCTTATATATTAGTCATACATTTTATATTACTAATAAAGATAATTGCATTATTTACTATTTATGGTTCTGTTAAATTTTCCATATTTTTGCAGGGTATAACATAGGAACCACTCCGTTATACCTGATTAGAGAAGAAATTTGATTGCGTTATAAAACAAACGACAACATTCGTAAGGAAATAAAAACCCCTTTTCAAAATTCGTTTCACGTATCGAGGCTACCTGGAAGATGAGATGTACTTAACAGGAGCAGGCAATTCTCTCCAACACTAACCAATGTTCCTCGTCATTGAAGCAGAGGATTCATATTCATACCACATATAATACAAGGACCTATTAAATGTTCATGGGCATGCACGGTGGATTCTTTCCCCTTTCTTTCCCCTCAGCGTTGTGCGTGGTTGCCTGCCCTTCGAAGGTTTTGGCTTGTAACTTTTGACTGGGGCATTTTCGGACAAGGGTTCCCTATCTCATTTTGTTGCTTTGTTTCCTTCCATCATCCCTGCAAGTCTGTAACACGGTCACAGAAACACCATGTATACTCAATGAAAGCAGCATTACAGATTCAACCACATTTGGCATGTTTTTCACACAATTTAAATTGTAAATTATCTTGAAGGCACGTAGAGCCGTGAAGACAGCTCTCAAAATGTTCTCGATCTAAGGCACAGGAGTGCGCAGACCCTCTTATTACGAGAGGCAAGAGTACTGATGAAAGTTCAGTCGGAGAAAGAAAAACCTCATTCCATTTCACTGTTTTATTGTATTGATGGGTACTAAACAGGGGCGTGTATGGTCTGTGTGTCCGGACCTACCAAAAATCACTCTATTAAGCTTGACGTTCACTGAGACGCGGAGAAACTCAGCAGCATCATCTCAGTGGGCGAGAACCTTTAAGATAACCAGCAGACTTCTGGCACGGAAATTCCGTGCTTAGTTTCCGCGTGTTTCCCTCCAGTGGGCGTTACACCATTTGATTTGAATAGATGCAATCAACATAAGTTCTGTTGCCGCGTCTCAGTGGGCGTCAAGATTTAGAATACCAGCTTCCGCGGCACAAAAGTTCTCTGTTCCCCTCCGCCTTTATTTTCCTTCTCTGTGGTTCAGACTAATTTACATACAAACATGATTTCAAAACAACTACACATAACATATTCATTTCCAATGTATGGCCAATTCATTCTGCGAACACACAGGAGTAACACAACTAGGCCAACAAATAAAATGCGTGATCCTTAATGACAAGTAATTTTCTGGAGAACTTTTGTTGGCTTAAATATACCCTATTTTTTATACAGAATAATATTGTTTAATAACGGGAAAGATAAATAAATAAAAATAACATGTAATTAATTCAACACAGGGAGAGAAACATTCCTAGGATGTATGTTGTACTTGACACTCATATCACGAAAAACAATGCTGAAACTTTTGAAGCACTGGAATGTAAGCATTGAGATAGAGCAGTACAACTACGTTAAAATCGCGCGTAAGCGATTCAGTTGAACAAACAAACAAAATCGACTATCGAGTTAGTAGAATCCATCCGAGATGAAAGCAATAAATCATCATTTTAATTGACATTAATGGCTTTTTTATTCATTTTCGAGGGGTGACGCTATTGTTAATTAATCAAGCGCCACGTGTCGTGGGTGGAGGAGGAGATGAGTCATCGATGACTCATGCACACGTGTGAGTTTGAAATTAATGGTTTTCCATTAGTGCACAAAAGACACTATTATGTATTCCGTTTTTGACGTAAGCTAACACTATTGTTGTATTTTATTAATGCGTTTCTGCCGGATATGAGTCACAGATGATTTATACTGACGTTGGAGTTTGGAATTAATGGTTTCTCCATTAAGGTACAAAAGACACTATTGTGGAGTTCGTTTTTACTCTAACCTAACACTATTGTTGTATATTATATATGCGTTTCTGCCGGATATGAGTCAGGGGTGCTTTATGCACACGTGGGAACTTGGAATTAATGGTTTTTCCATTAAGGTACAAAAGACACTTTCGGCCTATTCTAAGGCGTCACGTCCGGCCATTTTGGCGTCGGTGGTGAGTCATATTTGGTATAATTAAGGATCCGGATTTACCCGAATTCAACCGGTGTCGACGCATTCGATCGGAGGTAGAAGATATTATAACACATGTTCGCTTTAAAGGCGAAGAAATTGAACGATGTATCCTATATGCAAACGAAGTATGTGGGCAGAAGATATGTTATTAATATTAACCTGTTACGGAAGAACCTGTTATGTGGTTGCATTCATCGGCACCCCCAAACCGCGCGCGTTCATGGACACGCGTGGGGGAAGAAAGGGTCGCCATTGTTACGGCCCCCTTCGCTTGGTCTTCTTCCGAAGTTGAATGGAAGTCAAGTGTCGCCAAATTTTTACACACGAGTATTGATTTTTTTTGAGGTTCCAATTTTATTTGGTGGAAGTAATCTACGCGGTATTTCTGCCGCCTTTTGTAACATTGCAAAGACTATTTGACCAAAACCGTAAGGAATTTGGCTGAACTAGGAACATTCAGTTCCAGTATCTACAAGTTAAAGTGGATGGCAGCCACTATTTGCCCTTATTTCGGGGTTGCGAACCACGGACCATTTGATTATTGCCTTATATACATCAGGATTCACGTAAAATTGACCAGATGTTTTTACTGTTAGGGACAATATTTCGCATTTTTTGTGTATTTTTACTCAGAAAACGGTATTTGAACGATTCAAGCAAGAGTTCGCATGGCAATTTAGACACACAAACTGTGTTTCTTCAACTTTAGCTGAAATTTAGGTTTATTTTTTACTCTAATATCACAATTTCTTCTATTCAGACAACATTTTTTATTAAATTTTGGACTCACAAAGACATTTTTCAACTTTTAACTTGTTATTTTAAAAGTTTATTTCCATTTTTTTACTCTATTATCACAATTTCTTCTATTCAGGCAACATTTTTTATTAAATTTTGGACTCACAAAGACATTTTTCAACTTTTAACTTGCTATTTTAAAAGTTTATTTCTATGTTTTACTCTAATATCACAATTTCATCTATTCTGGCAGGAGTGTTTATTCCAGTTTAGACTTGCAAAGATAATTTTTTCAACTTCTTTTATTAATTTTTCTATTTATTGCCTTTTGTATCTTATATTTATTAATTCTTAACTTTGAGTTTTGTTCTTTATTTAAAGAATTTCTCTAATCACTAAGGAAGAAGTACTTTTAAGTAAAACTGTACCCACAAACTTTATTATTACTATTATTATTATTATTATTATTGTTGTTGTTGTTTTTTGTTTTGATGTAGTTGTTGAATCTTGTTGTTGTTGTTGTTAGGGTTTATTGACTTCCACTACGGTATTTTTGGTTTGCTTCGTAGGAAAGTTTGTTTATTTTAGAGTTTCCTCGGTATTTTCTTACTGTTAGGGTAGGTAAAGTTTCTTAAATATATGAGTAGGGTTCCATATATTCTTGTTCTTGCATGTTTTTCATATGATGTGATCACAACAACTCTCCAAGTGCTTTTACTGCATGTTTCCATTTTTATTGAGGCTTAGTGATTCCTAGAGCCACTTTATGCATGAGAGAAAGCTTGAAAATTTTGATCTCAGATAGCCGTCAACCTTATGTCAGAGTATTTTCGAGTATATTTTAGTCTTATTATGGCCCACTAGAATATCACGGCTTGCTTATTTTTTAAGTATGTTGCGCAGTTATTGTATTTTTGCTTTTGCTTTCTAGATAAACTGTATGAAATGTTTAATATTTGTATTTTTTTGCACTTATAAGAGGCCAAACTTTTACTGTAACTAAAATTATTATGTCTCTAGGCACTGAAACCCCTTTACCAAGAGTACTCTAACTGAATGTTTATTAATATTGTTTCTTTCATCCCTTAAATATAACTACTTAACAATATAATGACAAATCACAGGACAAGACGATGTTAGCAGATGACTACGTGGCTCTTAAGCCCACCGGCCAAACTTTTCTTACCATGCTATTTACCCTTATAGTCTTTTATTCGGGGTACGTTTCAAGTATTACTGACTTTTTTGAGTGTTTGATTAACACCAGGGGTTATTTGTATCTGTTATGCTGTATTATTTGAGGCTTCTTTTTTTATTCTACAATCACTATATGTCCCTGAGAACTAAATTCCGCTGACTGAAGCTTAAAGCTTAGGCTCTACAGCATGTTGAATGGTTAAGCACTGGTCAATATGAATTTTACAGAGGCTAGTAGGAGGCATAGGAACACACGCCAGAGCTTTATTAGCGTGCAAGAAACATTTTCAGGGAGTACTACGAGGAAATGAAGTTGATTTTTTTGAGTGCTTTACCAGTTACACAGCCAATATTTGTTATTTCAAGTAACTACAGGTACCAAAACATTTACAGTCCAACACTAACTAGACTTCAATTTATACTTTATTAGGTGCTAAATGTAGCAAGAACACTGATTGTACATACTTTTGAGAATCCAACTATTTCAGGATTTTTTCTATGTAAGCATATTTTTATTGATTACAAACTTTAACAGACCAATCAGGAAGACGCCAAAATTCACTAAACTTAGTACTATAGTGTAGGTGATTGCATGAAAAGTAGAAATTATAACAACCACAAGATTTCGCTTTTTTGCTTTTGTGACTAATCGTGACGCTGAGGATGAATGGATGGCCAAAAATCTTAAGGACTGGATGTATTTTGCCACTACAGACGCCTATGTAGAAACACTAGAGTACTGTTAGCTTTCAAAATTGAGGTTATACTGTACTGTTTCTTAAATATTTCGTATTTGGCACGCTTAACAAGTTACACTTATATCCATTTCAGGACAAATATTGCTAAAGCTCTCAAATTAATGTGTACAAGTTGATATTTCTGCTATCAGAGGAATTAACAACCCTATTTTACAAACAAAGGGTATTGTTTACACTTTATTTACTTCAATCTGAGACTAATATTTTACAGTAATTGAATCATTCAGCTCTAGTCAATACTTTACTGCATCAGAAAGTTTGTTATTAATCTAATAAGTATGCTATTTTGTGCTATTCTAACGCAAACGTTGTTTAATTCATTGGTTATAATGCAAACTTTTGCACAAATTCGATATATTCACTACCTTCAAACCAAACAATTGTATTTATTTAGCGCATTTCATTTATATTTCTTGTAATTAACTTATGTTTCTTATAATTAACAAACTAAACTAATTACTTTGGCATGTTAAAAACCTTATTTTTTACTATTTCCTATTCTATCAGGTTCTATATTGCTGTTTTTATCAATTTATGTAAGACCACACTCTGGTAAATGCCTATATATTCTCTTTTATACACACGCACGCACGCTACACACACACACTCACACACACACACATTTACACACTTATACGAACATACATCTGACGTTTTTCAATATTTTGCTATGAAGTTTGCATCCACGCTATTCAAACAAGGGCAGGCAATGTAGTATTTATGAGTATTAGTAATCCCAAAGTGGTGTTTTTGGTGTCCAAGTTCAGATGAGAGTCTGCTATGTGCCTTTTGCAGGGGATTGCATGTGAAGTGTATGCATATTGAGCATTATTGAGTGTGTAGGCTTCCAAGTTTTGCTGTTATTTTCCTATAATTCTGCGAGACTGTAGAGAGTTCTCCCTTTTCAACCAGTTTTCTTTCATTGATTGGATACTTTTTTGGAACTTAGCAGTTTTTTATGTTATGAAGCAGATTGTTGTAGAATATTTTGCATGGTCTTTTGTGATATTGAGTGGGTGCTGTAATGGTAGTAAGTATCTTTCCTTTTTGTGTTGATGTTCTTGTGTAGGTTTCCTATTTTCTGTCAAGTTGCAGTACTTAGAATAATCGCTATTGTCTTATTGATCTACGAAGCTCCTTTGAATAATCATTTGCATGTGACCCTATACTCCACGCTGTACTTTGTTCTGGGAGCTATCTTTTGAAGCCTTGGCATTCTGCTAGTACAGTATTATTATCGTAGAGGTAAATTAGTTCGTGAAAATATGTATTTTTCTGATTAACTATAGTCGCTTAGTTGTTCTAGCAGGTATAAGTAGTTACTGCTGATGTTGTTAATTTTCTATTCGCAGGGGCTATGTATGATGTAGCGTATTTGTGTTGGCTGTCCCTTTTATTCCTATGTTGTTGAGTTTCTCCATAAGCATGTCCTGTTTTACTCTATTCTATGCTTTGTTGCTGCTAGATATCTGAGGTATGTTGCTGGTTCATATCTGAGGTAGCTTGTTTGACTATCTATTATTTTTGCTATGGCTGTGGCTATTGATGTCCCTTTCTGAATTCCATGTTGGTTTCTGTTTATCCTTGTTGCTGCTTGTTATCTGAGTTAGGTTGTTTGACTTCAGGACTATCCTTTTTTAACTTTATTGTTGATTGCTGTTTTGTTTATTTCCTTATTTGTTTTTATTTGTTTACTGAATCTATTTGTTTTGTGTCTTGTAATATTATTTACTATAGTAACAAAATTATTTTCCTTCCATCCCACATTTATTATTCTGAGCAACAGAACTTCTCCTTCTTTCCTATATATTTGATTATTTCTGGTGTAAAGTACATTTTTTTCAAAGTGAATGTTTTAAAAGTACAATTTTTACAAAGTTAATGTTTTAAAAGTACAATTTTTACAAAGTTAATGTTTTAAAAGTACAATTTTTACAAAGTTAATGTTTTAAAAGTACAATTTTTACAAAGTTAAAGTTTTAAAAGTACAATTTTTACAAACTTAATGTTTTAAAAATACTATTCTTTCAAAGTTAATAATTTAAGAGTACAATTCTTCTGCTATTTGAACTTTTGTACAATTTTGTTATTTTTGTTAAAATAAATATGTTAGTTGATAAAATTACAGTAAATTTTCAGGAATTTATATATTAAATTTCAAAATAGTGTTATTTGCTAAAGATAGCGGACAAAATAAATTAAACTTTGAGAAATACTGAACAAGAAATATACAAGTATGGTGATAAATATCAATCTTTAAAAATAATTTTGTTACTATAGTAAATAATATTACAAGACACAAAACAAATAGATTCAGTAAACAAATAAAAACAAATAAGGAAGTAAACAAAAAAGCAATCAACAATAAAGTTAAAAAAGGATAGTCCTGAAGTCATACAACCTAACTCAGATAACAAGCAGCAACAAGGATAAACAGAAACCAACATGGAATTCAGAAAGGGACATCAATAGCCACAGCCATAGCAAAAATAATAGTCAAACAAGCTAACTCAGATATGAACCAGCAACATACCTCAGATATCTAGCAGCAACAAGGCATAGAATAGAGTAAAACAGGACATGCTTATGGAGAAACTCAACAACATAGGAATAAAAGGGACAGCCAACACAAATACGCTACATCATACATAGCCCCTGCGAATAGAAAATTAACAACATCAGCAGTAACTACTTATACCTGCTAGAACAACTAAGCGACTATAGTTAATCAGAAAAATACATATTTTCACGAACTAATTTACCTCTACGATAATAATACTGTACTAGCAGAATGCCAAGGCTTCAAAAGATAGCTCCCAGAACAAAGTACAGCGTGGAGTATAGGGTCACATGCAAATGATTATTCAAAGGAGCTTCGTAGATCAATAAGACAGTAGCGATTATTCTAAGTACTGCAACTTGACAGAAAATAGAAAACCTACACAAGAACATCAACACAAAAAGGAAAGATACTTACTACCATTACAGCACCCACTCAATATCACAAAAGACCATGCAAAATATTCTACAACAATCTGCTTCATAACATAAAAACTGCTAAGTTCCCTACTGCAACTTGACCGAAAATAGGAAACCTACACGAGAACATCAACACAAAAAGGAAAGATACTTACTACCATTACAGCACCCACTCAATATCACAAAAGACCATGCAAAATATTCTACAACAATCTGCTTCATAACATAAAAAACTGCTAAGTTCCCAAAAAGTATCCAATCAATGAAAGAAAAGTGGTTGAAAAGGGAGAACTCTCTACAGTCTCACAGAATTATAGGAAAATAACAGCAAAACTTGGAAGCCTACACACTCAATAATGCTCAATATGCATACACTTCACATGCAATCCCCTGCAAAAGGCACATAACAGCCTCTCATCTGAACTTGGACACCAAAAACACCACTTTGGGATTACTAATACTCATAAATACTACATTGCCTGCCCTTGTTTGAATAGCGTGGATGCAAACTTCATAGCAAAATATTGAAAAACGTCAGATGTATGTTCGTATAAGTGTGTAAATGTGTGTGTGTGTGTGTGTGTGTGTGTGTGTGTGTGTGTGTGTGTGTGTGTGTGGCGTGCGTGTGTATAAAAGAGAATATATGTGCATTTACCAGAGTGTGGTCTTACATAATTGATAAAAACAGCAATATAGAACCTGATAGAATAGGAAATAGTAAAAAATAAGGTTTTTAACATGCCAAAGTAATTAGTTTAGTTTGTTAATTATAAGAAACATAAGTTAATTACAAGAAATATAAATGAAATGCGCTAAATAAGTACTATTGTTTGGTTTGAAGGTAGTGAATATATCGAATTTGTGCAAAAGTTTGCATTATAACCAGTGAATTAAACAACGTTTGCGTTAGAATAGCACAAAATAGGATACTTATTAGATTAATAACAAACTTTCTGATGCAGTAAAATATTGACTAGGGCTGAATGATTCAATTACTGTAAAATATTAGTCTCAGATTGAAGTAAATAAAGTGTAAACAATACCATTTGTTTGTAAAATAGGGTTGTTAATTCCTCTGATAGCATAAATATCAACTTGTACCAGTAAATTTGAGAGTTTTAGCAATATTTGTCCTGAAATTGATATAACTGTAACGTGCCAAAAACGAAATATTTAAAAAACAGTACAGTATAACCTCAATTTTGAAAGCTAACAGTACTCTAGTGTTTCTACATAGGCGTCTGTAGTGGTAAAATACATCCAGTCCTTAAGATTTTTGGCCATCCATTCATCCTCAGCGTCACGATTAGTCCCAAAAGCAAAAAAAAGCGAAATCTTGTGGTTGTTATAATTTCTACTTATCATGCAATCACATACACTATAGTACTAAGTTTAGTGAATTTTGGCGTCTTCCTGATTGGTCTGTTAAAGTTAGTAATCAATAAAAATATGCGTACATAGAAAAAATCCTGAAATAGTTGGATTCTCAAAAGTATGTACAATCAGTGTTCTTGCTACATTTAGCACCTAATAAAATATAAATTGAAGTCTAGTTAGTGTTGGGCTGTAAAATGTTTTGGTACATGTAGTTACTTGAAATAGCAAATATTGGCTGTGTAACTGGTAAAGCCCTCAAAAAAATCAACTTCGTTTCCTCGTAGTACTCCCTGAAAATGCTTCTTGCACGCTAATAAGGCTCTGGCGTGTGTTCCTATGCCTCCTACTAGCCTCTGTAAAATTCATATTGACCAGTGCTTAACCATTCAACATGCTGTAGAGCCTAAGCTTTAAGCTTCAGTCAGTGGAAATTTAGTTCTCAGGGACATATAGTGATTGTAGAATAAAAAAGAAGCCTCAAATAATACAGCATAACAGATACAAATAACCCCTGGTGTTAATCAAACACTCAAAAAGTCAAGTAGTACTTGAAACGTACCCCGAATAAAAGACTATAAGGGTAAATAGCATGGTAAGAAAAGTTTGGCAGGTGGACTTAAGAGCCACGTAGTCATCTGCTAACATCGTCTTGTCCTGTGATTTGTCATTATATTGTTAAGTAGTTATATTTAAGGGATGAAAGAAACAATATTAATAAACATTCAGTTATAGTACTCTTGGTAAAGGGGTTTCAGTGCTTAGAGAGATAATAATTTTAGTTACAGTAAAAGTTTGGCCTCTTATAAGTGCAAAAAAAAGTACAAATATTAAACATTTCATACAGTTTATCTAGAAAGCAAAAGCAAAAATACAATAACTGCGTAACATACTTAAAAAATAAGCAAGCCATGATATTCTACTGCCCCATAATAAGTCTAAAATATACTCGAAAATACTCTGACATAAGGTTGACGGCTATCTGAGATCGAAATTTTCAAGCTTTCTCTCATGCATAAAGTGGCTCTAGGAATCACTAAGCCTCAATAAAAATGGAAACATGCAGTAAAAGCACTTGGAGAGTTGTTGTGATCACATCATATGAAAAACATGCAAGAACAAAAATATATGGAACCCTACTCATATATTTAGGAAACTTTACCTACCCTAACAGTAAGAAAATACCGAGGAAACTCTAAAATAAACAAACTTTCCTACGAAGCAAACCAAAAATAGCGTAGTGGAAGTCAATAAACCCTAACAACAACAACAAGATTCAACAACTACATCAAAACAAAAACAACAACAATAATAATAATAATACTAATAATAATAGTAATAATAAACTTTGTGGGTACAGTTTTACTTAAAAGTACTTCTTCCTTAGTGATTAGAGAAATTTTTTAAATAAAGAACAAAACTCAAAGTTAAGAATTAAAAATATAAGATACAAAAGGCAATAAATAGAAAAAATAATAAAAGAAGATGAAAAAATTATCTTTGCAAGTCAAAATTGCAATAAACACTTCTGCAAGAATAGATCAAATTGTGATATTAGAGTAAAAAATGGAAATAAACTTTTAAAATAGCAAGTTAAAAGTTGAAAAATGTCTTTGTGAGTCCAAAATTTAATAAAAAATGTTGCCTGAATAGAAGAAATTGTGATATTAGAGTAAAAAATGGAAATAAAATTTTAAAATAACAAGTTAAAAGTTGAAAAATGTCTTTGTGAGTCTAAATTCCCATGCGAACTCTTGCTTGATTCGTTCAAATAGCGTTTTCTGAGTAAAAATACACAAAAAATGCAAAATATTGTCTCTAACAGTAAAAACATCTGGTCAATTTTACATGAATCCTGATGTTTATAACCCAATAATCAAATGGGCCGTGGTTCGCAACCCAGAAATAAGAGCAAATAGTGGATCGCATCCACTTTAACCTGTAGATACTGGAACTGAATGTTCCTAGTTCAGCCAAATTCGTTACGCCTTAGGTTAAATAGTCTTTGCAATGTTACAAAAGGCGGCAGAAATACCGCGTAGATTACTTCCACCAAATAAAATTGGAACCTCAAAGAAAATCAATACTCGTGTGTAAAAATTTGGCGACACTTGACTTCCATTCAAGTTCGGAAGAAGACCAAGCGATGGGGGCCGTAACAATAGAGAACCTTTTTTCCCCTCACGTGTCCATGAACGCGCGCGGTTTGGGGGTGCCGATGAATGCAACCACATAACAGGTTCTTCCGTAACAGGTTAATATTAATAACATGGATTCTGCTCGCATACTTCGTTTTCATATAGGATACATCGTTCAATTTCTTCGCCTTTAAAGCGAACATGTGTTATAATACCTTCTACCTCCGATCGAACGCGTCGGCACCGGTTGAATACGGGTAAATCCGGATCCTTAATTATACCAAATATGACTCACCACCGACGCCAAAATGGCCGGACGTGACGCCTTAGAATAGGCCGAAAGTGTCTTTTGTACCTTAATGGAAAAACCATTAATTCCAAGTTCCCACGTGTGCATAAAGCACCCCTGACTCATATCCGGCAGAAACGCATATATAATATACAACAATAGTGTTAGGTTAGAGTAAAAACGAACTCCACAATAGTGTCTTTTGTACCTTAATGGAAAAACCATTAATTCCAAACTCCAACGTCAGTATAAATCATCTGTGACTCATATCCGGCAGAAACGCATATACAAAATACAACAATAGTGTTAGCTTAGGTCAAAAACGGAATACATAATAGTGTCTTTTGTACCTTATTGGAAAACCATTAATTTCAAACTCACACGTGTGCATGAGTCATCGATGACTCATCTCCTCCTCCACCCACGGCACGTGGCGCTAGATTAATTAACAATAGCGTCACCCCTCGAAAATGAATAAAAAAACCATTAATGTCAATTAAAATGATGATTTATTGCTTTCATCTCATTCCAATTCTACTCGAGTTTATTCTTTAATATGTTCTTCTCGGTGTAATATCCGACTATTATATCTCTCCCTGTATCTGTGTGCCCTGTGCAGTGGTTCCTAAAGCGTCCACTGGGGCTCAGTGTCTGACTTCTAGGGGCGCCGCGAAATGTTTCAATATTTTTACTGAAATGATTCGATTGTTACAAATATGTGCTTATTTAGAACCTTTAACATGTAAAATGATTCTGAATTTGAAATATGTGGAACCTAACCACACTAAGTGAGCGTTGCAAGTGTTCGATAGGCCTACATTCTGACTTGGGAGCAGCGAAAAGATTTTGAAACACTAAGGGCGTCGTGAAACGAAAAAGTTTGGGAACCTTTATCTTACGGTACCAGCTTCACTGGTACGTACAACAGGCAGCTCCTAACGTCAGTAATTTCAAGTTTCGTGAAAAAAAATCTCATCTTCCGAAGGAAAGCTGACGTAAGATAAAAAAAAATGGCAACCATATTTTCCTTCTTTCCAACCAGGCAGTCTTAGATAGTATTGCAGTTACAGAGCCTCTACCGGGATTTAACCCGAAACACCTTCATTTGAAGGCGACAGTTCATTATGAATCTGTGGCAGAGGCTTGGCCCACTATTTATATTAATTTTATTAAGAATAATTAGTATTTAGACCTACTTGATTCTAAGTAAAGTGTAACTACACTATTTTTTAGAAACAATATCATGCAAACTTATATATTTAGATTTCTTGTTCTTGTTTATAAAATGAAAATGTATTTTATTATCTATTGCTTACTTCGGTAGATACGAGCGCGTTTTGAAAAGTTTTGTCTCCTACGCAATAATGGCAATAATATGCAAAATACTTACATGAACTAGATAACTTCTTAAAGCTTGTAATGTCCTCTACCAGAGTGTCACTACTTTGCAACGCAGTCACCATCATTGTCCACACACAAATGCCAACGTCGGACCAGTTGTTACATCCCGTCTCCGAAGAAATTAGGCGTCTTCTTCCGGCACCAGCGACGCACATCTGCTTTCACTTCCGCATCACTGGTGTAACGGTGTCCCTTCAGGTGCTCTTTCAGCCTCGGAAAATGGAAAAGTCAGAAGGTGCGAGATCTGGGCTGTACGGCTGGTGGGGTACGGTACGTTGCAATGCATATTGTGTTTGGCGACTCGTGTGTGAGCGAGCATTGTCATGTCGAAGAATAGCAACCTTGCCACGCCTAACTCGCAGTAATCGTGCGCGGAGTACTGACAATACTCACATCCACATAGGTGTCGCCATAGATAGCACTCATTCGTCGATGAATGTCAACGGACGCACAACCCTCTGCTGTGAGGAATTCAATAAGAGCATGTTCTTTCAACCGCATGTTGTTCCATGTACGTCGCCATTTTGCTCACTATTGTGCGCATGCATGGTGTTTCACGTGTAAAATCATTCCTCTATCTTCAGTAGTAACGAAGATATAGACGTTTAAAATTTGGAGATTACGGATTTCAAATGATCTCCATGGACACAACAACAATGGCTAAAAATTAGATCCAACTTCTTATTGTTAAAAAGGTTTCCATGTGCCGCTAGATGTCGCAACAGTCAGTAAATCAGCGATCATTCTCACAACTATTTCACGCATCTCTGAGCAGTGTTGCCAGAGTTATTGCATAGGAGGCCAAACGTTTCAAAACGTAATATAAATATTCCTCCCTTATCAAACATGCGAAACTTTTATGTTTAGTCATAAATAGCAAGTCCACTAAAGCAAATATACAATACCTTCACGTCAAATCTACCTCGTTTGCATTTGTGTTTATTGTATGTTTTACCGCCAACAAAATAGGAAAGATCGAAGTAATGTAGGGTTGTGTGATGGTGGGCCGTTGCCGTTAGGAAGCGTTAATGTATTTGGAGATTTAATAGTGGCAACACTGCTGTATATATGCCAAGAAACGGAACAGATGTTTCACGCTTATACCACACGTCAGTTTGATAACTACCTCACAGTCAATGGACTCTTCCTTCCAACAGTAGGCGCATGCGCAGTCCCCATACTTCCGGACTTAAACCCCTGTGACTTTGATTTGATCCCTAAGATGAAGGGTGTTCACTTCCGAACTGTTCCAGAGATTCTTCAGGCGATAGGCCGCTCCATTCGAATCATCAAGAGAACGGGCGCTGCTACAGGTATACAATGACTTCCCCATCACTGGCAACGTGTACACAATGTTGGTGACTACATGGAAGGGCTGTTAAAGTCTCACAGAGGTATCTGTTTTGTACATTTGTAAATAAATAGGCCAACCCACGTACATCTATTCTACAGGTGTCCACAGAATGTACATGGAAAGAAGAGATGCAGTAAGGTCATGTAAGACGTCTAAAATTTGCTAGGGGTGTATCAGGCGATTCTTTCCGACCCTTTCATGTCAAAGTCTCTTACACGCAGTAAAACCTGGACTGCATTTTCCAGGCTAGCGAGGCACTGGCATCTGTACTCACAGCCAGCATAATCCTCTGCGGAGGCTTGTGTTGTGTAGTCCATATGTGTTTGTGATTGTCTCCTTATTCATCTCACCTTATCATCATTCACATTCATCTTAGCGATTAGCCAAATTCGGCAGAAAAGCGAAATAAAGCAATCAGTCAATCAATCAAAATTGATTGCCTGCCAGAACCTACTAAGGTACTATGACGCTGAAAAGTTCTATTTTGTAAAGCAGTCTATCCTAGAAGGCTTGTAGTTGTACGCATAGCGGCGATAGGTATTCTTCGGACAACAGGGCCAGTGGGAATTCCGATTTCTCACCAACATTGTAGCAGGGTTGCTAATGGTCCAGGAATTTTAATAAAATTCAATTCCGGCCCAGGAGAGAAAATCTGCAAGCGTAAATGGGATCTGTACCGTAGAGAACCTTTTTATCTGTAAGGTATTTCAATTCGGTCCAGGAACCTTTTTTCCCGATCAATTTAATACGGTCCAGGAACCTTTTTTCTGAATGAATTTAAATACGGTCCGGTTCCTGTCCTGCAGCGGAACCCAATAGAACCCATTAGAATGTATGTTCCTGGTCCTTTAACAACCCTGCATTGTAGTCAAAGAATGTGACATAAGAAGTAACAGGATGCCATTGTAACATATGGACTTTTTCATAACCACGTTTTCTGATAGTACAGTGGTTCACAAACTGTGGTACGCGTACACCTAGAGGTACATGAATGACTTGAAGTAGGTACGCGATCAGCTCGTGAGAGAAATATGGAGAATACCCACACGAGAACATTTTTGCTGCAGGTGTATAGAGAAGACTTCATAGCTTTAACACTCGACAGGAAAATAAGGCTAGATTTGTCATTTACACTCTTATTTTTGTATTATATGTTTTCAAACAAAATACTCGTTCGAAATCTGTAATGGACCTAGACTAAATTTGGACCCGAATCTCTGCTTTAAAGTTTCAAGTGCACAAACAGACATCAAGAAACTCTATCAGGCTATGCAGGCACATCCTTATCACTATAAAGTTAGGATTTTCAATTAACACTCCCAAATCGTGCTCGACGGTTTGTTTACAAACTTATTTTTGTTCTTTACATTTTCAATAACTCAGGAAAAAAAAGTGAAAATTAATGTTTGTTATATATTTCTTAGCATACATGTGTTTTATATTTTTATTCCTGTAACTAATCATAAAGATTGTAAACAAAGGAACAGTCAGTAAAATAATGAATTTAGGATTCTAATGTTTATTTGCTTACAATCTTTCCACACGCAGCCCGAATGCCATTTTGCTCTATTGAAGATGCACGCCACCAACATATCAAATGAAATTCCCCAGAACCCATTATTCGAAGAAAACCCCCGGGTTCGAATCCCGCTCGGGTTTGGTTGTTTTTGAATGTCCATTCATCAATTTCATCATTTCATCACTCATCCCCATCTTTGCAAATTAGCCAAGAGGCACAAAACGCGAAGTAAATTAAACTAAATCAATCAATCAATCAACCAATCGAGGAAAACCTATGGTGGGGGTACATTGAACGTTTAGTTAGGACTAAAGGGTACGGTAAATGTCTGTTATATCGGAGACACATTTCTATCGGATATTTTCAGTTTTAAATGGTTCCTACTTACCAATTGTGTATTGCGGAACATATTTGAATGTGCCACTATGCTTTGTACACGAAAATAACTTCGATTTTTCACATTACGAGTAATTCTTTTGGATCATTTCTACCGTTGAGGAACATACAATATGGCGCGCACAGCTGTGGATCATCGCGCGTCGTGCTTGTGTTTTGTCGATTTGGAGTGGGTATGCAGTGTTTCAACCTTCTTAACCGAAAAATACCTACTTTCGTGTTCATTATGTCATCACAAACCATTGACGGATAGCCCCAAAAACCATTCCCGATAGCCCCAAAAACCATTGACGGATAGCCCCAAGAACCATTCACGATAGCCCAACGAACCATTTCCGGCAAGGTTAGGTTAGGTTGGGTTAGGTAAGGTAAGCATAGTTAAAAAAATAAAAAAATAAAAATTCTGTTTAAAAAAAGGCACGTTTGGAAACACTGTCGAGACCGCGTGACTTTCGACGCTCGCGCCATCTGCAGGTAAATAATGGAAACAACGGCATAATGTTGTCGCTTTGCACAAAATGCAAGTTTATTATATCAAAAGTGCTTATTTCTTGTTGTGCAGCATTCTACGATGAGAAAATACCTTCACGAACTTTCAAAATACTACATAAACTCATTTCCGTAAGTAGTTTCTTCTGTAAAAATGAAGAAATGTGTCTCCGATATAAGACACATTTACCAAGGGTATAATGTGAAAAATGTTTGAGAACCACAGCGTCAGTAAAACACTACATATTGGACCAGATAAAAATTTACCTTTCTAAAAGAAGCTTGAAGTTTTCTCAAATTCATTCTGAAGAAAAAGTACTGTACTTTAGTGCACAACAAAGAATCGTTGGTGCCTTTTACTATCCTAATGTTACCTGGGATATATTAAATATTTTTTCATTTAATTATTGCACGGAGATAAATCAATTGTTTCCTTCTGTCAAAAATGCCTATTCTTGGGCTTTTCTATTAACCTAAAATCAGTGTGTGAATTAACGGGGGGGATGCAGGGGATTTCCCTCCATCCAACGAATTTTATCCAAGGCAAAATGAAATTATTTTTATCCCTGCCAGGGATGTTTTCATCCCCCTTAGTTTATTTTACTGGCTGGATACATATACCCTCCAAAATTCTACCGTCTGAAGTGAAACTACAAGTACGCCACTAAGTGGCAACCCTCTCAAAGCAAAAAGTTTAATTCTGACAAGGCCAATAATGAAAATTCAAATAATATGTAGCATTGGGCGCATCGTACATGACACATTTGGAACCTTTCATTGCATACGGGGAAATATCCCCTATCCCCGTATAAGAGAGTTAAAAAGAGGCGTAAAAATCCATTGAGAAAGATTAGAAGTGCAATGTTGTAAACAGTGGCGCAGGAACGGGGATGGGGGGGGGGGGGGGGTTTGCGGGGACACAATGTACCGCCCAAAAGATTTGAAGGGGTGCAGTACCCCCTAAATCGGCGACCGGGGTTGTACTCCCTGTACCCCCCTAAAATAATATGAAGGGCCGGGGACTCAAGGTGCTACTGTAAGAAGAATCTATTTTCTAAAAGTTCAACACACATTTTATATTGCTTACAAACATTACCTTCCTTTCAAAATATCCAAACCACTGTAAACCTTTTCTTGTACATTGCGATACTCTAAGTTAGTTCACTTCATCCATATTCTTGGAAACTATTTTGAGGAGATGAACATTTCTTAATAGGAGTGTGAGAGATGGAATAAGATGAAGTTTAGTTCCAGGAAATCATGCTGCAGGCTAATTACCCTTTTTGTAAGGGGAGGAGGTGGAACACTTTTCTAAAGTAGTAATAGATCGATTGATTATATAGATATACACTTCAGAAGAGCATCTGACCTTCTTTCCTTTCATTTTTTTAAAATAGAGTTTCCCAGACTAAATGTTTCCACAATTGTCACAAAAGATATGGTGAAAATTTTAACTACCTATGAAATTATATAAATTATAACGTCATATTCCGTCACTATAAGCAGAATTTATATTTTGTTTTCATTTTAACGCGTATGAATGCATTGAAAATTGTCATCAGACAAATTATTTGCAGATATTTCAATTTTTATTTCAACTGTAGATCAAGTCCCGATTAGCCTATCTGAGCAGAAAATGAATCTCGAATAAGTTTTTGACAAACTCCTGAAGTAGAGACCGAGACAAGAACAAGCACTACAACAACGAGAACGACCTCATTACAAAGAAGTATTGACTCGTCTCATATCGATACCATTCCTTGTTGAAATGGAGCAGCAATGTTTCCTGGACATTAAAAAAGTTTTTTTCAGAAGGAGTGATGGACTTGGGTTAAATGCCTCAATAAACGTATGAATCAATACAGAGGGTGTAATAATCCCCAACCCCTTTTCCAAATCTCAATCTGTATGAAAATGAAAAAGTTGTATGATTGTTCGCGACTTTCCTATAACAAATTCTGATTTTCCGTTCCATTGAATTCCAAATGAGCCAAGAACAAGGTTCAGAGTTTTACATGCTTCGGGATTCTTAGAACATGTTTTTAAAATAACCATAAATTGTAATACATTAAGAAATAACAAATGTTTTATCTAAACATCCATTAAAAAGCCGAAGATATATGTGTGTTGCTCTACAGTGGAATTTTCCGCACCTCCAATATAAATATATATATATATTCAGAATTCAAACACACACTCTGACGTACATATGTCTGTACCTAACATAACGAAACGTTTTGAGTTTGGTGTTTTTCCAAATAATAATAAAAGGTAAAGTGCTCCCCTGTGCTTAGCACAACGCCATGAAGGCGTATAGGGGGTGTGGGGGTAACGCCCCACACTTTCTTGATCCGGTCGTGAGTGGGGGTGATGTGATCAGCATCACACCCCTGACCGCCTTTACCCCCCAGGGTTTCCCCCAGGTACCCATGTTATTTGACGCTGGGTGGGCGCCGGGGCCGCTTCCATCGTTAGAAAAGTTCCCGGATTTGAACCGGCCGGGGATCGAACCCGGGACCTTGAGCATGGTAGTCCAAATAATAATAATAATAATAATAATAATAATAATAATAATAATAATAATAATAATAATAATAATAATAATAATAATAAAGTATCTACCTAGCGTACTTTTTGTCAAATTAATATTTGAAATGCTCACACTGTACATGTTCTAGGTTTTGTGGTTTTATTAATGAGAAATGAATAACTATTAAATAGAATACCTTCGTTTTGCGTTGGTGTATTCTAATCTTTGTTTTAAATTTAAGAATTACAGATTATATTTCCTTTTCCATTTAAAAAATGCTGAGTACATGTTTGCTAGTAAGTTGAAGTCTTTAACTTCAACTTATAAAATTAACCAAGCAGAATTTGTAGTATAAAAGTTTGTAATGAACACCATCTGCTGAGTGAAACTAAACTTATGCTTAACAGAGATCACTATGAATACTGAATTAGGCTTAGTGGCTTAATTATAGGAATGTGGTAGAAATAATTCACGGTGAGGTCATTTGAAACCTACAATTCCATATATTTTTAAAAAAATACGTGTAACTCTTTAATATGTAGAACATGCATATGGTCATTCTGAGAAACATACGCTAAAAATATTTAAAATCTACCCACCGATAAACGTCACATTGGATCTATGATTTTTTTATAATTTTAATGATCGTATTACAAAATGTCAAGATACGTAGGATATAATTGGCATACACAGAGAAGAAAAGGCAAAGTTGCAGTCTGCTTTATGAACATTTAAAGAAATCATAACTGAACCTTACTTCTCAAGTGAGGTCCGAAACATTGAAATATGATACCCACAGTACACTGATCACAAAACTGACTATTTGCCCAAAAAAATCAGAACCTGGCAGCAAGAAATAACAATCAGGATGTTAATGCTTTCTAGTATTATTTACATAAAAGTGTGGTGTCAATGCATTGTTCATAAGTTAATATGTGCGTTTGTAGGTTGGTTACTCGTGTCTGTTTATATTCTCTGCAGGTTTGTTAATGTCTGTGTGTAAGTTGTATTGCAGAGGAATCGGCAAAATCTAATAATTGCACCACCAACGGTCGAATTCCAACAGCCCTGAGGAAAACGAACATATGAAGTTCTGAGGTTCTTTTATCATCTATGATTTCTAAAAGAGGATATTCGGTTTTGAAAATTGTATTTAAAGAGAGTTTATCACCTTTGTTTAAATTAATTTATTACTCTTTTAGTTTCATGTCCTTCAGGCAGTTTGTCAAATACACTCTCGTGTGTTGAAAGTGGGGTTTTATTTTATAATCATAATTTTGTCAATTAATGAGCCGAGGTGGTCTAGTCGGAAGGGCGTCCGCGAGGGACCCCTCGAGTATGTGGAAAATTTTCAGACCTGCATAAAACCGCTCTGGGGTTCATCAAAGCTCTATAAAATGGGTACCTGTGGACAAAGCTGATAGGGTAAAGGCAGCCGAAGTGTATTACTGTTCACATCACCTCCAGAGTGAAGGAGAGGACAAATTTGTCAATACTCCTTTCGTTATTTTTGTTTAAATACTAGAGATTCTGATATTGCATGGTGAAAATCCAGGGATAAACATCAAACTTTATAATTTTAATATTTTATCTGAGCTGGTTACACTTTCTTGTTCTAGGAAAAATGGCTGGTGTTACCATAGGAATTAGGATTGTTCAGTAAAAGGAAAGAAAGAAAACCTGCATTAGCATTTTTTATGTTGATAAGGCATCCTGTAATGTAACTGCGTGGCCTTCCGAATATTTGCTTCATTTAGTGATACTTCTAATTTTTGAGAATTCAGTGGGGGTAACGAAAGAGTATTGCCTAAATAACTAAATTGGAAACTATAGATAACACCGGTCGACATGGGTTTAGATATCTCGCAGATGACTGTTATGAAAAATTTCAGATTCCAAAAATGAAATCCATTTTTATCCATCACGTGTAATTTTTTCAGAAAACAGCAATATATTAACTGCCTTAATTTCACAATAAAATGTGTACTTTCATCATTTTCCCAATATATGGCTCTATTTAGATGATGGTAAAATGTTTATTTTCTACAATAAATATCCTCCAATTTTGAACTATGAATGCATGTAGACTAGTTAGCATTTAGTCCACCCAACAGAAAAGTGAAGATAGTGAAATGATACATATTAGCGAAAGTGCATAATTAACTCGGATATAAACCTGCTTTTTTCCCAGACTGTGGAAAAACTTTACATTTCTTCATTCTCTTTATCTCTTCCTTTCTCATTTCAATCATTTCCTGATGTCTCCCAGGAACCTGATGGCTTCTCTTTTCTATGAAATCCTCTTCTCAGGGCTGACGTTCTCCTTCACAGTCCCTGATATCGCTGCTGATTTCAGTGGGATCTGACTCGCACCTATAGATATAGCTAAACCACTTTTCTTCAGAGACCCTCTTTTCAAGGGCTGACTGTTTTGCTCTCTGTCCCTGTTCTCCCTACTTTCTCCTACTTTTTCCTCCCTACCACCTTCTTTTTCCTTACATAGCTTCTCTTTATAACCAATCCCTCTCTCAAAAAACTAATCTTTGCTTAATATTTTATTAAAAAAATTATCTGTAAGCCAATCAACCGAATCCATAATTGGTTAACATATAATATCTTACTACATCCTATTCTTACTAACATTACTCACTCTTTATCTCTAACATTTTCTTTCTTTGTAAACCTCGGTAGCTACTAATGTTATTAACATTACTCGCCCATTTATCTCTAATGATTTACAATATGTAAACCTTGATTGTTTTGGAAGCTTTGGAAACCATAACAACCAGGATCAAAATTAGTATAATCTTAAATACCAATGTAAACGTTTTTTAAAATGTAAATTGTAAAGAAATGAAATAAATTAATACACAATAAACGGAGGAACCGAAATTCTGAGAAAATGACTTCCTGGTTTATTATTTAAATGCAACAGGGCATAACCGCGAACCCTCTGAATGTATGCTGGTGGAGGAGGACTTCATTCGAGGTTCCCCCCTTTTATTTATTAAACAGACAGTAACTAGAAATGAAATCCACCTTCTACCTTCACACGGCATGAAAATTGTATGGACTTTGATTACGTTAGTTTTATTTTCGAAGTCCCTCATAAAAATTGCCTTCAAAATGTCCAAAAATCAATGCTATAATATGGTGGGTTGATTGAAGTTAGTGACATGGAGAAAAAATCCTGAACTATGGAAATGTCCTGACGTTACGTGACATGATCAGCATTCAAAATACTTTCAGAATCACCTATTAGTTTGAAAACATGTGATCCTTTATTTTTTAAATGTCGACCGGTCTAATCAAAGGAGCAGCATTCACAGCAATAACAGAAAACAATATAAGTCATCCCAGTGTAGGATTCAATCGAATATGGTTCCCTTTATCACAAAATTAGAATTGGAGAGACTCTCTCGAAACGTAGTGTTAGAATAAGTGTAGTATAAAGCATATATATAATATTTTCCAAACAAAAATAAATAGTAATTAATTCCCTTTCAAAACACTTCGAATGGATAATGTGTGACGTACCTTTTTGGTGGGAGCCACAGGATTACCACGTCACGGTAGTTGCCCAATCTCCGTGCGCGGCAGAGTTATGAGACTCTCCTTAACGTTACTGCTGCACTGAGCATTCTCAAGACGTGTAGTTAGAAAAAAATAACTATCATCTTGTCGTTGTACAGTGGGATCCATGAGTATTACCCTGCAAATTGTCCATCACCATGTTCGTGCACTTTATTTGACCCAATAAGAGCTTCAAGAATTAAAAGAAAACTCAAAACAAGCTGTGGACAACTTCTGCACGAGCATACATAAAAATCCATCACTTAAAAACAGACAGCATGTAAGAGAAAAATTAATGAAAATAATCATGGACAATTTGCACGGTAATACTCAAGGATCCCACTGTACGTACAAGGTATATTAAAGCCATCTCTCGTTAAACGTTTACTGCAATCTAATTCCACTATACTCACGCCAATATCCAACTACATTCAGTCTTATTTCACACTGTTGTCATGGAAACGGATTCAACACTGAAACTGCTCTCCCCCCTTTCCCACGTGTTCTTTGATGGAACAGTTTCGCGTCCCGCCACTACTTGCACTTGCACAGAGACTCGCCTGATATAGCTGGGACTGGGACAGAGTGTACATGCGAAAATAAACCCAAATATTGAAATTGGCTATTCTTATTGTCCACTAAAGATTGAAAAAAATATGCTTTCGAACGTACGGTTTTCCCTTCACTACGGTCCTTCCTACACGACGAATGAGCCGTTTTAAATGTTTCAAGAGTAGCCTTGTCAATTTCCTTCTTTGCTCTAAGAACTGAAGGATTTTGGCTTTGCATACACAATGAGAGTACTTTCTGTACTACAGGGTGGCGCATATTGTATCTACCAATAGAAGTTGGCAACCATGTCGGAACGCAGGTGCACATGCGCAGAAATATCCCATGCTTAGGCAGCTGCAACCTGCAAGTCTCGCAATTAGTCTGCCATGGAACGTTGGCCGATTCAGACACGAATCGTGGCAATAGAGGCGGTCATCCGAACGGGTCCCATGCAGGAGACGCAGTAGGTACTGCACTGGGAAGCATCAGGGCGCCAGAGAATCCGCCTCCTTCGACCTGAAGACTTCTGTTTCTGCACGCTGCCATTGGCTGTCTATTGTGTAACCCATCGTATCATGCTGTGACGGTCTGGCACGTGTTGATGGCGACCATCATTGGGCCTTCGTCACAGTGTCTCCTGCGTCTCCTCAATTCGGATGAACGTCCGAACCGGCCAAAGTTCCATGGCAGACTAATTGCGAGACTTGAAGCTGCCTAAGCATGGGAAACTTCTGCGCATGCGCACCTGCTTTTCGACAGGGTTGCCAACTTCTATTGGTAGATACAATATCCGCCACCCTATAATAGAACTTCGTAAAGTACAGCAAATTCCATTATAAATGAGTACTTTGTGAAATATTTTACCAATCCTTCAAACTTGGACCTCTCACGAGTCGATCGGGGACCATCTCGGCTTAAATTTTTAAAGACATCAAAAACCTATGGATCTCACCAAGCGACCCAACATACGTCAGAAAGACAGCCCAGTTTTAGTGTTCGATAGAAAAATAGCTACTGGATGTCCCAATTAAAAGTATCCCGGCTCAAAGACATTTTTCTATGAGGCGACTAAATGACGGCTATATTGTACCAGTAAAATGGAGTAGTTCATTGTAACATGAACCGTGGTAGGTACTCAAGGTCATCAGTATGCACACACAGAGAACTAAATGCATCATATCGATTGATGCACCATAATGCATGGATTAATGCACTAAAGTGTGTTTTATATCTTCTTCAAAGAATCAGATTCACATTTCATGAATTTACATTTCATCACACATTTCATCAATCGATGCATTATGGTGCATCAATCGATATGATGCATTTAGTTCTCTGTGTGTAAACTTAATTTCTTTTCATGATCCTTGGCATGCAACTTTTGATCGCGGCCGGCCTACTTTTAACTCAGACACCCTGTACTTGCGAAACACAAGAAGTCTGAGGAAATACCGAATACATGCGTCTAAAAGAGACACAACCAGTGTGACTACCTTTTCATAAATATTTGGTGAGCTGTGACACTTGAATTATATGTTTACAAAATAGCTTATAAATTCACCCTTCCATGTTGAATTGATTGAATTGTTGTTTTGAGTCCACTTTATGCACAGAAAGGCCAATCGGGACTGCACATATCCATCCATCGGGTATCGAACCCGGGACCTCTTGATTACAAGGCGGCGACATTACCACTACACCCTCGGAGGGGCACTCCCTTCCATATATTTAGATAGCAATGCTCACAAACAATGCGTCATAACTTTTTAAATCTGTTATTTTCTGATTTCAAAAAGCACTCCACCACGAATCAAGATAACAAATAATAAGAATAATAATATTAATAATAATGACAAATTATATATAAATTGGCGCCAATGTACACAGCCGCCACACATTGTGTAACTAAATTTGTGTATATAAAACTTTGGTGCTGTAAACTTAAGTGAGCTGATCTAAAAAAAATATAAGTCTGGTATATACAGGGTGTATCAGAAGTTCCTTACCACCACCGCAGTGATGTATTTTCATGGAATTTGATATGGGACATACATAATGGGCTTAGGGGGACACCTTGTGGAGTACGTCACGCAGACGGCAGCGTAGTGGACGACCGCGGACAGTCAAGGATGAAGCACAAGCTACGGCAGTGTTGACCTCCTTCTCGACGTCACCGCAGCGAGGCACACGTCGTATAGCAATGCAATGTGCTATGAATATGAGTCACAGTTCAGTGTATCGGATGCTACAGAGGCACAAGTGGCATCCGTATAAGGTGCAAATGCAGCAAGACCTCTCCGAGGACGATCCAGATCGCCGCGTGCATCTGGAATAACGTATCATGGCTGCCTTTGAGCAAATTTCACCAGATACCTTGCTCGGTGTCCTCAGACATTGGGAGAAGCGTCTGCACGCGTGCATTGCCCAACACGGACAACTTGTGGAACACATTCTGTAACAGGCAAACATCACTTTCAGTTGCCAATAACTTTTCACCAAATGAAGTTACATGAAATCTAATTTCAGATTTGACATCCTGACGAAATTCTAGCCTATGGTCATGTATCACATGACCCACCTATCATTTTAAATAAAAAAGTTGAATTCAAGATGGCGTAATCAAGATGGCGGCCGTCCACGTGACATACTCCACAAGGTGTCCCCTAGGCCTATTATGTATCGCCTATATCAAATTTCATGAAAATACATCACTGCGGATTTTAGAAGGGGTGGCAAGGGACTTCTGATAAACCTGTAGTTTACATATCTAGTGGGTTGGAAATAATAATCTCTAGTTGAGATGTGCCATTCATAACCAGATATTTGATGGTTCAAGATGAAGGGAGAAATCCCTTCTATTCCCCCTTCATTAAAATGAATAGATGCATGATATTTCTCTACTTTCATGTGACAAACTTCCAATTTTCCGTTCCATCACATTCAAAATGAATATAAAACGAGATCTAGAGTTTTATGCATAAGGCACAAAGTCATTATTTGTGTCAATATTGTATTACATGAAATATTGCATGACTTGAATGTAACCCTATTAAGATAATAATAATAGTAAGTATTATTATTAATAATAATAATATGTTTCGGAACTATCTGTTTTTAAAATAACCATAAATTCCAAAAAAATAAAGAAATAACATTTATTTATGTAAACTTTCCATTTAATAACCGGAAATGCGTGTGTGCTATTCTAAAATAGAATTTTCATGCCACCACATTACACTTATGGAGGTTGAAATTTGGACCCCAAATTAAAACCTTTCCTGCGCCACTGAACGCATCTATTCTACCAGTCTACTTCCTCCAAAAAGTCCTGCATACGGCAGTGGACACAAATTTCAACATTTACAATAGAGTAAAGAGAGAAGTTTAGATGAAAAAAGAAAATATTACCTGATAAACAAAATTAACGAAATTGAAACTAACCGCAAAAATAAAAATATCAGAGATTTATATAAAGGTGTAAATGAATTTAGAGAGTAGTGGCCACCTACAGCAACTTGATAAAAGATAAAAACGGTGAATATTTGACTGATCCATGCAATATTTTAAATAGATTTAAGAACTACGTTAATGACCTCTTAAATGTTCATGTAGGAGGTAAATCAGAAGTAGCCTAAATGAAGTACACACAACAGAACCTTTAGTTCCAGAACCTAACTTGACTGAAATTAAATATGCTATAATAGGCTAAAGAATAACAAAGCACCTGGCATTGATTTAACACCAGCTGAGTTAATTAAATGTAGTGGGAATTTGATATTATATGAAATTTATAAACTAATTAGTTTAATATGGAATAAAGAATAAATTTCTCACCAGTGGAAAGAATCCATCATTGTACATGTGTTTAAAAAAGTGATAAAGCGATCTGCAATAATTACTGTGGAATTTCTCCCCTCAACATCATAGAAAATATTATATAACATAATTTTAACAAGACTAATCCCACATGCTAATAAAATTATATTTGATTATCAATGTGCATTTAAACGTAACAGATCAACTGTAGATCATTTTTTTATATCAGGAGAAAAAGTGGGAATATATTAAAAATGTCCCTCAGCTATTCATTGATTTTGAAAAAAATCACATGATTCCGTTAAAAGAGATAACTTATATAATATACTCGCGTACTTTCGACGTGGCCTTTGGCCACGTCTTGTACGCTCGCATGCGTGACCTTCGGCCACGTTGTGATCGCAATCACGTTATAGATGGGGTTCCTCAATGACCTTAATGACTTTGAAAATGTCTGCATGTTATATTGGATGATGGGGAACATGTGTACAAGTTCACTAATTTGTAAAGTTTAGAAAGTAACTTTATGTGTGTTTGGGCTCTAATAAAGTACAAATATTCAAAATATTATTGTATATTTTCTTAATAATGAACTGAGTAAGTAATAACCGTTTCAAGATAAGTAGTTGGATGTTTTGCATAAACGAATTGAATAGCGACTAAATTGAAAATTCAATATTTACATATTTTGTTATTTTCACATTTTTGAACGTAATTGGATAATAACTGTTTTCCGTCATTCCCCTCAAATCCCTACCTTGCCTCTGTAATAAATGCTGATGCTCGTATTTTGAAAATCGAAAAGTCTAGCATAATTCCCTTACAGTAGCTTCCGGGGTGAAAATAAACTTTCTTTAAGTTCCCTAGCAACGTCCGTTTCCATGGACAACAACAGGCACGGCAAGCTCTAAGGAATTGCATGTCATTATACCCCCTAAACATTTAGTTAAAACAAGCACGATGTAGATATTTACGCATTGAGTATAACGTAATTGTATCTGGGCTGAAACTCCTTATTATGTAGATGTCACCCTTGTTTCAGGCACCTTTTCAAAACCATGAGTTCATTCATCTGTGTGCTATTGATCTGTGAGAAATATAACTTATCTCGACAATAAAGAATTGAAGGAAACAATGTGTGCAAAAGAAATGTCCGTGGCAACGGTTGCTAGGAACGTGAGAAAAGGGCATTTTCGCCCTTAAGGAAGGGCCGATTGAGCGATTTTTGAATTTTCTCGGCCTTTCGGAACGATTTCATGGAGGGGGTCGTAATCGGGCATTTTTCGCCTCCGGGGCTTCCTTCATGGAGAACATTTATGTCAGTGAGTCAGTGAGTGAGTGGTGGGATTGGGGCTTTATATATATTGGACTCGCACACTTTCGACGTGGCCTGTGGCCACGTCTCGTGCGCTCGCCGACGTGGTTCGCTTATTTGGAAAGTTTTGAACGTAAATTTATGTGTGTATGCGCTGTAATATGTACAAATAATCAAAATATTATTGGTTTCTTTCTTAATAATAAGCTGGGTAAGTAATAACAGTTTCAGGATAGTTAGTTAGATGTTTTATGTAAACGAATTCAAAAGCGACACTAAATTGAAAAAGTAACATTTTACTTCTGTAGTCAGTTTTACATTTTTAAACATAATTGAAATAAAGAAATGTTTTCCTTCATTCTTCGCAAATTTCTATCTCTCCTCTGCAATAAAATTCTGATGCTCACATTTTAAAATTCGAAAACTCTAATACTGTGCACAAAGTGGACCTGAAACACCAAATCAATCAATCAATCAATCAATCGAAAACTCTAGCATAATTCCCTTACAGTAGCATTCGGGGTGAAAATAAACTTTCTTTAAGTTCCCTAGCAACGTCCGTTTCCATGGTGAACAACAAGCACGGCAAGCTCTAAGGAATTGCATGTCATTATACCCCCTAAACATTTAGTTGAAACAAGCACGATGCAGATATTTACGCATTGAGTATAACAATATATACGTAATTGTATCTGGGCTGAAACTCCTTATTATGTAGATGTCACCCTTGTTTCAGGCACCTTTTCAAAACCAGGAGTTGATTCATCTGTGTGTTACTTATCTGTGAGAAATATAATGTAGCTGGACAATTAAGAATTGAAGGAAACAATGTGTGCAAAAGAAATGCCCGTGGCAACGGTTGCTAAGGACGTGAGAAAAGGGCATTTTCACCCTTAAGGAAGGGCCGATTGAGAGATTTTTGAATTTTCTCGGCCTTTTGGGACGATTTCATGGGGGGTCGTAATCGGGCGTTTTTCGCCTCCGGGGCTTCCTTCATGGAGAACATTTATGTCAGTGAGTCAGTGAGTGAGTGGTGGGATTGGGGCTATATATTTATTGGACTCGCGCACTTTCGACGTGGCCTGTGGCCACGTCTCGTGCGCTCGCCGACGTGGTTCGCTTATTTGGAAAGTTTTGAACGTAAATTTATGTGTGTATGCGCTGTAATATGTACAAATAATCAAAATATTATTGGTTTCTTTCTTAATAATAAGCTGGGTAAGTAATAACAGTTTCAGGATAGTTAGTTAGATGTTTTATGTAAACGAATTCAATAGCGACACTAAATTGGAAAAGTAACATTTTACTTCTGTAGTCAGTTTTACATTTTTAAACATAATTGAAATAAAGAAATGTTTTCCTTCATTCTTCGCAAATTTCTATCTCTCCTCTGCAATGAATTCTGATGCTCACATTTTAAAATTCGAAAACTCTAATACTGTGCACAAAGTGAACCTAAGACACCAAATCAATCAATCAATCGACAACTCTAGCATAATTCCCTTACAGTAGCATTCGGGGTGAAAATAAACTTTCTTTAAGTTCCCTAGCAACGTCCGTTTCCATGGTGAACAACAAGCACGGCAAGCTCTAAGGAATTGCATGTCATTATACCCCCTAAACATTTAGTTGAAACAAGCACGATGCAGATATTTACGCATTGAGTATAACAATATATACGTAATTGTATCTGGGCTGAAACTCCTTATTATGTAGATGTCACCCTTGTTTCAGGCACCTTTTCAAAGCCAGGAGTTGATTCATCTGTGTGTTACTTATCTGTGAGAAATATAATGTAGCTGGACAATTAAGAATTGAAGGAAACAATGTGTGCAAAAGAAATGCCCGTGGCAACGGTTGCTAAGGACGTGAGAAAAGAGCATTTTCACCCTTAAGGAAGGGCCGATTGAGAGATTTTTGAATTTTCTCGCTCTTTTGGGACGATTTCATGGGGGGTCGTAATCGGGCGTTTTTCGCCTCCGGGGCTTCCTTCATGGAGAACATTTATGTCAGTGAGTGAGTGAGTGGTGGGATTGGGGCTTTATATATATTGGATTAGTCGAGTTTGGAATGCCTAATAAGCTTGTTAATATGATAAAAATATGCGGCAATGAAACAGAAAGTAAAATTCGTGTAGGTAGCCTGTTAATAAGTCTCACAAATTTACGATTAATGATGGGTTAAGACAGGAAGATTCATTATCTCCATTGCTCTTTAATTTTGCCTTAGAATATGCTGCCAGGAAGGTTAAATAAACTAATGAAGGACTACTAAATTACTAAATGGTCTGAATCAGTTGTTAGCATATGTATGATGTACGTAGATTTACTAAGGGATGATATAAGTACAATTAAGAATAATGCTAAAATATCTTTAAAAGCATCTAAAGAGATAGGTTTGGAAGTTAGCAAATATAAAACTAAATATATGCATACAGGCCGTCTACGTCGACAGTGACTAAAAATTGCAAACAGGAACAGAGAGTCTCACATGGTCACTAACAAATAGTAATTTCAAACTACTGCAGTCTGTTGGTAGTTTGAAATTCAGAGTCATTGGGTTTCAATCAGAAAAGGAAAGTGGTACTTCAATTTATATTGCCGTCAGTCCTACAATGAGTACAATTCCTGTTACTTCCAGAGACGTCTGCTGAGCGCATGCATCAATTATGGGAAAAGAATGATTACTTGCTTTCACTTCAGATCCAAGAAATGTAATGCGCTCAGCAGACGCCTACTTCAATAAAGGAACAAATACAACACATATTGCAATGAACGTATCTTATTCGTGAGAAAAAGTTATGTACGTAGCAGGCGCGGCTCGTGCATATTTACCCGGGGGTTCACTGAAGTGATGTGACATATATTCACTTTCCGCAAAATATACTTCCTTCGCCCAACAAAAGGATGGGGGAGGGTTTAAAAGCTTTGTCAAGAATTCTTTTTATCTGGGAGTATAAGGTTTTGTTGTAGGGGTGTGCGAATAAATTTAGGGCTGAAACTACAATAAATTGTGCCTTTATGAAAAAAGTTGAGTTTTGTTGGAATATCATGGACATCCTCAAGTAGGGGCAAGTAATATATTTTTTCCCCACGAGGAGCAAAAAACACTCCTTCAGTCTAAAGTTACTGCAACGCTTTTATAATAATTACCAAAAATTACTGTGACTGAAATTAAATTATATGCGTGTAATATATAATTTTTGGTTTACATTCAATTTCCATGGGGGGCGGCCCCCTTTTCCCCTTCCGGACGTCCATGCTGACTAATCAGAACTGGTCCTACATTTGTTAAAGGAAATGGCAACTAATGGCATGCGCATACTAGAAATCGAACCTGAGACCCTTTCATTTATACGCGACAGGTTTGTTCAAATTTGGGGCTGGTCGACCAGCACACGCTTTTTTTCAGTGGACAAGGAAGTTTGTTTACGTTAATTATGTGCATTTCTATCGGTCATTTCTTACCTGCGCGGACAGCAACGCCTACACTGCATCAAATGACATAACCTAGGTAAAGTCCATCCCTCGTTTCACTCGCAGCATCACTTAATACTTTCCAACAAGTATCCAAGCACTTCAAAAACTAAAAAACTTGAGACTTTGACACCGAGCGACAGCGAGTCACGTCCTCGCGCCATTCTTTCTCTTTCGCGAACCCGAAGTGTTTCCACCTTTAAGGAAAAACCTCTGAATGCATGCACAAGGTATTTTGGTAATGTATCTCCTTTATTTTAATTCATCGCATCTAATTCCAGCTTCTATTTGTTTCCACTCATCCATCTCTGACACAATCTTGCATTTATTCCAAGAAGTTCGGTGCAAAAATGATACAAGAGAAGATTGAATATGTAATGTGTGGGCTTCAAACTTGAACCGCACGCAGCAACACTGGAAGGGAGGAAGCAGCGAGAAAGGAGCCTTGTCCCGCGCCTTCTGCGAGAGAACGAACTGCGCATGACCGTTGGGTTGAACATAGGTTCTGCAAATCTCATCTCCCATGTATTTTGTCCTATACCCTCCTCGCGCTTCTGCTCCCGCACGAAGCTTTCACAATGGCACGAGCTGTCCTGTGGGGGTTCAACTGAGGGTCTGTATCAGGGCGGCCGATTCGCGGTTTCTTCTTCTCAGCAAGAGAGTTCGCCGTGTTACGGGCACAAATAAATGACTTACTGTGTAGAATTTTTAGCGAAATAATGTGAAAATTTAAAGACATTGTTCATTGTTCATTCTCGAGGTGATTATCGTATATTACTGGGGGTTCACTGATCCTGTGCGCTATAGGGCCAACCGCGCCTGGTACGTAGCAATTAAAAGTAGTATGCAGAATTACAAAAGGTTCCTATGAAAATAGAAAATCATTCTTAATTCTTATTTTGTTAGAGGAACAGCCATATCATATACCTGAATTCCATTTCACGCAAATGAAAGATATAATTTTCATAACTTTCAAGATAGTCTCTGCATGAGGCATTTAATATTATCAGCACAATAAAAATGGAATTTTTGATAGGAAACAGATGGTTACCTTATACTCATGTCCTTTCGATCCAAATAGATATTAAAGTAATTTAATTTGACCATTTAAAAAGAAATGTATTTCTAAGTGAAATCTGACGATATTCGAAATTAATTATCGTGTATTCAATTTGTTTTATTTAGTCAAATTTATATTTAAACAGTATACAACAGCCATTTCGGTTGCATTCCTTACAAGAAAGATAAGACAATAACAATCATACGTGTAATGTGCAAAAAACTATAGTTAACTAGAACAAAAAAAATATAGTCGCATAAAATTTTGTGATTTAGCTACATTTATAACATATAGTACACTCATACCTGTACACATTCAATGCATTTTCCTGGATATCGTCGATCGGCATATGAAAAATATCTAATTATGAGCCCTTTCAGATGCTACTACTTATGTCACATATTTCCCTGATAGGAGATTTTTTCATAGCGTTCGAGGACTGTAATTATAACGAGAAAGAATATAAGAAACAGTAAACTCTAGTTATATTATAACATGGATAATGTCAAAATGTAGAATTGAGAATGAAACAAAATGCATACTATTTTTTAATAATTTGTTATGAAGCTACGTACAAGGACCCTTGCTTGACCACGTAATTTTCTGTATATTTTGTTTCCTGTACATTTTAATAATAGAGATTACGAAGGATTACAATCAGGGGTGTTCATTCGCCCTATGGCCAATGGCGCATCCCACAAGATTATGCCATAAACTCGATACAGCATTTAATTTCCACCTCCTGGGCAACCTCCTGTTTAGCCCACCTCGTTGGCGGAGTGATTAGCACAGTGCGCTACGACGTCAGGAGTTCTCTGCGAGTGTCTCTTCACCAATGTGATCATATCGTCACTCATCCTCATCGCCGTGATTGATCCATAGTGGCGGAAAAGCGACGCTCAATAACAAAAATCATCAATCAAAACAGCGTGATTACTACTTTACTATTACTGAAAATCACTTTTTATGGTTTAACTGACGACTTTACTTGATATAATTTCCCTTAATTCCTTGTCTACGGATTAAATATGGTGCACCTAGTACCAAAAGTGACTTCGAACCAGCTAAAGTAAATTACTAAGGATATATATATATATATATATATATATATATATATATATATATATATATATATATATATATATCTTTATTCGTCCCTCCCTCGCCGTCTTATTGCAGCATGGTGCCAAGGAGGAAACTTTTTTAGCATTTATTTTAGAAAAATATGTATGTACATGCATGTTGAATTTTATATTATTTTAAAGAAAAAATCCCTCACAAAATTCCCATGCCACCATCAGCACCTTATTCACCGCAGTGGGTACCCCTAATAATAATAAATCATTAAAATAAAAATCAATTTCCCTGAGAAAGAAATACTGAATAATATTTTTTGGTTATAATTTTATTTCAATGTCTTGAAAATATAATGTGCTAGTATTTGTTTCTATTCACACACAAATCAAGTGTTTGAGCAGTAATATTTCTCTCCTTACCCGTTACCCTATTGCATTATTTTTCTTGTGCCTGTCACTGTTACCCCTTTCACATCTTTAATGACAGGTTTTTAGGGGTTAAAAATGAAGGGACTGTGTATTCGGAGATAACACAGATTATATTCTTCTTGAAATAAATTATATTTCAGCATTTTAAACAATCGCCAGTCTAGGTGAATTCTCTTCAAGGAATTTAAAAAAAGTATATTTTCTCTGGTTAACGACGAGATGTTTTCTAATGAAGAACATTGAATTTAATTTTAGTGAGATGAAGAAACTAATAAGAGGTATACGAAAGTAGGGAGGAATAGGTGGTTCCTCAAAATGAACGTTGTTTGTTCTCATATATATATATATATATATATATATATATATATATATATATATATATATATATATATATATATTTCAATCTCTCTCTTCCTCCCTCTCTATCTCTCTATTTTCCATCTCCTCTGTCCCTCTCTCGCTTTCCCTTTCCTTCCTGTGAGTCTCGCTTTCTCTCTTCTTCTCTCCATTTCCCTCTCAACTGTTTTTTCCCTTCCTCTCTCTACTATTCCCATCTCTATTCTTCTCTTTCTTTCTCCACCTCTACCTCTTCTTTTCTCTTGCTCCGCCACAATGAAGCGAAAACATGTGCAAAGCCTCGACTTAGAAGATCTATTTGCTTTCCATTATGTTTCAGCTGTGTATTAAGTTGTCTCAATAGAATTACAGCTGAAAATCCTGCCTCCCTGCTCTACATTGCAAGTGTACTTTCCACAATTCCTTTCAATTTATCCGCGTCGAATAGGAAAGGTTGTTTTTCAATTATTCATTTTGCCCGAGGAACGTTAACGTACAACCTTAGTGACAATAAAGTTCGACCAGTCACAAATATAGGAGTGCGTTGTGAAAGAAGGAGAACACATTCATATGCTGAACATATTTTATTCAGCAGGCTACATGGAACAAAGGAAAACATAAATTTCCGCTGCAACGCAGCAATATATGGTGTCCACACAAAATAAAACATTTTCGTCCATCTACACGTGACATTGAAGTTCGACCACTGTTAGAGGGGATCGTGTTTACAATGGTGTGACGCCGCCCCGTCAGCGAATAACTGTGGCAATGCGTCAGGGCATTTTGCGGACGAGTCGTTCAAGGTATTCCACATCGATGCGGTGCCATTCCTCCTGCAGGCAGGCGATAAGAGCAGCCACTGTCGTGGGTCCCCTCTGTTGCACACGTCGCTTAAGAACACGCCACACATTCTCAATGGGCGAGAGGTCGGGACTCGATAGTGGCCATGGCAGAGTTCGCACGTGATGGCGAGTCAACCATTCTCTTGTCAGCCGCGCTGTATGAGGCCTGGCATTGTCGTGTTGAAAGATGAGACGCCGCCTGTGGAACAGGTGCCTTCGCACTGTGGGAAGATGCCGCTCCAGTATGCGTGTATAGGCTTGTGCATTCACAATGCCCTCACAGACGTGTAGTGGGCCAACCCCAGATGCCGTCATGCATCCCCATACCATCACTGACGCAGGTTTCTGTACCCGACGTGCATAACATTTTGCTTCATTCTGTTCCTCCTTCCAACAAATGACTGTTTTCCGTATTTTCCTGTACACAACATTGAAAATGGATTCGTCCGTCCACAAAACCCTGTTCCACTGCCGAAATGTCCATCCCCGGCACATTCGTGCCCACCGTAGTCGATTGCCTTTGTTCAACATGGAAAGGAAGGGTTTACGTTTCGCCTTGTACACTCGGTAACCGCATCGCTGTAGGTAACGGCGAATGGTTCTGGTTGACACTTCAATGTGAAAGCGTTCTGGAGTCCACAGTCGTAATTCGGCCACAGAAACATGATTTTTGGTCTGGATATAGCGCCTAAATATCCGTAGGTCACGCACGCTCAGCAGGCGTTTTCGACCGGAGGCCTTACCTGGCTCCGTAGTACCCGTATTTTGGTGGTGTTTGATGATGAAGTGGACGGTTGACTTGGGTAAGTTCAGTTGGCGCCCTATTTCCCGTTCACTGAGTTCATCCCGTTGCAACTCCACCACTCTTCTCCTCACGGTGTTGTCAATAGGTTTGCCCCTGGCCTTGGTGATGATGCACTGCGGTTCCTCGGTGCACAGCACGCCCTTATATACGGTGGACTCCCTTATCGTGTCCGTGACGTCATGCTTCCGTCGAATGCGCCACTATCTGTAATTTTCCGTATGGGTCTGGTGCCTGGTCGAAGTTCAATGTCACGCGTATGGTTCCCCGTTTTCGTTCTTTACGTGTCCTTGGGTGCAACATGCTGGGATCACGATTCTTGCCTGCTCACACGCCTCCTCTTACACACATGCGTCACTTCTGCGGGTCACCCATTCCACCGCCTATGCCTCTGTGCAATTAATCACGTATTCCTATCTGGTCGAACTTCATTGTCACCAAGGTTGTACATGCCATGCGCGTTTCCAGGAACAAGTTCAAGATTTGTTTTGTTGGATTCAAGAATTAGAATTATATTTACAATTTGATTTTTTCATATTGCTTCTCTCGACTCCAACGAGGATGAATTGCGATATGATGTAATGATCACGCACAGTGAAATATCTACATCCTACGCAGGATTCTAACCTTTGACCCTTGTCTTTTTAACAACCACATTCACAACCTCCACGCAAGATATTCCATTCAATGTAGGCAAGGATATCCTCGATATCTGGAGTGTGATAAATAACAATCATTAAAAGGTCTTTATTTTCATATAAATAAATGCATTATTGCTCATATACTGAAGTATTAAGGTTGTAACTGTGAATATTAAATTTCAATGTAGAAAAACCTACCCAGATATCACAGTAAGCTTGCTTCATGCTTGAAACAAGTTTCTCGTGTAAAGTGAACAAGCTTGCTGCAACCATATGGCAAGCTGTAAGTTTGCCTCAGGCTTGAATCAACCTAATTAGTTATCCTGTGTCAATATTACGGTACGCTTGACATGACAAGCTTGCACAGCATCTCTCAAAAGTCTCAGGGCAACAACATTTTATAGTAGACAACCCAACTTACAGAAGGAGTTGGTGGGTTGCGTGTAGAGTTAGGCTCAATTTCAGGGTTGCCACATACAAAAAAAAATATATTTGTGAAATGTACGAAAGGAATAACATTATCTCGCAAATGAGAAAATACTTCATGATAGAAGTAGAGTTCCCGTGCTAAAAGCAGAAAATCGATTTTTTATAATTTCATTGCTGATGAGTTTACACAAATGAAAATTAGAGGATGAGACGAAAGAAGAAGAAGAACCGAAGATGAGGGAAGACAAGAGAGAATGGAAGAAGAGAAGAGATTAGGACAAGGTAAAGCCTATGAGAGGGGGGAGGAAGAAGAGGGAGAAAGGTGAAGAAGATAAAAACGAGATGAGAAGAGAGGAGTAGATATTAGAGTAAACAAGAGGAAAATATATGAATTAAGAAGAAAGGGGAAGAGCCTAGTAGGAGTTGGGAATCGAAGACAGAAGAGTAGATGAGTGGAGAAGAGATATGTGGGAATAAGAGGAGAGAACAGGATAAATTTGAGGTTGGAACAGGGAAGAGAAGAAATGGAGGAGAGGAGAGGAGAGGATATGAGAAAGATTGAAGGGAAAGAGGCGAGACGAGTGGAGAGTATTTCGATAAAATATTGTCTGAGCGTCAAGAATTGATGCAATGATCAGATTATCAACATGAAGCAATCAATAACATTTTTAATACAAACTAATATACTCTCGGAGCGAAATGCTTTTTAGCTGAGTTCAGAGCAAGAGAATATCTTCCGCATGAAATTTTTGATTTTACCCACGATTACACCATGAATTTTAATTTCATAATCTCTCTCTCTTTTGATTGTATCGTTTTCATTACTTTCGTGCCTGCAAACATTACATAATTGAAAATTGAAGTGTATGTTCAATTCTCGGCTATCAGAGGGCGTTTCCTTCCCTCGATAGCTCTACTGGTGCTGCCTCTAGTGGCAGTTTGGCGTAAAAACGCCTGGCCAAAAATCTCGCCCCACCGTGCAAACAGTCTCTCTCGATAGCCCGCTACGAACGGCACACTCCAGTTTTTGCGTACTACATCTATTCCTCGTCGGCAAGGGACCGTACTCAACCACGCTGCCTGTGGAAGAGAAGCCTGTCACGCGAACCACCAGCGCGAAGAGGCCAGGCTAATGAACACAAGGATTCCGATGGGAAAGTGGCGTTGTGTCTTTACATCGGCTGAACATTAGTGGCGAGGTACGTAAGAAAACTCTTGACTGTGATATTGGAACTCGTTAACTTTTTCGTCGCCGTTCATTATAAAACATTATTTTCGACGTCATTGTTTTCACGTGACTTAAATAGTAACGACGAGAAACCTATAGCTTCTCCCCAACATTTTTTGCCCCCTTCTTTTCTCGTGTTGAACAGTTTAATTGTGCCAAAAATAATTATATACGTATATTTTTGGGTGTGTGTCGTAAAGGGGCAAAAGAAGGAAAACGTGCATAAAATATGAGCGAACTTAGTTAAAATTACCCTTTGCATAAATACGTTCTCTTGAACAGTCTTTTGTAAGTAACGTATATTGCACGGTCAGTTACTTAATGAACAGGCGTACTATAATATGGCAGATGTACGAGCTGTGTGTTCGACCTTGCAGTGCAACTTGATGTTCTTGTTTATTCGAGATTGGGCTTAGTGGCGTTAAATGGACATTATTTGAACTTAAGAAAACGGCATAGAAAACTACAATCCCCCACCTTTTTTCCTAGTTTCTTTGAATCGCAAATTGCTATTAATCCTCTTCTTGTTACGGTAGCACTAACGATGCCAAAGCGATCAGAACAAAACAAATAATAGCGGGGTTAAGTCTAATATAAACACAAAAAAATAAAAAAAATAAAAGGAGTCGTGGATTAAGTAAAAAGGCGATCTGCTGAACGTTCCATGCACGCTTGAGAGAGCGAATGGTGCATACGTTAATTATTCCTTTTTTTTTTTTGTTAGTGAGTATTGAATTAGTCTGTTGTTAAGCATGCATGCGCGTTGGTAATTAAGCAGAATTTTGTGGGTGCAGAATTAAAGTTAAATGTAACAAAGGGATAGCACGCTGGACGTGCGGATGAACATAACTGAGTGATTGCGCTCTAAAAAGGATTGTTGTTGGGTTATACGTTTGTTGATATTTGTTACAACTCCCTTTTGGATATTTGTATTTACAAGAATGTATTGTAATGGGACAATATACGTATGTTATTGTTAATTGAATTGTGGAGTAGTATAAATTCATTTACCTATCAAATTCTAGTCAGTAAGTCCCGCATGAGAGAAAGTGGCATTGCGAGTAAAATTAAAACTTAAGGCAATCTAAAGGGGCAATTGAGAAAGGGAATAACGTTGGGTAAAATACGACCTTTAAACCTTGCTTACAATGGAGAAGGCGTAACTCGCTATTCATTGTCGGACCCTTGGACATATTTGCGTACGTTTGCGTAATTATATATGTGCATTTCTTACAGGGCCTTTGTCTCGTGCTTCTTGTATGTGCCGCCTGTAAACTCCCGCAGTACCGTGCAGGAAGTACGACACAAAATAGAAATTTGCGACGTGTAGTACGGGTCTCAGACCTTTTTTTTTTTTTTTTTTATTGTATTCGCGGTTGTGGTTGCCGTGCAGCCGTTTCCAAGTTAAATATCGCGTGCAACCACAACTGGACCCCACTACCACGTTACATGATTTATAACAAGTTTCCAATCCCCCCTCCCCTCCCCACGTCGCAGTTCAATCATTCATTCATTGTATGGTATTTCCTCGTTAATGACAAACAGAATGATTCCATTTCACACGACGTGGACAATGAACACAATGGGATATGATTAAAACTTACGAAAAGTTTCTTACACCGGAGGGGTTTGAACCTAAGACCGCTAGGTTGACAATCCTTTACAGCAACCCCTACCCTAAGAGTTTTCGATGTTTCCGTTGCTGCTTAAAAGAGTCAGAAGGAGTTGACCAATGTGACGTGTGGATACAACTGACTTCCTACATAGGGTTACCAGATCGCTATAAGGGAAAAGTAGGACATAATGTTTCAAAATGTAGGATTTTAAGTCAAAATGTAGGATACAAAACGTTCACAATAAATAATACACATTTCTAGAACACGTTAGAAATTAATGTAAAATTTACACTTTTCACTTTTAAAAAATATGATTTCTTAATGAATTCTTAAATGCAAATTTTCTAAATTTGTAATGAGTACTAAAGAATACACTTCTCGCTACACGTGTTTTAACTTGTACTTGTCAGACGAGCCAATTTTTATCAGAATGTCAGGTTTAGTAAAAATATATTTATGAGAGACTGAACAATCAAACTGTTTGAAATTATACTGAACCCCAGTACAAAATGTTTTTCAGACTCTTTGAAAAAAATATTTCTCCCATGACTCCATTGTGCTGATCGTAATGAAAGTACTCTCTCATTATGACCTAGATTGGCAAACAAATATTCAGCAAATAATGTAATTTGAAATAGTTCCAGAAGTTTCATCTTGAGTATATTTTAGTTCAACATCTTTGTTCTCTATACCCCCTGCATTACAATCAAAATATTGAATAAGAATGAGCAACACCTTGTTCCATCAGTATAAACCCCAAGGCAAGAAATTCCGCTCAGGCACTGAACAGTGACATCATCAGAATGTGGCCCAAAAAGCTTGTTCATTAATTGCTTGTGTTTTTGTTCTAGCAGATTTTTTTTTTCTTTTTGGGCAATAACTGAATCAAAATAAATTTCACCATTGAATTGTAATTTGCATGATTTCTCTTTGTTCAACCGAAACACGTATTTTCATAATTAATATTATGTTAGACTCAAAATGTAGGACATGTCTGGTAACCCTACTCCTACATGCTTTGCATAAATAACACTTGGTTGTAACAAAGGAATCGAAGGTAGTACGAATCGATGTAATCATTTATTGGAGATTTGCACAAGGTGAAATTGTTTATTCCATATTTGCGCACGCAGCCTTGCATTTAACCCGAGTAAAACAAAGGCTAGAAATGTGCTGAATTACCACAAACATAAATTATTTACTAGGTCGATACCGATACATCGGTGAGTATCGGTTGATTTTCTATTACCGATACCATCCGATACCAAAGATTTTCAGTGACTAGAAGGGCGGGCAAAGGCAACAGCTCGTCTCAACATTGTCGTCTTTAAAAGCTCGTTCACATTTCCTTGTGACAGATTGGAAGACCAGCACAGGAAGTTCCATAGATTTTCCTAGAAACACTGGATAAAACCTCAACCTCCTGGGAAGCAGATGGCAAGATCAAAGGTATGGATAAATGAAAACTGAACCCAAACATGACCATTAATTCTAGTTTTTGGACTTTTGTGATTGGTTGATTTATTTTGTGTTTTAAGTCCACTTTATGCACAGTAAGGCTTATCGGGACTGGACCTACAGTTTAAAGTGGGATCCGAACCACTATGTGCCTCCACCGGGTATCAAACCCGGGACCCATTGATTACAAGGCAACGACGCTACCACTGCGCCATCGGGGAGGCTTTTTGGACTTTTAACCACTGTTAATTTTTAAAGAGATTTACCTACATTTCGGAGGCTGATTCTGCCTAGGTCTTCAGGGTAGCGTGTAGTCATATAATGGTTGCCTTGGAGGATTGTTCTTGGTGTCCTAGGCTCCACCGCGTTTCTCGGTCACAAGGACCTCTATATACAAAAGGTTGCCAGGTAGGGTTCTCAGTTATAAATCACCACTGATTAGCTACAAAGAAGAAGTGACCATTAAGGCATGTAACTGCTTAGTTAAAGCTGTAGGAAATAAACCATTCATTGCCAATTCTTACTTGAAGCTCGTGGTGGTAAGATAAGTGGATGTTTTTAACCCCCCTAGCACTAATTCCGGGTCAGGTAATTGCGGAGTTCTTGGAAAAGAGGGATGAAGGTCACAGTGAACTACGTTCAAACATGAAGGGGAATCAGGAATTTATACTTATCCTTTTCACTTCTGTCTTTTGTGTGACCGCCGAAAGCGGAGTTTTTAGCACTGGCGGAGTTTTTAGCACATGCGCTACGACGCCAGGGTACGAATCCCAGCCTGGGCATGGATATTTGGGAGTGTCCATTCATCAATATCATCACATCATCACTCATCCCAATCTTCGCAAATTAGCCAAAAGTGGCACAAAAAAGCGAAGTAAAATAAAGCAATCAATCAATAATTTCCGCCGAAGTTAGATTGAAAACATACGGCTTTGAATGACAGTCCTAAGGACGATTAGCTAATAGGGACTGGACCTACATCTTAAAGTAGCAACCTAACCACTATGTGCCTCCACTGAGTATCGAACCCGCGATCTATTGATTACAATGCGACTGCGAAACCACCGGAGGGGCCTCTCTAAATTTATGTACACCACTACTTACAATATGTACATAAAATATTTATCAGGAACTTTACTTTACTTGGGTACCGGTCATGGTATCGGGATCGGCATCGGTATCTGAAAATGGTGGTATCGGCTCAGCTCTATTGTTTACTCATTATTTTTTGTAAATATGTTTGAATTCGTATACAATTAGCATCAGAGTACCACCATCTCACAATTTTCTAACCTAATTTTCCACATGAAAAATGTCCCTTTGAAAGTTTATTTATTTCTTTATTTCTAAAAGAGATTTCAGACACTAAACACTGTAGCCATTTTACACTAATATGGCACATAATGGCATGACGTTCTTGTTCAATGAAAACAAAGTTTAAAAAATAAATAAATAAATGAACGTTCAAAGGGACAAGCATTCCATGATGGCAGCAGGGACAGACTTTCCCATCGAGACCATCCGTGCTGTAATAGTTGCGTGGCCAGAGAGACTTCGAGCCTGTGTGAGGGCGAAAAGTAGGCATTTTGAAAACTGATTGGTGCTATTTGTGTGCAACATATGTTTCTGTAATATACTAAGAGAACATTTTAAAATCTGAAACCATATTCAACTTATTCACAAAATAGTGTGTAACAATATTTATTGCTAGACTGTGTGTGGGTGTATGTATACAGTTTTATTCAAAAATATGTAGCAGGTTCCAAATTTTTATTGTGGACAAATGGTAATAGGTACAAACATGTGTTAATCATCACTGGAGAGGGTAAGAATTCAAGATTTAATAATCCGTGTAGAACTTCCATTGGTTCTCGCACGGCAGCGCTGGACGCGGAGAAAGAAGGAGAAGTCCTTCTCCGTTCCGGGATGCTGGGTTGAAAAGGTGAGCACCATGACCATTAGCGTACCCAGGATTTTCGAAAGGAAGGGTAATGGTTTTTTTGTTTTTTTTTTAAGCCTGCCATATATTTTGCCACATTCTCCAGCATTTAAAGCTATTTCTTTACAGATGTTGGTTCAAAGGGGGAGAGGGATTATAACACCCACCAAGCCCCACTTGGCCATGCCACTGACCATGTACGTACTTGTGCATTATTTGTAGCCGTCCATGTCTCCTGACATGAATCCCTGTGGTTATCGGCTTTTAAAAATGTGAAGTGATGCGTTGTTTACATCTCATCCGCCAGCCAATACACCTGCACTCGTGACATAGGGGTCGCTTCTGATTGGTTATGCTAAAAAAAATGAAACTGAAATAGGATCGATCCTATCCTTGAGAAATGCCATGAAATATTCCATGGCATCTGAAATGACATAGGATTTTTCATTTTACACGATAGCATTTTGGTCATGGCGTAAATGTTAAGATAAACGCTAAGAAAATGCTTGCGTCTAAACCAGTTGAAGCACATGTCTAAAGAACTAAATGTCTGTTTAGGTGTTTGTAGCGTCAAACACTCTCTCCGGTGACGCATTACACATGTTCATATTTTTAACCGTGTACCCACAATAAAGATTTGCAATCTGCTCCTTCTTTGTGAATAACCCTATGTACATGCATGCTGCTACTGCAATGATTCAGTTTAGGGTTCGAATCCTGGCCTGGGCGTGAGCGTTCTTTGCGAGTGTCCATTCATCATGTTTATCGTGTCACCCATTCCCATCGTTGAGATTAGCCAAAAGAGGTAGAAGGTCGACGCTAAATATCAAAACTCAACTGTGAACAATTAACAAACTCTGAACCCGTATTTTAATAGAGGAGTAAGTTTTCAGTTTAATAAAACGGAACAACAAAAACAAGTTCGGATTTCAAATGTAACAAACAACAAATTTACTTTACAATTTTACCTCACGCTTTTCAGCTAACTTCAATCAGAATTAATTTAATGGTGCATATTAGCAGAATTTATTTTAACGACAAACAACATGTCTGAACAATAACAAAGAGACTTCGATATTTTTACGTTCAAACTAAAGTGAAGAAAAGTTGAGACAACATATATACGGAAAGTTCCCTCCTGACTAAATCGGGACGCCTCTAGCTTTGAATATGACACTTTCTGAAACAGAACAAAACGAACATCAATTGTGCTTAATAATGACAATGGTCTAGGACATAGGGGTGTTTTATCTTGAACAATAATGAAATATTCAACAATATGCAACAGTAGCTATGGAACTATTTCGAATTCATGATTGAACAGAACGCTCTGCACAGATGAAGATCTATTCACTTTCCTGTAAGGTAACCTTTCCTTGTAAGTTTGTTTTGTTTCATTTTCAGGCCAAGGTGTTCCAAGGACGGCGATTTCAAACGAATGATGCAAAACTATAATAAGCGAGCGTTTTTTGAAATAATCCACGATGAACGATGGCAGTGTCTATTCTTTCCCACTTGAGCTTTTCGTCACCTGAAATCATTTTTTTTATTAAAAAACTTTAGAGCTATTTCCTGAAACTAAAACCATGGTTTGCTGTTTCTTTCAAGTCTAGGCCCAATATCAAGAATCGCCTAATCCAGTCCATCACACTAAGTACAATATCTGATGTGACTGAATAGATCTCGTGTTGTTCCTAAATGGCTCACCTACAAATATTTGAATTTGCTCTAATTTACGTTGATTTTCTGTCTGTGGAGATTGTGTCACGATGTTGAGTATGAAACATTATGAGACTATTTTGTTACGAGATCGTGAATCAATTGCTTAAATCACCCAGTCACCAAGTCGATGCCAAATATTTGCTCAAAGCGAGAGTATTAATATTATTGCCTTTGAAAAGTAATCAGTGTGTGTAATCCTGGCCTTGGCATGGATATTCGTTGTGAGTGTTCCTTCATCAGTTTCATTGTACATATCATTTCCTAATAATTAAGGCCTTCTAGTTCTTAAAAGGTAGGTTCTTGTTACGTATTCGGGATTGTCGAAAATTCACTTCCGGATTCCCCTCAACTTTTCACCAATAGTTCTTTTAGTTTCTCCGTGAAATTGAGCAACATAGTCCTCTTAGTCGTTCCATATCGATAGTATCTTAATAGAAATTCTTCACAAAGTTTGCCCACGGATGTAAGTGGTATAGGTGCTGTTTGCCAACACTTTCAATCCCCCGTATTAAACCAAATTCAACAAGACGATGGGTTTGCTTAATTAGTAGGATTATTCTCCCCATTTTGACGGTAAGTCCATGTTAGGGAGCATCCTCCTCTTTCTGCCCTTACATTTTATTCCTACCCAGAGCTCCTTTTGCTGCTTTCAAAACCTAATTATCTTTCAATACCAAGCACTTGTAGACATACTTTCAACACGATTAATAGTAACTACAAGTAAGAAAGAGGATCATATAAATACTAACGAATACCTCTTTAAAATCTGTATTATGTACAATTCTTCATTTTGGGCCTGTCAAGTAACTCTTTTGTAGGTTAAATTAAGTGATATTCTACTTACTTTTATGTAACAGGACTTATTAGACTCTCACATGCTACAGCTTTGCAGACTCAAAACGAAGGCACAAGTTTCGGTCTGTAAGTTTGGATCTTTTGTTCACAGTGCGTCGGCATTCATATCGAATGCATTAGAAATCGATATATTAAATAGATTGCAGTTGGATCTCCGGCGCAAGGTCGTAAGGTGTAAATGGGTCATTCACAACGCCCAATTCTTATGTCTTTATTCGGATTGGTTCAAATTGTCGCATCAGTTGGCTATGCCTTTGTCATTGAATCTCAAATAGATTCCATCTACGCGGCAGAACTGTAAGCAATCCTGAGGTCAGTGGACTTTGCTGACTTTCACACTTTGCAGTCTCCTCATCCGTACAGATTCGCATATCGTGCTCCAGAGTCTGAAATCGCTCTTTTCCAATCATCCCATAGCGTAGAGCATTTCTCGCCGACTTGTTGATTGATTGAATGATTATTTTGGTGTTTTACGTCCACTTTATGCACGGTAAGTCTAATCGGGACTGGACCTGCAGTTTGAAGTGTGATCCGAACCACTATAAGCCTCCACCAGGTAGCGAACCAGGGATCCCTTCATTACAATGCGACGACGCTACCACAGCGCCATCGGGAAAGCCGCATCCCCGACTTGCGTCCCTATCTGTCAGTGCTGAAGTTCGCTTCTGCCGGTTTACCAGTCACGTGGAAATCCAAGAGAATGAAACAGCCGATGCTGCTACGAAGTCTGCTGATGTACACTGCTACGTGCTGTCCTACCTTCTGCCAGCGAGAGACCGTTTTTAATTCTTTCCCTTCTTGGCACGTTACAGGAAGAGTGGAATGAGGAACAAGCTTGGAGGTATCAAGCCGGCTTCGCATTGGTCACAGTCGACGCATCCTCATTTACTGCTCTGGCTGTACTCTCCAATCTGCCACTTATGGAATGTTATTTTTAAGTTTTGGGCATATTTTTTCCGAATGTGCTGATTTTAATATCCTCAGACATGCTTTCTATCTTCCCAACTTTTTATCATCCATGCTAGAAGACGGTGGCAGTGTTTTAGCAAATATTTTTAGCTTTTTGAGAAGCAAGGATATTTTGCAGGATGTTTTGATAGTATCTCCTTACCTTTTTCATGTGTCTTGTTTGTCCTCTGCAGGCCTACTTACAACCTTGTACTTTTAAATATTGTCAAGGGGTTATATATAGCCTAGGGTTGTCCTTATCTTTCAAATTTTGAAATTCTATGCTCCCAAATACTAATTTCTGATACGTGCTGATATTGTATTCAACTGCTATTGAATAATGCTTAATAATTATGTGCTACTAATTTATTATAAATTGATATTTGAGCTTAAACTTCGTGATTTGATTTTGGATTATTGATTTCAATGCTTTCTATCACCTGAAGGACGAAGATATACATCAACGTGAGCGAAGCCGTAGGGTTTACTGAAATAAACATTGTAGCTATATGCTAATTTCCATGCAATATTAAAAACCTTATTTTAATAGAATAATGACTTTAACTTTGCTATGAACTGTTATCTATATTGATTGATTTGAAATGTTGTTGGCCTCCAGGATGGCGCAGTGGTAGCGTCGTCGCCTTGTAATCAAGGGGTTCCGGTTTGATTCCACGTGGATTCACATAGTGGTTTTGATCCCACTTTAAACTGTAGGTCCAGTCGCGATTAGCCTTACTGTGCATAAAGTGGACCTACAACACCAACTCAATCAATCAATCAATTGAATTTTTTTTAAGGACACTTTATACAGATAGACATGCATGGACCTACAGTTTAACCACTGTGCATTGTGCCTCCACCGGATATCGAACGTTTATCTAATGACGAAGATGAGGATGATTGGTTATTGATAGATTGATTTGCTTCATTTTCCTTCGCCTTTTGTGCCACTTTTGGCAATTTGCGAAGAAGGGAATGAGTGATGATATAATGAAATTGATGAACAGCGGTGTGTACTCTGGGTCATCTAGGTAATCGGAGATGACCCGGCTATAATTCGAAAAAAGTTTTTTTTTTTTCTCCCAATATTCTTTGGACCTAATCTTTGATTTATACATTTATTTTCTTCCAGCGCGCGAATGTTTTCAACAGTTTGCCGCTGAATGTCCGGGAGGGTTTCTCCAGCTGGTGGAATCTCGGCAGGGTGAGATTCCATCGGTTCGCTTTAAATCCCTTGGCGGCAGGGAGGGAAGGGGGGAGGAAACACTGCTTCTAAGGCGCGGTGATTCCGCGGCCAGGGTAACCTCCTTCTGGAGAGAGTCCTCCAGTCGCACTCTCAACCCCAGAGACTTTGCCATTCCTTCGACTGGCACCCTCTTCTGCATATTCTTCCCCTATGGTCTTTGGATCGTAGGAGCTCTGTTGTTTACAGCAGAGAAATTTCTCAGGAACGCGAATTCTGGGTTCACAAATTACGTACTGAAAAAGGAAGTAGGGAAAATACATCTGAAAGTGCGCGAGAAACAGGGAAATCTGAATAACATTTGTAAACCAATTCCATGTTAATTCTCATTTTGCATTTGCCTCTGTCTTCCTCATCTCTGCTATTTCAACAGAATTTGTCAAAGGGAAAAAGCTTAAATATTGAACATGAAGATAATTAATTAAATAAACTAAAATTTCAAGGAATTACAACGACTTCCGTGGCGGAGTGCATAGCACAGCTCCCTACAACGCCAGACGTCCAGGGTTCGAATACCGGCCTTTGTAAATGTTCCTCCATCAATTTCATCATATCACTCATCGTGATTGGATCCCACTTTAAACCATAGGTTCATTTCCGATTAGCCTTACTGTGCATAAAGTGGACTTAAAACACCAACTCAAACCAAACTCATCGCGATTAGCCAAAAGTGCAGAAAAGCGACGTAAAATAACCTAACTCAATCAATCCAACAGCATGGATTATGTCACTAACACATTCCTTTCATATTCTATGTTACCGGTTGTTTTTTTATAGGTTTTTACACTTTCTTGTTTTATTATTTGAAATTCTAAACGTAGATTAACTGCAATGACAACAATTAATCGATAGTGGTCGCAACAATAAGGTAAAATTTTCCACACATATATTCATAAATCCTGTCTGGATGCTGAGGTAAATTTGCAAGGAGACTTCAGAAGTGGGTGGATGAATCAAGGGTCGGAGGTTACCCACTCGTTAAAACCAGTATACGCCACTGTTGATGAATGGACACTCACAAACATCCATGCCCAGGTCGGGATTCGAACCCGGGACTTCTGGCGTCGTAGCGATGATGATGATAAGATGCATGAAGGTACAATCACAAATGTACTGTGTATAGATGACACAACACGAACCCCAAACAGGATTATACTGGCTGTGTGTTCATATGCCAGAATCTCATTAGCCTGGAAAATGCAGTCAAGGTGTAGTACGTGGGAGCGAGGTTGCATTCGGATGTCCTCAGGAAGGGTCACCCCCTTACATCTTGAATTACTATGTTATTCAGGGAAGTTTAACGCGTTTTCACTTTTGAAACTAAAGGATTTCCATGAATGGATCTTGCAAATATATAACTTAGTTTTCTTATGGTCCCATGTATGTCGTTCATCACCGTCTGTAGTGGTCCCTCTTCTACGCAGTCCTCTCTCCAACCACCCGCCGTGTAAAAACAAGGAGTGGCTTGACTGTTATCATTTGAGACTCCAGGTCCCTGTTATTATGGAGCTGATCGTTTGGAGTCGAGGAAACAACTGACTAATAACTCGATACAGAGAGAGAGAGAGGGGGGGGGGGACTTCCCAAGTGAAAATGAGATGCTTTCGTCTTCCCTACCTGCCCTATATTGGATTTCTCCCAATGCCCAGAGCTAGTCAAGAGAATCGGAGGCCTTCAGCGTCCCATCACCATGGCAGCCACGGCGTTCACTTGTCATCCTCAATAATTAAGTATCTCAAGCGGGAGGCGACATTAATTAGCCGGTATCATTCGTGACGCCATCCGGATGGTTACCATGGAAACTTCATCCGTTCTGGGATAGAAAAACAAGATAATCCTCTTGAAATCTCCATCGTGCTTACCATTGTCCATGTTTTAGAGCTCGCTTGAACACTTCAGCCACCCAATTCCTTATTCATCGCTCGCGCTGTTCGAGGCACTTCAAGAGAATGAATTCGTTATGAGGTCGCGATGCTTAAAAAAGCAGATGACGTTGTAAGGTATCTCTTTCCTGCACGAAGAGTAGGGTAAGAAAGAAAGAGTGTCTGTTTCTCTCGTTCTCTCTCTCTCTCACTCCTCTTTCCTTTATCTCGCTTTTCTGAAACCGGAAAAAAGGGGGAGAAAGGGAGAGAGAATGAGTGTGTGTGTGTGTGTGTGTGTGTGTGTGTGTGAGGGTCAAAAGGGAAGATACATTTTTCTATCTCCCTCTATTTCTATCGTAGCGTTCCTCTGAACGCGGGGATCTTAAATAGGTATGTACTATTAGTACTAGTTGATGGTAGAGACAGCCCTGAACGGGCAGGTACAAATATCTAACTATTCATTAAAATAGACTCATTTGACGAATTTGACGAATTTAAGTACATAATAAACAAATTAAATTTTCAGATCATGGGAATTACCGAAACGTGGCTTAAACCACATATTTCGAATAACACGGTAGCATTAGATAATTATGATATTATCCGTAACGACAGATGTGATAGGACTCGAGGAGGCGTTTGTTTATATATACACAAATCATTACAATGGAAAGCACTCGAATTGCCTATTCAAAAATATAATGACATCGAAGCCTTAGCTGTCGAGGTAACCGTACAGAAGGTGAAGGTCGGGATATTAGTCGCATACAAACCTCCTAAAGTTAAGTATACACATCTAAGCGATATTGGGGATATCGTACAATATTTTCATGTGAATTATGCTCATTACATTGCGATTGGTGATCTCAACGTAAATATGCTGAAACAAAATGAACCCAACACGCGATTCTTAAACGACATCATTGCCGAGGCTCACGGTAAGCAAATCATCACAAAGCCCACGAGGGTAACGCCAACGTCAAGGACTTTAATGGACGTTATCATCTGCTCTGATAACCTGAAGGTGACCCACGTCGATCAGAATATAATGTCCGGTATATCAGACCATCACCTAACATACACCGTGTTCGGAATCAATTGCACCAAAAAATATAACAAATTGGTTCAAGTCAGAAGCTTTAAGAACTTTGACGAAAGTGAGTTTAACAAAGATGCGAGAAATATTAATTGGGACTTAATATGCAGCGAACACGACGTAAACGAAGCCGTTTTTCTCTTGAACAGCAACATTATTGCGTTGGCTGACAAACACTTTCCAGTAAAAACTTTTCGAGTAACAAGACCACCTGCCCCTTGGATATCTGAAAAAGTAAAAGAATTTTGGAAAATACGCGATTACTTTCACCTGAAGTATGTTAACACCGGAGATCAAGACGCGCTTCTCTCTTATAAATATTTTAAAAATCGTGCGAAAAAAGCAGTGAGAAACTCAAAATTCTACCATTATGACAGAGTTCTTAATGAAAAAGTTAAAAACGCTAGAGCATTTTGGCAGACATTAAAACGAGAGGGAGTTGTTACTAATAAGTTTAACCAAAAATTACCCTCAAGTGTACTCAATGCGGATGCAATAAACGACTTTTTTGTAAATTCTGCTTGTCAGCAAACAAACACGACCGAGGTTGAGAAATTAATCGAGTCATATAAAACACGGCAGACAAGCGGAACCTTCAAACTGAAGAAGATTAATGAGGCTACCGTGTTGAAAGAGGTCAAAAAACTACATGCCAATGCCAAGGGTCATGATGGCATCAGTCTAAAAATGTTGAGACTCTGCATCCCCCATTGCCTAAAGAGCCTAACTCACATCATAAACTGCTCTCTTTCTCAAGGGGTATTTCCCGACGATTGGAAAAAGGCCGTAGTGACGCCCGTACCGAAAACCACTGTTTCCCTTGATGTTAAAGATCTAAGACCAATAAGCGTACTACCAATTATGTCTAAAGTTATAGAACGCATAGTAAAAGAACAATTAGTAGACCATCTGATGTTGCATGACCACTATTCTCCACATCAATCAGGCTTCAGAAAACAGCACAGTACGGTAACGACTTTAGTTAGCGTTGTTGATGACATAGCCAAGGGGATGGATAATGGTAAAATTTCATTCCTGGTACTCCTTGATTATACCAAGGCATTTGACTCCATAAATCACAACCTCTTGGCAGAGAAATTGAAATCTATCGGCATAAAAAATAAAGAATTGTTATGGTTTCGGTCTTATCTAACGAACAGGCAACAATGTGTAAAATTAGTACATGATAATAAATCGTGCATGTCTAAATGGCTTGATATCAAACAAGGAGTCCCACAAGGAAGTATTCTAGGACCTATCCTATTTTCCCTATACATCAAAGATTTTAATGATGCACTAAAACACTGCAAATGCCACCAGTATGCGGATGACACACAAATATATATACAAACACCATTAAGAAACAGTGCAATGGCCCTAGAAGCATTGCAAAGGAACTTAATTCAATATCTAAATGGTCTGAATGTAATGCACTCAAATTAAATTCATCCAAGTCTTACATTTTAACTTTAGGCACAACGAGTAACCTCAAAAAGTTAGAACAATTAAAACTCCCCCTCCCTGCACTGAATAATTCCAAAATACAGAAAGTAGAAACAGCACGCAACCTTGGCATAACATTGGACGAGAATCTACATTGGGGTTCTCATGTCACACATATAATTAAAAACTCGATAGCCAAACTGAAATCACTTTTTCCATTCAAACATATGCTAAGCAAAGAAACGAAAACTCTCGGTAACGCGTCTGACTACCATGCTCAAGGTCCCGGGTTCGATCCCCGGCCGGTTCAAATCCGGGAACTTTTCTAACGGTGGAAGCGGCCCCGGCGCCCACCCAGCGTCGAATAACATGGGTACCTGGGGGAAACCCTGGGGGCTAAAGGCGGTCAGGGGCGTGATGCTGATCACATCACCCCCACTCACGAGCGGATCAAGAAAGTGTGGGGCGTTACCCCCACACCCCCTATACGCCTTCATGGCGTGGTGCTATGCACAGGGGAACACTTTACCTTTTTTTTTTTTTTTTTACCTTCACCTAGTCAACACACTTGTAATGCCAACAATTGATTATGCTTCTCCCGTATTTATGAATATCAACAGTGCCCTAAATCACAAGCTACAAAAACTTCAAAACAGTTGCATAAGATTTATACTGAATGTCAAAAGAAGAGAACATATATCCCCGTACTTACAGGAACTTAATTGGTTAAACGTGAAGAATAGGAGAACATTTTTGGCATTGTCGTTATTGTACAGGATCCTGTACAATAAGGAACCAAGATATTTATATGATAAAATTGCTCCGTACAGGAAGAGAGGAAAACAAATTAATCTTCGTCAAAAAACCCAATTCACGATTCCTGTACACAGAACAACATTCTATGGAAACTCTTTCATAGTCACCGCAATAAAAGAATGGAATGGCCTCCCCCCACCACTGACCTCAGGGGAGCTCCACCCTGAAACTCACAAATTAAATCTAAAGAAGCATCTACTGTCCAAACAATAGTGTCTGGATTTGTCTTTTCTGTAATGAATAGGAATGAGGTATTGGTTTTTTGTAGTATTAGCTGTAATAATTCTATTCTAATTGTGGTTTTAGATTTAAGTCTGTACCTTCGGTACATTAATTGTTTTACATTATCGGTATGAATGTTTCATTTTTATTTTTTATTTTTACTCTTTCTACTGCAACAATGATTTTCAAGACATGTTAAAGTGTCAATTGTAATATGTTTTTTTTTAAGGGTTTGTTGTAAGAACGGCCCGCGAGGCCGAAACACGCCCTCTCAATAAAGACGATATTATTATTATTATTATTATTACTCATGATTCGTTTCTAGACTGAAGTGAGCAATGCAAATGGCAGAATGGGTGTAGACTAGCTTACCCTGTTCGGTTTAGAAATAAGACCAGTAGCTCCTGCTTCTCCGATGATTCCAGATTAAAAGACCTCGTGTCGCTCTCATGCGCACCTATTTAAACCCTCGCTTGGCCTCTCGTCACCTCTTGCCAAAGGCCAGTGTTCTTACCATTTCCTGTAGAAAGCTTATTCTACACATTTCTGAGCAGGAGCTGACAAGGTCTGCCAGGGTCAATATTTCTTAATCGAACAGGGCATGGTACGACACTCCCTCTTGCGAAACAATTTCCAAAATTGAAATTGTAATAATTAAAAGTTTAAATTGAACCTTCTGTCATTCACCAAAATTTAAAAGGTTTTGTTTATTACATGAACAAAAAGAATACATAAAATAAAATAATAATAAAAAAAATGTCGAAGACCCTTCACCGAAAAGTAAATGGAACAGAATTAAGCTCATGCTTGAATGCTGAAAGAAAGTATTTTGTTTTCATTAGCCACACGCTGGAAGAGTCTTTCGTAATCAACAATGCTGACGGTTGGTCAACATGCGATATAAAGTGTTGTTCGCAAGTCCGTGGAGTCAGCGGAAAGTTCAACACACTGCATCGTAACGCGAGACATGCGAATGTCTTCTGAACAAGTGCTAACTAAGCACCGAACTTAATCCGTGAGAAACCTTAAGGCCACATGCTCGCAATCTTCCGCCTCATCAGGATGACAGTTCGAGGCGAGAGCAAAAAGACCATGGTAAACACCAAGCTCCACTGGACTGCGCACAACCACCCGAAGATTTAAAAAAAATATTTGAAGATGATGTTTTCACTGACGTTCGTAGCACACTATGTGTGCACACTATGACCTGAGAAATCAAAAGGCAGGGCAATCCAAATACACTCAAACCCCGGAGTCCTGGGGTACGAAGCACTGTTTCGGGACATACACGGTTCTTGACCGATCACAATTTCACTGGGAGACCGGATTCGAATCCCGGTGTGGAAAGTTCTGGAATACTGTCCAGCAAAGGTCAGATGAAAAGACGTTGGCCGTGGGGCGGGCGAACACAGGGTAGTCCATGGGAAGCCACTCCAAGTAGCGTTTCCAAGCCCCAAAATATGCGTTGTCCAATGGCGAACACTGGGGGGTATTTATGATAGGCCCCCGAAAGTTTACAGCAGACGCCATTGCATATTTCCGGCACACATCGAATGGCGACACATTTCGTACGCTGGTTGCATGCGAAAACGGAAGGTGTACCGTGCTGCAATCACTCCAAGAAGGGGAACAGTAAATATGGCCACTGGTAGGATGAAACTGTTCACAGGTGGCTGGCAGGTTGCTGATCCACAGGGGTGGGTCTCAACACATTTGGGTCGTTGACTGTACCCAGAAAGTTCCAATATGTGGTGAAATACACTGCCTGGCCTTACAGAGCAAAAGGGGACGCTGTACATGAAAGATGTTCATGCTTCTTAAGGGGGTTAGAGTCGTGGGGGGGGGGGGTTGCTCTGTAAGATGACATTTCTTCTTATGTTTCTGACGCTCTTCTGATCCTGGGATGTCACTTGGAATAGGGTTTTTGGTGCTGCTACGTGACATACATCGCTGAAGCCCAAAGGAGGCTGGTGAGCTCCAAAGGCTTCAGGAATGCGTTCTTCTTTCGGCCTCAAAAAAAAGCGCTGGGCGACTTTCGAAATTCCTTGAACTCGTGGAATTCCCGAACAGGGGAGGAAACAGGTTGGACATGGGAAAAACTACATTGCTCTCAGTCATTCAATATTGAAAATATATAAAAAATGTGTAACGTAATCGTCTTCTATAGGCAAGTGAAAATCATGAGTAAAAATAAGTAAACTAATATAAAATAAACTGCCCAATAAGTGATATAAAGTATAAAACAAAGTTTGAATGAAGGCTAAAGAAAATAAAAGTCGGAAAATGTCATTTGACGCCTTAACACTGGAACACCATTAAAATGAAAATCATCAAAAGTAATATATGTATATATTGACTAAATTATATATATATAGCCCCTGGCTTCTCCCAAAATATAAAATAATGTGCAATATAACTAAAGTTATGACATGGCACTAAATGCCCTTTGTTGGGACATGATCAATATACAATAAAATAAACGAAAATATCTAGGATTAAATATTGATAAATATATAAAAGTAAGATGTAGATGGTATCAAATATATCCCCTGGTATCAGAAAATTAACCAGACGAAATCCATTAATATCATGTCAGAAGTGTCAAAGCATTGTAAAAAATGAGGAACTGACGAAAAAAAAATAATTAACCCAAAATCTGGTAACGTCACAGCTGTTAAAACGGAGCTAGCCACAAGTAAATTCGGGATCACTAAGATATAATAAAAGAGTAAATGACATGGCTCCAATGACGTTAAGATCATTAATTACGAAAGATACATAATAAAATGGATGAATAACTCAAGGCGACATAGTGACGCACTGTTAACGCTCACTAGTCAAGGTTGGTTTGCGCTTACATACGCCTGACGTATAGCATAAATAAACAGTAAAAATGAAGTTCCAAATTAGTAATAGGATAATAGTAACGGGAAAATGGGACAAAAATATTTCATGAAATAAATTGATCTAAATAAACGGAGAAAAATGGAAAAAACGGTTTAGAATACTAACCAACCAAAAAAAATCAAATTAAAATTGCTCAAAGCAAACCATAAACATCCCGGGTGTGACCCTAGGAGGTTGCCTTGACCGGTCTGAAACCGTCGGCAAAATAGGGGGAGGGGGCGCATTTGTCTCTCTTAGGTAAAAATGTAAATTCAAAACAAACTAATCTGGGTTATTGATTTAGAAAACATTTCTTGGCTATCACGTTCCTTTCGTATGATATTACTTCAACTAAAGTCTATGACGTGTGGGAGATTAACATATAAGCACAATTACTCGCTATTACCTACTTTACGAAGATTAACATGAAATTAATCTGTAAGAAGTAATTAAATTTCATTCGGGAAAATTTTGAAAATTCTGAAGGAACGAGAAAAACGCATAAATAAGCGCCCTTGAAGAGACTCTTATTCTCACCTGAGTGTAAAGTTCATCTACAACAAAGAAAGGTGTCATCAAATTCTCTCTCTCCGAGACTGAAATAAGATATGTTTCTTCCACCAACTCGAATGTGAAAATTTCCGCACGGAAATCTGGCGACTTACATGGAAGGAAAATCTTTGACTTGAGTCTTGCGACTGCACATATCCTGAGTTCGAAGGAACGAAAGGAAAACAACGAATGAATCGTGCTTTCGGTGCAGAGATTAAACTTGCTTGTTTAAACCTATCGTAAGCTGACGGAATGTAAACGTGATTATACCTAAGGGGAGGGCTTGATTGATTATACTATTCGCAATACTTCATCGTTATTTAATAAAAAAAATGACAACCAGTTTTGCCTTAATTTAAACAACCTTTTTAACTTTTATCGCTATTTAGTGATTTAGTGATTTGCGATGCGATTAAATAACCACACGAAATCTGTTGAATAATGCTGAAGAGTGTTTATTTAAACATTAAGGAATGCCGTAACTTGAAATATAAATATCATAATATAAATACACATGAAATTTAAGGTATTTAAAATTCAAAGCTAGAAAACGCAAAAGGAGGAATATTAAGCTATCCTTTAATAAATAGCTGAAGGAGACAATAAATATATGGATAATAACAAAAAAATCTCGTTAATATGTGAAATACTCCACGCCTTGAATACCGCTTACGTCTCGTTCTACTTTTCATTACAAGTTGGCTTACGCCTAACTATGGTGTTTTAACAAACTAAAAGTCATGCAGACTAAGTCATTCTTATGTCATTGCGCTACAATGACAGTGTCATTCCTCATGCTACGGGTACCTCTGTGTACACAATTAATTCGTAGGGGAAGACATAACCTTAAAACTAATGGAAGGGAGCGTCACACTTACTACCTTTAGTAGCGGACATCATTGCTCCTCTATTCCTTAAAACATATATATAAACACTTGCGCACTCTTTTATATTTCACTACCGGTATTTCTGCGCGTACAACTAAAACACCTATTATTAATCCTTAGCTAGAACATTGAATCAACGAGCGGGTTATACTCTAACCGAATGGTAGCGTCACTCTTACTACTTACGCCAGCGTATAGTAGCGGACATATAATTGCTCCTCTATTCCTAGAAATATAATTAGCGTTTCGTTTTTTTCACATATTAACTTTACTTTAGTAAAAAAAAAATATTCCTTAAACAAGGTAAAAATAAAAATGCTCTGCGACTGACTCGTGTATTCTCTCGACTATCTCCTTATCAATTTGCACTACAATTATTAGTACCAAGGCTCCCATCTTCGGGGCGAGGAGATTTCAGTCATTTTAAATTACGAGTGAGTCGACCACTGATCCTTGTGCATTTCAAAACTATACGTGATAAAGTTAAATATCCTCCTTGCGATAATCTTTAACAGTTTAACTTAAAACACATAAACACAAACGGCGTTACTTTTCGGATCATTAACAAGTTACGGTCTGTTTTAAAAATATATATATGAAATTGAAACTTTAAAGGACTTTAATTAATTAAAAACACAATTAACTTCAGCAATACTCTCTGCTGTGACCCACTAAGTACACACACCATGGTGTGATTGAGTCGTATCGTTTATAGCCGAAATATCATAAGTTACACACCAAATTTTCGTTAAAAAAAATACCAAATTGTTCAAGAGACTACTGCAAAAACAAGGGTCATCAAAATCAAGTGCCACTTTCAAAATTTAGATAAAATCCTGGGAATTGATGATAATTTCCCAGGTGGTAGTTCTGTCATAGCCATCAGGGCCTGACCGAAGGTACCGGGTTCGAGCGAACCACGGCGTTACTAGGAGCGGAATGACAAGGGCTCGTCGGTAGACATGCACGGGCTGGCCAAATTCTGGGCGGAATATGACACTCGAATGTCCGACATCGAACCTTCCGGCGCGCGGAATGACGGACGTACCTTATGCCACATCGCATCGACGCGGAAAACCGCGACGAAGCAAAAGCGCAGAGCTGTTGCCTCATTGCCCGTGGCTACCAAAGAAAACATTCTATTTTCGTTTCCTCCGCATTGTAATGTGCTTTAATGCAGCGGGTGATTAGCCTATTGGGTGGGTGTGGTGGTAAGGACTGAATTAAAGCTGATTATCGACTTTAACCATCATTAACATTAAAACTGCGTGCTACGCAGCTTTCCCCAAAAATAAAGATTCGCGGAGAAAAAACAATTCTGACATGTCACTATTTAACAAATTTCAATTTTCATTTATTTCAGAGTGAAATAAATGAAAAAATTCCGCAACTCCACTACGTAGCGTTCCTCTGAACGCGGGGATCTTAAATAGGGATGTACTATTAGTACTAGTTGATGGTAGAGACAGCCCTGAACGGGCAGGTACAAATATCTAACTATTCATTAAAATAGACTCATGATTCGTTTCTAGACTGAAGTGAGCAATGCAAATGGCAGAATGGGTGTAGACTAGCTTACCCTGTTCGGTTTAGAAATAAGACCAGTAGCTCCTGCTTCTCAGATGATTCCAGATTAAAAGACCTCGTGTCGCTCTCATGCGCACCTATTTAAACCCTCGCTTGGCCTCTCGTCACCTCTTGCCAAAGGCCAGTGTTCTTACCATTTCCTGTAGAAAGCTTATTCTACACATTTCTGAGCAGGAGCTGACAAGGTCTGCCAGGGTCAATATTTCTTAATCGAACAGGGCATGGTACGCTATCACGTCTCTCTCTTTCTCTCTCTTTCTCTCTCTCTGAGACCGAGAGTAATGACATAAGGAGAGAAAACAAAGATAGGCAAGGGAAGAGAGAGAGAGAGAGAGGGAGAGAGGCATGAGGAATAGAAGGTGGAAGAGATGAGAGAGAGAGAGAGAGGGGAAATAAAAGGAGAAGGAGAGAGAGAAAGAGTCAGAGAGTGGGAGATTGATTGATTCATTTGATTTATTTTACTTCACTTTTTGTGCCACTTTTGGCTAATTTGTGAACATGGGCATGACAGGATGAAATTGATGAATAATCGCCGGGATTCGAACCCGTGACCACTTGGCGTCGTAGCGCAATGTGTTAACCACTCCGCCACGGGGGCCGGTACAGGGTGCGAGGAAAAATGAGAAAGCAGATCTAAAGCGGTACTTAAAAAGCTCTCCAGGAGTACTAACCCTCGTCTCCGATTAATATCGTGTAAGATAATAATAACAAAATAATACATCCAAATATAAACATTAACAAATTATAGGGAACACCTAATCGATATTTTCTGGGATTTGTGAATGGTTGCTTACACAATGCAGGATCTGGCAACGGTCTCAAGGGAAACTTCTGCAACATCTTCATGCTGATTGCTCCCCTGGGGTACTCGGGCATTATTTTGAGTAGCAATATCATCAATCATTTTTATTAGGAGTTCCGCTGCCATACTCGTCCGTCTGTGTCAACCAGCGGTATCTTAGTAACTACCAGAGCTACAAGCAACAGAGCATCTGTAGGTTGTACGTGAGAGAAAACTCTCAATAAAGTGATTCGTGTATATCTCAGAAACTAACCTAAAATCATATGAAGTTAAAAATCTCTAAAAATAAGTTTAGCTTGGTATATTTTTTCTTGCCTCGTCTGTCTGTCTATTAAAAATATTTTTACTACATTTTAATGTGTCTATAATTGAAGAAATAAGTAAATATAAATGAATCCACCATCATCTGAATCGTAAATATTCTTCAATTATTAGTTCCTATGCAGGAATCGCGGTGGCTCAGTCGGTAACGCGTCTGCCTACCATGCTAAATGTCCCGGGTTCGATCCCCAGTCCGTTCAAATCCGGGAACTTTTCTAACGTTGGAAGCTGCCCCGGCGAATAACATGGGTACCTGGGGGAAACCCTGGGGGGTAAAGGCGGTCAGGGGCGTGATGCTGATCACATCACCCCACTCACGACCGGATCAAGAAAGTTTGGGGTGATGTGATCAGCATCACGCTCCTGACCGCCTTTACCCCCCAGGTACCCATGTTACTTTATGCAGGAAATTTGGGTCCCGGGTTCGATTCCCGGTGGAGGCACATAGTGGTTCGGATCCCACTTTAAACTGTAGGTCCAGTCCGGATTAGCCTTACTGTGCATAAAGTGAACTTAAAACACTAACTCAATCAATCAAATAAAACTATGCAGGAAATTTGTTATGTGTTGCTTATGAGTAATAGCGCCAGATGTCAGGAGTTGCTCTGTGAATTGTTTTTAATCCTTATCGCTGTTACAGAATGTGATAAACCAGTCTTTAAGTGCTTTAAATAATTACCTATTTTTTTAAAAGCTAGTTTTAATAGTATTGTTTCTAATTATAATCTAATTCAATATAATCCATCTTATGTAATAAATTGTACCTCTTTTTTAATTTAATTTAAAATTTTATTCTGGCTTTTTGCATAATGTATAATGAGCGATTTGCTGCATAATAAAACGAAATGTATAAACAATACGAGAAAAGTTGGTTTACCGGCTGTAAACGCGGTAGATGGATGTAGTACGAGTGCTTTCAGTTTAACTCTGTTAACAACCCTTTAGTCCTATTGCTCTCCCCTTCCCCCTCCCCTACTGTTGTAAACAAGTGCACACGTGTTCACAAAAGTTGTAAACAAGTTTGACATGTTTGACATGTGATGAAAAGAAGTGGAGGGTGAATAAATAATGTTCTTTTGTTATTAACAAAAGGGATGAAGGTTAAATGTAAATGAAAATAATCTTTTTGTATATTTATATAAAAGGAAACCGAATGATCAATGGCGGTAGCGTTTTTCACAATAGTGCAACCCTGCAACCGTGAGAGCGCAGGTGTTTGGGAGATGAAAAGGTATACTCGAAAAGACGGAGTTGTTTTCAAATGTACAAAATAAATTTTAGTGAAAAGGTTTTAATAATGTGAGAAGGAAGACCCGGTATTTTTACTGGGTGAATAGGTTTGGATTTTGTAACGCGAAATGCGAGTCGATACAAAATAAAATCTAATGAAAAGGTTTTGTAAAGCGTAAGGCAACCCGAAAGAAAAGGAATTTTAATGAAAAGGTTTTGTGAATCGAAAGTGTACCCGATAGAAAAGAAGAAGTATTGAAAAGGTTTATTTGTAACCCAAAAGTGGAACCGACAGAAAAAGAAGAACATTGCAGATGTTTTTCGAATGTACAAAATAACTTTTAGTGAAAATGTTTTCCAAATGTGAAAGTGAAGACGAGGTATTGTTACTGTTTGAATAACTCGCGTTCTTGTAACACGAAACTGGGAGAGACGATGAAAAACTTGTTGCTTGTGATTGAAGGTAAAATGACCTTGAAAATGTTTTGTGCTTGAACACAAAAAAAGGAAAGAGCAGATAGAGAGAGAGCGCGAACACCCCGGGGTAAGAAACAAAAGGACAAAGGACGACGGTGCACAAGGGTAGGAAAAATGATCTTAAAAGTGTTTTGTGCGTATAGAACAGAAAAGAGCGGATATTCAGCGCACAGGAAGAATAAGGTGTAAGGAAAAAAGAGGAAGGACGCAGCACTTGATTTTTTTTGCAACTTATAAAGGAACCGTAGTAAGAAATGGGTAAAACCAGTTTACATTGGTTATGAGAATCAAGTCCGAACATGTTTTGAGTGCCCATCCAGATTGAAAATGGAGGCTATGCTGAACCCTGTAAGTACCTGCAAATGTTTAAATGTGTGAAATGTTTTAAATTCTGTAATACGGTGACTGTTTGGCCAAAACTGTCACTATTATGTGACAACAAGTATAACTTCTATATTTACCCGAAAGGATCTAAGTTGATTTTTTTTGCTCTTTTTATTTTTCAACACTTTTGGCTAATTGAGACAATGAGAATGAATAATGTTATACACCTATGCTTAGACCAGGGTTCGAATCTGCAATCTACCACTGTTATTTTATATTCAATGAAACAGTGCTTAGTTTATTGAAAGTTAAGGTATACGCCAAACCAACTTGTGTTAAATAATTTGGTGTTAACTGCCATCACTTTTTGTGAATCAAAAACCCAACACAATGAGGAAAACTTAAACTGGTAAACGATATTTTTTATAAATAAAACCATTTTTTTAACTATGTACTAGTTTATTTTTTCTAAACTATACTACTACACAGATAATACAGACTCAGCGTTTTCTTAACGCTTTTGTCCAGATACATTATTGTTATTACATTTATACACAAATAGTGCAAATCTAGCGTTATTTTAACGCTTTGTCAAAAACATTATTGTTATTACATTTATGCACAAATCGTACAAATCTACTGTTACTTTAACGCTTTAATGTCACATTTATTTCCTGAAAGAAAATGGGAAAGATGGCAGACCTCAAGTGCTCCAAGAGAAGAGGTTGGTGTTTAAAGGAAGAGGGAAGAGGTAAGAAGAAACACATCGACCAAGGAGAATGAGGTGAAATATGAAGAGTCATTTAACGAGACTGAAGCTAGATGAGGAAAAACGCACACTCAAAAGAGAAGGAATAGAATGGATTTAAGTTCTCGAAGGACAAAGAGAGATGAGCCACCCGTCCAAAGAGAATATAGAAAAATAGAATGAACTAAGGTAGTCATAGAGGAGAGAGGAAAATAGTAGGTGGCAATCCTACAAAAAAATGAGAGAGATATAGGAGGACAAAAATTTAACAAGGACAAGGGATGAGTAGGCAAGATGATAACAGAGTAAGATAAGAGGAACAGTTTGGTGGAGAATAGAAACAAGAGAACCCATTCAAGTTTTCAAAGTAGAATTGAATGTTAAAATAAAGAATATTTGCTACTAGTTGAAAGGAAGAAGATGGCATGTCCTCAAAGGACAAGGAGAGATTATAGAAGAAGGGAGGAATATAGTGAGTCTCAATTCTTTCCAAGGAGAAAAGAAGAGACAGTGTAAATAAAGTTCGACAAAAAAATGATGAGAGTAGAAGGAATCTAGTCCTCTAAAGAGGTTTTTAAGGGTGAATGAAAACTAATAGAATGAAACGTGTCCTCCAAGGAGAGAGGGTGAAGGCAAGGGACTGTAAATTCAGTAAGGTGAAGAGAAGAGATAAAATAATTAGAGAGGGAGATAGTGGGGAACATGCCCCACAATGAGGAATAAAGTAATATAAAGATATAATATTTCTGCCACTTTTGCAGATCATAATGAAGCCTATAGGTGAAAATTAGATAAAATATATGAAGGTAACCTCACAAGGGACATCCATATCCCGGCCTTGATTTGAATCTTTGAACTTCCCTGGCGAGATTGAATGTCGACCACGAAATACACTCGGCCTCTGACCATGCTTAATACAGAAGAGATGATAATAAGAAACATATTGTCAAAAGAGAAAGGAAGGAGCTTAATTATTTGCAAGCAGGAGGAGGCATATAGAATGAATGGGCTCCTTCAAAGAGAAGATTGGGAAATTAAGTGAAGGTAATCCACCAAGCGGAAGAGAGGGAGACAGGAAGAGCTGATTCCATGAAGGAGAAAGGAGGATGGCAAGATAAAGTGCCATTTGACTTCGGCCTCGAGAGGCCAGATTCCGAGTTGAAGGTTGGCCTCTGGCCTTACATTTCCTCAGCCTCCAAACTCCATGTCGGCATCTGGCCTCACATGGCCTCAGCTTTTGACCTCCAACTGGGCCTCAGTCTCACACGGCCGCAGCCTCCGAGCTCAAGGTCGGCATCCGGCCTCATACGGCCTCAACCTCCGAATCCCAACTTGGCCTCAGCCTCACATGGCCTCAACCTCCAAGCTCGAGGTCGGCCACTGACTTCACACAGCCTCAGCGTCTGAACTCCATTTGGCCTCTGGCCTCATAGGGCCTCAGCCTCCGAACTTCAACTCTGCCTCCGGACTCACGCGGCCTCAGCCTTGCAAGGCTCCTGAAGGCCGAGGCTAAGGCTGAGGCCAGGCCTCATGAAGCCCGGCTTCCGGAGGTTCGACATCTCTGGTCTGAACTGGCAAAAGGTTGGCCAATTTCTTCAACACTTCATGGAAAATCCTGTGTGTGTGTGCGTTAAGAGGAGGGTGATTACACAATATTAATAATCATGTTACTTTTAACATAGAATTTTATGAGGTATGGAACATGTCTATATTTTCACTTTTTTCAGCACCTCAGGTATTGTCTGCTGTCCTCGCGCTTTCTAACAGGGGGTGTGAACAGGAGTATACTTTCCATTTCAGGAGGCACGCAACAACGACTGTACAGTTTCTGGATGTGGTTTCTATTGTAAATAGTCCAGAAGTTACGGAATTTCTATCCAGAATACCCTCGACAACATCTGACAAAAGTAAAACAGAGAAAAAGGAACAGACTGCACCCTATGCAAGAGAGAGCCAAGCGAGATGCCAAATAAAGGAATGCAACCTACCCTCGAGGCCAAAAATCACCTCTGGCATGGCTCTTACTCTTATCAACAACTGGTAGAAGGCCGACTTCCTTTCTGAAGTACAAAGACAGTTTCACAAAGTCTGAACTTCATAATAATTCCAGATCCAATATATTGGAAATGAGATCGGGTTCTGCTATCATGTATGGAGAGCTGTTCATTTGATATGCTTGCGAGGCTCAGCCTCCATTCTCACACGGCCTTATCTGCCGAACTCCATCTCGGCCTCCAGCCTCACATGGCCTCAGCCTCTGAACTTCATCTCGGCCTCCGGCCTCACATGACCTCAACCTCCAACTTCCAACTCGGCCTCGGCCTAACACGACCTCAGCCTCCAAGCTCAAGGTTGGCCTCCAGCCTCACTCGGCCTCAGCCTCCGAACTCCATCTCGGCATCTGGCCTCACACGGGCTCAGCCTCCGAAAACAACTTGGCCTCACCCAGCCTGAGCCTTGCAATGGTCCTGGAGGCCGAGGCTGAGGCTGGAAGCTGGATATCCCTGAAAGTGAACGCACTACGGAGCAGAAAGGGAGAAGATATAGAGGAAAGGTAAAGTCAATCACTCATCTCAACAGGTTGTTCTTTCCCTCCTGGTCCAGTTGAAGAATGGCCGTGGTGTGTCTCTAGACTCAATAATTGTCGGTGTTGTAGCAAGTAACAGAGTTATTTGGCTTACCCGAAGATCTGATTCACAGACATTTCTCCTGCTTCTCTTCATGAGGCCAGTGGATTCTCTACAATAAAATTCTATTGATTGTGATTTTTATAGCATGGAAACATCAGCACATATGAGGAAAAGCTCCTTAACTAAAATAAAATTAAGGAAGGTTCAATATCAATAATGTAAAATATGTTTAGTTAAAATTTCTTACTCAATGTCTATAATGAATTCATTTATTCATTACTTAATAAGAAAAAAGTAAATTATCTCTGAGGACTAAAATATGTGAACCTAATTTAAAAGCATACAGAAGGACAAACACAGGACAAACCCAACAAAAGGGTTATACTGGGCATGGACCCAGACGCCAGGGCCTTGTTGCCCTGCATGGGATGTAGTAGATGGAAGTGAGGTTGGCTTTTGGGTGTCTCGTCAGAAGCTCAACCCTTACACCCCTGCAAGACCTGAATTAACACAAAAGCAGAATAGGAAACAAAAAAAGTATACTTGCCAATCAAGTAATATATTGTGTTGGTAAATATAAGAATGGTAAATGTACCCCTATGTATTGTATCAAAAGACGTAAGATGTGGAATCAAATAAGAAATAAAATTCTTTATGTGATTGGTGTGTGTCCATCAATTCATTTCAAACATTTATCTCATAAAGTACGTGTTAGAAATATTCTTTTGAGGGGAAATTCTTATTTAATAATTAATTATAATTGATTAGATATATTGGGCATTAACAGAATGTACAATTTAATAATTTCTTACTTGATGCTGAATATCACCAGCTATAAGACGCAAAGACTTGACTAATATAAAATCTTTGTAAATCGTCGCTATGAGAATCATTTATTGTTGTTTTCAAGTATTCCTTGAATTGTAGAAGTTTTCTTCTAATTTTAATTGCTACGAGCAAGTAAAGACTTTGTTTGGTGTATTTCTTCTGAAAAGTATGCTAGAACACCAAAGATTTTTTTAATTTCTTCGGAAATAAAATATACTCTCGTTACTATAGCTGAGCTTTCCATATCACAGCACTAGAGGCCAGTTGTTGTTACTAGCCATCAGAAGCATCCACAAAGAGTGTACCTAAATGCTACCCTCTGATGGAAGAAGTGACTAATGGTCACACACTTCATAATATAAAACCAGATTTCAACTACTGTCATTAACTAATATGTATATTCAGTGCATACTTGAATTTATGATTCGCCATGGAAAAAGTTGAAATAACTTTAAAAAATCAAAAATGTAAAATCCAGGAACATTCTCTTATTATTTATCTCTATTGGAAGCATGGAAATTGAATATAATGTGGGAAAACATAAAATTTGGGAAATAAAATAAGGCTCTTATAAACATTGAAATATACCTATTATCTCTCTGGTAAATGCAACTAAATATAAGATGTTTTTACATCTGAAGCTATTATCACCTTATCGTTGCAATGTTTTCTCAAACAGGGTCTGTCTCTTTGTGAGAGTCCCTACATTCAGTATCACTTATTATTTTTCTATATTTCTTTTTGAAAATAATTACAATATTTTAAATTAGGATTGAAAATGAAAAATTGGGAACACATATTCTTGTAGTAAGACAGAGAGAGAAAGAGAGAGAGAGAGAGAGAGAGGAAGAAAGAAAAGAGATAGGAAGAAATAGAGAAAAGTTGCCAGGTTAATTTCAAGTGCAAATTTTTTTCCTACGAATGCAGATGCCAAGTGAAAAATTTAGAACTTCAACCAGTTTCCAACACTATCATACCATTTACTTAAGTTCGAATCCTGCTCAACTATGCATTTTTTACTTATTTTTACTACAGATCAGTCCAGATAAATTTAATTGGTTTTGTTCTACTATTTACCACACTCTAGGGCAAAACAATACACTGTAATTTAAAGTGTTTGTAATTTATTTTTCTAGCTATGTTTCATCCTGGATTCCAAGCAATAAAAACCGCCTAAAATAGCTGTATATTATTTTGCATCTATAAAAGTGGTTATGCGAACCTTCACCACACTATGATTTGTGCAAATGTTTTTGAATCATTATCAGCAAGGATTGATAAAAACACATGTTTCATTATCAGTAGAGTCATCACTGAATGTTTATAATTGAGGCTTTAGTAAAACATTTATTACACTTCAGAAATTTTCTTCTGGCGACAAACTATAGTTGTGAATGGATCAGATATAAATGAAATCTACCTATAGTGATTATAACTTAAAGTCTTGATCTGGCAGTCTACTTACAAGCAGATTTCTGCAGCCTCCGGTCTATACATTCAATTTATTTCTCCATTTTTTATGTCAAATAATCCAAGAGTTTTGTTACCTTCTTTCTCCTCTTCCATTTTCCCTTCACATAAATCTCAGTCATTTCCTGCATTCTTGTATCTCTCTCTCTATCTCTCTCAAACACATGCATCGGCATTCTTATTTCCCAGAACTGAAACAAGAGGACCAAGACCATACCACGAAAAGCAGGACCACACCATAATTCCACCTCCGCCGAATTTCACTGTGGGTACAATACAGTCTTGTAAACAGCATTCACCGGGCATACGCCACACCCACATACGTCCATCGGACCGCCACATCAGGTAGCGCGATTCATCACTCCATAGGATGGATTTCCACCGTTCGAGAGTCCAATGGCGGCGTTCCTTGCACCACTAACCGATGGGTCGCATTGCGGGCTGTAATATGCGGCTTCTAAACTGCTGCGCGTCCATGAAAACCAAGTGCGACGATCTCCCGGTGGACAGTACGATCACTTGCAGCACTACTGGAAGCCGATCAAAACTCCTGTGCCACCATCTGTAACGACGCCCTCCGGTTTGACTTCACCACACGTTTCAAGCATCGACGGACACGATCTGTTAATATTTTTGGTTTACTGGGTCTGGGCGGCATGTCATAACCCCCTCTCACTTCCACTTCATGATAACATCACTCACTGTCGACCGGGGTATCAGAAATTTGTTGGAAATCTCACGGGTCAAATGCCCAAACCTGTGGGCTCCAATGATCATCCCTCTTTCTGCCTCACTCAGTTCGCGTCGTCTGTCCATATCGACTACTGTAGCTGGTATGAGTGTATTCTCAACCGGCGATGCCTTTTATAGGTTGTATTACGTGTACAGACGATCCCAAAAACTTTTTGAGGGCTGTCCGGTGACGAATGGCAACATAGTGTATGTCTCAAATTCTTCTAGTCTTTTCCTGTGCCCATTCTTTATTGTTCACGTTTTCAATCCATACAAGACTTAATAAGTCTCTTTCTTAATTTCAGGTTCATTTTAGACCATACTGATAAATTCTTGTGCAGTTATCACTTCTGTTATTCATGTACGTACATAAATTGTTTTCCAGATTTACTTCCATTACAAATTCTATCTTTAATGGGCTAATCTTTATCAACGAAACTTGGATACAAATTAATCAAATAAAAACTGAGATATCATTAAAGATTCTCAGAGAATGTTCTATGTAATTCAAACTCTTAACCTCCTTATTCGAAAACTATTAAGTACAGATACAAAAAAAAAGAATCTTCTAAATATCTGGGTGTAACGTCCAGTATGTACAAGAGCTTTTAGAGTATTGCACTCTTTTGCATCTTAAATATTTTCTTCCAGCTAGTGATATGTTAAATCAGTTCAGATGCTTGCTTTCCAACATTTTCATTATTGTGATTCTGTGTGATATGATTCATAAGACGAAAAGTTCAAATAATTTCTGCAATGACTTTAAAATGCTTTTGCTTGCATTATGCTTGAAAGGATCAATCATCTCCATTCTACACGAGACCGAAATGCTTAAGTTCGTAGATTCAATGCAGCATATGCAACTATTATGCTGATCACTCACATGGCCAGGTGTGTTGCTACAATTCATCCTTATGTTGACTCTAATCTCATTGTGACATGCTAAGGCAATTCCCAATCCAGTATATATTATTACCCTAACCCAAGTGATCTATTGGCAGCTGGTCATAAGAAATATAAGGAGAGACAATCTGCTGGATTATGCTAGGCTATGTCTGATTTATTGGCTGGCTGGCCTAATATAAAAGCCTGTCCTATTGTTGATGTTATTATGATTATTATTTTAAAAACCCTTGCAAAGTTTTAACTTTTTGATAATGTACTTATCAATACCAGATCGATATTTTAATTCAACCCAAATATCCATTTCAAATCTTCCACAAAGGTCTGTGGAATACATTAGTTTTTATTCTCCTTCAATTTTGAAAAATGTATTTAGTAAGTAGATTTAAGACACAAATTAATTATATTATTATGTACAGAAGGAAAAAGCTCATGTAATGATCAAGGCTGACTCTGGACACATAATACATATACTAGATTTAACTATTGGAAAGTACACAGAAACATAAAGTTATATTCCAAATTATAAAATGTTATCTGGATATGTTAAAAAGGTGTTTGTACGTGTGAAGGTGTGTAATTTTGGGATTATATTTCTGTTATGGAATTTTTGTGATTTTTTTTACTTCGCATTGTGGCTCTTTTTATGCAATCATAATGATGTTAATGTATGGTGATTAGATAAAACACATGCAGAAGAGCATGCTTGCCCAGACTGAGACTCAAACCTGGACCTGTCAGGTTGCTTGCAAGATTACAGGTTGACCACACAATTCACTTAGCCACTTAGTGTCTTCAGTCATATTTCCATTATCATTTATATTTTCTTTCATCTCTTCTAATGTCTATTCTTCTGCATGTAGGCAGAGGTGTCCACCCCCCCCCCCCCAAGGCGAATGGTGCAATCCCCCCAAAATTATATTATTCGCGCACTCAAACCATATAGTAATCCCCACATAGTAATACTCAGGACGATAATATAATACGGTTCCTCTTTCAGAGAACTAACCCCCCCCGTTTTCTTGGGGTATATATAATTATTTTAGTAACCCATAAAAATAATTACGTGGATTTTATCTTCAGTGCAAATTTAACTTGTTAAAGTAATTTTTTTCTGTGACGTAAAGCTAGAAATGCGGATTCGATATATTTTTGTTCCAAGTTAAGCAGTATACCAACACTAAGCATTATATTCTATGAAGTGATGTTATTAATGAATATCGAGAATATCGCTTATGTCTTGCAATGCACCTATAGTATAAAACGTCACATTCACCTCAGCAAAGTGCGAAAGACACACGCATTCTTGCAAAACACAATTGCGAGCGAAGCGAGCTAGAACATTTTTGTATCAGTCTCTTTGCAGGCTTTCATGAATATTAATGTGATAGAGTGTACTTTCTTAGGATCCTGAAATAATTAATTAGTCTTTCCAGCTTCTCTTTTGGCACATTTGGGGTATAAACGTCTCTAAATACAGTCTTCAAAATTTAATGTTCGAACTCTCTCTCCACTGCAGAAATTCCTTGACAACCTAAAATTTAACACTTTATCAAAAGCTTCTTATCTCCGCTTTTAAATTTAATACTCAATCCTACCACTATAATTTCCAAGTCAATTTTAGTCACTGTTGATATTAAAGAGTGGATATTGACTCCTCCAAGAAATTAATTCTCCTTTCTCCTTCTCCACACAAGAATTTCGCAACAGTCTAAGACAATGCTAATAACCAAGACTTTGATACCCGTCTCAATTTAATCCTCAATCCCCCTCTAACTAAAATGCCCGCCATAATCTTAGACATAAAGTTGGAAACTGTCCCTCCCTACGTTTAATTCAGGATCCCCCCCTCAGAACCCACTTGTAAAATAAGGACTAATATTTTGGACGTGGATATTTCTCCCACCCCCTTTCTTCGATAACACCCTTAAACACTTTCTTTTTATATCTAATGGATTAAATATTGTGCATTTAAGGTGTACAATTTTTACATATATTTTGGAAAAATATATAAATGTTGAATTTTATATTATTTGAAGGGGAAAAATCCCCCCAAAAATTTCGTTGGCGCACCCTGCGCCATAAACACTCTGCATGTAGGGAAAGTGCTAGTAGAATATGGTTAAATTACAGATAAAATCTAGGAGCTTTAATTTTGCTGTGGCAAAAGAAGAAAAAATATATATTTTTCTGGAATGAGGCTACAGAGTGCTTCACACATACAAAACCAACCTTCAACAAGTCATATTATTCTTCCAAAGGCATTCTGGGTTCACTTCAATTGGCTCAATTTGTCTGCATCCCTCATACCCTGATTACATTCTGTAAGCTGAGGAATCTGAAGATTTTCATGAACTCATATTTCATCCTCAAAGACAGATATTTATGTTTTTCTGCTGTTTCCATGGTACCTTCACTACTACAATCAACTCATTATGTATATAGCAGTAACTCACCAAATCAACAATATTAATCAACTGACATTTATTAGCTATATTTAAAGATATAGAAAAACTTGTAAGACACGAAACAGAAGTCAGAGAGATGTTTAGTTTGGGGAATCTCACATAGGTTTAATATAGCCTAGTTAAAAGCACAAGTTGTGCCAGCTGGTTACATTAATAACAAATCTCGTTTCTTAAGGAACGAATATATTAAACGCATGGATGAACAGAATTTTCCACACAATATCTGTGTGATGGTCAGCTTTTCTAGATATGAGAATGCGTCTTCTTCAAGTGGCACTACTTCATGTTAATCCCCTGTGTTGCTGACTTAGGATGAATTCTTAACAAAACCCTTTAGAACATTGCATCCATGTCAAGAAATAATTTTGCTTACATAGAAAGGTGATAAAGTTCAGTTTAACACTAGATATTTAAAAAAAGAAATTCACTTCAAAATATTTAAACAAACTAAGAATTTCCTGAGTCATCCGTGCATTGGTGAGAGACACTGATATTTCAAAATATTTCCAGAATATAGCTATGTTTTAAATACAGATGCACACAAATTCTTAGGTTGTACTGCAATATTCACACACATTGGGCCACAAATAAGATCTGGCTTGGCATAATTATTCACAAAATGACCTCTTTGAATCACTGCTTGAGTCTTGTCTACTGAAACCATTGGTTTCCAGTCTTGGGATAACAAAGACTCCCATCTCGTCATTTGCTACGAGTCTCCACCAAACCCTGTCGTCATGTGGCATGTGCAGCATTTTCTAAGAAAAGGGCAGGAACTTGCTGAGCTTGATCTGAGGCCATAGCAAAATATGCAAGATCAGCTGGTGACCAAGCTGGTGCAGGTAGCAAATGAGACATACACCTCATCTGTTGCTAATTGTCAGCTGCTGTTTCCAGGGTGCTTAGAGTAGGACCTCAGTAATGGTGGTTACTGTTCATGTGATTTGGACATATTAGTTGTTTTTTTATTTATTTTTATATATTTTATTTTATTGTTTTGTGGTAAGGTGCATCAAACAAGCTTACCCTCAAACATCCTAATCGCAATTTTTAAGCCTACTGGTGAAGATGTGATGGAATCACAATACCACTCCAACACAAATGTCAGACAGCTTCCTTGTGTTCATCACTTAACCAATTTCATTTACACTTCTTTCATCCATGTAATAACAATTACATCACAGAAGTAGAAGTCAATTATAAGAATATAAACAAATCCAGAATCATCAACTCATGTACACACGGGTTGTGCTAATTGTTCTGTTACTTTTGAGAACACAGGGCCGGATTAAGACGAAATTGGGCCTGATGCTGCAGCGCAAATTGGGCCTGATGCACTTACATACTATAATTAACATATATATATATATATTGCTCTTCTATTTTAATTTTTTTCTTGTTTTTTATGGTTTTTTTATTATCATCTTTGTGATTATGACAATGTACCATGAAATGATTATGAGAGGTGCGCTAGTGCTGCTTACTTATATTGCTGCTTTTCAAGCCTTAGCAAGCGCGAATTATTCGATCGTGTCAGTGAAGTCAAGGCTGCGCAGCAGCTCATGCTCAATGCTCATAAGCGCCAGCATGCTTAGCCTTTCCTGCCCCATTGAAGACCGCAGTTCTCCTTTGACTATTCACAACTTTTATAAGCTCCGTTGGCCGGAGGCATTGGACACCATCATGCACAGATAGATGCGCAACGCAATCTCGACGTTTGGAAGTGTCTGAGAAAGATTCAACGATGACAGAAGCCTGTACATGGTAAACTCTGCTGATTCGTTCACAGTCACCGGTTTCTCAGTGCGCATAAATGCAGCAAACTGTACCAGCTCAGCCGCCAGTGTGTCTTCCAAGTCATCTGGATACGAGGAAACGACATTCTTTGCTTTGTCCTCGATCTGCTCAATGCTCAATGACGTTGGCTCCGAGAGAAATCCGAATGTTTTACAAATATCGTCATATGCCTTCATCCGCTTTTCCAGTCCAGCTAACAAACTGTCGATCATGACCATATACGTCTGAGTTTTTAACGTTTCCCTTTGGCTGAGCTCTGCTACGTTTGCAGCTCCTTCATCAGGCATTCGCTTTCGCTTATGTCCTCGACATCTTTGTATTTGCCGTGTTGAACCTTTTCCGTCGCCATCTGCTCATACACGTCAAATCTATCCCGTGCAAACTGAACCGTGTCGACCAGTGATGCCATCAAGCCAGTAGCCATATTCAGGCTGGCTGTAGGATCTTGGAGGCTAATGCTCGAACAGTTGAGACGGACAAGGATATCGTTCAAGGCAGTCGCCATAACTGCTGTCTCAAGTTCGTTCATCCTGCGTGAAAATCCCGCGCTCTGGTTTCTCGTATCTGCCTTCTGCTCCTTATCTGTCGAAAGCTCATCCAGGACTTCCTGAATGCTCTTCCACCCTTCTATCAGAACTTTGACAGCATCTGCACGTTCACACCATCGTGTGATTCTTTACTTGCTGCCAGCGATATGTTGAGTCAGACAGGAAAACACATAGTCCATTGACAAAATAAAAAAAACTGGGTACAGCCACTGCAGCTTTCAACAGCCTGATGTCCTACCAGGTTAGGCTGTGGTTGAAGCATGAAATAAAAGCGGCGTATTTACATTCTCGCTTCACAATTGACTGTGCACCATTGTACCGTCCTGACATGTTTGACGCATTGTCATACGACTGGCCTCTGCAGTTAGTAATATCTAAGCCTTTTTCCTTCAGAAAGTTCAGAAGTATGCTAGCCATGTGCTCCGCCGTGTGTCTCATCATAGGCATGAATGTCAGGAACCGTTCAACTGGACCATGGGGCAGAACGTACCGGATAACAACCGTTTGCTGATCGAGGTGTGATACGTCAGGTGTCGAGTCATTGGAGACAGAGAAATACTTCGCTTCCTTGTCTTCTTTCAGGATGGTGTCCTGCACCTTTCGTCCCATGAGCTTCACCAATTCATCGCATATTGTGGATGATAAATAGAAACGTGACCTTTCCCGTGGTTGGCATAGTTTCTAATATGGCTAGCCAGCAGATTATCATACTTTGCCGTCAGCTCAATGATGCCAAGGTAGTTACCATTATGAGCGGAACCTATGATCTCATCCACGCCACTTATAGCAAGACCACGCTCAGCTAGGAATATCAGTGTGTGGATGGGCTGCTTCACAATCTGGCGCCAGTAACACCGGTCTTCCTCGACCTGTTTAGGGGCTAGGTAGTCAACACGATCGGCTTGATAGCATTAACTTGAAATCTTCGGTGAACAATAAACACAACGACGTTATAGTTACGTCACAGCGCAAAGAATAATAGTAACTGTATAATAAATAACGCTGTTTCTAGGCGTTCGAAATTGGGACTTTAAATTTCATTCTAAGATTTATTTTCAGGTTAATGTAGCAAAAGAAAAGTGTTCAGCTTTCGGAAAATTCTCGTCTGTTTTCATCTGGGCCTATTTCAGGAATGGGCCTAATGCTGCAGCATCAATAGCACCCACCTTAATCAGGCCCTGTGTAGACCAGTGGCAAATAGTGGACTGAGTCTATGAGTGAGTATCTCAGCCTTTCATCCAGAAGAGGAGCTATCACTCCTCGAAATTACTCACACCTATTTTTGACTGTGTATGATGGTAATTATATCAGCAGTGTTCCAAGCTTCACAAGAACAATGTGATTTTTTAGTGTAGGGGATTGTATCTTTGTTCTTCACTGACTGTATCAACAGGAAATTTGTATCTTGTTTTATGTACTAAAGTGAAAACATACTCTGATTTAAATGACACACTACAAAACATAATTCCTAATCTTCTTCGAAAAGTAAGTTTTGGTGATAGGCAGATAAAGGAGCAGTGTGGAATGGGCAGTCTCCAAGAAATTTTAATATTTTTTTCCAAAATATTCAAATTAATTTAAATAACATTTTCTTCTATACATAAGGAAATATATATTGAATAAAATCTAATCTATGAACACTGATTAAGATGAAATTTGAGTTTTGAACTATTTATGATTTCTTACGAGATGTTTAATGTTGTACGTTCCCTATGCAAGTTAATTTTTTTTTCAATAAAGCTCAGGGCTATACTACACAATCGATCTTTTTCGTTTCACCATTTCGGCGTAAATAAAATATATGTTCGCACTTAATTCGAGCTTTGATTTGGCACTGCGCATATTTCAATTAGATCATCCTGTTCTGTGAAATAATACAAACTTTCTTACATTATGGACTATAATATATATAGCTTCTTTCCTGTATCCACGTTCATGTTTAAACACACAGTATTGACGGGTCGAACTTTGGATTTAAAAGTGGATACATATGCTAATTTCCACAAGGATTCAACTTTCTTTATTTCGTGTTTTCATCCGTATTTTTGCATATTGAAGTTGCTATTTTTTAACAGCTGTAATTTATTTTCGTTATTTTAAAATATTTTTCCTACAATTTGTTTGAGAAATATAAAGTTTTTGGTGATTTTGTTTTCCAAGTTTGTCTGATCGGTGTGTAATAGGGGAAACCCTGACTTCACTTGTCTTCTTTATAGCTCAACGTGAGAACAACTTTGCAGTGTGACGTTTGTCGAGAAATGCCTACATTGTTAGGTTAGGTCCGTTAGCTTTGATTCTCTTAGATAAATACACTGTAAATGTATTATTTATGCTCAGATAACTAAACAAAACAACCCTTATATAACAAACTACCACTTAACTTACATCTTCACACAAATTAGGCTCCTTATGTTTCATTTTTAATTGAGGTTCCTCAAACCAAAAACTATGTTTTTTTTTTCAACATCCAATTGTTTCCTCATCATAAATCCTATATTTCTGGAATCCTTAATTCATACACTTTCCAACGATGCATCATACATATTTCTATTAGGAAGGGTCGATTCGACATCTTTGCCAAGCTCAGTACAAAACAAATCCATACCTTCATGAAATATTACATCCTAAGATCATCATAACTTACAGAACTTGACACTGTCTGAAATATTATAAAGCAAGTTTTCCCTTTGTTCATTCAGATTTGTAGGCACGTGCAATAGTTTCACATTCACAATTACAATCATATTTCCCATTTTAGGTAAACAAAACCAATGTAGGGAACTTTCTCATCATGTAAAGATGGTTTCATCCTTAATTTAACCTTTACCAAGTCATGTAAAATTTCGGGGTGGTCCTTCCACGTAGTGCACCCAATAGTCAACCTCACTTCCACGTAGTGCACCCTGGACGTCAGACTAACGAGGCTCTGGCGACTGGCCCCATGGCCAGTATAATTTTGTTTGTGTTGTCCTGTGTTTTGTCATTACTTGTGCTGAGTGACCCTTTACATCCCCAACTTTTAACGAAAGTCAGAAGATTTTAACATTTTATGATTTTAGTTATGCAACGTTAGAGTTGTTATGTGTGACGATAAGGGGCTGGACCCCGTATAATGTGACGGGTGCAAAATAGCCTCAGTGCTGACGCACCCAAAATTTTAAATTCAAATTCAAATTCAAATTCATGTGAAATTTCAACTCTAGTTTCAATGTCAGTTGTTTCCTCCTCCTCTTAACTCCCCTCTAACAAAAATGTCCTTATCTTTTACATTCAAGACAAAATACCATACATACATAGATGAGGAAAGTCAATTCTACCAAAATGAGAAAGACCCCAGCAAATTTGTAAACTTAAGTAGAAAGTCACTAATTTTTCTTCCTTCTACCCTTTTGCTCATACCTGTGTGCTCTGTGAAGACAATCAATGCAGTGAAATGTGCCAAGGAACGGAAAATGAAAATTATGGTGACAAAAGTGTTACTTACCTGCTCTAACACTTTTGTCACCATAATTTTCATTTTCTTTTTTTCCTGTTTTCAGTATTTCCATGTCATAGACCATCACTAAACACACCTTTTGTTGCCTTCAAACATCAACAGTGTTGCCACTGTACCTCATATTTTTTTTAAAACACCCATTTGGACCGGTACGCCTTTACGAGGCATTTCAGGATTGGCTATACGCGAGAACGATTGGTTTTCTTCTCTGAACTATTGATGGCAAAATAGTCCACCTACCCAAGGTGGAAATTGACGTCCAAATTTCCGTACGAATGTTTGACATGAAATTTTCCATGCTTTGTGGAAAAATAAATTTACACTTTCACTTACATTTGGCAACACTGCATGAACAACACTGCACCCCGTTTGTTGTTTCTATGTTTAAAAATATCTACTTGGACAGAGCTAACATTTGGTGTATGACTTATGTATGTACAGCTTTCGGTTACAAAGTAACGCCACTTTTAATTTCCAGTTCCGCTGGAATTTTTCATCCTTATTTGCCACAAGTTATTATATAAAAAATAGATACTACTTTTAACACACCATGTCTTTCATTCTCATTTGCCATGACTCAACATAACAAATGTAAATAACTTTTGGGACATACTGTCTATTTTTCACCTACACATAAGTGTTGATCCAGTCTGGAATTCCTTGCACAAGGTTGTTCGCATGTGTATGACTTTTTATGTTTTTTTTTCTTTTACGCATGTGTCATTAGTGGAATTCCTTTCTCCAACATGCATGAACATGTTACCTCAGTGGAATGTTTTATTCTTGTTATTCATGGAAGTGTTTAAGGTTGGATATTGACAGTGTTTGTTCAAATTATTGGTTTAAGTAAGTTTTTCTTCAGAATATTATACTAGTAATGTCTAGTAAATTAGAAGAGTTTCTAAATTTGATTTATTTGCAACATTTCACTATTTTGAGTGGTCTAGAAATCTATTATATACAATTTTGGTTAATGTATAGTGTGTTTAGTTTGCTTGAAGAGCTGGTATACAAAGTTTCAGTTACAATAGAAGCTCTAAGGCTCAAATATTGCCATATGTATGGTCTTTTTCACTCTCTATATATACACACACAGTATATTTATATAAATACTAATACCCAAAATATTTTACAATTTTTGATGCACTTAAGCATAGACTTGTGTCTCCAGCAAAATCTATATAAATACATTACCCAAAATAATTTACTATTCTTGATACACTTAAGCAAATATTAGTTTCTATTCAATTTTTAAAAGTATTTGTGCTAAATATATTATCTCCAAGTGAGATTGAAATATTGACACCCTAGAGTTGTGATATATTAAGAAAAAAATATATATAAGTAACAAATAAAAACATTGGCTAAAACTGAATGCTCCAAATGTGGTAAATTCGTATCTATAACAAATTTGTCAAAACATTTGGCAATATGCACTGGCCAACCCAATAATCCTAAATTACCAACTCAACCCTGTCCCTATTGTGGAACTCTTATTAGCATACCCAATTTAAACAGACATAAGAAGAGTTGTGAAATTCAACCATCAACCAACCAGACTAACCCTACTCTATCCTCTGAATATGAGAAACCTAATGAAACACATTATATACGTCACCATTGTTCCAATATTCAGCCTCTATATTTGAGTGATATAGATAATTTGGAACAAATTTATGCCCAGCTTATGGACACATTAGTCACAAAACATGAGGAATTTGAGACTAAAGGATCTGGTTGGAAATTATGTGGGAATCCACACAAAATGAAACTGATAAAAGGTCAAACCTCACCTTTTTCTGCTTTACTTATGTCCCTATTCCAGTGAATATTAAAAATAAGAAATCTGTAGTCAATATAAAAAATAAAGATATCAAGTGTTTTCTGTGGTGTGTCTTGGCAAAACTTTACCCAATTCATTGGAAAAATAATTCACAGCTAGTTCATCATTATATACAGTATGAGACAAAATTCAAGCATGCTATGTTAGGTATCAAATATCCTGTTGCTATATCTGATATAACAAAATTTGAAAAACAAGCAAAATAATTTTTCTTGGCAATCAATCAGTATGCTTATACAGAGAATAATTTTGAATATCCTCTCAGAATAAATACCATCAAAAATGATAATGCTACTGAGATTGATTTGTTACTTATTTCAGATGACCAGAATTTCCATTAGTGTCTCATTCGTAATCTCTCTCGTTTGGTTAGAAGTCAAATAACAAAATATAACGGGGAAATCAAAATTTGTCGTAGGTGTTTGACTACATTTGATAATCGTAAACAACAGAACTATGTTATATATAATAATCCAGAAATTGCTGACAAGAAACTTAAAGAACACAAACAATACTGTGGTGAGAACGAGCCTGTACGTATGATTATGCCCAAACCAAAATAAGTTGAGAAATTCAAACAACATAAGGCCCTGTTGGAGCATCCAGCTATAATAATAGCAGATTTTGAGGCATTTCTCAAACCATTCAACTATTCAGACCCTAATCCTCAAATATCTTCTACTACACCTTATCAGCTCCATGAGGTCTGTAGTTATGGTTATATAGTTTTGTGGCGTAATTCATTAAAACCTAATGAGTCTTATGTATACAGAGGACCTAATTCTGTCAAAGATTTATTCCAAAAAATAAAAGAAGAAGTACGGAAAATTGGTAAAGTATTATCTGTGTCAAAACCAAGAGTACCATTATCTGCTGCTGAATAGCAATTATATGATGCTACTGAGATTTCCCCACAGTGTAATTCATATTATACAAATGAAAATAAGAAAATTCATCATCATTGTCATTTCACAGGACAAAAGTTGCGGATTTTGTGCAACAGCTGTAATTTCAAAATACAAAAGAGACAAATGCGTCCCCATATTTTTTCATAATGGCAGTGGCTACGATTTCCACTATTTAAATAGGCATCTAAGTTATTATACAGAGCATATAGATGTTCTAGCAGAAAATCAAGGAAGATACATTAGTTTTAGCAAAACAGTACAGATTTCTGAATACAGTAATATTAAGATGAGATTTGTAGACTATGATATATCTCTCTGCTGGCCTTGATGCTCTTGCCAACAAATTATCTGATGAACAGTTCAAAATTGCAACTAATAGTTTTCCTGGCTTAGGCATAGAACATATTAGACAAAAACTGGTCTATCCATATGAATATGTGACTGACCACGATGAAACTCTTCCTCCTCTCAAGGAGTTCCACAGTCAACTCAGAGAAAATAATATTACAGATAAAGATTACCATCATTCACAATTAATGTGGAAGAAATTAGGGTGTAAGACACTGGGAGATTGTCATGATACTTATCTAAAGTTAGATGTGACAATTCTTGCTGACGTATTTCAAGCTTTAATAATAATAATAATAATAATAATAATAATAATAATAATAATAATAATAATAATACTAATAATAATAAATTTTCTTTATTCAGCGGGCGAGGTTCAGCCAAGGGCTGCTCTGCCACCTAACCCTTGTTAATATGATAATACATATGAGATGATATAAACTTATGGAGCAGTAAGCTAAACGTAAAATAATAATAATAAAAAAAATGAAGAAAGAAAAAAATACATAGGAATTAGTTGGATACAAAAAAAAGTGTAACTAGTAATACAAAAGACAATACTAATAATAATACAACAATACAATTCCTCATAGTGAGTGACTTGATAACTTCAGTATGTGCCCCGACTCTGCCATTGTTCCATTAACAGCAGATCTTTTATTTTACCTTTGAAATATAATGGGTTGTGTACACTAGCGATATTTGCAGGCAATGCATTCCATGCTTTGGGGGCCGAAAAGGAGAAGGATGATTTGTAGGCCGTGGTAGAGTGATGGGGTAAATCGAAGTTGTTCCGCTTACGGGTAACATACTGATGGATTTCCCTACGGGAATGCATCTTCTCAAACAGGTACTGCGGTTTACCTTCTGTCAGTATGCGGCGTATAAAACAGAGATAGTGCAACTTCCTTCTGTTTGCCATGGTAAGAACCTGATTACTATTTAAGAATGGAAGAATATGATCGGATCTTTTGGCTTGAAAAATGTATCGGAAGCACGCATTTTGCACCATTTGTATTTTTTTACTGAGCTTTTGCGAGAGTTGCGGGCCGTAAACATTATCACAATAGTCGAACAATGGGTAGATTAACGCTTGGATGAGTCTTAGCTTGCATTCCGCAGGGAGGAAGTCACGGAAACGATTCAGATTCCTAAGTGTTCCATAAGCTTTCTTACATTGCGTCTTTACATGTTCTGTCCAATCAAAAATTTCGTCAAAAATCAGACCAAGATTTTTAGCAGTGTTATTCCTGACAATGGACAAATTGTTTATTTTGAGCTCGATCTTAATACTTTTAATTAACGACCTTGAATAATTAGAACCAATGATCATGAAAGTGGATTTTTCTGGATTTATTTTAAGACCGTTAGATACACACCAGTTACTGACGATGTTCAAGTCAGAATTTAGTGACTGAAGCTTATGTTCCAACGAAGCGTAATGATCTGAGAAATATAACTGGGTATCGTCTGCGTAAAAATGTGGAGTGAAGAATCTTATGACTTGCTGCAAATCTGCAGTGTAAAGGGTGAAGAGCAGGGGGCCTAATATCGATCCTTGCGGCACGCCTGCTTTCAGCGTTATAGGTTGACACACGTGAGTTGGTGAATTATGTAATACGACCCTTTGACGTCTGTTAAATAGATATGTTTGAAACCAGTTTAATGTTGAAGGAGAAAACTTGTAATATTTAAGTTTGGCTAATAATAAATCATGCTGCACAGTGTCAAAAGCCTTACTGAGATCCAGAAGTACTAAAATAGTGACTTGCTGTTTATCAATGGCATAGAGAATATCATTCACAACTTTAGCAAGAGCAGTGGCTGTGCTGTGTTTCTCACGAAATCCGGATTGCAGCGGGGGCAGTAAATTATTCGTGTTAACGTAGTTTAACGTCTGCGAATGCACTATTTTCTCGAGTACTTTAGATAGCACAGGCAAAAGACTGATAGGACTAAAGTCATTGTAAGAAGTGGCGATCTGCTTTTTCTGAAGTGGCAGGATTCGTGCTTCTTTCCACATTTCAGGAAAGACGCCACTGGAAAGAGAGGAGTTAATAACGTGCGTTAGCGGAGATAAAACATAAGGCAAAGAAAGTTTGAGCATTTTAGTGCTGATACCATCTACTCCAAAACTATTTGAACGTATGCTATAAATAGTTTTATGTACATCTTTTTCAGTTACCTCAGTAAAGTTAAAATATTGTTCAGCGGTGGAACAGGTTTTGTTCTCGAAATGCTTTATTTTCTGAGCCTTAAGTGGAGGAGGAATTTCAGATTCATTGCAAATTTTACCAAAATGGTCATTAACGGCATCTAAATCTTCAGTGGTACTTATGAGCGAGAATGTATTATCGTGAGACTTTTTGTTGTTAACAATACCCAATTGTTTCAACTCATTCCATGTTTCTCTCCGGTTTAAATTTTTCCCGCCAAATTTGAAGGTAAGGTAACATTTCTTTTCTTGTCTTATGACAGTTGTTGTAAAGTTTCGGAGTTCTTTATATTGTTGCCAGTCGCTTGGATTGTTCGAACGTTTGAACTTTCGTAGCGCGTTATCTCTGATTCGCATCAACAATTTAACATTACTGGTGATCCACGTTGCATTTTTCTTATTGTGCTTTACGATTTTTAGAGGTGCGTGCGTGTCAAAAACATTTTGTATATTTGAGGTCAAAAACTCCACTTTATTATTAACATCATCAAGTGAGTAAAGCTTTGACCAATCTACATCTGTTATATCTTTTACAAAAATTTCTTCGTTGAAGGTATTAAAATTTCTACAATAAACGTAACTCGCTTGAGGTTCCGGTTTCTGCAACAAGAAATCAGCGTACGCAACGCAGTGATCTGATTTACCGATTGGGACAGTGAAGTCAGTTTTAAACAGTAATTCTGTATTGTCGACGGCTATGATGTCAAGCAGCGTTTTACTTTTCTCGGTGATACGGGTTGGTTTATTTACTATTTGCGTTAGACAAAATGAATAAAAAATCGATCTTAAAAACCGTGTTTCTGGTTTATTCGGGGTGAGATAATCGCAGTTTACATCTCCTAACAGGAAGAGATTATCAACTAGTGGATATATTTCGGATATTAATTCTTCGAACAACGTAAGTTTTGTGTATCGGACATTGGGCGGTCTGTATATGGAACATACACCAAACTGTTTATTCATGTACTTCAGAATCAAAGTTAATGTTTCCATGCCTTCAGTATTTACTTTCGTCTCTATTGTTTGAACAGTTAAGTTAGATTTATGAAAAACTACAATTCCGCCACAGTTTATCTTGGTTCTATTTTTTGTTAGCGTTTCCTAACCCTGTATACTAATTAGAGATAGTGGTGTTCCGTCCTTTATCCAGCTTTCTGTAATGACAATCAAATCGAAGTCTCCCTCTTTCAGAACAAGCCGCAGTTCGTCTATTTTCGGGACTAGCGATCTGACATTCGCGAGAGCGACTCGGAAAAATGAGTCATTGCTTGGCCCTCCCCTTCCCAGCAGCTGGTCATTACCCGGGGGGTTAACGGGAACAGTCTTCACATTTGAGCCCTTTCAAGGAATGCAGTGAAAATCTTTGGATGTTTTCAGGCTTACCAACTATTGAATACTTGCTATTAAAGAGTAAATGCTTACCTTGTCTCGTGGAACAAATGACAGGTCGGGCAGGTTGATATTTGGACACTGAGGTAACACGATTACACACATTTTCTTCATTACGTCACTCTTAATAAGACAAGGAAAGTATATATATATAAAGAATGTTGAATATATATGCGAAAAAATTAAGCAAATAAAAGGAGCGCACACAATCACATACACTATTGTTGCTAAATCAGATTCAATAATAATAATATGGTATAGTGAAGAACTTAAAGTACGGGTTATTATTCGGCAACGGATTAGATAAGCACAATATTTAGTTCAGGTGAATGCAGTCCTTGTGTATTTGATCTTGGGTCACTTCGGGGAGGAGGGGAGACTACGACGACAGCTGTTCCAGATCTCTCATGCGGGTGACGGTATGTTTCCTGCCATTCTCCGTGCGTACGATGATACGCCCATCCTCTGTGTAGCAAGAGCGCCGGCCAAATCTGTCTTTAGCCACTCGCAGGATCTCTTGGCGAGTGGCCGTGAGGGACTCAGTGATAAAATAGAAGACCCGGCGTCCCTTAGCATCCTCTTCGAAGACCAAACCAGGTGGCGTATTTTGTAAGTGGAGAATTTCACAATAATACATCGTCTTCCCTCTTGTAAGGCATCGGCCACGGATCGATTATGTTTGATCAGCCGATGACAGCGGGCAATTTCCTCGCTACGGACGTTCAGATTCAGTGTCTTGTTCAGCACATCCAGCACTTTATCCTCCACGTTTTCCTTTATGGTTTCTTGAACGCCGTAGATAAGTAGGCACTCCCTACGCGAGTACTGCTCCATGTCATCGAGCATCTCTTCTTGGGCCTCCCTTTTAGCCAGCAGGGAGAGGAACTCTTCTCGTTGGTGCTTGAACTTTAAGAAAATTGTCTATGAATATATATAAATTGGACACTGCACATTTTTACAGTCTGCCAAGGTTAGCTTGGGCAGCTATGTTGCTAAAAACAAAAATTCAGTTGGAGCTAATTTCAGATGTTGACATGTTTCTTTTTATAAAAAGAGCTATACGGGGTGGGCATGGTACTATGCCAACAGAGATATGCTAGAGCCAACAATATACATACGACAAAAGAATATCATCCTAATGAACCATCTAGCTATACAGGGTGTTTCTAAAGGTCGTTTACAACGCTTGGGAGGTGATTCCTCACACGAAAACAAGCAAAAAGTCTAAGTTCCATTTTTACGACTGAGGCTTCGTTTCCGAGATAGGAGCCTCGCAAAAGGTGACAAAGTGAACGTCACACCTGACTGGGACGAATACTATAACAGATAGAGAGGCGGTTCCAAGGGAATCATAAAAGAATCGTATGTGCTCAGTCCGGAAGTCACTATGAAAAGTTCACTGCACGCATGCGCAATGGAGTCCTCAAAGGAATTGGAGATTTCCAGCAAGAACAATACATGGAAAGGGTATGTAACGCAGCAAGAAGGACCGTGACAATGAGAAATACGTTCAAGACAACACATCCCGACCTCAAACATCAAAACATGAGCACCGAACACAAAATCCGAAAAGTTGAGCAAGGTTGCATACCCCAGTTACACGCAAGGAATGAACGAATCATGTCATGTGGCATACGAGTGACACATTACTCCACCAGGAGGAGGGAAAGAAAAACACAATATCAGATGATTGCGACAACGTGTATTTTTACACGCGACAACTACGTAATATCCCCCCCCCCACAGACACACAACAAACAACAAATGCTACAATATCTTATACACAGACAGTGCGTGTCACTGTACACCAACTGAAGATGTCACTTTCACCACACAAAGGGGGTGGGGAGCAATACCAAAAGTGTTCGCACGCGATCATTGTGACGTAAAAGAGACCAGTTTTGGAAGCGCTGCACAGGCAAGTCTGGCTCTCGTAGTCTACGTTTGACCTTCATGACTGCTGTTCCCGCGAGAGGAGCTCGAAGGGTTGGTTCTCTCCGGCAGTCGTTCCAGTCGTGTTGCAGGTGCTGGGATATGATCAGCAGTTCGCTCTAGGTTGTCATACGCTTTGAAGAGTACTAGTATGTTGTATTGAAAGAAGTTGACGTGGTGGAGTGGCCAAGTCAAGTATCGCAACAATTGGTCTGTGGTGTTCGTACGGTGATACGGCCAATTTGTGAAGTGTGCCAGTGTTAAACAAAAACAATACTTTGCAGTTCCAGCTCCTTATTACACAGATGGCTGCGTATACGACCCAGCAGCTAGCACACATGCATCTCATGTATGGAGAGGCACGTGGTAATAGCCGTGAGGCAAGGCGTCCTTATGGAGAACGCTTTCCACATAGACGTTTACCGTCTCACACCTTCTTTCAGGTAGTGGACAGTCGACTGCGTGAAACAGGGTCAGTGTTACCACCGCGGCAAGAAGTTGGAAGACCCCGAAGTGTACGCACACATCAGTTTGCAGAAGATGTGTTAACAGCGGTCGCAGAACATCCTGGCACCAGTACGCGAGTGCTCGCTCGGGCACGAGTAGTGTGATTGACTGTATAACCAGCACAGGAAAGTATGAGCCCCCCTCTGGCAGATTTGTCTACACTTAAAACTTGCTCAACATGCCCATATGAGCTTTTTGCTCAAGTGTGGAACCCCGTCTAATCCAAGATTTTTGTAAAAATGCCCTCGGGAATTTCCTGAGAAAGTATGACCCCCCTCAGATTGATTTGTCTACACTTATAAAAGGCACTTCTGTGAGATTGTTGTCCATAAACCTGTCAAAAATATGCCCCTCTTGATATTTTTTTGGCCACACCTAAAACTACGCCAAACGTATTAACACACCCACACACATACACACATACCCGTATTGACCTTGACCTTGACCTTGACCCCGACCTTGACCTTGACCTTGACCCCGACCTTGACCTTGACCCCGACCTTGACCTTGACCTTGACCCCGACCTTGACCTTGACGCTGACGTTGACGTTGACGTTGACGTTGACCACACCCACCCACATACACACCTATACACACCCACACCCACCCACATACACACCTACACCCACCCACACCCACCCACACATATTTACTTCCGGTCCACTTCTGGCCTATTTCTGGTTTATTTATATTCCATCATGTTTTGCAACAAATTATTAGACACGTGTTGTTTTCTGATTGGTTGCTTATGACATAATGTGATGATGTGTTATATTCTGATTGGCTTATTGTTTCAGATATTTTCAATGCGGTCCGTGCTTAGGGTATATAAAGAGATTTTGCATTGCATATCAGCCAGTATTGTGAGAGCTGTTGAAGAGAAAGGTTGTGTTGTTGCAGTACTGCTCATATTTTTTAAACACAAAAATATTGCAGATTTGTATAAATTGAATTACAAATCTATTTGATTTAATATACAGAATTTTGACAACCTGTCATAGGTTTATTAAGTATAGAGTTTTGATTTGAACCCCAAGAAATTTTATATAAATACCAAAGCCAAAAATATTAACACACATACACACACATATACACACACACACATACAAATCACACTGCTGAACCCAACTGATATTTTTTATTAAGCATAGAATTTTGATTTGGACCCCAGGAAATTGTATATAATAAACAACAACAAAAATGCCAAATCAAAAACATTGTAATCAATGCAATAAGAATATATCCAGCCCCAATTGGGCTAAGCACCAAAAGATTTGTAATCCAGACAAAAGCAGAACTCCCACAAAAATTTGCCCAAAATGCCATAGAGAATATAGCATGCAATACTTCACACATACACATAAAGATACTTGCTCTGCACAGTCATCAATATCGTCCCCTCAACCATCTACATCTGGTCTAAAAACAAAGCATGAAACACCTGTTAATGCTGGACCGGCAAAGCAGCCACGCTATGCACCACCTATCCATAGCAGTTTTAACGGCCAATTAAGGGATCACCGTTTTGTATCAGAGCCAAGATGTGGTATTAAGACTTTTTTGAACAGTGTAAATTCTGATGTGCAGGCAATTCTAAATGCACAAAATGGCTCTTATAAGCTGTCCCTCAAATTGTTTACACAATATAAGAAGCCAAATGGCACAAAATTTACACAGCCCCACATAACAGAAACTGTACCGGTATATTCAAATGCAAATTCAGACAAAATAATAAGCAATTTGATAGATCAATTGAATATTAAACACTCTGAATTTGCAGCAAAAGAGTCTGGATGGAGCCTATGCGGTTCTCCACACAAGTTATATGTTAATATTTCTGAATTCAGCCCATTACAAGGTTCCACTTATGTGCCATTACCTGCCAATATAAAAAACAAAACAGCCGTGGTTAATATAAAAAATAATGACGAGAAATGCTTTTTGTGGTGTATTTTAGCTGCTTTGTATCCAGTTTCAAGGAATCCTCAGAGAATAAGTTATTATAAAAAGCATGAAAATGATTTTGATGAAGCAATGGAGGGTTTAGAATATCCAATGTCTGTTGAGAATGTTGATAAATTTGAAAAAAAAAGGCCAGGCACATCAATGGCAAACAATTATCTATTAATGTATTTATTTGTTCCACTGGTCGTGATAATTGCTTGATAGAACCTCTTAGAATCAGTACAATTGATGATGATTCTGCTGTTCTGATTGATTTGCTCTTAATTGAAGGGGATGGTACATATCATTACACTCTGATACATAATCTTGAAGCTTTAGTAAGAAAGCAAATAAACAAATCCAATACAATATTCAAGTTGTGCAGAAGATGTTTAACTGTATTTTATGGTCAAAAAATGGTGAATGGGGTTCGTGAAGAGAGTGCAGAAATTGCTAAAAACAAGTTAATTGAACATTTAAAATACTGTAAAAATCATAAACCTGTTCATATGGTGATGCCAATGCCAAGTAAAATTCAAAATGCAAAATTCAATAAGTTTGAAGCCTTGTTGGAACACCCAGCATATATAGTCTGTGATTTTGAATCAAATCTCAAACCTTTTGCATTCTGTAGCCCAGATCCTGAAGAATCTTCAATTACACCATACCAGCTACATGAACCTTCCAGCTTTTATTATGTGATTGTACAGGATGGTGTAGTTAGTAAAAAAGATTCATACATGGGAGCAGATGCCATCAAAGAATTTGCACATAGAATAGAAAATGAGTGCCGTGACATAGCATCTAATGTCTTATTAAAATCAAAACCCATGTTGCCTTTAACAGAGAAACAGATTGAAGATTTTAACAATGCAGAAAAATGCCCGGTATGTGATTCTGAATTTTCAGATACAAATATCAAGGTTCATCACCATTCTCATACAGATGGTAAATTCTTAATGGCCCTGTGTAATAGCTGCAATTTTCAGATCCAGAGACCAAAATTTGTCCCCATATTTTGCCATGGAGCATCCAATTATGATTTTCATCATCTGATCAGATATGAGGGGTTTGACAAGCAGAATTTAATTATTTTAGCTGAAAATGATGAGAAATATATTGCTATTAGCAAGAAAATTGAAGTTAATGGTGTTTCTATTCACATAAGATTTCTTGATTCTTACAGAATTTTATCGGCTAGCCTGGCTACACTGGCCACTCAATTATCTGATGATCAATTCAAAATCACATGTGCTTTGTTTCCAAATCAGGACCTGAAATTAATTAGGCGGAAGGGGGTATATCCATATGATTATGTTACAGATTTTTCTAAATTTGATGAGTGTGCTCTGCCACCAAAACAACAGTTTTACAGCAAAATCAGAGGATCTGGAATCACTGATGAAGATTATCACCATGCCCAATTGATGTGGAACAATTTAAAATGCCAGACATTTGGTGATTATCACATGGCATATTTAAAACTTGATGTGACCCTCTTAGCTGATATATTGCAGGCATTCAGAAAATCTTCCATGAAAAATTATGAACTGGATCCAATGTATTTTTACAGTGCCCCGGGCCTAGCATGGTCTGCAATGTTTTTAAATACTAAAATGCAATTGGATCTGATCCAAGATCAAGATATGTACTTGTTTATGGAACAATGTATAAGAGGGGGGATGGTGCAATGCTCTCAGAGATATGCCAGAGCAAATAACAAATATATTCCTGATTATAATCCAACACTGCCATCAAATTATATACTGTATGTGGATGCAAACAGCCTCTATGGTTATGCTATGATGGATAAATTGCCACATTCAGGACTTGAGTGGGTTGAAAATTTTAATATTGAAGATCTTAAGGATTTTGATGACAGTCACTATGGCCTGTTCTTAGAGGTTGATCTGACAATTCCTGATGATTTACACAACAAATTTTCTGATCTGCCCCCAATTCCCGAGGTTAAGTGTTAACCTGGCTCTAAACAGAAGAAATTGATGATGACTCTAGAGCCAAAACAGGATTATGTCATATATTACAAAAACCTCCAGTTCCTGATGCATCATGGTGTCCAAGTGAGCAAAGTTGGCAAAGTTTTGAGGTTCAGGCACTCAAAATGGTTGAAGCCATATATTGATACAAACACGGAGCTTCGAACATCTGCAATGAGCCAATTTGATAAGACCTTGTTTAAATTGATGGTCAATTCTGTGTATGGCAAAACTATTGAAAATGTCAGAAAACATACCGATGTTAAAATAATTACTGACCCCAGCCAGAGCAAAAAATTGGTTGCAAAGCCCAACTTCAATTACAGAAGAATTTATGATGAAAATATGGCACTTTTCAACATGAAAAGAACAAAAATTAAGTTTGATAAACCTATTTATGTAGGGGCTGTGATATTGGAATTGGCCAAATTACACATGTTAAAATTGTATTATGATGTGTTGAAACCTTTTTATGGTGATTGTGTAAAATTGATGTACATGGACACTGATAGTTTTGTTCTTGATATTAAAACAGAACATGTTTATAAAGATATGTCACAGCCTGAATTGCTTGAATATTTTGATACTAGTGAACATACAAGAATTCAACCCCACAACAAAAAGGTGCCTGGCAAGTTAAAAGATGAGACACTTGGTGATGTTATTGTGGCATTTGCTGGGTTAAGGGCCAAGATGTACAGTTTTGAAACATGTAGTGGTGGTGTTGCCAAAAAGGCCAAGGGCATTGGCAGAGTAATTGTTGACAAAGAGCTCCAATTTGAAGATTATGAAAATTGCCTCAAATCATGTGGCACAATTAGAACATCAGAAAATAGAATTCAGAGTGTGGATCACTTATTGACTAGCAATGTTGTAAGAAAAGTGGCTCTGGACCCACATGATGATAAGAGATGCATTTTATCATGTGGCACACATACTTTACCATGGGGTCATTGTGATTTGAAAAGTGGGAATCAATGCCCAAATACAGAGCATGATTTGAAATAAATAAACATGCCTATGAACTTATTAGGGTTCAAGAAACAAGGTATTATGGACCTGCCAACACCCCAAGCCTCTCCTTATATAATATCTAAACTGAGTGCTTTGTTAATTATTCATCTGAACAGCATACTTACAGATGTTGATGATGAAACAGGTAAAACATTGTACATATTTAACAATAATTTAAATCATTACCAATTACCTGTAGGTGGTCAATTGCAATTTATTACAACCCCTGAGGGTGATGTCAAAATTTCAGTAGGGAGAAATATTTATAGAATTAAGCACTCAAACATGATTTCTGGCACTGTATATACTGTTTCTGCTGGTGACTGCTTATATATTGAGGTCCCTGGATCATATGACAAGCTTATACCTTTTTTTATAGAATTAAGAATCAGATATTCAATAATAAATAACCATTAAAACAAAAATGCCTAATGATATATTTGGCCATACAAGGCATGAAGATCACAGTGATGAGATTCTGATGCTTGATGTCAGAGTCAAGAAATTAAGAAGTGATTTACAAGCTTTACAAACCACACTCAATGCCAGTCTTCAATTAGAAATTACAAATTTACAATCACAATGCATGGACCCTCTTCTTAAAATTGACTCAGAACTCAAATTGCTGCTTCAGAAATATACTGATTTGGCCACATTGGATAATTTTCAAAGTTTAGAAGAAGCTGTAGCAGCTCTTCAAGCCAAATTTAAGACCCAGGCCACCAACTCTGAGCAATTGAAACAACAATTAGAAGAACAGATTAATAATGTCCAGGCACAGCTCCAAACAATTGTCAAAAGCATAAAATCACAAGAAGATTTTGATCTAGTGATTTCCACTCTAAAGGAACAGATTCAATCACTCCAAATACCTAATCTGGACCCCCTGAACAATGCCATAGCCGAGGTTAAAGAAAAAATTGAGACACTTGAAAATTTTATGAACAACTTGCCATCTTCTGATGCTTTGAGTGCAATAACTCGGAGTGTTGCCAACATTAAGCTGCAACTTGAGACATATGAAGATTTTGGAAAAATTCAAAGTACCATAACCCATCTTGAGGGTACAATAGCAGCAGTGCAAAGTGATTTGACAAATATACAAGAATCTCTAGAATTCCGCCTGCCCGGTATTGTAGACACACTTGTCAGTGTCCAGGAACAGATCACAAAGCTTGAAAACCTCAACACTGAATCTGAGCTATCTCATTTTCATCACTTGATAGATGATATCCAAACAAAACTTGAAATTTTACAACAATCAACACCCACTCAGGCAGATATAGCCCTGCTCCAAAATGCTATGCAAAATGTGGCTGATGCTTCTGAATTAAATAATGTGAAATTGGCACTTGAATCTTTGCAAAATACTGTATCAAATCTGCCTACATCACAGGAACTTAAAAATATTAAGAGATCTGTGAATAGGATATTGAAATCAGAAGATATCAAGAATATCCAGGCAGAGATCAAACTACTTACTCAGACAGTTGCCACTCTACCAACCAATCAACATATTAATGAACTGCATGCCTTGTTTGAGGATATCAGAAGACAGGTCCATGATCTTACTGCTCAAAATTCAAAATTGGCAGTTATTGAAAATTTGCAACAAATTGTAGCTAATATCAAGCAACAGCTAGGGACCATGGAATCCAATCAAGCAAATGCTCTGTCTGTTTTTGCCACCCAGCTACAAGAAATTGTGCAACAATACAAGAAACTTGTTGTGGACATAAAAATCAAGCCAGGCCATGATGATGTTGTTAGGACCATCAATGAGCACCTTGAATCTGTAACAAGCAGATTGCTCACAGCAGAAAAAGAAATAACAGGCATAATCGAGAATCCAAAACATTCAGTAATTCTTGAATTGTACAGCATCCCCAACAAAGAATATGATTCTCCATTTACACCAGGTGGCAAAATATATATGCTGTCCCCTGCACAATTTTATTACCAGTTTTTTGTTGGGGGCACATTGAGACCAATCAAGATCAAATATTGGCTTCAACCACAGGCACACCACTACCCCACCTTATCAATAACAAATGCTGATAACAAAGCAAAAATCACCAGTGTAGAATTAGAGGATTTTACAGATCCCAATACATTAGAAACAGCATATGTTGAAGATGATGGCTCTTTGGAATTTAAAATACAAATAGGGGACAAATTATATTTAGAAAATCCTGTAGTATCAGCTGCTGAACACCCCATAGTTGCAATATTCTTGTTTTCATATTATGTCTAGACAAATTATTGTTGATGAATTACACAGACAAGCCAGACATAATTATAAGAGACTGCCAGTAGTCACAAAAGGCATAGATGATTTATGGCAGAGCGACTTGATTGAAATGTCAAGTGGACAGTTGAAAAACTTAGACAAAATCAACAAGGGCTACAAGTATCTACTCACTGTAATATATACATTTTCAAAATTTGCCTGGGCTGTGCCACTCAAATCCAAGACTGGAAAATGAGTTACAGAAGCCATCAGGACAATCATCAATCAGAGTGGAAGATCACGGCGCTATTTGCAAAGAGATAATGGCAAAGAATTTTATAATTCTGTGTTCCAACAATTTATTAAAAGCCAGTCAATAAAACATTATTCGAGTTACAGTGATCTCAAAGCCTCAATTGTAGAGAGATTCAACAAAACTCTAAAAAATCTTATGTATAAACAATTTACACTTCAAGGTAATTATAAATGGATTAATATTCTTCCAGAACTTCTACATAAATATAACAACTCGGTCCATTCCACAATCAACATGAAACCCTCTGAAGTAACTTCATCTGATGAGCAAAAATTGATCAGAACTGTTTATTATCCTAGATACCAGCCAACAACAAGAAAGGCCAAATACAAGGTGGGTGATCAAGTAAGAATCAGCAAATATAAGCACTTATTCAAAAGAGGCTTTACAAGAAACTGGAGCTCTGAATTATTTACAGTGGTTCAAATTAAGCCTGGGGCCCTTAACACATATATAATAAAAGACCACCGAGGAGAAATTCTCAAAGGCAGATTCTATGAAGAAGAACTCAGCAAAACTAAACAGCCTGACACATATCTCATAGAAAAAATCATCCGCAGAAAAGGCAACAAGTTATTTGTCAAATGGCTAGGACTCCCAGAACACAGCTGGATCGATGCAGACAAAGTGATAATATGAGCACCTGGGATGTTATAAAAAGGCTGCCAGAACCTGAACAGCAGATTAAGAGAAATGGCAAGTTGCTGCCTGAAAATATTAGATGTCTTATTGTTGGGCCATCAGCTTGTGGTAAAACTGCACTAATGGTTGATAATTTTTTATTGGCACCCAACTGGTTAGACTGGAAAAACAGGCACTTGTATGTCTTTTCTAAGAGCTTGGAACAATTAAAATATCAGCAGCTGATGAAGCTATATGATGGATTGGATATTGCCACTTTTGAACCAGATGTTAAGCCACTTCATGAATGTCTCGATAATTCTGTTGTTGTGTTTGATGACATTATACTGGATAATCAAAACAAGGTTAGAAATTTCTTTACACAGGGCCGACACAAAAACATTGATTGCTTCTACCTGGCACAGACTTTTTCAAAAATACCGAAGCAGCTGATCCGAGACAACAGCAATTTTATATGTGTGTTTCATCAAGATCATACCAACCTCAAACACATACATGATGAATATGTAGGTGGGGACTTGAGCTACAATGATTTTTCCAAGTTTTGCAGTAGGTGCTGGAACCAGGACAGTTATGGGTTTGTCACAATTGATATGACAAGAAAACCCAATAGTGGCAAATACAGAAATAAAATCAACAATTTTCTAGACATTGAAACATATATAAATAACCATGAAAAGGCCAATCATTGATGATCTTAAATTAAGAGATTATCTTGTAAAAATATTTAAGGGATGGAAATCACAGAACCGAGGAATTTATGAACAACACAAACAAACAGAACAGCCTATCATTGATGCTATTAGTGAATTAGGTAAAAATATCAAAACTGTTACAGAGCAAAATCAAAATTTGATCACAGAGCTTGTACCTGTAGCTGCAAGGAACATATTAGATTATCCAATCACCCCACTTTCCAGTATTCATAAACCTAGTCCTGTTGCTCCTCGAAGAATTGAAGCTACTCTGGATCCTATTGAATTGGGTCTTCTTGCTCAAAAATATTTAAGCACACCTAAAGACAACAAAGATGAGGTCTTTGGCTTATATGTTGACACAGAGCGTGATGGTAGCATCATACATAGAATTGGCAATTTCAGAGTAACATTTATGGCGGATGATATAATTGTATATTCAGAATCTCATCTTGGACAAAGAGGTGGTTTTGTTAAATATCCCGGCACACCTGGATTGTGGGAACTGATGACTCGGAAAAGGCCTGGCAGCTATACAGATCAAGACTATGAACATTACAAAGAAATATTAATAAAATCAGATGCTCTATACCAGAACAATGATCCCACACAAAAAAGAGTCAAGTCTAGCAGTGGAGCAAAATACAATAATTTAATCAAGCCCATATGGTCACAAATTAAGACTGGCAGTGGAATCAAACAATACAACACCCTGCCCAAAGAATTTGTGTGGGTTGATGATGTCAGGAAACTTGTAGATAGGTTATTGGTGATAGCTGGGGAGGAAAATGCTGGCAACCACAATTTTTACAATGAAAAGGTTGGAATTATGGACATGATAAGCACCAAATTGTCTAATTTTATAGTGAATGACACTAAGGGGATTGGATATCTTATAAAAATTATTAATACTCTACCACCTAAATTTTGGAATATTTCTGAGGGCCGGGGGTTGGTTAATGACATTATAAACAAGCTGCCATTTGAACTACACATTCCAGGCTATCAGTATTGTGGTCCAGGCACAAAATTGGACCATAGATTAAACAGAGGTGATCCTGGTGTTAATCCCCTAGATGCTGCTTGTAGAGACCATGACATAGCATACAACACACATTCTGATCTTGACAAGAGACATGTCGCAGACAAGAAATTAGAAGAGGCTGCATTTGGTAGATTTGTAAGCAAAGATGCTTCTTTAAGTGAAAAAATAGCAGCATTGGGAACCACCATAGCTATGAACACCAAACAAAAACTGGGGTGGGGGCTGTAAATATGTATATAATAAACCTACAATGAAGGCCAAGGGTGTTATGTATCAAATACCTTATGCAGGTCTTAAATCTCTTGGGCCTATTGATAGTCTTTTAACCAAAAAGCAGCGCAAGAAAAAAATTCTTGTATTGCCAAGGGTCATGGTATGAAATTGTTGCTTAGTACCCCCCAATTAAAAAAATTACAACAATCTAGAAAAAATCACATGTGGGGGGTTTCATATTTACTATCCCGGCCATCTTAGCAGCACTTGGGGCTGTTGGGAGCTTGGCTGGGGGATCAGCTGCCATAGCAAAAACAGTAATAGATGCCAAAAAGAATAAGGCAGAATTAGATGAATTGAAGCGCCATAACCTGGCCATGGAGAAACAAGGCAAAGGTGTTAAGAGAGCCATGAATAAGTTTTAAAAAAACAAGAGCCGCTTACAAACCAAGATATTGAAGCTTTAATCAAGCCACTGGGCATCAAAAATTTTAGAGGTGTGTACATGTCTGATTCTTTGCCAGAGCAACCACTTAACAAAGAGTGTGGCATTGTTAATTTGGATAAGTACAAAAATCAGGGCACTCACTGGATTTGTTATCTTAAATATTTAAACAATGAGGCATTTGTGTTTGATTCATTTGGAGGTGTTCCTCCTGAAAATTTAATAAAATATCTAAAATCACCTAATCTTTATTACAATAATGCCCGTGTTCAAAACTTCAAAGATGTTAATTGTGTACATTTGTGTTTATCTGTTCTTAGATATATGTCTCAAATAAATAAACCATCAATTGAAAATTTTCAAAAAGCCTTGTGGTATCTGAAACATCATGGGGGTATTCCATCTCACCAGCCAAAATTCAATATTGAAACTCAAATTACATGATGACATAGTATATCCCAAAACAATAGCTCTCAGAGCATTTTATGGCATGTACTTGATCCCTAATATTACACACCACAACAACAAAATTGCAGTTGGTGATCAAAAAATTGTCATCACTCCAGGGCAGTATAATCTGTCCACTCTAAATGCTCAATTACCCAGAGGTATAGTGTTAAGTCAAAATTCTGTCACTCACAGAGTAGAGATTGTATCTGCCACAGAAACAGTGGATCTGGGTACTATAGGAGAGCTGTTAGGCTTTGAGAACAACCCAAAACTTGAACCAGCCATCAAACACACTGCTATTAATATACCTAAATTCTTATCCATAGAGACTCTGAATATTCACTGTAATGTGGCGGAGGGTATGATCACCAAATCAAATGGCATAGGCACTCACAAACAAACTGGCATCATTGCAACATTTAAACCTAATTCTGAATTTATGGAGCCCATCATCTACAATCCATCCCCAACCTTATATTTTCCTGTGTGCCACAACAGAATAGATTATATTGAATTGATGGTCACTAATGAAAAAGAAGAATTAGTTGATTTTGCTGGAGCCACAACAACTGCTATCATAGAAATTAATATTTAAATAAAAATACATACAAGAAAAAAATGGAAAATATTGAGAGTTATGAGCTACAATCATTCCCCCCAAACAGGAGGACATTTGCAAATTTAAATCAACCCAACACAGAGATTGAGGTTGATCTTGATGTAGGGGATGGCTTTATACACCCCCACAGAGCAGATCTATACATCAAATTTGATGTTGTAAAGCTCGATGGAACAGATTATCCGGCAAATTCAAATATAAGATTGGTGGACAATTTTGTGCCGCATCTGTTCTCTGAAATTGAGATCAGAAAGCATGGTGTTGTTATAAACAGAGTGGATTATCCCGGCATTACCTCCACAGCTTTGGCCACATTAAAATTATCCAAAACCGAGGCTTCTTACTACAAAATAGGTGGATTTGAGGCTGGTGATAAAATATTAAGCAAAAGCCACACAGTGCTGTTCCCGATGCGCCTGTTGCCAGGATTCTTCTCAGATTACAAAGATATTATGTGGAAGGGTGGTTTAAGAATCACATTTAGAAGAGCTGCAAATGATAATAATGCTTTGATGAGGTACAGCACATTAAACTCTACAGGGGAAGCTTTGCCGAATACCCTACCTGATGAGGGCAAGTGCATTATTCAGACTATGGAGCTAAGAATCCCGGTTGTTGAGTATGAAGCCAGTTATGCTCTTAAATACAAAGCAGATATAATAAAAAATCCGCAGATTCCTTTACAATTTTATACATATCAATGTGTACAGAAGCCCGCAACTGGTACTTATTATGAGTTTGATGCTACAAATTCATTCTCCAGTATACAATACGACATGCCGGATTTTGTGGTGGTATTGTTTCAGACTGAAAGACACAATAATCAGGAAAAAAATTCAAGTAGATTTGATAACTGCAACATCAAGAACATATATCTTAAAAATGGCAGAAATGAGGTAATCCCTAGAGAAAATTATAATTTAGACATGTCCAAGAATGATTTCCTTAAATGATATGAAGCATTTACAGCATACAAAAGGGTCACTACTGGCAATACTGACATGTATTACACACCAGATGAATTCAAAGCACAGAGACCCATGTTTGTCATCAACACTTCAAAAAGAAAACAAGTTGTGGTTAATGATAGGACAAATATTAAAATTATCTGTGAATTCCATGAGGCATTACCTAATGACACCATATGTAGTGTTATTCTCATAGGTGAAAAATCATATGTTTATGATGTAAGAAATGAGAGAGTCACAGAACAATTCTAGAAGAATTACATTATCTTAATACTAGATATAGAAGTTGAGCCTGGTGCCCAATTGAACTTAAACCGGAAGTAAATATGTGTGTGTGTGGGTGGGTGGGTGGGTGTGTGTGTGTGTGTGTGTATGTGGGTGGGTGTGTGGGTGTGTTAATACGTTTGGCGTAGTTTTAGGTGTGGCCAAAAAAATATCAAGAGGGGCATATTTTTGACAGGTTTATGGACAACAATCTCACAGAAGTGCCTTTTATAAGTGTAGACAAATCAATCTGAGGGGGGTCATACTTTCTCAGGAAATTCCCGAGGGCATTTTTACAAAAATCTTGGATTAGACGGGGTTCCACACTTGAGCAAAAAGCTCATATGGGCATGTTGAGCAAGTTTTAAGTGTAGACAAATCTGCCAGAGGGGGGCTCATACTTTCCTGTGCTGGTTATACAGTCAATCACACTACTGGCACGAAACACGTCTCATGTGAATGTTTGGCGTGTGTTGTTAGAGGAAGGAATGCACCCTTTTAAACTGCAGAAAGTACAAGAACTGTTACCTCGTGACTTTCGCCCTCGTATGGAGTTTTGCCAATGGTTGTTGCATCAGCTGGAGACAAACCCTCACTTCGGGGCAAACGTATTGTGGACAGATGAAGCCATTTTCACCAGGATGGATGTCTTCAATAGTATAAACAGTCATGTATGCGACTTTGACAACCCAGATGCACTTTTTGTGGCCCATGACCAGCACAGGTTTTCAGTGAATGTGTGGTGCGGGATAGTACATGATCATTTAATTGGACCATACATTCTCCCTGTTCGCCTGAATGGTCGCACGTATCATGCATTTCTTAGTGAGGTTTTGCCTGAACTGTTGGAGGCCGTACCTTTGGCACTGCGGCAAGAAATGTGGTACCAACACGATGGTGCACAAGCTCATTTCGATTGTAATGTACGACATTTCCTGCATGACGTGTTTCGCAATAGGTTCATTGGTAGGGATGAGCCTGTGCCTTGGCCACCGAGGTTGCCAGATCGCAACCCTCTCAATTTTTCTTCTGGGGAGAAATGAAAACCCTCGTATACGACACACCTGTCACATCAGCTGAAGACCTCGTTGCTCGCATCAACGTCACCGCCGCGACGGTAGCAGATACACCTGGCTTGTTTGCTCGTACTCGACATCCTTGATTCGTTGCTGTCATCTCTGCGTAGAAGTAAACGGCAGACATTTTGAAAACCGTCTGTGATTATTGCCCTCGGCAAATCTCAGTGAGAACACTCTTGGCATTGCTCCCCACCCCCTTTGTGTGGTGAAAGTGACATCTTCAGTTGGTGTACAGTGACACGCACTGTCTGTGCGTAAGACATTGTAGCATTTGTTGTTTGTTGTGTGTGTGTGGGGGGATATTACGTAGTTGTCGCGTGTAAAAATACACGTTGTCGCAATCATCTGATATTGTGTTTTTCTTTCCCTCCTCCTGGTGGAGTAATGTGTAACTCGTATGCCACATGACATGATTCGTTCATTCCTTGCGTGTAACTGGGAGTATGCAACCTTGCTCAACTTTTCGGATTTTGTGTTCGGTGCTCATGTTTTGATGTTTGAGGTCGGGATGTGTTGTCTTGAACGCATTTCTCATTGTCACGGTCCTTCTTGCTGCGTTACATACCCTTTCCATGTATTGTTCTTGCTGGAAATCTCCAATTCCTTTGAGGACTCCATTGCGCATGCGTGCAGTGAACTTTTCATAGTGACTTCCGGACTGAGCACATACGATTCCTTTATGATTCCCTTGGAACCGCCTCTCTATCTGTTATAGTATTCGTCCCAGTCAGGTGTGACGTTCACTTTGTCACCTTTTGCGAGGCTCCTATCTCGGAAACGAAGCCTCAGTCGTAAAAATGGAACTTAGACTTTTTGCTTGTTTTCGTGTGAGGAATCACCTCCCAAGCGTTGTAAACGACCTTTAGAAACACCCTGTATATTCTATGTTGATGTGAATAATTTGTATGGTTATTCAATGTTGCAGAAACTCCCCTATGGTGATTTCGAGTGAATAGAACCTACATCAATAGATATACAAGATTTTGATTACACTAAGTATGGTTTCCTTGCTGAGGTGGATTTTGTTTTTCCTCATGAGTTACATACTGTGTTTTCTGATTTGCCACCAGCGCTTTAGTTCAAGTGTCCACCTGAATCAAAAGAAAAGAAGCTTCTGATGACTCTTGAATCTAAAGAGAGATATTTCACACACTATAAGAATCTCAAATTTTTAATAGAGAAAAAGGTTCATATAGTGCAAATTCGAAGTGTTCTTAGATTCAAGCATAAGGAGTGGTTGAGGCTTTATATTGAAACTAACACAAGATTCAGAACACTTACTACTTCAGATTTAGATAAGGATTTTTTGAAATTGATGAATAAAGCTGTCTATGGTAAGACCATGGATAATATTAGGAAGCATGTAGATATAAGACTAGTCTCTGATTCAAAAAGTGTAATAAATTAGTGGCAGATCCAAAATTTGAATTTCGACCAATATAACATGAAGATTTGTCACTTTTCCAAATGGAAAAGCCATGGTTCAGATTTAACAAAACTATCTATGTGGGAGCTGCAGTTCTGGATATGTCTAAACTCCACATGTTGCAACTTCACTATAATACAATAAAGCTTTTTTATAATGATGACCTTTCTCTTCTTTATATGGACACAGATAGTTTTATACAGGGTGTTTCGTAAGTTCGTTTACAACGCTTGGGAGGTGATTGTACGAGTGAAAATAAGGTGGAAAGTGCATGTAACAAAATTCCGGAAACGGCTTTATTGCCGAGTTTTTGACGTTTGAAAACGTGGGAAAATGATTTTCCGAAGTGAATAATGGCAAAACGGGTGGAGAGAAGTCGTCGGTGTTGGGCGGTCCAATAAGAAATTGAGTACGCTCTTGTCAAAAAATCACGCTGCAATGTTGTGCAGTAGTGTAAGTTGATTGTTTCTACGCCGTCACTTTGTAGGTATCCTCTTTTTTTATCAATTGAATATCACCTTTTGACATATTTTGACAATTTTTTGTCGATGTTTTAGAGTTTAGCGATGTTTTAGTACAATTTTCAATGCACCACTTTTTTTTCCCACCTCGCACTTGGTAGGTATATCACGATCTTATGTGATATAACTTAACCTATTCATTTATTACGTGCTAAACTACACGAGAGCCTCTACGCGCTTTGACCTACTTAGAGTAGGTTGTATGGTACGTTTTGGAAGGGTCCTTTGACCTACTTTTTATTTTACGACGTTTTACGGACTAAACTAACCTACAATGAGAGAAAAATGGACAGAAAAAGCTCTGGCATCACTTTTTAAGCTATTTTTTACCTCCTGCAAATTTTTGCTCTTATGCTAACTCGTACTTTGACCTACTACTTTTTTATTTTACGACGTTTTACGGACTAAACTAACCTACAATGAGAGAAAAGTGGACAGAAGAAAAGCTCTGGCATCCCTTTTTTAAGCTATTTTTTTTACCTCCTGCAAATTTTTGCTCTTATGCTAATTCGTCCTTTTAGCCTTCTTTTGAAATGACTTACGACATTTTCCTATAAGTCTGCTGTCTCCTCTTACTGTAAGGTCCCCTCAGTGTAATCTACTACGATCTTGCTCTCACCGTAATCTGCCACGATGTTTTTTTAAAACTCTCATGTGTGATCTTCTACAATGTGTGCCCCCCCCTTGCTACGACCTAACGGGACCTCTCTCCTTTTTTTTTTTTTTTTTTTTTTTTAGATTAACAATTTTGTAATGGAGGATGTAGAAAAAGCCATTCTTGCTCGACGAAGGCGATATTCTTAAAACTGCTCCGTGACCCTCTCGTTCTTCACGTCGTACGCGGACTTCTCGGCGATCAGGATGACACTGCATAGAGTATCGGCAGGCAGCGCGTCGTGGAACTCGCAGACGACCTTGATGTTGGTGCGATCGTTCAGTACGAATTCGACCTTCACCCGCAAGTTCGGGAACCAACCGCTCGTGCAGGTGATCGATCAAGCTAGCCTGATGGCGTTTGTCCATGAGGATGAAAAGCGAATCCGTGTCCATGTACATCATGCGCGGACGCTGGGGTTCGAGGGGAAATTTTCAACTACGTCGCGCGATTTCAATAAGATGGTTCGTGAGAGAAAAGTAACTAGAGAAGCGCAAGCGGGGGGTTCTTAGAAACGAACAAGCCCCACGTTTTCCCGTACGGCCTTCGAACGTAAAATTGGTTCACCTGAGATCGAATCTCTTCGGGAATGTCTTTCAGCTCGTACATCTGACCGTACATGCTGTTCATCATCAACTTCGCCGTGTTCTGTTTCGCGTCCATTTCGAGCAGTTTGCCCGGCGGCAAGGTCTTCTCCTTGCAATTCTTGACTTCCTTGATTTTTTTACGCAAGGCCATGATCTTGCGGATCCACGTGGAACGTTGAGCGTGTCGGGAGAGAAATACACGTGGAGATCCGCTTCCGTGCAGCCGGTTGGGGATTCGTGTTGTCGCGATAAACGTCTACTTCCGTACCCGGCGGAACGGACGTTTGTCGGTGTGGAATTCACGCTATTCAACGTGAACTTGGAGTGGCGAGAGCCCCGCTGTGACCATGACGCTCGGGTAGAGGGGACGTATGTGAACCCCGAGAAAATTCTATATAAAATAACATACCTGGAAATTATATTCACAGTATAGATTGAATTTTGAGTTTTGTAATCACCCCCCCAAAGAAAATTCTATATAAAATAACATACCTGAAATTATATTCACAGTATAGATTGAATTTTTGAGTTTTGTAATCACCCCCAAGAAATTTTATATAAAATAACATCCCTGAAAATTGTATTCACAGTATAGATTGAATTCTTGAGTTTTTTGTATTCGCACCCAAGAAAATTCTATATAAAATAGCATACCTGAAATTCTATTCACAGTATAGATTGAATTCTTGAGTTTTGTATTCACACCCAAGAAATTCTATATAAAAATAACATACCTGAAAATTGTATCGCTAGACTTTTTTGATTTCTGTGATTTTGGAGAAATCATAATGGCATCCACCACCAGTTTCAATCGTAAAAATGATAAAACTGAATGTGTTACTTGTGGGAAGCTAATCTCAAGGAACAATTTATCGGTACACAGGGCAAGATGTAGCGAAACAGGTTCGAGAATTAATCGTTCGTTACCTTCTAAGTCTTGTGCTCGATGCGGAAAGATGATCAGCATTACACATTTAAGTAAACACCTTAAAATTTGCAAACCATCGACCGGACAAGCATCGAAAAGGAAAATCGATAATTCAGAAACGGAAGCTTCTACTTCCAAACAAGTTAAATTATCTAATGAACGAAAACCAATTAGATCTGCATTTAACCGTCATATTCAGGATTTTGCTTTTACTTCGGAACCAGGCTACGACATTCTTAGTTTCTTGCGTGAAACGAAAACATCCGTGCCCGACCCTGTGGCCGAGTGGTTAGCACACCGCGCTGCGACGCCAAGGGTCCCGGGTTCGAATCCCGGTCGGGTATGGTTGTTTGTGAATGTCCATTTTCATCCATTTCATCATTTCCACACTCATCCCCCATCTTCGCAAATTAGCCAAGAGGCACAAAACGCGAAGTAAAATAAACTAAATCAACCAAAACATCCGTGATAAATATTCTAAAAAATAAATTGGAAAATAATTCCATAAAAGTATACGTTGATCTATTTTCCGAATACGAAAAAGTCGATGGTACAACAAGAGTCTTTTATCATCGAACAAAAAACCAGGCTCTTCATTTGGCGGACGTCGATAATTTGGACGAATTTTATTCTGATCTTTCAAATGAGCTGGTTAAGAAACACGACGATTTCGAGGCTAAAGGGTCGGGATGGTCTCTGTGTGGAAGTCCTCACACGTTAACCGTTTACGTGAACCAATTCTCGCCTCCTCGCGCTTCCAGCTACGTTCCTCTTCCACCGAACATTCAACACAAGAGGGCTGTGTTAAATATACAGAACAGCGATAACAAGTGTTTCCTTTGGTGTGTGTTGGCGGAACTTCACCCGATTCATTGGTCAAATCACCCAGAACGGGTTTATCATTACAAGCAGCATGAACCTGAACTGGAAAATGCAATGTCTGGCATCGAATACCCGATGACCATTTCTGATATATCAAAATTCGAAACACGAGCACGAGATGCAGAAGGAAAACGCTTAATCATCAACGTGTATTCCAATACGTTGGATAAACATGTCGTGCATCCCGTCAGGATAAGCGATGTCGACGATGACGATGATCGTGTGATTAATCTTCTTCTAATTTCAAACGACAGTGTTCACCATTACTGTCTCATTCGTTCACTATCACGCTTGGTCAGAAGTCAAACTACCAAGTATGCAAACAACATCGAAGTTTGCCCGAGATGCCTAACCACGTTCGACGATCGAAAACAACTCGATTATCGAAAATACACTGGACGTCAGATTGCTATCGAGAAACTTGCCGAACATAAAATTTATTGCGGCAACAACAGACCGGTTCGAATGTTGATGCCCGAAAAGAACGAAGTGGAAGAATTCAAAATGCACAAGGCATTGTTGGAACATCCGGCCATCATCGTTGCTGATTTCGAGGCGATCCTCAAACCACTCTCATACTGCGATCCGGATCCCGAAGTTTCTTCCACCACACCTTACCAGCTTCACGAACCAAACAGTTTCGGTTACGTTGTCGTGCGACAGGATAAAATAGACGAACCGTACGTATACCGAGGACCCGATGCAATCGAACGCTTCTTCGAAAAGATGATCGAGGAGGTTGGGAAAATTGGATGCATGCTGCAAACATCGAAACCGATGCTTCCGTTATCTGCTATCGAACTTCAAAATTACTATGACACTGTCAAGTGTCCCGTGTGTGATAACCACTTCACAGACGACAATCGTAAAGTGTTTCACCATTCGCATACGGACGGTCGCTTCATAAGCGGAATCTGTAATGCATGCAACCTCAAAATCCAAAAACCAAAATTCGTCCCCATATTCTTTCACAATGGTTCTAATTACGACTTTCATCCCTTAATTAGGAAACTCGGATACGACGCTCAAAAAATAGATATTCTTGCTCAAAACGAAGAACGATACATCTCTATAAGTAAGAAAGTTATGATTCCTGAGACTAAAAATACCATCGAGATGAGGTTTCTGGATTCGTACAGATTTCTCTCTGCCAGCCTGGACGCTCTTGCCAGCAAACTTTTAGACGAACAATTCAAAATTACAAAAGCTAGTTTTCCCAACGTAGACATGGAACTCGTTAGACGTAAAGGGATTTATCCTTACGAATATGTTAGTGATAATTCTAAATTTAACGACGACGCTCTCCCACCTCCAAGAGAATTTTACAGCAGACTCAGAGAGAAAGGAATCACGGACGAAGAATACCACCACGCGCAACTCATGTGGGAGAAATTAGAATGTAGGACACTCGGAGACTACCACGATGCCTACTTAAAATTAGACGTGACGATACTCGCGGATGTTTTTCAACCGTTCAGGAAAACGGCAACGAATATTTATAAATTAGATCCAGCGTATTTCTACAGCCTACCGGGATTAGCGTGGTCGACAATGTTATTCCAGACAAAGGTCAAGCTGGAACTGATATCGGACGTGGACATGTTACTTTTCATCGAGAGGGGGATTCGGGGCGGGATGGTACAATGTGTGCAGAGATATGCAAAAGCCAACAACGTGCACATGAAAGAAGATTATGATTCAAATCGAGCATCGAATTACATCTTCTACGCCGACGTTAATAATCTCTACGGACATGCCATGGTACAGAAACTTCCTTACGGGGGATTCGAATGGGCATCAACAGACGTAGAAAATTTCGACGATAGCGAGCATGGCTTCTTCGCAGAGGTGGATATCGAATTCCCCGACCACTTACACGATCTGTTCAGCGATTTACCACCGGCATCCGAGTTTAAATCTTCGCCTCATTCTAATCAATGCAAGCTTTTATTGACTCTAGAGGGGAAAAGAGATACGTTGTTCATTACTCGAATCTCCGATTCTTGATCGGGAAGGGTGCTAAGGTAGCGAATATTAGAAGAGTCCTCAGGTTTAAACATTCCGAGTGGCTCAAACCGTACATTGAAACAAACACGCAACATAGAACAGCTGCCACTTCCGATTTAGACAAAGATTTTTTTAAATTGATGAATAACGCGGTGTATGGCAAGACGATGGAAAACGTGCGGAATCATGTATACGTGAAATTGGTTTCGGATAAAAATAAATGCATGAAGTGGGTGGCCGATCCGAGATTCAAGTCGAGAAAAATTTACAATGAGAATTTGGCACTTTTCAATCTAGATATAAAATTGATGAAATTCAGAAAACCAATTTACGTTGGCGCAACGGTTCTCGACTTGTCGAAACTTTACATGTTCGAATTTCATTACGACGTGATGAAACCCTTCTTCAATGATAAGATGTCACTTTTGTACACGGACACCGACAGCTTCATTTATAGCATACAAACACCTAACCTCTATGAAGACATAAAAAATCCTTCCATGCTTGAGTATTTCGATACTTCTGCATATCCTCAACCCAACAGATTTGGGATTCCTTCCCTCAACAAAAAAGTCCTAGGTAAACTGAAAGATGAATGTAACGGTGATATTATTGTCGAGTTCGCGGGTTTGCGTTCGAAAATGTATGCCATGAGAACAGAAAGTAGCGTCACGAAGAAAGCAAATGGTGTGTGCAAGAATACGGTGGAGAACAAACTCACCTTCCACGATTACATTGATTGCCTTTACTCACAATCGACGATACTAAGTATAGAACAAAGAATCCAAAGCGTAGACCAGGTGATTACAACAAACAAAGTTAGGAAAGTAGCATTAGATCCGCATGACGATAAAAGATGTATTTTGTCTTGTGGAATCCACACGTTGCCTTGGGGACACTATCGTTTAGAAATTAGTAAAAATTGTAGGCAATGCAAATGAAAAAAAAAACTTTAACTGTCTCACATACACAATAAAATAAATAGCAAGGACAATGAATCTTTTTGGTTTCCGAAAACAAACAATGGAGACTGTACACCGCACGACGACAGATCATGAATTTCTACCTTCCGTGTTAACTAAACTCAACGGTCTACTGATCATTCACCTCAACAGCATTTGGACAAAATTGGACGAGGACGTTGGTAAAACCTTTTATGTCTTCAATAACAATTTACATTTTTACGAAATTCCGATCGACGGGAAACTTCAAATCACCGTGAATCCGGAGAACGAAGGGCGAAAAATCAAAATTTCTAGCGGCAAGAACATTTTTCGAATGAAGCACGACAAGGTGCTTTCTAACATGGCGTACGACGTTTCAGCAGGAGATTGTCTATACGTGGAACTCCTCGGAGATTACGACAAACTCGTTCCTCTCTTCGTAGAATTACGAATAGTCTATCCTATTATAAATAACCGTTAACAAAAATGCCTAACGACATTTTCGGCAACATCAAGCGTGTAGACCACGCAGAAGAGATTCTCATGTTGGATATTCGAGTTAAAAAGTTGAGGAGCGATTTGATCGCTTTGCAGGAGACCTTAAACAAAAGTTTAGAGTCGGAGATCGCTACGCTCCAAACGCAATGTCTCGACCCCATTCTGAAAATCGATTCCGAACTGAAAACGCTCATAAAAAATATGTCGACGTACCTTCTTACGACAACGTTCAAAATATACAGTTGAGCGTTGATTCGCTTCAAAATGATTTGGACAAATTACAGCAATTTCAATCGAAAAATGAAGATTTGGAAAAATTGAAACTCGAAATCGAAGAACGAACTTCCGCAATCGAAAAGAATTTCTCTGAACTTCAAACCGTCGTGAACGATATCGATGCAGAACGCTTGCATGTCGTCGTTTCCAAATTACAAGAAGAATTCACCGGTACGTTGGAAGAAATTAAATCCAAGTTGCAGACTTTGGAAGATACAATGACGAACCTACCATCGTCAGACGAACTGCAGGTCATCGGTAAAAGCGTCGCGAACATAAAAATTCAATTGGAGGCTTATCAAGATTTCGAACACATTCAAACCACCATCGCTACGCTTCAGGCGTCTCTGGAGTTGATCAACGAAGAAATTAAAAATATTCACGCTGAAGCGAGTGCGTTGACGAGCATTCAAGACACGTTAAGCACGGTTCAGCAGAAGATCGAATATTTAGAAAATTTGAACGTCGAATCCAATCTCGCTCATTTTCATCACGTACTGGACAACATACAGGGTGACTTGGAATCGTTACGGACGAGCGTGCCTTCGAGCGAAGATTTGGAAAAATTGAAAACGGCGGTGACGGCATTATCCGATTCGAGCGACATCAAAAGTTCATTGAGCGATCTCGAGAGTAGGGTGGCCAATCTCCCCACCTCCAAAGAATTACACGCTTTGAAAAGGAACATATCTCGAATGCTGAAACGACTGGAAACGGAAACGGCAAACGTGGAACAGATTCGAGACGAACTTGCTTCGCTGGTGTTTCACCATTCGCATACGGACGGTCGCTTCATAAGCGGAATCTGTAATGCATGCAACCTCAAAATCCAAAAACCAAAATTCGTCCCCATATTCTTTCACAATGGTTCTAATTACGACTTTCATCCCTTAATTAGGAAACTCGGATACGACGCTCAAAAAATAGATATTCTTGCTCAAAACGAAGAACGATACATCTCTATAAGTAAGAAAGTTATGATTCCTGAGACTAAAAATACCATCGAGATGAGGTTTCTGGATTCGTACAGATTTCTCTCTGCCAGCCTGGACGCTCTTGCCAGCAAACTTTTAGACGAACAATTCAAAATTACAAAAGCTAGTTTTCCCAACGTAGACATGGAACTCGTTAGACGTAAAGGGATTTATCCTTACGAATATGTTAGTGATAATTCTAAATTTAACGACGACGCTCTCCCACCTCCAAGAGAATTTTACAGCAGACTCAGAGAGAAAGGAATCACGGACGAAGAATACCACCACGCGCAACTCATGTGGGAGAAATTAGAATGTAGGACACTCGGAGACTACCACGATGCCTACTTAAAATTAGACGTGACGATACTCGCGGATGTTTTTCAACCGTTCAGGAAAACGGCAACGAATATTTATAAATTAGATCCAGCGTATTTCTACAGCCTACCGGGATTAGCGTGGTCGACAATGTTATTCCAGACAAAGGTCAAGCTGGAACTGATATCGGACGTGGACATGTTACTTTTCATCGAGAGGGGGATTCGGGGCGGGATGGTACAATGTGTGCAGAGATATGCAAAAGCCAACAACGTGCACATGAAAGAAGATTATGATTCAAATCGAGCATCGAATTACATCTTCTACGCCGACGTTAATAATCTCTACGGACATGCCATGGTACAGAAACTTCCTTACGGGGGATTCGAATGGGCATCAACAGACGTAGAAAATTTCGACGATAGCGAGCATGGCTTCTTCGCAGAGGTGGATATCGAATTCCCCGACCACTTACACGATCTGTTCAGCGATTTACCACCGGCATCCGAGTTTAAATCTTCGCCTCATTCTAATCAATGCAAGCTTTTATTGACTCTAGAGGGGAAAAGAGATACGTTGTTCATTACTCGAATCTCCGATTCTTGATCGGGAAGGGTGCTAAGGTAGCGAATATTAGAAGAGTCCTCAGGTTTAAACATTCCGAGTGGCTCAAACCGTACATTGAAACAAACACGCAACATAGAACAGCTGCCACTTCCGATTTAGACAAAGATTTTTTTAAATTGATGAATAACGCGGTGTATGGCAAGACGATGGAAAACGTGCGGAATCATGTATACGTGAAATTGGTTTCGGATAAAAATAAATGCATGAAGTGGGTGGCCGATCCGAGATTCAAGTCGAGAAAAATTTACAATGAGAATTTGGCACTTTTCAATCTAGATATAAAATTGATGAAATTCAGAAAACCAATTTACGTTGGCGCAACGGTTCTCGACTTGTCGAAACTTTACATGTTCGAATTTCATTACGACGTGATGAAACCCTTCTTCAATGATAAGATGTCACTTTTGTACACGGACACCGACAGCTTCATTTATAGCATACAAACACCTAACCTCTATGAAGACATAAAAAATCCTTCCATGCTTGAGTATTTCGATACTTCTGCATATCCTCAACCCAACAGATTTGGGATTCCTTCCCTCAACAAAAAAGTCCTAGGTAAACTGAAAGATGAATGTAACGGTGATATTATTGTCGAGTTCGCGGGTTTGCGTTCGAAAATGTATGCCATGAGAACAGAAAGTAGCGTCACGAAGAAAGCAAATGGTGTGTGCAAGAATACGGTGGAGAACAAACTCACCTTCCACGATTACATTGATTGCCTTTACTCACAATCGACGATACTAAGTATAGAACAAAGAATCCAAAGCGTAGACCAGGTGATTACAACAAACAAAGTTAGGAAAGTAGCATTAGATCCGCATGACGATAAAAGATGTATTTTGTCTTGTGGAATCCACACGTTGCCTTGGGGACACTATCGTTTAGAAATTAGTAAAAATTGTAGGCAATGCAAATGAAAAAAAAAACTTTAACTGTCTCACATACACAATAAAATAAATAGCAAGGACAATGAATCTTTTTGGTTTCCGAAAACAAACAATGGAGACTGTACACCGCACGACGACAGATCATGAATTTCTACCTTCCGTGTTAACTAAACTCAACGGTCTACTGATCATTCACCTCAACAGCATTTGGACAAAATTGGACGAGGACGTTGGTAAAACCTTTTATGTCTTCAATAACAATTTACATTTTTACGAAATTCCGATCGACGGGAAACTTCAAATCACCGTGAATCCGGAGAACGAAGGGCGAAAAATCAAAATTTCTAGCGGCAAGAACATTTTTCGAATGAAGCACGACAAGGTGCTTTCTAACATGGCGTACGACGTTTCAGCAGGAGATTGTCTATACGTGGAACTCCTCGGAGATTACGACAAACTCGTTCCTCTCTTCGTAGAATTACGAATAGTCTATCCTATTATAAATAACCGTTAACAAAAATGCCTAACGACATTTTCGGCAACATCAAGCGTGTAGACCACGCAGAAGAGATTCTCATGTTGGATATTCGAGTTAAAAAGTTGAGGAGCGTTTTGATCGCTTTGCAGGAGACCTTAAACAAAAGTTTAGAGTCGGAGATCGCTACGCTCCAAACGCAATGTCTCGACCCCATTCTGAAAATCGATTCCGAACTGAAAACGCTCATAAAAAATATGTCGACGTACCTTCTTACGACAACGTTCAAAATATACAGTTGAGCGTTGATTCGCTTCAAAATGATTTGGACAAATTACAGCAATTTCAATCGAAAAATGAAGATTTGGAAAAATTGAAACTCGAAATCGAAGAACGAACTTCCGCAATCGAAAAGAATTTCTCTGAACTTCAAACCGTCGTGAACGATATCGATGCAGAACGCTTGCATGTCGTCGTTTCCAAATTACAAGAAGAATTCACCGGTACGTTGGAAGAAATTAAATCCAAGTTGCAGACTTTGGAAGATACAATGACGAACCTACCATCGTCAGACGAACTGCAGGTCATCGGTAAAAGCGTCGCGAACATAAAAATTCAATTGGAGGCTTATCAAGATTTCGAACACATTCAAACCACCATCGCTACGCTTCAGGCGTCTCTGGAGTTGATCAACGAAGAAATTAAAAATATTCACGCTGAAGCGAGTGCGTTGACGAGCATTCAAGACACGTTAAGCACGGTTCAGCAGAAGATCGAATATTTAGAAAATTTGAACGTCGAATCCAATCTCGCTCATTTTCATCACGTACTGGACAACATACAGGGTGACTTGGAATCGTTACGGACGAGCGTGCCTTCGAGCGAAGATTTGGAAAAATTGAAAACGGCGGTGACGGCATTATCCGATTCGAGCGACATCAAAAGTTCATTGAGCGATCTCGAGAGTAGGGTGGCCAATCTCCCCACCTCCAAAGAATTACACGCTTTGAAAAGGAACATATCTCGAATGCTGAAACGACTGGAAACGGAAACGGCAAACGTGGAACAGATTCGAGACGAACTTGCTTCGCTGGTGTCGACGTTGCCCACTTCGCAGAGCGTCGCCGATCTTCACACGCAGTTTACAGAGATGCGAAGCATCGTGAACGATCTTACCGAGAAGAGCTCGAAATTGAATCAAGTCGAGAACCTTCAGAACATTGTCGTCAACATCAGAGATCAAGTTGGAGTGCTGGAATCCACGCAGGAATCGACGCTGGCCTCTTTCGGTGCCAAGTTGCAAGAACTCAACGAAAACTACAAGCAGTTGAACGTGGAAGTGAAAATCAAACCGTCGTTTTCTGCCGTAACGGATACCATAGTCGAGCATTTGCTGCCCATCGAAAATAAACTCGGACACGTTCACAGTAATCTGCTCGGCGTCGACACTAAATTCGCCAAATTGTTCACCTTGCAAGCCATCGAAATCAACATCGTACCCAATCAGCAGAGAATCTCCACGTTCGTCGAAGGTAACAAACTGTACATGTTGCATCCTTATCATCCGTACTACAAGTTTATCCTCGATGGCACGATTCAGGTAAACGAATTTTCGTACTGGTCTCACGGCAGAAAAGCTAGCGTTCCCACCATGACCTTGATATCGAATCGTGGTGTCCAGAAAGCAGGAAACATTCCTCTGGCACGTTGGAACGAAACGCGCAACATATATAAAATACACGAAGACGAAGATCTTACCGTTTTCGACGTGAGTGCCGGCGATAAGCTGATCATTCAAAACACGAGCGAGGTGCCACCCTCTTTGAATCCCATCACGCTCGTGCTTCTCTTCAAACGTAATCTCTAAAAAAAAATGTCTAGGCAAGCCATCGTCCAAGAATTGCATAAACCTGCACGCCGCAACTACGAACATTTAGCTGTGGTAACCAAGGGCATCGATGACCTCTGGGAAAGTGACCTCGTCGAGGTGAGTAGCGGCAAGTTAAAAAACGTACATAAATTGAACAAGGGCAACAAGTACCTCCTCACAGTCATAGACACATTTTCGAAATTCGCATGGGCAGTATCTTTGAAGGCGAAAACAGGAACATGCGTCACGGAAGCATTCAAATTAATTTTTCGCGAAAGCGGCGGCAGACGACCTCGATTTCTGCACACGGACAAGGGGAAGGAATTCTACAATTCCGTATTCCAAAAGTTTATTCGGAAACACGACGTTCGACATTACTCGACCTTCAGTCACATCAAAGCCAGCATCGTGGAAAGATTTAATCGCACTCTGAAATCGCGCATGTGGTCACGCTTCACGCTTCAGGGAAGCTTCAAGTGGGTCACCATTCTTCCGGAACTCGTCGACACCTATAATGATACGGTGCACAGAACGATAGGCATGAAGCCAGCTGACGTTACCAAGTCCGACGAGCAACGTTTAATTTCTACCGTTTACTGTCCAAAGTACACACCCACGACAAAAAAAGCTAAATACAAAATTGGAGACCAGGTGAGGGTCAGTAAATTGAAGCGAACATTCGACAGGGGTTTCACACGAAACTGGAGCACGGAACTTTTTACCGTGGTTCGAGTTTTACCCGGGAACCGTCACACGTATATAATAAAGGACAGTGGCGGTGAAATTTTATTGGGGCGCTTCTACGAGGAGGAACTCTCTAAAACTAAATACCCCGACACGTACCTTATTGAAAAAGTTTTGCGTAAGAGAGGTGACAAACTTTTGGTGAAATGGCTGGGACTTCCGGGAACGAGTTGGATCGATTCAAACGAAGTGATTCTATGAGTACGTGGAATGTTGTGAAACGTTTACCTGATTTGGAAAGTCAAACGAAGAAAAGAAACGGCGAATTGCTCCCCGACAGCATACGATGTCTGATCGTAGGACCTTCGGGGTGCGGAAAGACGACACTGCTCATTGATAATTTTATCCTCGCACCCAATTGGTTAGACTGGGAAAACAGACACCTCTACGTATTTTCGAAAAGTCTCGAACAAGCGAAATACCAGCAACTTATGAAACTGTACGAGGGACTGGGCATTGCAACTTTCGCATCTGAAATCATTCCACTGGACGATTGTCTCGAGAATTCCGTTGTGTTCGACGACATGATCTTGGAAAATCAAAGCGAGATTCGTAATTTTTTCACTCGAGGACGTCACAAAGGATTGGATTGTTTCTACCTGGCACAAACTTTTTCCAAGGTTCCGAAACAACTGCTACGCGATAATGCTAATTTCATATGTTTGTTTCGACAAGACCACACCAATTTAAAACACGCGCATGATGATTACGTAGGGGCTGCCATGAATTACAATCTATTTTCTAAATTCTGCTCCCAGTGTTGGAACAGTGACGATTTCGGATTCGTGACCATTGACATGACTCGAAAAGCAAACCATGGAAAGTATAGAAATAAAATAAACGTTTATCTAGACGTCTCAAAGGCTAACAAGAGGAAAATCTCAGATTTGCAACAAGAAGAAAAAAATCCCCCCCAAAAAAAAATCAAAGGTCGAGAATCTAAAAAATAAAATTTGAAAAACGTTCTTTTTTTTTCAAACGTCTGACAAGCATATATAAAATAACCATTACAACAAAAAGTGAGCGTTAGAAAAAGTGGATAGTCTCAAGCGGGTGACGGCAAGAAAACTACGAGAACCGAACGTATAGGCTGAGAATTCGACGTTTCAGAAACGTTTCAACGTATATAGAAAAATGTCAAAACGTCAATTTCAAGAAGAGGACAATCTCAAGTTGCGGGAATATCTAGTGAAGCGCTTCAAAGGTTGGAAATCCGAGAATCGCGGATCCTACGAAGAGAAGAAACGTCAGGATCAACCTGTGATCGATGCCATCAGCGGTCTAGGTAAAGAAATTAAAAGTGTCACGGAACAAAATAAAAATTTGATCAACGAACTCGTTCCACTCGCAGCTAAAAATTACGCTGTACCCACGCCCATTTCGAGCATTCCTTCGACGCCGTTCGAACTGAAGGACGTACCGGCACGACGTCAAGCCATAAGCAGCACGTCTTCGGATAAGATCGAGTTGGGACCTTTGGCACGAGACTACCTGAGCATGGGGAAATTCGACAAGGATGAAGTGTTCGGATTGTATCCGAGCATGGAAACCAACGAAGATGCTATGGAAGATTGGGAAATCGAAAGTCACCTTCGAAGGCAACGACATTAAAGTTAATTTAGGCGAGAAGGATAGTTGGACCAGATATCCGGGTACGGTGGGACTGTGGGAACTCGTTGCCAAGAAGCAGCCGAAAGATTTCACCGACGAAGATTACCAAAGTTACAGGGAAATTCTGATCATGACGGATGCCATGTACCAGAACAACGACGCCTCGCAGAATAGGGTGAAATCGAGCAGCGGTGAGAAGTACAGGAATCTCATCAAACCGATTTGGAACGAGGTGAAGAGTGGAAGCGGCGTCAAACGCTACAACACGTTACCCAAAGAATTCGTTTGGGTGGACGACATGAGAAAGCTCGTGGACCCATTGTTGGTGATAGCCGGCGAAGAGAATGTAGGCAATCGTAATTTCTACAACGAGAAGATTGGCATCGTGGACATGATCAGCACGAAACTTTCCAACTTCATCGTGAACGACGACAAGGGTATAGGTTACCTGATCAAAATTATCAACACGCTGCCTCCGAGATTCTGGAACGTGGCCGAAGGAAAGGGACTCGTGAACGACATCATCAACAAGTTACCTTTCGAGATGCATTTACCTGGCTACCAGTACTGCGGACCGGGTACCAAACTCGAGAAAAGATTGGAGAGAGGAGACAAGGGTGTGAATCCGTTGGACGCGGCATGCAAAGATCACGACATCGCCTACAACACCACTCGCACCGATCTGGATGCACGTCACGAAGCAGACAAGAAACTGGAGCGTGCCGCTTTCGAAAGATTCGTCAGCAGAGACGCATCGTTGGGTGAAAGAGTTGCGGCACTGGGCACCACCATCGCCATGAACACGAAACAAAAATTTGGGTGGGGTATATAAATAACATACAGTAAAAAAAAACATGTCTCGTATAACTGATTTGCCGCACGAACTGCTATGTAAAATATTCAAACTCGCAGTAAACGGTGATGTTAATAAACTTTTGATCATAGCGAGATCAACGCCGGATTTTCGAATCCCTTGTGAAATGGCTGTCAAGGACCGTCTTCGGGAGATCAGTGGCATGAGGTGCGGTGATCTCGACACTCTTCTTTCGGCCGCAGGGGAAAAATTAAACGATAGGTTAGATGAACTTCACGAGGCGAGGCAGGGAAGAAGACGATACACGGATGATTGGCGCAAGTCTAAACAGGAGACCGAAGAAATCATCACGCACATCATATTTTTTTCGGAAGCACGAACTTTCTTCCTCTGTGAAAAAAAAAATAATATATACATGTCAAAACTTGATATATAAATAACACACATCGTGAGAAAAAAAATAATCTTCGATATATATAAATAACACACATTGTGAAAAAAAATTAAATTTCTCTAACACCCTGAAATTTCTCTTCGATATGAGTGAAAAAAATGAGTGACCTCCAAGCATTAAAACAAATGCTAAATTTGTCAGTCGAGTATGTAAAAATTCAGGAATTGGAAGTGGACAAACCTTACACGATAACTTCCGGTTCAATTGTTTCTACCCAGTATGGTCCCAAAGTGCGTCTGTTGCTCAACGGACAATACAGTATATTTTTACCAGATCGATACGCTAACATGTTATCCGACGAGAAGCTATCTATTTTAATCGAGAACAAAACTCGAATCGTGTACAAGGGGACAAAGGAACTTCTTGGTAAGAAAACGAAGCACGTAATAGAATTTGTGTAACGGCTGCACGGAGTATAAAAAATAACATCCCTTGAAAAAAAAATTACACGAAACAAAAAAAAAATCTCAGAACATTTATATATATATAAATAACATACCTTGAAAAAAAAATTACACGAGAGGGAAACAAAAAAAAATCTCAGAACATTTATATATATAAATAACATACCTTGAAAAAAAATATATAGAGCGTCAACATGAAGCCCAAGGGTGTCGTGTACCAGATACCATATTCGAATCTGAAAAATCTAGGTGCCCTCGATGGGTTACTCACCAAGAAACAACGCGAGAAGAAACGTTCTTGCTTGACGAAAGGACACGGAATGAAATTACTTCTCAGCACACCACAATTGAGACGCTTGCAGCGTTCGCGAAAACAGCAAAAGATCGGAGGTTTCATATTCAGCATCCCGACCATCCTGGCAGCATTGGGGGCCGTTGGAAGTTTGGCCGGCGGAAGCGCCGCCATCGCGAAAACCGTCATCGACTCGAAGAAGAACAAAGCGGAATTGGAAGAACAGAAACGTCACAACCTGGCCATGGAGAAGAAAGGGGGGAAGGGCGTGATGAAAAAGTTTTAAAAAAAGAAACAGCAGCACTCACCAACCGAGACATTGAATCTCTGATCAAACCATTAAAAATCAAACACTTCAGAGGCGTTTTCATGTCCGACTCGTTACCTTCAACCGTTAAAAGAAGAGAATGCGGAGTAGTCAACTTGGACAGTCAAGAAAATCCAGGCACGCATTGGATATGTTATCACTACGCAAATAATAAAGCATTCGTTTTCGATTCTTTCGGAGGTGTTCCACCTACAAATTTAGTTCATTATCTGAAAACGAACAACCCTATATACTACAACGACGAACGCATTCAAAATTTCGGAGACGTGAACTGCGGTCATCTCTGCCTCTCCGTGCTCGCGTTTCTCTCTAAAATAAATAACCCTACGATCGAAGATTTCCAGAAAGCATTGTGGAACCTAAAACAGCATCAAGATGGGCGTGTTCCATCTCACGAGCGAATCTTCGATCTTGAAACTCACGCTGCACGACGACATCGTCTATCCTAAATCCGTAGCTCTGCGTGCATTCTACAGCATGTACCTCATACCTAACGTCACGCAGCACAACAACAAAATTAGCGTCGGAAGCGAACATATCGTCGTCACGCCAGGCCAATACAATCTTTCTACTTTGCAAGCTCAATTACCCAAAGGCACGTACCTTTCTCAAAATTCGGTCACGCACAGAGTGGAAATCGTGTCGGCGACGGAGACCGTGGACCTGGGCACCATAGGAGAACTTTTAGGTTTCGAGAACGACACAAAACTCGAAGCTGGCATCAAACACACGGGTGCAAATATTCCTAAATTTCTAGCCATAGAGACTCTGAACGTTCACTGCAACGTGGCGGAAGGAATGATCACGAAATCCTCGGACGGGTTGTTACTGGGAAGTCACAAGCAGACGGGAATCATAGCCACGTTCAAACCAAGTTCCGAATTCATGGAACCGATCATCTACACACCCTCTTAGCCGATCTATTTTCCAGTATGTCGCAACCGCATAGACGACATAGAGTTGGTGGTGACGAACGAGAAAGGCGACGTGGTGGATTTCGCAGGTGCCACTACGACGGCCATCGTGGAGATCAACGTATAATAAATAACCATACATCATGGAACAAATCGAAAGTTACGAATTGCAATCTTTTCCTCCGAACCGTCGCACGTTCGCAAATTTGAACGAAGCGAACCGGGAGATCGAATACGACGTGGACGTAGGCGACGGCTTCGTTCATCCTCACAGAGCGGACCTCTACCTTCAATTCGACGTGGTGAAGAAAGAAAGCGGAGACGCGTTTCCGCCCAATGCAAATTTGATACTCGTGGACAACTTCGTGCCTCACCTGTTCTCGCAGGTGGAGGTGAGGAAACACAACACCGTCATCGACAGAATCGATTATCCAGGCATCACGTCGACGGCAGTGGGAACTTTGAAATTATCCAAAACGGACGCGGCGTACTATCAGGCGGGAGGATTCGAAGCGGGGACCAAAATATCGACGAGAAGTCACACGGTGCTCTTTCCCATGCGTCTGCTTCCGGGATTCTTCTCGGACTACAAGGAGATCATGTGGAAGGGAGGACTGAGGATCACGTTTCGAAGAGCGGCCAACGACAACGACGCACTGATGCGATACGCTACTTTGGGTCCGGACGGCACCACGCCGCTGCCCAACACATTACCCGAAGCTGCCAAGTGCGTCATCCGGAGCATGGAGTTGAGAATGCCGGTGGTGGAATACGAAACAAACTACGCCCTCAAGTACAAAGCGGAGATCTTGAAAAGTCCACAGGTGCCGATTCACTTTCACGGTTACCAGTGCGTGCAGAAGTTAGCGTCGGGAAGTCACATGGAATTCGACGTGACGACGCAGTTCAACAACATACAGTTCGACATGCCAGATTTCGTCGTAGTGCTCTTTCAGACCGGGCGCGATAAGAACCAGGAAAAAGATTCCAGCAAGTTCGACGACTGCAAGATCAAGAACGTTTATCTGAAGAATGGCAGGAACGAAGTCTTCCCGCGCGAGAATTACAACCTCGACATGACCAAAGACGATTACCTCAAACTTTACGAAGCGTTCTCGGCTTACAAACGCGTGACCGAGGGAAGCGTGGACATGTATTACACGCCTAGCGAATTCAAAGCACGGAGACCCATGAACGTCATCAACACATCTAAGAGAAAGCAGGTCGTGGTCAATGATCGCACCAACATCAAGGTCGTCTGCGAGTTCCACGACGCGCTGCCTGCCGATACTCTATGCAGTGTCATCCTGATCGCCGAGAAGTCCTTCGCGTACGACGTGAAGAACGAGAGGGTCACGGAGCAGTTTTAAGAATATCGCCTTCGTCGAGCAAGAATGGCTTTTTCTACATCCTCCATTACAAAATTGTTAATCTAAAAAAAAAAAAAAAATAGGAGAGAGGTCTCGTTAGGTCGTAGCAGGGGGGGGGGCACACATTGTAGAAGATCACACATGAGAGTTTTAAAAAAACATCGTGGCAGATTACGCTGAGAGCAAGATCGTAGTAGATTACACTGAGGGCCTTACAGTAAGAGGAGACAGCAGACTTATAGGAAAATGTCGTAAGTCATTTCAAAAGAAGGCTAAAAGGACGAATTAGCATAAGAGCAAAAATTTGCAGGAGGTAAAAAAAAATAGCTTAAAAAAGGGATGCCAGAGCTTTTCTTCTGTCCACTTTTCTCTCATTGTAGGTTAGTTTAGTCCGTAAAACGTCGTAAAATAAAAAAGTAGTAGGTCAAAGTACGAGTTAGCATAAGAGCAAAAATTTGCAGGAGGTAAAAAATAGCTTAAAAAGTGATGCCAGAGCTTTTTCTGTCCATTTTTCTCTCATTGTAGGTTAGTTTAGTCCGTAAAACGTCGTAAAATAAAAAGTAGGTCAAAGGACCCTTCCAGAACGTACCATACAACCTACTCTAAGTAGGTCAAAGTGCGTAGAGGCTCTCGTGTAGTTTAGCACGTAATAAATGAATAGGTTAAGTTATATCACATAAGATCGTGATATACCTACCAAGTGCGAGGTGGGAAAAAAAAGTGGTGCATTGAAAATTGTACTAAAACATCGCTAAACTCTAAAACATCGACAAAAAATTGTCAAAATATGTCAAAAGGTGATATTCAATTGATAAAAAAAGAGGATACCTACAAAGTGACGGCGTAGAAACAATCAACTTACACTACTTTGTGCAATGTCGGCGCAAGAGATTCCCCAAAAGACGCGAGCGAAGATGTTGACGGGAGTGAGGTGGGCGTGCGTTCTGCGTGAGCTGGTATCGACGAAAATTGGCATGTGTTGAATGGTACCAAAAAGCAAAGAAAATTTCCTGAACGAAGGGCACCATGACGTAAAAACGAAAAACATGAATTGTCATAGGTTGCATACCCTGAAGGGCAGATGGGTGTCCGTGTGATCTGACGTTAAGTACCACATTTCCCGCTAGGGGTGCCAAAAGTGTAGGTTTCCTCATGATGAAGCGCACATGTCTGTGAAATTCGTGCTTCAGGTGCTGTGCCAACAGCAGGTTGTTAAACATTCACGGCTGAATGGAAAGCCGTTAAGTTCTTGGACAGTAGTGTTGGGCAAACATTTGACCTAGCAGTGTTACGTGTTCATTCTTAGCTACAGTTCATCGTGTTCTGTGAAGTGTACTAGTGTTAACGGCCATAAACACTTGTAGCAGCTGGCGGACATGCATCTGTTTATGGGGAGGCTGGATGTAATAGCCGTGCTGCAAGGTGTCTGTATGAGGCACGTTTTTCAAATAGGGTGTTACCATCGCACACCTTATTTCAAACTGTACACTCGACTTCGGGAAACAGGATCATTGTTGCCACTTCGTCGAGAAGTTGGACGACCTCGAAGTGTGCGAAGACGACGGTTTGTGGAAGATGTGCTAACTGCAGTGATGGATCATCCAGGCACCAGTACGCGCGTACTAGCCCACAAACGAAACACCTCCCATGTGAATGTGTGGCGAGTCCTGGCAGAAAAGGGGATGCACCCGTACAAATTGAAAAAAGTGCAAGACTATTTACCTCGGGACTTAGGCCCACGTGAGGATTTTTGCCAATGGTTTGTTCATCAAATTGAAACTATCCCCAATTTTCAGAATACGGTACTATGGACTGATGGGGCTATCTTCACGAAAACTGATGTGTTCAATAGTAAAAACAGTCATGTGTGGGAACATAAAAATCCACATGAATTTCTAGTGGCACATCATCAGCACAGATTTGCAGTGAATGTGTGGTGCGGGATATTGCATGACCATTTGATTGGACCGTACATTCTCCCTGTTCGCCTATGTGGACTAACTTATCAAGCATTTCTCAGTGAGATTTTGCCTGAACTACTAGGGGACGTGCCCTTGGCACTGAGACAAATACTGTGAGTAGTGTATATTAGGCGCTTCAACGCAGTACTTAGTAGGTATGCCTTTTTTTTATCAATCGAATATCACTTTTTGACATATTTTGACAATTTTTTGTCGATGTTTTAGCATTTAGCGATGTTTTAGTACAAATTTTCACCATACTCATTTTTTTTCCACTCGTACTTGGTAGGTATATTATGATGTTACGTGATACAACTTAACCTATCCTTTTTTTACGATTATTTAATTTTTTTTACGATCCTAAGTGATATAACTTAACCTATCATTTTTTTTATTTATGCACTGTTTGAACGTTATTATTTGAGGATCATATTTTGTAGGTATTTTTTTTTATCAATCGAATATAAGTTTTTGACATATTTTGACAATTTTTTGTCGATGTTTTAGCGTTTAGCGATGTTTTAGTACAAATTTTCACTGCACTCATTTTTTCCATTTATACTTGGTAGGTATATCACGATCTTACGTGATACAACTTAACCTATCTTTTTTTTACGATCCTAAGTGATATAACTTAACCTATCATTTTTTTATTTACGCACCGAACTAACCTTCAAGGGGGACTCTGTTTGTTTTAATATTTCAGTATTATAAGGTTTTCACAAATTTTATATAACCTAAAATGTGTTGGATGTTGATTTTTAGTATGTGGCAATTTTTTATGAATTTTAAAACTGCTCTGTGACCCTCTCGTTCTTCACGTCGTAGGCGAAGGACTTCTCTGCAATCAGGATGACACTGCATAGGGTATCCTCGGGCAAGGCGTCGTGGAACTCGCAGACGACCTTGATGTTGGTTCGATCGTTGACCACAACCTTCTTTCTCTTAGATGTGTTGATGACGGTCATGGGTCTCCGTGCTTTGAACTCGCTGGGCGTGTAGTACATGTCCACGCTTCCCTCGGTCACGCGTTTGTAAGCCGAGAACGCTTCGTAAAGTTTGAGGTAATCGTTTTTGGTCACGTCGAGGTTGTAATTCTCGCGCGGGAACACTTCGTTGCGTCCATTCTTCAGATAAACGTTCTTGATCTTGCAGTCGTCGAACTTGCTGGAATCTTTCTCCTGGTTGTTATCGCGCCCGGTCTGAAAAAGCACTACGACGAAATCTGGCATGTCGAACTGTATGTTGTTGAACTGCGTCGTCACGTCGAATTCCATGTGACTTCCCGACGCCATCTTCTGCACGCACTGGTAACCGTGAAAGTGAATCAACACCTGCGGACTTTTTAAGATCTCCGCTTTGTACTTGAGGGCGTAGTTTGTTTCGTATTCCACCACCGGCATTCTCAATTCCATGCTGCGGATGATGCATTTTGCTGCTTCGGGTAAAGTATTGGCTATCGGCGTGGTGCCGTCCGGACCCAAAGTAGCGTATCGCATCAGTGCGTCGTTGTCGTTGGCCGCTCTTCGAAACGTGACCCTTAGTCCTCCCTTCCACATGATCTCCTTGTAGTCCGAGAAGAAACCAGGCAGCAAACGCATGGGAAAGAGCACCGTGTGACTTCTCGTCGATATTTTGGCCCCGGCTTCGAATCCCCCGGCCTGGTAGTACGCTGCGTCCGTTTTGGATAATTTCAAAGTTCCCACTGCCGTCGACGTGATGCCTGGATAATCTATTCTGTCGATGACGGTGTTGTGTTTCCTCACCTCCACCTGCGAGAACAGGTGAGGCACGAAGTTGTCCACGAGTATTAAGTTTGCTGCTGCAGGAAACGCGTCTCCGCTTTCCTTCTTCACCACGTCGAATTGAAGGTAGAGGTCTGCTCTGTGAGGATGAACGAACCCGTCGCCTACGTCCACGTCGTATTCGATCTCCCTGTTCGCCTCGTTCAGATTGGCGAACGTGCGACGGTTGGGAGGGAAAGATTGCAATTCGTAACTTTCGATTTGCTCCATTTTACATGTATGGTTATTTATTATACGTTGATCTCCACGATGGCCGTCGTAGTGGCACCTGCGAAATCCACCACGTCTCCTTTCTCGTTCGTCACCACCAACTCTATGTCGTCTATGCGGTTGCGACATACTGGAAAATAGATCGGCGAAGAGGGCGTGTAGATGATCGGTTCCATGAACTCGGAACTTGGTTTGAACGTGGCTATGATTCCCGTCTGCTTGTGACTTCCTAACAATCCGTCCGAAGATTTCGTGATCATACCTTCGGCTACGTTACAGTGTACGTTCAGAGTCTCTATGGCCAAGAATTTAGGAATGTTGGTTGCTACGTGCTTGATGCCAGCTTCGAGTTTGGTGTTGTTCTCGAAACCTAAAAGTTCTCCCATGGTGCCCAGGTCCACGGTCTCCGTCGCGGATAGGATTTCCACTCTGTGCGTGACCGAATTTTGAGAAAGGTACGTGCCTTTGGGTAATTGAGCTTGCAAAGTGGAAAGATTGTATTGGCCTGGCGTGACGACGATGTGTTCGCTTCCGACACTAATTTTGTTGTTGTGCTGGGTGACGTTAGGTATGAGGTACATGCTGTAGAATGCACGCAGAGCCACGGATTTAGGATAGACGATGTCGTCGTGCAGCGTGAGTTTCAAGATCGAAGATTCGCTCGTGAGATGGAACACGCCCATCCTAGTGTTGCTGTTTGAGGTTCCACAATGCTTTCTGGAAATCCTCGATCGTAGGGTTATTTATTTTAGAGAGAAACGCGAGCACGGAGAGGCAGAGATGACCGCAGTTCACGTCTCCGAAATCTTGAATGCGTTCGTCGTTGTAGTATATGGAGGTTTTGCTCGTTTTCAGATAATGAATTAAATTTGTAGGTGGAACACCTCCGAAAGAATCGAAAAGGAATGCTTTATCATTGTCGTTTTTGTGGTAACATATCCAATGCGTGCCTGGATTTTCTTGACCGTCCAAGTTGACTACTCCGCATTCTTTTTTTTTCACGGTTGAAGGTAACGAGTCGGACATGAAAACTCCTCTGAAGTGTTTAATTTGTAACGGTTCGATCAGAGATTCAATGTCTCGGTTGGTGAGTGCTTCTGTTTCTTTTTTTAAAACTTTCTCATCATGCCCTTCCCCTTTTTCTTCTCCATCGCCAGGTTGTGACGTTTCTGTTCTTCCAATTCCGCTTTGTTCTTCTTCGAGTCGATGACGGTTTTCGCGATGGCGGCACTTCCGCCAGCCAAACTTCCAACGGCCCCCAATGCTGCCAGGATGGCCGGGATGCTGAATATGAAACCTCCGACCTTTTGCTGTTTCCGCGAACGCTGCAATCTTTTCAATTGAGGTGTGCTGAGCAGCAATTTCATTCCGTGTCCTTTCGACAAGCAAGAACGTTTCTTCTCGCGTTGTTTCTTGGTGAGTAACCCATCGAGGGTACCTAGATTTTTAAGATTGGAGTATGGTATCTGGTACACGACACCCTTGGGCTTCATGTTGATGCTCTATGTGTTATTTTCACGGTATGTTATTTATATATATATTCTGAGATTTTTTCTTGTGTAGTTTTTTACGGTATGTTATTTATATATTTTCAAGGCCTCGCAGTCGTTACACAAATTCTATTACGTGCTTCGTTTTCTTGCCAAGAAGTTCCTTTGTCCCCTTGTACACAATTCGAGTTTTGTTCTCGATTAAAATAGATAGCTTCTCGTCGGATAACATGTTAGCGTATCGATCTGGTAAAAATAGACTGTATTGTGCGTTGAGCAACAGGCGTACCTTGGGACCATACTGGGTAGAAACGATTGAACCGGAAGTTATCGTGTAAGGTTTGTCGACTTCCAATTCCTGAATTTTTACATACTCGACTGACAAATTTAGCATTTGTTTTAATGCTTGGAGATCACTTATTTTTTCAGTCGTCATATCAAAGAAAAATTTCAAAGTGTTAGAGAGAAATTTAATTGCTTTTTTTTCACGATGTGTGTTATTTATATATACCGAAGATTATTTTTTTACGATGTGTGTTATTTATATATCAAGTTTTTTTTTTACGGTATGTTATTTATATACCCCACCCCAATTTTTGTTTCGTGTTCATGGCGATGGTGGTACCCAGTGCGGCGACCCGTTCACCCAGCGATGCGTCTCTGCTCACGAACCTTTCGAAAGCTGCATGTTCCAATTTTTTGTCTGCTTCGTGACGTGCGTCCAGATCCGTCTGCGTGGTGTTGTAGGCGATGTCGTGATCTTTGCATGCGGCGTCCAACAGATTCACACCCTTGTCTCCTCTCTCCAATCTTTTCTCGAGTTTGGTACCCGGTCCGCAGTACTGGTAGCCAGGTAAATGCATCTCGAAAGGTAACTTGTTGATGATGTCGTTCACGAGTCCTTTTCCTTCGGCCACGTTCCAAAATTTCGGAGGCAGCGTGTTGATGATTTTGATCAGGTAACCTATGCCCTTGTCGTCGTTCACGATGAAGTTGGAAAGTTTCGTGCTGATCATGTCCACGATGCCAACCTTCTCGTTGTAGAAATTACGATTGCCTGCATTCTCTTCGCCGGCTATCACCAACAATCGGTCCACGAGTTTCCTAACGTCGTCCACCCAAACGAATTCTTTGGGTAACGTGTTGTAGCGTTTGACGCCGCTGCCTGTTTTGACCTGGTTCCAAATCGGTTTGATGAGATTCCTGTACTTCTCGCCGCTGCTCGATTTCACCCTATTCTGCGAGGCGTCGTTGTTCTGGTACAAGGCATCCGTCATGATCAGAATTTCCTTATAACTTTGGTAATCTTCGTCGGTGTAATCTTTCGGCTGTTTTTTGGCGACGAGTTCCCACAGTCCCACCGTACCCGGATACCTGGTCCAACTATCCTTGTCGCCTAAATTGACTTTAATGTCGTTGCCTTCGAAGGTCACCTTCGATTTCCCAATCTTCCACACCACACCGCCGCCTTCGCTGGTTTCCATGCTGGGATACAATCCGAACACTTCATCCTTGTCGAATTTCCCCGTACTCAGGTAGTCTCGTGCCAAAGGTCCCAACTCGATTTTATCCGAAGACGACGACGTGCTGCCTATGGCTCGACGTCATGCCGGTGCATCCTTCAGTTCGAACGGTGTCGAAGGAATGCTCGAAATGGGCGTGGGTACGGCGTAACTTTTAGCTGCGAGCGGTACGAGTTCGTTGATCAAATTTTTATTTTGTTCCGTGACACTTTTAATTTCTTTACCTAGACTGCTGATGGCATCGATCACGGGTTGATCCTGACGTTTCTTCTCTTCGTAGAATCCGCGATTCTCGGATTTCCAACCTTTGAAGCGTTTCGCGAGGTAATCGCGAAGCTTGAGATTTTCGTCTTCGATTTTTCGTTTCGTCATGACGTTATTTATACACGTCGTTTCTCACAACGTTGCAACGTTTAGAAAGTCGTTGATTTTGTTTCTGTATTTTCCATCGTTGGGTTTCCTCGTCATGTCGATCGTCGCGAATCCGAAATCGTCACCGTTCCAGCAAGTAGAGCAGCAGCGTTCCGAAAATTGATTGTAGTTCATGTCTCCGCCTACGTAGTCATCGTACGCGTGCTTGAGGTTGGTGTGATCTTGACGAAACAAACATATGAAATTAGCGTTGTCGCGTACTAACTGTTTTGGAATTTTGGAAAACGTTTGAGCTAGGTAGAAGCAATCCATTCCTTTGTGACGACCTTGCGTGAAAAAGTTGCGAATTTCATTTTGATTTTCCAGGATGGCGTCGTCGAACACAACAACTGAATTTTCACGACAATCGTCGAGTGGTTTTATTTCCGAGGCAAACGTTGCAATGTCCAGACCATCGTACAGTTTCATCAGTTGCTGGTATTTGGATTGCTCTAAACTTTTCGAGAACACGTACAGGTGCCTGTTCTTCCAATCTAACCAATTCGGTGCGAGGAGAAAATTGTCCACGAGCAGTGTCGTTTTCCCACACCCCGATGGACCTACGATCAGACAGCGGATGCTGTCGGGAAGCAACTTGCCGTTCTTTTTCTTCGTTTGACTTTCTGGATCCGGTAGACGCTTCACCACGTTCCACGTACTTACAAGATCACTTCGTCCGCGTCGATCCAACTCTTTTCCGGAAGTCCCAACCATTTGACAAACAGTTTGTCACCTTTCCTACGCAATACTTTCTCGATGAGGTACGTGTCGGGGTGTTTCGTTTTAGAGAGTTCCTCTTCGTAAAATCTCCCTTTCAAAATCTCGCCGCTACTATCTTTTATTATATACGTGTGTCGGTTTCCAGGTAGAACTCGAACCACCGTAAAGAGTTCCGTGCTCCAATTTTTTGTGAATCCCTTCTCGAAGGTGCGTTTGAATTTGCTGATCCTCACCCGGTCTCCAATTTTGTATTTAGCTTTTTTTGTCGTGGGCGTGTACTTTGGGCAGTAAACGGTAGAAATTAAACGCTGCTCGTCGGACTTGGTAACGTCGGCTGGCTTCATACCTATCGTTCTGTGTACCGTATCATTATAGGTGTCGACGAGTTCCGGCAGGATGTCGACCCATTTGTAATTTCCCCGAAGCGTGAATCGTTTCCACATGTGTGTTTTCAAGGTTCGATTGAATCTTTCCACGATGCTGGCTTTGATGTGACTGAAGGTCGAATAATGTCGAATCTTGTGTTTTTGAATAAATTTTTGGAATACGGCGTTGTAAAATTCTTTACCGTTGTCCGTTTGCAGAAACCGTGGTCGTCTGCCACCGCTTTCGCGAAAAATTAATTTGAATGCTTCCGTGACGCACGTTCCCGTTTTCGCCTTCAAAGGTAGAGCCCATGCGAATTTCGAAAATGTGTCTATGACGGTAAGGAGGTACTTGTTGCCCTTGTTCAATTTATGTACGTTTTTCAAATTGCCGCTACTCATCTCCACGAGGTCACTTTGCCAGAGGTCGTCGATGCCCTTGGTTACCACAGCCAAACGTTCGTAGTTACGGCGTGCAGGTTTATGCAATTCTTCGACGATGGCTTGCCTAGACATTTTTTTTAGAGATTACGTTTCAAGAGAAGCACCAGCGTGATGGGATTCAAAGACGGCGGCACTTCGCTCGTGTTTTGAATGATCAGCTTATCGCCGGCACTCACGTCGAAAACGGTGAGATCTTCGTCTTCGTGTATTTCATATATGTTGCGCGTTTCGTTCCAACGTGCCAGAGGAATATTTCCTGCTTTCTGGACACCACGATTCGATATCAAAGTCATGGTGGGAACGCTAGCTTTTCTACCGTGAGACCAGTACGAAAATTCGTTTATCTGAATCGTGCCATCGAGGAGAAACTTGTAGTACGGATGATAAGGATGCAACATGTACAGTTTGTTACCTTCGACGAACGTGGAGATTCTCTGTTGATTGGGTACGCTGTTGATTTCGATGGCTTGCAGAGAATGCAGTTTAGCGAATTTAGTGTCGACACCGAGCAGATTACTGTGAACTTGTCCGAGTTTATTTTCGATGGGCAGCAAATGCTCGACTATGGTATCCGTTACGGCAGAAAACGACGGTTTGATTTTCACTTCCACGTTCAACTGCTTGTAGTTTTCGTTGAGTTCTTGCAACTTGGCACCGAAAGAAGCCAGCGTCGATTCCTGCGTGGATTCCAGCACTCCAACTTGATCTCTGATGTTGACGACAATGTTCTGAAGGTTCTCGACTTGATTCAATTTCGAGCTCTTCTCGGTAAGATCGTTCACGATGCTTCGCATCTCTGTAAACTGCGTGTGAAGGTCGGCTACGCTCTGGGAAGTGGGCAGCGTCGACACCAGCGAACTAATTTCGTCTCGAATCTGTTCCACGTTCGCCGTTTCCGTTTCTAGTCGTTTCAGCATACGTGATATGTTTCTTTTCAAAGCGTGCAATTCTTTGGAGGTGGGGAGATTGGCCACCCTACTCTCGAGATCGCTTAATGAACTTTTGATGTCGTTCGAATCGGATAGTGCCGTCACCGCCGTTTTCAATTTTTCCAAATCTTCGCTCGAAGGCACGCTCGTCCGTAACGATTCCAAGTCACCCTGTATGTTGTCGAGTACGTGATGAAAATGAGCGAGATTCGTTTCGACGTTCAAATTTTCTAAATATTCGATCTTCTGCTGAACCGTGCTCAACGTGTCTTGAATGCTCGTCAACGCTCTCGCTTCAGCGTGAATATTTTTAATTTCTTCGTTGATCAATTCCAAGGACGCCTGAAGCGTAGCGATGGTGGTTTGAATGTGTTCGAAATCTTGATAGGCCTCCAATTGAATTTTTATGTTCGCGACGCTTTTACCGATGACCTGCAGTTCGTCCGACGATGGTAGGTTCGTCATTGTATCTTCCAAAGTCTGCAACTTGGATTTAATTTCTTCCAACGTGCTGGTGAATTCTTCTTGTAATCTGGAAACGACGACGTGCAAGCGTTCTGCGTCTATATCGTTCACGACGGTTTGAAGTTCAGAGAAATTCTTTTCTATTGCGGAAGTTCGTTCTTCGATTTCGAGTTTCAGTTTTTCCAAATCTTCATTTTTCGATTGAAATTGCTGTAATTTGGCCAAATCATTTTGAAGCGAATCCACGCTCAACTGTATATTTTGAACGCTGTCGTAAGAAGGTACGTCGACATAATTTTTTATGAGCGTTTTCAGTTCGGAATCGATTTTCAGAATGGGGTCGAGACATTGCGTTTGGAGCGTAGCGATTTCCGACTCTAAACTTTTGTTTAAGGTCTCCTGCAAAGCGATCAAATCGGTCCTCAACTTCTTAACTCGAATGTCCAACATGAGAATCTCTTCTGCGTGGTCTACACGCTTGGTGTTGCCGAAAATGTCGTTAGGCATTTTTGGTTAACGGTTATTTATAATAGGATAGACGATTCGTAATTCTACAAAAAGAGGAATGAGTTTGTCGTAATCTCCGAGAAGTTCCACGTACAGGTAATCTCCTGCAGAAACATCGTACGTAATGTTAGAAAGCATCTTGTCGTGCTTGATTCGAAAAATATTCTTGCCGGTAGAAATTTTGATTTCGCCTGCGTTTTCCGGATTCACGGTGATTTGAAGTTTCCCGTCGATCGGAATTTCGTAGAAATGTAAATTGTTATTAAAAACATAAAACATCTTGCCCACATCGTTATTCAGTTTCGTCCAAATGCTGTTGAGGTGAATGATCAACAGACCGTTGAGTTTAGGTAACACGGAAGGTAAGACTTCATGATCTGGTATGGACGGTGCAGTTTCCATGAAGATCTGTTTTTTGAAACCGAACAAGTTCATAGGCATGCTGGTTATTTAAGGATACGGTCAAAGTTTTATTTTGTAATGACAGTCAAAGTGTTTTTGTTTTTTTTTACTGAGTAACAAAATGTTTTTTTTTTTTGAGTTAGTGAAAATTGTTGTGTGTGGTGGTGAGTGCTAATTATTTGCACTGTGTGCAATTCTTATTTATTTCTAAACGACGATGTCCCCAAGGCAATGTGTTAATACCACACTCGAGGACGCACCTCTTATCGTCATCGGGATCCAGCGCAATTTTTCTAATTTTGTTTGTGGTGATGATATGGTCGACGCTCTGGATTCTTTGTTCTATGCTTAGGATCGTCGATTGTGAGTAAAGGCAATCGATGTAATCGTGGAAGGTGAGTTTGTTCTCCACCGTATTTTTGCCCACACCTTTTGCTTTCTTCGTGACGCTACTCTCTGTTCTCATGGCATACATCTTCGAACGCAAACCCGCGAACTCGACAATAATATCACCGTTACATTCATCTTTCAGTTTACCTAGGACTTTTTTGTTGAGGGATGGAATTCCAAATCTGTTGGGTTGAGGGTACGCAGAAGTATCGAAATACTCAAGCATGGAAGGATTTTTTATGTCTTCGTATAGGTTAGGTGTTTGTATGCTGTAAATGAAGCTGTCGGTGTCCGTGTACAAAAGTGATATTTTATCATTGTAGAAGGGTTTCATCACGTCATAATGAAATTCGAACATGTAAAGTTTCGACAAGTCGAGAACCGTTGCGCCAACGTAAATTGGTTTTCTGAATTTCATCAATTTTATATGTAGATTGAAAAGTGCTAAATTCTCGTTGTAAATTTTTCTCGACTTGAATCTAGGATCGGCTATCCACTTCCGACATTTATTCTTATCGGAAATTAATTTCACGTCTACGTGCTTTCTAACATTCTCCATGGTCTTTCCGTACACCGCATTGTTCATTAATTTAAAAAAATCCTTGTCTAAATCGGAAGTGGCAGCTGTTCTATGTTGTGTGTTAGTTTCTATGTAAGGTCTTAACCACGTGGAATGTTTAAACTTTAGTATTCTTCTAACATTTACTATCTGAACACCCTTCCCAATCAAAAACCGGAGATTCTTGTAGTGGACGACGTATCTCTGTTTAGGGTCCAATGTTAACAAAAGCTTGTCTTGAACCGAGTTGGGTGGACATTTGATTTCGGGAGTCGGAGGCAAATCCGAAAACGTGTCGTGCAGGGGGTCGGAGAATTGGAGATCTACCTCTGCGAAGAAACCACACTCGCTATCGTCGAAATGAATAATGTCTATCGAAGTGGGATCTAACCATTCGAATCCCCCGTAAGGAAGTTTCTGAACCATGGCATGTCCGTAGAGATTATTAACGTCGGCGTAGAAGATGTAATTCGATGCTCGATTTGAATCGTAATCTTCTTTCATGTGTACGTTATTAGCTTTTGCATGTCTCTGTACGCATTGCACCATTCCACCTCGTATCCCTCTTTCGATGAATAGCAACATGTCAACGTCCGATATCAGTTCCAGCTTGACCTTTGTCTGGAATAACATTGCCGACCACGCTAATCCCGGTAGACTGTAGAAATACGCTGGATCTAATTTGTAAATATTTGTTGCCGTTTTCCTGAACGCTTGAAAAACATCCGCGAGTATCGTCACGTCTAATTTTAAGTATGCGTCGTGGTAGTCTCCGAGTGTCCTACATTCTAATTTCTCCCACATGAGTTGCGCGTGTTGGTATTCTTCGTCCGTGATTCCTTTCTCTTTGAGTCTGCTGTAAAATTCTCTTGGAAGTGGAAGAGCGTCGTCGTTAAATTTAGAACCATCACTAACATATTCGTAAGGATAAATCCCTTTACGTCTAACGAGTTCTACGTCTACGTTGGGAAAACTAGCTCTAGTTATTTTAAATTGATCGTCGGTGAGTTTGTTCGCTAAAGCATCCAGACTTGCAGAGAGAAATCTATACGAATCCAGGAAGCGCATCTCGATTGTATTTTTCGTTCCCGGAATCGACACTTGCTTGCTGAGACTAATGTAGCGTTCTTCATTCTCGGCCAAGACACCTATACGTTTCGGATCGTAGCCAAGATGTCTCACAAGGTGGTGAAAATCATATCCGCTTCCGTTGTGAAAGAATATGGGGATGAATTTAGGTTTCTGGATTTTAAGATTGCACGTGTTGCAAATTCCACCTATGTAGTTTCCGCTGAAATGATCGTGGTGGAATATTTTTTTGTTCTCATCAGTGAAACTTTGATCACATACCGGACACACCTCAGTGGAATTGTAATTTTGAAGTTCATTTTCAGTTAAAGGTGCCATCGGTTTTGATGTAAGCAGTACGCTACCAATTACCTCAACCTCCTCCACCATTTTTTCCAGGAAGTGTTCGATTACATTTGGCCCGCGGTATATATATGCTTCATTTATTTTATCACGTCGCACAACAACATAGCCGAAACTATTAGGTTGATGAAGCTGGTACGGCGTTGTGGAGGAAAGTTCGGGATCCGGTTCGCAGTAGGAGAGTGGTTTGAGGAACGCCTCGAAATCTGCGACGATGATTGCAGGATGTTCCAACAATGCCTTGTGCATTTTGAATTCTTCGACTTCGTTCGTTTCGGGCATCAACATTCTAGCCGGTCTGTTGTCGCCGCAGTAAATTTTATGTTCGGCAAGTTTCTCGATAGTAATTTGACGTCCGGTGTATTTTCGATAATCGAGTTGTTTTTGATCGTCGAACGTGGTTAGGCATCTCGGACAAACTTCGATGTAATGTTTATGCTTGGTTGATTGACTTCTGACCAAACGTGATAGTGAACGAATTAGCGTGTAGTGATGAACATCCTCGTTTGAAATTAGAAGGAGATTTATTACACAGGCATCGTCATCGTCGATATCGCTTATCCTGACGGGATGCACAAGATATTTGTCTGACGTGAAGGAATACACATTAATAGCGATGCGTTTTCCTGCACGATTTTCGAACTTTGTTATATCCGACAATGTCACCGGGTATTCAATGTCAGACATTACACTTTGAAAGTCGGTCTCGTATTGTTTGTAATTAGAAACCTGTTCTGGATGATTTGACCAATGAACAGGATGCAGTGCAGCCAATATACACCAAAGGAAACACTTTTTATCGCTGTTCTGTATATTTAACACAGCCCTCTTGTGTTGAATGTTCGGTGGAAGAGGAACGTAGCTGGAAGCGCGAAGAGGCGAGAATTGGTTCACGTAAACAGTTAACGTGTGAGGACTTCCACATAGAGACCATCCCGACCCTTTAGCCTCGAAATCGTCATGTTTCTTAACCAGCTCGTTGGAAACTTTATAATAGAAGTTGTCCAAATTTTCGACGTCCGCCAAATAAAGAGTCTGGTTTTTTGTACGATGATAAAAAATACTCGTTGTGCCATCAACTTTCTCGTATTCAGAAAACAGAACAACGTATATTTTTATAGAGTTGTTTTCAAGTTTATCTTTTAAAATATTTAGTACAGATGTTTTCGTTTCATCCAAGAAACTAAGAATGTCACGACCTGGTTCTGACTTAATTGAAAAATCCTGGAGTTGGTCGTTAAATGCAGATCTAATTGGTTTGCGTTCATTAGATAATTTAATTTGCTTGGAAGTGGAAGCTTCCGTTTCTGAATTATCGATTTTCCTTTTCGATGTTCCTTGTTCGGTCGATGGTTTGCAAATTTTGAGATGTTTACTTAAATTTGTAATGCTGATCATCTTTCCGCATCGAGCACAGGGCTTAGAAGGTAACGAACGATTAATTCTCGAACCTGTTTCGCTACATCTTGCCCTGTGTACCGATAAATTGTTCCTTGAGATTAGTTTCCCACAAGTAACACATTCAGTTTTATCATTTTTACGATTGAAACTGGTGGTGGATGCCATTGTTTTCTCCAAAATCACAGAAATCAAAAAGTCTAGTATATAGCGACACAATTTTCAGGTATGTTATTTTATATAGAATTTCTTGGAGTGATTACAAAACTCAAAAATTCAATCTACTGTAAATAGAATTTCAGGTATGTTATTTATATAGAATTTCTTGTGTGCGAATACAAAAACTCAAGAATTCAATCTACTGTAAATACAATTTTCAGGTATGTTATTTTATATAGAATTTCTTGGGGTAATTACAAAACTCAAAAAATGAATCTACTGTGAATATAATTTTTAGGTATGTTATTTTATATGGAATTTTCTCGGGGGGCGAATACAAAACTCAAAAGCCTAATCCTAGTAAGCCACATACACACCTGTTCTTCGTATCGCATATGCTAGTAAGTCAGATGACATATTGGGAGAATCACATTTCCCCCAATGATCCCACCACAACAAACGTCGCACATGCTAGAAGCGTCACATCAAGCTTCAGGTATGCATCGTGGTAATCACCGAAAATTCGGCAACCCAACTCGACCCACATAGACTGAGCATGCTTGTACTCCTCGTCGGTAATACCTAAACCTCTCAACTGGCTGTAGAACTTATCCTGGGGAGGCAGCAACTCTTCTTCGAACTTGGAAGGGTCTGTGACGTATTCGTAGGGGTAGACCCCTTTACGTCTGATGAGTGCGACATCTAAGTTCGGGAAACTTGATGTAGTAATGGCTAGTTGGTCGTCTCTGAGCTTCCCAGCAAGAGCATCGATGCTTGCCTGGAGGAACCTCAGAGAGTCGAGGAACCGAAGCTCGATGCTGTTGCTTGAGTTGGGGATCGGCACCCACTTGCTGATGCTAATATAACGCTCCTCGTTCTGCGCCAGGACATTGATTCTCGCATTGTCGTACCCTAGATGTGTAACCAAGTGATGGAAATCATATCCCGAGCCATTGTGAAAAAAGACCGGTATTTCATCAGACGGTTTCTTATACTTGCAGCATAGCACGGCATAGAATTTAGTGGAGTATGTAGCCAATGCATCGTTAAGGATGGATATTATCTTAGCTCGCTCGCTCTCCAGAAAACTACGCACATCGCAGAAGCTGTCTGATGTTATGTTAAAGTCTTCTAATAAATGCTCAAACGCAATTCGGTCTGCTTTCTTCGTCAGCTTGACGCATTTGGTAGGTGGCGATGCATCGAGGGAGGTTACTTCTACCTTTCGCTTGGAAGGTTGCGGTAGAGATGTTCCAGTGCTCTTGCAAGTAAGCTGGTGTCGCTTGAAGTAGTCAATAGAAAAATTGTTTCCACACTTAGAGCACAGTTTGGTCGCACATATTCGCTTTCCCGGCACACAAGTACGACAGTGCCTTTGAAAATGTTTACTTGACACAGTAATTTGGCACGTAGGGCAATTTTTTTCAGAACGCATAATGCAGAGATTTTTTGGGGGTATGTTATTTAATACCAAATGCTGTGCAATGCAAAATATAATTGCTCACTTTTTTTTTAACTATTTTCTATGACCTTACTTTGGTTTTTTTTTTTTCGCCAAATTATATGCTTCTAGTCTCCTATACAATACAATATACGTACAATATATTGTCAACAGTATTATATTTGAGTGGGCCGCTTGTCACCTAAACACTACAGCTCACAGGTCGGCAAAATCTGACATGAAAGCAGATAATACGCTTATGCCTTATTTATATATAATTTTCACGGGGCGTACAATATTGTCAACGGTATTATATTTCAGCGGGTCGCTTGTCACCTAAACACTACAGCTCACAGGTCGGCAAAATCTGACATGAAAGCAGATAATACGCTTATGCCTTATTTATATATAATTTTCACGGGGCGTACAATATTGTCAACGGTATTATATTTCAGCGGGCCGCTTGTCACCTAAACACTACAGCTCACAGGTCGGCAAAATCTGACATGAAAGCAGATAATACGCTTATGCCTTATTTATATATAATTTTCACGGGGCGTTCAATATTGTCAACGGTATTATATTTGAGCGAGCCGCTTGTCGCCTAAACACTACAGCTCACAGGTCGGCAAAATCTGACATGAAAGCAGATAATACGCTTATGCCTTATTTATATGTAATTTTCACGGGGCGTTCAATATTGTCAACGGTATTATATTTGAGCGCGTCGCTTGTCGCCTAAACACTACAGCTCACAGGTCGGCAAAATCTGACATGAAAGCAGATAATACGCTTATGCCTTATTTATATGTAATTTTCACGGGGCGTTCAATATTGTCAACGGTATTATATTTGAGCGCGTCGCTTGTCGCCTAAACACTACAGCTCACAGGTCGGCAAAATCTGACATGAAAGTAGATAATACGCTTATGCCTTATTTATATATAATTTTCACGGGGCGTTCAATATTGTCAACGGTATTATATTTGAGCGAGCCGCTTGTCACCTAAACACTACAACTCACAGGTCGGGAAAATCTGACATGAAAGCAGATAATACGTTTATGCCTTATTTATATATAATTTTCACGGGGCGTTCAATATTGTCAACGGTATTATATTTGAGCGAGCCGCTTGTCACCTAAACACTATAATTTACAGGTCGGGAAAATCTGACATGAAAGCAGATAATACGCTTATGCCTTATTTATATATAATTTTCACGGGGCGTTCAATATTGTTAAGAGCGTTAGTTTTTGTAGAGCTCTCTTTTTCCATCTTTCCTCTATACAGTAAAGTTGTAGAAGACACAATTAGCTAACCTAGCATACAACATACCTTCCTAATTAATATGGATATTGTCACACATTCCTCTTATTTTATACTGTTGTAAATGGAAAAGATTATGTACGGTAAATGTTTTGTACATTATAGGAAAAAACTGCAAAATGTCCCCCAATTTTAATTCGAATTTTTACATATTTCCACGCCACCACATATTGTCCTATTTGCTTCTTTTACTTGCCTTGCTTAATTAACTCTCGCTAATTAGCATTTTTTTGGAAGAAGTCAACTAGAACAACATATGGCGGTATGAGAAATATGTAAATTAAAGAACATTTTAGCAATATATGGGCCCTAGCAATTAGCTTCGTCGACTAAGAGTACTCTTTCAAACGTCTTCAGCTAGATCGTATTACTACGCGAGAACGTTTAAAATTTTTGGGTGTTGAAAAAGTTTGACCCTACTTTTTATTTCTATTGTTTGCTAATAGATGGCGCTAATAGTACCCCCTCCCCTCCCCTCTCCCCTCTTCTCCTCTGCTGTATGACAAATAGCACAAACATAAAAATCAAGATTTTGGAGAGCAAAACATAAAATTTGCATGCATCTGATGTCGAACCAGGAACTTTTATCTTTCGGGGAGTCAACATTATTTTTTACTCAGTCGTCATATAACATTGAACACACGCAAAGATTCACATGTGCTTTTTATTATTTTGTGTTCGGTAAGTACAAGTATAATCTTACATAAATTATTGTTTAATTTAATAAATTGTAAACTCAAAACCTGCTAAACTAACACTCCTTCTGTATTTCATTAAACTATTGAAAGCGAATGTTGCGTGCATGCGGAAATAACACAGAAAAAAAAACCGGATGGAAGCAATTTAAAATCACTGGGGCAAGGTCAGTATTACGAGAGCGTAAAAAAACACGTGCTTCCATTCAACTTCGAAAAATAAGAATGAATGTGTGCATACAGAACACATATGCTTTCTTTTCACAGTTGTAAAATCATATAAATTGTGCATGAAGTAAGTTGCGGGAAGGCTCTCTCAATTAGGTACAAGTATTGTACAATTAGGTACAAATTGTTGTACAATTATTTCCCCCAGTTGCCCAGTTGGAGTTGGGGGGCATAACACTGGTACTATTTGTAATCACAGTGCTTACTCATGTATTTTGTTTAATATTTTATTTCAAATTCACTGTCAGAAACTAGTGTTGCCAGTTCCTGGATGTAGGTTTACCTACTCTGTTGGTTGTCACTGTCAAGTTTTTAGTATTCGTACAGCATAAAAAGCTATAACCCCTCCCCCTCAAAAATATATACATTGTATACGCCAAGATGCCCAATAGCCTGGCAACACATCATGAAAAAACATGCCAAGAAGACCCAGTGGGTTTATAAGTCAGTGCTGCCAATTCCTATTTGTAGGTTAGCTTAGCCAGTGAAAGATCATATAGTAGAATTTTTGTAGAGTGGGTGTTTGCGAGTTCCACGATAGGTTAAGTTATATCACTTAGGATCGTAAAAAAAATTAAAAATTCGTAAAAAAAAGATAGGTTAAGTTGTATCACGTAAGATCGTGATATACCTACCAAGTATAAATGGAAAAAATGAGTGCAGTGAAAATTTGTACTAAAACATCGCTAAACGCTAAAACATCGACAAAAAATTGTCAAAATATGTCAAAAACTTATATTCGATTGATAAAAAAAAATACCTACAAAATATGATCCTCAAATAATAACGTTCAAACAGTGCATAAATAAAAAAAATGATAGGTTAAGTTATATCACTTAGGATCGTAAAAAAAATTAAATAATCGTAAAAAAAAGGATAGGTTAAGTTGTATCACGTAACATCATAATATACCTACCAAGTACGAGTGGAAAAAAAATGAGTATGGTGAAAATTTGTACTAAAACATCGCTAAACGCTAAAACATCGACAAAAAATTGTCAAAATATGTCAAAAAGTGATATTCGATTGATAAAAAAAAGGCATACCTACTAAGTACTGCGTTGAAGCGCCTAATATACACTACTACTGTGGTTTCAACATGACGGTGCACCCCCACATTTCGATCGGAATGTGCGCCATTTCCTCAATACCGTAATGCACAACCAGTGCATTGGCAGGGGAGGGTCTGTGCCATGGCCACCTCTATCGCCTGATATTCCGCCCCTGGATTTCTTCCTCTGGGGAGAGATGAAACGCCTCGTTTACGAAACACCTGTCGTGTCAGCCAAGGACCTCGTTGCCCGTATCAATGTAGCTGCAGCATCGATAGCAGAAACGCCGGGGTTGTTGGGTCGCACTAGACAATCCTTTATTCGCCGTTGTCGCCTTTGCTTGGAAGTACATGGTGGACACTTTGAAAACCGTCTGTGATGAGGTTCCCTTCACATCTCCATTAAGCATACTGTGTGCCCTTCAGGGTATGCAACCTATGACAATTCATGTTTTTCGTTTTAACGTCATGGTGCCCTTCGCTCAGGAAATTTTCTTTGTTTTTTGGTGCCATTCAACACATGCCAATTTTCGTCGATACCAGCTCACGCAGAACGCACACCCACCCCCACTCCCGTTAACATCTTCGTTTGCGTCCTTTGGGGAATCCCTTGCGGTGACATTGCACAACATTGCAGCGTGTTTTTTTGACAAGAGTGTACCCAATTTCTTATTGAATCGCCCAACACCGACGATTTCTCTCCATCCGTTTTGCCATTATTCACTTCGGAAAATCATTTTCCCACGTTTTCAAACGTCAATAACTCGGCAACAAAGCCGTTTCCGGAATTTTGTTACATGCACTTTCCACCTTATTTTCACTCGTACAATCACCTCCCAAGCGTTGTAAACGAACTTACGAAACACCCTGTATATCATATCAAGACACCTAATCTGTATGAAGATATAAAACATCCTAAGTTGGTTGATTATTTTGACACATCTTCATACCCTCCTAATTTTGATATTTCTTCCAAAAATAAAAAAAGTGCCTGCTTTTTATCCATTTCGAAACGAAATAACTCTGTGCTTTCTATAAATATGAAAGTTCAGTGTTCTTGCACAATTAATCTCAACTTTAAACAATTATCTTGCCCTTGTACACTACGAAATCGAGCCAACACGTTGAGCTGCCACTTGACACGTTCTTGTATATTACAATATGTACAGCACAGAGGAATAAAACCACATTATTGCAGTATGTATAAACTGAAAGGTTTTATTCTTTATTTATTGCAATTATAATGCAAATACACTTCAGACAAAGGCGAGGATTTCGCTTTGTCGATGAATTGACTCAATTAAAACGCATAAACTCAATGCGTGGCTATCGGCAAGCCTATGATCACATAGACCTAGCTTGCGCCCCGAACTACCACACCAAGAGATATGCAATGATAACTGAGCCAATATTTGCTCTTTAGCCTTTTATTTCCAAATTAATCCTTAGGCTAACTTTATTATTTGACGTAGAATGGTTGCAGTATTGTGCATATCATCAATGCATGGCTATCGGCGTACCTATGGTCACATAGGCTTAGCTTGCGTCCCGAACTACCATACCAAGATGTATGCACAACACCGAGGTGTTCTTTTTAATTTTAAAAGCTTCGTCGATCCGTGGCGAAAAAGTCAAGGTTATTAGAAGTATAGGTTGGGCCAATCCGTTGTTTACTCGTGATGACGAAACGACGGTAAGAGGTGATTTTTTCCATGAAATGAATTCCAAATCTATGCGTTAGTGTTGCACTATGCAGATAGGAAACTATGCCAGAAACTGAACACACGAAATCGAGTACACAAATGAGCATTTCCACACATTTACATTTTGTGGCTTTAGACAAATTGAAAATAAATATAGATAGGTACTTATTGTTATGCGGGACAGAATATTATTGATCGGAACGGGAATTTTTTTTTAAATCCCGAAAATCGGGACGGGAAATATTCGCAATTTCTCGACTAGTCGGGAAATCTCAAATTCTCATTTTCACCTTAAGTGATTTTCTTTGCATTTCTGGAATGAAAACTAACAATTTCCGATAAGTTCCAGAGACTTGCAGTGTAGAAAACGTCAAGAATTAATACCGTTTTAAAATGACCATTCCGTATTTCCCGACTGCTCGGGATCCAGAAAAGTAGGGAAGTCATTTGCTGAAGTCGGGATAGGGACGGAATTTTGCTTTTCGATTCCGGTCCCGACTTTTCGAGATACCGCACACCACTTGTTATTATTATTTATTTTAGTTCAGCACAAGATACATCTTCCAAGTACGTTGAACGTAATATGCTGTGCATACCAGAAAATAAAAGTTCAAATGAGCATTTATGTACGCTATATTTACACTGGGCTATGCACTTGTATTTTTTTCTGCAGTGCACAACATGTTTCCGCGAATATATCTAAGTCTGCCTAACATGAAATGTAATACTGTTCAACTTTGCTTTCACGCAAACTTGGCATGAAGTAATATTTCATTCTGTTAGGCAGTGGCGTGCCCAATGGGGAGTTGGTGGGTGTTTAACCCCCCCCCCTTTGGCCCAGTATTCCTAAAAAGAAAGAACGTCAAATGTAGGAAAAGATGGCAAAATGAGGGATGACTACCAAAAATAGTTTACGTAATCCCTCCCTTTCGAAAGTCCTGGGCACGCCACTGCATTCTCAGGTTAACATGCAAGGGTACATTTTTTCCACCTTTCGATGTGTAGTAATTAATTTCTGCAGTAGAAACCAAGTGTAGCTTCTTACCGATGTGTAAAATGATTAATACAACTTTCGTGTCGGTATTTTGTAAGCACAAAATATACACGAAGTTTTGTTCAAAGCTAAGTTGCGTTAATGCGAAGCCGTAATTAGATTTTGATCAGCTGTAGGAGTTTGGCTTAATTGTTTAATTTTTGCTTTGTAACTTGGCCATAAGGTAGAATTCAGTTGTAGAAGTATTGTATTTTTTATATCGCTTATACGTTCTATGAAATAAATATTACTGTCTCTGTAATGGTCTTACATAAGTAGTATGAACGCTTCGTTCTGGAACGGCCCTTTGACCTACTTTTTATTTTACGACGTTTTACGCACTAAACTAACCTACAATGAGAGAAAAGAGGACAGAAAAAGCTCTGGCATCACTTTTTAAGCTATTTTTTTTACCTTCTCCAAATCTTGCTCTTATGCTACCTCGCCTTTTGACCTACTTTTGAAATGACTTACGACATTTTCCCATAAGGCTGTCCTCCCTTACGATGTTTTCCCGTAAGGCGTACCTTTGACCTACTTTTGAAATGACTTACGACATTTTCCTATAAGGCTGTCTCCTCTTACGATGTTTTCCTGTAAGGCGCACGTTCTAGCAATGCCCATTGACCTACTTTTGAAATGACTTACGACATTTTCCTATAAGGCTGTCCCCCCTTACGATGTTTTCCTGTAAGGTCCCTCAGTGTAATCTACTATGTTCTGGAAGGGCTCTTTAACCTACTTTTTATTTTACGACGTTTTACGCACTAAACTAACCTACAATAAGAGAAAAATGGATAGAAAAAAGCTCTGGCATCACTTTTTAAGCTATATTTTATCTTCCGCAAATCTTGCTCTTATGCTACCTCGCCTTTTGACCTACTTTTGAAATGACTTACGATATTTTCCTATAAGACTGTCTCCTTTTAGTGTAAGCTCCCACAGTGTAATCTACTACGATCTGCTAATGGGCTTCTGCTCTCAGCGTAATCCGTTTTTACGACGTTTTACGGATTAAAACTAACCTGCAATGAGAGAAAAGTGGACAGAAAAAAGCTCTGGCATCACTTTTTAGGCTATTTTTTTACCTCCTGCAAATTTTGCTCTCACCTCTTTGACCTACTTTTGAAATGACTTTCCTATAAGGCTGTCTCTTTTTACTGTAAGATCCCTCAGTGTAATCTACCACGACCTTGCTCTCAGCGTAATCTGCTATGATGTTTCTTGTTTTTTAAAACTCTCAGGTGCGATCTTCTACAATGTGTGTGTGTGTGTGATAATCAAAATTTATTTTTGTTAAGGAAATCCCTGGCCCCTGCTACGACCTAACAGGCGACCTCTCCTACGATGTTTTGGGCTCCTGTTACGATATTTTTCTGTAAATTGCTCCTCATGATGTAAAAATTGGTATTGTAGCGGTATTTGAAATCGAGTGTGCTGCGTGAAGAGGGAAAAATCTCTTCATGTTCACTGAACAATAGTACTTCCTGGCTTTTCATCGAAAAAACGTGGGGTTGATGACGTTCAGTTCAGACAATGCGAATTGAGGGACTATTGCTCAACATATCACTCCTCGCATCCCCTTATAATCCGAAGCTCTGCCATGGAAACTTCCATATCATCTAGAGCGACTGTTCAGCGAGTTGATTCTTGAAACTAACCAAAACAGACGTTAAGGGGATTGTGGATGCGACTCGCATGAAACAAGCCAAACAGCCCTTAACGTATTGTTGAAGGAAATACACTCGCAGAACACAAAGTATAGAAAGTTTTTTTGTTCCTGTTGAGTGTGTGTTCCAGAGAAAAGTAAGTACCTTGCATGATATGTTTTCTTATTGATGTTTTATTCTGTGAGTTGATTTTTGAAACGAGCCCAACAGACGTGAAAGGGGATTGTGGATGCGACTCGCATGAAACAAACCAAACAGCCCCTTAACGTATTGTAGAAGAAAATATACTCGCAGAACTACACATACATTTTAGCATGCATTTTTTGTTTGTGTACCGTTTGTTGATAGGAAAAAATGTGTGTGCGGGACACATTATTAGGCTATTTTTTTATTGCGCTTGATATCAAGTGGAAAGTGTGGTTCGGATCTTAACTGTTTTAACTTTTTATACTCAGAAAAAAAAAACAACTGTAGGCCCATTTATGTTCAGAAGAAAAAAAAATGTAGACCCAAAATTTTATGAATGTGAATTTTCAGCTCAAAGGCTGTGACTATGATTGCAGGGGGCTGTCTGCTGTTTTAAATCCACTTTATGCACAGTGAAGCTAATCGGGACTGGACCTACAGTTTAAAGTGGGATCCGAACCAATGTGTGCCTCCACCGGGTATCGAACCCCGGGAGCCGCCGATTACAAGGCAAATGACGCTACCACTGCACCATGGGGGGAGGCCCTGTCTGCTGTGTGGTTGTGTGGTGCTGACCACATCACATATGCGAGTTGTTCTGAATCCAAAAGGCGAGAGAGTTAGGGGAGATCCGTGAAGGCACTAGACCAAAAAGTTACATTGTTGTAGGTCCCATAGGAGCCGAGAAAATCAATGTCTTGGAAAACGTCTTAAGACAATTATCTTAATCTTTAAGAAAGTCGACTTCCGGTCTGTCAAGATGTTACTTCCGGTCTATCAAGAAAATTTTCTTAAGACAAATATCTTAAGACGTTTTCCAAGATATTGATTTTCTCGGCTCCTAATTGAGCTAGGATGATGATTGTGGGTTTGTTGGATAGGTTTTGATGATAACTACTCGACTACAAGCAAGCGCCCCCCTCAATTTGTTTAAGAATTTCGATTTGATCCTAAAACTCTGCAAAACCTATTGGAGTGCTTTGGGCGTTTTAGATTAAAAATTTTTGTAATGGGTGGTTGTAGAAAAGTCATTCTTGTTCGACGAAAGCGATATATTTTAAAACTGCTCTGTGACCCTCTCGTTCTTCACGTCGTGGACGAAGGACTTCTCTGCGACCAGGATGACGCTGCATAGGGTATCCTCGGGCAACGGACTGTTGAACTCGCAGACGACCTTGATGTTGGTGCGATCGTTGACCACCACCTGCTTTCTTTTCGTGGTGTTGATGACGAACATCGGCCTGCGTGCTTTGAATTCGCTGGGCGTGTAGTACATGTCCACGCTTCCCTCGGTCACGCGTTTGTAAGCCGAGAACGCTTCGTAAAGTTTGAGGTAATCGTCTTTTGTCATGTCGAGGTAGTAATTCTCGCGCGGGAACACTTCGTTGCGTCCATTCTTGAGATAAACGTTCTTGATTTTGCAGTCGTCGAATTTGCTGGAATCTTTCTCCTGGTTGTTATCGCGCCCGGTCTGAAAGAGCACTACGACGAAATCTGGCATGTCGAACTGTATGTTGTTGAACTGCGTCGTCACGTCGAATTCCATGTGACTTCCCGATGCCACCTTCTGTACGCACTGGTAACTGTGAAAGTGAATCGCCACCTGCGGACTTTTCAAGATCTCCGCTTTGTACTTGAGGGCGTAGTTCGTCTCGTATTCCACGATCGGCATTCTCAATTCCATGCTCCGGATGACGCATTTCGCTGCTTCGGGTAATGTGTTGGCTATCGGCGTGCCGTCGACGTTCAAGTTGGTGTATCGCATCAGTGCGTCGTTGTCGTTGGCCGCTCTTCGAAAGGTGACGCGCAGTCCTCCCTTCCACATGATCTCCTTGTAGTCGGAGAAGAATCCCGGCAGCAGACGCATGGGAAAGAGCACCGTGTGACTTCTCGTCGATATTTTGGTTCCCGCTTCGAACCCCCCGGCCTGATAGTATGCCGCGTCTGTTTTGGATAATTTCAATGTTCCCACTGCCGTCGACGTGATGCCAGGATAATCGATTCTGTCGATGACGGTACCGTGTTTCCTCACCTCCACCTGCGAGAAGAGGTGAGGCACGAAGTTGTCCACGAGTTTCAAATTGGCATTGGGCGGAAAGGCTTCTCCGCTTTCTTTCTTCACCACGTCGAATTGAAGGCAGAGGTCCGCTCTGTGAGGATGAACGAACCCGTCCCCTACGTCCACGTCGTATTCGATCTCCCTGTTCGCTTCGTTGAGATTGGCGAACGTGCGACGGTTGGGAGGGAAAGATTGCAATTCGTAACTTTCGATTTGCTCCATTTTCACTATGCGTGTTATTTATTATACGCTGATCTCCACGATGGCAGTGGTCGTTGCACCTGCGAAATCCACCACCTCTCCTTTCTCGTTCGTCACCACCAACTCTATGTCGTCTATGCGGTTGCGACATACTGGAAAATAGATCGGCGAAGAGGGCGTGTAGATGATCGGTTCCATGAACTCGGAACTTGGTTTGAACGTGGCTATGATTCCCGTCTGCTTGTGACTTCCTAACAATCCGTCCGAAGATTTCGTGATCATTCCTTCCGCCACGTTACAGTGTACGTTCAGAGTCTCTATGGCCAAGAATTTAGGAATGTTGGTTGCCACGTGCTTGATGCCAGCTTCGAGTTTGATGTCGTTCTCGAAACCTAAAAGTTCTCCCATGGTGCCCAGGTCCACGGTCTCCGTCGCGGATAGGATTTCCACTCTGTGGGTGACCGAATTTTGAGAAAGGTACGTGCCTTTGGGTAACTGAGCTTGCAAAGTGGAAAGATTGTATTGGCCTGGCGTGACGACGATGTTTTCGCTTCCGACGCTAATTTTGTTGTTGTGATGCGTGACGTTAGGTATGAGGTACATGCTGTAGAATGCACGCAGAGCCACGGATTTAGGATAGACGATGTCGTCGTGCAGCGTAAGTTTCAAGATCGAAGATTCGCTCGTGAGATGGAACACCCCCATTGTCGTGATGCTGTTTCAGGTTCCACAGTGCTTTCTGGAAATCTTCGATCGTGGGGTTATTAATTTTAGAGAGAAACGCGAGCACGGAGAGGCAGAGATGACCGCAGTTCACGTCTCCGAAATCTTGAATGCGTTCGTCGTTGTAGTATATAGAGGTTTTGTTCGTTTTCAGATAATGGACTAAATTTGTAGGTGGAACACCTCCGAATGAATCAAAAACGAATGCTTTGTTACTGTCGTTTTTGTGGTAACATATCCAATGCGTGCCTGGATTTTCTTGATTGTCCAAGTTGACTACTCCACATTCTCTTCTTTTGACGGTTGAAGGTAACGAGTCGGACATGAAAACTCCTCTGAAGTGTTTGATTCGTAACGGTTCGATCAGAGATTCAATGTCTCGGTTGGTGAGTGCTGCTGTTTCTTTTTTTTAAACTTTCTCATCACGCCCTTCCCCCCTTTCTTCTCCATGGCCAGGTTGTGACGTTTCTGTTCTTCCAACTCGGCCTTGTTCTTCTTCGAGTCGATGACGGTTTTCGCGATGGCGGCACTTCCGCCGGCCAAACTTCCAACGGCCCCCAATGCTGCCAGGATGGCTGGGATGCTGAATATGAAACCTCCGATCTTTTGCTGTTTCCGCGAACGCTGCAATCTTTTCAATTGAGATGTGCTGAGCAGTAATTTCATTCCGTGTCCTTTCGACAAGCAAGAACGTTTCTTCTCGCGCTGTTTCTTGGTGAGTAACCCATCGAGGGCACCTAGATTTTTTAGATTCGAATATGGTATCTGGTACACGACACCCTTGGGCTTCATGTTGATGCTCTATGTGTTATTTTTTCACGGTATGTTATTTATATATAAATGTTCTGAGATTTTTTTTCAATGGATGTTATTTTATATATACTCCGCGTAGCCCCGTTACACAAATTCTATTACATGCTTTGTTTTCTTACCAAGAAGTTCCTTTGTCCCCTTGTACACGATACGAGTTTTGTTCTCGATTAAGATAGCTAGCTTCTCGTCGGATAACATGATAGCGTATCGATCTGGTAAAAATAGACTGTATTGTCCGTTGAGCAACAGACGCACCTTGGGACCATACTGGGTAGAAACGATTGAACCGGAAGTTATCGTGTAAGGTTTGTCGACTTCCAATTCCCGAATTTTTACATACTCGACTGACAAATTTAGCATTTGTTTTAATGCTTGGAGGTCACTCATTTTTTCAGTTGTCATATCGAAGGAGAGAAATTTTCAGTGTGTGTGTTAGAGAAATTTAATTTTTTTTTCACGATGTGTGTTATTTATATATACCGAAGATTATTTTTTTTTCACGATGTGTGTTATTTATATATATTTTTTTTTCACGATTTGTATCGAAGATTTTTTTTAACGGAGGAAGAAAGTTCGTGCTTCGGAGAACGCGATGATGTGCGTGATGATTTCTTCAGTTTTCTGTTTGGACTTACGCCAATCATCAGTATATCGTCTTCTTCCCTGCCTCGCCTCGTGCAGTTCGTCCAACCTCTCGTTCAATTTCTCCCCCGCGGCCGACAGAAGAGTGTCGAGATCACCGCACCTCATTCCACTGATCTCCCGAAGACGGTCCTTGAGAACTATTTCGCATCCCATGTGAAATGCCGGCGTCGTTTTAGCTATGATCACAAGTTTATTAACATCTCCGTTAACTATCTTTTTGAATATTTTAGATAGTAGTTCGTGCGGCAAATCAGTTATGCAAGCCATGTTTATTTTTTACTGTATGTTATTTATATACCCCACCCCAATTTTTGTTTTGTGTTCATGGCGATGGTGGTACCCAGTGCGGCGACCCGTTCACCCAACGATGCGTCTCTGCTCACGAACCTTTCGAAAGCTGCATGTTCCAATTTCTTGTCTGCTTCGTGACGTGCGTCCAGATCCGTCTGCGTGGTGTTGTAGGCAATATCGTGATCTTTGCATGCCGCGTCCAACGGATTCACACCCTTGTCTCCTCTCTCCAATCTTTTCTCGAGTTTGGTACCCGGTCCGCAGTACTGGTAGCCAGGTAAATGCATCTCGAAAGGTAACTTGTTGATGATGTCGTTCACGAGTCCCTTTCCTTCGGCCACGTTCCAGAATCTCGGAGGCAGCGTGTTGATGATTTTGATCAGGTAACCTATGCCCTTGTCGTCGTTCACGATGAAGTTGGAAAGTTTCGTGCTGATCATGTCCACGATGCCAACCTTCTCGTTGTAGAAATTACGATTGCCTGCATTCTCTTCGCCGGCTATCACCAACAATCGGTCCACGAGTTTCCTAACGTCGTCCACCCAAACGAATTCTGTGGGTAACGTGTTGTAGCGTTTGACGCCGCTGCCTGTTTTGACCTGGTTCCAAATCGGTTTGATGAGATTCCTGTACTTCTCGCCACTGCTCGATTTCACCCTATTCTGCGAGGCGTCGTTGTTCTGGTACAAGGCATCCGTCATGATCAGAATTTCCTTGTAACTTTGGTAATCTTCGTCGGTGTAATCTTTCGGCTGCTTTTTGGCGACGAGTTCCCACAGTCCCACCGTACCCGGATACCTGTTCCAACTATCCTTGTCGCCTAAATTGACTTTAATGTCGTTGCCTTCGAAGGTCACCTTCGATTTCCCAATCTTCCACACCACACCGCCGCCTTCGTTGCTTTCCATGCTCGGATACAATCCGAACACTTCATCCTTGTCGAACTTCCCCGTGCTCAGGTAGTCTCGTGCCAAAGGCCCCAACTCGATCTTATCCGAAGACGACGTGCTGCCTATGGCTCGACGTCGTGCCGGTACGTCCTTCAGTTCGAACGGCGTCGAAGGAATGCTCGAAATGGGCGTGGGTACGGTGTAACTTTTAGCTGCGAGTGGTACGAGTTCGTTGATCAAATTTTTATTTTGTTCCGTGACACTTTTAATTTCTTTACCTAGACCGCTAATGGCATCAATCACGGGTTGATCCTGACGTTTCTTCTCTTCGTAGAATCTGCGATTCTCGGATTTCCAACCTTTGAAGCGTTTCGCGAGGTAATCGCGAAGCTTGAGATTTTCGTCTTCGATTTTTCGTTTCGTCATGACGTTATTTATACACGTCGTTTCTCACAACGTTGCAACGTTTAGAAAGTCGTTGATTTTGTTTCTGTATTTTCCGTCGATGGGTTTCCTCGTCATGTCGATCGTCGCGAATCCGAAATCGTCACTGTTCCAGCAAGTAGAGCAGCTGCGTTCCGAAAATTGATTGTAGTTCATGTCTCCGCCTACGTAGTCATCGTACGCGTGCTTGAGGTTGGTGTGATCTTGACGAAACAAACATATGAAATTAGCGTTGTCGCGTACTAACTGTTTTGGAATTTTGGAAAACGTTTGAGCTAGGTAAAAGCAATCCATTTCTTTGTGACGACCTTGCGTGAAAAAGTTGCAAATTTCATTTTGATTTTCCAGGATGACGTCGTCGAACACAACGACTGAATTTTCACGACAATCGTCGAGTGGTTTTATTTCCGAAGCGAACGTTGCAATGTCCAGACCATCGTACACTTTCATCAGTTGCTGGTATTTGGATTGCTCCAAACTTTTCGAGAACACGTACAGGTGCCTGTTCTTCCAATCTAACCAATTCGGTGCGAGGAGAAAATTGTCCACGAGCAGTGTCGTTTTCCCACACCCCGAAGGACCTACGATCAGACAGCGGATGCTGTCGGGAAGCAACTCGCCGTTCTTTTTTTTTCTCGTTTGACTTTCCGGATCCGGTAGACGCTTCACCACGTTCCACGTACTCACAAGATCACTTCGTTCGCGTCGATCCAACTCTTTTCCGGAAGTCCCAGCCATTTGACAAACAGTTTGTCACCTTTCCTACGCAATACTTTCTCGATGAGGTACGTGTCGGGGTGTTTCGTTTTAGAGAGTTCCTCTTCGTAAAATCTTCCTTTCAAAATCTCGCCGCTACTATCTTTTATTATATACGTGTGTCGGTTTCCGGGTAGAACTCGAACCACCGTAAAAAGTTCCGTGCTCCAATTTTTTGTGAATCCCTTCTCGAAGGTGCGTTTGAATTTGCTGATCCTCACCCGGTCTCCAATTTTGTATTTAGCTTTCTTTGTCGTGGGTGTGTACTTTGGACAGTAAACTGTAGAAATTAAACGCTGCTCGTCGGACTTGGTAACGTCAGCTGGCTTCATGCCTATCGTTCTGTGTACCGTATCATTATAGGTGTCGACGAGTTCCGGCAGGATGTCGACCCATTTGTAATTTCCCCGAAGCGTGAATCGTTTCCACATGTGAGTTTTCAAGGTTCGATTGAATCTTTCCACGATGGTGGCTTTGATGTGACTGAAGGTCGAATAATGTCGAATGTCATGTTTTTGAATAAACTTTTGGAATACAGCGTTGTAAAATTCCTTCCCCTTGTCCGTTTCCAGAAACCGTGGTCGTCTGCCGCCGCTTTCGCGAAAAATTGTCTTGAATGCTTCCGTGACGCATGTTCCCGTTTTGGCTTTCAAAGGTAGAGCCCATGCGAATTTCGAAAACGTGTCTATGACGGTGAGGAAGTACTTGTTGCCCTTGTTCAATTTATGTACATTTTTCAAATTGCCGCTGCTCATCTCCACGAGGTCACCTTGCCAGAGGTCGTCGATGCCCTTGGTTACCACAGCCAAACGTTCGTAGTTACGGCGTGCAGGTTTATGCAATTCTTCGACGATGGCTTGCCTAGACATTTTTTTTTAGAGATTACGTTTGAAGAGAAGCACCAGCGTGATGGGATTCAAAGAGGGTGGCACCTCGCTCGTGTTTTGAATGATCAGCTTATCGCCGGCACTCACGTCGAAAACGGTAAGATCTTCGTCTTCGTGTATTTCATATATGTTGCGCGTTTCGTTCCAACGTGCCAGAGGAATGTTTCCTGCTTTCTGGACACCACGATTCGATATCAAAGTCATGGTGGGAACGCTAGCTTTTCTACCGTGAGACCAGTACGAAAATTCGTTTATCTGAATCGTGCCATCGAGGAGAAACTTGTAGTACGGATGATAAGGATGTAACATGTACAGTTTGTTACCTTCGACGAACGTGGAGATTCTCTGTTGATTGGGAACGCTGTTGATTTCGATGGCTTGCAGAGAATGCAGTTTAGCGAATTTAGTGTCGACGCCGAGCAGATTACTGTGAACGTGTCCGAGTTTATTTTCGATGGGCAGCAAATGCTCGACTATGGTATCCGTTACGGCAGACAACGACGGTTTGATTTTCACTTCCACGTTCAACTGCTTGTAGTTTTCGTTGAGTTCTTGCAACTTGGCACCGAAAGAAGCCAGCGTCGATTCCTGCGCGGATTCCACCACTCCGACTTGATCTCTGATGTTGACGACGATGTTCTGAAGGTTCTCGACTTGATTCAATTTCGAGCTCTTCTCGGTAAGATCGTTCACGATGCTTCGCATCTCTGTAAACTGCGTGTGAAGATCGGCGACGCTCTGCGAAGTGGGCAGCGTAGTAGTTGTATTGATGATATTACCATCTCGAGAAAGGATGAGCCCCTCGAGAAAGGATGAGCCCCCCTCCAGCAGATTTGCTTATACTTAAAACAAGCTCAACATGAGCATATGAGCTTTTTGCTCAAGTGTGGAACCCTGTCTAATCCAAGATTTTTGTAAAAATGCCCTCAGGAATTTTCTGAGAAATGATGAGCCTCCTCAGATTGATTTGCTTATACTTAAAACTATGCCAAGTTCTCTTATCATCTTATTGCTTATAGTATGTTTTTCTGTCAAAATCCCAGGAATCTTGAATTGATATAAAGCTCATATCTATTGGGTTCTGAGACCCAGTAGAGTGTGGTGCATGTTTTTTATTGCCCTGTAATCGGGAGGCTCGGGTTTGAATCCTGGTAAAATGTGAAGCCTCCCCTGATGGCAAAATGTTAATATTGTTGTCTTGTAATCAGGAGGCTCGGGTTTGAGTTCTGAGAGATTGAAATATATGTGGCATTCCATATGTGAGATTTTGAGAATAATTATTGCTAGTTGATAGCCCCCAGATCTTAAACCTAGTAAAAAATGTTGTACAACAGAGCAAAATTATTCTCTATTAAGAATCACCAGAGTTTTGTTATTGCTGTTATCTGGGTAAAATATCAGCTCAGCTATGCAGGCAAAATTGGCTGATCAATACAATGGGAGAGAGGCGAACAAACATAATTAATTGTTTCCATGTTCTTTATAATCTTTTGATCAGTCCCATGTTTCGGCCAGCAATAAATTATTGCATGCCAACAGATATAATCTATATTGTGTTTTTTCAGAGAGAAATAACATATTATTCATCATCAAAGAGTAATTGCCTTCTTTCTGTATGCCTGGGAGATTTTATCTGTTGGCTTAACCTGCACTGTGCCTTTTCCGAGGGAAATTACATGTCATTTGTCATGGGACTCAAAGAGAAATTCTTATCTACACTGTGCCCTCTTTTCAGGGACCATCCATCATATTGAGGAAATTCCTAGTATTGGCTTCTTGGATATTGTCATGCAAACTGAATTGCATTTAGGTTTGGTCTTGTCGCAATAATATAAGCCCAAGTCTGTAACTTACAGAATAATTATTGCAATATTTCTGTATTTAAGCTTTTGGCAGATGTGCTGTGTTATTTGGGTAGGTAATATATATAAAAGCTTTTCTGCCACGAGCAGAGGTGCTATAAAATTTGGGTAAGTAATATATTTTCTGACGGCAAAGTGTTGGTATTATTGTTTTATAATCAAAGGGCCTCTGTGTTTGAATCGGCCCTCTAGAATTGTTCTGTGACTCTCTCATTTATTACATCATAAACATATGATTTTTCACCTATGAGAATAACACTACATATCGTGTCATCAGGTAATGCCTCATGGAATTCACAGATAATTTTAATGTTTGTCCTGTCATTCACCACAACTTGTTTCCTTTTTGAAGTGTTGATTACAAACATGGGTCTCTGTGCTTTGAATTCATCTGGTGTGTAATACATGTCAGTATTGCCTGTAGTGACACGCTTGAAGGAAGAAAATGCTTCATATAATTTAAGGAAATCATTCTTGGACATGTCTAAATTATAATTTTCTCTAGGAAAGACCTCATTTCTGCCATTTTTAAGATATATGTTCTTGATGTTGCAGCTATCAAATTTGCTTGAATTTTTTTCCTGATTATTGTGTCTTCCAGTCTGAAACAATACCACCACAAAATCAGGCATGTCATATTGAATACTGGAGAATGAATTTGTAGCATCAAATTCATAATATGTACCAGTTGCGGGCTTCTGTACACATTGATATGTATAAAATTGCAGAGGAACCTGTGGATTTTTTATTATATCAGCTTTGTATTTAAGAGCATAACTGGCCTCATACTCAACAACAGGGATTCTTAACTCCATAGTCTGAATAATGCATTTGCCTTCATCAGGTAAGGTATTAGGCAGAGCTTCTCCTGTGGGATTTATTGCACTGTACCTCATCAAGGCATTATTATCATTTGCAGCTCTTCTAAATGTAATTCTTAAACCACCCTTCCACATAATATCTTTGTAATCTGAGAAGAATCCTGGCAACAGGCGCATCGGGAACAGCACTGTGTGGTTTTTAGATAATATTTTATCACCAGCCTCAAATCCACCTATTTTGTAGTAAGAAGCCTCGGTTTTGGATAATTTTAGTGTGGCCAAAGCTGTGGAGGTAATACCGGGATAATCCACTCTGTTTATAACAACGCCATGCTTTCTGATCTCAATTTCAGAGAACAGATGCGGCACAAAATTGTCTACCAATCTTATATTTGAATTTGCCGGATAATCTGTTCCATCGAGCTTTACAACATCAAATTTGATGTATAGATCTGCTCTGTGGGGGTGTATAAATCCACCCCCTACATCAAGATCAACCTCAATCTCTGTGTTGGGTTGATTTAAATTTGCAAATGTCCTCCTGTTTGGAGGGAATGATTGTAGCTCATAACTCTCAATATTTTCCATTGTATGTATTTTTATTTAAATATTAATCTCTATGATTGCAGTTGTTGTGGCTCCAGCAAAATCAACTAATTCTTCTTTTTCATTAGTGACCATCAATTCAATATAATCTATTCTATTATGGCACACAGGAAAATATAATGTTGGGGATGGATTGTAGATGATTGGCTCCATAAATTCAGAATTAGGTTTGAATGTTGCAATGATGCCAGTTTGTTTGTGAGTGCCTATGCCATTTGATTTGGTGATCATACCCTCAGCCACATTACAGTGAATATTCAGAGTCTCTATGGCTAAGAATTTAGGTATATTCATAGCAGTGTGTTTGATGGCTGCTTCAAGTTTTGTGTTGTTCTCAAAGCCTAACAGCTCTCCTATAGTACCCAGATCCACTGTTTCTGTAGCAGACACAATCTCTACTCTGTGAGTGACAGAATTTTGACTTAACACTACACCTCTGGGTAATTGAGCATTTAGAGTGGACAGATTATACTGCCCTGGAGTGATGACAATTTTTTGATCCCCTACTGCAATTGTGTTGTTGTGGTGTGTAATATTAGGGATCAAGTACATGCCATAAAATGCTCTGAGAGCTATTGTTTTGGGATACACTATGTCATCATGCAATTTGAGTTTCAATATTGAATTTTGGCTGGTGAGATGGAATACCCCCATGATGTTTAAGATACAACAGGGCTTTTTGAAAATCTTCAATTGATGGTTTATTTATTTGAGACATATATCTGAGAACAGATAAACACAAATGTCCACAATTAACATCTTTGAAGTTTTGAACACGGGCATTATTGTAATAAAGATTAGCTGATTTTAGATATTTTATTAAATTTTCAGGAGGAACACCTCCAAATGAATCAAACACAAATGCCTCATTGTTTAAATATTTAAGATAACTAATCCAGTGAGTGCCCTGATTTTTGTACTTATCCAAATTAACAATGCCACACTCTTTGTTGAGTGGTTGTTCTGGTAAAGAATCAGACATGTACACACCTCTAAAATTTTTGATGCCCAGTGGCTTGATTAAAGCTTCAATATCTTGGTTTGTAAGCGGCTCTTGTTTTTTTTAAACTTATTCATGGCTCTCTTAACACCTTTGACTTTTTTCTCCATGGCCAGGTTATGGCGCCTCTGCTCATCTAATTCTGCCCTATTTTTCTTGGCATCTATTACTGTTTTTGCTATGGCAGCTGATCCCCCGGCCAAGCTCCCCACAGCCCCGAGTGCTGCTAAGATGGCAGGGATGGTAAATATGAATCCCCCCACATGTGATTTTTTTCTTGATTGCTGTAATTTTTTTAATTGGGGGGTACTAAGCAACAATTTCATACCATGTCCCTTTACAATACAAGATTTTTTTTTCTTGCGCTGCTTTTTGGTCAAAAGGCTATCAATAGGCCCAAGAGATTTAAGACCTGCATAAGGTATTTGATACATAACACCCTTGGCCTTCATTGTAGGTTTATTATATACATATTCACAACCCCCACCCCAGTTTTTGTTTGGTGTTCATAGCTATGGTGGTCCCCAATGCTGCTATTTTTTCACTCAAAGAAGCATCTTTGCTTACAAATCTGCCAAATGCAGCCTCTTCTAATTTCTTGTCTGCAACATGTCTCTTGTCAAGATCAGAATGTGTGTTGTATGCTATGTCATGGTCTCTACAAGCAGCATCTAGGGGATTAACACCAGGATCACCTCTGTTTAATCTATGGTCCAATTTTGTGCCTGGACCACAATACTGATAGCCTGGAATGTGTAGTTCAAATGGCAGCTTGTTTATAATGTCATTAACCAGCCCCCGGCCCTCAGAAATATTCCAAAATTTGGGGGGTAGAGTATTAATAATTTTTATAAGATATCCAATCCCCTTAGTGTCATTCACTATAAAATTAGACAATTTTGTGCCTATCATGTCCATAATTCCAACCTTTTCATTGTAAAAATTGTGGTTCCCAGCATTTTCCTCCCCAGCTATCACCAATAACCTATCTACAAGTTTCCTGACATCATGAACCCACACAAATTCTTTAGGCAGGGTGTTGTATTGTTTGATTCCACTGCCAGTCTTGATCTGTGACCATATGGGCTTGATTAAATTATTGTATTTTGCCCCACTGCTAGACTTGACTCTTTTTTGTGTGGGATCATTGTTCTGGTATAGAGCATCTGATTTTATTAATATTTCTTTGTAATGTTCATAATCTTGATCTGTATAGCTGCCAGGCCTTTTCCTAGTCATCAGTTCCCACAATCCAGGTGTGCCGGGGTACTTAACAAAAGCACCTTTTTCTCCGAGACGAGATTCTGAATAAACAATCAGATCATCCCCCATAAAAGTTACTCTGAAATTGCCAATTCTATGTATGATACTGCCATCAAGCTCTGTGTCAGCATATAAGCCAAACACCTCATCTTTATTGTCTTTAGGTGTGGTTAAATATTTTTGAGCAAGAGGACCCAATTCAATAGGATCCTGAGTAGCTTCAATTCTTCTAGGAGCAATAGGACTAGGTGTATGAATACTGGAAAGTGGGGTGATTGGATAATCTAATATGTTTCTTGCAGCTACAGGTACAAGCTCTGTGATAAAAATTTTTATTTTGCTCTGTAACAGTTTTGATATTTTTACCTAATTCACTAATAGCATCAATTACAGGCTGTTCTGTTTGTTTGTTTTTTCATAAATTCCTCGGTTCTCTGATTTCCATCCCTTAAATCTTTTTACAAGATAATCTCTTAACTTAAGATCATCAATGATTGGCCTTTTCATGTTTATTTATTTATATTTCAATGTCTAGAAAATTGTTGATTTTATTTCTGTATTTGCCACTATTGGGTGTTCTTGTCATATCAATTGTGACAAACCCATAACTGTCCTGGTTCCAGCACCTGCTGCAAAATTTGGAAAAATCATTGTAGCTCAAGTCCCCACCTACATATTCATCATGTATGTGTTTGAGGTTTGTATGATCTTGATGAAACACACATATAAAATTGCTGTTGTCTCGGTTCAGCTGCTTCGGTATTTTAGAAAAAGTCTGTGCCAGGTAGAAGCAATCAATGTTTTTGTGTCGGCCCTGTGTAAAGAAATTTCTAACCTTGTTTTGATTATCCAGTATAATGTCATCAAACACAACAACAGAATTATCGAGACAGTCATGAAGTGGCTTAACATCTGGTTCAAAAGTGGCTGCTGATATTTTAATTGTTCCAAGCTCTTAGAGAAGACATACAAGTGCCTGTTTTTCCAGTCTAACCAGTTGGGTGCCAATAAAAAATTATCAACCATTAGTGTAGTTTTACCACAAGCAGATGGCCCAACAATAAGACATCTAATATTTTCAGGCAGCAACTTGCCATTTCTCTTAATCTGCTGTTCAGGTTCTGGCAGCCTTTTTATAACATCCCAGGTGCTCATATTATCACTTTGTCTGCATCGATCCAGCTGTGTTCTGGAAGTCCTAGCCATTTGACAAGTAACTTGTTGCCTTTTCTGCGGATGATTTTTTCTATGAGATATGTGTCAGGCTGTTTAGCTTTGCTGAGCTCTTGTTCATAGAATCGGCCTTTGAGAATTTCTCCTCGGTGGTCTTTTATTATATATGTGTTAAGGGCCCCAGGTTTAATTTGAACCACTGTAAATAATTCAGTGCTCCAGTTTCTTGTAAAGCCTCTTTTGAATAAGTGCTTATATTTGCTGATTCTTACTTGATCACCCACCCTGTATTTGGCCTTTCTTGTTGTTGGCTGGTATCTAGGATAATAAACAGTCCTGATCAATTTTTGCTCATCAGATGAAGTTACTTCAGAGGGTTTCATGTTGATTGTGGAATGGACCGAGTTGTTATATTCATGTAGAAGTTCTGGAAGAATATTAATCCATTTATAATTACCATGGAGGGTAAATTGTTTATACATAAGATTTTTTAGGGTTTTGTTGAATCTCTCTACAATTGAGGCCTTGAGATCACTGTAACTCGAATAATGTTTTATTGACTGGCTTTTAATAAATTGTTGAAACACTGAATTATAAAATTATTTGCCATTATCTGTTTGCAAATAGCGCGGTGATCTTCCACTCTGATTGATGATTGTCCTGAAGGCTTCTGTAACACATTTTCCAGTCTTGGATTTGAGTGGCACAGCCCAGGCAAATTTTGAAAATGTGTCTATTACAGTAAGTAGATACTTGTAGCCCTTGTTGATTTTGTCTAAGTTTTTCAGCTGTCCACTTGCCATTTCAATCAAGTCGCTCTGCCATAAATCATCTATGCCCTTTGTGACTACTGGCAGTCTCTTATAATTATGTCAGGCTTGTCTGTGTAATTCATCAACAATAATTTGTCTAGACATAATATGAAAACAAGAATATTGCAACTATGGGGTGTTCAGCAGCTGATACTGCAGGATTTTCTAAATATAATTTGTCTCCAATATGTATTTTAAATTCCAGAGTGCCATCATCTTCAGTATAGGCTGTTTCTAATGTATTGGGATCTGTAAAATCCTCCAATTCTACACTGGTGATTTTTGCTTTGTTGTCAGCATTTGTTATTGATAAGGTGGGGTAGTGGTGTGCCTGTGGTTGAAGCCAATATTTGATCTTGATTGGTCTCAGTGTGCCCCCAACAAAAAATTGGTAATAAAATTGTGCAGGGGACAGCATATATATTTTGCCACCTGGTGTAAATGGAGAATCATATTCTTTGTTGGGGATGCTGTACAATTCAAGAATTACTGAATGTTTTGGATTCTCGATTATGCCTGTTATTTCTTTTTCTGCTGTGATCAATCTGCTTGTTACAGATTCAAGGTGCTCATTGATGGTCCTAACAACATCATCATGGCCTGGCTTAATTTTTATGTCCACAACAAGTTTCTTGTATTGTTGCACAATCTCTTGAAGCTGGGTGGCAAAAACAGACAGAGCATTTGCTTGATTGGATTCCATGGTCCCTAGCTGTTGCTTGATATTAGCTACAATTTGTTGCAAATTTTCAATAACTGCCAATTTTGAATTTTGAGCAGTAAGATCATGGACCTGTCTTCTGATATCCTCAAACAGGGCATGCAGTTCATTAATATGTTGATTGGTTGGTAGAGTGGCCACTGTCTGAGTGAGTTGTTTGATCTCTGCCTGGATATTCTTGATATCTTCTGATTTCAATATGCGATTCACTGCCCTCTTAATATTTTTAAGTTCCTGTGATGTAGGAAGATTTGATACTGTATTTTGCAAAAATTCAAGTGCCAATTTCACATTGTTTAATTCAGATGCATCAGCCACATTTTGCATAGCATTTTGGAGCAGGGCTATATCTGCCTGAGAGGGTGTGGATTGTTGTAAAATTTCAAGTTTTGTTTGGATATCATCGATCAAGTGATGAAAATGAGATAGCTCAGATTCAGTGTTGAGGTTTTCAAGCTTTGTAATTTGGTGCTGGACACTGACAAGGGTATCTACAATTCCAGGCAGTCGGGATTCTAGTACATTTGCCAAATCACTTTGCACTGCTGCTATTGTACCTTCAAGATGGGTTATGGAACTTTGAATTTTTCCAAAATCTTCATATGTTTCAAGTTGCAGCTTAATATTTGCTACACTCCGAGTTATTGCATTCAAAGCATCAGAAGATGGCAAATTGTTCATAAAATTTTCAAGTGTCTCAATTTTTTCTTTAACCTCGGCTATGGCATTGTTCAGGGGGTCCAGATTAGGTATCTGGAGTGACTGAATCTGTTCTTTTAGAGTGGAAATCACTAGATCAAAATCTTCTTGTGATTTTATGCTTTTGATAATTGTTTGGAGTTGTGTCTGGACATTATTTATCTGCTCTTCCAATTGTTGTTTCAATTGCTCGGAGTTGGTAGCCTGGCTCTTAAATTTGGCTTGAAGAGCTGCTACAGCTTCTTCCAAACTTTGAAAATTATCTAATGTTGCCAAATCAGTATATTTCTGAAGCAGCACTTTGAGTTCAGAATCAATTTTAAGAAGAGGGTCCATGCATTGTGATTGTAAATTTGTAATTTCTAACTGAAGACTGGCATTGAGTGTGGTTTGTAAAGCTTGTAAATCACTTCTTAATTTCTTGACTCTGACATCAAGCATCAGAATCTCATCACTGTGATCTTCATGTCTTGTATGGCCAAATATATCATTAGGCATTTTTGTTTTAGTGGTTATTTATTATAGAGTATCTGATTCTTAATTCTATAAAAAAAGGTATAAGCTTATCATATGATCCAGGGACCTCAATATATAAGCAGTCACCAGCAGAAACAGTATATACAGTGCCAGAAATCATGTTTGAGTGCTTAATTCTATAAATATTTCTCCCTACTGAAATTTTAACATCACCCTCAGGGGTTGTAATAAATTGCAATTGCCCACCTACAGGTAGTTGGTAATGATTTAAATTATTGTTAAATATGTACAATATTTTGCCTGTTTCATCATCAACATCTGTAAATATGCTGTTCAGATGAATAATTAACAAGCCACTCAGTTTAGACAGCATATCAGAAGAGGGTTGTGGTGTTGGCAGCTCCATAATAGCCTGTTTTTTGAACCCAAATAAGTTCATAGGCATGTTTATTTATTTCAAATCATGCTCTGTAATTGGGCATTGATTTCCATTTTTCAAATCACAATGCCCCCAAGATAAAGTATGTATGCCACATGATAAAATGCATGTCTTATCATCATGTGGGTCCAGGGCCACTTTTCTTACAATATTTGAAGTCAATAAGTGATCCACACTCTGAATTCTGGATTCTGATGTTTTGATTAAATTCTGGGATTTGATGCAATTTTTATAATCTTCAAATACAAGCTCTTTTTCTACAGTTACTTTGCCAATGCCCTTGGCCTTTTTGGCAGCAACACCACTACATGTTTTAAAAGTGTACATCTTGGCACTTAACCCAGCAAATTCCACAATAACATCACCAAGTGTCTCATCTTTTAACTTGCCAGGCACCTTTTTGTTGTGGGGTTGAATTGTTGTATGTTCACTGGTATCAAAGTATTGAAACAATTCAGGCTGTGACATATCTTGATAAACATCTTCTGTTTTAATATCAAGAATAAAACTATCCGTGTCCATGTACATCAATTTTATATTATCACCATAAAAAGGTTTCAACACATCATAATACAATGTTAACATATGTAATTTGGCCAATTCCAATATCACAGCCCCTACATAAATAGGTTTATCAAACTTAATCTTTGTTTTTTTCATGTTGAAAAGTGCCATGTGCTCATCATAAATTCTTCTATAATTGAAATTAGGTTTTGCAACCAATTTTTTGCTCAGGCTGGGGTCAGTAATTATTTTAACATCGGTATGTTTTCTGACATTTTCAATAGTTTTGCCATACACTGAATTCACCATCAATTTAAACAAGCCCTTATCAAATTGGCTCTTTGCAGATGTTCGAAGCTCTGTATTTGTATCAATGTATGGTTTCAACCATTCTGAGTGCCTGAACCTCAAAACTTTTCCAACTTTGGTCACTTGAACACCATGATTCATCAGGAACTGGAGGTTTTTGTAATATATGACATAGCCTTGTTTCGGCTCCAGAGTCATCATGAGCTTCTTCTGTTTAGAGCCAGGTGAGCACTGAACCTCTGGAATTGGGGGCAGATCAGAAAATTTATTGTGCAAATCATCAGGAATTGTCAGATCAGCCTCTAAGAAGAGGCCATAGTCACTGTCATCAAAATCCTTAAGATCTTCAATATTGAAATTTTCAACCCATTCAAGCCCTGCATATGGCAGTTTTTGCATCATGGCATGACCATAGAGGCTGTTTGCATCTACATACGCTATATAATTTGATGGCCGTGCTGGATCATAATCAGGCATATATTTGTTATTTGCTCTGGCATATCTCTGGGAACATTGCACCATCCCTCCTCTTATACATTTCTCCATAAACAGATACTTATCTTGATCATGGATCAGATCCAAATGCATGTTAGTGTTCAAAAACGTTGCAGACCATGCTAGGCCCGGGGCACTGAAAAAATATATTGGATCCAGTCTATAATTTTGCATAGAAGATTTTCTGAATGCCTGCAATATATCAGCTAAGAGGGTGACATCAAGTTTTAAATATGCATTGTGATAATCACCAAATGTCTGGCAATTTAAATTGTTCCACATCAATTGGGCATGGTGATAATCTTCATCAGTGATTCCAGATCCTCTGATTTTGCTGTAAAACTCTTCTTGTGGTGGCAGGGAACACTCATCAAATTTAGAAAAATCTGTAACATAGTCATATGGATATACACCCTTCCGCCTAATTAATTTCAGGTCCTGATTTGGAAACAAGGCACTTGTGATTTTGAATTGATCATCACATAATTGAGTGGCCAGTGTAGCCAGGCTAGCCGATAAAATTCTGTAAGAATCAAGAAATCTTATGTGAATAGGAACACCATTAACTTTAATTATCTTGCTAATAGATATATATTTCTCATCATTTTCAGCTAAAATATTTAAATTCTGCTTGTCAAACCCCTCGTATCTGATCAGATGATGGAAATCATAATTGGATGCACCATGGCAAAATATGGGGACAAATTTTGGTCTCTTGATCTGAATATTGCAGCTATTACACAGGGCCATTAAGAATTTACCATCTGTATGAGAATGGTGTTTCACCTTGATATTTGTATCTGAAAATTCAGAATCACATACCGGGCATTTTTCTGCATTGTTGAAATCCTCAATCTGTTTCTCTGTTAAAGGCAACATAGGTTTTGATTTTAATAAGATGTTAGATGCTATGTCATGGCACTCATTTTCTATTCTATGTGCAAATATTTTGATGGCATCTGGTCCCATGTATAAGTGTGGCTCACTAGCTACACCATCCCGTATAACTATATAACAAAAACTGGAAGGTTCATGTAGCTGGTATGGTGTAATTGCAGATTCTTCAGGATCTGGATTGCAGAATGCAAGAGGTTTGAGGTTTGATTCAAAATCACAGACAATATATGCTGGGTGTTCCGACAGGGCTTCAAACTTTTTGAATTTGCAATTTTCACTTGGATTGGGCATCACCATATGAACAGGTTTATGGTTGCCACAGTATTTCAGATGCTCAATTAACTTGTTTTTTGCAATTTCTGCATTTTCTTCCCGAACCCCATTCACCATTTTTTGATCATCAAATACACATAAACATCTTCTGCACAACTTAAATATTCTATTAGATTTGTCTAGTTGTGTTCTCACTAAAGCTTGAAGATTATGTATCAGAGTGTAATGATATGTGCCATCCCCTTCAATTAAGAGCATATCAATCGGAACAGCAGAATCATCATCAATTGTACTGATTCTGAGAGGTGCTATCAAGCAATTGCCAGTGGAACAAATAAATATATTAATAGATAATTGTTTGCCATTGATATGCCTGGCCCTTTTTTCAAATTTATCAATATTCTGAACAGACATTGGATATTCTAAACCCTCCATTGCATCGTCAAAAATATGTTCATATTGTTTATAATAACTTATTCTCTGAGGATTCCTTGAAACTGGAAACAAAGCAGCTAAAATACACCACAAAAAGCATTTCTGGTCGGTATTTTCTATGTTAACCACGGCTTGTTTGTTTTTAATATTGGCAGGTAATGGCAAATATGTAGATCCTTGTAATGGGCTGAATTCAGATATATTAACATATAACTTGTGTGGAGAGCCACATAGGCTCCATCCAGATTCTTTTGCCGCAAATTCAGAGTGTTTAATGTTCAGTTGATCCATCAAACTGCTTATTATTTTGTCTGAATTTGTATTTGAATATACCGGTACAGTTTCTGTTATGTGGGGCTGTGTAAATTTTGTGCCGTTTGGTTTCTTATATTGTGCACACAATTTGAGGGAGAGCTTATAAGAGCCATTTTGTGCATTTAGAATTGCCTGCACATTAGGTTTTACACTGTTCAAAAAATTCTTAATATCACATCTTGGCTCTGATACAAAACGGTGATCCCTTAATTGGCCGTTAAAACTGCTACGGATAGGTGGTGTATAGCGTGGCTGTTTTGCAGGTCCAGCATTAACAGGTGCTTCATGCTTTCTTTTCAGACCAGATGTGGATGGTTGCGGGGGCAATATTGATGACTGTGCAGAGCAAGTATCTTTATGTTTATATGTGAAATATTCCATGTTATATTTTCTATGGCATTTGGGGCATATTTTTGTGGGAGTTCTGCATTTGTCTGGGTTACAAATCTTTTGGTGTCTGGCCCAATTGGGGCTGGATATATTCTTATTACACTGATTGCAATATTTTTGATTCGGCATTTTTGTTGTTGTTTATTATATACAATTTCCTGGGCTTCAATTCAAAACTCTATGCTGGATAAAAAATATCAGTTGGGTTCAGCACTGTGCTTTGTGTGTGTGTGTATGTGTGTATGTGTGTTAATATTTTTGGCTTTGGTATTTATATAAAATTTCCTGGGTTTTAAATCTAATCTCTATGCTTATCTTATGACAGGTTGTAAAGCCAATAGCCTACAAGTGGAAAAAAGAATAAATATTCATTCACACTGACTTAGCACAAATGCTTGCACGGACATGTATGTTTAGAATGGCAATAACTTTGTTATGTATTGATTTTTGTATAACAAGCTGGGATAGATATATGCCTGACTCTAAATATGAGTGGATTACAACAAACAAGCTAGATGTAACAAATATTAGGCAAAATATTGTTCAATATATATTTAATATTCATATTAAATCAAACAGGCCTATAAATATGAGAAGCACTGTAACAACACATCTGTTCTCCTCAACCACTCTCACAATACTGGCTGATGCAATACTCGGGAATTTCTGTAAGTACTGGCGCTGAGGAGAAACATGCAAAACAAAAATCAATACTACCGTCTCGGGAATTGTACACACTAACACAGAGGGGAATTACTTGAAACATGCAAACATATAATATAAGAAATAAGAGAGTCACGGAGCAATTCTAGAGGGGCTCTGCATATTTCATTGTTTTAATATTAGATAAGCAAATTGAACCTGGTTTCCAATTAAACTTAAACCAGAAGTAAATATGTGCGAGTAGGTATGGGTTTTTGCTTAATTTCAGGTGTAGCCAAAAAAATATCAATTTTTGACAAGTTTATGGACAAAAATCTGTCTGATGCAACTTTTGTAAGTATAAGCAAATCAATCTGAGGAGGCTCATCATTTCTCAGAAAATTCCTGAGGGCATTTTTACAAAAATCTTGGATTAGACAGGGTTCCACACTTGAGCAAAAAGCTCATATGCTCATGTTGAGCTTGTTTTAAGTATAAGCAAATCTGCTGGAGGGGGGCTCATCCTTTCTCGAGGGGCTCATCCTTTCTCGAGATGGTAATATCATCAATACAACTACTCAGCGTCGACACCAGCGAACTGATTTCGTCTCGAATCTGTTCCACGTTCGCCGTTTCCGTTTCCAGTCGTTTCAGCATACGTGATATGTTCCTTTTCAAAGCGTGCAATTCTTTGGAGGTGGGGAGATTGGCCACCCTACTCTCGAGATCGCTCAAAGAAATTTTGATGTCGCTCGATTCGGACAGTGCCGTCACCGCCATTTTCAATTTTTCCAAATCTTCGCTCGAAGGCACGCTCGTCCGTAACGATTCCAAGTCACCCTGTATGTTGTCCAGTACGTGATGAAAATGAGCGAGATTGGATTCGACGTTCAAATTTTCTAAATATTCGATCTTCTGCTGAACCGTGCTCAACGCGTCTTGAATGCTCGTCAACGCTCTCGCTTCAGCGTGAATATTTTTAATTTATTCGTTGATCAATTCCAAGGATGCCTGAAGCGTAGCGATGGTGGTTTGAATGTGTTCGAAATCTTGATAGGCCTCCAATTGAATTTTTATGTTCGCGACGCTTTTACCGATGACCTGCAGTTCGTTCGACGATGGTAGGTTCGTCATGGTATCTTCCAAAGTCTGTAACTTGGATTTAATTTCTTCCAACGTGCCGGTGAATTCTTCTTGTAATTTGGAAACGACGACGTGCAAGCGTTCTACATCAATATCGTTCACCACGGTTTGAAGTTCGGAGAAATTCTTTTCGATTGCGGAAGTTCGTTCTTCGATTTCGAGTTTCAATTCTTCCAAATCTTAATTTTTCGATTGAAATTGCTGTAATTTGGCCAAATCATTTTGAAGCGAATCCACGCTCAACTGAATATTTTGAACGCTGTCGTAAGAAGGTACGTCGACATAATTTTTTATGAGCGTTTTCAGTTCGGAATCGATTTTCAGAATGGGGTCGAGACATTGCGTTTGGAGCGTAGCGATTTCCGACTCTAAACTTTTGTTTAAGGTCTCCTGCAAAGCGATCAAATCGGTCCTCAACTTCTTAACACGAACGTCCAACATGAGAATCTCTTCTGCGTGGTCCACACGCTTGGTGTTGCCGAAAATGTCGTTAGGCATTTTTGGTTAACGGTTATTTATAATAGGATAGACGATTCGTAATTCTACGAAGAGAGGAACGAGTTTGTCGTAATCTCCGAGGAGTTTCATGTAAAGGTAATCTCCTGGAGAAACATCGTATGCCATGTTAGAAAGCATTTTGTCGTGCTTGATTCGAAAAATGTTCTTGCCGGTAGATATTTTAATTTCGCCTACGTTCTCCGGATTCACGGTGATCCAAAGTTTCCCGTCGATCGGAATTTCGTAGAAATGTAAATTGTTATTAAAAACATAAAACATCTTGCCCACGTCCTCATCCAATTTCGTCCAAATGCTGTTGAGGTGAATGATCAACAGACCGTTGAGTTTAGTTAACACGGAAGGTAGAAATTCATGATCTGTCGTCGTGCGGTGTACAGTCTCCATTGTTTGCTTTCGGAAACCAAAGAGATTCATGTTGGTTATTTAAGAAAAAATTGAGATCGTATCTAATATAAATAACACCACAAAAAAATGTGCAATTTTTAGTAACTTCATCTTTTTTTTTCTTAGCAAAAAATGGAGAAGAAGGAAGCGAAACGTGCATGCAACCAATGTGGGAAATATATATCCATTTCTCACTTGAGAAGACATCGGAAGAATGTGCATGGCGAAGGATCAAGTAAGAGAAAGCTCGATGATGACGATCAAGCGCCACGAAAGAAGCAGAAGAGTGGCGGCGAAAGTATTCGAAATATTTTAACCGAGGAGACTTTCCGATCTGAAGAAACATCTGATCTAAACAACTTTTTTCGCTCGGTCAAAAGCAAGTTAATTTCGTCTATCACCGAAGCTTTGTTGCAATGCTCGTTGAAAATCCACCTCATCGTTTCCGTCATTTACGAAAACGCGAAAAAAGAGCGAGAAACTTTCCATCGTTACACCGGTGTAAAGAGTCTCCACGCCGCCGACGTCGATGAGGTGGATGCCATTTGCAACCAGATGTTTGACGCTTTGTTGAACAAGCACGAGACTTTCCAAAAACGTGGATCGGGTTGGACACTTTGCGGTTCGCCTCACACTTTAACTTTGAAGGTGGCACGATACAACCCGATGGGAGCATCCAGCTACATCAATTTGCCTCGGGAAATAGCCGATAAGAAAGCCATAATCAACATACAAAATGAGGATTACAGATGCTTTTTGTGGTGCATCATTGCCGATCATCACCCAGCCAATAATAACAAACATCGTTTATACCACTACAACAAGCCAGAATATCTGTCAGAATTTGAAAAACCTATGGCTGGCATTAATTACCCTGTAAATCTACGAGACATTAGTAAATTTGAGGCACAGTACAAGACAGATAAAAACGAAAGTATAGCCGTACACATCTTCGGATTAGACAAAAACAAGACCATCTACGTTCTCAGACACAGCAACATTAAAAGTAATCATGTCATCAGATTACTCCTGATCGAAGATGATGATAATTATCATTACTGTCTAATTCAGAATCTTCCAAAATTAATAAAAAGTCAAATTACCACAGATCACCATAAAATTCGAGTATGCGACAGATGCCTGAGTATATTCTACGGTCGAGGAAAAAAGAATGCTGATGAAGAACTCCGAGATCATCATGAAATGTGTAGTAAACATCCGGCTACGGCTATCAAAATGCCCTCTCGAGACATGACATTTTCCAACTACAAGGCATTACTCTGGCATCCCGTGGTGATATGCGCCGACTTTGAAAGTTTGCAACTTCCACTCGCCATATGCGAACCGAATCCCAGCGTATCGAGCACCACCGAAATTCTACATCACGAAGCCTGCGCTTTTGGATTGATGGTCAACAACGCAGGCAATGTTATTTTACATCGTGCCAATGATGCTCCACAAAAATTCGTTCAAACCTTGAAACAGATGGCCATACAATTCGCCACTCTACTAAGAGAAGACAAAGCAATGGAGCCTCTTACCCAGGAAGAGAAGGAAGCATATGACCTTGCCTCTCAGTGTGGTGTGTGCGAAAGTAACTTCACCCTCGAAAATGTCAAAGTTCGCCACCACAATCATCACACCGGAAAATATGTGGCACCCCTGTGTAACAACTGTAATCTACAAATCAAGAAACCGAATTTTATTCCTGTATTCATTCACAATTTGGAGGGCTACGATGCCAAAATCTTCATAAAGGAGATGGGATGCGACGCTCAACCCATTAGCGTCATAGCTCGCACCAACGAGAAATTCATTTCATTCAGCAAAAAGGTGGACGTTGGAAATAGCAATCACGTAGAAATTCGCTTCTTGGACTCCTACAACTTTCTGTCTTCGAGTTTGGCGACACTCGCGTCTCAACTCACCGACGATGATTTGGTCGCCACCAGGAAATGTTTCGGCGACCAACATTTAGCGCTGTTGAGACGCAAGGGTGTTTACCCGTACGAATACATGACGGATGCTTCCAAATTCTCAGAAACATCGTTACCACCGAGAGAAGCATTCTACAGTCGTCTTAGCGACACCTGTTGGACCGAAGAGGACTACCATCATGCTCACCTCGTCTGGTCTACATTCTCTTGTCAAACCATGGCCGACTATCACGATCTGTATCTGAAGCTGGATGTCACGCTATTGAGCGATCGTTTTCATCTCCATCGCTCGAGAGGAATGGCAGCATATGGTTTGGACCCCGCTTTCAGTTACACCACACCGGGTTATTCTTGGCAGGCGATGTTAAAATCCACGAAGGTGAAGATAGAACTCATCAAAGACATCAATCAACTTTTGTTTGTCGAAGAGGCAAAACGTGGTGGAATCGTCCAGTGTCCCCTTCGATACGTCAAGGCCAATAATTTATATGTTGCTGATTTTGATGCAGGGAAACCGACAAACTTCTTGGCATACTGGGACATGAACAACCTGTATGGTTATGCCATGTCCGAGACTCTGCCCATCGGAGAATACGAGTGGATGAGCGAGCAGGAACTTCAAGATTGTTTGGAATGGAGCGAAGATCATGAAAATGGATGTTTCCTGAAAGTAGATTTGGAATATCCTGCATCGCTTCATCGAGAACACCATGGATTTGCGATGGCACCTGTGATGGAATCGGCTCCGGAGAAGAAGCTGATGCTCACCTTCAAGAGCAAAAAAAATTACGTGGTGCATTATCGTCTCCTACAATTCTACCTCCAGCATGGATTGGTTTTGAAGCGCGTGCACTCGGGATTGAAGTTTAGACAGACCAGGTGGCTAGCACCCTATATCGACGGCAACACTCAACGTCGAGCATCAGCTTCTTCTTCCGCAGACAAAAACCTATACAAATTAATGAACAACAGCATCTACGGCAAGAGCATGGAAGATGCGAGGAAAAGAAGAAATATCAACTTGGTCTCCGACCCGAAGAAAATAAACAAGTTCGTCGCTCAGCCCACGTACAAGAACTTCACGATACTGAGCGACACGTTGGTATTGATCGAACGTGCTCTCCGCCACATAACATTCAACAAACCAATCGCCGTGGGAGTCGCGATCCTCGAGTTGTCGAAGCTGGCCATGTACAAGTTTCACTACGACATCATGAAACCACGCTATGGAGAGGCGATCGAGGTGGCGTACACCGACACGGACAGCTTCGTGTACAACATCCACACCGATGATCTATACGAAGATCTGAAAAACATGAGCCAGCATTTCGATTTCTCCAATTATCCGAAAGATCACGCTCTCTTCGACGACACCCAGAAAATGACGATCGGGAAGATGAAGGATGAAGTCAACGGCCGCATCATCACAGAGTTTTCGGGTCTGCGAGCGAAAATGTACGCCGTGAAAATCCAGGACGAGACCGAAATAAAGAAGGCAAAGGGGGTGGGGCGTTCGAGCACAAAGAAACTAACCGTAGAAGATTATAAGTCCTGCTTATTCGACAAAAGCAAGCAACGCATGACCGAACATCAGATCACGAGCACCATCGACCAGTTGCGCACATCCACGATCAACAAAGTGGCGCTTGATCCCCACGACACCAAATTGAGGCTACTGGACTGCAACATCCACACCCGAGAATGGGGATGCCATGACGAGGAAGAAATCTGCTCGCACCATTAGACTTTCGCATCAAAAAAGTACGTATTATTTCTCGCACCACTTTTTTTTTTTTAAAAAAAAACAATCATTCAGACTAATTTTTGCATTCACACATTTTTTTTATATTTTTCTATCATATTATGTACACTATTTGAGTATATTTTTTTTATTTTTTTCAGATGGTGCACCCCCACGGAAACTTTTTTTAGTTCTTACACATTCCATTCTTAACCAAAATTTTTTCTTCTCTTCAATCATAAAACACACACATTACACACGGAGGTTCTCTGTAGGGGGTCATGGGGGGGTTAAAAAAACAACAACATGAAACTCTACAGAGGCATGGCTTTGTTAGCCGTGGCCATTAGAACTGTGTTGGGCACCACGCACCCCTGGCGGGATATTTTCTTTTTTTGAGGGGCCAGGGATTTCCTTAACAAAAATAAATTTTGATTATCACACACACACACACTGTAGAAGATCGCACCTGAGAGTTTTAAAAAACAAGAAACATCATAGCAGATTACGCTGAGAGGAAGGTCGTGGTAGATTACACTGAGGGATCTTACAGTAAAAAGAGACAGCCTTATAGGAAAGTCATTTCAAAAGTAGGTCAAAGAGGTGAGAGCAAAATTTGCAGGAGGTAAAAAAATAGCCTAAAAAGTGATGCCAGAGCTTTTTTCTGTCCACTTTTCTCTCATTGCAGGTTAGTTTTAATCCGTAAAACGTCGTAAAAACGGATTACGCTGAGAGCAGAAGCCCATTAGCAGATCGTAGTAGATTACACTGTGGGAGCTTACACTAAAAGGAGACAGTCTTATAGGAAAATATCGTAAGTCATTTCAAAAGTAGGTCAAAAGGCGAGGTAGCATAAGAGCAAGATTTGCGGAAGGTAAAAAATAGCTTAAAAAGTGATGCCAGAGCTTTTTTCTATCCATTTTTCTCTTATTGTAGGTTAGTTTAGTGCGTAAAACGTCGTAAAATAAAAAGTAGGTTAAAGAGCCCTTCCAGAACATAGTAGATTACACTGAGGGACCTTACAGGAAAACATCGTAAGGGGGGACAGCCTTATAGGAAAATGTCGTAAGTCATTTCAAAAGTAGGTCAATGGGCATTGCTAGAACGTGCGCCTTACAGGAAAACATCGTAAGAGGAGACAGCCTTATAGGAAAATGTCGTAAGTCATTTCAAAAGTAGGTCAAAGGTACGCCTTACGGGAAAACATCGTAAGGGAGGACAGCCTTATAGGAAAATGTCGTAAGTCATTTCAAAAGTAGGTCAAAAGGCGAGGTAGCATAAGAGCAAGATTTGGAGAAGGTAAAAAAAATAGCTTAAAAAGTGATGCCAGAGCTTTTTCTGTCCTCTTTTCTCTCATTGTAGGTTAGTTTAGTGCGTAAAACGTCGTAAAATAAAAAGTAGGTCAAAGGGCCGTTCCAGAACGAAGCGTTCATACTACTTACATAGTAGTATACATTTTAAAAATATTTCAGTGAATTGAATACGTTGCCACAAATATTTAAAATACTATTACTAATTTGTATAATAAATTTTCAACTTCTGCTCTATAGAATCCTTAAAAATATCACCAGTATTTTTTTTTCATATAATCAAAAGAACATCACGTTATGAATCTCCTGCCTGTGATTGCAGAGTAATCAAACAAACGCCAAATTATCTATTGTTCCATTGCCCGTTAAGGAACAAACACAGACACGCCCTATTTAACAGACTACACAGAGCCAAGATACCATTTCCTGTATCCATACCCTCCCTGTTATCGTCTCCCTCCCCTCGTACAATGTGGATATTATATAGTTTTACCCGTCAGAGTGGTATTTAATTTTAAAATTTGTGTGTATATGCAAGTTTGTGATCAGTGTTACAGTTCAGTGAAGTGAAGTATAGTTTTACGATATTTACACGACCACAACTACTACTACGAATTCGATTCTATGATACTCCTCCACAATTCCCAGTGTTCTACACCTTAGATCCTTGACCAAGACTGCCACATACCCGGCGGTGAGGGTCACGAAGAAGAAGAAGAATTACAAACGCTGTCTTGACTTTTTTATATTGTTTAATCAGCACTATAGTAACATCTGGTAACTACTGTTATTTGTGATCTGATTTTCTACAGCATTCTCAGTCTTCAGTCCTCAGTAAAACATTAAAAATGCTTTCGTGTGCAATAGTAGGATGCAAAAATTACAGTGGCAAAACAAAAGGCATTATACAGGGTGGCTCAATAAGTCTCTTAACACCCCCAGTACAAGGCCACTGCGGCATGGAACGTGAAAATGGCGATGATCAATCGTTACCTGGCCAAGGGGGAACCACATAGATGTCACCCGTATGGTCGGAAGCCATCTTGAAATCAACTTCAGAAATTTAGATGGAAAGGGGTCGTGCGATAGGCTATATCAAAATGCGCTAGAATTTCACCAGGAAAACAACTGTGAAAACAACTCGTCCTCACCAAGGTGCTGCTGCAGCTGTATCTTATACGGATGCCAGTGGTGGTCACGTACACTTCGCAACATCTTATTTGACCGCCCTGAAAAATTTCAAAGTCCGGAAAGTAGTGTAAAAGGCCATACAACCAGGACGAGAAAGTATGAACCCCCCTCAGGCAGATTTGTCTACACTTAAAACTAGCTCAACATGCCCATATGAGCTTTTTGCTCAAGTGTGGAACCCTGTCTAATCCAAGATTTTTGTAAAAATGTCCTCGGGAATTTCCTGTGAAAGTATGACCCCCCTCAGATTGATTTGCCTACACTTATAAAAGGCACTTCTGTGAGATTGTTGTCCATAAATTTGTTAAAAATATGCCCCTCTTGATATTTTTTTTGGAGACACTTAAAACTAACCCAAACGTATTAACACACACACACACACACACACACACCTACACACACACATATTTACTTCCGGTCCACTTCCGGTCTACTTCCGGTGCACTTCCGGTGCACTTCCGGTGCACTTCCGGTCCACTTCCGGTCCACTTCCGGTTTGCCTACTTCCGGTCCACTTGTGGCCTATTTCTGAGCACAGCTCTGTTAGAGATAGGGATATTATATAAATTTAAAAATTATTTCATTCTTCACAAACAAATCTCATCTAACAATTCCATAACAGTTCCATGCTCAGCTCTGTGTCTGTGTGAGGCAAGCACAGCTCTGTTAGAGATAGGGATATTGAGTATTGAAACATCTAGAAATTATTTCATTCTTCTCAAGCTCAGCTCTGTGTCTGTGTGGGGATTTGTACCTAATAACATCAAAACAACACAGCTCTGTTAGAGACAGAATATTCAATTCCATATCTATAACATCTCTGTGTAATTCCATAACAGTTCCATGCTCAGCTCTGTGTCTATGTAGAGCAAAACAGCACAGCTCTGTTAGAGATAGGTATATTATATAATTTAAAACTTATTTCATTCTTCACAAACAAATCTCATCTAACAAATCCATAACAGTTCCATGCTCAGCTCTGTGTCTGTGTGAGGCAAGCACAGCTCTGTTAGAGATAGGGATATTAAGTATAAATTTAAAAATTATTTCATTCTTCACAAACAAATCTCATCTAACAATTCCATAACAGTTCCATGCTCAGCTCTGTGTCTGTGTGAGGCAAGCACAGCTCTGTAGGAATATTAAGTATAGATTTAAAAATTATTTTATTCTTCACAACTAACAATTCTATAACAGTTCCATGCTCAGCTCTGTGTCTGTGTGGGATTTGTACAGCAACATAGCTTTGTTAGAGACAGAGTAGATGGGTATAAATATTATTTCATTCAATTCTTCACATGTATATCCATAACATCTCTGTGTCTGTGTGTCAGTACAGCACAGCTCTGTTAGATATTGAGTATAGATCTATTGGAAATTATTTCATTCTTCACAAACAAATCTCATCTAACAATTCCATGCTCAGCTCTGTGTCTGTGTGGGGATTTGTACCTAATAACATCAGTACAGCACAGCTCTGTTAGAGCTATAACATCTTGTGTAATTCCATAACAGTTCCATGCTCAGCTCTGTGTCTGTGTGGGATTTGTACAGCAACATAGCTTTGTTAGAGACAGAGTAGATGGGTATAAATATTATTTCATTCAATTCTTCACCTCTATATCCATAACAGCTCTGTTAGAGATAGGGATATTAAGTATAAATTTAAAAATTCACAAACAAATCTCATCTAACAATTCCATAACAGTTCTATGCTCAGCTCTGTGTCTGTGTGAGGCAAGCACAGCTCTGTTAGAGATAGGTATATTATATAGATTTAAAAATTATTTCATTCTTCACAAACAAATCTCATCTAACAATTCCATAACAGTTCCTTGCTCAGCTCTGTGTCTTTGTGGGATTTGTACAGCAACATAGCTTTGTTAGAGATTCATTCAATTCTTCACCTCCATATCCATAAGAGCTCTGTGTTTATAATAGATAGGAATATTGAGTGCATCTAACAATTCCTGCCCATAACAGTTCCATGTTGTAGAAATATCAGCAAGGCTCTGTGTCTGTGAGATTTGAAACCTTGTTCCCAATCAGTTTCAAGCTGTACAGCTCTGTGTCTGTGAGATTTGAAACCTGTTCCTGTACAGCTCTGTGAGAATTTTCATAGTGCCTAATAATATCAGCACAGCTCAGTTAGGATAGCATCTAACAAACATCAAGGATTTGTACCTAATTACAGTAGCACAGGGATAGGGATAATAAGTATAGACTATTGATATAGAAATTATTTTATTCTTCAATCTTATTCATAACAGTTCTATGCTCCTATGTGTCTGAGCAACATCAGTACAGCACAGCTCTGTTAATTAATATATATTGAAACATGTGTCTGTGCGGGGATTTGTACCTAAGTATAGCTATTATTGAGTATAGAATTATTATATCTAGATCCATTTTCTGTGTCTGTGCAGGGATTTGTACTTAATAACATCAGTGCAGCATTGCTCTGTTAGAGTATAGATTTATATTATTATTGAAACATCTCTTCACAAACAATCTCATCTAACAATTCTATAACAGTTCCGCTCAGCTCTGTGTCTGTGCGGGGATAAACATCAGTACAGCACAGCTCTGTTGCTCATCTTTTCAGCTCTGTGTCTGTGCAGGGATTTGTACCTAATAACATCAGTACAGCACAGCTCTGTTAGAGTATAGATTTAATTATATTATTATTGAAACATCTAGAAATTATTCTTCAAACAAATATCATCTAACAATTCCATAACAATTCCATGCTCAGCTCTGTGTCTGTGCAGGGATTTGTACCTAATAACATCAGTACAGCACAGCTCTGTTAGAGTATAGATTTAATTATATTATTATTGAAACATCTAGAAATTATTCTTCCTAACAATTCCATAACAATTCCATGCTCAGCTCTGTGTCTGTGCGGGGATTTGTACCTAATAACATCAGTACAGCACAGCTCTGTTAGAGATAGGGATATTGAGTATAGATTTGATTATTGAAACATCTAGAAATTATTCTTCAAACAAATATCATCTAACAATTCCATAACAATTCCATGCTCAGCTCTGTGTCTGTGCAGGGATTCGTACCTAATAACATCAGTACAGCACAGCTCTGTTAGAGACATTTAATTCTTCACATTTATATCCATAACATCTCTGTGTCTGTGTGTCAGTACAGCACAGCTCTGTTAGAGATAGGGATATTGAGTATATATTTAATTATATTATTATTGAAACATCTAGAAATTATTTCATTCTTCACAAACAAATCTCATCTAACAATTTCATGCTCAGCTCTGTGTCTGTGCGAGGATTTGTACCTAATAACATCAGTACAGCATAGCTCTGTTAGAGGCATTTAATTCTTCACATTTATATCCATAACAGCTCTGTGTCTGTGTGAGGCAAGCACAGCTCTGTTAGACATAGGGATATTGAGTATTGAAACATCTACCTGGAGAAGAGGTAGCGTGCTTGATTCTTACGAGGGAGGTCGTAGGTTTGATTCTCCACCTAGCCAGGATTTTTTTCAGGAGTATATCGTTGGGTGTAAAGTTTATCCACCGGGCTAAGAACTTAACATTGGTCTCTGTATTTCACGAGAGGAAAGGAAATAGTAAGAGAAAGTTATTTCGATGATAGGAGGAAGTCACATGCCACGTGGAATGCGCAGAATCAAGTTACATAGAGCTAAGTCTGTGATGGTGGTTTCGAATATTGCAAAGTTAGTGCGTAAAGTTTGTTATATCTGATACTCGTACTTTCTGTTCAAAGAAGACAAACATTTTAGATACAAAGCAGTGAGGAATGAACGATCATTATGAGGTTTTGAATTTTTTGTTTGTCACTCACTATATAAATACGTATTAGTAGTTTCTTATCGAGTCGGCCTTCGTCGCAATAACAATTTATTTATGTTAATTAGTTTTAATTTACTATTAGTTTTAGACGCATGGTAAGATGGTGGTGAGGGGATTGACAACAGTCATTACGAAGGAACGGACATAAAACTACAAATGTTAGCAATTTGAACTCATTAAACGCTCTCCTTCGTTACGGTACTGCACTACATCACTACTTAACATAACTGTATATCTTTTTTTAGTATATCGAAATCAAATAGTCAATATTTTAGGTGTCAGTGAAGAACAAACAATACATAACTTAAATAACATTACATAATGTTATTATAACATCCTCAATACATATATGTGATTTATGAATTAATCATGATGTGTGTGTTAACACAACATATGAACAATAACTAAAGAGAAAAGTTTTAACTTTAAATCCTGGAAATCTCCAACTTCTAAGGGGAAATATGCGCAGAAGGGACGTCCCTCAAGTGTGCATCGGATTCATTTATTAAATATTCTAATATCAACGGTATCTGTTCAGCAAACAAAAAAATAGAGAAAAAAGAGGGTGAGATTTGAACCCGCGACCTTTCACGCTTGATGAAAAATAAGGATAGCAGCGCCTAACCAACTGCTCTACGTTAACTTAATGACGTTATACCCTTAAAAACATGTTGACGTTTATGAAGACTCCCACCTTCCTGTGTTTCAAGCACATTTTCTCGACAAGTCCTGCAAAATATATGTTTTTGAGAAGTGTTCGATATTATGCAAGGTATTGTAAATAAAATGTCGCATAAACTCGTCACAAATTTGCTTCTTTCTGCACAAACATGATGGCAATTTCCTCCGGGTGGAGAAAAACTCTATTCAGTGTTTCAAACCCCCCAAATTTCAAGTCGAGCAAGCAGAATCGTAAATATCCTTCAAGGTTCTTTTTCCAAATTATTATTTCTGTTTGATTCTGTATTATAATAGCGGTTTATAGTTTCTAAGTTCATGGAAACTGTTAAATTGAAAACCTCTCACCGCAGCGTTTTTCGTCTAGTGGAAGGACCTGCTCAAAGTTGGCTACTCTCACCTGGAGCTGAAGTGCAATGTTGCTAAGTTTACGATTTTGGGACCTAGAATTCTTTCGGGGCGGTCAAATAAGATGTTGCGAAGTGTACAATCCTTTGAATTGAACCCCTGCTGACACCGCTTTCCAGCGCCAGTCTCCGTGTGCTACGGGTTGGGGATTTTGCAAATGATGCCAACACCGCTACAGCAGTACCACAGATTAATGCAGTACCCTTAACCGTGGCTGTTTTCGGACGTCCACATAGGACACCGGTTGTCTTCCAGGATTGCGGTTATTGAAGTCTGCGGCAATGTCACGCGTACTTCTCTCCCCTGACATCAATATGATGGCAATACGTTCAATCAAACGTGTCACTCTCTAATGCGGGAATCGCCCTTAAATTTAAAGGTAGGTGAAATCAAATGTCACAGTTGTTTTCCTGGTGAAATTCTAGCCCATTTTGAAATGTCGCACGACCCCAGTAGTTATGGGACCGCGTTTGGGCCGATAAATCAATTGATTGGAAAAGATCGATCAAAGATCAATTGATGATGTAGGTGTGTGGGCAAGCAAGTGTGTTTTTTGCGTGATGACGTCATAAAAGGGGCGTGGTTTATTTTGGGTGGATGATTTTGACTGGTGCGTGGGCTGGGTTTTGTTTTGTGTGGATGATTCTGATTGGTTGTTAGGTTGAGGAGGAAAAGTAGTAGATTGTTTTCCGGCGACGGTTGGTTTTCTCGGAATTGGAGTACGTGTTTCCGGTGTTTGAGGAAAGATGGCGTTGATGAGTTTGAAATTCTGGGAATCGTGATACGTGTTTCCGTTGTTTGAGGAGAGATGGCGTTGATGAGTCATTCTTGGGAGGAGATAACTGTTTCTTTCGGAATATGGATTTTCCCTGATTGGCTGAGAGAATTGTGACGTCATAAATTGGGCGTGTTTTCGTTGGAATTGTGATATGTGTTTCCGGTTTTTGAGGTGGCGTTGATGATTTTAAAAATCTGAGAATTGGGAGGGGGAATGAGATAAGAATGTGCGTTTAATTAGGGAGATAGGATGGTAATTGGCGTTGATGAAATTGTGGTGGGGGAAGGAGGAAATTCGGCGACGGCTGGTTACTTGGAATTGTGATTTTGTCGGTCGTTAATTGAAAAGGACGGGAAGGAGTGTGGCGTGTTTGTTGTGGTGGAGATAGGGGTTTCCGATTGTTATGGAATTCTTGGAACGGTTGAGTGATATGTGTGGCGTGTTTGTCGGGCTGGAGATATGGGTTTCCGGCTGTTAATGGTTCTGTGACGGTTGAAGAAGAGAAGGGAAACGGTTGAGCGTAATCTTCTAGGAATTGTACCTGTTTGAAATATGTTTAACGGTAAACGTGATGTTGGATAAAAAAGGTAAAAATAGAAGGGATAAAAGATAATAGGATCTGGTAACGGTTCTTGTGTGGGGAAAGGTTTGTTCGTTTCTTGTAGGTAAGAAATGTGGTGTCTTTTGAAAATAAAGAGGATAAAAAGAGGAATAAGCGAAGATGGGGTTCAATAAGAGAGGAAAATAATATATTCAAAAATATGAATTATTTGTAGGAATATTGAATGGGTTATGTAACACTCAGGGTAAAAAGAATTGGAGGAATATTTACCATTACGGTTATATAAATTTTGGGATAAAAGATAAGATGGATAAATGGGGTGCGACAAGAAAATAATATATGAGGGTTATTCAAAAATGGGTGAATTGCTGTCAATATTATTATATAGTAGTGGAAGTAATTATTGAGGGACATACTACATTTTCAGAAAGGAGTTAAAGTTCAGGGTATACCAAAAATATTGGAAAAGGGTAAGGGTGTTATTGTTTGGATTTAAGATATTGTGTGGTGGCGGAGATTTTTGAAAATGTTATGTGATATTGAGAGGTGTATGGATATTAAACACCACCAAGTTTGAATTTGATGTTTTTCAAAATCTTTCTAAATATAATCCAGATGATATTCCCGTATTTCCATATATGTTTCTTACAAATGGAGAGTATTTTCTTGTGCACACACGATTTCGTGAGAATTATGCAATTCAGTTAAGGTTACAGCTATTTGATATATAAAAGGTGTCCTAATAGGGTTATAATAAATTTCTAAAGAGTCCCTGTTATATCCATATAATGCTACGAAAATTTCCATAATATGTTCCAAACAGGAAACATCTTTTGTACATTCCAATAACACCCAGAAAATGTTAAAAAAGAACAAGTTTCATATCTAAATCGTTTCCAGATAAGATCCAAATGTAGTCTAAAATGTACTTTTTGTATCCACACAATATCCAAAGTACGTACAAAATTGTCTAACTAAAGTATATTGTCTAGATAACGTCCACTTGGTGTACAAAACATTCCAAATATGATCTCGAATTGCCCATAATACATCCAATTTCCGGATATCCCCTGGGTCCTGTCCCAATTACCCTATATGTGCATAAAACTGAAATTAAACAGCAATCGAGCCAAAAATAGACCCCGGTCCCAATGACCCTAAATATGCATGAAGTGAAGGTGGACACATTGGTCAAGATATTCAGCTTCATTATTGAAAGGATAAGAAATGCGTCAGTATTCGGTGATTTTGTAGAAAACAAACAGAGAGCGCAATATGTACACTTCGCGACATCTTATTTGACCTCCCAGAAAGAATTCTAAGTCCCGAAATCGTAAACTTAGCAACATTGCACTTCGGCTCCAGGTAACAGTAGCCAACTTTGAGTAGGTCCTTCCACTAGACGAAAAACGCTGCGGTGAGAGGTTTTCAATTTAACACTTTCCATGAACTTAGAAACTATAAACCGCTATTATAATACAGAATCAAACAGAAATAATAATTTGGAAAAAGAACCTTGAAGGATATTTACGATTCTGCTTGCTCGACTTGAAATCCACGACTTCGATGGATAGATGACGTCGCTGCAAACTTGCGGACAATGAAAATTAAAGGATGGAGGAGAAGAATTGATGATAGATTGGAATGGAGGCTGATTGTGGAGGAGGCCAAGGCCCACCAAGGGCTGTAGAGCCAGAAAGAGAGAGAGAAACACTGAATAGAGTATTTCTCCACCTGGAGGAAATTGCCATCACGTTTGTGCAGGTAGAAGCAAATTTATGAGGATTTTATGCGACATTTTATTTACAATACCTTGCAAAATATCGAACACTTCTCAAAAACATATATTTTACACGACTTGTCGAGAAAATGTGCTTGAAACACAGGAAGGTGGAGTCTTCATAAACGTCAACATGTTTTTAAGGGTATAACGTAATTAAATTAACGTAGAGCAGTTGGTTAGGCGCTGCTATTCTTATCTTTCGTCAAGCGTGAAAGGTTGCTGGTTCAAATCCCACCCACTCCTCTTTCTTTTTTTATTTTTCCTTGTTTGCTGAACAGATACCGTTGATATTAGAATATTTAAAAAATGAACCCGATGCACATTTGAGGGACGTCCCTTCTGCGCATATTTCCCCTTAGAGGTTAGAGATTTCCAGGATTTAAAGTTAAAACTTTCCTTTTTAGTTATTGTTCATATGTTGTGTTAACACACATAATAATAATCCTTAGCGCGACAGCCCATGAAGGTCCTTGGCTTACCTACCGACTGCCGGTCTCCCTCCCACACTTTCCTTCGTCACCTCTAAGCGTGGAGATCTTCAACCAGTATTGGAATAGTCGGGGGGTCGGCCCGACGTATCCCCAGCCGTTATAGTAAGTCGTTTCGACCGGATTACGCTCACTCACTCGGAGCTCCCCAATTTCCTCACGATGGTGGGTTGCCACCGGCCCTATACGTAGGCCGAATAAATTCCGACCAGAGCCGGATTCGAACCTACGCCGTCCCGCAGCGAACGATCTCAAGACGAGTGAACACCTTAAGACTGTATATCATGGAAATGCCTTTTCCGAATTCGCCTTCCTTCTGCCGATAGAGCGCGCACAGCGTTTACACCACCAGATGTTTTGTCCAGGCCCGCTTTCGCGAGGCCCCTCAAGTACACGCCTCCTCCGGTACACGGGCAGTTAGTGATTGACAGGTCGTAAAACCCTTGTCATTTCTTTCCTCAGACATGTCCTAGGTTTTGCTGTTCTGGTCTTCATTGCCAAAAGCTGATCTTACCATTTCGTGTCAAAATTCCAGCCGATAATATAGAGTCCTGCAGCAACAATATGTGGCTTGTAACATACATAATTGTGGAAGCTTCTCTTCAACGAATAAGGAGTCCCAGTAGTCTACTATTTGACCTCCGGGGCGAGGTAGTTAGCACAGCGCACTACGACAGCAGGGGTCCCAGGTTCGAATCCCGAGTAAGACATGGATGTTTATGTTCTGAATGTGAATGTTAAAAAATATGGAACTGAGTAAATACTGATGTATGAGAATAGCAGAGAAAATATGACATCGGACTGCCACGTAGTAAACCCAGGTTCGATTCTCAGTGTGAATGATTTCAAGCAGAAAATTTTCCAACATTATCCTTGCATAAAACCAACTCTGTGAATGTATTTGATCTATTTTTATAAAACTTTCACTGATACACAATATATGCACTAATTTAGTCAAACTTGCATATTTTAATTAATATTAGGTCTAAAGCAAAATATGGCCATTTAATACCATGTGGTCCAAAAAGATAATAATTGAGAAAATGGTCAACTTTTTCTATTTATATAGCCTATATTTTTGTTGTTGTAACCCCTATGCAAGGGTAGTATTTTCCTTTATATGACTTCGTTTAAAAATTGCGGCCCTGTTTGACTTATGATTTGCGGCATTTTTAGCCTTTGTAGACAGTTGCGGTAATTATGATAACTCATCTAAGAAAAATGATAGCTTGGTAAAAAACATTGTTTTCAGCACATTTCAAGCTACATTGTATGTTTCGCATATTTTTTCAACATATTGATTTTGACCAAAATTCAAAGTTTAGGATATTTTTTTGGGAAGTTATGTAATATCAGAGTATTTCGGCTGAATTACTGTTATAGCTCTTTGATCGTTTCTTGATTCTCTTTTTCAAAATTTTGAGCCCAGATGTCTCTGATCGGGGAGCTAAAAAAATTGATATTTACAGCGTAAAGATTACTCTATGACAGGTACCTGTGAAACAAAATTTCCAGATTGATACAGTATGTAACATTGTTATTCGTAAACAGAATTTCCGAGAAAAAAATGTCATATTTACTAGTAAATATAATCATTTTCATATGTACCTGGAAATTAATGTTAATGAAAGTTTTACCAACAAATGTCAATAAAAATGTATGTTCAAAGTGTATAAACAGAGCATATAATTTGTGTGAAAAGAGAAAAACGCGCTGTTTCATGCAACATTGTTATTCGTACAGGTAAGAGTTTCAATCTTCCTCGCATACAGCGCCACCGCTATTCGGGCGATTTCGTGCACTTTGCAACTTCGTAACAAGTTTGAACATGCAGGCGCGCTCCCCGTCAAGCGGAATGCTTGCGTAGGTATTGTTGAAGGCCTATCGTCCATCTATCAGCGTGTTCGAAATGGGCAAGGTGAAGGAACGTAGTTCCGATCTGAAGGATGTTATTATAAATTTGGCTCTTAGAGGTTATTCGTTAAGAAAAATTGGACAAACAGTCAATAAATCAAACTCCACAGTTCAATACATAGTAAACAAATTTAGAGAGGAAGGTTCAACACAAAATGTGCCGAGAAAACCAAAAGAGACAAGGTTGAATAAACGTGATGAACGCTTTATTTTAAAAAGAGTGCGAGAAAACCCCCGACTAAGTGTTCCTCAGTTACGACCGTTAGTAGAAAATGTTGCTGGCAAGATGATGTCCGACTGTCCGACGTGCCTTGTGGAAGCATGGATATCATGGCAGAATACCACGAAAGAGAATGTATGCAAATAAGGTGAATCGCAGGAATAGACTTTCATTCGCGAAAGAGCACATCCACAAGGACCAGGAATTCTTGGATAGTGTCATATGGTCAGACGAGTCCAATATTAATATATACCGGCCAGATGGGATAAATAGGGTCTGGAGAAAATCAAATAAAGACAATGATCACATTAGTAGTATGAAAATGCCGGAGCTGGATCGCCCGGGCGAGTCGTAGCAGTAGTTATGCACCCGCGTTGAAGTCGATAAATCAATTGATTGGAAAAGATCGATCAAAGATCAATTGATGACCAAGCAGTGTGGGCAAGCAAGGGTGTTGGTTTTGAGTGATGACGTCATAAATGGGTGGGGTTTATTTTGTTAGGAGTGATTTGATTGGTGTGACGTCATTTAATGGGTTGTGATTAATTTGTGAGGAGTGTTTTGATTGGTTGTTGGGGGGAGAAGAAAAAGTCGGTGGCGGTTGGGGAATTGATAAGATGGTTTCCTGTTGTTAATGATGAGGTGACGGTTTTCTGGGAATGTTGATATGGGTTGGGGTTTCCTGTTGTTAATGAGGAAGTGACTACGGTTAGTTTTCTGGGAATGATGATAAGGGTTTCCGTTGGGGGGCGTAAATGACTGTTGAAGTTGATAAGAGTTGGCAGTTGAGAAGATAAAGGAGTTGGAAAGGAAATGTGTTGGGATGTTGAAGCGATATGGAGAGATTGTGGAACACGTGTTGGGACATGTCGGGTGTTTCTTGGAATGGGCGTGTAGAAGTTCGTGGGAACGTTGATAAGGTATGACTGTGTGCAGATAAAGAAGTTGGAAAGGAAATGTGTTGGGATGTTGAAGCGATATGGAGAGATTGTGGAACACGTGTTGGGACATGTCGGGTGTTTCTTGGAATGGGCGTGTAGAAGTTCGTGGGAACGTTGATAAGGTATGACTGTGTGCAGGATACGTTAGTAGGCGGTGGAATGGAGAGCGGGCAAAAAGGAAAAAAAGTTTCCGAGAGGCAGCACGTGAATAGAATAAAAAAGTTGTGTTCTCGGAGGAGGTGGAGATTCATAGTATACCGGGAAAAGAGGAGGACCGACGAGGCACGTGGGCGTTGGATGCCTTGCGCGAGAGAATGCGCAGAGAATATCAGGGAATTTGAGGAGGGGTAGGTAGGTATATAAGATGTTTACCGTGTTTCACTTACACAGTTCGGCAGACTGTACGCTATCAGGTAGTAATCATCTCCGATTTTGCTGACACTTCTTCCTGGACACCCTTGCTGACACTTGTTTCTGGACGAGCTGGGTATAAAATCTGTATTCCGAGGTGAGTACTATGGGTTTCGTATCCTGGATGCTGTCATTTGTCGGTGGGATAAACTCTGATTGCAGTATCATATCAAATTGGTGTCAACACTTGCGAGATGAACTCACTGCTGGCTAATCGGCATATCCGGGAAATTTGATTTTTAACAGACTATTTTTTTCAGACTTCGTCGTTCAAGAAACATCTCAATACATAATATTTCATTTTTCTAATCGCCTCGCTGCCTAAAAGAGGTTTCAAACAGTTGAATCCGTCACTCAATCACTACATAGGTCAAGTTATACCAAGCCCTCGTATATTTTGTATCGATCACCCTCGGTGCATAAACGGATTACAAACATCAGTTCAATCAATCGATCAGCCCTAAGAGGATTCCACATTTTCTACCATGCCGTCGTATATTTCTGTACCGATTACCCTCGGTGCATAAACGGATTTCAAACAATTGAAAATAAAGAAAGTTGGAAACCACCGGTCCTAGAACAATTAAACCTCGTTCACCGGAAAAAGGAGTTCACTCCGAGTCCAACAAGCTATCAATTGAGTAGCAAACTCGTGCTGACGCCTGCTAATTGCCTCCTGGTTTTCGAGGTGTCGCAGCATGGTGGCACGTATGTCTGCGACGGCCTGTTCCATTTCGGTTCTTGTGACATGTCTCAGATAATTTCTTATGAAATTCATCCATTGTTGCTGAAAAGAAAGATATTTCGATGTAAATTGTATAATACTGACGTGTGCATAAATAACAGTTTTTATTTTATTTTCAGATGGCATTGTTACCTTTTGATTTCGACCTTTTGTATGCTGACCTTAAGAACGAGAATCAGAAGAGAGAAAGAAGAAGCCTATGGAATAAGAACCAGGCTAAGCATGCGGAGAAACATATTGCGTGTTACGTCGACTTTTGCGAAGAAAACAACTTAGCGGAAGATCTGTTAAAAAATCTGGAAGAAGTGTGCAAAGATATGGAAGTAAGAATTGACAATCTGATAAAAATGTTTTCATGTATAATCGGGAAAAAAGAAAAATCTGCGGTATTCGGGGATTTCGTCGAAAATATAAAACGTGGGCAGTATGTACCTTCCCATCTATCTCTTCGAGTGTGCTTTGAATTGATGGAGTTATTTAAAGGTGTCAGACAGCAGAAAGAAGAGGAGAAAATGGGGGACGAGGAGAAAGGAATGGAGAAGAGAATGGTGGAGCTTTTGAAAAAGAGAAAATTGAACAGCTAGAACTAGCATTACTAATACACTAACACACTGTTCAATTTTCTGCGGTTGCATTCGAAGAGATAGATGGGAAGTTTATTGATTTGTTGCAATACAATTATTCACCTGTAGAGTTTCATTATGTGTAACAATTTCTGTGTATATATTTTGTAAACTGATGATCGGCACTATTGATTTGTTGCAACACTGATATTATATAATTACTCACCTGTAGAGTTTCATTACGTGTAAAAATTTCTGTGTATATATTTTGTAAACTGATGATCGACACCAATAAAGGTTGCGATGTATAAATATGAACTTATTATTTGACAAAATGAAATTAAAATAAGGTACTTACATTGTCCCCGTTCTCCATTCTGATCCTTCGTTAACAATTTCCAAGTGTGAAATGATCGTAGAGAAACATACGCAGCTGCCGTAAACACAGATTCCAGTATCATATCGCCTTTCAAGATAGTAAGTTAATTGCTGAATCTGGCTAATTGGTATATCCGGTAAACTTTGATTGCAGTATCATATCAAATTGGTGTCAACACTTGCGAGATGAACTCACTGCTGGCTAATCGGCATATCCGGGAAATTTGGATCGCAGTATCATATCAAGTTGGTGTCAACAGTTGCGAGATATCTAATTGCTGCATGTGGTTGATTGCTTGGCAGACTCTGATAGAAAAATAATAAGGGTCTAATTAAATATACAGCTCTCTGACAGCCCTGTCGAGAAGTGTTGAGATAAACTGTTCTAATATAAAGTTCCTTCTTTCTGTTTCCCAATGTAATGTTATGAACCGATCGGCAGGAAAAGTCTACAAATATGGATGTTATTAGCTGAGGCAGGTGTTTCACATAATAAAGATGTATTTTATAATATTGGTTATATATGTTTTATAATGGGTTTGGTGTTATAAGTCCACTTTATGCACAGTAAGGCTAATCGGGATCGGACCTACAGTTTTAAAGTGGGACCCGAACTTCTATAAGCTTTCACAGGGAAATGCACAGTAAGGCTAATCGGGATCGGACCTACAGTTTGAAAGTGGGATCCGAACTTCTATAAGCTTTCACAGGGAATATATATAAGTATAACATATATATATAATATATATGATATATATAATTTTTTGAACTTGACCTCGATCTTTGACCTTGACCTTAACCTTCGACCTTGACCTTAACCTTTAACCTTGGCCTTAACCTTGACCTTGGGTTTGACCTTGACCTTTGACCTGACCTTGACCTTGAAAATTTCAAATTCGAATATCTCGGCTTCTAATTGAGGTAGAGGGATAATTCAAAAGCTATTTTACTCAGAAAAACATGCTCTTTCAGATGAACCAGGTTTCATCCTCCGCCAGTTTTCTATTTTCTTTCGGAGACTTTTGATGTTACAATCAAATAAAAGGTCTTGCCGTGCAGATTCCGAATATGCAATCACTTCCGGTCTAGCTGAATTAGGACCGGCAGGACGACTGTTTAAATTTTATTTCCGGTCGGAGATCTTTGATGTTACATTCAGATGAAAGGGCTTGCGGTGCAGATTCCGAATATGTCATAACTTCCGGTCTAGCTCAATTAGGACCGGCAGGACGACTGTTTAAATTTTATGCATTTATATAAGTGGTTATGCACCCCCGTTGAGTCGAGTAGTTATGCACCCATGTTGAGTACGATATTTCAAATTTGAATATCTCGGCTCCTAATCGAGATAGAAGGATGATTGATAGGTTGTTGGACTCGGAGTGAAGTCCTTTTCCGGTGAACCAGGTTTCATTGTTCTAGGACCAGCGGTTTCCTAGTTTCTTTATTTTCAATCGTAGACCCCCTTCCGACCACTCTAATGAAAGGTCTCGACTGCAGATTACGAATATGTAATCAGATTCGCTCTACGTCGATTAGGGGAGGAGCTAGAGCCTTTTGAAAAATTTCGTTTTTTTTTTTTTTTTTTTTTTTTTTTGCGAAAACTTAAAATCGCTGTAACTCGGCTCCTAGTTGAGCTAGGAGGATGATTGATAGCTGATGATGCACCCATGTTGAGTACGATATTTCAAATTTGAATATCTCGGCTCCTAATCGAGATAGAAGGATGATTGATAGGTTGTTGGACTCGGAGTGAAGTCCTTTTCCGGTGAACCAGGTTTCATTGTTCTAGGACCAGCGGTTTCCTAGTTTCTTTATTTTCAATCGTAGACCCCCTTCCGACCACTCTAATGAAAGGTCTCGACGTGCAGATTACGAATATATAATCAGATTCGCTCTACGACGATTAGGGGAGGAGCTAGAGCCTTTTGGATTTTTTTCGAAAACTTAAAATCGCTGTAACTCGGCTCCTAGTTGAGCTAGGAGGATGATTAATAGCTTGTTGGACTCGGAGTGAAGTCCTCTTTGCGGTGAACCAGGTTTCATTGTTCTAGGACCAGCGGTTTCCTACTTTCTTTATTTTCAATCGTAGACCCCCTTCCGACCACTCTAATGAAAGGTCTCGACGTGCAGATTACGAATTTGTCATCACTTCCGGTCTAGCTCAATTAGGACCCGAGCTATTTCCTTATCTACGTCCTTCTTCCTTTACCGATAGATAAACATTTCAGACGTTCCTTCGTTAAGAATTTATCTACATCCTGTGTCCTGTGTTTACAGATAAACATGAAAACCGTTACATAGCGATATCTACGAGGAAAACATGTGGTGAAGAGAATATGTCATCACTTCCGGTCTAGCTCAATTAGGAGCCGAGCTATTTTCTTATCTACGTCCTTCTTCCTTTGTCGATAGATAAACATTTCAGACGTTCCTTCGTTAAGCATTTATCTACATCCTGTATCCCGCGTTTTCAGATAAACATAAAAACCGTTACATAGTGATATCAAAGAGGAAAACATGTGGTGAAGCCTGTTAACCATTTCCGGGATAATTACACAGGGTCAGTAGAACCGTTAGGATCGGAGATAACTGTTGCGTCATGCTTGCATATATAAAGAACGGCGTTCTCTCCACAAGACAGTCTTCGTGAAATAATCATTGTACGATCATGGACGTACAGTTATCCGCTGACGATCTGTTAGTGCTATATCGTGACAGATATTACACAACATCTGCACAATTACGGGAAGTGTTGGCGATCATTGCGCACAAAATCATCGCGGGAGAAAGTATCTCATTGGTCGAGGAGTATGACCACTTACTACGGACAGTGACAACATCCGCACCCGATCTTTCAGGAGGAGGATGGACAGATATTCCCGAAGAGTCCCCAGGCCCCCCATCGACACCTGATCCTGTATCCCGAGTCACCAAGGAGACGCAGGCATCCGACACAGGAACGTCTACAAACGCTGCATCCAGATCACACCCGGAGCCTTTGCCAGGACCGTCATGGAGACCGGACCCACCAGCAGGAGGAGGATGGACAGGTATTCCCGAAGAGTCCCCAGGCCCCCCATCGAGACCTGATCCTGTATCCCGAGTCACCAAGGAGACGCAGGCATCCGACACAGGAACTAACACTGCATCCAGATCACACCCGGAGCCTTTGCCAGGACCGTCATGGAGACCGGACCCCCCAGCAGAACAGCCATCAAATGGGAAAGGTAAGAAAAGAAAACGTGCTTCAGTGTCTCGTGAACAGATAGGGAATATAATATTACACAACATTCAAGAACGCGAATATCCTAAATTCCGTTCCAAGGGACGACGTGTTGAATTCAGTTTCTCACACCCTCCAGAGAATGTCGATCCTCACACTTGGATTCGCGAAGGTGTTGAAAATCTTCTCACCTACGTGAAAAAGGACACCAAGGAAGAAGACAAAATAGGTTTAACTCTGTCTAACATATCTGACCCAACTGTGAAAGATATTTATATCGGGTGGCATAGATGTGATCAGTTACATAGTGATATGGTGTGGAACATTATGTACAAAATATTGCAAAGTGCAAAAACTTTCACTGCTACAGATCGCTTAATTTTACGAGCGGACCATGTCAATATACCTGTTGGAGGGGGTGGGGGTACTCGAACATATTGTCTACCTAATTACATGTTAAGCACTCGAAAAAGAAGTATTGTCGGTGTGCCAAATAGAAAAAAACCACTCTGTTTAGCTGAAGCTCTGGTCATAGGGAAAGCCCATGCTGATAAAGACCCGTCCTATACTCAATATAGAAGAAACAGAAATCTTCTTAAACCTGTTTTCGAACTGATGCGAAAAGCAGATGTAGATCTGACAGACAATACGTGTACTGGAAGTGGAATTCCGGAACTGAGAAAATTTCAGCAAGTTCTCCCTGAATATAAGATTATTGTATACAACAATCTTCGTGATGTTAAAGATGTTTTGTTTGAAGGACTGGTTGAAAACGCTTCCAAATTTATATACCTTCTCTATGATAATACCAGACAGCATTATGATGTAATAGTGAACCGTGTTGGAGCATTTGCGGCAAAACAAGAATGTCGCGGGTGTAACGAACTCATATTTCAAAAAGCTCATAACCATCTGTGTAAACAATTGTGTTGTATGTGCCGTTCAACTCCACCGTGTGTACCTGAACAGGGGGTTCGCAGAATATGCCAGACATGTCACAGAATTTTCAAAAATGAAAACTGCTTCACGAATCACGTTTCTACACCATTCCGAAACGGTACTGTCTGCAGCGAAATCCAACAGTGTCCCCGATGTTTCAGAATTATTCTCACGAACAATAGATATGAGAAAGTACATAGATGCAACATGAAATATTGTACGGTATGTAATTGTGTGAAACCTGTAAATCATTTCTGTTACATGTCTATACCGAAAGCTAAACAAAACTCAAAATTTCTATTTGTGTTTTACGACTTTGAATGCTACACTGACATTCCTTATTTTGAGAAAGAAAAAACTTTTCTTCACGTTCCGAATCTTATTGTGGTGCAAACGGCCTGTCACGCATGTTACAAAAAAGAAGATTTAACAGTTCCGTGTTCTGTTTGTGGAACAAGAGAGTTTATATTCTGGGATGACCCTGTAGACACATTTCTGTCCTATCTGGAATTGCAGCATAAGTTTTCCGACATAATCATCTGCGCACATAATGCACGAGGTTACGATTGTACATTTTTATTACGGAGAATGTTGGAGAGAGAAATGAAACCTCGTGTCATCTTAGATGGTACCAAAATCATCAGCATGACATACCAAAATATTCATTTTGTGGACAGTCTCAACTACGTTCAGACAAATCTTGCAGGCTTTTCGAAACTTTTCGGTTTGCCTGTTCAGAAAGGATATTATCCGCATTTGTGGAACACCTACAAGAACAGAAATTACATTGGACCGATGCCTCCTCCTTCTGCATACGGTTATGAATACATGAAAACAGTTGAAGATCAACACCGTTTCATGTCTTGGTATGACGTCGAATGCATGCGAAATATACCTTTCAACAACAGAAACCAACTTCTCCAAAACTGCATCAAGGATGTTACCCTGTTGAGACAAGGATGTCTGAAGCTGAGACAGAATTTCCTAGACATATGCAAAATAGACATTTTCAAGGATTGCCTCACAATAGCATCTGCCTGTTCACTAATTTACAGACAGAAATTTATGCCTGCTAACACTATAGGAATAATTCCTAAAGGAGGTTACCATCATGCAGATCAGATGTCGAAGTTTGCATTGAAATGGCTAACCTACGTTGAAGAACAGAATGATGTAATACTTCTTCACGGCGGACGTACTCGTGAAAAATATGTCATAGGAGGACGTTACAGAGTGGACGAGGAGACGAAAACAGTGTATGAGGCCCTGGGCTGTTACTGGCATGGTTGTCAACGTTGCATATCCGTTAACAGGGATATGTATCCGAAAGATGACGATGAAACCGATCAGGATAGTAACAGTCAGAAACACAGTGACATGTTGAACACTGCAGCCTTCAGATACGAGACAACATGTCGTAAACTTGCGGCTTTACGTTCTGAAGGATACCATGTCGTCACTATGTGGGAATGCGATTTCAACAAAATATTGAAAGCAGATCCTGAACTGAATAGATATCTATCGACACATCCTATTGTCTGCTGCATTCCTTTAAATCCACGAGACGCCTTATATGGAGGAAGAGTTGAAACAGTCAGGACTTATTACAAGATCAAGGAAAACGAGAAATTGCAGTACAACGATTTTACAAGTTTGTACCCTTATGTGAACAAATACTGTGCCTATCCTGTCGGACATCCTACAATATTTCTAGGAAATTCTATTCCTCCGGTAAATGAGGTTTTGAACATGGAGGGACTCATCAAATGTACTATTCTGCCACCGAAAACCCTTTTACATCCTGTTTTACCTACAAAAATGCACGGAAAACTGATGTTTGTATTGTGCAAGGAATGTGCTTTTAGATTAAAATGTGAAGGTACATGCAGTCATTCCGATGATCAGCGTATACTTTCATGAACTTGGGTCATAGCCGAGGTGCGTAAAGCTTGCAGTTTAGGCTACAAAGTATTGTCAGTGTCGGAAGTGTGGAAGTATGAAACATCGATGTACGACCCTGTCACAAAGACTGGAGGACTTTTTTCTGGTTATGTCAACACCTTCTTGAAAATAAAACAGGAAGCGAGCGGGTGGCCTTCATGGTGTCAGAACGACGAGGATAAGCAGAAATACATACAGGAATATTTCGATAAGGAGGGTATTCTGTTGGGAGAAAACAGTATCGAAGTCAATCCCGGGAAACGTACTCTGGCTAAACTCTGCCTCAATTCTTTATGGGGCAAGTTCTGCCAACGGGACAATCTTTCCCAGACAACCATCATCAAGGAATCCAAGGATTTCCTCGATAAAATGACTGACCCAAATATCATAATCGGAGGAGTCGTATTCATCAATCAGGACACCGTTTTAGTGAACTGGAAATATGTTGAAGAGGCTGTCAGTCAGAACAGGAAAGTAAACGTTCCTATCGCTGCCTTCACAACATGTCATGCTCGTCTGAAACTTTATGAACTTCTAGAAAAATTGGGTGACAGGGTATGTTATTGTGATACAGATTCAGTAATTTACATAGATAGTGCTGAAATGGAATACCATCCCCAGACAGGTGACGCACTAGGAGAACTCACCGATGAATTGGCAGATTTCGGCACCGATGCGGTTTGTGAACAGTTTGTTTCAACGGGACCGAAAAGTTACAGCATGAAAATAACAAAACCGTTCTCCGAAGCACAGTATATCTGTAAAGTGAAAGGGATTACATTGAATACCTCCACATCAGAATTGATTAATTTCGATACCATGTGCGACATGATAAACAATGAGAAACCTGAAGTTATGGTCGAAAATATTTTCAGAATCAGAAGAACAAAACAGTTCCAAGTCATGAGTACAAATGAAAAAAAGCTGTTTCAGCCAGTATTGTTGAAACGACAATTCGACCATGAACATTTATCGTTTCCTTTCGGATACTGTGCACACTAAAATATGTCTGTAACGGTCCAGAGTTCGAACCCTTCGGGGCTGATATAAAACGTGTTCGCAGACTGACAGACCTTCATTTTTCTTCAGAATCTGTAAGACGTTTCTTCAGCATGATTCCTAAACTTTCTCATCCTTTCACCATGATGGTTTGCGGAGAATCAGGAAGCGGAAAAACTACTTTTGTGACAAACATGGTCGATTCCATCGTTCATCTTGTAGAAGGATCCGTCAAGAAAATCATATGGTGTTACGATCAGGAGAACAGTATTCCACAAAGTCTTCGAGATGTGCAATATCATAAAGGTATCGTCGATTGGCAGTCGTGGAACGGAAAAACTCCTACACTCATAATCCTGGATGATCTTATGATGGTTGCACAAGGGAAAAAGTCGCCGACCTTTTCACAAAAGGCAGCCATCACAAAAACATTTCGGTGGTGTTCATAACACAGAATCTTTTTCACCAAGGAAAAAATTGCAGGGACATTTCGTTGAACGTGAAGCACTTTGTTATTTTTAAAAATCCTCGAGATATGAACCAATTCACTGTTTTTGCACGACAACTTCATCCTCACCGCATGAAGGAACTCGAAAAAGTATATATAGATGCTACCACGCAACCTTACAGTTATTTGTATATTGATCTCTCACAGTCAACACCGGATCCTTTACGTTATCAGACAGACGTTTTCAACCAGAATTACTCAACTGTATATCTTCCTCAGGAATGTTTAAAACATCGAGATGAGGAAAACGAGGAAGACACGTACCAACTCACGTTCTAACAGGAATAGACATTCGACTTCTTTCAAGAAACATTCACCTTTCTTGCACGTGTTGAAAAATTCACCGCCCAAAATCCGTAAATCATTATTGAAAAGTGCTCCGAAAAAGACCATACGTTTCATCAGCGAATGCTGTCTGAACGTTTTAAAAGGAAACGTGAAAATTAAACCGTCCGCAAAACGCCGCCTGACACCTTACAAGTCGGTCATACGCAATCTAGTGAAACCTAAAGTGAACATCGAGAAACGCAGAAAGCTTCTTGTTCAGAAAGGAGGATTTCTACCTTTACTTCTAGGCTCCTTGTTGTCGGGTCTTCTCGGTACTCTCATTCCTCATTGAGAAATGACATCTTCTTACAAAAAAATGATCGTCCTTTCACCGGAACAATTAGCACGTATTCGTGGTTCCGAATTGTCTGTAACTAAAAAATTATCCGTTCTAGATAAGAAGATGAATGATATTCTAAAAATGAAAAATATATCAGACGATCAAAAATGGCGTCTTTACAGAAAGGAACTGGACGAGTATTTATGGTTGAGTCGAAAATCCAAAGAACCATTACAGATTCCTATTGTGCAAGATAACGACGGTTCTTCTACTATTTCACCAGAATCGACGTATTTTCCTCAGAATCTGGCAGAGACATTACCCCGTAATACACGTCATCAGTTACAGAATATCATCGATGAGTACCAATCCACGGCACAACATTTGATAGATGAACGTCAGGAAAAAACACTTCCGGATCCGAAAACATTGAACTTCTCATCGTCGCCAACGGAAAGCCCTGGACCGTCTCATCGACAGAAGAAGAAGAAGAAGAAGAAAGTGACCGTCCGTGTTTCCAGGAAAACTACACCTTTTCTGAGAACACCTGACGCTTACAAACTGGTTCCTCTGAAGCCGTAGACAGAGAGATCGGTCATGGGAGTCTCTAAGTTGAAACACAATAAAATTCTCACCAAAATATATTACGATCCCCGACACTATGCTTCATTCTCATCTGTAGATCGTCTGTGGAAAGCGGTACGGGATAAAAATATATCCCGCGATACGGTGAAAAAATGGTTGATGCATCAGGAAACCTACACTCTCCACAAACCTGCGAGAAAAAAGTTTCCTCGAAATCATTACAACGTATGGAACATAGACATGCTTTGGGAAGCCGATCTCAACGACATGACATCGATACAAAAACATAACGACGGATACAAATATCTTCTGACAGTGATCGACGTATTTTCAAAATATGCCTTTGCATTACCGCTTAAAAATAAAACAAGCAATTCGGTAACCAAAGCTTTCAAAACTATTTTCGAAGAAAACAGACGGTAACCTGTTACACTACAGACCGACCAAGGAACGGAATTTACAAATTCTACATTCCAGAAATTTTTAAAAAATGAACATGTACAGTTCTCGACAGCAACAAATTATCCTGTGAAAGCGAGTGTAGTGGAACGTTTCAACAGAACATTAAAAGAACGGATGTGGAAATATTTCACCTCAAAACAGACAAGACGTTATGTAGATATTTTACCGCAACTTCTCGAAGGTTACAATACAGCAATCCACAGTTCCATAGGAATGGCCCCTCGAAATGTCAACGAAACAAACGTTTACATTGTGTGAAAACGTCTCAACAAACCTGACAAACATGTTTCACAACCGTCTTCAGATCTTAATGTAGGTGATATTGTACGAATTTCTGTCGTCAAAGGACATTTTGAGAAAGGATACGAACAAACGTGGTCACGAGAACTTTTCAAAATCCATTCCCTTGTTCAGCGAACACCTGTACCTGTATACATATTAGACGACTTAAATGAAGAACCAGTAAAAGGTACATTTTACAAACATGAACTGCAGAAAGTTTATTCGGATCCTGACGAAGAGTATAAAATTGATAAAATTTTGAAAACCCGGGGAAAAGGAAAAAATTTGGAATACCTGGTTCGTTGGCTCGGATATCCGCCTAGTTTCGATTCATGGATCAAGGCATCTTCCGTAAAACAGTTATCGGGAAAATAATTTCCAAAACATATTTATATCAAAATATAACGGTACTGCGATCCAGTGAGTCTTCTGTGTTCGGCGAGAATGGATGATAATTTCTACGTTTACCTCCTATCATCTGCATCGGAGGAATATTTTCCAGACAACACACTCACCCATTTCACCGTAAAACTTGCTAAACGGATCGATCTGTCTCCAGGATTGTGGGAAGTCGGATTGGCAGAACTACATTATTCAACTCTATACGACAATGTTTTGGAAACTGATTCTGGAATGTTAACTCTTCCTGTTCGGACATATGCAAGTGCTGAGGACCTAGTCTCTACCATCATCGAATCTCTCCCCGACGACCTGGAAATAAGGAGATCCGTTCTCGAGAAATTCTGGCATTTTTTGACGGAACCGCAATGGGGAACATTTGGATCTACTACCTGTACGGATAACACACTCTATATTAACGAACAACCATTTTATTTTCCTGCAACATCATATACGATAGAGGATCTGATTTATTTCCTGAAAACAGACCCTGCTAATGTAGCTGTTCCTACTCATCTCAGGTTTTTCTTCAAACAGGCCGTGTACAAACATCTATCCGTGATAGGGGTTCCGAAGCCTGAACCTGACGATGCTCCAACAAATACCGTTACACCCATAGACGAAACTGATGACTATGCTAAATTTCGATATGACATATTGAAATCTATTTATTCTACGCACGCAATGTCCAATAGTGTTGTGGATAAAAACCCATACATATTTATTTACTCTGATCTGGTGAAACAACAATTGGTCGGGGGAGAAATGGTACGTCTCTTGCGTCTTACACGAAAACAGTGTTCGGACACAAATACCTCTTGCACAGTACCCGTAGCCCATCAAACATTCGACCCAATTCATTACGTTCCTCTGGATAAAGCCTCTTTCGAAACAATAGAAATTGCGTTGTACGATAGAAAAGGAAATTTCTTACCTTTGAGAACTGGGTCCGTACCCACAATCGCTGTTTTACATTTTCGTAGAAAAGCAAAGTCCTTTTAAAAAACAGTAGACAGCTATTTCTCTCAGTCTTTGTCGAAAAGCGAATGAATCACCATGAATTCGCAGACCGAATATTATAGTAACCAAATCCGTGGAGGAATTGGGCCCATCTACCGTTCAACTAGAAATCAGAAAGGGAGAGGATTGGGGTCACTTTTCGCAGGACTGTTTAGAATGGTGAAACCTCTACTCTGGAGCGGTGCAAAGACGATCGGAAGAGAAGCTTTAAAAACAGGAGCTAACATTATCACCGACATTGCAACAACCCAACAAACTCCGAAAACTATTGTTCGTCAACGGGTACGTGAAGCAGGTCAAAATCTTCAAAGTAAAGCACAACGGAAAATCGACTCTCTGGTAGGTTCTGGTATAAGAACCAAACCTGCAACAAGAATTGCTCAGTTGATGTTAAAGCGTTCAGCCACCCGTATTAGAACATCTACGATCCGTAAAAAACGAGCATCCAAAAAACGAAGAAAAACATCTGCAAAATCTAGGAGAACACGTAAAAGAAAAATCAAACAGAAGGTCTCAGGGAAAGATATTTTTGGATAATGATGGAGGATAACATGTGCATGATCTCGCAGTTCGACCTCTTCCGGAAAAAACCTATTCAGCAAAATGTGGAAAAAACGTACACAGCCACCTACAAACCTATCGCTTCCATCGATAATCAGAATATAATTCAGTTTGTCATACCGGCGGCAGGAACTGATTTTCTCGATCTTTCATCTGCCTATCTTCGTCTGCAAACGCAAATGGTTAAACAGGATGGAAGTCCCATGAGTGCTTCCGAAACAGAAAATGCCCTCACAAAAAACTGCGGGGTCGTGAATTATCTTCTCCATTCACTCTTTTCCCAATGTACAGTGACTCTCAACGGCATTGCTGTAACAACCGCCGATAACAATTACGCATATAAAGCGATCTTCGAAGCAGCTATCAATTACGGAAGCGATGCCGCAAACACGCATCTCACGAATGCCCTATGGTATTTGGACACACCTGAACATCAAGATAAAATCACTGCCGACAACACAGGTTTCACCACAAGAAAAAAAATTTTCCAGTATGTTCCGACGATCGGAAATCCTACGGAAGTGACAGCCGTGGTCGACCTTATGGGAAAACTTCACATAGATTTCTTCCACCAATCTAAATACCTGCTCAACGGTGTTGAAGTACGCATCGATCTAGCTAGATCACGTGACGCTTTTTACATCTGACCAGACATCACCTACAGTAAGAATAAAAATTTTAAAGGCTGTTCTCGAAATAAATCACATCATTCCTACTCCTACCACCAGTTTGGCCATAGACAGAGCACTCACTTACGCTCCTGCTCATTATCCGTTCACCAGAAGCGTCATCAAAGCTTATTCTTACGTCGCCGGAACGCAACAGATTTCGATCGATAATGCTTTTCAAGGTCCTTTTCCGAATGTTGTTCTTTTTGCTATGGTATCCACCGCCAGCTTTCTCGGAGACAGTAAGAAAAATCCGTTCGACTTTAGAAGTTTTAACCTATGTTCTTTCCATCTTGTGAAAAATGGAGAACTCGTACCTTCCGAACCTTTACAAATCACCACAGGAGGAAACAGCGGATTGATAACACGTGCCTATCAAACTCTATTTTCCGGTACAGGCATTCACCACGCCAATTACGGACACCAGATCACACGGAAAATGTTCGAGAACGGATTCTTTTTCCTGATTTACGACATAACGCCAGACTCTTCAGGAAACGACACGCACACCAGTCTCCAGGAACAAGGCATCATCGGAGCCGAGATGCAGTTTTCTCCTCAGCTGTCGGAAAATATAACATGCTTTTTGTATGCTGAATTTGAATCTGCAGTAGATATACCTAAAGATAGAAGTGTCATCCTCCATCAGTGAGACCGAATTTTCCATAAATATGTGTGCCTGTGTTTCTGACTCACAGTGTTACCGAAATAGCTCTTATGTAAACATTATACTGCTTGTGATGGAAAAACCCACCAAAGTGATAACCCGTACTATTAACCATAGTAGTGTTTCTTCGAAAGTGACAACTTCAAAACCTGTGAACATACAATTGTTTCCCGAACTATTTAACAACAGCCCAGGAAGCATAGAAATGACCAAAAACAGACACATTATTATACATTATTGAAAACATAAGCAGCATGAACACGTCGCAGATCAGACAGATTCTATCTCGAAACTGTTCCACCAGAAATATTTTTTACGGTGTTTACCCGAGAGATCTTTTACCTCGGACGTTTCCTAAGCCGGCCTTGGTCATTGCAAACACTGACAAGTCCGACTCCCGGGGTACACACTGGGTGGCCTTCTATTTCGGCAAAACAAAACAATGTGGCCGATTATTTCGATTCATACGGATTTCATCCTTTCTATCAAGAATTCGTAACTTTCCTGAACAGTCATTCCTCGGTCTGGACTTACAACAGCATTCCCTTACAGGGGATATTGGCCACAACATGCGGTCATTACTGTTGCGTGTATGCTTATTACAAAGCACGTCACGTTACAACCAAGGATTTCATCCAGACATTTCCACCAGGTATCAGTAAAGATGGATATATCCTGCACCGTTTTCGTCAGATCTTCAAATGTTTACCACATTCCAAGTGTCCCAGAGGGGAACAAACGTGTTGTTCTATCCACACGATCCAGGCTCGTGTCATGAAGAAATCTATTTAAAATGTGTGCTGCGTATCTTTCTCTCAGTGCCATCGAGACAGTTCTAGTGAACACATCATGGAACCTCCTGCTGTTTCTATAATGGAGAAACACGACAAACTTGTGACGCGCATGACTAATCAGGATGATGTTTCCAAACGTAAACCTCGAAAACGTGTGCAACCCATTAAATTAGAAACCATTACTATCAAGAACGAGGCGGCTGACGAAGGAATGGATGTGACTACGGACTGTGATTTCATAAAAAGACGTAGGGAAATTGGTTTTTCCACAGACAAAATCGAGTGTCCTAAACTACATGACGTAGATGCATGTTTAGATCTCTATCTTGCAAACACATATTTTCTGAACAAGGAAAAAAACAAATACGTAGCCATAGGATTCGAAAAGGAATCCCCTTTCAATTTGGTGTGGGAGTTTTCGCAACAGGGGAGATCACCCGTACGCATCCATTCTAAACAGATTAGAGAACTGTGTGCTTCAAAATCTGACTTACTGAATTACGTCGACACTGGTCGACGATTCAATTATTTGGTTACTGGAAATATCACCGTTAGTGGTGTAAATTTTTTCGGGAAACGTTGCATCTCGATGTATCAACATCATTCACCGGATGCTTTCATTTTCACAGCCTCTGAACTACATTTATTTATGTGTAATCTTTTCAGACCTCTGCAAAAATTAATGAACGAACGTTATCATAAATTACAACCCGAAATGGAGGCTTTTGTATATTGTATAAAAAAGAATATGATTTCAGAAAAAAAAGAAGTACCCGATGTATTGAACTATTTTTATGTACTTTGGTACAACGAACTGATGATTGAAATATATCTTGAGAACAATCTTGGACACACATTGGTATTGTAAATAAAATCTGTTATATTTGCTGTTGTAAACTATCCATTGTATTTCATATTGTAAATAAACCATTGTTACTTTTATGTATTATGTAAAATTACCATTATCGATGTCCATATGTAAATATATTTCACATCGTGATCGAATCATATTGTTAACCTATATCTACAATTATAAATAAAACATTTGTAAATGTTCAAAAAATCTTTTATTTCTTGTATTTATTACAATAGAAACTGTACATCTTCCAGACATTTTCAACTGCACAATTTTTTTTCACGTTCTCACATTTACTATGTTCTCTGCATTTTCCTGCAGTCTTTTTCACACTATCCAACTTTGGACATTCAAGTTCTTCGATGTTGCGCACAGATATTTTACCCATACGTTTTTCTCCAAGTAATTTTTCCAACCATTTAATTTTCTCCATACCTTTGACGTACACTTCCTGATTCACAAGCATAAAATATAAAACGTCTCCTAATTTCTCATACGGTAGCCACCCATCTCCCCAGTTCAGACCGTGTTTGTTGGTACGGAGCCAGTAATTCACCCGGCGATACTTTTCACTCAACAAGTGAAAACCATATGGAGATTTCACTAAACAGTCAAATGCGCTGTCGAGAGGAAATTTTAAAATCCCTACTTCTTTCCACACAAATTCTCCTCCTGCTCCGCGAAGACCTTGAATGTCCAAAAAACAGGCATCCATTTTGTTCAACAGGTGAAAACAGTTAAGGTATCTTCAATGCTGCCCCGGCATACGGCACACTTGTCCAATTGAGAGGCACAGAGACCACAGGCTACAAAATGTCGACACGGAAGAATTACCACACTGCAAGAGTTTTCAAAACATATTTTACGGAGTAGCACAGAATCCACACTCTGATTATCGGATGTTTTTTCAGTAGTTTCCACACCGTCGCAATATTTGCAACTTTTCGAATCACTGTGTAACGCTGCAACACTCTGTATGTAACTACAGGCTGGTATTGCCCGGTAATGTTCTAGAATCGGGCAATCTTCGGATGTCCAATCACACACTCCGTACCCACAATGGAAACATATTACCCTATCACTGAATCCTGAATAATAAAAACCTGCAGTGACTAATTCTTCAGCAGTCTGACGTAATCCTATTGGACACTTTCTGTAAGTCTTGTATCTCGCATTCACCGACATATAATCGGTGGTAAAAGGACCGCCTGCTATCAGACGAGTATGGTAAGTATACACTCTCATATGTCGAACAAAAAAACTCGTCTGATACTGTAGGTATCGGGTATGAAGGTTCAGCCAGAATATTCTCAAAATCAGATACTGTAGGTGAAGGGGTCCTTGGTATCGGCGATAAAGGTTCAGCCAGAATATCCTCAGGATCGTCGGGGAACAGCCGTCTGCGAAAATCGAAACCTTCGGGAGGAACCACAGGGAAACAAGGATGACCTTCTAAGTTAAGTAACAATGGACGATCACAGCCAGAACACCACACGGAATTTCTGTCTGCCAACAAAGAAAGCCACTCTTTCACTCTCTTCTTCAAAGCTTCGCCCAACTCTTCCTTCCTGCGACGTAGTTCGCAGATACACCCGTGACTCGGAAATCCTGTTCTCTCGTCACCTCTTCTTTTCCTCTCTTCTATCTCCTTCAAAGTCTCGCAGCGACGGTGAATTGTTTTTCCTAAGCCGTTGACCACGTGACATCCACACCAGGGAGATTCAGGTATCGCTACATACATAAACGGGAAATAACTCAGCAACCGATCCAGGGTCGTTCGATCACTGTCCAGATCGCCGCAAGACCGAACAAGTTCCCAGAACTCTTCGTAGCTGATCTCGTAGAAATTCACACCATTATCAGACAAACGTGTACCGCTTACATCCATCCTCACATGATACTAAGATCCTCTTTCCTTTCTATTTATACCCTTTTCCCTCCTACGTCACCATTTCCGTTAAACAAACTTCAAACTACAAGGCTACGCCCAAAACATGTTCTGGCATGTTCACACAGAACCGTTACACCACCCAGAAATTGCAAATTCATCCAAACCTACGCCCAAAACATGTTCGGGCATGTTCTATTCAGACAGAAAACCGTTACACCCATTTCCAGGAATCTCAGACTCATCAACGGTCTCAAACGGGAAACGCCCCCCAAACATAGCCACCCATCTCATCAACAACCGGAAACCCACATCAATCACTCATTAACAACACATCAACGCCATCTGTTTTCAAACACCGGAAACACGTACTCCAATTTATATATGACGTCACACGCCAAAATAGATTAACAAAAACAAAATGGCGTCACAGAAATTAAAACAATTCATAATAATAATATAATAATATTTAAATTAATAATAATTTAATAATATAATCTGGTCACGTGACTTCCATTTTGTGACGTCACAGTCACGTGACTCTCAGAAATTGCAAATTCATTCAAACCTACACCCAAAACATGTTCGGACATGTTCTATTCAGACAGAAAAACCGTTACACCCATTTCCAGGAATCTCAGACTTATCAACGGTCTCAAACGGGAAACGCCCCCCAAAAATAGCCACCTATCTCATCAACACCGGAAACCCTTATCAAGTCCTCAATAACAACAGGAAACACTTCCCGCCAAACTTATCAAAGTCCCGAAAACGCCCCCCACTTATCAATCTCCTCATTAACAACAGGAAGTCCATATCATTAAGCCCCGCCCACTTTTTCCCAACAACCAATCAAAACGCTCAAAAACCCCACCCTTGCTTGCCCACACTGCTTGGTCATCAATTGATCTTTGATCGATCTTTTCCAATCAATTGATTTATCGACTTCAACGCGGGTGCATAACTACTGTAGCCTTTTACGCTGTATTTTAAGGGTATCTTCACGGTGAAAGCACCTATAGGGTAGTACCTTCACGGTTAACCCTGTACCTTCACGGGGAAAGCACCTATAGGGTAGTAGTGAACCGTAGCCTTTTACGCTGTATATTTTAAGGATACTTTCACGGCAAATCATCTATAGGGTATTACCTTCACGGTTAACCCAGTACCTTCACGGCAAATCACCTATAGGGTAGTACCTTCACGGTTAACACAGTACCTTCACGGGAAAGCGCCTATAGGGTAGTAGTGAACCGTAGCCTTTTACGCTGTATATTTTAAGGTACCTTCACGGAAAAACACCTATAGAGCAGTACCTTCACGGTTAACCCCCGAAAACACCTATAGGGTAGTACCTTCACGGTTAACCCAGTACCTTCACGGTTAACACAGTACCTTCACGGGGAAGCGCCTATAGAGCAGTACCTTCACGGTTAACCGAGTACCTTCACCGGAAAACACCTATAGGGCAGTACCTTCACGGTTATTTTCCAAACAGCCCAAATTAACAACTACCTTTCACGGTCTTTCTAGTACCTTCACGGTTAACCCAGTACCTTCACGGTTAACACAGTACCTTCACGGGGAAGCGCCTATAGAGCAGTACCTTCACGGTTAACACAGTATCTTCACTGGAAAACACCTATAGGGCAGTACCTTCACGGTTAACCCAATACCTTCACGGTTAACCCAGTACCTTCGCGGCAAATCACCTATAGATCAGTACCTTCACGGGAAAGCGCCTATAGAGCAGTACCTTCACGGTTAACCCAGTACCTTCGCGGGAAAGCACCTATACGCAGTAGCGAACCGTAGCCTTTTACGCTGTATATTTTAACCTTCACGGGAAAGCACCTATAGAGCAGTACCTTCACGGTTAACCCACTACCTTCACGGGAAAGCACCTATAGATCAGTACCTTCACGGTTATTTTCCAAACAGTCCAAAATAACAACTACCTTTCACGGTTAACCCAGTACCTTCACGGGAAATCACCTATAGAGCAGTACCTTCACGGTTAACCCAGTACCTTCACGGGAAAGCACCTATAGATCAGTACCTTCACAGTTATTTTCCAAACAGTCCAAAATAATAACCCCCTTTCATGGTTTTTTCCAAACCTAACGCAGGTAACTGTCAGCGTTGCCAACTCTGCGTAGCCGTTTACGCTGTATATTCACGGTGCCTCACTGTCAGCGTTGAAAACTCTGCCATAAAAAAATCACCACAATATTTTACGAGTTAAACTAACTTAGTCAGTTGGCAACATGACGTTTACGCTGTATATTACAAGAGTTCACGGTGCCTCACTGTCAGCGTTGGCAGCTCTGCGTAGCCGTTTATTACAAGAGTTCACGGTGCCTCACTGTCAGCGTTGCCAACTCTGTCATCAACATTTCACCACAATATTTTTACGAGTTAAACTAACCTAGTTAGTTGGCAAAATTTATTCTATCATGCATTGTTTGAGCCGCAAGCTAAATTTAGCTAACAAATCAAAACGAGTGCTCTTCAGGGGATGAAGTATCCTTTCGAAAACAAAGAAACAATACAAATTCCAGCATTTCCTCTACCGATGAGCATCTTTTCTGTTCTGGTTAATTACGCAAGGGAAAAAAGGGCTTCAAAAGAAAATCTTTACCAGTAAAAATGTCTGCGAGACCTTTTCTCGAAGCAAGAAGAGGAAAAATTAATAAAATAGTCTGAGCAGTGGGAAAGAAAGAAATGCTCTATAACATGCCAACCAACGTGTTCGGCTACAACAGGAGGAAACCTGGCGCCACGCTTCCCAAGTACGTCAAGATATCCAGCGAAGAGGTCGTCAAAGCTCCAGACATGCTTGACGATGCCTTGCTTGCTTTCCGAACCGACCTGTTGGTAGCTACAATCATCCACTTGAACGGTATTGTGAAGCAGTTCGAAGCGAACACTGGCAAGATCTTCTTCATCTTCAACAACAATAGCATCTTCTACGAACTCTCCCTAGGTGGCGGAAGTCTCCGAATTGTGAACTTGCATCCCTCGAGCGGTGTCGCGATAAGTCTGCATCACGGGGAGAGTTTATTCAGGATCAAGCACGACAACATGAAAATCGGAGTCTCGTACGACAACGTTTCCGTCGGAGATCGTCTGTACGCCGAATCTATCGAGACGAATATGGAGCATCCGATACCGCTTTTTTTGGAGTTGGTGCTCTCCTATCCCGTCGCCAGTGTCAGTCGTCTATCGTAAGCAAGCAAGTAAGCAAAATGCAAGAAAACAATGAAGATAATAGATCCATATTTTTGCATCGGAGCCTTTGTTGTCTATAAGCCTCATGAGAGCAGCTATCGTGAACGAACTGCACAAACCTGCCCGCAGGAATTATCCTCGACTGCCAGTGGTCACCAAAGGGATAGACGACCTCTGGCAGGCCGACCTCGTGGAGATGAGCACGGGGAATCTCAAGGGGCTTCACAAGATCAACAAGGGGTTCAGATACCTCCTCACCGTGATCGACACTTTCAGCAAGTACGCTTGGGCGATACCCGTTAAAAACAAGACCGGGGTCGAGGTCAGCAAAGCTTTCGCTTCTGTTCTCAAACAGAGATCCCCTTGTTTCCTGCAGACCGATCGAGGCAGGGAATTCTACAACTCTGCCTTCGGGAGGATGCTCAAGGAGAACGGTATTCTTCACTATTCAACCTACAGCGAGCTGAAAGCAAGCATCGTGGAGCGATTCAACAGGACCCTCAAGGGGTTCATGTGGAAACGGTTCACCCTCCGCGGGAACTACAAGTGGGTGGATCTGGTACCCGAACTGGTGGAGGAATACAACAACCGAATTCACAGGACGATCGGGATGAAACCCTTGGAAGTAACCAAGCGAAACGAAAGGTGGCTGCTCTCCGAAGTGTACTGCAAACGAAACACTAGCGAAAAAATCAAGAAACCAAAATATAAAATAGGAGACAAGGTGAGAGTGAGCAAGTTCAAGCGCCCCGGAGTATTCGACAAAGATTTCACTCGAAACTGGTCTACAGAAATTTTCACCGTGACCGATGTTCTCCTGCCTTCATCACCTCCCTACATCCCCACCTACAAGCTGAAGAGCACCGCGGACGGTGAGGACATCGAGGGTCGATTCTACGAGCAGGAACTGTCCGCCACTAGGTTCCCGGACACTTACCTTGTGGAGAAAGTGCTCCGACGCAGCAAGGGCAAACTTTAGGTCAATTGGCTCGGTCTTCCCTCTTCGCAGAATTCTTGGGTTGATGCTATCGATATCGTATGAGCTGGGAGGTGACCAAGAGGCTCCCGGACGTTGGCGAAGGTAAAGGAAGAAAGAAAAATGGCGAATTGCTTCCCGAAAGTATCAGATGTCTCATCGTGGGGCCCTCGGGTTGTGGCAAAACCACATTGATGGTAGACAATTTCATCCTGGCTCCCCACTGGCTCGATTGGGAGAGCAGACACCTGTACGTTTTTTCCAAGAGCCTCGAGCAATTGAAATACCGGCAGCTGATTGCAATCTACGACGATCTTGAAATAGCCACCTTTGCCTCGCAGATGGTACCTTTGGACGAGAGTCGTGTGAATTCGGTGGTTGTCTTCGACGACGTCATCCTCGAGAATCAGGAAGAGGTTCGCAACTACTTCACTCGAGGTCGCCACAAGGGCATGGACTGCTTTTACTTGGCTCAGACCTTCTCGAAGATCCCCAAGCAACTGATCAGGGACAACGTAAACTTCATTTGCTTGTTTCGGCAGGATGCCACCAACCTCAAGCACGTGTACGACGAGTTCGTCGGAGGGGATATGACGTACGAGTCGTTTCGCAACCTCTGCGCGCATTGCTGGAATGCTGACGACTACGGCTTCGCCACGATAGACATGACTCGCAAACCGAACCAGGGGAAGTATCGTAACAAGATCAACGAGTTTATCGTGATGAAAAATGTAATATAATAGTACGAGGTGAAGAAAAAATGAATACATCACGATCTGCTAACCTTCCTGTGGAGCTGCTCTATCAGATATTCAAGATTGTGTCGGGTAGAGAAGAAGATAACATCCACAGAATAATTGATATCGCCGATAGTTCGCCAGCGTTCGCCGTGCCGTGCCAGATGATCATGAAGGACCACATATTTAAAATCACGGGGAAAAAGATCGTGAATACCGAAGATCTTCACGCAATAACAGACGAAATGGAAGACATGCTTGATGGATATCATAAGCAGAGTGTTAGAAAATTTTCAGATGCATGGTACGAGATGAACAACAAAAAAGATAAGATTATCGACAATATCATTTCATTGACAGCTCTGTCTTGTTTCTTCCGTCGAAATAAAATAACAAAATTGTAAGAAAACAGATAGGTCCAAAACTTCATTTTGCAATGTCTAAAAGGAAAGCCGAAGAAAACATCAAGTTGACCGAGTACCTTGCTAAACGATTCAAAGGGTGGAAGGAAGAGAATCGTGGATATTATGAGCAGAAGAAGCGACAGGAGCAACCGCTCATCGATGCGATCGGTGACCTGGGCAAAGAAATCAAAGATGTTGCCGAACATAACAAGGACTTGATCACAGAGTTGGTGCCAGTGGCAGTTCGCAACATTACGGACTATCCTCCCACTCCTCCTTCACCCACCACAACTCTCCAACACTTCCAACTGCCGTCGCTTCCCACTAGGTTTTCGTCGCCAAGCAGCAGCAGCAGTTCGTCTTCCGTCGAGGGAATACGATTAGGACCGACCGCAGCCAAATATCTGAGCACCAAAGGCGATGACAGAAACGAAGTTTTCGGTTTGTATCCATCACCCGACCCTTCCGGGAGCGTCGTGTGGAAGATAGGCAGTTGGCACGTCACGTTCGACAAGGACGATATCATCATCTACAACGAGAGCCGAGCGGGACGCAGAGGTTTCTTCAAGAAGTACGCAGGCACGCCGGGGCTATGGGAACTAATCACTAGAAAACGCCTCGACGCCAACGTGTATTCCGAAGAGGATTACGACAATTACAAGGAAATTCTCAAGATGACCGATGCTTTGTATCAGAACAACGACCCATCTCAGAACAGGGTCAAGTCAAGTAGCAGCGAGAAGTACAGGAACATTATCAAACCGTTTTGGAACGAAATCAAGCAGCAACCCACTCGCCTGCCTACCGGCAGCGGTATCAAGCGCTACACCAATTTGCCCGTGGAATTCGTGTGGCTGGACGATGTTCGCAAACTCGTGGACCGGCTGCTGGTCATCGCCGGAGAAGAAAGGGCCGGAAACCGAAACTTTCACAACGAAAACGTTGGCATCGTGGACATGATCGTTTCCAAACTAAGCCGCTTCATCGTTAACGAACCGAAAGGCATCGGGTATCTGATCAACATCATCAACATGTCGCCCCCGCGATTCTGGAAGCTGGCGGAAGGGAAGGGACTCATCAACGACAGCATCAACAAATTGCCTTTCGAGATGAATATTCCCGGCTACCAATACTGCGGTCCCGGTACTAAATTGGACGCTCGACTGGATCGCTGTGATCCGGGGGTTAATCCCTTGGACGCTGCCTGCAAAGACCATGATATTGCGTACCGGGACAACAGGGATCTCGCAGCAAGGCACGATGCCGACATGCAGTTGGAACACCGGGCTTTCCGGAGAGTGGTCAGCAGAGATGCTAGCATGGGTGAAAGACTGGCCGCTCTGGGAACGACAATGGTAATGCATACGAAAAGAAAACTCGGTTGGGATTTGTAACAAATTTGTATTTATTTCATTTCAATAAAAAATATCAAAACTGTTCAATGATTCTCTCGTTCTTTACATCGTAAACAAACTTTTTCCCTGCAATCAGGACCACGCTGTATACTGTATTGTCTGGGATCGCCTCCTGGAAATCCACGACAACCTTGATGCTCGTGCGGTCGCTGATCACCACCTGCTTACGTTTCGATGTGTTGATCACGTACATCGGACGTTTCTGGATAAACTCCGCTGGCGTGTAGTACATGTCGGTAGATCCTTCCATGGTGACCCTCTTGAACGCTGTGTAAGCTTCGTACAGCTTCAGGTAATCATCTTCCGCGAGGTTGTAGTTCTCTCTGGGGAAAATCTCGTTCCGCCCGTTCTTAAGGTAAATGTTCCTAACTTTGCAGTAGTCGAACATACTCGAATCCGCATTCTAACTGCCGTCGCGCCCAGTTTGAAACACGACCACCACGAAGTCGGGCATGTCGTACTGGATGATGTTGAACTGTGTCGTCACGTCGAACTCGAAGTATCGTCCGGACACTGTCCTCTGCAAGAATTGGTAAATCTGAAACTCGAGCGGGATGTTCGAGTTCTTCATGATTTCTGCTTTGATCTTCGTGGCGTGGTTAGCTTCGTATTCGATGATCGGCATGCGAAGTTCCATGGATTTTATCACGCACTTACCCTCGGACGGGAGGCTCGCATTGTCCACGGCGCCCCCAGCCGTCGCGGATTTCCATCGCAGAAACAAGTTGTTGTCGTTGGACGCTCTCTTGAAAGTGACCCTACGACCGCCCTTCCACATGATTTCCTTGTAGTCGGAGAAGAATCCATAGAGGAGCCGCAGAGGGAATAGCACGGTGCTGAGTTTCCCGGGTAATTTGTTGTCGGTTTCGAAACCCGCCGCTTTGTAATACGAACTCTCTGGCTTCGAGAGCGTCATGCTCGCCACGATGGTCGAAGTTAGTCCGGGGTTATCCATCCTGTCGATGACTGTACCATGCTTTCTCACTTCCACCTGGGAGAAGAGGTGAGGGACGAAATTGTCTATCAGCCTGATGTTGGCTCCTGCGGGGTAAGCTGCATTTTCGTCCCTGGTGACAATTTCGTATCTGATGTAGAGGTCAGCGCGATGAGCATGCACAAACCCGTCACCAACGTCCACATCAAATTCGATGTCCATGTTCGGTTCGTTGAGGTTGCCAAACGTCCTTCTGTTGGGAGGGAAGGACTGCAGTTCGTAACTTTCTACGTGATCCATCGTAACCGTCTATTTTATTTACAAGATAGCCAGTACGGCCGTGCTCGTGGCTCCAGCGAAATCCACCAATTCACCTTTCTCGTTCGTTATAGTCAGTTCTACTTCACTGAACTTGTCGTGCTGGATGGGAAAAAAGATCGGTTTGGCTGGTTCGTAAAGAATCGGCTCCAGGAATTCCGAATTGGGCTTGAACGTTGCAATTATACCGGTTTCCTTGTGTGTTTGGTCCCGATTTGCGTCCGTCCATACAACCATGCCCTGAGCCAGGTTGCAATGTACGTTCAAAGTTTCTATGGACAGGAATTTGGGAATAGAGGACCCGACGTGCTTGATCCCCGGCGCCAACCTGCTGTCGTTAGGGAAACCCAAGAGCTCCCCGATGGATCCGAGGTTTATTTCTTCTGTGGCGGACGTAATCTCCACGCGATGAGTGACCGAATTCTCGGACAGGATGACGTTCGAAGGCAATTGGGCTTGTAGCGTAATCAGGATATATTGTCCAGGTGAAACGGTGATCTTCTTGCTTCCTACGTGGAGGGTGTTGTTGTATTCGGTGACGTTGCGAATCAAGTACATGCTGTAGAAAGCCACGAGCCCCAACGACTCTTGTTGCAGACTGATTACATCGTAATTCAGTTGCAGTTCGAGGATTGAAGTCTCGCTGGACAAATGCATGACTAGCATTTTTCTTTTATCGCTATTGTTTTATCAAATCCGTTGCTCTCTGAAACATTTCAAACGACGTCGAGTCCCCGCTGCCGGTTAGTTGCGAAAGAATGACCAGCATTACGACGCAGAGATGACCGCAAACCACTTCGTCGAAGCCCTGGATCCTTTCGTCGTTGTAAAATATTTCGGACGTCGATTTCAGGTAGTTCGCAAGCGTGAGAAGCGGAACGCCACCGAAAGAATCAAAAACGAAAGCGCTTCCGTCCTCGGCAATCCAATAACATACCCAGTGGGTTCCCGGGTTGAGTGAATTATCCAAGTTAACTACTCCGCTTTCGCCGCCACTTCGGGGTCCATTAGCAGGCAATGTATCGGACATGAACACACCTCTGAAGTTTATAACGTTGAACAATTCAGCTAGATACTCAATATCTTCGTTTGAAAGGGGCACTTTTTTTTAAGGTTGAATTTCTTCAACGCTGCTGCGGTGGTTTGTTTCTTTGTTCTTCTTCTCTTCAATACGGAACCAGTAGCATTCATCTTGCTTTCCACAGCGAGGTTGTGTCTTTTTTGCTCTTCGAGCTCTTTTGTGTTCTTCTTGGCATCGATCACGGTTTTCGCGATCGCGGCACTGCCACCTGCGAGACTTCCCACGGCTCCGAGAGCAGCGAGGATCGCGGGAATGCTGAAAATGAAACCTCCCTGCTTTCTTGACCTAGACTTTTGCAACTTGCTTAGCTGTGGCCTGCTGAGAAGGAGCTTCATCCCGTGTCCCTTCTTTAAACATTTGTTTTTCTTCTCGCGTTGCTTCTTCGTGAGTATAGAATCGATGCCCGAAACCTTTTTGAGTTCCGAGTAAGGGATTTGATAAGCCACTCCTTTCGGACGCATTGCGAAGAACTCCTATTTTATTATGTCTGTTTATTTACTTACTGCTATCCGTGAACTGCATTCTGCTTCAGCTGCTGCCTTCTTTTCTCTCTGTGCCAACCCCAAGACCAACATTGGGATAGTGTAGGAAAGAACAATAAATGGAGTGAAAAGGTTTTGGTGATATGAGACTGCTGTTTATTTCAGCAAAAAAAAAATAGATGGTTGCCGGAAATGAAGTAAATAAAAAAGTATTTTGTGTGTATGCGAACAATTTAATACAGAAGCGTGTGTGTGCGTGCGAAGTGGATTCGTTACAGGATTAGCCTAATTACAGATATTGCATGATTTGGACTTCTCTCCGATTGGTGAATAGCCCCATGGAACGGTGTGAATACCGCAGTTCAAAACTTTTCTCTTGTCGTCCTCTGCATCCAACGCCACTTTGTTCAGTTTCACGGTCTTCACATCATGCTCTATGCTCTGGAACCTCCTCTCTTACGCAGGATGGGGAGTTTCGTTTGGTTTGAGTTGTTGTTTTAAGTCCACTTTATGCACAGTAAGGCTAATCGGGACTGGACCTACAGTTTAAAGTGGGATCCGAACCACTTGTGCCTCCACCGGGTATCGAACCCGGGACCCCTTGATTACAAGGCAATGACGCTACCACTGCGCCATGGGGGAGGTCCATGATGGGGAGTTTCTTCTTCAGGCATTCGATGTAATCCTCGACGTTTAACTTCCCCTGAACAGTGCTTTTCCCAACTCCCTTGGACTTCTTGATGGTGGCGACGGTCGTTCTGATACAATACGATTTAGCCCTGAGTCCCACGAACTCTCTGATGATCTCACCGTTCATTTCGTCCTTCATCAATCCGGGAACTTTCTTGTTTCTTGGCAAAATGTTGTAGGGGTTCGGTTGTGGATAGCCCGAAGTGTCGAAATGTTCCTTCAATTCGGTTGTCATGCCCCTGTACGGATCTTCCTTCATCACATAAACGAAACTGTCCGTATCCATGTAAGCAATCTGGATTTGTTTTTTGTATCGTGGCTTCATGATGTTGTAGTGGAACTCGTACATTTGCAGTTTCGACAGTTCGAGAATTGCAGCCCCCACGTACGTCGGTTTGTTGAACGTAATGCAGGATTTGTCAAGATGAAGCAACGTCAAGTTCTCGTTGAAAATTTTCCTGCTCTTGAAGCGTGGGTTGGCAACCCACTTCATGCATTTTTTTTCGTCCGAAACTATCTTGACGTCCTTGTATTTCCTTACATTCTCCATTGTTTTTCCGTAGATGGCGTTGTTCATCAGTTTATACATATCCTTATCCAGGTCAGATGTCGCCACCTGCCGCTTCTGGGTGTTCATGTTGATGTAGGGTTCCAGCCATTTGCCCTGTGTGAATTTCAAAACTCTGTGAGCTTTAGTTAAAACAAGACCCTGCTGGAGATAGAATTTCAGCAGTTTGCAGTGCACTACGTAATGATCCTTCCTCTCCAACGTCAGAAGCAGTTTTGGTTGATTGGAGCGAGGAGGACATTTTAGCTCAGGCGCCAGAGGAAAATCCGAATGGAGCTGGTGCAATTCTGAAGGATACTCCAAGTCTACCTCCGCGAAGTATCATGTCGATCCTTCAAAATTATCCTATTGAAGCAGATGTTTCAGTCCTTCTTCGGTGATGTCCGACCACTCGAAATTAGACTGTGGCAGCTTCTGCGTCATCGCATAACCATACAGGTTGTTGGCGTCCAAGTATATTATGTAGCTGGACTCCTGATTGGGATCGTGCTCGTCTCCCATGTACTTGTTGTTTGCTTTCGCATGTCTTAAACAACATTGCACGATAGTAGACCCAAATGGAGAATTCAACGCCCGAAAATGGGGCTCGGTGGGGCTCGCCTTAATGGTTTGCTCTTGTAAGGCATAAGCCCCATTTTCTCGCAGTGTTGCCAACACCTTACTCGAAAAAAATCACCAAGGTTTCTCTCCATGTTCCGCGCCTTATTTATTGCGCTGACACAGCGTGATGAGTAAATGTACTCTCTCATTCTTGAAGGATGAATGCACCTTATCGTAATTTTTTTCCAAGTCCCGGGGACCAAAATGTTTATATATCGTGACCTTTGTAAACCTCTCTTTTTTGGGGGGGAAACGATGTGCCACACACACGCGCGCGTATGCCTCTCATTATTTCCGTATTGTGACGCAAACCAAACAAATAATAATTGTTGTTTTTTTAGGATCTCTGGCCCCTATATAACCTCGCCAGGGGTGCGTGGTGCCCAACCAAAAAAAAGTTCTAACGGCTGCGGTTATAGATTACCTCACCTCTGTAGAGTTTCACGTGTTTTTTTTTCTCAAACTTCTCGACAGAAAAGTAACTAGAGAAGCGCAAGCTGGGGATTCTTCGAAACGAACGAGCCCCAGGTTTTCCCGTACGGCCTTCGAACGTAGAATTGATTAACGTGAGGGCGAATCTCTTCCGGAATGTCTTTCAATTCGTACATTCTCTCAAACTTCCATGAAACTCTACAGAGGACCTCCGTAATGCATGCAACGTGTACTAACGACTCTAGTGTTATTTTGATGTTGTAATTTTTTTGGATATAGAGTTTTATTGTGAGATAGATAAAAAAAATATGTTTATTATAATATTTTCTTGATGAAGATGGAGAATATGTGTGTGTGTGTGTTACAAAATAAAGTTGCATGCTTTTTTTTTTTCTAGTGTGTGTGTATGTGTATATGTTTTTTTGATGTTCGACAGCATCTGAAACGATAAAAAAAAGAAAGAATTTTATTGTTAATTTTTTCTCGTGTAAAAAAAATAACAAAATTTTTTTTGTGCAAATTTCTGATTGTTTTGTGCTATAGTGATGTAACTGATAACTGATGAAATTGACATTGTAACTGATCTGAACTAGTGAAATTCGTACTGTGCCATTGTAACTGATTGTGTTAGTACTAAAAATTCCTTATTGTGCAAGAAAAGATGTTAAAAACCTGTTAAAACTGCTCTGTGACCCTCTCGTTCTTCACGTCGTAGGCGAAGGACTTCTCTGCAATCAGGATGACACTGCATAGGGTATCCTCGGGCAAGGCATCGTGGAACTCGCAGACGATCTTAATGTTTGTTCGATCGTTGACCACCACCTGCTTTCTCTTAGATGTGTTGATGACGGTCATGGGTCTCCGTGCTTTGAATTCGCTGGGCGTGTAGTACATGTCCACGCTTCCCTCGGTCACGCGTTTGTAAGCCGAGAACGCTTCGTAAAGTTTGAGGTAATCGTTTTTGGTCATGTCGAGGTTGTAATTCTCGCGCGGGAACACTTCGTTCCTACCGTTCTTCAGATAAACGTTTTTGATCTTGCAGTCGTCGAACTTGCTGGAATCTTTTTCCTGATTCTTGTCCCTCCCGGTCTGAAAAAGCACTACGACGAAATCTGGCATGTCGAACTGTATGTTGTTGAACTGCGTCGTCACGTCGAATTCCATGTGACTTCCCGACGCCATCTTCTGCACTCACTGGTAACCGTGAAAGTGAATCGGCACCTGCGGACTTTTCAAGATCTCCGCTTTGTACTTGAGGGCGTAGTTCGTTTCGTATTCCACCACCGGCATTCTCAATTCCATGCTCCGGATGACGCATTTCGCTGCTTCGGGTAAAGTGTTGGCTATCGGCGTGGTGCCGTCCGGACCCAAAGTAGCGTATCGCATCAGTGCGTCGTTGTCTTAGGCCGCTCTTCGAAACGTGATCCTCAGTCCTCCCTTCCACATGATCTCCTTGTAGTCCGAGAAGAAACCAGGCAGCAGACGCATGGGAAAGAGCACCGTGTGACTTCTCGTCGATATTTTGGTCCCGGCTTCGAATCCCCCGGCTTGGTAGTACGCTGCGTCCGTTTTGGATAATTTCAACGTTCCCACTGCCGTCGACGTGATGCCTGGATAATCTATTCTGTCGATGACGGTGTTGTGTTTCCTCACCTCCACCTGCGAGAACAGGTGAGGCACGAAGTTGTCCACGAGTATCAAGTTTGCTGCTGCGGGAAACGCGTCTCCGCTATCCTTCTTCACCACGTCGAATTGAAGGTAGAGGTCCGCTCTGTGAGGATGAATGAACCCGTCGCCTACGTCCACGTCGTATTCGATCTCCCTGTTCGCTTCGTTCAGATTGGCGAACGTGCGACGGTTGGGAGGGAAAGATTGCAATTCGTAACTTTCGATTTGCTCCATTTTACATGTATGGTTATTTATTATACGTCGATCTCCAGGATGGCCGTGGTCGTGGCACCTGCGAAATCCACCACGTCTCCTTTCTCGTTCGTCACCACCAACTCTATGTCGTCTATGCGGTTGCGACATACTGGAAAATAGATCGGCGAAGAGGGCGTGTAGATGATCGGTTCCATGAACTCGGAACTTGGTTTGAAAGTGGCTATGATTCCCGTCTGCTTGTGACTTCCTAATAATCCGTCCGAAAATTTCGTGATCATGCCTTCCGCCACGTTGCAGTGTACGTTCAGAGTCTCTATGGCCAAGAATTTAAGAATGTTGGTTGCTACGTGCTTGATGCCAGCTTCGAGTTTTGGGTGGTTGTTCTCGAAACCTAAAAGTTCTCCCATGGTGCCCAGGTCCACGGTCTCCGTCGCGGATAGGATTTCCACTCTGTGCGTGACCGAATTTTGAGAAAGGTATGTGCCTTTGGGTAATTGAGCTTGCAAAGTGGAAAGATTGTATTGTCCTGGCGTGACGACGATGTGTTCGCTTCCGACGCTAATTTTGTTGTTGTGCTGCGTGACGTTAGGTATGAGGTACATGCTGTAGAATGCACGCAGAGCCACGGATTTAGGATAGACGATGTCGTCGTGCAGCGTGAGTTTCAAGATTGAAGATTCGCTCGTGAGATGGAACACGCCCATCCTAGTGATGCTGTTTGAGGTTCCACAATGCTTTCTGGAAATCCTCGATCGTAGGGTTATTTATTTTAGAGAGAAACGCGAGCACGGAGAGGCAGAGATGACCGCAGTTCACGTCTCCGAAATTTTGAATGCGTTCGTCGTTGTAGTATATAGAGGTTTTGTTCGTTTTCAGATAATGAATTAAATTTGTAGGTGGAACACCTCCGAAAGAATCGAAAACGAATGCTTTATCATTATTTTTGTGGTAACATATCCAATGCGTGCCTGGATTTTCTTGACCGTCCAAGTTGACTACTCCGCATTCTCTTCTTTTAACGCTTGAAGGTAACGAGTCGGACATGAAAACTCCTCTGAAGTGTTTGATTTGTAACGGTTCGATCAGAGATTCAATGTCTCGGTTGGTGAGTGCTGTTGTTTCTTTTTTTAAACTTCTTCATCACGCCCTTCCCCCCTTTTTTCTCCATGGCCAGGTTGTGACGTTTCTGTTCTTCCAATTCCGCTTTGTTCTTCTTGGAGTCGATGACGGTTTTCGCGATGGCGGCACTTCCGCCAGCCAAACTTCCAACGGCCCCCAATGCTGCCAGGATGGCCGGGATGCTGAATATGAAACCTCCGATCTTTTGCTGTTTCCGCGAACGCTGCAATCTTTTCAATTGAGGTGTGCTGATAAGTAATTTCATTCCGTGTCCTTTGCTCAAGCAAGAACGTTTCTTCTCGCGTTGTTTCTTGGTGAGTAACCCATCGAGGGCACCTAGATTTTTAAGATTGGAGTATGGTATCTGTTACACGACACCCTTGGGCTTCATGTTGATGCTCTATGTGTTATTTTCACGGTATGTTATTTATATATATATTCTGAGATTTTTTCTCGTGTAGTTTTTTTTTTACGGTATGTTATTTATATATAAATGTTCTGAGATTTTTTTTTTCACGGCCTCGCAGTCGTTACACAAATTCTATTACGTGCTTCGTTTTCTTGCCAAGAAGTTCCTTTGTCCCCTTGTACACGATTCGAGTTTTGTTCTCGATTAAAATAGATAGCTTCTCGTCGGATAACATGTTAGCGTATCGATCTGGTAAAAATAGACTGTATTGTGCGTTGAGCAACAGGCGTACCTTGGGACCATACTGGGTAGAAACGATTGAACCGGAAGTTATCGTGTAAGGTTTGTCGACTTCCAATTCCTGAATTTTTACATACTCGACTGACAAATTTAGCATTTGTTTTAATGCTTGGAGATCACTCATTTTTTCAGTCGTCATATCGAAGAGAAAAATTTCAGAGTGTTAGAGAGAAATTTAATTGTTTTTTTTCACGATGTGTGTTATTTATATATACCGAAGATTATTTTTTTTCACGATGTGTGTTATTTATATATCAAGTTTTTTTTGACACGTATATATATTATTATTTTTTTTAACAGAGGAAGAAAGTCCGTGCTTCGGAAAACGCGATGATGTGCGTAATGATATCTTCCGTCTCCTGCTTAGACTTGCGCCAATCTACTGTGTACCGTCTTCTTCCCTGCCTTGCCTCGTGCAATTCATCTAACCTATTGTTTAATTTTTCCCCTGCAGCCGAAAGCAGAATGTTGAGATCACCGCACCTCAGGCCGCTGATCTCCCGAAGATGGTCCTTGAGAACCATTTCACAAGGGATGCGAAATTCCGGCGTCGTTCTTGCTATGATTACAAGTTTCCCTACCTCCTCACAATCTCCGTTTACTGCGTGTTTAAATATTTTACATAGTAGCTCGGGCGGCAAATCAGTTATACGAGACATGTTGTTATTATTATTATTTTTTACTCTATGTTATTTATATACCCCACCCCAATTTTTGTTTCGTGTTCATGGCGATGGTGGTACCCAGTGCGGCGACCCGTTCACCCAGCGATGCGTCTCTGCTCACGAACGTTTCGAAAGCAGCGTGCTCTAACTTTCTGTCTGCTTCGTGACTTGCATCCAGATCCATCTGCGTGGTGTTGTAAGCGATGTCGTGATCTTTGCATGCGGCGTCCAACGGATTCACACCCTTGTCTCCTCTCTCCAATCTTTTCTCGAGTTTGGTACCCGGTTAGCAGTACTGGTAGCCAGGTAAATTCATCTAGAAAGGTAACTTGTTGATGATGTCGTTCACGAGTCCTTTTCCTTCGGCCACGTTCCAGAATCTCGGAGGCAGCGTGTTGATGATTTTGATCAGGTAACCTATGCCCTTGTCGTCGTTCACGATGAAGTTGGAAAGTTTCGTGCTGATCATGTCCACGATGCCAACCTTCTCGTTGTAGAAATTACGGTTGCCTGCATTCTCTTCGCCGGCTATCACCAACAATCGGTCCACGAGCTTCCTCACGTCGTCCACCCAAACGAATTCTTTGGGTAACGTGTTCTAGCGTTTGACGCCGCTGCCTGTTTTGACCTGGTTCCAAATCGGTTTGATGAGATTCCTGTACTTCTCGCCGCTGCTCGATTTCACCCTATTCTGCGAGGCATCGTTGTTTTGGTACAAGGCATCCGTCATGATCAAAATTTCCTTGTAACTCTGGTAATCTTCGTCGGTGTAATCTTTCGGCTGCTTTTTGGCAACGAGTTCCCACAGTCCCACCGTACCCGGATACCTGGTCCAACTATTCTTCTCGCCTAAATTAACTTTAATGTCGTTGCCTTCGAAGGTCACCTTCGATTTCCCAATCTTCCACACCACACCACCGCCTTCGTTGGTTTCCATGCTGGGATACAATCCGAACACTTCATCCTTGTCGAATTTCCCCGTACTCAGGTAGTCTCGTGCCAAAGGTCCCAACTCGATTTTATCCGAAGACGACGTGCTACCAATGGCTCGACGTCGTGCCGGTGCATCCTTCACTTCGAACGGTGTCGAAGGAATGCTCGAAATGGGCGTGGGTACAGCGTAACTTTTAGCTGCGAGCGGTACGAGTTCGTTGATCAAATTTTTATTTTGTTCCGTGACACTTTTAATTTCTTTACCTAGACCGCTGATGGCATCGATCACAGGTTGATCCTGACGTTTCTTCTCTTCGTAGAATCCGCGATTCTCGGATTTCCAACCTTTGAAGCGTTTCGCGAGGTAATCGCGAAGCTTGAGATTTTCGTCTTCGATTTTTCGTTTCGTCATAACGTTTATTTATATACGTCGTTTCTCACAACGTTGCAACGTTTAGAAAGTTGTTGATTTTGTTTCTGTATTTTCCGTCGTTGGGTTTCCTCGTCATGTCGATCGTCGCGAATCCGAAATCGTCACCGTTCCAGCAAGTAGAGCAGCAGCGTTCCGAAAATTGATTGTAGTTCATGTCTCCGCCTACGTAGTCATCGTACGCGTGCTTGAGGTTGGTGTGATCTTGACGAAACAAACATATGAAATTAGCGTTGTCGCGTACTAACTGTTTTGGAATTTTGGAAAACGTTTGAGCTAGGTAGAAGCAATCCATTTGTTTGTGACGACCTTGCGTGAAAAAGTTGCGAATTTCATTTTGATTTTCCAGGATGGCGTCGTCGAACACAACGACTGAATTTTCACGACAATCGTCGAGTGGTTTTATTTCCGAGGCGAACGTTGCAATGTCCAGACCATCGTACAGTTTCATCAGTTGCTGGTATTTGGATTGCTCCAAACTTTTCGAGAACACGTACAGGTGCCTGTTCTTCCAATCTAACCAATTCGGTGCGAGGAGAAAATTGTCCAGGAGCAGTGTCGTTTTCCCACACCCCGAAGGACCTACGATCAGACAGCGGATGCTGTCGGGAAGCAACTCACCGTTCTTTTTTTTTTTCTCGTTTGACTTTCCGGATCCGGTAGACGCTTCACCACGTTCCACGTACTCACAAGATCACTTCGTTCGCGTCGATCCAACTCTTTTCCGGAAGTCCCAGCCATTTGACAAACAGTTTGTCACCTTTCCTACGCAATACTCTCTCGATGAGGTACGTGTCGGGGTGTTTCGTTTTAGAGAGTTCCTCTTCGTAAAATCTTCCTTTCAAAATCTCGCCGCTACTATCTTTTATTATATACGTGTGTCGGTTTCCGGGTAAAACTCGAACCACCGTAAAGAATTCCGTGCTCCAATTTTTTGTGAATCCCTTCTCGAAGGTGCGTTTGAATTTTCTGATCCTCACCTGGTCTCCAATTTGGTATTTAGCTTTTTTGTCGTGGGTGTGTACTTTGGACAGTAAACGGTAGAAATTAAACGCTGCTCGTCGGACTTGGTAACGTCAACTGGCTTCATGCCTATCGTTCTGTGTACCGTATCATTATAGGTGTCGACGAGTTCCGGCAGGATGTCGACCCATTTGTAATTTCCCCGAAGCGTGAATCGTTTCCACATGTGTGTTTTCGAGGTTCGATTAAATCTTTCCACGATGCTGGCTTTGATGTGACTGAAGGTCGAATAATGTCGAATGTCATGTTTTTGAATAAACTTTTGGAATACGGCGTTGTAAAATTCTTTACCGTTGTCCGTGTGCAGAAATCGAGGTCGTCTGCCGCCGCTTTCGCGAAAAATTAATTTGAATGCTTCCGTGACGCACGATCCCGTTTTCGCCTTCAAAGGTAGAGCCCATGCGAATTTCGAAAATGTGTCTATGACGGTGAGGAGGTACTTGTTGCCCTTGTTCCATTTATGTACGTTTTTCAAATTGCCGCTACTCATCTCCACGAGATCGCTTTGCCAGAGGTCGTCGATGCCCTTGGTTACCACAGCCAAACGTTCGTAGTTGCGGCGTGCAGGTTTATGCAATTCTTCGACGATGGCTTGCCTAGACATTTTTTTTTTAGAGATTACGTTTGAAGAGAAGCACCAGCGTGATGGGATTCAAAGAGGGTGGCACCTCGCTCGTGTTTTGAATGATCAGCTTATCGCCGGCACTCACGTCGAAAATGGTAAGATCTTCGTCTTCGTGTATTTCATATATGTTGCGCGTTTCGTTCCAACGTGCCAGAGGAATGTTTCCTGCTTTCTGGACACCACGATTCGATATGAAGGTCATGGTGGGAACGCTAGCTTTTCTGCCGTGAGACCAGTACGAAAATTCGTTTATCTGAATTGTGCCATCGAGGAGAAACTTGTAGTACGGATGATAAGGATGCAACATGTACAGTTTGTTACCTTCGACGAACGTGGAGTTTCTCTGTTGATTGGGAACGCTGTTGATTTCGATGGCTTGCAAGGTGAACAATTTGGCGAATTTAGTGTCGAAGGTGACGAGATTACTGTGAACTTGTCCGAGTTTATTTTCGATGGGCAGCAAATGCTCGATTATGGTATCCGTTACGGCAGAAAACGACGGTTTGATTTTCACTTCCACGTTCAACTGCTTGTAGTTTTCGTTGAGTTCTTGCAACTTGGCACCGAAAGAGGCCAGCGTCGATTCCTGCGTGGATTCCAGCACTCCAACTTGATCTCTGATGTTGACGACAATGTTGTGAAGGTTCTCGACTTGATTCAATTTCGAGCTCTTCTCGGTAAGATCGTTCACGATGCTTCGCATCTCTGTAAACTGCGTGTGAAGGTCGGCGACGCTCTGCGAAGTGGGCAGCGTCGACACCAGCGAACTAATTTCGTCTCGAATTTGTTCCACGTTCGCCGTTTCCGTTTCTAGTCGTTTCAGCATTCGAGATATGTTTCTTTTCAAAGCGTGCAATTCTTTGGAGGTGGGGAGATTGGCCACCCTACTCTCGAGATCGCTCAATGAACTTTTGATGTCGCTCGAATCGGATAGTGCCGTCACCGCCGTTTTCAATTTTTCGAAATCTTCGCTCGAAGGCACGCTCGTCCGTAACGATTCCAAGTCACCCTGTATGTTGTCGAGTACGTGATGAAAATGAGCGAGATTCGTTTCGACGTTCAAATTTTCTAAATATTCGATCTTCTGCTGAACCGTGCTTAACCTGTCTTGAATGCTCGTCAACGCTCTTGCTTCAGCGTGAATATTTTTAATTTCTTCGTTGATCAATTCCAAGGACGCCTGAAGCGTAGCGATGGTGGTTTGAATGTGTTCGAAATCTCGATACGCCTCCAATTGAATTTTTATGTTCGCGACGCTTTTACCGATGACCTGCAGTTCGTCTGACGATGGTAGGTTCGTCATTGTATCTTCCAAAGTCTGCAACTTGGATTTAATTTCTTCCAACGTGCTGGTGAATTCTTCTTGTAATTTGGAAACGACGACATGCAAGCGTTCTGCGTCTATATCGTTCACGACGGTTTGAAGTTCAGAGAAATTCTTTTCTATTGCGGAAGTTCGTTCTTCGATTTCGAGTTTCAATTTTTCCAAATCTTCATTTTTCGATTGAAATTGCTGTAATTTGGCCAAATCATTTTGAAGCGAATCCACGCTCAACTGTATATTTTGAACGCTGTCGTAAGAAGGTACGTCGACATAATTTTTTATCAGCGTCTTCAGTTCGGAATCGATTTTCAGAATGGGGTCGAGACATTGCGTTTGGAGCGTAGCGATTTCCGACTCTAAACTTTTGTTTAAGGTCTCCTGCAAAGCAATCAAATCGGTCCTCAACTTCTTAACTCGAATGTCCAACATGAGAATCTCTTCTGCGTGGTCTACACGCTTGGTGTTGCCGAAAATGTCGTTAGGCATTTTTGGTTAACGGTTATTTATAATAGGATAGACGATTCGTAATTCTACGAAGAGAGGAATGAGTTTGTCGTAATCTCCGAGGAGTTCCATGTAAAGATAATCTCCTGCAGAAACATCGTACGTAATGTTAGAAAGCATCTTGTCGTGCTTGATTCGAAAAATATTCTTGCCGGTAGAAATTTTGATTTCGCCTGCGTTTTCCGGATTCACGGTGATTTGAAGTTTCCCGTCGATCGGAATTTCGTAGAAATGTAAATTGTTATTAAAAACATAAAACATCTTGCCCACATCGTCATTCAGTTTCGTCCAAATGCTGTTGAGATGAACGATCAGTAAACCATTGAGTTTAGATAACACGGAAGGTAAGAGGTTATTGAAATTTGGTGGTGCAGTCTCCATGTTGATCTGTTTGCGGAAGCCAAAAAGATTCATTGTCCTTGTTAGTTATTTAAGAATACGGTCAAGGTTTTTTTTTTTGTAATGACAGACAAAGGTTTTTTTTTTTTTTGTAATGACTAACAAAATGATTTTTTTTTGTTTTGTTTTGTTTTTATGAATCTTCTGTTGAAGATGGACATATGTTGCAGGTTTTGCTTTCTGCTAAGCGATAGTGCACCCACGGCAGTGTGTGAATTCCGCACTTCCGGATGCACCTCTTATCATCGTGCGCATCCAAAGCAATCTTCCTGACAATGTTGGTTGTCAATTTATGGTTGACGCTCTGGATTCGATACTCTTTTCGTAGAACAGGTGAGCGAGTTTTCAGGCATTCAACATAATCCTCGAATGCGAGATGCTTTTGTACAACCTGCCTACCTACACCCTTGGCCTTCTTGGTGACAGACCCCTCGGCCCGAATTGCATAGGCTTTGGCCCGAAGTCCAGCAAACTCAAGAATAACATCCCCGTCCTTCTCGTCCTTGAGTTTACCAGGCACTTTTTTGTTTCGGGGCAGGATGCCGTACTGGTTCGGTTGGGGATAGCCTGATGTGTCGAAAAGCTCGATGAAAGGTGGAATCAACGCTATATCCTTATATGCATCAAGTGTGCGAACATGGTAGACCAAGCTGTCCGTATCTGTATATAAAAGAGAAATGCCACAATCATAATGTTTGCACAGTGTACCATAATGTGTCTCAAACATATGCAACTTGCTCAAGTCCAGAATCGTGGCACCAACATAGATTGGCTTGTTTAGGTGCACCACAGGTTTATCCATGTGGACCAGAGCCAACTGCTCATTATAAATGGTCCTTGATTTAAACAACGGGCTTGCAATGAGCTTACGACATCGCTTCGCATTGGTAACCAGCCTAACGTCCACGCGATTTCTCACGTTCTCCATCGTTTTACCGAACACAGCATTGTTCATCAGCTTGAAGAAGTTTTTGTCAAGCTCCGAGGTTGCAGCGATGCGGTGTTCGGTATTGGCTTTGATGTAGGGTACTAACCAGTTACTGTGCTCGAACCTGAGGATGCGATGAATTTTACCAATTGTAACACCTTGCCTCATCAACCAAGCAAGATTCAGGTAATGTACCACATACCTCTCTTTGGGCTCAACATCCATGATGAGCTTGGGTTGATTCGAGTTAGGTAAACGCTTAAATTCTGGAGCAGGTGGTAACTCGCTGAATACATCATGGAGCTTCTCGGGGAATTTAATGTCCACCTCGGCAAAAAATCCGTATGTACAATCTTCGAAATTTTTCATGTCGAAATCCGAAGGATTAACCCACTCGAATCCCTTGTACGGAAGTTTCTGCATCATGGAAAATCCATACAGGTTGTTTACATCTGTGTGGAGGATGTAGCTTGTTGTTGTAGAGGGGTCGTAACCGGTGGCCATGTATTGATTGTTAGCACGTGCATAGCGTTGCGTCACTTGGACCATACCGCCTCGGATGCCTCGTTCCAAAAAAAGTAACTTTTCCACATCATTAAGAAGCTGGAGTTTAATCCTGGTCATGAGCAGCATGGCCGACCATGCCAGTCCGGGGAGGCTGTAGAAGTAGGCAGGGTCTAGGTGGTAGATGTTTATTGCTGTTGCGCGAAACGCCTGCAAAACGTCCGCGAGAAGCGTCACGTCAAGCTTTAAATATGCGTCGTGATAATCCCCAAAATTTCGACAACGTAACTCTTTCCACATGGACTGGGCGTGCTGGTATTCCTCATCTGTTATGTTAGAGCCTCTCAGACGACTGTAGAATTTATCCTGTGGAGGGAGCGACGTTTCCTTGAACTTGTCGGGGTCCGTGACGTACTCGTAAGGGTAGACCCCCTTACGTCTGATGAGCCCAACATCCAAGTTTGGAAAACTAGCTGCAGTGATAGTCAGCTGCTCGTCCCTAAGTTTGCCTGCAAGAGCATCAAGGCTTGCATGGAGGAAACGCAGCGAGTCAAGAAACCGTAGCTCGATAGTTGCTTCCAATTCGGGGATAGACACCCACTTACTCACGCTAATGTAGCGCTCCTCGTTCTGTGCTAAGACCCTGATACGACTATCATCGTAGCCGAGATGGGGTACCAAGTGATGAAAATCGTATCCGGAGCCGTTGTGAAAGAAGATGGGAATAAAGCGCGGGTCCCTAGCTTTTAAGTTGCACGTGTTGCACCACGGACCGATGTAGCTACCAGTACCATAATGGTCGTGGTGGTGCACTTTACTGTTATCGTCGGTGAAGACCAAGTTGCAAACAGGGCAGTTGGTTGCCTCCTCGTGCCTACGCTTATTATTAGGAGAAAGTCGTCGCATGCGCTTGGGGGACAGCAACATTTTTCCTATTTTTTGGGCCTCCTCTACCATCCTCTGCAAGAAGTGCTTGACCGGGTCGGGACCGCGATAGACATACGGCTCGGGGGCAACATGTTGGTCTCGCCGCACCACAACGTAGGCGTAACTAGAGGCCTCGTGGAGTTGGTAAGGGGTGGTGGAAGAAACTTCGGGATCGGGATAGCAGGTGGAGAGGGGTTCGAGGAAGGCTTCGAAGTCCGCTACAATGATGGCAGGATGCTTTGCCATGGCGCTGTGCATGCTAAATTTTTCTGTCGCATCAGGATTGGGTAGAATAGTTCGTGCAGGTTTGTTGGTACTGCAGTAACGCATGTGGCGAGCGAGCTTTTCGGCAGCGATGTTTTCTCCTTGTAAGCTCTGGTGTTTTTGTTGTCGGTTGTCAAAAGTGATCAGACACCTTCGACAAACTTCTATGCTACCATGATGCTTGCTTTTCTGATTCGACACCAACCGGGAGAGCGAGCGAATAAGGGTGTAGTGGTGTTGTGTCTCGTTCTTGATGAGCAAGAGGTTGATTTCTCGTGCCTCGTTGTTGTTGCTCACGTTGCTCACCCGGATGGGGTGGACCTCATTTTTGTTCTCGGTGAGACCATAAACGTTTATGGCTAATTGCAAGTTGCGAGCACGTGCCTCAAACTTGCCAACATCCGAAAGCGCCACCGGGTAGTCGATTCCCACCATTGCATCCTCCAACTCCGACTCGTACTGCTCGTAGTGGCCAACACGATACGGATGATTTTTCCAGTCGACGGGGTGCATTGCTGCCAGCACCGACCACACGAAGCACTTGTTATCCCTGTTCTGAATATTCAGAACAGCCTTCTTTGCTGCAACATCTGGTGGTAGAGGGACGTAACTAGACCCGGACATTGGTGCAAACTGACTAAAAGTAACACACAATTTATGGGGTTCTCCGCACAGCGAACCGCCCGAGCCTGTGGCCTCGTGCTCCTCCTGTTTAACAAGCAGCTCTTCGGCAAACTTGTCGTAAATTTCCCCAATGCTGTCACCATCCGCCAGATGCAACGTTTTTGCTTTCGTTGCATGAAAGAAAGTGTATCTTTCATCGGTCGGTTTCTTGTATGTGCAACATAGCGTACCGTAGAATTTAGTGGAGGAGTGCGTAGCCAGTGCATTACTAAGAATAGAAACTATCTCTGCTCGCTTCTCCTCTAAAAAGCTACGAACATCGCAAGAGCCGTCCGACAATCGGACATAATCTTCTAATATTCCTCCGAAAGCAGACCGGTCTGCTTTCATCGCAGGCTTGACGCGTTTGGTGGGTGGTGCATTGATGAGGGCTGCTTCTGCCTTCCTCTTGGTGGAGGTCGAAGGCTGAGCCCCATATGTACTTTCGCTTAGACAAGTAAGCTTATGCTTCTTGGCATACGCAATTGTGATGTGTTTATTGCATCCGGAACATAGTTCGGTGGCAGCCAAATGCTTGTCTGGCACGCAGGTGCGACAATGTCTTGCAAAATGTTTGCTTGATATGGTTCTTTTGCACACAGGGCAATTTTTCATGGAGCGCATTTTTTTCTTTTTCGGGGTATGTTTATTTATATGTGATCTGTTGGTGGTAGAGTGTTTACAAAACAAAAATATGCCTTATGAGAAAAATTTTGTAAGCTAATTCTAATTAGCGTTAGTTTGAGGGGTTTATTTATATATGGGTGGTGTTGTCTTCCTCAAATATGTGCTTTAATCAACCCTATAAAAAAATAAAAAAATATATATATAAGAAAAATATGATTGTAGATAGAAAAAGCACAATAAATATTGTATGCATGTGTAATTCTATTTAGCTTATTTTTGCTAGACACGAATCTTCTTCAGATTTTATTGCCTACTAGTATATTTTTCTACCAATCTAGTAGAGGTGTGAAACTATGAAAATGTTCTTGTTTAAGCACTAATCATTATGTCTCCAATAGGACTCCTATGGGACGTAGAACCTTGTAACTTTGCTCTATGTATATACTAGTGCTTTTCCAACATGTTCACAAAACCTTAGAACCTTCACAGACAAAAAGATAAAGTTTCCCTCTGTGTACATGTATAATTCGAACCCACTGTAGGTCCAGTTTCGATTAGCCTTACTGTGCATAAAGTAGACTTAAAACAACAAATCCAATCCAGAGTATCAACAAATTCAAAAAAATAAAGTTTCCCCTGTACACTGGTATAATTTTAAACTCCAAGTTCGATACCCGGCGGATCCCACTGTAGGTCCAGTTTCGATTAGCCTTACTGTGCATAAAGCAGACTTAAAACAAAACAAATCCAACCCAGAGTACACGCGTCAATACCATCCACCATGAGTAAACTAACATGATCATAATCATCGTCCCTCCGATTGTTACCTCGCTTTTATGTTATTCGCGATGAAGAATAGTTTTTTCAAGCGCACGTTATGTATGCTCATATTTTTTGTTTAGCGTAATTTCGATGTTTAATCAAAACACCACTTCCTGTTCACTAACACAACTCGCAATTATTATTATTAACACACACACACATGCAAGAGAAATAACAAGAAACAAAACTTACCTACAAAAAGCTGCTAGCAATTTAACACACACAAAACGGTTGTATAATCGCGTACAGTTGCAAAAAAAACGTTACTCTTCTGTACAGAAACTTTCACAGTACTGTGTTTGATCTGACCTACATCCACACCACAGAACGAAAGTCATCTCTCCCCCCACCCGTCGTCGCATCCGGTTGCGATGACAATATAAGCAAAACTAGGTCGTGTCAGTATTGCCAACTCACTAGGCCTCTGGGTTTAGGGCGACCTGAATTGTGCGAGCGATGGGTGCAGCCGAACACCGTCGCCGCACACCATCAACTCGAATTAGACGGCATAGAAGTGGTGCGTTACCTTTTCGGGAACCTCTCCTCGTACACGCTGAAGTACGTTTCGTTGTACTTCAACCTGGGAGAGAAGATGATGCCCGAGGGCGAAACCGTGCAGACGCTCTACGAGAAAAACAAGATAAACGAGCTGTTGCAATACAACGTCCAGGATTCGATGCTTGTGCGGGACGCGTGTTTCTGAAAAACGGACTCGTGCAAACGATCGTCTCAACGTGCTGCCAGAGCGTGTTGCGAGCGGACCAGGTTCGAGGGCACAAACTCAACTTGCATCTCTCGCATTACTATTTCAGCGAAGCGTTGCAGAACAAGCGATGTTTGTGTTTCCCACGGCAGCATCTCGAGTATCACCACAAGCTGGTTGGGGGTTACGTACACCGTAACCCTCACATGAACGTTGCGCTCAAGAACAGGATGGAGGACGAGATTATTTTGGTATTGGATTTTACGTCACTCTACCCGAGCGTCATGGTAGCAGCTGGCCTCTCCCCTTTCAACGTGAACTTTGGGAGTGGCGCGAATTCCACGCCGGAACGTCCGTTCCGCCCGGCACGGAAGTTGATGTTTATCGCGGCGTTACGAATCCAACCGGCTGCACGGAAGCTGATCTTCACGTGTATTTCTCACGGGACACGCTCAATGCCACGTGCGTACGCAAGATTATGGCCTTGCGTAAAAAAATCAAAGAGTTTAAAAACGATAAGACTTTACCGCCGGGCAAACTGCTTGAAATGGACGCCAAACAGAACACGGCTAAATTGATGATGAATAGCATGTATGGTCAGATGTACGAATTGAAAGACATTCCGGAAGAGATTCGCCCTCACGTTAATCAATTCTACGTTCGAAGGCCGTACGGGAAAACCTGGGGCTCGTTCGTTTCGAAGAATCCCCAGCTTGCGCTTCTCTAGTTACTTTTCTGTCGAGAAGTTTGAGAAAAAAAAACACGTGAAACTCTACAGAGGTGAGGTAATCTATAACCGCAGCCGTTAGAACTTTTTTTTGGTTGGGCACCACGCACCCCTGGCGAGGTTATATAGGGGCCAGGGATCCTAAAAAAACAACAATTATTATTTGTTTGGTTTGCGTCACAATACGGAAATAATGAGAGGCATACGCGCGCGTGTGTGTGGCACATCGTTTCCCCCCAAAAAAGAGAGGTTTACAAAGGTCACGATATATAAACATTTTGGTCCCCGGGACTTGGAAAAAAATTACGATAAGGTGCATTCATCCTTCAAGAATGAGAGAGTACATTTACTCATCACGCTGTGTCAGCGCAATAAATAAGGCGCGGAACATGGAGAGAAACCTTGGTGATTTTTTTCGAGTAAGGTGTTGGCAACACTGCGAGAAAATGGGGCTTATGCCTTACAAGAGCAAACCATTAAGGCGAGCCCCACCGAGCCCCATTTTCGGGCGTTGAATTCTCCATTTGGGCCTACTCACGATGCCGCCCCTGATACATTTCTCGATGAAAAGCTGCATGTCGCATTGATCTTCCGCGAAAAGTTGCAATCGAATGCTACTGGAATACAACATGGCATTCCAGGTGAATCCCGGAAGACTCACGAAGTGCGCAGGTTCGACTTTGTAATCACGAATAGCGGTTTGACGAAACGCCTGGAGCGCGTCGAATAGGAGAAGCACGTCCAGCTTCAAGTATCGATCGTGGAAATCACCCAGCGAGCAGCATCGAAACTCGTTCCACATACGTTTGGCGTGCGCATAGTCTTCGTCGGAACACACGGAGTCCTTGAAGGTTGAATTGAAAGCGTCTTTCGACGGAAGATCCGTCTCGTCGAACTTTTCGGGCCCGTCGACGTACACATATGGGTACACTCCTTTCCTTCGAATAGCGTCCAAGGACACATCTGGGAAATGGTCTCTGGTAACTTCCGGCACGTCCAACATGGCGACGCAGTTTTCGAGACTAGCCTGGAGAAAGCGGTAAGAATCGATGAATCTAAGTTCAATTCTTCTGTATTTTGGCTTCTTGCCAGCAGCGCACAACGTGCACTCATCGTCGCAGGGGATCATTTTGCTCATCTTACCATGATAGCCCGGTGGAATATTCACCCACTTGCTGATAGTAATATATTTCTCGTCGGTCTCGGCAATCACACGGATGGATTTTTTGTCATAGCCCAGCTCTTTGATGAAATGGTGAAGATCATAATTGCTGAGCCCGTGGAAAAATACCGGTACAAACTTGGCAGTTTGAAGCTTCAAATTGCATCTATGGCATAATGGACGGATGTACTGACCCGTTACGTGATTGTGGTGTGCCACTTTTATCACACAATCATCAAATTTGGACCCGCAATTTGGACAATGTGTTGCACAAACAAACCTCAATTCTTCGTCTTCGGTAAGATCATTCATGGGTTTAGTCCTGAACAAAACATCACCCCATTCCTCCACTTCCTTGACTAGGAATTCCAGGAAGCGTTTTCCAGCCTCGGGTCCTCGGTAAAGAATCGGTTCCTTGTTATCTTCGTCCGCTCCTGCCATCCAGTGCACGTAGTATGCGAAACTGCAAGGTATGTGCTCGTGGTAGGCAGTAGTTGATGATTTCGCCGGATCGGGGTCGCAGATCGCCATAGGCTTCAAGAATGCCTCGAAGTCCGCAACGATGACAACGGGGACCTCCAACTGGGACTTGTACTTTCTGAAGAAATGAGAACCACCAGGGAACACGCACCTGGATGGTTGATGCTGCAGGCATTCTCTGAGGTGAACCTGCAGTCTCTCCTTGGCGGTTCTTGAACCTAGGTTGCTGAAAAATACCATACATCGATAACAGATTTCGATGTGATGTTCATGTTTTGTTATCTCGCTTCCGACCAGCTTTGAAAGATCACGGATGAGGCAAGAATGGTGCTGTTTCACATTTTTCATTAACAGCATGTGCACTACATTCACCTCATCACCTACAATTTTGCTGATCCGAAGCGGAAAAATATCTACTTTTTTGTTGCTGATTGTATATCCATACACATTTACACCGATTGGAATCTCGTTCTTTTGTTGATATGCTTTTTCGAATTTTTCGATTTTTGTCAGCTGCACAGGAAATGGAACGTCTTCGAAATATTCATCCAATTCATTCTCGTACTGGCTGTAACTTCCAACGCGCGTAGAGTTTTTTGTTTTATGATGCAAATGGGCCAGGAGGCACCATTTGAAACACTGGTTGTCGTTGTTTTCAATGTTAAGAACGGCTTTCTTGTTTTCGATCACCTGCGGGAGCTTCACATAAGTCGATCCTGAAAGAGGCTTGTATTTGCTTATGTTGATGTTGATGATGTGTGTAGTGTTGCAAACACTCCAACCCGATCCTTTACCTTGAAACTCTTCCTGCTTCCGGACGATCTCATTCATTAACTTGTCGTAAAGTTCGCTTATCACCTCCCTATCACTTTCCAGCAGAAGTTGTTGCTTTGTTCTACTGGAGAACCCGTGAGTTTGTTCCGACGAATGCTTCTGGAACAACGAATCCAAAACCATGTTGAATGTGAAGGGGCCTTGTTGAGAGTGGAAACCAAAATCTTAACCACTTCTGCTTTCTTCTCCTCCAGGAAAATTTCGGCACTGCAGGGCAAACCCCTATTCTCGCTGCTGAGGCTGTAATTTGCCAACATATTCCTGAAGGCCGTTCTCTTCGGCTTAATGCATTCTGGGTCGCGTGCTTCAGCCGATTCTATGATCTTCGTTCTCTTTCCATGGCTCAACTGGTTTGAAGACTGCTTTCGCTTTACCCCACTCTTCTGATTGACGATCAAATTTTTTGTTGTTATCACTTTCCTAGATGTTGGGGAAGGTTTGGTGATGCTGGTGGGTTCTTTCGACGAACCAGGCCGTTGAATACATCTTTGTTTATGCCGACTTATATGGGACTTGGTTTGTGGGATATTACAGAAGGGGCAGTGAACTTGGGGTTCTTTCGTCTTCGGAACTGCAGTGGATGTGTCTTGTGACTGCGACATTTTTCTGCAACAGAGAAAGCCAACTTTCAGGGATATGCAATAGGCTATTATATACATATTGGGCCATTGTTTTGATTCGAATCTGTAAGTAAACAGTAAGACGCATCAAGATGCCGAACAATATCTTCGGCCACTCCAGAGGCGGCACGGATACCGAGCCACCCGACAACACTGAAATTCTGAAACTCGACCAACGAGTAAGGAAACTTCGCAGCGACCTGCTGACTCTCCAGAACACTCTGTCCTCGAGCCTACAAGATGAGATCACAAGTCTGCAGAAAACATTAGTGGATCCGATCCTGAAGATCGAAGCGGAATTCAAATCACTGTTCGCCAAGTATGCTGATTTAGCATCCTTGGAAAGTTTGAGCAGCATTCAGGAAACAGTGAACAACCTGCGAGAGGAATTATCTAACCTACAAAAATCCAGAGACATTATTCAACTAAAAACTAAGTTTGAGGAACAGGAAACAAACATCCAAGCTAGCTTGAGCGAACTTCAAAATGTTATTTCTAACATTAAGATCCAACTTGAAACCAACCCTGCACCCGAAGACATACTTCTGATCAATCGAACAGTGGCCGATCTACGAAACGAACTCGGTAGTTTTCGGGATGAGATCCCGTCTCTGATATCCTTTGCAGAACTTGAAAACTCGGTGAAAAACATCAGGGAGAAACTTCAAACCGTCGAAGAAGCCATTGCCAACTTTCCTTCGTCCGAGGAACTGAAAATTATAGGAAAGTCTGTGGCCAACATCAAACTGCAACTCGAGACGTACGAGGATTTCGGTAAAATCCAAGGCACCGTAAGCCACATCGAGGACACTTTGTCGACCATGAGAACTGATCTATCGACCGTGCAGGAAGCTTTGGAATTGAAATTGCCAGGCATAACGGAAACCCTGACCACCGTTCAACAGCAAATTGCCAAGCTGGAAAGCCTTAACACCGAAACCGAACTTTCACACTTCCATCACCTGATCGACGACATACAGAGCAAGTTGGAAACACTGCAGCAATCAACCCCCACACAGGACGATATGACGCGACTCCGGGATGCGCTGGGTACGGTAGCCGACGCCAGTGAGCTGGACGCCGTGAGAAAAGCTTTGACCGCGCTGCAGAATACAGTCGTCAACTTACCAACATCGCAGGAACTGAAAGCCGTGAAGAGGACAGTGAATCGTTTGCTCAAATCCGAGGACGTGAAAAACATTCAGATTGAAATCGTGCAAATTCGAGACACCATCGCCACGATGCCCACCAACCAGAACGTCAACGAGCTGCACACTCTGTTCGCAGAAATCAGAAAACAGGTTCACGACCTCGCGACACAAAACTCCAAACTGAGGCTCGTCGAAAGCTTGCAGCAGATCATCGCAAACGTGAAACTTCGAATGGACGACGTGGAGACCGGTCAAGAGTCTGCTTTGGCTGATTTTGCCGACAAGCTTCGCGAACTGAACGAACACTTCAAGCAACTTCGCGTGGAAATCAAGATCAAACCTTCTTACGACAGCATCGTCAACCTCTTCAGCGAACACCTGGAGCCCGTACAGAACAAACTGGACGACGTGCAGGAGGAACTGCGAGCCAACGTCGGCAGCCTGAACGTTAGCCTCGACAACTTAAAATCGACAGTCGTCCTAGAGATATTCAGCATCCCAAATCGAGAATTTCCGTCCCCTTTCAATCCACGAAGCAAACTCTACATGCTCACTCCTGTCAAAGCATACCATCAATTTTACCTCAGGGGAAAACTTCAGTTTGTCAAGGTAATTTACTGGTCGCTACTGCGAGCCCTTCACTATCCGACTATGACTGTGACGAATATAGGGGACGAACCTAAAGTCCGCAATGTAGAGCTGGTTGATTTCACACATCCCGAAAGTGGAGAGACTGCATATGCAGAGGATGCTTCGCAAATCATTGACATTCAAGTCGGCGATAAACTGTATGTAGAGAACCCCACGCTCTCTCCAGCACAAAATCCCATCGTCATCGTGTTCCTTTTCTCACATGACGTCCAGTAGAAGCAAGTAAAATTTTGTTATGTAAACTTATTAAAGCTCAAACGAGACTTTCCTGATTAGCACAAAAATACACTGATATTGTGTGATCACGAGATAAGTCGAGTTAATAATATGCAATGTAAAAGTAAATTCCAAGTTAACTCGGGTTAATAAAGCAAGTAATGCTCGACCACAAGGAAAAAAACCTTCCCTCAAAAGCGTTCGCACATCTTCCCTGCCGTTATCGGTGCTCGGGGCAGTATTGCCAGGTTAGACTTGAAAAAATTCGGGAGATTGTTTCTTGGGAAACCAGAAGATCTGCTACAAAATCCGATGATCTAATAGTAGCGGATGAACGACCTTCTCGGGGAGGGGCGACATATGCGTGTGCACTGGGGGGCAAGAGGATGTCTGCAGATTTTTTCCAGAGAGGGGGAAACAATGTATTTTTATCAGGCGGGTAAACGAGGCATATTACCCCGTATAATGTTGCCCTCTCAGAAAACACCACTTGAGTTTGAAATTATCACGTTTCCACATCCCTATTATAATAATGGATGTAAATTACTGTAACTGAAATCAACTCAATTTTCGGGTGGGATAAAATACAACCATCCAAAAATAGTAATGTACATGGATGTCCGCAGGATTTTTTCCAGGGAGGGGGCAAGGAAGGTATTTTTTTTCAGGGGGGGCCAAAAGAAGGCAAATTTTCTCCAATAATAGTATTGTCCCCTCAAAAAACATTGCTTAAATTTCAATGTATCATATTCATGCAATAATTAACACACATTATTGCAGCTGAATTGAAAGTATATGTGAATACCCATGGTAATGTAGTAATAGTAATAAAATAATAATAATGTCCTAGCACATCCTTTGGCATAATTTCACAGTTCAAACAGCACTTTTCATGTCTGAGTGGAGTTCCACTCTCCCCTCCATGTTCAAGTAAGGTGACCAGGAAACTTGTTTTTTGAGCAGGCCGTCGGAGGTACCATAGCAATAGTTTATTGTGGAATCCTACCGAGAAATCAATAGGTCTGGCAACACTGACGTTGGCCGCTCTAAAGGCTCCTTCCTCCTGTCTTTTTCCCCCACCCGCCAGCGCGATGGGCTCTGCGCAGGTTTTTTTCCTTGTGGTTCCACTATAAAAACATAATTGCTGTACTTACCTCTGTTGAAGTAAAGCTGTTCTTTCTCCTTCTTGCGAAAGTTTTCATGAAATTGAACACAACGTGCACCACAAGCACATATAGATCTCAGTCACTAGAGTTAATACAGCAAAAATGTCACTAACAAGTCACGACAGGAATGTTGTTAATATAGTCACTCGGTCACCTTCTCGCTAAGCACTGCGAAAAGTCGAGGCGATCGTGGTAGGAAACGATATCGATCCGTCTAGGCTACATACATCGTTCCGTCTTGCACACACAATTAGAGGAAAAGAATCGCGTAAGTAGCATTAGCGACGACTCCTATACAAATATTTTTACTGGTAAAGATTTTCTTTCGAAGCCCTTTTTTCCCTTGCGTAATTAACCAAGAACAGAAAAGAGGTTCATCGGTAGAGGAAATGCTGGAATTTGTATTGTTTCTTTGTTTTCGAAAGCATACTTCATCCCCTGAAGAGCACTCGTTTTGATTTGTTAGCTAAATTTAGCTTGCGGCTCAAACAATGCATGATAGAATAAATGTTGCCAACTCACTGGGTTAGTTTAACTCGTAAAATATTGTGGTGAAATGTTGATGGCAGAGCTGCCAACGCTGACAGTGAGGTTAACATACACCGTGAACTCTTGTAATAAACGGCTACGCAGATTTGCCAACTCACTAGGTTAGTTTAACTCGTAAAATATTGTGGTGAAATGTTGATGGCAGAGCTGCCAATGCTGACAGTGAGGTTAACATACACCGTGAACTCTTGTAATGTACAGCGTAAAAGGCTACGGTTCACTACTGCCCTATAGGTGATTTCCGCGAAGGAACTGGGTTAACCGTGAAGATACTGCCCTATAGGTGATTTCCCGCGAAGGTACTGGGTTAACCGTTAAGGTACTGTCATATAGATGCTTTCCCGTGAAGGTACTGCTCTATAGGCGCTTTCCCGTGAAGGTACTGTGTTAACCGTGAAGGTACTGCTCTATAGGTGCTTTCCCGTGAAGGTTCTGGGTTAACCGTGAAGGTACTGCCATATAGACGCTTTTCCGTGAAGGTACCTTAAAATATACAGCGTAAAAGGCTATGATTCGTCCAAAATTACCGTGAAGATAATACCCTATAGGTGATTTCCCGTGAAGGTACTGGTTTAACCGTGAAGGTACTGCTATATAGGTGCTTTCCCGTGAAGGTAGTGGGTTAACCGTGAAGGTACTGCTCTATAGGTGCTTTCCCGTGAAGCTTAAAATATACAGCGTAAAAGGCTATGATTCGCTACTACCCTATAGGTGCTTTCCCGTGAAGGTACTGGGTTAACCGTAAAGGTACTGCTCTATAGGTGCTTTCCCGTGAAGGTACTGGGTTAACCGTGAAAGGTAGTTGTTATTTTGGACTGTTTGGAAAATAACCGTGAAGGTACTGATCTATAGGTGCTTTCCCGTGAAGGTACTGGGTTAACCGTGAAGGTACTGCTCTATAGGTGCTTTCCCGTGAAGGTTAAAATATACAGCGTAAAAGGCTACGGTTCGCTACTGCCCTATAGGTGCTTTCCCGCGAAGGTACTGGGTTAACCGTGAAAGTACTGCTCTATAGGCGCTTTCCCGTGAAGGTACTGCTCTATAGGTGATTTGCCGCGAAGGTACTGGGTTAACCGTGAAGGTACTGCCCTATAGGTGTTTTCCGGTGAAGATACTGTGTTAACCGTGAAGGTACTGCTCTATAGGCGCTTCCCCGTGAAGGTACTGTGTTAACCGTGAAGGTACTGCGTTAACCGTGAAGGTACTAGAAAGACCGTGAAAGGTAGTTGTTAATTTGGGCTGTTTGGAAAATAACCGTGAAGGTACTGCCCTATAGGTGTTTTCCGGTGAAGGTACTGGGTTAACCGTGAAGGTACTGCTCTATAGGCGCTTCCCCGTGAAGGTACTGGGTTAACCGTGAAGGTACTACCCTATAGGTGTTTTCGGGGGTTAACCGTGAAGGTACTGCTCTATAGGTGTTTTCCCGTGAAGGTACCTTAAAATATACAGCGTAAAAGGCTACGGTTCACTACTACCCTATAGGCGCTTTCCCGTGAAGGTACTGTGTTAACCGTGAAGGTACTACCCTATAGGTGATTTGCCGTGAAGGTACTGGGTTAACAGTGAAGGTAATACCCTATAGATGATTTGCCGTGAAAGTATCCTTAAAATATACAGCGTAAAATGCTACGGTTCACTACTACCCTATAGGTGCTTTCCCCGTGAAGGTACTGGGTTAACCGTGAAGGTACTACCCTATAGGTGCTTTCACCGTGAAGGTACCCTTAAAATACAGCGTAAAAGGCTACGACTCGCCCGGGCGATCCAGCTCCGGCATTTTCATACTACTCACATTAACACAGTTCCAACAGATAAACAAGGTGGTGGGTCATTAATGATTTGGGGCTGTATGTCGTCCAAAGGCTTTGGTACCATCCAGTTTATTGATGGTATCATGGATGCATATGTCTATTTGGACCTATTGAAGAACAATGTAAAGCAGAGTGTCCAAAAAATGGACATGCCGCCTATCTACAGATTCCAACAAGATAATGACAGTAAGCATAAAGCGTGAGTTAACATGAATTGGCTAATATGGAATGTGCCCAAACTACTACAAACACCAGCTCAAAGTCCAGACTTAAATCCCATTGAGCATTTATGAGCAATTTTGAAGAGGCGAGTCCATAAAGCAGGCATCAAATCCAAACAAGAGTTGAAAACTGTTGTGCAAGCCGAGTGGAATAAAATAAGCTCTGAAACATGTCGGAAACTGGTTAATTCTATGAAGAACAGGTGTCAATCAGTAATTAAAGCCAAAGGATACGCATCAAAGTATTAGAACTGTCAGTCAGTTTGCTCTGAATATACTTTTTTCTTTTATATTACGTATTAAGTGTACGAATAGAAAAGTTGTATAAAAAATGGTATGTTTCTCTTTCAGTTTCATTTAATTTATTATTGTCATTGGTTATACAGAATTTGGGTAAGATTTTATGTTCCCAATGATATTAGTTATTGAATTGTAAAGAAACAATTTCAAAAGAGTGTATTTCATTCAGATATTCAAGCATTTTCTTTGAAAATCCGTGTGTACGAATAAGAATGTTACATACTGTATTTCATGGATAACAACAAACCTACAACAGGGGAGGGATCGGTCAAAAACAGGCATTTTACATTATTATTTATAAAGAAATGTTTGCTTTTTAATAATCATGTAATTAGAATTATTGTGTTTATTAATTACATCATGCGAATGGCGTAATAAGTCCGTTAGTAGTGTTACGAATTAAATTTTCCTTCTTCTTTATCCCATTAGTTATGAAGAACTTCATCCCGGCTCGACAAATGTCACAAGGTCTTTCAATCTAAAAAATAGACTGCTTTATGCCAAATTTAAGTCAGATTACGTGTCAGTAAGCAGTTTTTCACCTGTTTAGACCACTACTTCAACTGCGACATTTGTCCGAACGGGAAGTTTACCGATTCTGGCCTATGTTAACTTATTCTTTATAGAATTACAACAAAATTGGTTGCTTTGTTATTTTATTGTAATTTTGAAAAATCAAATTATATATAAAAATATGTTGTGTTACTATAATTAACTACTTGTATTTGAAAGAAATTGGTAAAGCCACCAACCTGCATTATGCAATGTGTTTTGAAGGCATATTGGTGGGTGGGTGGTGGTGGCTCTTTACATACTCACAGTCTCGCTTATTTATAGAGGCGATGCAAATCGTCTCTATGCTCCCACGTAGTTATATAGTAGAGTCATTGTACGTAGATGCACCTCATGCAGTGGGAGAGGCCACTTTCCTCACCCTCTCCTCCGGGAATTGAACGGCAGTCAAGCTCTCCTATCGATGGTCTTTATCCTCCCAAAACTAATTTCCGAAATAAATTATGACCGATTTTGAATCAGGTGCAACACAAACAACATTGGAGATATTGAATTGGTTGAATCGGTAGAGAAAACCCGATTTGCAGGTTGTAAACTTATATTGGCTCCCGAGCGTTCGTATATATAAATACACCCCCCCCCCATTTTTTATAATTCTCTAGGCATTGAATTAATAATGGAGGTTAGTATATTGAATCTTTCACCCGAAATTCATTATAAAATTTTAAAATGAATTTTTAATGATTTATTGATTTAGTGTTTTAAGTCCACTTTATGCACAGTAAGGCTAATCGGGACTGAGCCAGGCATGGAACCCGGGATCCCTTGATTACAAGGCGACGACGCTACCACTGCGCCATCGAGAATGCTCAGTTTTTAATGGGGAAGTAATTCAAATTATTAATATTACAAAAGCCTCCCCGCTATTTATTCCATCCTGTTTAATGATTACGAAAGATTGTTGTTTCAATTTAGCATGTAGAAGGGTTTGAACAGGTGTACCAGCCAGATTAAATCGGCGTTATCTTCCAACGTTTCGAGCACATACATAGCAACAACATCTCCTACCTGAAGACGAGCAATGTACACGATGGAAGCTAACGTCGATTGACGTCGCCTGGAAAGCTACAACTCTTATGTAGAAGGGTGCAAATACAAACGAGTTGGATGAGATAATTGAGGAAATTAATGAATGATAAGTCTGATGAGATGGAGGCCAAAAAAAATATATACATAAGAAGATAAAGTGCCTACTGGCAAGAGCTAAATATAATAAGATATTAGATGGAAAATACAAAAATTGATTTAGTAATAATTAGAGGTTATTGTAAGCGTAAAAAATTGATGAATGAAAAATATGTTTTGATATGTTTAATAAGTTATGATTAGGGTGCGGATTTATAGGCAATTTTTTCTATCTATCTATCTATCTATCAATCAATCAATCATATGTTTTGTCACTGCTGTTTAACTACTAACTATTCATACTGTGCTTCAAAAGCTGCTTACTTTTAGGGATATTTGATATCGAAGCAACACGCGACAAGTTACACGTGTCTCTTGGTAACTGGCTCTCAGTAATAAACGCAATCAACCATTCAGCTTGTGTTGTCTGTTGCTTGTGTGTCCCTAGGACTGAGTTCTTTTTCATACCGTCCATCGTGTCGCCCTGGCCTGTTGTTCGCGCATGCAAATTGAATATTTTGCTTTAGTCGGTGTGAAATATCTGTGTCGCTTGAGGATTTCACTAATTGAACGTAGGCTTGTGTGACATGTTATTTACAGCTGTGTGAGACGTTGCTGTTGATTGGATTGTTCTCTAGAGGTATGTGTCGCTTGTCACTTCGGTCTGCACCTACATTGAGAACGTTGCTGTTGACTGGCTCGTTCCCAAGCGACACGGAACATTCACATCCAGCAACAAGAGCCTATACAGTTTAAAGCAAAACATGCACGAACAACAAACCGAGTCGACATGATACACGATATTGAGAGAAAGTCCCAGTCCGAGCGACATGCGACACGAGTAGCTTCTTTCAGTCATGAACAAGCTATGAAGATGTAATTGAATTCATTGTCACTCGCCCTCTTAGGGAGAACTCACACCGAAGCGACAAGCAACATATGTCGCTTGAGCCAATCAGCAGCAACGTTTCACACCGTAGCGGCATGACAGGCCGCACATGCCTACGCTCGATTGGTGAAATTCTCAAGCGACACGTGTCGCCGGTCACTTGTCATTCCGGTGTGTTTTCTCCCTCCATCACGATTAATGTATTCACATAATATCCAAAGTAAAATATTAATGAAACTAGAATTAAAAAAAATTGCAAGATGTAGGTTCCATTATTATAACATAACATTACATATAGTATAATTGAATGTGCAGTGAATTATATTTAAAATTTAAATATCTACCTTCAGCATAGTTGTCTTACCTCTTTATGAAATACATCGGTGTTCTCTAAATGTGAATGTATTGCCCAAGCATGTTCTTTGTATAGACACAAATTGTATTTTTAAAATGCGTTGAAGTTAATGTGACTATAATTGAAATTATATTCAGAGATCGAGACGAAAACGAGAGAGCGTTTACTTAACTTGGGACAAGAACAAGATTTAGAGTTCGAAAGAGTACCCGACTGTCTCACTTCCTTTCGCTGTAATTTCTGTAGAGCCTCCCAAGGCACGTATCTAGAAATACACCGAACCAATTGTGTCAGGAATAATAATAATAAGATGATGTTTAAGTTAAAATTATATTATTATCACATAAATAGGTAAAAAGATCGGATAACAGCAAGTATTCATTATCTAGCTTACCTGTACTTAAGATCGGCATAATTTGCATAAAAAACAAGTGCCCTGGCAAAGAAATTCATTTCAAATTGATGAAGAATTGAATATTTATTGAATAAAAGAGAATGTTAGATCTGGTTAGCGAAAAGTAAAGTTCCTGATTAATATTTTATGCATATTGTTATAAATAGTAGCGTGCAAGCATAAATCTTTGGTAATTGGTACTGTCCTTTTAAGCCCCTACTTCCAATCTTTCTTCCAATAAGTTCAAAGAGTGGGCCTCCTCGATGGCGCAGTGGTATCGTCGTTGCCTTGTAATCAAGGAATCCCGGGTTGGATACCCGGTGGATGCAAGTAGTGGTTCGAATCTCACTTTAAGCTGTAAGTCCAGTCCCGATTAGCCTTTCTGTGCAAAAGGTGGACTTAGAAACAACAAATCAATCAATAAGTTCAAAGGAAATTATAACCATCGATTATGTAATAAATGCTACACAAATATATTTTCATTATTTAATTTTTTCACTTGGTAAGTCTTTCTTGGGGAGGGGTCCGGACCCCTCCCCAAATAAGTCCTTGAGTTTCCTCGATGATATTAGTAGTAATTATCTCGCCTTGTATTCAAGGGGTCTCAGGTTCGATCCCCGGTAGAACTACACAGTGGTCTGGATCCCACTGTATCCTGTAGCCCCAGTCCCGATTACCCTATTTGAGCATGTAATTGACTTAAAACAAATTTAATTTTGCTATAATTTATCTAAGATTCAATGGGGACAGTCTCTGTATTAATGTATTTATTCTTTTGGAAAATAGAAATAAGACAAATGAAACACAATGAAAAAACAGCCGGGTGAAGGAAATCAACTTTGGATTTTCCGAAATGGTCGGAGCACGGTCAAAAGCTGCCCCCAAGGGAAAAGACAATGCCAAGGGTAGAAGAAGAAGTAATCCAAGCCACGCCCACAGCAGTAAAACCTGGTCAGAGTCATCTATCGGCAGACGGCTGAACTTGTAGGACTTGAACATAACTCCGCCAGCCGATGGCCAGCCCCGCTATGGCTCGAATAAAGCCATTCTCAAAGGTGTTTGAAAATGCATATCAATGTTTGCAATGGCGTATTGTCACAATGGGTCTCACAATTTGAAAAATAAAAAAAATCAGTTTACTCAGGAAGGATGCAAGAAAGGCTTGCAAGGTTAAATTTTTACAGTAACTTAGAATCGGGCTCTATACGCCGATCCAAAAACTGAGATATTTGACAGCTAATATCTATTAAAATATGGAAGTGATAAAAAAAATTCGATAATCACTGTTAAGATTCATCGTTTCTGATCAATTCACCACAAAGCTCATTCAAATGCCTCAAATAGTTTTCGAGTAAAAGTGTTCTGAATGAAGTTCTGTTTTTCCGCTGCCCATGATATGGCCTCTTAACCCGCTCGACTACGGAGGAGGACTGTGCAACTAAGCTGTAAAAAAAGGCCCATCTCATTGTAGTCACGCTCAAACTCTACTGCATAAAGCAGGATCTACTGTATACAGAGTACCAGTGAAAGTAAGCTGTTGTCCCAGTCCATTCTTCTAGGAAATTATTTTTACGAATTCAAAACAGAACTTAGATCTTTCCAATTTTATTTTTAACAATGCCAGAATATAGAATTCTAATAAACAAATAGTTTATATTTCCCTTTCTTTTTATATCAAATTCAAATAAATTAATATCCTAATACTTAATAGATTAATAATTGGGGGACAATACGTGAGTAGTGCATGCGGCCATACGACCGAGAATTATAGATTAGGTTCCTGGATACTGATGCTAATAATAATCTAATTATCAATTGAAAATAACAAATCTAATATTGAACAAATAAATAAATATTTAACTAAAGAAATAGAAGGAACCCCAATCTACTTACATCTCCCATCGGATAGCCACACTCACCATTCACGTGTACAGTAAGAGTCACTCCACTCTTTCCCCCTTAACGGATGCCTCCCGACTGAGCAGGCTTGATTCTTCCTCATGGCTCTGAGCATGCTAGCCAATCAAATTGAGGCAAGACGTCATACAATGATACCAACTCACTTCGTGGGCAGAGGGTTATAACATCCCCTCCCCCTAGTGTATAACAAACCTTAACCTCTGAACACAAACATCTTCAACAGCTTTCAAATCAATTACATTTACCAAATTACATTCATCATATTTTCATAGAAGTTGCTCTGGTTTATCCAGAATTTCAGGAATCATATCTACGAATTTCATTTTAAGTTGAAGGGTTGTCGACACAGGTTCCGCAGTAAAATCCTGTAAAATAAAATCTGAACCAGAAACTGGAAATTCTATGACATACAAATTATTTTAGGTGCACCCTGTATATACTCTTTTACAATGATTTTCAATATGTTGAATTTTTACATACACACTCTCACAATTATCAAACACGTAACATTATCTTTAGTATTACAAAACATTCAAAAAACAATACAAAGAAAGGGATTACTCTAATAAACAATGAATGGTCGAGAGGCATAGTGACCTAGTTTCAATTCATGTTATCAACACATCTGGGCAAATATCTCTTCAACGAAGTTACATGACAACGTTTGTGCTTAGAAGGGTTGTTGACCTCCACTGCCAGCACACTGGCAGGAGTGAGGAATCGTATTATGCGATAAGGTCCCGAGTATTTTAGTTGCAGTGACCTTGTAGTCTGTTCGGGGCCAGAAGAAACAAGTTGAGATTTTATCAAGACAAGATCGCCTATTGCGAAGGGAACTCTCGTAAACTTACGTGAATAAAGGCGATTCCTTTTTTCCCAAGATTTCTGCATGTTTTCAAGAGCAGATTTCCATTTTAATTCTAGTTGTTCCTTTGACAATTGATCATTTTCTGAGTGTAATTGCCATCGAACCTCCAAGGGATCGAAAAATACACGCCCCATAAATAATTCTGACGGAGTGTTACCAGTAGCATAGCTTTCTGAACAATTAATAGAATACTGTATCTCTTTCAATCCTTTCATCCACTCATTTTGTCTGTCGTGAAAATACGCTCGAAGAGAAGTTTTTAAAACTTTAATATATCTCTCCGCTAAATTGCTCTGAGGATTATATTCGGTGCATGTAATATGTTTAATTCCAAAATTGTACAAAAAGGATGTGAAATATTGCGAGACAAAGTAAGAGGCATTGTCACTAACCACTTCCATGCACAAACCGCTGTTCATAAACAACTCGTAAAGCTTATCAACTATAACTCTGGAGTTCAAAACTCTTAACCCTTCCAAATGAACAAATTTGGTTGCAGCATCAACTATTAATAAAAGATATTTACAATTCTTAGAACGTGGCAATGGCCCCACAATATCTACATGATATCTTTGGCTGGGTATCGTGATTACACGTGAACATAAAATGTTAACAGGATTCTCATTTCGTTCTTTAGCTTTCTGACACAAGTCGCAGGTTTGACAGAACTCTTTAACCATGGACTTCATATTGTCCCAGGTAAAATGTTTCTGTACTCTTTTCAAGGTTTTAAACCAACCACAATGTGCTCCACTATAAATATTGTTGTGAAAATACTGAATCAAGGATTTTTGAGTGTTACTAGGTACACAAATCCTATAAGGCATCCCCGATACTTTTGTTTTTTTGTACAAAACATCTTTGACCATTTTATAATCTTTTACATCTTTATTTTGTCGAATATTATCTATTATAGGTTTCAAGATTTCGTCTTTGTATTGTTCGTCCGACAAAATATTACTATACAAAGGATGAGACCACATTGTCAAATTGAGGTTTGTGAGCTCTTCCAAATCATGCGTCTCTGTGTCAAAATTCTTATTATCATACATCCTGGACAATAAATCGGAACATACGTTATTTTTAGCAGGAATATGTTCCATTTCGAAACTAAATGATAACAACTTTTCCAAATAACGAGCATATTTAGTGAACTTTGTTGCCCGCTTGATCATCCAAGCAACACTCATGCTATCTACTTGAATTTTAAATGGCCTAGCTCTCAAATAATAATGAAACTTATCCAAAGCTAACATTAGGCTCCATAATTCAATATCATATATCGTACGATTTTTATCTCGATCTTTCAAACGTTTCGAGTGAAAAAACACAGGACGTAAATTACCAAATTCGTCCTCTTGAAGCAGGATAGCTCCATAGCCTGTCAAACTACCGTCGGTTTGGACAACAAAATCTTTATTCATATCAGGCAATTTAAGTACAACATGTTGTTCAAAAAGAAGTTTAATATGATCCAGAGCGTTCTGTTCTAAAGATCCCCATTTAAACTTCACATTCTTTTTCTTTAAGTCATTAAGAGGGGCTACAACTTGTTGGAAATTAGGTATAAATTTCGCAAAATATTGCAAAAAGCCCAATAGTTTCATCAATGCTCTTAAATTATTAGGAGGACTGATATTATGAATAGCTTCTACTCTTTTGGGGTCTAGTTGCAAGTTTCCCTGAGAAATTTTAAAACCTAAGAAAAATATTTCATCCTGCATGAATTGACTTTTAGAAGGTGAAATTGTAACACCATATTTACGTAATATCTCTAGTACAATTTTGAGATGTTTCAAATGACTGGCTTTATCTGGGCTAAAGATTATCAAATCATCACAATACCAAAATAAAAATTCTCCTTTAAGATGACCAAACATAGTTTGCATAACTCTCGCTAGTGCACTTGGACCTACGCTTAAACCAAATGGTAAGGTACGATACTGCCATTGTCCCGACTGTGAGACGAAGGCTGTTACTTTCTTACTTTCTTCATTAATTTGGGATTTGATTGAATGCCCGTTTAAAATCAAGAACAGAAAAAACTGTGCCCTGACTTATTTTAGACAAACTTTCTTCCAAAACACATGGAGGATAAGCGTCAAACATAATATGTCGGTTAACCTCTGAATAATTTACGACAAGACGTTTGGTGTTATTTTTAGAGTCAATCAGGAAACAAGGACTAGAATACGGCCTGTTAGAAGGTTCAATTACATTTTGGGCTAACAAGTCCGATATTATAGCTTCTAATTCTTTCTCCTTCTCGGCATTCAATAAATAAGGGGCTGATCTAACTGGCACATTATCTTTCATGTGAATATGGTACACAAAATCTTTTATAACGCCAATCTTATCACAAATGACATCACGAAATTGATTCTTACACTCACCAAGTTGATGTGCAAAATAGTTCTCGTCTTGCGATGTCACATCAGGAATAGTCTCTCGAGTAGGTGGATTCTTCCAATCTCCATCACTGGATCTATTACTGGGTACAGCAGTCTTCTTGCCTAGTTGTCGTCCTGGTCCTCTTCTTGATGCATCTGAAGAAAACTTGTTAGGAGTACGATCATGGAAACGGGATTTTACTGTAGAAGTAGAGGGGGGATTTTCCTGAAAAACACGTCCAGTATTAAAAATGCTGTCACAGTTCCACATAATAGGAAATTTTTGAGGCAGGGTTTCAAATTCTAACAAGGCTTTGTCCATACGAAACACCATCTTCGTTCTAATATGAAACTTTACTCCCAATATCACATTTACAGGTAACGTCGGAGACACATACAGTTCCACTGGCCACGTGAGGGGCCCCAGTTGAACAGGCACACACACTACTTGCGTCAACTTTAACTGTTCATCGTTCCCTAGGATGACGTTTAGATTCTTTTCTCTTACTTCCACTTTACAAATTTGTTGAATGCGTTCTAAAAATCCTTGGCTTATAACATTTTCAGAACACCCTGCATCTAAACACAGCGGAGTTGGAATGTTAGCCAATTTTCCTTCGACAAACAATGCTTTTACTTTAACGGAAAGGTCTCTATTGTTATATTGAGGCATCATATAAGTGTTCTTATACTTAGAAAAACTTTGTTTTTGCTGTGGAACTACAGGAAGGCACTGATTGTTTCTTAATAAATTCCCAGTTTGTGTCTTACTAAAGTTCTTACATTCCATGAAATATTCACGACAAAGATAAGCATGTTTTTGAAATATCTTAAGTTTATTTCTCAACTCGTGAATTGAAGTAGGAGTGTTTGAAAATAACAATAGTTGAGACAGAGAGGGATGAAGTCTATCAATCATGAGTCCAACGAACTCTTCTTCTGAAAATTTCACTCGTAATATCTTGGCTCCTCTTAACCTAGTATCCAGGAAATCCACCGGGTCTTCTGAAATTTCTTGCTTTCTTAATACCTTTTCAGATATTAAACTATGCACACTTAGACTGTTGCAAAATTGTTTTACAATACTGTCTAGAATTACGTCCCACTTGGAACCTTGTTGAATATGTTGTAACCATATTTTACTAATTCTACCTTGAACCTTAACTATTACAGCAATCAAAATATATTTTACCGGAAACATTTTCTTTTCTATAAGTATTTGAACGGAATACAAAAATCTAAAGATATTTTCAGCCTTTTCATCGTTCAAATTGGGAATATTTCGCAGAAAGTGATTCAAAGTATATTGTGCCATATTATTAGACAACTTATTCATAGCTCTTCCCGAGAATACGGAAGTACAGTTGGAATCGTCGTCAGAAGACGATTCAGCAGAAAAATCTATTAAATTCTGGGACGGTCTTTTATTCACCCAACATGGTTTATGGGGAAATCTACTATAAGTCTGTTTGACTGAAGTTTCCTCCTTTCGGACATCACCAAATTGCAAAGGAGGTTTTGGCAAGGCAGGTGAAAACGGGTTTAATGACTGACCTTCATAAAGTGTGGAACTTATAGGTAAGCCCTGGTACATAGTGCAGTCACCATCAAGTGGCAGCAATGTGTCTGGCACACCAGTCAAGTCGACCGTGTGGAAGGGATTTCCGGTCACATGACTCATCTTTAATGCTTTCGAACAACCAACTATCCACCTTCTGATTTTCAAATTTGATCAAACCAATCTGCAATTAAAGATACTATCAATTACAAATATTCGTAACAAAAATTTCCCAGAAGCAACAACCACGCTCTCTTGCAACTAAGCTGTAAAAAAAGGCCCATCTCATTGTAGTCACGCTCAAACTCTACTGCATAAAGCAGGATCTACTGTATACAGAGTACCAGTGAAAGTAAGCTGTTGTCCCAGTCCATTCTTCTAGGAAATTATTTTTACGAATTCAAAACAGAACTTAGATCTTTCCAATTTTATTTTTTTAACAATGCCAGAATATAGAATTCTAATAAACAAATAGTTTATATTTCCCTTTCTTTTTATATCAAATTCAAATAAATTAATATCCTAATACTTAATAGATTAATAATTGGGGGACAATACGTGAGTAGTGCATGCGGCCATACGACCGAGAATTATAGATTAGGTTCCTGGATACTGATGCTAATAATAATCTAATTATCAATTGAAAATAACAAATCTAATATTGAACAAATAAATAAATATTTAACTAAAGAAATAGAAGGAACCCCAATCTACTTACATCTCCCATCGGATAGCCACACTCACCATTCACGTGTACAGTAAGAGTCACTCCACTCTTTCCCCCTTAACGGATGCCTCCCGACTGAGCAGGCTTGATTCTTCCTCATGGCTCTGAGCATGCTAGCCAATCAAATTGAGGCAAGACGTCATACAATGATACCAACTCACTTCGTGGGCAGAGGGTTATAACATCCCCTCCCCCTAGTGTATAACAAACCTTAACCTCTGAACACAAACATCTTCAACAGCTTTCAAATCAATTACATTTACCAAATTACATTCATCATATTTTCATAGAAGTTGCTCTGGTTTATCCAGAATTTCAGGAATCATATCTACGAATTTCATTTTAAGTTGAAGGGTTGTCGACACAGGTTCCGCAGTAAAATCCTGTAAAATAAAATCTGAACCAGAAACTGGAAATTCTATGACATACAAATTATTTTAGGTGCACCCTGTATATACTCTTTTACAATGATTTTCAATATGTTGAATTTTTACATACACACTCTCACAATTATCAAACACGTAACATTATCTTTAGTATTACAAAACATTCAAAAAACAATACAAAGAAAGGGATTACTCTAATAAACAATGAATGGTCGAGAGGCATAGTGACCTAGTTTCAATTCATGTTATCAACACATCTGGGCAAATATCTCTTCAACGAAGTTACATGACAACGTTTGTGCTTAGAAGGGTTGTTGACCTCCACTGCCAGCACACTGGCAGGAGTGAGGAATCGTATTATGCGATAAGGTCCCGAGTATTTTAGTTGCAGTGACCTTGTAGTCTGTTCGGGGCCAGAAGAAACAAGTTGAGATTTTATCAAGACAAGATCGCCTATTGCGAAGGGAACTCTCGTAAACTTACGTGAATAAAGGCGATTCCTTTTTTCCCAAGATTTCTGCATGTTTTCAAGAGCAGATTTCCATTTTAATTCTAGTTGTTCCTTTGACAATTGATCATTTTCTGAGTGTAATTGCCATCGAACCTCCAAGGGATCGAAAAATACACGCCCCATAAATAATTCTGACGGAGTGTTACCAGTAGCATAGCTTTCTGAACAATTAATAGAATACTGTATCTCTTTCAATCCTTTCATCCACTCATTTTGTCTGTCGTGAAAATACGCTCGAAGAGAAGTTTTTAAAACTTTAATATATCTCTCCGCTAAATTGCTCTGAGGATTATATTCGGTGCATGTAATATGTTTAATTCCAAAATTGTACAAAAAGGATGTGAAATATTGCGAGACAAAGTAAGAGGCATTGTCACTAACCACTTCCATGCACAAACCGCTGTTCATAAACAACTCGTAAAGCTTATCAACTATAACTCTGGAGTTCAAAACTCTTAACCCTTCCAAATGAACAAATTTGGTTGCAGCATCAACTATTAATAAAAGATATTTACAATTCTTAGAACGTGGCAATGGCCCCACAATATCTACATGATATCTTTGGCTGGGTATCGTGATTACACGTGAACATAAAATGTTAACAGGATTCTCATTTCGTTCTTTAGCTTTCTGACACAAGTCGCAGGTTTGACAGAACTCTTTAACCATGGACTTCATATTGTCCCAGGTAAAATGTTTCTGTACTCTTTTCAAGGTTTTAAACCAACCACAATGTGCTCCACTATAAATATTGTTGTGAAAATACTGAATCAAGGATTTTTGAGTGTTACTAGGTACACAAATCCTATAAGGCATCCCCGATACTTTTGTTTTTTTGTACAAAACATCTTTGACCATTTTATAATCTTTTACATCTTTATTTTGTCGAATATTATCTATTATAGGTTTCAAGATTTCGTCTTTGTATTGTTCGTCCGACAAAATATTACTATACAAAGGATGAGACCACATTGTCAAATTGAGGTTTGTGAGCTCTTCCAAATCATGCGTCTCTGTGTCAAAATTCTTATTATCATACATCCTGGACAATAAATCGGAACATACGTTATTTTTAGCAGGAATATGTTCCATTTCGAAACTAAATGATAACAACTTTTCCAAATAACGAGCATATTTAGTGAACTTTGTTGCCCGCTTGATCATCCAAGCAACACTCATGCTATCTACTTGAATTTTAAATGGCCTAGCTCTCAAATAATAATGAAACTTATCCAAAGCTAACATTAGGCTCCATAATTCAATATCATATATCGTACGATTTTTATCTCGATCTTTCAAACGTTTCGAGTGAAAAAACACAGGACGTAAATTACCAAATTCGTCCTCTTGAAGCAGGATAGCTCCATAGCCTGTCAAACTACCGTCGGTTTGGACAACAAAATCTTTATTCATATCAGGCAATTTAAGTACAACATGTTGTTCAAAAAGAAGTTTAATATGATCCAGAGCGTTCTGTTCTAAAGATCCCCATTTAAACTTCACATTCTTTTTCTTTAAGTCATTAAGAGGGGCTACAACTTGTTGGAAATTAGGTATAAATTTCGCAAAATATTGCAAAAAGCCCAATAGTTTCATCAATGCTCTTAAATTATTAGGAGGACTGATATTATGAATAGCTTCTACTCTTTTGGGGTCTAGTTGCAAGTTTCCCTGAGAAATTTTAAAACCTAAGAAAAATATTTCATCCTGCATGAATTGACTTTTAGAAGGTGAAATTGTAACACCATATTTACGTAATATCTCTAGTACAATTTTGAGATGTTTCAAATGACTGGCTTTATCTGGGCTAAAGATTATCAAATCATCACAATACCAAAATAAAAATTCTCCTTTAAGATGACCAAACATAGTTTGCATAACTCTCGCTAGTGCACTTGGACCTACGCTTAAACCAAATGGTAAGGTACGATACTGCCATTGTCCCGACTGTGAGACGAAGGCTGTTACTTTCTTACTTTCTTCATTAATTGGGATTTGATTGAATGCCCGTTTAAAATCAAGAACAGAAAAAACTGTGCCCTGACTTATTTTAGACAAACTTTCTTCCAAAACACATGGAGGATAAGCGTCAAACATAATATGTCGGTTAACCTCTGAATAATTTACGACAAGACGTTTGGTGTTATTTTTAGAGTCAATCAGGAAACAAGGACTAGAATACGGCCTGTTAGAAGGTTCAATTACATTTTGGGCTAACAAGTCCGATATTATAGCTTCTAATTCTTTCTCCTTCTCGGCATTCAATAAATAAGGGGCTGATCTAACTGGCACATTATCTTTCATGTGAATATGGTACACAAAATCTTTTATAACGCCAATCTTATCACAAATGACATCACGAAATTGATTCTTACACTCACCAAGTTGATGTGCAAAATAGTTCTCGTCTTGCGATGTCACATCAGGAATAGTCTCTCGAGTAGGTGGATTCTTCCAATCTCCATCACTGGATCTATTACTGGGTACAGCAGTCTTCTTGCCTAGTTGTCGTCCTGGTCCTCTTCTTGATGCATCTGAAGAAAACTTGTTAGGAGTACGATCATGGAAACGGGATTTTACTGTAGAAGTAGAGGGGGGATTTTCCTGAAAAACACGTCCAGTATTAAAAATGCTGTCACAGTTCCACATAATAGGAAATTTTTGAGGCAGGGTTTCAAATTCTAACAAGGCTTTGTCCATACGAAACACCATCTTCGTTCTAATATGAAACTTTACTCCCAATATCACATTTACAGGTAACGTCGGAGACACATACAGTTCCACTGGCCACGTGAGGGGCCCCAGTTGAACAGGCACACACACTACTTGCGTCAACTTTAACTGTTCATCGTTCCCTAGGATGACGTTTAGATTCTTTTCTCTTACTTCCACTTTACAAATTTGTTGAATGCGTTCTAAAAATCCTTGGCTTATAACATTTTCAGAACACCCTGCATCTAAACACAGCGGAGTTGGAATGTTAGCCAATTTTCCTTCGACAAACAATGCTTTTACTTTAACGGAAAGGTCTCTATTGTTATATTGAGGCATCATATAAGTGTTCTTATACTTAGAAAAACTTTGTTTTTGCTGTGGAACTACAGGAAGGCACTGATTGTTTCTTAATAAATTCCCAGTTTGTGTCTTACTAAAGTTCTTACATTCCATGAAATATTCACGACAAAGATAAGCATGTTTTTGAAATATCTTAAGTTTATTTCTCAACTCGTGAATTGAAGTAGGAGTGTTTGAAAATAACAATAGTTGAGACAGAGAGGGATGAAGTCTATCAATCATGAGTCCAACGAACTCTTCTTCTGAAAATTTCACTCGTAATATCTTGGCTCCTCTTAACCTAGTATCCAGGAAATCCACCGGGTCTTCTGAAATTTCTTGCTTTCTTAATACCTTTTCAGATATTAAACTATGCACACTTAGACTGTTGCAAAATTGTTTTACAATACTGTCTAGAATTACGTCCCACTTGGAACCTTGTTGAATATGTTGTAACCATATTTTACTAATTCTACCTTGAACCTTAACTATTACAGCAATCAAAATATATTTTACCGGAAACATTTTCTTTTCTATAAGTATTTGAACGGAATACAAAAATCTAAAGATATTTTCAGCCTTTTCATCGTTCAAATTGGGAATATTTCGCAGAAAGTGATTCAAAGTATATTGTGCCATATTATTAGACAACTTATTCATAGCTCTTCCCGAGAATACGGAAGTACAGTTGGAATCGTCGTCAGAAGACGATTCAGCAGAAAAATCTATTAAATTCTGGGACGGTCTTTTATTCACCCAACATGGTTTATGGGGAAATCTACTATAAGTCTGTTTGACTGAAGTTTCCTCCTTTCGGACATCACCAAATTGCAAAGGAGGTTTTGGCAAGGCAGGTGAAAACGGGTTTAATGACTGACCTTCATAAAGTGTGGAACTTATAGGTAAGCCCTGGTACATAGTGCAGTCACCATCAAGTGGCAGCAATGTGTCTGGCACACCAGTCAAGTCGACCGTGTGGAAGGGATTTCCGGTCGCATGACTCATCTTTAATGCTTTCGAACAACCAACTATCCACCTTCTGATTTTCAAATTTGATCAAACCAATCTGCAATTAAAGATACTATCAATTACAAATATTCGTAACAAAAATTTCCCAGAAGCAACAACCACGCTCTCTTGCAACTAAGCTGTAAAAAAAGGCCCATCTCATTGTAGTCACGCTCAAACTCTACTGCATAAAGCAGGATCTACTGTATACAGAGTACCAGTGAAAGTAAGCTGTTGTCCCAGTCCATTCTTCTAGGAAATTATTTTTACGAATTCAAAACAGAACTTAGATCTTTCCAATTTTATTTTTAACAATGCCAGAATATAGAATTCTAATAAACAAATAGTTTATATTTCCCTTTCTTTTTATATCAAATTCAAATAAATTAATATCCTAATACTTAATAGATTAATAATTGGGGGACAATACGTGAGTAGTGCATGCGGCCATACGACCGAGAATTATAGATTAGGTTCCTGGATACTGATGCTAATAATAATCTAATTATCAATTGAAAATAACAAATCTAATATTGAACAAATAAATAAATATTTAACTAAAGAAATAGAAGGAACCCCAATCTACTTACATCTCCCATCGGATAGCCACACTCACCATTCACGTGTACAGTAAGAGTCACTCCACTCTTTCCCCCTTAACGGATGCCTCCCGACTGAGCAGGCTTGATTCTTCCTCATGGCTCTGAGCATGCTAGCCAATCAAATTGAGGCAAGACGTCATACAATGATACCAACTCACTTCGTGGGCAGAGGGTTATAACATCCCCTCCCCCTAGTGTATAACAAACCTTAACCTCTGAACACAAACATCTTCAACAGCTTTCAAATCAATTACATTTACCAAATTACATTCATCATATTTTCATAGAAGTTGCTCTGGTTTATCCAGAATTTCAGGAATCATATCTACGAATTTCATTTTAAGTTGAAGGGTTGTCGACACAGGTTCCGCAGTAAAATCCTGTAAAATAAAATCTGAACCAGAAACTGGAAATTCTATGACATACAAATTATTTTAGGTGCACCCTGTATATACTCTTTTACAATGATTTTCAATATGTTGAATTTTTACATACACACTCTCACAATTATCAAACACGTAACATTATCTTTAGTATTACAAAACATTCAAAAAACAATACAAAGAAAGGGATTACTCTAATAAACAATGAATGGTCGAGAGGCATAGTGACCTAGTTTCAATTCATGTTATCAACACATCTGGGCAAATATCTCTTCAACGAAGTTACATGACAACGTTTGTGCTTAGAAGGGTTGTTGACCTCCACTGCCAGCACACTGGCAGGAGTGAGGAATCGTATTATGCGATAAGGTCCCGAGTATTTTAGTTGCAGTGACCTTGTAGTCTGTTCGGGGCCAGAAGAAACAAGTTGAGATTTTATCAAGACAAGATCGCCTATTGCGAAGGGAACTCTCGTAAACTTACGTGAATAAAGGCGATTCCTTTTTTCCCAAGATTTCTGCATGTTTTCAAGAGCAGATTTCCATTTTAATTCTAGTTGTTCCTTTGACAATTGATCATTTTCTGAGTGTAATTGCCATCGAACCTCCAAGGGATCGAAAAATACACGCCCCATAAATAATTCTGACGGAGTGTTACCAGTAGCATAGCTTTCTGAACAATTAATAGAATACTGTATCTCTTTCAATCCTTTCATCCACTCATTTTGTCTGTCGTGAAAATACGCTCGAAGAGAAGTTTTTAAAACTTTAATATATCTCTCCGCTAAATTGCTCTGAGGATTATATTCGGTGCATGTAATATGTTTAATTCCAAAATTGTACAAAAAGGATGTGAAATATTGCGAGACAAAGTAAGAGGCATTGTCACTAACCACTTCCATGCACAAACCGCTGTTCATAAACAACTCGTAAAGCTTATCAACTATAACTCTGGAGTTCAAAACTCTTAACCCTTCCAAATGAACAAATTTGGTTGCAGCATCAACTATTAATAAAAGATATTTACAATTCTTAGAACGTGGCAATGGCCCCACAATATCTACATGATATCTTTGGCTGGGTATCGTGATTACACGTGAACATAAAATGTTAACAGGATTCTCATTTCGTTCTTTAGCTTTCTGACACAAGTCGCAGGTTTGACAGAACTCTTTAACCATGGACTTCATATTGTCCCAGGTAAAATGTTTCTGTACTCTTTTCAAGGTTTTAAACCAACCACAATGTGCTCCACTATAAATATTGTTGTGAAAATACTGAATCAAGGATTTTTGAGTGTTACTAGGTACACAAATCCTATAAGGCATCCCCGATACTTTTGTTTTTTTGTACAAAACATCTTTGACCATTTTATAATCTTTTACATCTTTATTTTGTCGAATATTATCTATTATAGGTTTCAAGATTTCGTCTTTGTATTGTTCGTCCGACAAAATATTACTATACAAAGGATGAGACCACATTGTCAAATTGAGGTTTGTGAGCTCTTCCAAATCATGCGTCTCTGTGTCAAAATTCTTATTATCATACATCCTGGACAATAAATCGGAACATACGTTATTTTTAGCAGGAATATGTTCCATTTCGAAACTAAATGATAACAACTTTTCCAAATAACGAGCATATTTAGTGAACTTTGTTGCCCGCTTGATCATCCAAGCAACACTCATGCTATCTACTTGAATTTTAAATGGCCTAGCTCTCAAATAATAATGAAACTTATCCAAAGCTAACATTAGGCTCCATAATTCAATATCATATATCGTACGATTTTTATCTCGATCTTTCAAACGTTTCGAGTGAAAAAACACAGGACGTAAATTACCAAATTCGTCCTCTTGAAGCAGGATAGCTCCATAGCCTGTCAAACTACCGTCGGTTTGGACAACAAAATCTTTATTCATATCAGGCAATTTAAGTACAACATGTTGTTCAAAAAGAAGTTTAATATGATCCAGAGCGTTCTGTTCTAAAGATCCCCATTTAAACTTCACATTCTTTTTCTTTAAGTCATTAAGAGGGGCTACAACTTGTTGGAAATTAGGTATAAATTTCGCAAAATATTGCAAAAAGCCCAATAGTTTCATCAATGCTCTTAAATTATTAGGAGGACTGATATTATGAATAGCTTCTACTCTTTTGGGGTCTAGTTGCAAGTTTCCCTGAGAAATTTTAAAACCTAAGAAAAATATTTCATCCTGCATGAATTGACTTTTAGAAGGTGAAATTGTAACACCATATTTACGTAATATCTCTAGTACAATTTTGAGATGTTTCAAATGACTGGCTTTATCTGGGCTAAAGATTATCAAATCATCACAATACCAAAATAAAAATTCTCCTTTAAGATGACCAAACATAGTTTGCATAACTCTCGCTAGTGCACTTGGACCTACGCTTAAACCAAATGGTAAGGTACGATACTGCCATTGTCCCGACTGTGAGACGAAGGCTGTTACTTTCTTACTTTCTTCATTAATTGGGATTTGATTGAATGCCCGTTTAAAATCAAGAACAGAAAAAACTGTGCCCTGACTTATTTTAGACAAACTTTCTTCCAAAACACATGGAGGATAAGCGTCAAACATAATATGTCGGTTAACCTCTGAATAATTTACGACAAGACGTTTGGTGTTATTTTTAGAGTCAATCAGGAAACAAGGACTAGATAACGGGCTGTTAGAAGGTTCAATTACATTTTGGGCTAACAAGTCCGATATTATAGCTTCTAATTCTTTCTCCTTCTCGGCATTCAATAAATAAGGGGCTGATCTAACTGGCACATTATCTTTCATGTGAATATGGTACACAAAATCTTTTATAACGCCAATCTTATCACAAATGACATCACGAAATTGATTCTTACACTCACCAAGTTGATGTGCAAAATAGTTCTCGTCTTGCGATGTCACATCAGGAATAGTCTCTCGAGTAGGTGGATTCTTCCAATCTCCATCACTGGATCTATTACTGGGTACAGCAGTCTTCTTGCCTAGTTGTCGTCCTGGTCCTCTTCTTGATGCATCTGAAGAAAACTTGTTAGGAGTACGATCATGGAAACGGGATTTTACTGTAGAAGTAGAGGGGGGATTTTCCTGAAAAACACGTCCAGTATTAAAAATGCTGTCACAGTTCCACATAATAGGAAATTTTTGAGGCAGGGTTTCAAATTCTAACAAGGCTTTGTCCATACGAAACACCATCTTCGTTCTAATATGAAACTTTACTCCCAATATCACATTTACAGGTAACGTCGGAGACACATACAGTTCCACTGGCCACGTGAGGGGCCCCAGTTGAACAGGCACACACACTACTTGCGTCAACTTTAACTGTTCATCGTTCCCTAGGATGACGTTTAGATTCTTTTCTCTTACTTCCACTTTACAAATTTGTTGAATGCGTTCTAAAAATCCTTGGCTTATAACATTTTCAGAACACCCTGTATCTAAACACAGCGGAGTTGGAATGTTAGCCAATTTTCCTTCGACAAACAATGCTTTTACTTTAACGGAAAGGTCTCTATTGTTATATTGAGGCATCATATAAGTGTTCTTATACTTAGAAAAACTTTGTTTTTGCTGTGGAACTACAGGAAGGCACTGATTGTTTCTTAATAAATTCCCAGTTTGTGTCTTACTAAAGTTCTTACATTCCATGAAATATTCACGACAAAGATAAGCATGTTTTTGAAATATCTTAAGTTTATTTCTCAACTCGTGAATTGAAGTAGGAGTGTTTGAAAATAACAATAGTTGAGACAGAGAGGGATGAAGTCTATCAATCATGAGTCCAACGAACTCTTCTTCTGAAAATTTCACTCGTAATATCTTGGCTCCTCTTAACCTAGTATCCAGGAAATCCACCGGGTCTTCTGAAATTTCTTGCTTTCTTAATACCTTTTCAGATATTAAACTATGCACACTTAGACTGTTGCAAAATTGTTTTACAATACTGTCTAGAATTACGTCCCACTTGGAACCTTGTTGAATATGTTGTAACCATATTTTACTAATTCTACCTTGAACCTTAACTATTACAGCAATCAAAATATATTTTACCGGAAACATTTTCTTTTCTATAAGTATTTGAACGGAATACAAAAATCTAAAGATATTTTCAGCCTTTTCATCGTTCAAATTGGGAATATTTCGCAGAAAGTGATTCAAAGTATATTGTGCCATATTATTAGACAACTTATTCATAGCTCTTCCCGAGAATACGGAAGTACAGTTGGAATCGTCGTCAGAAGACGATTCAGCAGAAAAATCTATTAAATTCTGGGACGGTCTTTTATTCACCCAACATGGTTTATGGGGAAATCTACTATAAGTCTGTTTGACTGAAGTTTCCTCCTTTCGGACATCACCAAATTGCAAAGGAGGTTTTGGCAAGGCAGGTGAAAACGGGTTTAATGACTGACCTTCATAAAGTGTGGAACTTATAGGTAAGCCCTGGTACATAGTGCAGTCACCATCAAGTGGCAGCAATGTGTCTGGCACACCAGTCAAGTCGACCGTGTGGAAGGGATTTCCGGTCGCATGACTCATCTTTAATGCTTTCGAACAACCAACTATCCACCTTCTGATTTTCAAATTTGATCAAACCAATCTGCAATTAAAGATACTATCAATTACAAATATTCGTAACAAAAATTTCCCAGAAGCAACAACCACGCTCTCTTGCAACTAAGCTGTAAAAAAAGGCCCATCTCATTGTAGTCACGCTCAAACTCTACTGCATAAAGCAGGATCTACTGTATACAGAGTACCAGTGAAAGTAAGCTGTTGTCCCAGTCCATTCTTCTAGGAAATTATTTTTACGAATTCAAAACAGAACTTAGATCTTTCCAATTTTATTTTTAACAATGCCAGAATATAGAATTCTAATAAACAAATAGTTTATATTTCCCTTTCTTTTTATATCAAATTCAAATAAATTAATATCCTAATACTTAATAGATTAATAATTGGGGGACAATACGTGAGTAGTGCATGCGGCCATACGACCGAGAATTATAGATTAGGTTCCTGGATACTGATGCTAATAATAATCTAATTATCAATTGAAAATAACAAATCTAATATTGAACAAATAAATAAATATTTAACTAAAGAAATAGAAGGAACCCCAATCTACTTACATCTCCCATCGGATAGCCACACTCACCATTCACGTGTACAGTAAGAGTCACTCCACTCTTTCCCCCTTAACGGATGCCTCCCGACTGAGCAGGCTTGATTCTTCCTCATGGCTCTGAGCATGCTAGCCAATCAAATTGAGGCAAGACGTCATACAATGATACCAACTCACTTCGTGGGCAGAGGGTTATAACTGTTAACACACATATCATGATTAATTCACAAATCACATATATGTATTCAGGATGCAAAATGTAATGTTATTTAAGTTATGTATTTTTGTTCTTCACTGACATCTAAAATATAGATTATTTGATTTCGATATACTAAAAAAGATATACAGTTATGTTAAGTAGTGATGTAGTGCAGTACTGTAAAGAAGGAGAGCGTTTTATGAGTTCAAATTGCTAAGATTGGTAATTTTATGTCCGTTCCTTCGTAATGACTGTTTTCAATCCCCTCACCATCATCTTACCATGCGTTTAAAACTAATAGTAAATTGTTAATTAACATAAATAAATTGTTATTGCGACGAAGGCCGATTCGATAAGAAACTACTAATAAGTATTTATATAGTGAGTGACAAACAAAAAATTCAGAACCTCATAATGATCGTTAATTCCTCACTGCTTTGTATCTAAAATGTTTGTCTTCTTTGAACAGAAAGTACGAGTATCAGATATAACAAACTTTCCGCACTAACTTTGCAATATTCGAAACCACCATCACAGACTTAGCTCTACGTAACTGGAATCTGCGCATCCCACGTGGCATGTGACTTCCTCCTATCATCGAAATAACTTCCTCTTACTATTTCCTTTCACCTCGTGAAATACAGAGATGACCAATGTTAACTTCTTAGCACGGTGGATAAACTTTACATCCAACGATAAACTCCTGAAAAATATCCTGCCAGGAGGAGATTCGAACCTACGACCTCCCTCGTGAATATCAAGCACGCTTCCTCTTCTCCAGATTGCTCATGTTAAAATTTGCTACCAGTTTGAAGAAACCAATTCACATATAATGTCATATCTATAATTTCCTCATGGCAATTTTCATGAGGAAACGAATTCAAATAAAATAGAGAATCGCTGAAAGGGAAAAATGATGAACATGTCAATTGACGTTTTGTCATATTTTGTAAATTGTGTAAAAATTCCGTGTTTTGAACAAGCAATCGTTTAGTTACGAAGTATGTTGTTGTTTGTTTAGAATAGAATAGAATACTTTATTAGTCATTAGACAACATGATTGCAATAGACTTCGTCATAATAAGTATATATATACTAATATAAAAAATTACAAAAGAAAAGAAAATTAAAAGATTACACATTCAACAATACAGTTTGCAAATTAAACTACATGTTTTATTACAGCGAAAGCAATTGGAAAATAGTACAGGAGAGCAAGAAAGGAGTCATTTGAACCAGACACCGTTTGACAAGAAACTTCAGCTATTTTCCAAAGACTGTATAAAGAGAGAGAGGAATTGGATATTTAACGTATGAAATATAAAATATGTTTGAAATTAAAACAATGGAAACCTTGAAAGATAATTCTAACTAACTTCAAACTATGAAAAACATATTTTCGTGGTGGAAAACTCCAAGTCATTTTCGAAATATGAACTTGATTTTTTTCTGCATTATAAAGTGGAGATATGGGACGATACGATCCCTCAGAAAGAGAATTTTAAGTAAGCTACCTCCAACTTTTTCAATGGTCATAATTACTATTAGGGTCCGGAAGTTTATGAAAAATCAACTTTTTTTTCTGACCCTTAAAAACAATGCTAAACCTGATATCATGTCCGTTTCCCTTCAGTTAAAGCCGGAAAACACTATCTATTTTACATTTTGTTTTTGCATTTTTCGGCCTTTTTTGGCTTTTAGTTTATTTGTCAGTATTTTTAACAGTTTTGTTGCATTTTTACTTATTTTTGAGTTTTATTTTTCTCCTCCCCTGTTGTTTCGTGCATTTTAAATGGATTTACTAGTACAACTTACATATTTAGATGTCTTGACATGATCCTTTTAGCAAATTCACAATGAATCGAAAATACGTTCAATGGAAAAGCATATTATTATTCTTAACTGAAATGTTTGGCAATGGATTAAAATACTTTGTGTGAAGATCTACTTTGAGGTTCTTTTTATGGACACTATAATCGCTTTAATCTGTAGTTTTAAAGTAAAATTAGTCACAATATTAAATGCAATTACACTCTGGTATACGCGAAGCAGAACTGTATTTTCGGATGCTGGCCGACTACAGTATCACAGAGGGCCAACTCTGAAAGGAGATGAATTGGTTGATTTGGTGATTTAAGTCATCTTTATGCATAGTAAGGCTAATCGGGACTGGACCTACAGTTAAAAGTGGGATCCGAACCGAGTGCATAAAATAACGTGAAACGTGTGTTGTAGGGGGGTCGTTTGCTTATGGAATCGAAGGTCATGGGTTGAAACCTACTTCTTTGTAAAATCTTTTTCGGGAAGTAAACTGCTTTGGACGAGAGTGCTTATCTACGTTTTTTTGGATATTTCCGCTGATATTTATGCGATTTATGTGCAGCATTTCCGGATGGAGAAAGTTGATGTAAGTTCTTAATATGTGTTAACTTATAACAGCTGGATGAAAGGAAAAGTATTTCCTAAAATCCTGCCAATAACTGAAAGATTAAAAACATTAGTAGAAGCATTACTTGAGGCATGCACAGTGCCGACGATTATGGAGTGAGGAGGGGCAGATGACCCTTCACTATGCTTAACATTATCTACCAAGGGAAAGAAACTGTCCTTGCCCTCCCCCCTCCCCCCACCTTGCCCCATCACTTTTGAAACCCAATCGCCGCCACTGAGCATGCATCGCATAAATATTTACAATAATATCATATAATATTATATTACGTTATTAGAACACTTCGTACTCGGTAAATTAAAAGGAAAAAATAATAAGGAAAGGGTGGGATTTGAACCTACGATGTTTCGATCTTGACGAAAACAGTAAAAAAAAAAAAAGAAAGTGCTGTCATGTAACCAACTACTCCAGGAGATTACTAACAGAAACCTCAGTAAAGCACGTTAATCTCAGTTGAAGCAACATTGTGCCGGAGTTTCGAACCAATTTTCGCCAAGAACCAAGGAAAAGACACACTTTGCAGAATCGCGTGGTGTTGTGCAAGGTATCTTTACTAATCATTTCGCATAAAATCATCATAAATTTACCTTCTTGCATTCAAATGTGACCGCAATTCTTTCCAGGTGGATGAGAACATGTTCAGTGTTTCACAATGCACATAAATTTCCCTATTTTCAAATTCAGAACGAAGAATCTTGAAATATTTTCAACATTCGCATTTCCACTTAACAATTTTTGTCTACTCATATATTTTATTACTGCTTTAGGGTATCTTTACTTTATGGAATGTGAAGGAATGAAAAAAAAACACAAGAGCGATCGATTTCATTTAGGAAGAAGAAATGTTGCAAAGTTGGCTACTCTTAGTTGGCTCTGAAGCGCTATGCTGCCAAATTTACGAATTCCGGACTTTGAAATCATCAAATAAGATGTTGCGAAGTGTATCTTCGCATTTGTCGTTAAGAATTTGTTTCGCCTACCCACTTTTTGTCATTTGTGGCCCCGCACTATGCTAAAACTCACCTGCGAGGGAAAAGTAAACTGTCTTTGCCCCCAGTTTGTCACTTTGCTCCCCTAGTTTGGATGCCCCCAGTTTTGGCACTTTGCCCTCCTAGTTTTGGAACCTAATCGTCGCCAATGCGAGAAACCTATACTAAAGTACCCGTATGTTAACAAAGTATGTGTTAAAAAATATCTAAAAAACTGTACTATGAGTTGAAGTAATAAAACAGTTTGTACATACAAGTAAATGTTATTATTGTATCGAAATAAATAGATGTAATATACCTACAAAATTCCCTCCCTCCATCAATACAACACTGTACCAGTAAAGACGTTACGGAAGAATGAAAACTCTGTCGTGATGGTCACAACACATACATATCAGTTCTATGTAGGGTTTAGTCATTAACAGAACAGATGCAACTTCCTTGCTGATTATGCATGCCAGAGATAACCAACCACAACTTCCTTTTTGAGTCTGCGGGCAAGAGATAATTTTAATTGCGGTGTAGGGTTTAGACATTATCGGAACGGATGCAACTTTCTTGCTGGCCATGTACTGTTGAAGCGTCGGCAGAGAAGGAAAACTTTGTAATGGTTACAACACACATGTTCGATGTAGACTAATTAGCAGCGGTTATCGTTATCATATAACGATTTCCGTCTGGAATGCGAATTCGATAGAGGTCTATTCATAGAAGCACGACTTCCTTGTTACATCCTGCCACAGATTCACTGGTGTTAAAAATTAAACACTCACAACCGAAAAATGGAGAAAGTGCGTGCGAAAACAATTTAGCTAACCGGGGGCTTTTAGTACAGGGCCTACAGTTTTAAAACGTAGTACCGAACACGCCCAAATCTGTAATTAGTTTTAGGATAGGCAGGACCGGGGTCCCTTATCTGCAATTAGTTTTACTCGGGGACAAACAGAGTCGGAACAGGGGTTCTTTGAAACTTGAGTACAGGCTACAGTTTTAGAAAGGGGTTCCAAACGCACAGATTCCGAATGTATAATTACTTTTGAGGCAAAGAGGATTGGAGCTGGGACCCTTATCTGCAGTAAGTTTTACTGTGGGCCAAACAAGGTCGCAAATGTTTTTTTTTTAAAACATGAGTACAGGGCCTACAGTCTTAAAACTGGGGTATGTGTAGATTCCGAATGTACAATTACTTTTACTCTGGGACAGACAGGACCCTAACTGAGGGCCCTTTGAAACTTGAGGTCTGGGGAAAATAGGGCCGTAACTAAGGTTCCCTTTGAAACATGAGGTCCAGGGCAAACAGGGCCGTAACTAAGGGACCCTTCAAAACATGAGGTCCAGGGCAAACAGGGCCGTAACTGAGGGAACTCTTATTTCACTTTTTTTAAAAAATGTCGACTTTTTCCAAAAAAATGTCACCTTTTTCCAAAAAAAATTCAACTTTTTTTAAAAAAAATTCAACCTTTTTCAAAAAAAATTTAACCTTTTTCAAAAAAAACCTACATTTTTCCAGAATTTTTTGAAACTTTTTTCAAAAAAATTTCAACTTTTTTCAATTTTTTAAACTTTTTTCAAAAAATAACTTTTTAAAAAAATTCAACTTTTTGTCAAAAAAAGTTAAACTTTTTCAAAAATCTGGAGGCTTTGCCGATTCCGGTCACGACGAACCGCGATCGATTGTAACTTGCTCCTCCAGCTACCTCGGAACAGACCTGGTGAGCTCTGTGAAATCTTCTGCGTCTTCAACGCCTAGCTCATAGTGATGGTGAGTATTTCGCAAAGCCCCCCATGTCGTATCACATGTTTATGTGTGAATTAATATATGACAGTGATTACAGTCTGTGTAAAATATAACTAACATATTAATCTATCTATTTTCAGATGGCAACACTCCCGCTGAAGTTCAGTTTATTGTACGGTGATGGAAAAGAGGAGGCGGCTGCGACGGAAGAACGGAGAAGTCTATGGAACAAGGGGCATGGACGACAAGTGGAGAAACAGATTGCATGCTACGTAAATTTCTGTGAAGAGAATGGTTTAGTCGAAGATCTACTGGGAAAACTGGAAGAAACGTGCAAGGACATGGAGATACGAATAGATACGCTTGTAAAAATATTTACGTATATAACCGGAAAAAAAAAAAATACACCTGTGTTTTCTGATTTTATAGAAAATGTACGTCTGTCGCTCAGAATATGTTTCGAACTGATGGAGGTATTTAAGAGTGTGAGAAATGAAAAAACAGAAAATAAAAAAGCGGGCTGAGAAAATGGAGGAGCGAATGTTGAAAATTTTGAAGAAAAGGTAAATAAACGAATAAACAACACTAACATCGCTAACAAACTAACACCATTTATTTGTTTATTTTTCTTTGATGTACAGTGAGAGCCATGAGTATTACTCTTCAAATTGTCTATGACTATTTTAAGCAATAATGTTGATGTAGAAGCTGTTTTGAATTTATGAAGCTCTTATTTGGTCAAATAAAATACTGCATAATACTAATGGATCCCACTGTACATGGTGTTCGGACGTTGGTAGTATGATTTGTAAATAGAGTAAGGAATATATATATCCAAAACCTGTATCGAATATTGAGTCCGAGTAATAAACAGTTTATACATACAAATTAATGTTATTGTGTAGAACTATACTTACAAAATTCTCTCCGTCCATCGTTGTATTATAACTGCTGTACCGTTAAAGATGTTGAGGAAGAATGAAAATTTTGCAGTGATGGTCAAAACATATGCAAATATATCACTTCTGTGTAGGATAACGGAACGGATGCAACTTGCTTGTATCATTCCTGAGATGACCACAACGTCCTCTTGGAGGCTGCATGAAAGAGATAACTTGATTCACACAACTTCCGTGTTACACTGTGCCCAGAATATCCAGCACGAATACAGCCTTCTAAATGAATATAATGCTAAACTGCACTTATTTCATTGTAAAAACATAAGGGAAACGGGAATTGTTTATAAACATACGAGGGTATAATAGAAAAGGTGGTACCTTCTCGGTGTCCGATCGATTGATCAAGTGAAGGATTGAACCGATATTGCAATGTAACGAGTGCACTCACGGTCCCCGAAATGACGTGTCAATCATACCCCGGCACGGGGCCAAACGTCGTTATGTGTACGGGAAACCGGTCGTGACTCACGGTCCAGTTATCAAGTTCGGTACTGAGACGGTCGTTTATTGTCATACTATTGCGAGGCGGAGATTAATACCTTGAAATGTTACACTGTTTTGTTTACCTTTGATATGTAGATTCGAACATTCATAACACACACTGATAGCATAATATCCGGTACCTGAAAAACGTCAAATAACAACACTGACGAACGGTAAAAAAGTGAATATATATTGTAACAACAAAAAAATATTGCAATCAACAACTGTTTACAAAGCCTCCTCACTCTCACAACATTCACGCTATCTCTCTTTCACACACATGAGGTATTTTTACATGTGAAGTATGGATACAAATCATGGATCTCATTAACATATCATTCCTTTTAATTTTTTAAGCCTTTATGTGAATTTAGGGCATTTGTCTGCCAGCTCCCGTGCTCTTTTAAATTAACTTAAGTGCCAGCCCTCGGAAAGCGGTTAACTAAGACAATTGGGTTGGCGTGGTTAAATCTTTCGTTCGAATGAACGTGTGCATCGAGTCGTAAGCACGACATTATACAAGTTTCTCGGACGGGGGTATTACACACAAGCCTCTCTCGTCCAATGAGAACAACTACTCAATTACATAGTGATGCAAAAACTTAATTGGCTCCAGCTGCCGGAATACACTAATCAATCGTCGGTGCGAGCAAAAATTACCTTAAAAACCACTATGCAACAAATAATACTATTTCACGCACACGACCTTGCAATAAAATTTACGCCTTCCACAATTAAAAAGGACTCATCAGTCAAGTATTGACAAGTTAAATGGCGCGACGGGGCGGTCGGTTACACAAGAAATGGAGCACACTTTGACAATTTACACTAAATATTAAAGAAATGAAATGGAGCTTCTAACGCTGAATGCAGACAATTAAATTAGAACATCTGAACATGAAATAACCCTTTTTTACAACAATACCAAAAATTGTCATAGACGGAAATTAGGTTCGGGGTTTCCTGAGTAACTTTGCAAATAAGTGGGACTTCGGCGTTAAACGTACGGTGTCGATACTAACGACGCACGTTTACATGGACATGAGACCCTCTGAAGTATACTGTACCAGACTCTGCTACATGGCGCGGTCATTCATCTCTCCTGGACGCGGGACTTGCACACGGTTCCTTTGTGGCGAAATTGTCCTCCGAGGTCGATCGCGACGAAGAATAATTGCGACGATCTGGTGTACTTGCACCTCCTTAGTACTTCGGGCGTTCCTCTTGCCACTAGCGTCGGATGTACGTGGTCACGCGCCGGTTCGGAATCTCTCTGGTGACGGGCTTCGATTCCGCGTCGTTCTGGAAGCGTCGTTCTGGAGTCGTCCTCCAATCTCTCTCTCTGGCTTCGATCGGCGTCGTTCTGGAGTTGTCCTTCAATCTCTCTCTCTGGTGACGGGCTTCGATCGGCGTCGTTCTGAAAACGTCCTTCGGGCTTTGGGCAGTGTTTGGCTTTGGTGTCGTCTTTGGCGTTGGCTGACTGGCTTCATCGGAAGATGGCGATGCATCGTTGCGGGGTCAGGGAAGTCGACAGACTCCCTTCTCAATCTCCTTTAGCCGCCCATGATTATGTAGTTAACGCTTGCCAAAAAACAAATCACCGCGTAATCTTCACCAAAATAAGGCGCACACTGGTAACTCTCTATCTGCGATTCGCTCACGGTACGTAAGGAAACAAAGTCCACGGACACAAAACAATGATCACGCGAGAGTGTAGCGCGGAGATGCTCTCTCTGTGAAATCCGGGTAAAAACTGTCTCTGGGGTGGTAGCACCGCATATATATAAGAGATTCAAATTCGTCCGTTGAAACCCACGCTAAGGTGGCTTCGCTTCGCTTTCTCAAGGGATGGAAATGACCTCTGTCCATTGTCTTGAAATGCGCGGTCGGCGACGCGTCCTGGATCCTTGCAGGCTTGGGCTCCAGCTGATTTCTCTGGTCATCCGTGAACATGGGTTAGCCCGCCCGCTGCGACTCAAGCCTGGTAGCGACGAAAATAATCTTTCCTTATCTTCGCGTTGGTGCAAATATGTCATGTTCTAAGCGGCGGCTGTCACTCAAGAAAAACCCTTCTCCCAACACCCGACGTCTGGGTCGGATACAAGTTTATCCACAAAATAAGATCAAACCTCATACTTTCATGTTTGTGCATAAAATGAATCAATAAACAAAAAATAATTTATATCGAACTGCGTTTCACATGTCACTAGATACCGTGAGAGCAAATCCGTTTTATTCACTACGGCTAATCGAAACATCAATATATGAGGGCGTGGTAGAAAATGTGGTATTTTCTTGAAGGTCTGATCGAATGACAGATTGAACCGATGTTTCAAATTTGTGTTATGCACAGAGACTAATCGGAACAGAAATATAGGAGGGCATTGTAAAAATGGGGTATTTTTTGAGGGGCCGACCGAATAACGGATTGAACCGTTGCTTCAAATCCGTTTTACACACTGAGGCTAAATGTAACAGAAATATACGAGGACATGGTAGAAAATATGGTACCTTCTAGAGTTATTTTGACCGTAGACCCCTTCCATATACTCTATGGAAAGATTTTGATGTGCAGATTCCGAATTTACAATTTCCTTCACTCTAGTTCAATTAAGGCAGGCTGGACAGCTCTTTAAAAGTTTCCGGACAGGTTTTTCAACTTTTCAAATTTACCTATCTTATGCCTCTCAAAACACTACTTCGATAAAAGTTGGAAACAACCGCCTACGCGCCTAAAACATTCGCTTTCTCTTATCGCCTCAAAGCGTTTTGAGCGGCATAAGATAGAAGCTATTAGCGCTGTTGGGTGTCACCATCGGGTATCGAAGAAGGGACCACCTTGATCATAACGTGACGAAAGTAACATTACCTATACTTATGTTCTTCGCCACTATTCGCCTCCCCGATTGCGTAGTAGCAACAGCTTCGTCGTCTTGTAATAAAAGGGTCCCGGTTTCGATACCCGGTGGAAGCACATACTGGTTCGGATCCCACTTTAAATTGTAAGTACAGTCCCAATTAGCGCCTCCCCGATGGCGCAGTGGCAGCGTCGTCGCCTTGTACACAAGGGGTCCCGGGTTCGATACCCGGTGGAGGCACAAGTGGTTCGGATCCCACTTTAAACTGTAGGTCCAGTCCCAATTAGCCTTACTGTGCATAAAGTGGACTTAAAACACCAAATCAACCAACCAACAGTCCCAATTAGCCTTACTGTGCATAAAGTGGACTTAAAACACCAAGTCAATCAATCTTTACCACTATTCCTTTACCTTCGCGATAATATAAAAGTGGTAAAACATAGATGACATGACATCACAGACTATACCTTATCTAAAAAATTCATATGCGTCCTTTTGCAATTTCTTTCCCAGTATGGCGTGCCAATACTCCATTTGTTATTTTGACCGTAGACCACCGTCCATATACTCTATGGAAAGGTCTTCACGTACAGATTCCGAATCTACAATTGCCTTTCACTCTAGTTCAATTAGGGCCGGCTGGACAGCCCTTTAAAGTTTTCCGGACAGGTTTTTCAACTTTTCAAATTTACCTACAACAACGAGCTGACAATAAACATCACCCACGATTACTATGTAATATTATACAATTAATTGTCATCTCAGCTCGTTATGACAATGGGGGCCACCATCTTGCCCGCCATCTTGGTTTTTGTTATTTTTACCGTAGACCACCGTCCATATACTCTATGGAAAGGTCTTGACGTACAGATTCCGAATCTACAATTGCATTTCACTCTAGTTCAATTAGGGCCGGCTGGACAGCCCTTTAAAGTTTTCCGGACAGGTTTTTCAACTTTTCAAATTTACCTACAACAACGAGCTGACAATAAACATCACCCACGATTACTATGTAATATTATACAATTAATTGTCATCTCAGCTCGTTATGACAATGGGGGCCACCATCTTGCCCGCCATCTTGGTTTTTGTTATTTTTACCGTAGACCACCGTCCATATACTCTATGGAAAGGTCTTGACGTACAGATTCCGAATCTACAATTACCTTTCACTCTAGTTCAATTAGGGCCGGCTGGACAGCCCTTTAAAGTTTTCCGGACAGGTTTTTCAACTTTTCAAATTTACCTACAACAACGAGCTGACAATAAACATCACCCACGATTACTATGTAATATTATACAATTAATTGTCATCTCAGCTCGTTATGGCAATGGGTTCGCCATCTTGGCTTTTGATATTTTTACCGTAGACCAGCGTCCATATACTCTATGGAAAGGACTTGACGTACAGATTCCGAATCTACAATTGCCTTCACTCTAGTTCAATTAAGGCAGGCTGGACAGCCCTTTAAAAGTTTCCGGACAGGTTTTTCAACTTTTCAAATTTACCTATCTTATGCCTCTCAAAACACTGCTTCGATAAAAGTTGGAAAAAACCGCCTACGCACCTAAAACATTCGCTTTCTCTTATCGCCTCGAACGCGTTTTGAGCGGCATAAGATACAAGCTATTAGCGCTGTTGGGTGTCACCATCGGGTATCGAAGAAGGGACCACCTTGATCATAACGTGACGAAAGTAACATTACCTATACTTATGTTCTTACCACTATTGGCCTCCCCGATTGCGTAGTGGCAACATATTCGTCGTCTTGTAATAAAAGGGTCCCGGTTTCGATACCCGGTGGAAGCACATAGTGGTTCGGATCCCATTTTAAACTGTAAGTCCAGTCCCAATTAGCCTTACTGTGCATAAAGTGGACTTAAAACACCAAGTCAATCAATCTTTACCACTATTCCTTTACCTTCGCGATAATATAAAAGTGGTAAAACATAGATCACATGACATCACACGCGTTCGAGGCATAAGAGACGAATTTTAGAGGCGCGTAGGCGGTTGTTTCCAACTTTTAAATGTTTATATTGTGTAAGGAATGTGCTATCAGATTAAAATGTGAAGGTACGTGCCAATGGTGGTAGTGGGAAAATCTTGAGAATGAATTTCTTTTCCATTCGATTCACACAGATCTGCGATAAAGCAATTAAACACAACACAAAACCTTTGATTAGCAGAAAACTGAACAGTAAACTGACTTTTGACTACAAGTTTGAAAATATTAAAGGGATCCCTGGTTCGATACTCGATGACATTCGCCTACGGACATCTTATATTCCCCTTGTATGTATTTTTCGTACCTTGATAAGAAAAACCGTTGGAACAATCTGGAGGACTTAATAGTGAATAGGGAAAATAGTTGGGAATGAATGGACGTAAGAAATGGGCGTGTGTTGAATTTGATCAGAGAACAAACTTTTTATAATATTGAGCATGAATTATTATCCGAAAATGTTCCAGGGCAAATTATGTTTTTGGAAATTGAACAGTTTCTACACGTCATGTGATATATTGTTACAAATCGGATGATTGGTAATTGAAAAATGTGTCAAGATGGATTTGTTATCACTTAAGTGATATTTGGTGAAATATGGAGTATTGGCACGCCATACTGGGAAAGAAATTGCAAAAGGACGCATATGAATTTTTTAGATAAGCTATAGTTTGTGATGTCATGTGATCTATGTTTTACCACTTTTATATTATCGCGAAGGTAAAGGAATAGTGGTAAAGATTGATTGACTTGGTGTTTTAAGTCCACTTTATGCACAGTAAGGCTAATTGGGACTGGACTTACAGTTTAAAGTGGGATCCGAACCAGTATGTGCTTCCACCGGGTATCGAAACCGGGACCCTTTTATTACAAGACGACGAAGTTGTTGCCACTATGCAATCGGGGAGGCGAATAGTGGTAAAGAACGTAAGTATAGGTAATGTTACTTTCGTCACGTTATGATCAAGGTGGTCCCTTCTTCGATACCCGATGGTGACACCCAACAGTGCTAATAGCTTGTATCTTATGCCTCTCGAAACGCGTTCGAGGCGATAAGAGAAAGCGAATGTTTTAGGCGCGTAGGCGGTTGTTTCCAACTTTTATCGAAGTAGTGTTTTGAGAGGCATAAGATAGGTAAATTTGAAAAGTTGAAAAACCTGTCCGGAAAATATTCAAGGGCTGTCCAGCCGGCCCTAATTGAACTAGAGTGAAAGGCAATTGTAAATTCGGAATCTGTACGTGAAGACCTTTCCATAGAGTATATGGACGGTGGTCTACGGTCAAAATAACAAATGGAGTATTGGCACGCCATACTGGGAAAGAAATTGCAAAAGGACGCATATGAATTTTTTAGATAAGGTATAGTCTGTGATGTCATGTCATCTATGTTTTACCACTTTTATATTATCGCGAAGGTAAAGGAATAGTGGTAAAGATTGATTGACTTGGTGTTTTAAGTCCACTTTATGCACAGTAAGGCTAATTGGGACTGTTGGTTGGTTGATTTGGTGTTTTAAGTCCACTTTATGCACAGTAAGGCTAATTGGGACTGGACCTACAGTTTAAAGTGGGATCCGAACCACTTGTGCCTCCACCGGGTATCGAACCCGGGACCCCTTGTGTACAAGGCGACGACGCTGCCACTGCGCCATCGGGGAGGCGCTAATTGGGACTGTACTTACAATTTAAAGTGGGATCCGAACCAGTATGTGCTTCCACCGGGTATCGAAACCGGGACCCTTTTATTACAAGACGACGAAGCTGTTGCTACTACGCAATCGGGGAGGCGAATAGTGGCGAAGAACATAAGTATAGGTAATGTTACTTTCGTCACGTTATGATCAAGGTGGTCCCTTCTTCGATACCCGATGGTGACACCCAACAGCGCTAATAGCTTCTATCTTATGCCGCTCAAAACGCGTTCGAGGCGATAAGAGAAAGCGAATGTTTTAGGCGCGTAGGCGGTTGTTTCCAACTTTTATCGAAGTAGTGTTTTGAGAGGCATAAGATAGGTAAATTTGAAAAGTTGAAAAACCTGTCCGGAAACTTTTAAAGGGCTGTCCAGCCTGCCTTAATTGAACTAGAGTGAAGACAATTGTAGATTCGGAATCTGCCCATCAAAACCTTTCCATAGAGTATATGGAAGGGGTCTACGGTCAAAATAACTATAGAAGGTACCACACTTTCTACCATGTCCTCGTATATTTCTGTTACATTTAGCCTCAGTGTGTAAAACGGATTTGAAGCAACGGTTCAATCCGTTATTCGGTCGGCCCCTCAAAAAATACCCCATTTTTACAATGCCCTCCTATATTTCTGTTCCGATTAGTCTCTGTGCATAACACAAATTTGAAACATCGGTTCAATCTGTCATTCGATCAGACCTTCAAGAAAATACCACATTTTCTACCACGCCCTCATATATTGATGTTTCGATTAGCCGTAGTGAATAAAACGGATTTGCTCTCACGGTATCTAGTGACATGTGAAACGCAGTTCGATATAAATTATTTTTTGTTTATTGATTCATTTTATGCACAAACATGAAAGTATGAGGTTTGATCTTATTTTGTGGATAAACTTGTATCCGACCCAGACGTCGGGTGTTGGGAGAAGGGTTTTTCTTGAGTGACAGCCGCCGCTTAGAACATGACATATTTGCACCAACGCGAAGATAAGGAAAGATTATTTTCGTCGCTACCAGGCTTGAGTCGCAGCGGGCGGGCTAACCCATGTTCACGGATGACCAGAGAAATCAGCTGGAGCCCAAGCCTGCAAGGATCCAGGACGCGTCGCCGACCGCACATTTCAAGACAATGGACAGAGGTCATTTCCATCCCTTGAGAAAGCGAAGCGAAGCCACCTTAGCGTGGGTTTCAACGGACGAATTTGAATCTACCACCCCAGAGACAGTTTTTACCCGGATTTCACAGAGAGAGCATCTCCGCGCTACACTCTCGCGTGATCATTGTTTTGTGTCCGTGGACTTTGTTTCCTTACGTACCGTGAGCAAATCGCAGATAGAGAGTTACCAGTGTGCGCCTTATTTTGGTGAAGATTACGCGGTGATTTGTTTTTTGGCAAGCGTTAACTACATAATCATGGGCGGCTAAAGGAGATTGAGAAGGGAGTCTGTCGACTTCCCTGACCCCGCAACGATGCATCGCCATCTTCCGATGAAGCCAGTCAGCCAACGCCAAAGACGACACCAAAGCCAAACACTGCCCAAAGCCCGAAGGACGTTTTCAGAACGACGCCGATCGAAGCCCGTCACCAGAGAGAGAGATTGAAGGACGACTCCAGAACGACGCCGATCGAAGCCAGAGAGAGAGATTGGAGGACGACTCCAGAACGACGCTTCCAGAACGACGCGGAATCGAAGCCCGTCACCAGAGAGATTCCGAACCGGCGCGTGACCACGTACATCCGACGCTAGTGGCAAGAGGAACGCCCGAAGTACTAAGGAGGTGCAAGTACACCAGATCGTCGCAATTATTCTTCGTCGCGATCGACCTCGGAGGACAATTTCGCCACAAAGGAACCGTGTGCAAGTCCCGCGTCCAGGAGAGATGAATGACCGCGCCATGTAGCAGAGTCTGGTACAGTATACTTCAGAGGGTCTCATGTCCATGTAAACGTGCGTCGTTAGTATCGACACCGTACGTTTAACGCCGAAGTCCCACTTATTTGCAAAGTTACTCAGGAAACCCCGAACCTAATTTCCGTCTATGACAATTTTTGGTATTGTTGTAAAAAAGGGTTATTTCATGTTCAGATGTTCTAATTTAATTGTCTGCATTCAGCGTTAGAAGCTCCATTTCATTTCTTTAATATTTAGTGTAAATTGTCAAAGTGTGCTCCATTTCTTTTGTAACCGACCGCCCCGTCGCGCCATTTAACTTGTCAATACTTGACTGATGAGTCCTTTTTAATTGTGGAAGGCGTAAATTTTATTGCAAGGTCGTGTGCGTGAAATAGTATTATTTGTTGCATGGTGGTTTTTAAGGTAATTTTTGCTCGCGCCGACGATTGATTAGTGTATTCCGGCAGCTGGAGCCAATTAAGTTTTTGCATCACTATGTAATTGAGTAGTTGTTCTCATTGGACGAGAGAGGCTTGTGTGTAATACCCCCGTCCGAGAAACTTGTATAATGTCGTGCTTACGACTCGATGCACACGTTCATTCGAACGAAAGATTTAACCACGCCAACCCAATTGTCTTAGTTAACCGCTTTCCGAGGGCTGGCACTTAAGTTAATTTAAAAGAGCACGGGAGCTGGCAGACAAATGCCCTAAATTCACATAAAGGCTTAAAAAATTAAAAGGAATGATATGTTAATGAGATCCATGATTTGTATCCATACTTCACATGTAAAAATACCTCATGTGTGTGAAAGAGAGATAGCGTGAATGTTGTGAGAGTGAGGAGGCTTTGTAAACAGTTGTTGATTGCAATATTTTTTTGTTGTTACAATATATATTCACTTTTTTACCGTTCGTCAGTGTTGTTATTTGACGTTTTTCAGGTACCGGATATTATGCTATCAGTGTGTGTTATGAATGTTCGAATCTACATATCAAAGGTAAACAAAACAGTGTAACATTTCAAGGTATTAATCTCCGCCTCGCAATAGTATGACAATAAACGACCGTCTCAGTACCGAACTTGATAACTGGACCGTGAGTCACGACCGGTTTCCCGTACACATAACGACGTTTGGCCCCGTGCCGGGGTATGATTGACACGTCATTTCGGGGACCGTGAGTGCACTCGTTACATTGCAATATCGGTTCAATCCTTCACTTGATCAATCGATCGGACACCGAGAAGGTACCACCTTTTCTATTATACCCTCGTATGTTTATAAACAATTCCCGTTTCCCTTATGTTTTTACAATGAAATAAGTGCAGTTTAGCATTATATTCATTTAGAAGGCTGTATTCGTGCTGGATATTCTGGGCACAGTGTAACACGGAAGTTGTGTGAATCAAGTTATCTCTTTCATGCAGCCTCCAAGAGGACGTTGTGGTCATCTCAGGAATGATACAAGCAAGTTGCATCCGTTCCGTTATCCTACACAGAAGTGATATATTTGCATATGTTTTGACCATCACTGCAAAATTTTCATTCTTCCTCAACATCTTTAACGGTACAGCAGTTATAATACAACGATGGACGGAGAGAATTTTGTAAGTATAGTTCTACACAATAACATTAATTTGTATGTATAAACTGTTTATTACTCGGACTCAATATTCGATACAGGTTTTGGATATATATATTCCTTACTCTATTTACAAATCATACTACCAACGTCCGAACACCATGTACAGTGGGATCCATTAGTATTATGCAGTATTTTATTTGACCAAATAAGAGCTTCATAAATTCAAAACAGCTTCTACATCAACATTATTGCTTAAAATAGTCATAGACAATTTGAAGAGTAATACTCATGGCTCTCACTGTACATCAAAGAAAAATAAACAAATAAATGGTGTTAGTTTGTTAGCGATGTTAGTGTTGTTTATTCGTTTATTTACCTTTTCTTCAAAATTTTCAACATTCGCTCCTCCATTTTCTCAGCCCGCTTTTTTATTTTCTGTTTTTTCATTTCTCACACTCTTAAATACCTCCATCAGTTCGAAACATATTCTGAGCGACAGACGTACATTTTCTATAAAATCAGAAAACACAGGTGTATTTTTTTTTTTTCCGGTTATATACGTAAATATTTTTACAAGCGTATCTATTCGTATCTCCATGTCCTTGCACGTTTCTTCCAGTTTTCCCAGTAGATCTTCGACTAAACCATTCTCTTCACAGAAATTTACGTAGCATGCAATCTGTTTCTCCACTTGTCGTCCATGCCCCTTGTTCCATAGACTTCTCCGTTCTTCCGTCGCAGCCGCCTCCTCTTTTCCATCACCGTACAATAAACTGAACTTCAGCGGGAGTGTTGCCATCTGAAAATAGATAGATTAATATGTTAGTTATATTTTACACAGACTGTAATCACTGTCATATATTAATTCACACATAAACATGTGATACGACATGGGGGGCTTTGCGAAATACTCACCATCACTATGAGCTAGGCGTTGAAGACGCAGAAGATTTCACAGAGCTCACCAGGTCTGTTCCGAGGTAGCTGGAGGAGCAAGTTACAATCGATCGCGGTTCGTCGTGACCGGAATCGGCAAAGCCTCCAGATTTTTGAAAAAGTTTAACTTTTTTTGACAAAAAGTTGAATTTTTTTAAAAAGTTATTTTTTGAAAAAAGTTTAAAAAATTGAAAAAAGTTGAAATTTTTTTGAAAAAAGTTTCAAAAAATTCTGGAAAAATGTAGGTTTTTTTTGAAAAAGGTTAAATTTTTTTTGAAAAAGGTTGAATTTTTTTTAAAAAAAGTTGAATTTTTTTTGGAAAAAGGTGACATTTTTTTGGAAAAAGTCGACATTTTTTAAAAAAAGTGAAATAAGAGTTCCCTCAGTTACGGCCCTGTTTGCCCTGGACCTCATGTTTTGAAGGGTCCCTTAGTTACGGCCCTGTTTGCCCTGGACCTCATGTTTCAAAGGGAACCTTAGTTACGGCCCTATTTTCCCCAGACCTCAAGTTTCAAAGGGCCCTCAGTTAGGGTCCTGTCTGTCCCAGAGTAAAAGTAATTGTACATTCGGAATCTACACATACCCCAGTTTTAAGACTGTAGGCCCTGTACTCATGTTTAAAAAAAAAACATTTGCGACCTTGTTTGGCCCACAGTAAAACTTACTGCAGATAAGGGTCCCAGCTCCAATCCTCTTTGCCTCAAAAGTAATTATACATTCGGAATCTGTGCGTTTGGAACCCCTTTCTAAAACTGTAGCCTGTACTCAAGTTTCAAAGAACCCCTGTTCCGACTCTGTTTGTCCCCGAGTAAAACTAATTGCAGATAAGGGACCCCGGTCCTGCCTATCCTAAAACTAATTACAGATTTGGGCGTGTCCGGTACTACGTTTTAAAACTGTAGGCCCTGTACTAAAAGCCCCCGGTTAGCTAAATTGTTTTCGCACGCACTTTCTCCATTTTTCGGTTGTGAGTGTTTAATTTTTAACACCAGTGAATCTGTGGCAGGATGTAACAAGGAAGTCGTGCTTCTATGAATAGACCTCTATCGAATTCGCATTCCAGACGGAAATCGTTATATGATAACGATAACCGCTGCTAATTAGTCTACATCGAACATGTGTGTTGTAACCATTACAAAGTTTTCCTTCTCTGCCGACGCTTCAACAGTACATGGCCAGCAAGAAAGTTGCATCCGTTCCGATAATGTCTAAACCCTACACCGCAATTAAAATTATCTCTTGCCCGCAGACTCAAAAAGGAAGTTGTGGTTGGTTATCTCTGGCATGCATAATCAGCAAGGAAGTTGCATCTGTTCTGTTAATGACTAAACCCTACATAGAACTAATATGTATGTGTTGTGACCATCACGACAGAGTTTTCATTCTTCCGTAACGTCTTTACTGGTACAGTGTTGTATTGATGGAGGGAGGGAATTTTGTAGGTATATTACATCTATTTATTTCGATACAATAATAACATTTACTTGTATGTACAAACTGTTTTATTACTTCAACTCATAGTACAGTTTTTTAGATATTTTTTAACACATACTTTGTTAACATACGGGTACTTTAGTATAGGTTTCTCGCATTGGCGACGATTAGGTTCCAAAACTAGGAGGGCAAAGTGCCAAAACTGGGGGCATCCAAACTAGGGGAGCAAAGTGACAAACTGGGGGCAAAGACAGTTTACTTTTCCCTCGCAGGTGAGTTTTAGCATAGTGCGGGGCCACAAATGACAAAAAGTGGGTAGGCGAAACAAATTCTTAACGACAAATGCGAAGATACACTTCGCAACATCTTATTTGACCGCCCTGAAAAATTTCAAAGTCCGGAATTCGTAAATTTGGCAGCATAGCGCTTCAGAGCCAACTAAGAGTAGCCAACTTTGCAACATTTCTTCTTCCTAAATGAAATCGATCGCTCATGTGTTTTTTTTTTCATTCCTTCACATTCCATAAAGTAAAGATACCCTAAAGCAGTAATAAAATATATGAGTAGACAAAAATTGTTAAGTGGAAATGCGAATGTTGAAAATATTTCAAGATTCTTCGTTCTGAATTTGAAAATAGGGAAATTTATGTGCATTGTGAAACACTGAACAGGTTCTCATCCACCTGGAAAGAATTGCGGTCACATTTGAATGCAAGAAGGTAAATTTATGATGATTTTATGCGAAATGATTAGTAAAGATACCTTGCACAACACCACGCGATTCTGCAAAGTGTGTCTTTTCCTTGGTTCTTGGCGAAAATTGGTTCGAAACTCCGGCACAATGTTGCTTCAACTGAGATTAACGTGCTTTACTGAGGTTTCTGTTAGTAATCTCCTGGAGTAGTTGGTTACATGACAGCACTTTCTTTTTTTTTTTTTTACTGTTTTCGTCAAGATCGAAACATCGTAGGTTCAAATCCCACCCTTTCCTTATTATTTTTTCCTTTTAATTTACCGAGTACGAAGTGTTCTAATAACGTAATATAATATTATATGATATTATTGTAAATATTTATGCGATGCATGCTCAGTGGCGGCGATTGGGTTTCAAAAGTGATGGGGCAAGGTGGGGGGAGGGGGGAGGGCAAGGACAGTTTCTTTCCCTTGGTAGATAATGTTAAGCATAGTGAAGGGTCATCTGCCCTCCACACTCCATAATCGTCGGCACTGTGCATGCCTCAAATAATGCTTCTACTAATGTTTTTAATCTTTCAGTGATTGGCAGGGTTTTGGGAAATACTTTTCCTTTCATCCAGCTGTTATAAGTTAACACATATTAAGAACTTACATCAACTTTCTCCATCCGAAAATGCTGCACATAAATCTCATAAATATCAGCGGAAATATAAAAAAAAACGTAGATAAGCATTCTCGTCCAAAGCAGTTTACTTCCCGAAAAAGATTTTACAAAGAAGTAGGTTTCAACCCATGACCTTCGATTCCATAAGCAAACGACCCCCCTACAACACACGTTTCACGTTATTTTATGCACTCGGTTCGGATCCCACTTTTAACTGTAGGTCCAGTCCCGATTAGCCTTACTATGCATAAAGATGACTTAAATCACCAAATCAACCAATTCATCTCCTTTCAGAGTTGGCCCTCTGTGATACTGTAGTCGGCCAGCATCCGAAAATACAGTTCTGCTTCGCGTATACCAGAGTGTAATTGCATTTAATATTGTGACTAATTTTACTTTAAAACTACAGATTAAAGCGATTATAGTGTCCATAAAAAGAACCTCAAAGTAGATCTTCACACAAAGTATTTTAATCCATTGCCAAACATTTCAGTTAAGAATAATAATATGCTTTTCCATTGAACGTATTTTCGATTCATTGTGAATTTGCTAAAAGGATCATGTCAAGACATCTAAATATGTAAGTTGTACTAGTAAATCCATTTAAAATGCACGAAACAACAGGGGAGGAGAAAAATAAAACTCAAAAATAAGTAAAAATGCAACAAAACTGTTAAAAATACTGACAAATAAACTAAAAGCCAAAAAAGGCCGAAAAATGCAAAAACAAAATGTAAAATAGATAGTGTTTTCCGGCTTTAACTGAAGGGAAACGGACATGATATCAGGTTTAGCATTGTTTTTAAGGGTCAGAAAAAAAAGTTGATTTTTCATAAACTTCCGGACCCTAATAGTAATTATGACCATTGAAAAAGTTGGAGGTAGCTTACTTAAAATTCTCTTTCTGAGGGATCGTATCGTCCCATATCTCCACTTTATAATGCAGAAAAAAATCAAGTTCATATTTCGAAAATGACTTGGAGTTTTCCACCACGAAAATATGTTTTTCATAGTTTGAAGTTAGTTAGAATTATCTTTCAAGGTTTCCATTGTTTTAATTTCAAACATATTTTATATTTCATACGTTAAATATCCATTTCCTCTCTCTCTTTATACAGTCTTTGGAAAATAGCTGAAGTTTCTTGTCAAACGGTGTCTGGTTCAAATGACTCCTTTCTTGCTCTCCTGTACTATTTTCCAATTGCTTTCGCTGTAATAAAACATGTAGTTTAATTTGCAAACTGTATTGTTGAATGTGTAATCTTTTAATTTTCTTTTCTTTTGTAATTTTTTATATTAGTATATATATACTTATTATGACGAAGTCTATTGCAATCATGTTGTCTAATGACTAATAAAGTATTCTATTCTATTCTAAACAAACAACAACATACTTCGTAACTAAACGATTGCTTGTTCAAAACACGGAATTTTTACACAATTTACAAAATATGACAAAACGTCAATTGACATGTTCATCATTTTTCCCTTTCAGCGATTCTCTATTTTATTTGAATTCGTTTCCTCATGAAAATTGCCATGAGGAAATTATAGATATGACATTATATGTGAATTGGTTTCTTCAAACTGGTAGCAAATTTTAACATGAGCAATCTGGAGAAGAGGAAGCGTGCTTGATATTCACGAGGGAGGTCGTAGGTTCGAATCTCCTCCTGGCAGGATATTTTTCAGGAGTTTATCGTTGGATGTAAAGTTTATCCACCGTGCTAAGAAGTTAACATTGGTCATCTCTGTATTTCACGAGGTGAAAGGAAATAGTAAGAGGAAGTTATTTCGATGATAGGAGGAAGTCACATGCCACGTGGGATGCGCAGATTCCAGTTACGTAGAGCTAAGTCTGTGATGGTGGTTTCGAATATTGCAAAGTTAGTGCGGAAAGTTTGTTATATCTGATACTCGTACTTTCTGTTCAAAGAAGACAAACATTTTAGATACAAAGCAGTGAGGAATTAACGATCATTATGAGGTTCTGAATTTTTTGTTTGTCACTCACTATATAAATACTTATTAGTAGTTTCTTATCGAATCGGCCTTCGTCGCAATAACAATTTATTTATGTTAATTAACGATTTACTATTAGTTTTAAACGCATGGTAAGATGGTGGTGAGGGGATTGAAAACAGTCATTACGAAGGAACGGACATAAAATTACCAATCTTAGCAATTTGAACTCATAAAACGCTCTCCTTCGTTACAGTACTGCACTACATCACTACTTAACATAACTGTATATCTTTTTTAGTATATCGAAATCAAATAATCTATATTTTAGATGTCAGTGAAGAACAAAAATACATAACTTAAATAACATTACATTTTGCATCCTGAATACATATATGTGATTTGTGAATTAATCATGATATGTGTGTTAACACAACATATGAACAATAACTAAAAAGGAAAGTTTTAACTTTAAATCCTGGAAATCTCTAATCTCTAAGGGGAAATATGCGCAGAAGGGACGTCCCTCAAATGTGCATCGGGTTCATTTTTTAAATATTCTAATATCAACGTTATCTGTTCAGCAAACAAGGAAAAATAAAAAAAGAAAGAGGAGAGGGTGGGATTTGAACCAGCGACCTTTCACGCTTGACGAAAAATAAGAATAGCAGCGCCTAACCAACTGCTCTACGTTAACTTAATTACGTTATACGCTTAAAAACATGTTGACGTTTATGATGACTCCACCGTCCTGTGTTTCAAGCACATTTTCTCGACAAGTCGTGTAAAATATATGTTTTTGAGAAGTGTTCGATATTTTGCAAGGTATTGTAAATAAAATGTCGCATAAAATCCTCATAAATTTGCTTCTACCTGCACAAACGTGTTGGCAATTTCCTCCAGGTGGAGAAATACTCTATTCAGTGTTTCTCTCTCTCTTTCTGGCTCTACAGCCCTTGGTGGGCCTTGGCCTCCTCCACAATCAGCCTCCATTCCAATCTATCATCAATTCTTCTCCTCCATCCTTTAATTTTCATTGTCCGAAATTTTGCAGCGACGTCATCTATCCATCTAAGTCGTGGATTTCAAGTCGAGCAAGCAGAATCGTAAATATCCTTCAAGGTTCTTTTTCCAAATTATTATTTCTGTTTGATTCTGTATTATAATAGCGGTTTATAGTTTCTAAGTTCATGGAAAGTGTTAAATTGAAAACCTCGCACCGCAGCGTTTTTCGTCTAGTGGAAGGACCTACTCAACGTTGGCTACTGTTACCTGGAGCCGAAGTGCAATGTTGCTAAGTTTACGATTTCGGGACTTAGAATTCTTTCTGGGCGGTCAAATAAGATGTTGTGAAGTGTACATATTGCGCTCTCTGTATGTTTTCTACAAAATCACCGAATACTGACGCATTTCTTATCCTTTCAATAATGAAGCTGAATATCTTGACCAATGTGTCCACCTTCACTTCATGCATATTTAGGGTCATTGGGACCGGGGTCTATTTTTGGCTCGATTGCTGTTTAATTTCAGTTTTATGCACATATAGGGTAATTGGGACAGGACCCAGGGGATATCCCGAAATTGGATGTATTATGGGCAATTCGAGATCATATTTGGAATGTTTTGTACACCAAGTGGACGTTATCTAGACAATATATTTTAGTTAGACATTTTTGTACGTACTTTGGATATTGTGTGGATACAAAAAGTACATTTTAGACTACATTTGGATCTTATCTGGAAACGATTTAGATATGAAACTTGTTCTTTTTTAACATTTTCTGGGTGTTATTGGAATGTACAAAAGATGTTTCCTGTTTGGAACATATTATGGAAATTTTCGTAGCATTATATGGATATAACAGGGACTCTTTAGAAATTTATTATAACCCTATTAGGACACCTTTTATATATAAATAGTTGTAACCTTAACTGAATTGCATAATTCTTACGAAATCGTGTGTGCATAAGAAAATACTCTCCATTTGTAAGAAACATATATGGAAATACGGGAATATCATCTGGATTATATTTAGAAAGATTTTGAAAACATCAAATTCAAACTTGGTGGTGTTTAATATCCATACACCTCTCAATATCACATAACATTTTCAAAAATCTCCGCCACCACACAATATCTTAAATCCAAACAATAACACCCTTACCCTTTTCCAATATTTTTGGTATACCCTGAACTTTAACTCCTTTCTGAAAATGTAGTATGTCCCTCAATAATTACTTCCACTACTATATAATAATATTGACAGCAATTCACCCATTTTTGAATAACCCTCATATATTATTTTCTTGTCGCACCCCATTTATTCATCTTATCTTTTATCCCAAAATTTATATAACCGTAATGGTAAATATTCCTCCAATTCTTTTTACCCTGAGTGTTACATAACCCATTCAAGATTCCTACAAATAATTCATATTTTTGAATATATTATTTTCCTCTCTTATCGAACCCCATCTTCGCTTATTCCTCTTTTTATCCTCCTTATTTTCAAAAGACACCACATTTCTTACCTACAAGAAACGAACAAACCTTTCCCCACACAAGAACCGTTACCAGATCCTATTATCTTTTATCCCTTCCATTTTTTCCTTTTTTTATCCAACATCACGTTTACCGTTAAACATATTTCAAACAGGCACAATTCCTAGAAGATTACGCTCAACCGTTTCCCTTCTCTTCTTCAACCGTCACAGAACCATTAACAGCCGGAAACCCATATCTCCAGCCCGACAAACACGCCACACATATCACTCAACCGTTCCAAGAATTCCATAACAATCGGAAACCCCTATCTCCACCACAACAAACACGCCACACTCCTTCCCGTCCTTTTCAATTAACGACCGACAAAATCACAATTCCAAGTAACCAGCCGTCGCCGAATTTCCTCCTTCCCCCACCACAATTTCATCATCGCCAATTACCATCCTATCTCCCTAATTAAACGCACATTCTTATCTCATTCCCCCTCCCAATTCTCAGATTTTCAAAATCATCAACGCCACCTCAAAAACCGGAAACACATATCACAATTCCAACGAAAACACGCCCAATTTATGACGTCACAATTCTCTCAGCCAATCAGGGAAAATCCATATTCCGAAGGAAACAGTTATCTCCTCCCCAGAATGACTCATCAACGCCATCTCTCCTCAAACAACGGAAACACGTATCACGATTCCCAGAATTTCAAACTCATCAACGCCATCTTTCATCAGACACCGGAAACACGTACTCCAATTCCGAGAAAACCAACCGTCACCGGAAAACAATCTACTACTTTTCCTCCTCAATCCAACAACCAATCAGAATCATCCACACAAAACAAAACCCAGCCCACGCACCAATCAAAATCATCCACCCAAAATAAACCACGCCCCTTTTATGACGTCATCACGCAAAAAACACACTTGCTTGCCCACACACCTACATCATCAATTGATCTTTGATCGATCCTTTCCAATCAATTGATTTATCGGCCCAAACGCGGTCCCATAACTACTACCCCCTTCCCATTGAAATTTCTGAAGTTGATTTCAAGATGGCTGCCGACCATGCAGGTGACGTCAATGTGGTTCCCCCTTGGCCAGGCAACGATTGGTCATCGCCATTTTTACGTTCCATGTCGCAGTGACTTTCTACTGTAGGTGTTAAGTGACTTATTGAGCCATAACTTTGTGGTATTGTTAACTCTGCAACAATTAAAGTTAGGTGAAAACAAATGTCATAGTTGTTTTCCTGGTGAAATTCTTGCGCATTTTGATATATCGCACGACCCTCTTCCCATTTCAATTTCTGAAGTTGATTTCAAGATGGCTGCCGACCATGCGGGTGACGTCAATGTGGTTCCCCCTTGGCCAGGCAACGATTGGTCATCGCCATTTTCACGTTCCATGCTGCAGTGGCCTTGTACTATGGGTTTTAAGTGATTTATTGAGCCACCCTGTATATATACGTTATATACGTTTTTCAAAAGAATTCTTCGGTCACCGAGCTTTGGATTCGTGTGGAAACGCTAAAGTGAATCATGCTAATGCTAGAATCTGCAGTGCGCATTTCTGCCCAGAAGATTATGTACGTAATCTCAAAAGTCAACTTTTAGGTTTACATCGAAGAAAGATCCTTAAGCAAGATGCCGTCGACTCCTTATTATGACCAGGAATGTAGGGAGTATAATCCTGATAAGTACTTCGTCTTACATTTCTTTGCCATTGGTGTACAATTCTCTCTCGCTTTTTCCCTACATATTCACATAAAGCAATAAAAATACAAACTGCTAATGTTTCATTCCATTTTGGTTATTTATTAAACGGTACGTGTTTGTATTTTTATTTGATAAATTTACTTTGTTCTTCCGGCCATTTAAGTCAATTGTAATGATGAAGAAGTGATAAAATAGATGAATGGCCAATCACAGTTCCACTTACTTACGAGAGCGACCAAAAGAAAAAGAACCTTCCTCCTCTTCCGTTCCACTCGGGCTATAAGTGAGCATGCTCCACTCTCCCCCTCCTCTCCTCACTGGAGTACGGTGCACAGGAATCGCGAGTCTGCGCAGGTTTCTTTGCTTGTGGTTCCACTATAATAGTAATATAAAATTGTACACTCACCTCACTTAGTTCTCCGGCAGTTTGTTTCTTTATATATCATATTTGGAGAAGATACAATTCAATCTATAGGTGTACACTGTATATAACACACCTTATTACTGACTTCCTTGACCCTGGATGTACAGGGTCAAGGAAAACAAAGAAATGAGCATAATTTTATCTTCGGTGAAGATGTTGAACCTAAACCAAAAAAAACTCAAATAATGAATTCGACAATGTAAATTGATGAGATTTAGTAAATCATTTGATGAAGTGCACTAATTCTGAGTGGATTAATTGCAAAGGACATAATCAGCTCAGATCCTATTACTTCTTCATGGTAGGTGACGTAAAGTTCCCGCCCAACCGTTTGACGGCGTTAGTGGCTATCGCATCTCCTTTTCCACAGCCTGTAGTAGACACCCTCATCTATTTAGACATTGTTCTTGTTCTGGTGTTTAATATCTGCATACTGCAACACTGTCGTTTTGTCATTTCACGTGACTTCACATTGAAGTGATGCATTCACTTGGCCGGTCACACGTCATCGCACGCAAAAACTTCAACCGTTATCATGGTTTTGGGCCAGGGCTGGAAAAAGTGTGATGATTCCTACGCGATATCCTCGCTTTTATACTATTTTCGAGAACACAGATTAAAGTACAGATGAATCATTCACTATCTACAAAAGGACACTATCAACAAAACTGACATCTATACATCTTTAGAAATACAAATTCGTATAGTGCACTCTTGCAAACATGAAGATACATTAAACTACTCATAACAGAGCATAAAATACAATAAACATTAAACAGAAGATATACATTACAAACAAGGTGCATTATTACATATAATAACAAAGAAATTACGCTTTCTTTTACAAAAATAAATACATTAGTGACATATTTTCTACTGGTGACGTCACATAAAAATGTGGATCATATCACACTGTACATACAAAAGCAAAAGGATAATTTGAAAACAGTTTTGGTTAAATAAATACAAAAAATGTTGCAAATTCCACATGGACTAACTGAGACTAGACCTAACTGGGATTTGAACCACTGTCTATACTTTACAAATGAATGGCTTATTGCAGAAAGGGACCTGAGTTACATTTTTGAGGTATCGGAGTACAACCTTTTCATCTCCACTGTCGCTAGCAGCATACTGCAAGGGGGCGCATTGAGGGTTGCAAAATTAACTATTCATTATGCTGAAAATGTGAGCCAACAACGGCACATTTCTTTCTTACACTATCAATATTATACGATTTTTCTTGTTTTTTTCTCAGAATTGTGCAAAAGTGACTCAGGTCCCTTTCTGAAATAAGCCATTCAAATGTTATTTTCACAATACATTCTGCAGCAAATATTTCCTTACCTGTAAGTTCAGAATGTTTTTCAACATGTTTGATGGTCATAGAATTTTATAATTCTGATTGATCTGGGGAACCAACCAACCAGCTAACTCTGTATATTATATTATTCTTTCTTTCTTAGCAAATAACACGTTCCGTGAATCCACTGGAGAGCACTATCTGTTTCAAACAGTCGAGGATTTTTTATTCCTATTTTGATAGATTGCCAGCTGAATAAGTAACCAGAAATGTTTCGATTCTGCAGGATATGGAACATTGAATCAATATTTACGTAACAACTCTTGTACTTCATCCTTTGAATGTCTCCAGAAATCTAGTACAGAAGAACTAATTTTTATGTGAACAAAAAAGATTTAATATGTAGTGTATGTGTGGGTATGAACTCAAAAAATTCATGGTACTTGATTCTTCCAAATAAAAATGTTATTGTTCCACATCAATATGTATTGCTACATGTGCAAGAAGAATTTTGGTACTCATAAATTGCTTGTGTGGTATGTTTTTTTTAAGCATTGTGTCACCTAGTTAACAACTTGTGCTCACATGTGTAAGAGAAGTTTCTAAAATGCATGCAAGTTTCTCAGAAATTTTGGGACACTAATATGTGCCTTAATTATTTTTCATGCATATATGAATGATGATATAATATTAAATTGTTTTTGAAATTGTAGTTAAACTACTTTTTACAGCAATTTAGTGTAACTGCTGTAACATTAAATTCCCCTGCGTTAATACTTTTTGTGTACTTGTGCACTGGAGTAGTGTAATGGTGGAAGAAAATCCAAATTTAAATATATTGAGAAACTTCATAATATCATTAAAGACGTATTCATATATTTTTCCCCTTTTCTCTACCATACCTTTGAAATTCATAACTTTCACATGAATGCAGACCTCAAAGGAAAATTTTGTATTTACTTTATCTCTACGTGCAACAGAAAGCAACACTACTTCTGTTGTCTGTTTCTATTCAAATCAAATGGTGTAACGCCCACTACAGGGAAACGCACAGAACGTCTCAGTGGGGGTCAAACTTTAGGCATGCAAGGGGAGTATCATTAGTGGAAAGCTTCAAGTTGCCAAGTGTGACATCTTCATTCCCTCCCTCTCGTGCGAGCGTCCTTTCTCTCTCTTATATACAGTATAGTACAAACTATTAAAGCAAGCTTCTAAATCAGAATTTAAGAAAATTAAAACTAAACTAAATGATGGGGGGTATGTACGCCACTGATCGCCATCGCCCTTCTGACGACCTGGTTTCCTCCCCAATTATACGTGGGGAGGGCGAGGGAGTAGAAGCGAGTTGCTGTTTAGAAAAACGCGATCTGCGGGGTCAGTTCAACCAAAATACGTTGGTGGGAGAGCACTGCTTCCTACATTCTGTGCCGAGCTTGGCAGAGACAATGTTGCTACTTGAAGGGAAATCTAGGTCCAATTTTAATTAGGAAAAGAGATTTTATGAAATCTATAGGGTTTGCCTGAAAATTTGAAGTTGTCTGACTTCTATTCTTCTTTCTCTTGCATGCCTGCACTGGTGTCTTATTTCCATTACATTTAATTAATGTAGATGGGCGGTATAATCAATGTATACAATATATAACAATTGTCGCTGTAAACCAGGCCAAACTTTAAGAATGAGCCATTGAAAATATTCATATATGTAGTATGCTATAAAATTACCTTTAAATATTTGAAAGTAAAAAAAAATATCTTTACGCAGCGAAAAGAACAAAGAATGTAAGCAACGTGGTTGGTTTTGAGTTTTCATGGTACTAAAATGTTTATTGTTCATATCCTTTAACATTTATAGATACTTTTACAGCAGCAAACATCCGTGAATTCAAATTTAGGACACTATATAGAACATTAAACCTCCATCATCCGCGTCCTCATTGCAGCACAAATGTCCCGCTTGGCATTCAATGCCGACTCATCAAAACAAACGTTATTTACTTAAATTATTGATGCAAATCGAGGTTGAATTACACTAACACTTACTGGATATCAGACGAAATATACATGAACGCAAACATGTCCATTTCGGACTTTTTATCAGCTATTAAAAGAAAAGAAAAAATGAAAGAGTCTCATAGAATTACAAGCTTGGACTCTTGAAGCAAATGCATTAAATATTATTCTAAAAGTAATTAAAACTTTCCACTAAAAAATAAACTCACCGTTCACAAAATTATCAATGAATTTTCCAAAAATTTTCAACGTATTTTTCAAAAAATTTCAAGGTATTTTTTCAAAACTTTTTAACGTATTTTTCAAATCGAACTGAAATCGTACAACTTATATGGGCGTAGAAAAGAACTATTTGTTCCAAAACTCTCTGTCAAAATCTTACTGACTCGCAGAAAAAGCAATCAAATGTGGAAAACACACCTCGAAGAAACTTATAAAATATTTTTAAAATGTTCAAATCTCAATTTGTTTCTCGTACTCTTACGAGGTATACATAAGAAAAGACATACTGACACAAATACTATAGATCGACCACAAGGAAAAAAACCTTGGGACGAAAAGTCCCCGCGCAGATTTCCCTTCTTCCCTCCACCTCGGGCCATAAGGAAGCATGGTCAACTCTCCCCCTCCCCGCCTCGCGGGGGTACGGTGCACAGGACTCGCGGGTCTGCGCAGGTTGTTTTGCTCGTGGTTCTACTATATAAGGAACCGAATGTTGTTTCTTTTCAATATCGTTATTTTGACAACTCCGACATCTCGTATGGGTACTGCAATGGTTTCTGCATACAAATAATTTCCATTTCGAAGAACGTACAGTGGTCTTATTCTTCTAATTTCCCCCAAATTAATTTCTGGCGTGCTATGATTTAACACATAAAACGTTGCCGCCAAAGGGGGGCCGGTCACCTCAGAGGCGCGTAAGCAACTGAAAGAACGACAGAAAAAAGGCGCCAACGCGTATGTTTTCGGGGGAATAGTGAAGATAAATTACCTAGTGCTTTCCCGACCATTATTGCGCTGGTAAGGGAAATTATTTAAAAAAAATAATAACAAGGCGGCACTCAGTGCAGCCGCGCGGGTTACGGAGGGTTAAAATTACATTTTTTATAGCTTAATTGTAATTCAATTCTGATAATAATAAATGCTGCATGAGGCATACTCTGATTTTGCAATGACGTAAATTGTTTAGGAATAATTACATATGCAAATGTAAATTATTTCATTGTTTGCCATGAACCATTTGCTTAATTATTATTTCGTTGTTTCGACAATGGGTGATGGTTTGTGTGTTACATAGTGTTGCCCTGGAATGAAAATTATAGATATTAATCGGAAGCAATGGACAGAGCTTTCCAACTGTTACCAAAGAACATTTTCTCTTATCTCAACTGTGCAAATTGCGCAAAAATAAGTTTTCTCTGCAAATCACTTTTGAATGGAGATAGGTAAATAGATAATTCACGATAATTCTCTTGATTTCATAAGAATTTTATGCATTAAAATCATTGTAAATGTAGTTGCTATCTTATCCACTTCCAGAACACAACGTCACCTTCTATTTTAATATAAATAGACGACTATTGAGATTTATATCTATGCATTTTGTATGTCTTACTGTCCCCGTGCGCGAACTACTTTATTGCAAATAATTATATGTATTTTAAGATATAAGTAATAATATTCAAAACAATAAAGTTGCTTGCAGAACAACGTAACATTGAACGGTTAAAGGTTATTGTACAAGAATTATTATTTAAAGCTTATTGTAAGATGTCTGTCTAGTCTCTCTATTCCTATACATAGTGATGATCACCTGAATAATGAAGCAAATTGCATACATTTGCAACTTACAGAAGGAGAAATATCACCCAAATCAATTAGGAACTAGACAGCTTGAAAGCTGAGGAAGAAGGCGAAATGATATCATTTCTATCTGTTCTCACAACTACAAGTTTATTCGCATAGGTGAGTATTCCAAAGAAAATGGTTTTTTTATCAGTGCATAATTTGGAACTATATTTTGTATATTCATATCCAGATGTTATTAGAATAATTAAATCTAGAAGACTCAGGTGGGCAGGCCTTGTGGCACGAATGGAGGAAAGGAAAGTTTACAGAATTCTTGTTGGGAAACCTGATTGTAAGAGACCTGTAGGAAGGCCAAGACGAAGATTACTTTCAGATGGACCTAATGGAAATCGGTAAGGATGGAAAAGATTGGATTGACCTTAAACATTCGGGTTTAAGAATGCTAGAGAGTTAGTAAGTTTGTATCAATGACGTGCCCTGAAGAGTAGCAAGTTCATCAGTGATAGATCAATCAGTCTCAAATATCGAATTACTTCCAAATTGCAATATTCGTTGTCTTGTCGACGCCACAGTTTATATGCAACACTTTTGCGCGCGTCTCATCCCTCTGTACGATCAGCAGGCTGGCTGGAAGGAGCTACTCTAAGGCAGGGAGTCGTAACGTACCCAATTTGCGTTACACGGTACGTTCTATTTTGTAGGAGGAAGAGTATGGTTCAACTGTTGGTACCCATGGAACGTAACGAAATGCAATATGAGTAGTGTTATTTGTGGTATTATGAGGACAAAAATCATACAAATGAAGAGCTTTTTGATTAACAGACCCGATTTGGCTACACTTAAAACTATGTCAAGATTCCCATATGCCCCAATTGACCAAGTGTGGCACACAGTTAAATCTAAAGAATCTTGAGCCCTAGTGTACAAATGAAGAATCACAGTGTACAAATGAAGAAGCCTCAACAGATTGATTTGACCATGTATGCAAAAGCTGAATCTGTGAGATTGTTGTTTGTAAGCCTGCTAAAGATATAGTCTTCTTGATATTGTTATGGCTACACTTAAAACTAAGCCAAAAATGCTCATAAGAGCTACCCACACCCATGCACCCACATATATTTACTTCCGGTCCACTTCCGGTCTACTTCCGGTTTAAGTTCAGAGAATTAATATGTTACCTGGAATATGCTCAATATTTTAATTGGACACCAGGCCCAACTTGCATATCTAGTACTAAAACAATGTAATATGCAGAGGCCTTCTAGAATTGCTCTGTGACTCTCTCATTCCTTACATCATAAACATATGATTTTTCACCTATAAGAATAACACTACATGTGGTGTCATCAGGGAGTGTATCATGGAATTCACAGATAATTTTAATGTTTGTCCTGTCATTAACCACAACTTGTTTTCTTTTTGAAGTGTTGATGACAAACATGGGTCTCTGTGTTTTAAATTCATCTGGTGTGTAATACATGTCAGTATTACCAGTAGTGACCCTTTTGTATGCTGTAAATGCTTCATATAATTTGAGGAAATCATCCTTGGACAAGTTTAAATTATAATTTTCTCTAGGAAACACCTCATTTCTGCCATTTTTAAGATAGATGATTTTGATGTTGCAGTTATCAAATTTACTTGAATTTTTTCCCTGATTATTGTGTCTTCCAGTCTGAAACAGTACCACTACAAAATCTGGCATGTCATATTGTATACTGGAGAATGAATTTGTAGCATCAAACTCATAATAGCTACCAGTGGCAGGCTTCTGCACACATTGATATGTATAAAATTGTAAAGGCACCTGTGGATTTTTTAGGATATCTGCTTTGTATTTAAGAGCATAACTGACCTCATATTCAACAACTGGAATTCTTAGCTCCATAGTCTGAATAAGGCACTTGCCATCATCAGGTAGGGTATTAGGCAGAGCTTCCCCAGTAGAATTTAATGTATTGTACCTCATCAAAGCATTATTATCATTGGCAGCTCTTCTAAATGTAATTCTTAAACCACCCTTCCACAAAATGTCTTTGTAATCTGAGAAGAATCCTGGCAATAGGCGCATAGGGAACAGCACTGTGTGGCTCTTAGATATTATTTTATCACCAGCCTCAAATCCACCTATTTTGTAGTAAGAAGCCTTGGTCTTGGATAATTTTAGTGTGGCCAAAGCTGTAGAGGTAATACGAGGGTAATCTACTCTGTTTATAACAACACCATGTTTTCTGATCTCAATTTCAGAGAACAGATGTGGCACAAAATTGTCTACCAGTCTTATATTTGAGTTAGCTGGATAATCTGTACCATCGAGCTTTACAACATCAAATTTGATGTATAGATCTGCTCTGTGGAGGTGTATAAAGCCATCCCCTACATCAAGATCAACCTCAATCTCTGTGTTGGGTTGATTTAAATTTGCAAAGGACCTCCTGTTTGGGGGGAATGATTGTAGCTCATAACTCTCAATATTTTCCATTTTTTTGTATGTATTTTTATCTAAATATTAATCTCTGTGATTGCAGTTGTTGTGGCTCCAGCAAAATCAACTAATTCTTCTTTTTCATTAGTGACCATCAACTCAATGTAATCTATTCTAATATGGCACACAGGAAAATATAATGTTGGTGATGGAGTGTAGATGATCGGTTCCATAAATTCAGAGTTAGGTTTGAATGTTGCAATGATGCCAGTTTGTTTGTGAGTGCCTATGCCATTTGATTTGGTGATCATACCCTCGGCCACATTTCAGTGAATATTTAGAGTCTCTATGGCTAAGAATTTAGGTATATTAATAGCAGTGTGTTTGATGGCTGGTTCAAGTTTTGTGTTGTTCTCAAATCCTAACAGCTCTCCTATAGTACCCAGATCCACTGTCTCTGTAGCAGACACAATCTCTACTCTGTGAGTGACAGAATTTTGAGTTAATACTATACCTCTGTGTAACGGAGCATTTAGAGTAGATAGATTATATTGCCCTGGAGTGATGACAATTTTTTGGTCACCAACTGCAATCTTGTTGTTGTGGTGTGTAATATTGGGGATCAAGTACATGCCATAAAATGCTCTGAGAGCTATTGCTTTGGGATACACTATATCATCATGTAATCTAAGTTTCAATTTTGAATTTTGGCTGGTGAGATGGAATACTCCCATGATGTTTCAGATACCACAGGGCTTTTTGAAAATCTTCAATTGATGGTTTATCTATTTGAGACAGATATCTAAGAACAGATAAACACAGATGTCCACAACTAACATCTTTGAAGTTTTGAACACGGGCATTATTGTAATAAAGATTAGTTGATTTTAGATATTTTACTAAATTTTCAGGTGGAACACCTCCAAATGAATCAAACACAAATGCCTCATTTTTTAAATATTTAAGATAACAGATCCAGTGAGTGCCCTGATTTTTGTACTTATCCGAATTAACTATGCCACACTCTTTGTTGAGTGGTTGTTCTGGTAAAGAATCAGACATGTACACACCTCTAAAATTTTTGATGCCCAGTGGTTTGATTAAAGCTTCAATATCTTGGTTTGTAAGCGGCTCTTGTTTTTTTAAAACTTATTCATGGCTCTCTTAACACCTTTGCCTTGTTTCTCCATGGCCAGGTTATGGCGCTTCATTTCATCTAATTATGCCTTATTCTTTTTGGCATCTATTACTGTTTTTGCTATAGCAGCTGATCCCCCAGCCAAGCTCTCCACAGCCCCCAAAGCTGCTAAGATGGCCGGGATACTAAACATAAAGCCACCTATATGTGATTTTTTCCTGGAATGCCGTAATTTTTTTTAATTGAGTGGTACTAAGTAACAATTTCATACCATGGCCCTTGGCAAGACAAGAGCTTTTTTTCTTGCGCTGCTTTTTGGTTAGAAGGCTATCAATAGTTTTAAGAGATTTAAGACCTGCATAAGGTATATGATACATAACACCCTTGGCCTTCATCCTAGGTTTATTATATATATATTCTGGGATTACATAGCTTAATTAAGTGGCTTAAATTTATTTAATTTATCACAACCCCCACCCCAGTTTTTTTTTGGTGTTCATATCTATGGTGGTCCCCAATGCTGCTATTCTCTCACTTAAAGAAGCATCTTTGCTTACAAATCTACCAAATGCAGCCTCTTCTAATTTCTTGTCTGCAACATGTCGCCTATCAAGACCAGTATGTGTGTTGTATGCTATGTCATGGTCTCTACAAGCAGCATCTAGGGGATTAACACCAGGATCACCTCTGTTTAGTCTATGATCTAGTTTTGTGCCTGGACCACAATACTGATAGCCTGGAATGTGTAGTTCAAATGGCAGCTTGTTTATGATGTCGTTAACCAGCCCCCGACCCTCAGAGATATTCCAAAATTTAGGTGGTAGAGTAAGAATAATTTTTATAAGATATCCAATCCCCTTAGTGTCATTCACTATAAAATAAGACAATTTGGTGCTTATCATGTCCATAATTCCAACCTTTTCATTGTAAAAATTGTGGTTGCCAGCATTTTCCTCCCCAGCTATGACCAGCAACCTATCTACAGATTTCCTGACATCATCAACCCAGACAAATTCTTTAGGCAGGGTGTTGTATTGTTTGATTCCACTACCAGTCTTGATCTGTGACCATATGGGCTTGATTATGTTGTTGTATTTTGCTCCACTGCTAGACATGACTCTTTTTTGTGTGGGATCATTGTTCTGGTATAGATCATCTGATTTTATTAATATTTCTTTTTAATGCTCATAATCTTGTTCTTTATAGCTGCCAGGTCTCTTCCTAGTCATCAGTTCCCACAATCCAGGTGTTCCAGGATACTTAACAAAACCACATCTTTCTCCAAGATGAGATTCTGAATATACAATTATATCATCTCCCATAAATGTTACTCTAAAATTGCCAATTCTATGTATGATGCTACCATCACCTTCTGTGTCAGCATATAACCCAAAGACCTCATCTTTGTTGTCTTTAGGTGTGCTTAAATATTTTTGAGCAAGAAGACCCAATTCAATAGGATCCTGAGTAGCTTCAATTCTTCGAGGAGCAACAGGACTAGGTGTATGAATACTGGAAAGTGGGGTGATTGGATAATCTAATATGTTCCTAGCAGCTACAGGTACAAGCTCTGTGATCAAATTTTGATTTTGTTCTGTAACAGTTTTGATATTTTTACCCAATTCACTAATAGCATCAATAATGGGCTGTTCTGTTTGCTTGTGTTGTTCATAGATTCCTCGGTTCTCTGATTTCCATCCCTTAAATCTTTTTACAAGATAATCTCTTAATTTAAGATCATCAATAATTGGCCTTTTCATGGTTATTTATATATGTTTCAATGTCTAGAAAATTGTTGATTTTATTTCTGTATTTGCCACTATTGGGTTTCCTTGTCATATCAATTGTGACAAACCCATAGCTGTCCTGGTTCCAGCACCTACTGCAAAACTTGGATAAATCATTGTAGCTCAAGTCCCCCCCCACCTACATATTCATCATGTATGTGTTTGAGGTTGGTATGATCTTGATGAAACACACATATAAAATTGCTGTTGTCTCGGATCAGCTGCTTCGGTATTTTAGAAAAAGTCTGTGCCAGGTAGAAGCAATCTATATTTTTGTGCCGCCCCTGTGTAAAAAAATTTCTAACCTTGTTTTGATTATCCAATATAATGTCATCAAACACAACAACAGAATTATCGAGACATTCATGAAGTGGCTTAACATCTGGTTCAAAAGTGGCTATATCCAGTCCATCATATAGCTTCATCAGCTGCTGATATTTTAATTGTTCCAAGCTCTTAGAGAAAAAATACAAGTGCCTGTTTTTCCAATCTAACCAGTTAGGTGCCAATAAAAATTATCAACCATTAGTGTAGTTTTACCACAAGCCGATGGCCCAACAATAAGACATCTAATATTATCAGGCAGCAGCTTGCCATTTCTCTTAATCTGCTGTTCAGGCTCTGGTAGTCTCTTTATAACATCCCAGGTGTTCATAGTATCACTTTGTCTGCCTCGATCCAGCTGTGTTCTGGGAGTCCTAGCCATTTGACAAGTATCTTGTTGCCTTTTCTGCGGATGATTTTTTCTATGAGATATGTGTCAGGCTGCTTAGTTTTGCTGAGTTCTTCTTCATAAAACCTGCCTTTGAGAATTTCTCCTCGGTGGTCTTTTATTATATATGTGTATCAGGTCCCAGGTTTAACTTGAACTACTGTAATAATTCAGTGCTCCAGTTTCTGGTAAAGCCTCTTTTGAATAAGTGCTTATATTTGCTGATTCTTACTTGATCACCTACCTTGTATTTGGCTTTTCTTGTTGTACTGGTATCTAGGATAATAAACAGTACTGATCAATTTTTGCTCATCAGATGAAGTTACCTCAGAGGGCTTCATGTTGATTGTGGAATGGACCGAGTTGTTATATCTATCTAGAAGTTCTGGTAGGATTGTAAGCCATTTATAATTACCTTGCAGGATAAATTGTTTATACATATGATTTTTTAGAGTTTTGTTGAATCTCTCTACAATACAGGCCTTGAGATCACTGTAACTCGAGTAATGTTGTATTGACTGGCTTTTAATAAATTGTTGGAACACCGAATTATAGAATTCTTTGCCATTATCTGTTTGCAAATAGCGCGGTGATCTTCCACTCTGATTGATGATTGTCCTGAAGGCTTCTGTAACACATTTTCCAGTCTTGGATTTGAGTGGCACAGCCCAGGCATATTTTGAAAATGTGTCTATGACAGTGAGTAGATACTTGTAGCCCTTGTTGATCTTGTCTAAGTTTTTCAGCTGTCCACTTGCCATCTCAACCAAGTCACACTGCCATAAATCGTCTATGCCTTTTGTAACCACTGGCAGTCTCTTATAATTATGTCTGGCTTGTCTGTGTAATTCATCAACAATAATTTGTCTAGACATAGTATGTAAACAAGAATATTGCAACACTAGGGTGTTCAGCAGCTGATACTACAGGATTTTCTAAATATAATTTGTCTCCTATTTGTATATTAAATTCAAGAGAGCCATCATCTTCAGCATAAGATGTCTCTAATGTATTGGGATCTGTAAAATCCTCTAACTCTACACTGGTGACCTTTGCTTTGTTGTCAGCATTTGTTATTGATAAGGTAGGGTAGTGGTGTGCCTGTGGTTGTAGCCAATATTTGATCTTGATTGGTCAAAGTGTGCCCCCAACAAAAAACTGGTAATAAAATTGTGCAGGGGACAGCATATATATTTTGCCACCTGGTGTAAATGGTGAATCATATTCTTTGTTGGGGATACTGTACAATTCAAGAATTACTGTATGTTTAGGATTCTCGATTATGCCAGTTATTTCTTTTTCTGCTGTAAGCAATCTACTTGTTACAGATTCAAGGTGCTCATTGATAGTCCTAACAACATCATCATGGCCTGGCTTGATCTTTATGTCCACAACAAGTTTTTTGTATTGTTGCACAATCTCTTGAAGCTGTGTGGCAAAAACAGACAGAGCATTTGCTTGGTTGGATTCCATGCTTCCTAGCTGTTGCTTGATATTAGCTACAATCTGCTGTAAATTTTCAACAACTGCCAATTTTGAATTTTGAGCAGTAAGATGATGGACTTGTCTTCTGATATCCTCAAACAAAGCATGCAGTTCATTAATATGTTGATTAGTTAGTAGAGTGGCCACAATCTGAGGAAGTTGTTTGATCTCTGTCTGGATAGTCTTGATATCTTCTGATTTCAATATGCGATTCACAGCTCTCTTAATATTTTTAAGTTCCTGTGATGTAGGCAGATTTGATACAGTATTTTGCAAAGATTCAAGTGCCAATTTTACATTATTTAATTCAGAAGCATCAGCCTCACTACGCATAGCATCTTGAAGCAGGGTTATGTCTGCCTGAGTAGGTGTTGATTGTTGTAAAATTTCAAGCTTTGTTTGGATATCATCGATCAAGTGATGAAAATGAGATAGCTCAGATTCAGTGTTGAGGTTTTCAAGTTTTGTGATCTGTTGCTGGACACTGACAAGGGTGTCTACAATACCAGGCAGGCAAGATTCTAGAGATTCTTGTACATTTGTCAGATCACTTTGCACTGCTGCTATTGTACCCTCAAGATGGCTTATGGTACTCTGAATTTTTCCAAAATCTTCATATGTTTCAAGTTGCAGCTTGATGTTGGCAACACTACGAGTTATAGCACTCAAAGCATCAGAAGATGGCAAGTTGTTCATAAAATTTTCAAGTGTCTCAATTTTTTCTTTAACCTCGGCTATGGCATTGTTCAAGGGGTCCAGATTAGGTATCTGGAGTGATTGAATCTGTTCTTTTAGAGTGGAAATCACTAGATCAAAATCTTCTTGTGACTTTATGCTTTTGACAATTGTTTGGAGCTCTGTCTGGACATTATTTATCTGCTCTTCCAATTGTTGCTTCAATTGCTCAGAGTTGGTAGCCTGAGTCTTAAATTTGGCTTGAAGAGCTTCTACAGCTTCCTCTAAATTTTGAAAATTATCTAATGTAGCCAAGTCAGTATATTTTTGAAGCAGCAATTTGAGTTCTGAGTCAATTTTAAGAAGAGGATCCATGCATTGTGATTGTAAATTTGTAATTTCTAGTTGAAGACTGGCATTGAGTGTGCTTTGTAAAGCTTGTAAATCACTTCTTAATATTTTGACTCTGACATCAAGCATCAGAATCTCATCACTGTGATCTTCATGCCTTGTATGGCCAAATATATCATTAGGCATTTTGTTTTAGTGGTTATTTATTATTAAATATCTAATTCTTAATTCTATAAAAAAAGGTATAAGCTTGTCATAGGATCCTGGGACCTCAATATATAAGCAGTCACCAGCAGAAACAGTATATACAGTGCCAGAAATCATGTTTGAGTGCTTAATTATATAAATATTTCTCCCTATTGAAACCTTGACATTACCCTCGGGAGTTGTAATAAATTGTAATTGACCACCTACAGGTAATTGGTAATGATTTAAATTATTGTTAAATATGTACAATGTTTTACCTGTTTTATCATCAATATCTGTAAGTATGCTGTTCAGATGAATAATTAACAAACCACTTAGTTTAAATATCATAGATTGTATATCAGAAGAGGGTGCTGGTGTTGGCAGGTCCATAATAGCCTGTTTTTTGAACCCAAATAAGTTCATAGGCATGTTTATTTATTTCAAATCATGCTCTGTAATTGGGCATTGTTTGCCATTTTTCAAATCACAATGACCCCATGAGATGTATGCTACATGACAAAATGCATCTCTTATCATCATGTGGATCCAGAGCCACTTTTCTTACAACATTTGTAGTCAACAAGTAATCCACACTCTGAATTCTGCATTCTGATATTCTGATTAAACTCTGTGATTTGAGACAATTTTTGTAATCTTCAAATTGGAGCTCTTTGTCAACAGTTACTCTGCCAATGCCCTTGGCCTTTTTGGCAGCAACACCACTACATGTTTCAAAACTGTACATCTTGGCCCTTAACCCAGCAAATGCCACAATAACATCACCAAGTGCCTCATCTTTTAACTTGCCAGGCACCTTTTTGTTGTGGTGTTGAATTTTTATATGTTCACTGGTATCAAAATATTCAAGCAATGCAGGCTGTGACATATCTTGATAAACATCTTCTGTCTGAATATCAAGAATAAAACTATCTGTGTCCATGTACATCAGTTTTACACAATCACAATAAAAAGGCTTCAACACATCATAACACAATTTTAACATGTGTAATTTGGCCAATTCCAATATCAGAGCCCCTACATAAATAGGCTTATCAAACTTAATCTTTGTTTTTTCATGTTAAAAAGTGCCATATTCTCATCATAAATTCTTCTGTAGTTGAAATTAGGCTTTGCTATCAATTTTTTGCTCCGGCAGTAATTAATTTAACATCACTATGTTTTCTGACATTTTCTATGGTTTTGCCATATGAATTTACCATCAATTTAAACAAGGTCTTATCAAATTGGCTCATTGCAGATGTTCGAAGCTCTGTGTTTGTATCAATATATGGCTTCAACCATCTTGAGTGCCTGAACCTCAAGATTTTGCCAACTTTGGTCACTTGAACACCATGATGCATCAGGAACTGGAGGTTTTTGTAATATATGACATAATCCTGTTTTGGCTCCAGAGTCATCATGAGCTTCTTCTGTTTAGAGCCAGGTGAACACTCAACCTCAGGAATTGCGGGCAGATCAGAAAATGTGTTGTGTAAATCATCAGGAATTGTCAGATCAATCTCTAAGAACAGGCCATAGTTACTGTCATCAAAATCCTGAAGATCTTCAATATTGAAATCTTCAACCCACTCAAGCCCTGCATATGGCAATTTATCCATCATAGCATAACCATACAGGCTGTTGGCATCTACATACAGTACATAATTTGATGGCAGTGCTGGATCATAATTGGGAATATACTTGTTATTTGCTCTGGCATATCTCTGAGACCATTGCACCATGCCTCCTCTTATACATTGCTCCATAAACAGATACATATCTTGATCTTGGATCAGATCCAATTGCATTTTAGTGTTTAAAAACATTGCAGACCATGCTAGGCCTGGAGCACTGTAGAAATACATTGGATCCAGCTTATAATTTTCCATCGATGATTTTCTAAATGCCTGAAGTATATCAGCTAAGAGAGTCACATCAAGTTTTAAATATGCCTTGTGATAATCACCAAATGTCTGGCTTTTTAAATCGTTCCACATCAACTGGGCATGGTGATAATCTTCATCAGTGATTCCAGATGCTCTGAGTTTGCTGTAGAATGCTTGTTTTGGTGGCAGAGTACACTCATCAAATTTAGAAAAATCTGTAACATAGTCATATGGATATATACCCTTCCGCCTAATTAATTTCAGGTCTTGATTTGGAAACAAAGCACATGTGATTTTGAATTGATCATCAGATAATTGACTGGCCAGTGTAGCCAGGCTAGCCGATAAAATTCTGTATGAATCAAGAAATCTTAAGTGAATGGGAACACCATCAACTTTAATTATTTTGCTAATAGCTATATATTTCTCATCATTTTCTGCTAAAATATTTAAATTCTGCTTGTCAAACCCCTCGTACCTGATCAGATGATGGACATCATAATTGGATGCACCATGGCAAAATATTGGGACAAATTTGGTCTCTGTGGCCGCGGTGGCTCAGTCGGTAACGCGTCTGACTACCATGCTAAAGGTCCCGGGTTCGATCCCCGGCCGGTTCAAATCCGGGAACTTTTCTAACGATGGAAGCGGCCCCGGCGCCCAGGGTACCTGGGGGAAACCCTGGGGGTAAAGGCGGTCAGGGGCGTTATGCTGATCACATCATCCCACTCACGACCGGATCAAGAAAGTGTGGGGCGTTACCTCCACACCCCCTATACGCCTTCATGGCGTGGTGCTATGCACAGGGGAACACTTTACCTTTTTTATCTTAATATTACAGCTATTACACAGGGCCATTTTGAATTTACCATCTGTATGAGAATGGTGTTTCACCTTGATATTTGTATCTGAAAATTCAGAATCACATACCGGCCATTTTTCTGCATTGTTGAAATCTTCAATCTGATCCTCTGTTAAAGGCAATATAGGTTTTGATTTTAATAAGACATTAGATGCTATGTCATGGCACTCATTTTCTATTCTATGTGCAAATTCTTTGAAGGCATCTGGTCCCATGTATAAATATTCTTCACTAACAACACCATCCTGTACAACAACATAAAAACTAGAAGGCTCATGTAACTGGTATGATGTAATTGAAGATTCATCAGGATCTGGGCTGCAGAATGCAAGGGGTTTGATGTTTGATTCAAAATCACAGACTATATATGCTGGGTGTTCCAACAAGGCTTCAAATTTTTTGAATTTGGCATTTTCATTTGGCTTAGGCATAACCATAAGATCAGGTTTATGGTTGCTACAGTATTTTAAATGTTCAATTAACTTGTTTTTAGCAATTTCTGCATTTTCTTCACAAACACCATTCACCATTTTTCTACCATCAAATACAGTCAAACATCTTCTACACAACTTGAATATTGTCTTAGATTTGTCTAGTTGTTTTCTGACTAAAGCTTCAAGACTGCGTATCAGAGTGTAATGATATGTGTCATCCCCTTCAATTAAGAGCAGATCAATTGGAACAGCATCATCATCATGAAGTGTACTGATTCTGAGAGGTGCTATCAAGCAATTGCCATTGCCAGTAGAACAAATAAAAACATTAATAGATAATTGTTTACCATTGATATCCCTGGCCTTTTTTTCAAATTTATCAATATTCTGAACAGACATTGTATATTCTAAGCCCTCCATAGCATCATCAAAATTGTGTTCATATTGTTTATAATAAGTTATTCTGTCAGGATGCCTTAAAACTGGATACAAAGCAGCTAAAATACACCACAGAAAACATTTCTCATCATTATTTTTTATGTTAACCACGTTTTTTGTTTTTAATATTGGCAGGTAATGGCAGATATGTAGAACCTTGTAATGAGCTGAATTCAGAAATATTAACATAGAGCTTGTGTGGAGTTCCGCATAGGCTCCATCCTGATTCTTTTGCTGCAAATTCAGAGTGTTTAATATTCAATTGCTCTATCAAACTGCTTATTATTTTGTCTAAATTTGTATTTGAATATATAGCTACAGTTTCTGTTATGTGGGGCTGTGTAAATTTTGTGCCATTTGGTTTCTTATATTGTGTAAACAATTTGAGGGACAGCTTATAAGAGCCATTTTGTGCATTTAGAATTGCCTGCACATCAGGATTTATACTGTTCAAAAAATTCTTAATGCCACATCTTGGCTCTGATACAAAACGGTGATCCCTAAGTTGGCCAGCAAAACTGCTATGGATGGGTTCATAGCGTGGCTGCTTTGCTGCTCTAGCATTAACAGGTGTTTCAAGCTTCCTTTTCAGACCAGATGTAGATGGTTGTGAGGGCAATGTTGATGACTGTACATAACAAGTACACTTATGCCTATTGTAATATGCTTTGCTTAATATTTTATGGCATCTTGGGCACAATTTAGTAGCCTTTCTGCATTTTTCTGGATCACAATTATGCCGGTGCCTAGCCCAATTAGAACTAGATATATTCTTATTGCATTGATTGCAATATTTCTGATTTGGCATTTTTATTGTTTATTTATATAAAATTTCTTGGTCCAAAAAAAAACAGAACTATGGAAAATATGCCAAAACAATTATAACAGAGTTAGTGGCTAAGCTGGTGCTTTAATACCCAGACAACAGCAATAACTAGGCTCTGGTGATCCCCAATATAGAATCGTTTTGCTCTATTATGCTGTTGTATAACACACTTTGCCAGGTATCAAACCCGGGAGCTATCAGCTGGATATCAGCTAAATACAGTCAAAGTTGGACTTTGGACTTGCACTGAATATTCTCAAAGTCTCACGTGTGGGGATATTATTCTGCCACATGTATTTTAATCTTATACACTTTACCAGGCATCAAACCCGGGAGCCTCTTGATTACAAGGCAATAATACCAACACTTTGCCATCAGGAGGCCTACACACTCTACCAGGTATCAGACCCGGGAGCTCTTGATTACAAGGCAGCAATATTAACACTTCTCCATGGGGAGGCCTCAAACCCAGGAGCCTTTGATTACAAGGCATATAAGCCATGGGGCTATGCCCACACTTTACCAGGCATCAAACCCGGGAGCTATGAGCTGGATATCAGCTAATACAGTCATTGGACTTGCAGTGAATATTCTCAAAGTCTCACGTGTGTATATATTATTTCAAAGCCAAGACTTTGAGAATTGGAGCCAGGTCTGCATGCTATCATGCAAGGGGGTAATATCCTTTTAGTAAGAATTTCCTCCTATTACACAGAAATATTAATTGAAGTTTCATGCCCTTCCAGTGAATTGGAGTCAATGGCATGTGCCAGGCCTGCATGCTATCATGCAAAGGGAATTTTCCCTGGAATTACACAGAAATATCAATAATGCCCCCTTTCAGCTTATATGCGTGCCAGCATATGAAAGCCCCCAAACGTGCCAGCAAAATGGAATATAAAAGCCCCCAAGCGTGCATAATTTTTTACCAGGTCAAGCAATGCATCAATCTTCCCGATCGAAACTGTCTGACAGACTAATGTATTTCTGAGCTAAGTAATTACTGCCCCTGGCATAAAACTGATCAAAGATTAGGAAGAAAGCACGTAACAGTTCAATTTGCAGCCTGCCTTTGTCCAAGGTAATCCTGTATTGTATTAGATATCTTTAGCAGGCTTACAAACAACAATCTCACAGATTCAGCTTTTGCATACATGGTCAAATCAATCTGTTGAGGCTTCTTCATTTGTACACTGTGATTCTTCATTTGTACACTAGGGCTCAAGATTCTTTAGATTTAACTGTGGGCACACTTGGCCAATTGATTCATATAGACATCTTGACATTGTTTTAAGTAGAGCCAAATCAATGTGTTGAGGCTTCTTCATTTGTACACTGTGATTCTTCATTTGTACACTAGGGCTCAAGATTCTTTAGATTTAACTGTGTGCCACACTTGGTCAATTGGGGCATATGGGCATCTTGACATAGTTTTAAGTGTAGCCAAATCGGGTCTGTTAATCAAAAAGCTCTTCATTTGTATGATTTTTGTCCTCATAATACCACAAATAACACTACTAATATGTTATAGATTGACGTTACAAGGAACGTAACAAAATGTATTATGGTAGATATTAACGTTATAAAGGAACGGAACGAAATGAGCACATTGGAACATAACGTAATATGCAATATGGTATATACTACCGTTACAAGGAACGTAGTAACGAAATGCAATATGGTACATACTAGCGTTACAAAAACGTAACGAAATGCAACATGGTAGTAAATAACGGTACATAGGAACGTAATTGAATGCAATCCTCCGTAACGGAATGAAGTGAAAGGCAATATGGCTAATTAACGTTACATAGGAATGTGACAAAATGTAAACCACTGTAGCGAAACGGATCAAAATGCAGTTGGTTACATACCATCTGCATAAGGAACGTAAATAAATTCAGTATGGTAGATGTTAACGTTACAAGGAAAGAACAATTCACAAATGTTAGCTAGTAACGTTATAGGCGCGTGACGAATATAATCTATTTAACATCAAGGAAGAAAAAGGAATAGCCAAAATCTCTTACCTTTCATTGGAACATTGCGAAAAATAACTCAGTATATCGTATGGGATTAATGTGAAATAGCCGTGAAAAATATGGTTGTTTGTAAAAAAATGAATTTCAACCAGGATTGTTAAAGGGCCAGGAATTTTAAATCAATTCAATTCCGGTTCAGCAGGGAATATTAGCAAGCATAAATGGATCTGGACCGTAAAGAACCTTTTTATGTTTAAAGTATTTCAATTCGTTCCAGGAACCTTTTCTCCTGATCAATTGAAATACGGCACAGGGACCTTCTTTCCGGATCAATTTAAAGACTGTCTAAGTTCCATATTGAAATGAAAGAATACGCAACTTGGACCGAATTTAAACTGTGCGATGAAAAAGGTTCCTGTCTTGTTGCGGAACCCAATAGAAGAACCCTTTAGAATTTATGGGTTCGTGGACGTTTAACAACCCTGATTTGATATTAAATTACATTTTTGGCTCGAAATTGAATAAAGCTTCCAGTAGCAATAGGCGTGCTCACGGGGTGCAAGAGGGGGGGGGCAAATGCCCCCCTAATCATGGACATCTGTCGATATTTTAGGCGCAGGGAAATATGCCATATGCATATGCATATTAACCAGATAATAGTGTTGCCCCCTGAAGAAACGCCACTTGAATTCGAAATTATCACATTCCTGCATCCCCATTATAATAATTAATGTAAATTACTATGACAAATCAAATTATACGTGTGAAATATATACTTTTCGCTGACATTCGTTTTCCAAAGAAGAGAGGTGACCATCCTCGCCCCCCTTCCAGATTTCCATGCCCCTATATTATTATACTTTAATCCAGAAATTTAGGGTAGAGGCATCATATCGCCGGTTATTAAACGATATTATGCTCTTGAAGAAAATTAAGTATTTTGAAGCCGATGAAAGTTCACAAAGCAACAACGGCGGAAGAAGGTGCAGTGGCACAACCACAGGGGGCAGGGGAGATTAGCCCTCAAACTTGTACAGAAATCAATTCTAGGGTGTAAGGAAGGCAAACATTGGACTATAGAAAGAAAGTTGCAGAATCTAAGAGTAGCAAGACAAATGGATACTCAAGATGGATTTAGTTTTCATGTCTTTCGTGCACTATTTCTTCCAGACGGCCAAGAGCACCTGCAAGGGGGCACAGAGGGGCAATTGCCCCCTCTCGATTTCTATTTTTATACAAATATAAATAAAGTTATATAAACTTGGACAGTTGCTGCTGGTTAGGGTGTAAATTTTGTCCGTGTAAGGTAATAAATAGCTTTATTATTAATTTTTTAAACCGCACCGTTCATTTATAAACACACTGTATATGAGTTATTGTGAATTCGAGTCAATTTAAACATTTTGCGTTGTTGCGAGATTATCTATTAGGATAAAATTTGGACATAATGATTCCAAGTAGAGAAAATGCAACTTGTATATCAAAATTGCCATGACCAACTGATCTCCGAAAGTAGTGTTTAGCACGTCACATTTCAAGTATATGATTGATTTATTTGGTGTTTTGAGTCCACTTTATGCACAGTAAGGCTAACCGGGACTGGACCTACAGTTTGAAGTGGAATCCGAACCACTTGTGCCTCCACCAGGTATCGAACCCCGGACCCCTTGATTACTAGGCGACAACGCAACCACTGCGCCATCGGGGAGGCCATTTCAAGTATAGTCCATGATTTTATCTAGTATATGAACGAGATGTGTCCCTCCTCTCAAACAATACGTGGCTTGACCCCACCGAACGAAGTGTGTCACTTATAAATTAAGTTTCCGAAAGCATGAGCAGAACAAAAAATACTCCTGAAAAATTACAAATATTATAAGCCAGTTCGTGGCCGGGAGTTATTGACGGTCTTCCCCCCCAACCTATCCGCTTTAGGTCCCGGTTTCGAGTCCTGGTCTGTAAATATCTTTTTTAGGTGTTTCTTCATCAATTTCATCTATTTATCATCCATCTTCATAGTTTCGCTTAATTATAAAAGTGACATAAAAGCAAAGCAAAATAAGAACAAATAAAAATAATTGCAAACTGACTACAATGTCAGAACCACATTTAAAAAATAAAATGCAAGCAGAAGATTCATTTTCAAACAGGTATTTGGGTAGAATTGTGTAGACAGACAGCATGCTCCCGAAAGTTGCCAATCCACGTGTAGCATGACCTTCGATACTGGAGTTGTGCTTTTCAGGAAAGTTTTGTCGACGCTCCTCAAGCGTCTTATCAAGAATGCCTCGGTGTTCGCAGCATTGCCAACTTATTTTCCGTCGGAAATATCTTTTTCCTCCCATATAATCTGCGGTTGGCTGTGCAATACAGCATATTAAACAAGATACAACAACTGAATTACGGCGAAGTAGGTTAGAAACCCTGCGTGCTCAAGAGCAGCTTCGATAAGGCACCTGAATTGTTTCGAGCTGAACCACGAAATGGGCGATATTTATTCCCCAAGGCCATTCCGTAAAACTAATGCCACAAGAAGTTTTCTGTGTCGATTTGGGAGCATGAAATTGTAGGTTGATGATAGTACACTTCGCAACATCTTATTTGACCGCCCCGAAAGAATTCTAAGTCCCGAAATCGTAAACTTAGCAACATTGCACTTCAGCTCCAGGTGAGAGTAGCCAACTTTGAGTAAGTCCTTCCACTAACGAAAAACGCTGCGGTGATAGGTTTTCAATTTAACACTTTCCATGAACTTAGAAACTATAAACCGTTATTATAATACACAATCAAACAGAAGGATATTTACGATTCTGCTTGCTCGACTTGAAATTTGGGAGGTTTGAAACACTGAATAGAGTTTTTCTCCACCTGGAGGAAATTGCCATCACATTTGTGCAGAAAGAAGCAAATTTGTGAGGAGTTTATGCGACATTTTTCTTACAATACCTTGCATAATATCGAACAGTTCTCAAAAACATATATTTTACACGACTTGTCGAGAAAATGTGCTTGAAACACAGGAAGGTGGGAGTCTTCATAAACGTCAACATGTTTTTAAGAGTTTAACGTCAATAAGTTAACGTACAACAATTGGTTAGGTGCTGCTATCCTTATTTTTCGTCAAGCGTGAAAGGTTGCGGGTTCAAATCCCACCCTCTCCTCTTTTTTTTTTTTTGTTTGCTGAACAGATATCGTTGATATTAGAATATTTAAAAAATGAATCCGATGCACACTTGAGGGACGTCCATTCTGCGCATATTTCCCCTTAGAAATTGGAGATTTCCAGGATTTAAAGTTAAAACCTTTCTTTTTTAGTTATTGTTCATATGTTGTGTTAACACACACATCATGATTAATTCACAAATCACATATATGTATTCAGGATGCAAAATGTAATGTTATTTAAGTTATGTATTGTTTGTTCTTCACTGGCACCTAAAATATTGATTATTTGATTTCGATATACTAAAGAAAGATATACAGTTATGTTAAGTAGTGATGTAGTGCAGTACTGTAACGAAGGAGAGCGTTTAGTGAGTTCAAATTGCTAAGATTGGTAATTTTATGTCCGTTCCTTCGTAATGACTGTTGTCAATACTAATTAACATAAATAAATTGTTATTGCGAAGGAGGCCGATTCGATAAGAAACTAGTAATAAGTATTTATATAGTGAGTGACAAACAAAAAATTCAAAACCTCATAATGATCGTTAATTCCTCACTGCTTTGTATCTAAAATGTTTGTCTTCTTTGAACAGAAAGTACGAGTATCAGATATAACCAACTTTCCCCACTAACTTTGCAATATTCGAAACCACCATTACAAACTTAGCTCTACGTAACTTGATTCTGAGCATTCCACGTGACATGTGACTTCCTCCTATCATCGAAATAACTTCCTCTTACTATTTCCTTTCACCTCGTGAAATACAGAGACTAATGTTAACTTCTTAGCACGGTGGATAAACTTTATACCCAACGATATACTCCTGAAAAAAAATCCTGCCTAGGTGGAGAATCGAACTTACGAACTCCCTCGTAAGAATCAAGCACGCTACCTCTTCTCCAGGTAGATCATGTTAAAGTTTGCTACCAGTTTGAAGAAACCAATTCACACATAATGTCATATCTATAATTTCTTCATGGCAATTTTCATGAGGGAACGAATTCAGATAATATCGAGAAACGCTGAAAGGGAAAAATGATGAACATATCTATTGTCGTTTTGTCAAATTTTGTAAATTGTGTAAAATTTCCGTGTTTTGATAAGTATTTTGTTGTTTGTTTAAAGTAGGAACAGGAGAGCGAAAAGGAGTCATTTGAACCAGACCCCATTTGACAAGAAACTTCAGCTTTTTTCCGAAGACTGTATGAAAAGAGAGAGGAACGTATGAAATGTAAAATATGTGTGAAATTAAAACAATGGAAACCTTGAAAGATAATACTAACGAACTTCAAACTATGAAAAACATATTTTCGTGGTGGAAAACTAAGTCATTTTCGAAATATGAACTTGATGTTTTTCTATATTATGAAGTGGAGATATGGGACGATACGATCCCTCAGCAAGAAAATTTTAAGTAAGCTACCTCCAACTTTTTCAATGGTCATAACTACTAATTAGGGTCCGGATGTTGATGAAAAATCAACTTATTTTCTGATCCTTAAAAACAATGGTAAACCTGATATCATGTCCGTTTCCCTTCAGTCTGAGCCGGAAAACACTTTCTATTTTACATTTTTTTGGCTTTTAGTTTATTTGTCAGTATTTTTAACAGTTTGTGTTGCATTTTTACTTATTTTTGAGGTTTATTTTTCTCCTCCCCTGTTGTTTCTTGCATTTTAAATGCATTTACTAGTAAAACTTACATATTTAGATTTCTTGGCATGGTCCTTTTAGCAAATTCACCATGAATCGAAAATACGGTCAATGGAAAAGCATAATATTATTCCTAACTGAAATGTTTGGCATTGGATTAAAATACTTTGTGTGAAGATCTACTTTGAGGTTCTTTTTCTGGACACTATTATCGATTTAATCTGTAGTTTTAAAGTAAAATTAGTCACAACATTAAATGCAATTATACTCTGGTGTACGCGAAGCAGAATTGTATTTTCGGATGCTGGCCGACTACAGTATCATAGAAGGAGATGAATTGGTTGAATTGGTGTTTTAAGTCATCTTTATGCATAGTAAGGCTAATCGGGACTGGACCTACAGTTTAAAGTGGGATCCGAACCGAGTGCATATAATAACCTACTTCTTTGCAAAATCTTTATCGGGAAGTAAACGGCTTTGGATTAGAATGCTTATCTACGTTTCTTGGATATTTCCGTTTATATTTATGCGATTTATGTTCAGCATTTCCGGATGCAGAAAGTTGACATGTAAGTTCTTAATATGTGTTAACTTATAACAGCTGAATGAAAGGAAAAGTATTTCCTAAAATCCTGCCAATCACTGAAAGATTAAAACCATTAGTAGAAGCATTACTTGAGGCATGCACAGTGGCGACGATTATGGAGTGTGGAGGGGCAGATGACCCAGTACTATGCTAAACATTATCTACCAAGGGAAAGAAACTGTCCTTGCCCTCCCCCCTCCCCCCACCTTGCTCCATCAGTTTTGATACCCAATCGCCGCCATTGAGCATGCATCGCATAAATATTTACAGTAATATCATATAATATTATATTACGTTATTAGAACACTTCGTACTCGGTAAATAAAAAGGAAAAAATACTATGGAAAGGGTGGGATTTGAACCTACGATGTTTCGATCTTGACGAAAACAGTAAAAAAAAGCGAAAGTTTTGCCATCTAACCAACTACTCTAGCAGATTGCTAACAGAAAACTCAGTAAAACACGTTAATCTCAGTTGAAGCAACATTGTGCCGGAGTTTCGAACCATTTTTCGCCAAGAACCAAGGAAAAGACACACTTTGCAGAATCGTTTGGTGTTGTGCAAGGTATCTTTACTAAACATTTCGCATAAAATCATCATAAATTTGCCTTTTTGCATTCAAATGTGACCGCAATTCTTTCCAGGTGGATGAGAACCTGTTCAGTGATTCACAATTCACATACATTTTCCTATTTTCAAATTCAGAACGAAGAATCTTGAAATATTTTCAACATTTGTATTTCCACTTAACATTTTTTTTGTCTACTCATATATTTTATTACTGCTTTAGGGTATCTTTACTTTATGGAATGTGAAAGAATGAAAAAAAATCACAAGAGCTTTTTCATTCAGGAAGAAGAAATGTTGCAAAGTTGGCTACCCTTAGTTGGCTCTGAAGCGCTATGCTGCCAAATTTACGAATTCCGGACTTTGAAATTTTTCAGGGCGGTCAAATAAGATGTTGCGAAGTGTACTACAAGACGTCAAGTGGATTTTTTTATGTTTCGTTATTTTATATAGGGCTAGCTTTGCTACCTATATAGTTTAAATAACTAATCAATCATTTGATGAGCAGACAAACACGAAGAAGCCGATCCCGTGGCAAATTGGTTAGCGTAATACACTGCCAAGTCTAATGTCGGATTAGAAAATATGGATGGGTTATTTGTCTTTATACCACTTCCATCACCTATCACATCCCTTATCATCGCGATTAACCGAAAGTGGTAGACGCGAAATAAAAATAGAACCTTTACATGAATGTCCGAAAGAGAGGCAAGGGCACGACCCACCTGGAAAATGAAAGTCAACCAAAAATTATATATATCGCGGAATTGCATTTCAGCTACAATAATATATGTTAATTATTGCATGAACATGATAACTTCAAATTAAAGCAATGGTTTTTGAGGAGACAACACTGTTATGGGGAAACATGCACCTTGTTTGCCCCCCCCCCCTGGAAAAAAACTACCTTGCTTGCCCCTCCCTGGAAAAAATCCTGCAGACGTCCATGAACCTTTGTTATCGACTTCGGAGTATAAAGCATTGTTTCTTCAATGTATAGCGCGGCAATAGACCGCGACAGCCTCTTATTTGCCAGGAAATATCAACACCAGAACAGGGATAGGAATTTCTCTTATTTTAGATTTTCTCAAACTTTTTTCAAGTACGTGGTGAAAATGCCTTCTATTTAGTATGAAAATCGAGGTTTTTAGTTTGAATGGTTTTTCCTAGAGACGATATGAGGCATTGCGGATACGAAGGGCGAACTCAACAAACGTAAATTGTGAGGGAAATGCGTTTCAAGTTGTCAGGCACAGTTCGAGCTCCACAAAACTTGGTAACAGTAGATCGGAATGTTTCATGCGTGATTTTCAAAGTTTTTTATGGAGTTCGCACTGTGTCTGGCAACTTGAAACGCATTTCCCTCACAATGCACTTTTTTGAGTTCGCCCTTCGTATCCGCAACGTCTCATATCGTCTCTAGGAGAAACTGAGAAGAGGAAAAAGCATTTTGGACCATTTTTATATTTATAAGCAACTGCATTAATTATACATATGATAGAATGATCTTAAAAATGAAAATCATTGTTTCTTCCAATGATTAACTGTTTTCTTTGCCTTTCATTACGCAAGGTCACTCAGCCGCTATTTTTGTTGTGAGCCTAGATTAAGTGTGATTGGAGCTAAATTCTATGCTTTCTTCATACAGCATGGCTGTGGGCTACACGTTTGACATCTTAGCATAACTTCTTTCAAACATCACTCATGAAATGTATTTCACCTATCGTCCTACGGGAATCAGATGAACGTAACTACAATAATGCTGTTTGCAGTTTTGTTAGAAAAAATCCTCTGAAGAGTATTTGGAGTAAATCGACATTTTTCCACTTCTAATTCTTATCTGTAAGGCAGAGTCACGTTTAAGAGTCATGTTCCTAAGAATACATTATTTCCTCTCCTATAAATTTGATAAATTGGAGTTAAGTCCCTCTGGTTCTCACACACGCTATCAGCTTCTATTTTCCAAAATTTGGCACGTTAGGTATTACTCCAGATGTGTCATTTGGGTATGGTACATTTTTATTATGTGCCTGTGGAGATTCGAACAGTGTTCTCGGCTTGCGAGCCAGGTTATATCGGCGTTAGCGTCCAACGTTTGGAGCGTATGCATTGCTCTAAGCAGGATGCTCTCTACCTTATGATGGGAGCAATGTATGCGCTCGAAACATTGGACGCTAACGCCGATTTAAGCTGGCTCGCAAGCCGAGAACACTTCGCCAGGAAAGCTACACTTTTTTACCCATGAAGATTATTGTTCGTGGCCTGCAAGCAAGGTTCTTGTGTGTGTGACTTTTCTGTTTCTCAGACCACGTGTCACTACCTACAAATTATGTGAAACAATAACAAACAACTTCCCGACCGATTTCCAAGGCTCGTTCCACCCTAGCTACAAACTACCACTTCGATCACTGCATGCACGAGTAAGTAGTGGTATTCGCGTGTCTTCCCTTTAATACAAAACCACAATTTGCTCCACAGCATGCTAAGATATTCGAAAGCAATACTTGTGTGTTAATTTAAATTTTGCCCTGTTCATTCATCTATACAGTATTTACTACTTCCAAATTTGTGTGCCTGTCTTGAATTTGCATTCTCGTGGCTGCTGCCATATTGCGTAGATGAACGAAAAACACACTCAATATACCAAAATGTATGTAGACATCAAGAGATGAAACAATTGCAGCCTACAATTTCCCTCAACCAACTACAATTGCCATCTGAGTATGAGAAACCACTTGCATTCTAGCCGGGTTCGATTCCTGGTGGAGGCACAGTGGTTCGAATCCCACTTTAAACTGTAGGTCCACTCCCAATTAGCCTATCTGTGCATACAAGTGAACTTAAAACAAGACAAACTTTCATTCTAACCTCAGTCACTTGTGGGAGCTGCTTAGAAGTAGTAGTATTGCTGGCATGGTGGACTTCCCTTCTTACTTTTGCTTTTAACAGATAGATACATTTTGAATAATAGTGAAATCAAAGTAATCGATTATTTTACCGAATGACAAAGTTATAATGGAATTGTGTTATCTCCATTACAGAACAACTACCTAATCTCATTCAATTCCAGTGTTCTATCTTTATGATAGATATATCAGCCTTTGCAATGATGTAAACTTTCAGTGAAATGGCGGCAAAGGTACAATAACTATAATGTCAAACTTTAAAGGTTTCCTGACAAAATGAAAAATGTACAGATCATTTACATTCTCAATGGACATGTTGAAAATAAGACTAATATTCATTTTTTTAATTTCTTCTTTTTAGCGTAGGTAAAAGGAAGTCACTTGAAAAAAAGTGGGAATATAATCAAAATGTCCATCAGCTATTCATTGATTTCAAAAAAGCATATGATTCGGTCAAAAGAGATAAATTATATAATATATTAGTCGAGTTTGGAATACCTAAGAAGCTTGTTAATATGATAAAAGTATGCACCAGTGAAACAGAAAATAAAATTCGTGTGGGTATTAATGTGTGTGACAAATTTCCAATTCATGATGGGTTAAAACAAGGAGATGCATTATCTCCATTGCTCTTTAATTTTGCCTTAGAATATGCTGTTAGGAAGTTAAAAGAAACTAAAGAAGGACTAAAATTAAATGGTGTGACTCAGTTGTTAGCATATGTAGATGATGTAGACTTATTAGGGGATGATATAAATACAATTAAGAATAATGCTAAAATATTTTTCAAAACTGCTAAAGAGATAGGTTTGGAAGTTAACAAAGAGAAAACTAAATATATGCTTACAGGCCGAAACCAAGTATTAGGTAATAATCAAAATCTAATTATTGATAACAACTCGTTTGAACCAGTTTCCAAATTCAAATACTTATAAGTAATATTAACAAATGAAAATTATATTAAAGAGGAAATAAAAAGTAGTCTTAATTCAGGAAATGCATGTTACTTCTCTCTTTATAAACTTTTGTCTTCTCGTTTAATAACTAAGAAACTAAAAGTTAAAATATACAAAACAGTAATTTTGCCTGTAGTACTCGTATTATATGGGTGTGAAACTTGGTCTCTTACATTGAAAGAGGAACATAAATTGAGAGTATTTGAAAATAAGATCCTTAGGAAAATATTTGGACCTAAAAGGGATGAGGAGACAGGTAAGTGGAGAAGGTTACATAATTTAGAACTACATAATTTGTATTCATGTCCAGATATTATTAGAATAATTAAATCAAGAAGACTTAGGTGGGCAGGCCATGTGGCACGAATGGGAGAGGAAAGAGGAGTTTACAGGATTCTTGTTGGGAAACCTGATGTTAAAAGACCTGTAGGAAGGCCAAGACGAAGATGGAGGGACAACGTTGAGATGGACCTAAAGGAAATCGGTAGGGAGGGGAAAGAGTATATAGATCTTGCTCAAGATAGGGACAGATGGAAGGTCTGTGTTGCTGCAGCCATGAACCTTCGGGTTTAAGAAGGCTAGAGAGTTAGTTAGTTAGTTTGAAAGGAAGTAGCTAAAAATGAGTAAATAAAATATATTACGTGGCAGAGTGGTTACCACAGAGCGCTATGACGCCAGGGGTCCCGGTTTCGAATCCCCACCTGTGCATGAGTGTTCTTTGTGAGTGTCCCTTCATCAGTTTCAGCATTCGTCGCTCATACTCATCTTCGCTTTCTGAACCGCCAGATTACCATTTCGGGTGTACAGCACGTGGCGTAGCGTATCGCGTCCGAATTCCAGGAACAGGCAGCTTACGGTTACCTGACCAAGTAGCGTTTCGTCCGAGGGATACCATCCTAATAGTGTTTAATGAAGCAAACTCTTGCTAACACTCTTAAATGCTTCATCCAAGAAAATATTTTTTTGTTGTTTTAATATTTCTTTCCCTCTGGAACTTGCAAATCTGACCTTCATAGTTGTCAGATAGTAAGAAAGCGTTGCCATCTGCCATGACTAAAATTTCTAGATCCAAGTTCACTTCCTCTCGACGATTTGTTTTGATTTGATTTGTTGTTTTAAGTCCACTGTATGCACATTAAGGCTAATCGGAACTGGACCTCCACCGGGTATCGAACCCGGGACCTCTCTCTCGACAATTTGGCTGAGTCTGCACTCCCTGCGCTACACTCCGCTGTCTATGCAATGTAGTTTTAAAAGTTGTAAACTGAGGTATCCTAGTCACCAATTCCTTCGCTGCCACCGGTTAGTCAAGGTGTGACTCATCATCAGCCAAGGTCGGACGAAACGCAACTCATTAAACTGTCGCGGACAAACTGTAGCTTGTTTCTAGGAATTTCGCTTTCGGACGAACTGCAACTCGGACGAAACGCTACTGAACCGTACAGCAGTCACAATGCCTGTTCCAAGTTGCACAGCTGCTTTCGGAGCCCTTGGTTTGGGAAGGGGGTGGGGATGAGGAAAGGGTCTTGATTTTTTGTACTGAAGCTCGTTCACTTCGTTCTCCTATTCCTCTTGGTTGAATTTTCTGAGATACGGAAACTACCTCATTTTCCTTTTCATTATGTTTTATTGCGTCACCTACGGTACGCTTACATGTACTTAACATTTTCAATTTCCCTGTACCTGCACCCTTTGGCTAGGTACGGTAAAAATAAATAGCTGCCGTTCGTCAAATGTTGTATTTTTGTTTTTGTTGCCCATTTTTCTCGTACTTCAGTCAGGGAGCAATGCAGATACTGGTAACAAATGTAGTCAGGAAGTAGCATCAATTGTTCCTTCCCCGCACTGTAGTTGACCTGTAAAAAACTATGTAAAGCCCCGTTTCCATTACCACAAATTTGCCGCGCAACATGACGCGCGGCATGCGACGCTGCATGTGCCAAGCATTTGTTGAAATTGAAACTGTCTGCAACATGCCGCGGCGCAAGTGCCGGGGACAAAATTGCCCCAAACGATTCAGACGCACAACATGCGCCGCGGACAATGGAAACAGCCTGCAGCAAGTTCCTGGGGCACGCGCACTAGAGTAGAAACAGACGACGCGACTACAATCTGTGGTCCAACAAGATTTAATAACAATGCAAAATCACTTGCATTCTTACAAAGTTTATCCACTTTGAAGACGTAAGTCTCTCATCAACGAGTTATACGCTTCTTCCGAATTTCTTTTCGCTAGAAAACTTCTAATCCACCATCTAGGTCGTTTTCGCCTCTTTTTGTTTTTTAGAAGTTCATGGTACGCGCCTGCCATAACCACAAAACCCGCCATAGTTGTATTGTTCATCTTTATACAAGTTAAATCACCACCAAATTATTACAATACAAGAGAAGAAACACTGACTACTCTAAAGCACAATGGAACAACGCTACAATCAAGTCCTGCACTCCGGTGTTGTTGCGGGTGTATTTTGCAGAAGTAGTTTTGAATTGGAAACAGTGTACTAAATGACGCGCAACATGCGCCGGCACATGTTGCGCGTCATGGGTCTGGAACTTGTCAGAATGGAAACGTAGCTTAACAGAAACAGAAGGCTTTCACGATGTGTCTGAATATTAAAGTGATCTCTTTTTTCACACCCAAATATAAATAACTGTTTTCAGATTTGAAAACGTAGCAGGGGTGTAAGGGCTGACCTTCCACGTAGTACGTACACCCAATCCTCAACTTCATTCCACGTAGTACACCCTGGACTGCTCTTTGCAGACTAACGAGACTCTGGCGACTGGCCCTATGGCCAGTATAATTCTGTGTGTTCTCCTGCTTTCTGTCATGTGTGCTGAGTGCCTCTTTACAGCCTCAGCTTTTAACCTATGGTAAGGAGCTGCACCCCGTATAACGTAGCGGGTGCAAAATAGAATAAGTGCTGACGCACCAAAAATTTAAAAAAAATTTACATATAACTTTAAGAAATGCGTATAAATATTTCACCATCGTTTATATTTATGTACATGTTGTTAATTTTCAAATATTGTGAAGAAATGCAGCAAAATGCTACGTATTCGATTACTAATTTGAGCCACTGTATATGTTATGTTTTTATTTCATGAACAATGTATGGTGAAACATTACTTTGCAGAGCTCCGTGGCGGAGTGGTTAGAACAGTGCAATACAACGCCACAGGTCCCGAGTTCGCATCCCAGCCTGAGCATTATTTTCTTTGTGATGTCCTTTCATCATCGTCTTCGCGATTAGCCAAAAGTGAAAAAAAAAAAAAAAGTTAGATATAACAAATCAAAAGCAAACATTACTTGGCATGACAAGAATGGATAGGTTATTTTGAAGCTGCTGTTATTAAAAGCAAATTGTATGTAGCTTTCCTAGACAGAAGTTTCAAACACAGAAACTGATTGATTGGATAACGGCTGTGGATTCCTACTCGAACAGAATATATATATATATATATATATATATATATATTTCCATTTATTACTTACAACAATAGCAGACTCATTTCCTGCTAAATCAAAGAAAACTTGCATTCACAGTTACAAATTGACGTGTTGAATGAACATAACTACAGATTTCTCTCACTCCAATTCTGATTAATCGAACAGCACACCACAACGTGGGTCATTATATATTTCCAACTTACTCTCGAGTTCCTCAACTAAAAATAAATTGACTGCGAGAAAAAAAAACTCCTCTCCGATAACTATATACCACATTATATGCAGAGTATACGTAAGTTGAAATTCCATCATAATAATAATTTGAATTCTTCAAGTAGTAGCTACAAATATAATTTTTCATAGGCTACATATTTTCTTAGCAAAATATGAAGTTCCTCACTTCACAAGGATAGCATATACACAGTAGCCTATTTCACAAGAGTTTTTAGTTCGAGCTAGTCGTAGGCCTAATATGAATATAAACGTCACTTCATTACTTAGTTAAAAAAAAAAGTGCCAGGCAATCAGAATTCGAGGGTATGCCTGAAATTATTTGTAGTATCTCATGTATCAAGGGGACTTTTTAAGTAAAATGAAGGATACTTACCACATGCTTTGGTCAATTCAGAGTAGTAGAAACGTAATTATACTGCATGTTGCAACTGAAACCGTAGCCTCGAAGGCCGAAGTCGTTTATGATCCAGTCATACACTCGGTACCAAACATTTCAAGTTCGAGTAGACATCTGGGCATGGGTGGTTTATTTTTGTAAGCATCCCTTCATAGATTTAATGATCATCATTCATCTTCATCGTCTCGATTATCTACAAGTGGCAGAAAAGCGATATAAAACAAGAATAATACAAAAGTATAACAAACAAAAGAGGCTAAAAGGATGAACTGAGTTAATGATAGGAAGTTTTATAAAATTACTGTTTCTTGAAGAATCTTGTCCTTTGTTCCGATTGTATTTCTCAGTCAGACGTTGCTAAATGTCCATGTCGACTGCCGTTCTTGCGTTCTTGAATATTACTTTCTTGTCTGTCTATGCTCTTCTTTCAAACGTGGTAGGTAGGCGGGCGTTCTGTCTGTTTCTACACCAAAAGGTTTAATGCACCTCCTGTCCAAGAAGACAAGACTTACTGAAAGTAATTTTCAAAATTGTAAGCGGATGAGGGCCCTTGTAAATGATAAAATATACTGTCCTTTTATTCGCTTAGTTTTGAGAATCACTTTCCATACAATTCTTGCCTTCTTGAGAGTCCAATGCAGTGGCGTAGCGTAATTCTATGAAAGGTGTAAGGCCTCCTTAGATAAACCTGACCTGAATATTGGATAAAGAAAACCTCAAAACATTTTAACTAAATAGAATCTATTTGAATCTAAGTCATGTATGGGCACACTCAATTTCAAACACAAAATGCACACACTCTATGTTAACAATAATAGCATATGTATTACTTAATGAAAATTCTCATTTATACTATAACTCGATCCGACAATCCTTTAATCTGAACACCTCAATCACGTCGTCGTAGAATCGTGAGTTTCTGGTCAATGTCTTTAGCAGCTCCATTTCAATGGATATCAGTCCCAAGTCAGATTTCCTTGCCTGAGTTTTGTGCTGCGTTGAAATGTATGAATCCTCTTCAGTGCAGAAAACGACCTTTCCACCGACGAGCTTGAGGCAGGAACAGTGAGGAACAATTCTGTTAGTTTGTACACTTGTTCAACAGCTTCATTCAAATGGGTAGTATGCAAGTACTCATGAAGTTCAAACACATTCTTTACTCGATATTCGGCTTCAGAATAAATTACCTGTAGCTCAACTTTCAACTGGTAGCAATTGTAAAATTTTGCATACAACTTAGTTAAGGACACAAACTCTTCTTCTGGAAAGGTCATGTCATATTTTTATTATTTTTTTTCACTAAAAATGACATTTGTGGGAAATGCGTAGAATACAATTTGCAAATGCAAGCAAATGCATTCGAGAATATTATTTATTATCATGGTTACGATATTTGCGCAAATTTTGAAAAGCATATCAAGCAACTTAGTGAAAGGAAAAGGTAAAAAAAAATAATCCGTAAATCATAAAGCTAAGTATTACGCGCATGCTTTAACATTATGGGCAACTGGGATGCACGCGCCAAAGTTTGCGGGCGCTGCCGGATCTAGGATTGCCGGACATTCCTCTTTTATCGTTAACTTCGCTGCTTCTAATGGAGGTAATATGTAACAATAGACCATCTCGTTTGTGAACTTAATAGTTAGTTTACACATTAAAAATGACACCCATTTTGTTACACCTCCCGTCAAGCATTGTTGAAACAACACGGGAGTCGAATTTCTTTGTTCTCTTCCGACCGTGGCAAGCATATGAGTCATACGCAGCGGCAACCATGCCAGCATAAGCTTCGCCTGCCTGGGGACAGAAATTCTCGCCAGTTAGCACCCACTCGTAATGCGCCTTACATCTCTCCCAGAATCGGGGTGCCCTGTCATTGGTTGAGAAGAAACTACGTAAGCAAACACACCCGCCATGGGCGAGTCCAAATCATTTCCTCCATTCACCTACACGTAAGTCCTCTGAAGAAGCCTTACAGAGAAACAACTCGAATCAAAACAAGTCCTCAATTGTTTCGTTAAAAGTTCTACTTGAAGTCTGATATTTCTGTGTGTTCGTACAACAATTCCATCTAACATTTAGTTTCTACGTATTTTCTACTTGCCAAAAGTGCCTTTCATATCGCCCCAAGGCGTTGTCTACTCGGATGCTTCGTGACCGTAGGTCACGTGTACAAAGTTTCAGGATTCAGATTTTCCGATTTTGCGTGGTGCTGCTACTATCAGTTCGGTTTGCCTTCTCAAGGTCGCGCAGCAAACAATTATTTTTCGTCTTCCGATAGGAGAAAGCTTGTCTCTGCTTAGGTGGACGAACGCGTGGCACGGGTGATTTTTTTGCTCGACCATGGTTGGTCCTTTATGTTTCGTCCTTCAGCAACTTAATCTAAGCACGAATCATTCTCATCGCCAAACAACTGTATTTTTTTTAAAAAAAAATGATGTAACACCTGTAAACAGAGAGAGAGATAGATAAAAACATTTTCCCTCAACAAACGTTTGTTTTGCTATCGTATAAAGTGAACGCACATGTTAAAATTCATCTTGCATAAATAATCAAATTAGATCAAATTCACGTAAAGCGATTAAGTATGCAGATTTGTGATAAATACATAGTTAATCAGTAAATTCCAATAACCAGAACTTCTGTCACACCAAATCTTGTTTACGGATCTTTTCAAACGTTTTGTTTTACAATTTAATTTTTTCACTGACATCCAAAACGAAAATACGTATTAACTTAGTGACTTTCAAGGGGTCAAAATACTGTAATGTTAGTATGCTGCCGATCATAATTATGAGGCTTCTTCGAAAACGCCTTCGATAACGGTATTTGCTATTCGTAACGGATATGTGTATCACTTTTTCGAAACAGACTTTTGTGGAGGAAAAGAACTGTAACGTTACAAAAGTAACGAGCACATTTATACGAGAGACCTACAACCTTAGTGACAATGAAGTTCGACCAGTCACAAATATAGGAGTGCGTTGTGAAAGAAGGAGAACACATACATATGCTGAACATATTTTATTCAGCAGGCTACATGGAACAAAGGAAAACATAAATTTCCGCTGCAACGCAGCAATGTATGGTGTCCACACAAAATAAAACATTTTCGTCCATCTACACGTGACATTGAAGTTCGACCACTGTTAGAGGGGATCCTGTTTACCATGGTGTGACGCCGCCCCGTCGGCGAATAACTGTTGCAATGCGTCGGGGCACGCTGCAGACGAGTCGTTCAAGGTATTCCACATCGATGCGGTGCCATTCCTCCTGCAGGCAGGCGATAAGAGCAGCCACTGTCGCGGGTCCCCTCTGTTGCACACGTCGCTTAAGAACACGCCAGTAGTGTAAAAGTACATATAACCATTTCGAGAAAGTATGAACCCCCCTCATGCAGATTTGCCTACACTTAAAACTTGCTCAACATGCCCATATGAGCTTTTTGCTCAAGTGTGGAACCCTGTCTAATCCAAGATTTTTGTAAAAATGCCCTCGGGAATTTCCTGTGAAAGTATGAGCCCCCTCAGATTGATTTGTCTACACTTACAAAAGGCACTTCTGTGAGATTGTTGTCCATAATCCTGTCAAAAATATGCCCCTCTTGATATTTTTTTGCCCACACCTAAAACTACGCCAAACGTATTAACACACACACACACACACACACACACACACACACACACTGACCTTGACCTTGACCTTGAGATGACCTTGACCTTGACCATTTTTTCGATTATTGTTTCGATTATTTTATTTTTTCGATTATTTTTTCGATTATTTTATTTTTTCGATTATTTTTTCGATAATTTTTCCGATTATTTTTTCGATTATTTTGACCTTGACCTTGAGATGACCTTGACCTTGAGATGACCTTGACCTTGACCTTGACCACACCCACCCACATACACACCCACACCCACCCACACCCACCCACATACACACCCACACACACCCGCACCCACCCACATACACACCCACACACACCCACACCCACCCACACATATTTACTTCCGGTCCACTTGTGGCCTATTTCTGGTTTATTTATATTGCATCATGTTTTGCAACAAATTATTACCCAATTTTATGCATTAGACATGTGTTGTTTTCTGATTGGTTGGTTATGACATAATGTGATGATGTGTTATATTCTGATTGGCTTATTGTTTCAGATATTTTCAATGCGGTCCGTGCTTAGGGTATATAAAAAGATTTTGCATTGCATATCAGCCAGTATTGTGAGAGTTGTTGAAGAGTAAGGGTGTGTTGTTGCAGTGCTGCTCATATTTTTTAAACACAAAAATATTGCAGATTTGTATAAATTGAATTACAAATCTATTTGATTTAATATACAGAATTTTTGACAACCTGTCATAGGTTTATTAAGTATAGAGTTTTGATTTGAACCCCAGGAAATTTTATATAAATACCAAAGCCAAAAATATTAACACACATACACACACACACACACACACAATAAGTATACAAATCACACTGCTGAACCCAACTGATATTTTTTTATTAAGCATAGAATTTTCATTTGGACCCCAAGAAATTTTATGTAATAAACCAACAACAAAAATGCCAAATCAAAAATATTGTAATCAATGCAATAAGAATATATCCAGACCCAATTGGGCTAAGCACCAAAGGAATTGTAACCCAGACAAATGCAGAACTCCCACAAAAATATGCCCTAAATGCCATAGAAAATATTGTCTGGAATATTTCACATATAAACATAAAGGTACTTGTTCTGCACAGTCATCAACATTGCCCACACAACCATCTACATCTGGTCTGAAAAGGAAGCATGAAGCACCTGTTAATGCTGGACCGGCAAAGCAGCCACGCTATGCACCTATCCATAGCAGTTTTAATGGCCAACTTAGGGATCACCGGTTTGTATCAGAGCCAAGATGTGACATTAAGAATTTTTTGAACAGTATAAATCCTGATGTGCAGGCAATTCTAAATGCACAAAATGGCTCTTATAAGCTGTCCCTCAAATTGTTTACACAATATAAGAAATCAAATGGCACAAAATTTACACAGCCCCACATAACAGAAACTGTACCTGTATATTCAAATGCAAATTCAGACAAAATAATAAGAGTTTGATAGATCTATTGAATATTAAACACTCTGAATTTGCTGGAAAAGAGTCTGGATGGAGCCTATGCGGATCTCCACACAAGTTATATATTAATATTTCTGAATTCAGCCCATTACAAGGATCCACATATCTGCCATTACCTGCCAATATCAAAAACAAAACAGCCGTGGTTAATATAAAAAATAAGGATGAGAAATGCTTTTTGTGGTGTATTTTAGCTGCTTTGTTTCCAGTTTCAAGGAATCCTGAGAGAATAACTTATTATAAACAACATTAAAATGATTTTGATGAAGCAATGGAGGGTTTAGAATATCCAATGTCTGTTCAGAATATTGATAAATTTGAAAAAAAGGCCAGGGATATCAACGGTAAACAATTATCTATTAATGTTTTTATTTGTTCTACTGGCCGTGGCAAATGCTTGATAGCACCTCTCAGAATCAGTATATTTGATGATGATTCTGCTGTTCCGATTGATCTGCTCTTAATTGAAGAGGATGGCACATATCATTACACTTTGATACATAATCTTGAAGCTTTAGTCAGAACACAACTAGACAAAACCAATACAATATTTAAGTTGTGCAGAAGATGTTTAACTGTATTTGATGGTAAAAAAATAATAAATGGTGTTTGTGAAAGGAATGCAGAAATTGCTAAAAACAAGTTAATTGAGCATCTGAAATACTGTGGCAACCATAAGCCTGTTCATATGCTTATGCCTAACCCAAATGAAAATGCCAAATTCAAAAAATTTGAAGCCTTGTTGGAACACCCAGCATATATAGTCTGTGATTTTGAATCAAACCTCAAACCCCTTGCATTCTGCAACCCAGATCCTGATGAACCTTCAATTACACCATACCAGTTACATGAACCTTCTAGTTTTTATTATGTTGTTGTACAGGATGGTGTTGTTAGTAAAGAATATTTATACATGGGAGCAGATGCCATCAAAGAATTTGCACATAGAATAGAAAATGAGTGCCATGACATAGCATCTAATATCTTATTAAAATCAAAACCTATGTTGCCTTTAACAGAGGATCAGATTGAAGATTTCAACAATGCAGAAAAATGCCCGGTATGTGATTCTGAATTTTCAGATACAAATATCAAGGTGAAACACCATTCCCATACAGATGGTAAATTCTTAATGCCCCTGTGTAATAGCTGTAATATTAAGATCCAGAGACCAAAATTTGTCCCCATATTTTGCCATGGTGCATCCAATTATGATTTTCATCATCTGATCAGGTACGAGGGGTTTGACAAGCAGAATTTAAATATTTTAGCAGAAAATTATGAGATATATATTGCCATTAGCAAAATAATTAAAGTTAATGGTGTTCCTATTCACTTAAGATTTCTTGATTCATACAGAATTTTATCGGCTAGCCTGGCTACACTGGCCACTCAATTATCTGATGATCAATTCAAAATCACATGTGCTTTGTTTCCAAATCAGGAGCTGAAATTAATTAGGCGGAAGGGTGTATATCCATATGATTATGTTACAGATTTTTCTAAATTAGATGAGTGTTCTCTGCCACCACAACAAGAGTTTTACAGCAAAATCAGAGGATCTGGAATCACTGATGAAGATTATCACCATGCCCAATTGATGTGGAACAATTTAAAATGCCAGACATTTGGTGATTATCACAAGGCTTATTTAAAACTTGATGTCACTCTCTTAGCTGATATACTTCAGGCATTTAGAAAATCTTCCATGCAAAATTATAAGCTGGATACAATGTATTTTTACAGTGCTCCGGGCCTAGCATGGTCTGCAATGTTTTTAAACACTAAAATGCAATTGAATCTGATCCAGGATCAAGATATGTATCTGTTTATGGAACAATGTATAAGAGGAGGCATGGTGCAATGTTCTCAGAGATATGCCAGAGCAAATAACAAATATATTCCTGATTATGATCCAGCACGGCCATCAAATTATATACTGTATGTAGATGCCAACAGCCTCTATGGTTATGCCATGATGAAAAAACTGCCATATGCAGAGCTTGAGTGGGTTGAAGATTTCAATATTGAAGATCTTAAGGATTTTGATGACAGTAACTATGGCCTGTTCTTAGAGGTTGATCTGACAATTCCAGATAATTTACACAACATATTTTCTGATCTGCCCCCAATTCCTGAGGTTAAGTGTTCACCTGGCTCTAAACAGAAGAAATTGATGATGACTCTAGAGCCGAAACAGGATTATGTCATATATTACAAAAACCTCCAGTTCCTGATGAAACATGGCGTTCAAGTGACCAAAATTGGAAAAGTTTTGAGGTTCAGGCACTCAAGATGGTTGAAGCCATATATTGATACAAACACAGTGCTTCGAACATCTGCATTGAGCCAATTTGATAAAAATTTGTTTAAATTGATGGTCAATTCAGTGTATGGCAAAACAATTGAAAATGTCAGAAAACATATTGATGTTAAAATAATTACTGACCCCAGCCGGAGCAAAAAATTGGTAGCAAAGCCCAACTTCAATTACAAAAGAATTTATGATGAAAATATGGCTCTTTTCAACATGAAAAAACAAAGATTAAGTTTGATAAGCCTATTTATGTAGGGGCTGTGATATTGGAATTGGCCAAATTACACATGTTAAAATTGTTTTATAATGTGTTGAAGCCTTTTTATAAGGATCGTGTAAAACTGATGTACATGGACACAGATAGTTTTGTTCTTGATATTCAAACAGAAGATGTTTATCAAGATATAACACAGCCTGAATTGTTTAAATATTTTGATACCACTGAACATTCAAAAATTAAACCCCACAACAAAAAGGTGCCTGGCAAGTTAAAAGATGAGACACTTGGTGATGTTATTGTGGCATTTGCTGGGTTAAGGGCCAAGATGTACAGTTTTGAAACATGTAGTGGTGCTGTTGCAAAAAAAGCCAAGGGCATTGGCAGAGTGACTGTAGACAAAGAGCTTGAATTTGAAGATTACAAAAATTGCCTCAAATCATATAGCACAATCAGAACATCAGAATCCAGAATTCAGAGTGTGGATCACTTGTTGACTAGCAATATTGTAAGAAAAGTGGCTCTGGACCCACATGATGATAAGAGATGCATTTTATCATGTGGCATACATACTCTACCATGGGGTCATTGTGATTTGAAAAATAGCAATCAATGCCCAATTACAGAGCATGATTTGAAATAAATAAACATGCCTATGAACATATTTGGGTTCAAAAAACAGGCTATTATGGACCTGCCAACACCACAACCCTCTTCTGATTTAATATCTAAACTAAGTGCTTTGTTAATTATTCATCTGAACAGCATACTTACAGATGTTGATGATGAAACAGGTAAAACATTGTACATATTTAACAATAATTTAAATCATTACCAATTACCTGTAGGTGGTCAATTGCAATTTATTACAACCCCTGAGGGTAATGTCAAGATTTCAGTAGGGAGAAATATTTATAGAATTAAGCACTCAAACATGATTTCTGGCACTGTATATACTGTTTCTGCTGGTGACTGCTTATATATTGAGGTCCCGGGATCATATGACAAGCTTATACCTTTTTTTATAGAATTAAGAATGAGATATTCAATAATAAATAACCACTAAAACAAAAATGCCTAATGATATATTTGGCCATACAAGGCATGAAGATCACAGTGATGAGATTCTGATGCTTGATGTCAGAGTCAAAAAATTAAGAAGTGATTTGCAAGCTTTACAAACCACACTGAATGCCAGTCTTCAACTAGAAATTACAAATTTGCAACCAAAATGCATGGACCCTCTTCTTAAAATTGATTCTGAACTCAAATTGCTGCTTCAAAAATATACTGACTTGGCCACATTAGATAATGTTCAAAGTTTAGAAGAGGCTGTAGCAGCTCTTCAAGCCAAATTTAAGACCCAGGCCACCAACTCTGAGCAATTGAAACAACAATTGGAAGAGCAGATAAATAATGTCCAGACACAGCTCCAAACAATTGTCAAAAGCATAAAATCACAAAAAGATTTTGATCTAGTGATTTCCACTCTAAAGGAACAGATTCAATCACTCCAGATACCTAATCTGGACCCTCTGAACAATGCCATAGCCGAGGTTAAAGAAAAAAATTGAGACACTTCAAAATTTTATGAACAACTTGCCATCTTCTGATGCTTTGAGTGCAATAACTCGGAGTGTTGCCAACATTAAGCTGCAACTTGAAACATATGAAGATTTTGGAAAAATTGAAAGTACCATAACCCATCTTGAGGGTACAATAGCAGCAGTGCAAAGTGATTTGACAAATGTAAAAGAATCTCTAGAATCTCGCCTGCCCGGTATTGTAGATACCCTTATCAGTGTCCAGCAACAGATCACAAAACTTGAAAACCTCAAAACTGAATCTGAGCTATCTCATTTTCATCACTTGATCGATGATATCCAAACAAAACTTGAAATTTTACAACAATCAACACCCACTCAGGCAGATATAGCCCTGCTCCAAAATGCTATGCGTGGTGTGGCTGATGCTTCTGAATTAAATGATGTGAAATTGGCACTTGAATCTTTGCAAAATACTGTAACAAATCTGCCGACATCACAGGAACTTAAAAATATTAAGAGGGCAGTGAATCGCATATTGAAATCAGAAGATATCAAGAATATCCAGACAGAGATCAAACAACTCACTCAGACAGTGGCCACTCTACCAACTAATCAACATATTAATGAACTGCATGCCCTGTTTGAGGATATCAGAAGACAGGTCCATGATCTTACTGCTCAAAATTCAAAATTGGCAGTTATTGAAAATTTGCAACAAATTGTAGCTAATATCAAGCAACAGCTAGGGACCATGGAATCCAATCAAGCAAATGCTCTGTCTGTTTTTGCCACACAGCTTCAAGAGATTGTGCAACAATACAAGAAACTTGTTGTGGACATAAAAATCAAGCCAGGCCATGATGATGTTGTTACGACCATCAATGAGCACCTTGAATCTGTAACAAGCAGATTGCTTACAGCAGAAAAAGAAATAACAGGCATAATCGAGAATCCTAAACATACAGTAATTCTTGAATTGTACAGCATCCCCAACAAAGAATATGATTCACCATTTACACCAGGTGGCAAAATATATATGCTGTCCCCTGCACAATTTTATTACCAATTTTTTGTTGGGGGCACACTGAGACCAATCAAGATCAGATATTGGCTTCAACCACAGGCACACCACTACCCCACCTTATCAATAACAAATGCTGACAACAAACCAAAAATCACCAGTGTAGAGTTAGAGGATTTTACAGATCCCAATACATTAGAAACATCTTATGCTGAAGATGATGGCTCTCTGGAATTTCATATACAAATAGGAGACAAATTATATTTAGAAAATCCTGTAGTATCAGCTGCTGAACACCCCATAGTTGCAATATTCTTGTTTTCATATTATGTCTAGACAAATTATTGTTGATGAATTACACAGACAAGCCAGACATAATTATAAGAGACTGCCAGTAGTCACAAAAGGCATAGATGATTTATGGCAGAGCGACTTGATTGAGATGGCAAGTGGACAGCTGAAAAACTTAGACAAAATCAACAAGGGCTACAAGTATCTACTTACTGTAATAGACACATTTTCAAAATTTGCCTGGGCTGTGCCACTCAAATCCAAGACTGGAAAATGGAAATTGCCATCAGGACAATCATCAATCAGAGTGGAAGATCACCGCGCTATTTGCAAACAGATAATGGCAAAGAATTTTATAATTCTGTGTTCCAACAATTTATTAAAAGCCAGTCAATACAACATTATTCGAGTTACAGTGATCTCAAAGCCTCAATTGTAGAGAGATTCAACAAAACTCTAAAAAATCTTATGTATAAACAATTTACACTTCAAGGTAATTATAAATGGCTTAATATTCTTCCAGAACTTCTACATAAATATAACAACTCGGTTCATTCCGCAATCAACATGAAACCCTCTGAAGTAACTTCATCTGATGAGCAAAAATTGATCAGGACTATTTATTATCCTAGATACAAGCCAACAACAAGAAAAGCCAAATACAAGGTGGGTGATCAAGTAAGAATCAGCACATATAAGTACTTATTCAAAAGAGGCTTTACAAGAAACTGGAGCACTGAATTATTTACAGTGGTTCAAGTTAAACCTGGTACCCTTAACACATATATAATAAAAGATCACCGAGGAGAAATTCTGAAAGGCAGATTCTATGAAGAAGAACTCAGCAAAACTAAACAGCCTGACACATATCTCAGAAAAAATCATCCGCAGAAAGGGCAACAAGTTATTTGTCAAATGGCTAGGACTTCCAGAACACAGCTGGATCGATGCAGACAAAGTGATAATATGAGCACCTGGGATGTTATAAAAAGGCTGCCAGAACCTGAACAGCAGATTAAGAGAAATGGCAAGTTGCTGCCTGATAATATTAGATGTCTTATTGTTGGGCCATCAGCTTGTGGTAAAACTACACTAATGATTGATAATTTTTTATTGGCACCCAACTGGTTAGACTGGAAAAACAAGCACTTGTATGTTTTCTCTAAGAGCTTGGAACAATTAAAATATCAGCAGCTGATGAAGCTATATGATGGATTGGATATTGCCACTTTTGAATCAGATGTTAATCCACTCCATGAATGTCTCGATAATTCTGTTGTTGTGTTTGATGACATTATACTGGATAATCAAAACAAGGTTAGAAATTTCTTTACACAGGGCCGACACAAAAACATTGATTGCTTCTACCTGGTACAGACTTTTTCAAAAATACCCAAGCAGCTGATCCGAGACAACAGCAATTTTATATGTGTGTTTCATCAAGATCATACCAACCTCAAACACATACATGATGAATATGTAGGTGGGGACTTGAGCTACAATGATTTTTCCAAGTTTTGCAGTAGGTGCTGGAACCAGGACAGTTATGGGTTTGTTACAATTGATATGACAAGAAAACCCAATAGTGGCAAATACAGAAATAAAATCAACAATTTTCTAGACATTGAAACATATATAAATAACCATGAAAAGGCCAATCATTGTTGATCTTAAATTAAGAGATTATCTTGTAAAAAGATTTAAGGGATGGAAATCAGAGAACCGAGGAATTTATGAACAACACAAACAAACAGAACAGCCTATTATTGATGCTATTAGTGAATTAGATAAAAATATCAGAACTGTTACAGAGCAAAATCAAAATTTGATCACAGAGCTTGTACCTGTAGCTGCAAGGAACATATTAGATTATCCAATCACCCCACTTTCCAGTATTCATACACCTAGTCCTGTTGCTCCTCGAAGAATTGAAGCTACTCTGGATCCTATTGAATTGGGTCTTCTTGCTCAAAAATATTTAAGCACACCTAAAGACAACAAAGATGAGGTCTTTGGCTTATATGCTGACACAGAGCGTGATGGTAGCATCATACATAGAATTGGCAATTTCAGAGTAACATTTATGGGAGATGATATAATTGTATATTCAGAATCTCATCTTGGAGAAAAAGGTGGTTTTGTTAAATATCCCGGCACACCTGGATTGTGGGAACTGATGACTAGGAAGAGACCTGGCAACTATACAGATCAAGATTATGAGCATTACAAAGAAATATTAATAAAATCAGATGCTCTATACCAGAACAATGATCCCACACAAAAAAGAGTCAAGTCTAGCAGTGGAGCAAAATATAACAACTTAATCAAGCCCATATGGTCACAGTTCAAGACTGGCAGTGGAATCAAACAATACAACACCCTGCCTAAAGAATTTGTGTGGGTTGATGATGTCAGGAAACTTGTAGATAGGTTATTGGTGATAGCTGGGGAGGAAAATGCTGGCAACCACAATTTTTACAATGAAAAGGTTGGAATTATGGACATGATAAGCACAAAATTGTCTAATTTTATAGTGAATGACACTAAGGGGATTGGATATCTTATAAAAATTATTAATACTCTACCACCTAAATTTTGGAATATTTCTGAGGGCCGGGGGTTGGTTAATGACATTATAAACAAGCTGCCATTTGAACTACACATTCCAGGCTATCAGTATTGTGGTCCCGGTACAAAATTGGACCATAGATTAAACAGAGGGGACCCTGGTGTTAATCCCCTAGATGCTGCTTGTAGAGACCATGACATAGCATACAACACACATTCTGATCTTGACAAGAGACATGTTGCAGACAAAAAATTAGAAGAGGCTGCATTTGGTAGATTTGTAAGCAAAGATGCTTCTTTGAGTGAAAGAATAGCAGCATTGGGGACCACCATAGCTATGAACACCAAACAAAAACTGGGGTGGGGGCTGTGAATATATATATAATAAACCTAGAATGAAGGCCAAGGGTGTTATGTATCAAATACCTTATGCAGGTCTTAAATCTCTTAAAACTATTGATAGTCTTTTAACCAAAAAGCAGCGCAAGAAAAAAAGCTCTTGTCTTGCAAAGGGCCATGGTATGAAATTGTTGCTTAGTACCCCCCAATTAAAAAAATTACAACAATCTAGAAAAAATCACATGTGGGGGGTTTCATATTTACTATCCCGGCCATCTTAGCAGCACTTGGGGCTGTTGGGAGCTTGGCTGGGGGATCAGCTGCTATAGCAAAAACAGTAATAGATGCCAAAAAAAATAAAGCAGAATTAGATGAATTGAAGCGCCATAACCTGGCCATGAAGAAACAAGGCAAAGGTGTTAAGAGAGCCATGAATAGGTTTAAAAAAAACAAGAGCCGCTTACAAACCAAGATATTGAAGCTTTAATCAAGCCACTGGGCATCAAACATTTTAGAGGTGTGTACATGTCTGATTCTTTACCAGAACAACCACTCAACAAAGAGTGTGGCATTGTTAATTTGGATAAGTACAAAAATCAGGGCACTCACTGGATTTGTTATCTTAAATATTTAAAAGATGAGGCATTTGTGTTTGATTCATTTGGGGGTGTTCCACCTGAAAATTTAGTAAAATATCTAAAATCAGCTAATCTTTATTACAATAATGCCCGTGTTCAAAACTTCAAAGATGTTAATTGTGGACATCTGTGTTTATCTGTTCTTAGATATATGTCCCAAATAAATAAACCATCAATTGAAAATTTTCAAAAGGCCTTGTGGTATTTAAAACATCATGGGGGTATTCCATCTCACCAGCCAAAATTCAATATTGAAACTCAAATTACATGATGATATAGTATATCCCAAAACAATAGCTCTCAGAGCATTTTATGGCATGTACTTGATCCCTAATATTACACACCACAACAACAAAATTGCAGTAGGGGATCAAAAAATTGTCATCACTCCAGGGCAGTATAATCTGTCCACTCTAAATGCTCAATTACCCAGAGGTATAGTATTAACTCAAAATTCTGTCACTCACAGAGTAGAGATTGTATCTGCTACAGAAACAGTGGATCTGGGTATTATAAGAGAGCTGTTAGGCTTTGAGAACAACACAAAACTTGAACCAGCCATCAAACACACTGCTATTAATATACCTAAATTCTTAGCCATAGAAACTCTGAATATTCACTGTAATGTGGCCGAGGGTATGATCACCAAATCAAATGGCATAGGCACTCACAAACAAACTGGCATCATTGCAACATTTAAACCTAATTCTGAATTTATGGAGCCCATCATCTACACTCCATCCCCAACATTATATTTTCCTGTGTGCCATAATAGAATAGATAACATTGAGTTGATGGTCACTAATGAAAAAGAAGAATTAGTTGATTTTGCTGGAGCCACAACAACTGCAATCATAGAGATTAATATTTAAATAAAAATACATACAAAAAAAATGGAAAATATTGAGAGTTATGAGCTACAATCATTCCCCCCAAACAGGAGGACATTTGCAAATTGAAATCAACCAAACACAGAGATTGAGGTTGATCTTGATGTAGGGGGTGGCTTTATACACCCCCACAGAGCAGATCTATACATCAAATTTGATGTTGTAAAGCTCGATGGAACAGATTATCCGGCAAATTCAAATATAAGATTGGTGGACAATTTTGTGCCGCATCTGTTCTCTGAAATTGAGATCAGAAAGCATGGTGTTGTTATAAACAGAGTGGATTATCCCGGCATTACCTCCACAGCTTTGGCCACACTAAAATTATCCAAAACCGAGGCTTCTTACTACAAAATAGGTGGATTTGAGGCTGGTGATAAAATATTATCCAAGAGCCACACAGTGCTGTTCCCAATGCGCCTGTTGCCAGGATTCTTCTCAGATTACAAAGATATTATGTGGAAGGGTGGTTTAAGAATCACATTTAGAAGAGCTGCCAATGATAATAATGCTTTGATGAGGTACAGTACATTAAACTCTACAGGGGAAGCTCTGCCTAATACCCTTCCTCATGAGGGCAAATGCATTATTAAGACTATGGAGCTAAGAATCCCAGTTGTTGAATATGAAGCCAGTTATGCTCTTAAATACAAAGCAGATATAATAAAAAATCCACAGATTCCTTTACAATTTTATACATATCAATGTGTACAGAAGCCTGCCACTGGTACTTATTATGAGTTTGATGCTACAAATTCATTCTCCAGTATACAATATGACATGCCGGATTTTGTGGTGGTACTGTTTCAAACTGGAAGACACAATAATCAGGAAAAAAATTCAAGTAGATTTGATAACTGCAACATCAAGAACATATATCTTAAAAATGGCAGAAATGAGGTATTCCCTAGAGAAAATTATAATTTAGACATGTCCAAGGATGATTTCCTCAAATTATATGAAGCATTTACAGCATACAAAAGGGTCACTACTGGCAATACTGACATGTATTACACACCAGATGAATTCAAAGCACAGAGACCCATGTTTGTCATCAACACTTCAAAAAGGAAACAAGTTGTGGTTAATGACAGGACAAACATTAAAATTATCTGTGAATTCCACAATACACTCCCTGATGACACTATATGTAGTGTTATTCTCATAGGTGAAAAATCATATGTTTATGATGTAAGAAATGAGAGAGTCACAGAGCAATTCTAGAAGAATTACATTATCTTAATACTAGATATACAAGTTGAGCCTGGTGCCCAATTGAACTTAAACCAGAAGTAAATATGTGTGTGTGTGTGTGTGTGTGTGTGTGTTAATACGTTTGGGTTAGTTTTAAGTGTATCCAAAAAAAATATCAAGAGGGGCATATTTTTAACAAGCTTATGGACAACAATCTCACAGAAGTGCCTTTTGTAAGTGTAGACAAATCAATCTGAGGGGGCTCATACTTTCACAGGAAATTCCCGAGGGAATTTTTACAAAAATCTTGGATTAGACAGGGTTCCACACTTGAGCAAAAAGCTCATATGGGCATGTTGAGCAAGTTTTAAGTGTAGGCAAATCTGCATGAGGGGGGTTCATACTTTCTCGAAATGGTTATATGTACTTTTACACTACTCACGCCACACATTCTCAATGCGCGAGAGGTCGGGACTCGATGGTGGCCATGGCAGAGTTCGCACGTGATGGCGAGTCAACCATTCTCTTGTCAGCCGCGCTGTATGAAGCCTGGCATTGTCGTGTTGAAAGATGAGACGCCGCCTTTGGAACAGGTGCCTTCGCACTGTGGGAAGATGCCGCTCCAGTATGCGTGTATAGGCGTGTGCATTCACAATGCCCTCACAGACGTGTAGTGGGCCAACCCCAGATGCCGTCATGCTTCCCCATACCATTACTGACGCAGGTTTCTGTACCCGACGTGCATAACATTTTGCTTCATTCTGTTCCTCCTTCTGACAAATGACTGTTTTCCGTATTTTCCCGTACACAACATTGAAAATGGATTTGTCCGTCCACAAAACCCTGTTCCACTGCCGAAACGTCCATCCCCGGTACATTCGTGCCCACCGTAGTCGATTGCCTTTGTTCAACATGGAAAGGAAGGGTTTACGTTTCGCCTTGTACACTCGGTAACCGCATCGCTGTAGGTAACGGCGAATGGTTCTGGTTGACACTTCAATGTGAAAGCGTTCTCGAGTCCACAGTCGTAATTCGGCCACAGAAACATGATTGTTGGTCTGCATATAGCGCCTAAATATCCGTAGGTCATGCACGCTCAGCAGGCGTTTTCGACCGGGGGCCTTACCTGGCTCTGTAGTACCCGTATTTTGGTGGTGTTTGATGATGCAGTGGACGGTTGACTTGGGTAAGTTCAGTTGGCGCCCTATTTCCCGTTCACTGAGTCCATCCCGTTGCAACTCCACCACTCTTCTCCTCACGGTGTTGTCAATATGTTTGCCCCTGGCCATGGTGATGATGCACTGCGGTTCCTCGGTGCACAGCACGCGCTTATATACGGCGGACTCCCTTATCGTGTCCGTGACGTCATGCTTCCGTCGAATGCGCCACTATCTGTAATTTCCGTATGGGTCTGGTGCCTGGTCGAAGTTGAATGTCACGCGTATTGTTCCCCGTTTTCGTTCTTTACGTGATCTTGGGTGCAACATGCTGGGATCACGATTCTTGCCTGCTCACACACCTCCTCTTACACACATGCGTCACTTCTGCGGGTCACCCATTCCACCGCCTATGCCTCTGTGCATTTAATCACGTATTCCTTTCTGGTCGAACTTCATTGTCACCAAGGTTGTATGTTATTCTCTCCGGAACACGGCATCGGACACGGTATTGCACATCGGAACGTCTGTATGATACCAGCTATAAATAACGTTGTTGCTTTGAAAAAAGGAGTGTAACGTTTTTACAGTCGTGACCTCAATTAAGTTACTGGTCAATTGTAACGTTACTATCACTTTCCACTACACTAAAGTTACTAGTCAATACGTGACGAACCTCTTTCTTACCCTGTAACGTTACTGGTTGCCGGCAATGGATGTAACGTTAAAGCGTCACCAAACGACCTACTGCTTTACAGATCAGTTATGGTTCGGTACCGTTATGACACCTGTAACGTAATGTTTCATATACCTGAGGTAACGTTTCTGTTCACGAAAAAAGTTACTCTGTTTCAGGTTGTAACGTAACGGAAACCGTAATTGAAAATACCGCTTCATTTCGTTACGTTACGACTCCCTGCTCTAAGGGCCTTGCCTGGCCTGTTTCAAATAGACTGTCGCCGAAAGAATAATGGAAGATTTCTATTTTTACATCCCCATGATTTGAGGTAGTTTAGTCTATCCAAGCCCGTAGCGAGGGCTAGGCTAGGCGAGGAGTGAAGCCTAGTACGACATTCAAAGGCTTAATCTCTCTTCACCTATTAACTCTGATTCACAAAATGTCACTCGGCATCTCTTATCCCAACCTGAGCATTACTTTGAGACTGTTATTGGCATTCACTGTCTCAAGTGTCTGGTGTGAAAGGGGGTTTCAGCTAACTAAAAGTAATATTAAAAAAAAAAAACTGAGATCATCAATGGGCCAGAAGAGGTTAATATTTTCAATCAAAAAGAAATTGCAAAAGTGGTTAATCTTGATAGAATAATTGACGATTTTGCTTCGTTGAATGCAAGAAAAGTTAAATTCTATTTATTTTCTTTCTGAGATATCAGTCGGGTTTTATAAATATTTTGTAAATGTTTATTTGGAATAAAAACTTATAACGTTATTATGTTTTTCAAGCATAGCTGAATAATTTTAAATTACATTTTTTTTTACTCAGAAACATACTGCACACTGTACTATTTATTTTAATTGTAATTCGTAACCTTTCTTTTCTTCTTTTACTTGTAAGATCCAGGGTTCGAATCCCAGCCTGGACATGGATGTTTGTGATGTTCATTTTCATCTTCGCATATTGGCTAAAAGTGGCACAAAACACGAAATAAAATAAAGCAAATTAATTAATCAATCAAACAGTGGTAACACACTGCTGGAATTTTCTGTTTCGCAAAGTAGTAATAGAGTAAGTTTTTAAAGATGTTCTCTCGACACTAAGGCATAACTAAAATATTCTTAAATATGCTAAACTTTCTTAAGATCAGAAATACAAAATTCGCATATTTAAATTTTACCTACATATTTTGATGGTCTTTTTTTTCTTTATTTTCAAAATTTTTAGCATGTATCACGAACCATGGAATGAGAATAAAATATCGAAGGAAGCACATTAAATTTCCGTTCTTGGTAGTGCAGGGATGTAAGGGCATCAAAATATCTAGCTACGGGCCTGAGTTTTAAACCTTCATAGAGGATTGATTTTTATTCATTCCCTTTCATTTCGTTCGAATTTGGGAAGTAATTACAATGTTTACACCACAAATTGTACATTTTAGATTTATATATAACTGCATACAATCACATGTCTTCAAGCAGTGTTGGTGATTATGGTGGGCGTTGGGGGCAGTTGCCACTGCACTATGCTATCCCCCCAGTATTGGAACCCAATCGCCGCCTCTGTCTTCAAGTATTATTATTTATGAGATGGGAGAGTACGTACTTTGACTGCGGATAAATTTCTGATAACAGTTCTCATTTCAGTAAGAGTCAATCCAATATTAAATGATTCAAAACAAAATTACAAAATGATTTCGTTTTTAAATTTTTAAAAATTTTCACTTTTTCTTTTTTGTAACCCCCTATGCAAGGGTAGTTCAAAACAGGCAATGTTTCTTTTATATATTACTACGTTTTAAAATGAAGACCATTTTTTGTTCCATGGCTTCTGTCGCTATTGGCCTTTGCAGACAGTTGCGAGAAATTTCATAAATCAGCTAAGAAAAAATAATAGAAAGTTGGGCCAAGAAAGATTGTTTTTGCACACTTCAAGGTACATGTGTACGTTTTATTTTTACCATCTCCAATACAAATGATTGAAATTTAGAGCCAAAACGATATTCGCTTTTCAACAAAAATGAAACTTCAGGATTTTTTTTAGCATCGAAGGACCGTAATATCAGAGTTGTAATTGTTTTTAAAGGAATATAGACATCCAAAGTTTTAGCAGAAAATATTTGAAATAGCTATAGATCTTTAAAAATGTTTTTTTTAAGTCTCAATATGTCTGGTGGGGGACCTAATAAAAATTTGATATTTATAGCATAAAGAGTACGGTTTGTACTTGTAAGAAAATGAGTTTGACATTCCACGGATAACAGATACAACAGGAGGCAATTGGTCAAAAGCAGCAAAATTTACGTTAGTCGTTAAAAATAAATATACGTCTTCATAAACCAACATGTAAGAAGAATTATTGTATTTATTAGATGTATCACGGGGGTGGCACTGTGTATAAAGTTCCTTGTAACTACTCATAACCCGGAAAGCACCAGAAGAGTTTCCCTAGAATATTATCATCCAGGATTCAGTGTTATTTTGTCTTTGCCTCTCATTCGAATTATAGATAATAATAAAATGATACAAAATATATTTACTTAAAAACTCTTACAAATGTGTAGTATAAAAAGTGAGGAATAGAGTTCCAATCAAAGAACTAAGGAAGTATTACTATTTACTATACACAGAGAGACATCTGTAGACAAACTGTGGTATCAAATACTTCCTTTTATTAGGAAGAAGGAAAATAACAAGGGTTAAATGGCATTCTTAATAAACTCAAAGAGCTCCAATTTTATTGAGTGAAACTGCAGAAATAATTTTTGCCTCTACTTATTCCCAGAAGCCTGTGGAGCAAGCGAATGGAAGCAATGACGGAACCAATGAACGAGCGAACAGGGAAGGGATAGCATGGAGGGGCGAAGCGACTGCAGTTACCAGCCGCTTGCAGCAGCGCGTATTGCTTCTCTCCGTCAACTCGTTTTCTGCTCTTCTCTACTGTTATGCGCGGCGATGCTCCATCCTGGAGAAGACTGTAGTTTGAATGGTAATATTTGATTTGATTTTAATTTAAAATTTTTTGGGTGCGTCAGCACTAAGGCTATTTTGCACCCGTCACATTATACGGGGTCCAGCCCCTTATCGTTACAAATAGCAACTCTAACGTTGCACAACTAAAATCTTAAAATGTTCTGACTTTCGATAAAAGCTGAGGCTGTAAAGGGGCACTCAGCACACATAAGGACAAAAGAACAGGACAACACAAACAAAATTATACTGGCCATGGGGCCAGTCGCCAGAGCCTCGTTAGTCTTCAGTCCAGGGTGTACTAACGTGGAAGTGAGGTTTACATTTGGGTGCACTACGTGGAAGGTCACCCCTTACACCCCGAATGGTAATATTTGTAACACAAACAAACAAGTGCTATTTTCCTCGTTCTGCTATAGTTTGATTATTGGATTACGGATTTGTTATATTCTCTATTAATTTGCCAAGCTCCCACTTGTCTAAGTAAGAAACAAGGCTGGCACAGGTATTCAGAGGACTGCAGAGGGATACGCAGTGCGCGAAGTAAAGGGGGGATGACGGGGATTTTCCCCCTCACAAAATTTTTTTTCAAGGCAGAATATATATATTTTTTTTTTTTTAAAGTGCCAGCCAGGGATGTTTTATCCCCGCAAAAGAAATGGAATTGAAAGCGTATATTATACCATTCCTAACCTATGGAACAAACAACACTTAAAAATCAGGAAAACAGTTAATTAACCTTTAAAACAATTGCATCCTATATCGCGTCTGATGTTCTAATTTTAAATAGCTCATTGTGGGTTTTCCAAAACGCTCCCAGAGTAAAGAAGCCGTTGGTTGCTTTGTCCTTTGTCAAATAAACAACGAAAGCCTACTACCGCCAAGGCAAGAAGAGCTGATTTGGTCAGCTTTATTCTTTGGAGGTACATAGATCACATTTCTCGCCGCACGCCGTCATCGATCTGAACGCGAAATAGATATTTCGCCAAGTTTTCTGGGTGCAATGGCGGCGATTAGGGATACGTGGAAGTCATTTACCTGCCTCCCCAACCCCCACTTTTTGCCACTGTTGCCCCCTCACTATGCTAAACTTTATCTACCAAGGGAAAGTAAACTGTCCTTGCCCCTTCAGTTTTGGAATCCAATCGCCGCCACTGGATTTTTGTTTTATTAGAATGTAAATACCGGTATAGGGTAGCTCGGGGCTATTTCGATCATTTCAGATTCAAAATTCAATTTCCGTCACAAATTTAAAATTTATTAATCAATAATTGGTTAACACATTACATTAGTATCCACATTTTACTGGAAATAAGGAACTGGGCCTTTGAAATGAAGTACATACACATAATAATAAAAAAAAAACAAGTAGTTGCACAGTGCGAATTATTGGAAACGTTTGGGTTAATTACGATCACGTTTGGGGCTATTGTGATCACTAACACAGTCGTGATTTTCAGATGCACTTTCCACATGAAAATTGCTTTCTGCCGAAAGAGCCAACACAGATCTCGTGGAACCTCAATTTTCACTTCTGACATGGTATCCAGTCTCCTTTAGCTGCACTTTCTTCCGAGTAATACTTCATGCCACTGAAGCCACAGGGGACCTTCTCTCTTGTGTGATGTTACTCGTAGATTGTTCATCACTGGAGGAGACTATTTTTCTCCTGACTTGATTCTTATTACGAGGCCTCACATTAAATGCAGTTTTCTCTTCAGCCAATGTGGTCTTCTGTTATTCTACTACCTCCTGGAAAATTTGATCAGATGTCAAATGGCGTGGTCCTAGTTTCTTCCTGCATTTCCAGGACACTGTTTTAGTAGGGGCAGGAATAATTTCTGAGAAGGGGGCTGTATTGTTTCGATCAGGGGATTTATGTGGAGTTGAAGTACCGGGAATGGAAGAGACAGGCATTGTTCCTGAGGTAGATGGGCTGGCTTCATCAGGAACAGAATTATTCAGAGCATGTTAAGAAAAATCAATAATTTATTATTATTAATTATATAAGTTATTTTAAACATTTACAGTTCAATGTAATACATTAATTATTAATAATGCACCGTTTTCATACCACACTCCTGTTCGTACACATGTATTAATCTAAATGGGAGAACTTATTGAAATCTCACGTTAATATATAAAAATTCCAAAAATAAAAGTTAGTTTTCCATATTTTAAATTTTTATTCGTTATAAATTTTAGTGTACGAACCAGTGTGCGACATTCTGTATACGTTTCAGTTTTACATAAATAAATATCGATCACAAACAAGTGATCGGGAAAACCCATAAATACTGATCGAAATAGCCCCAAACGGCAGATATTTTTCTCAGGGTTGGCTACCCTGCAGGTATTAGAAATACGTCGCAAATATGGCGGGCGGCGAGAAATCTGTCTCCCTAGTTAACACATCAAAGCAAGTCATACAGAAATACCGATTAATTCAAGAGCTACAGCTTAAGTTTGGTGGCGTAAATATTTAACTATTGAAAAGTACAGAGTTCTGTTACATACCTTTACAGACAAAATCCAATGCTAGATGCTAAAAACCATTGATTTAAGAACTTCTTAATCAACTGTAAAATCGCTGTGCCAATACAAACAACTTCTTTCCACAACACGTTCCACTCAACTAATGGTGTAATGGTCGCCAAGCAGCGCAAGAGGCATGCGCAGCACAGTATTATACTTCTTTTGATCGGAATAGACCCTTGGTCGAAATAGCCCCGGGCTAAATTACGTCTAAATGTTATCATAAGATGTAATGTCCCAGGTACTTAGAACTGGAGGGCAATAAGAGTTTACCAACTGGCAACATATACAAATTTGCATCTAAAAAATGAACCGCCCTCCCCCCCCGAAATGATATCATAAATACGGCACAGAGTGGGTATCCCCCCCAAAAGCAAAAGCTTAATTCGCACATTGGGGATACGTTACCTGTGCGCAGTGCTGTAGTTGAGAGTATACGGCGGTATAGCCGGTGCTTAACCGTACTCGTTAGCGTACACCTTCTGCCACAATGTTTATACCTTTCATTTATACTTATTTATGTTATTTGGCCATAACTCCAGTGAGCTTATTGAGATCTGCCTTTTGTTATCAAAACCAATTCAGAAGTTTGACTTTCCATGATTTTAGATTTCGAAGTATCGAGTTAAGTCTCATGCGAAAGTCTCAACAATGTTCTTGCGGATAATAGGTGTGTTTAAATACGTCACAAACTGTTGCATTGTGGGATCGAGCAGCCATGATTGAGGTCGGTTCATTTAAACATACGGAATTCAAGCTGGCGGGCGGGAGATTTCAACTTTGTTTACGATGCCACTGTGCAGTATTCGGTTGTTTAACAGAAACTCACGTTTATCCTCGAATTTTTCGAGAAGGAACAGAAGGCACGAGACTCGATAATTGTTGATCAGAAGATACCATGTCGTCTGGTTGGCGAGAATAATTCGTGCCAACATTAATGAACAAAGCAAACATTACAGTGTGTGCAGTGAACATTTACTCTCAAATAAATTCATATGCTACCTTTCTCTGCGACTGTTAGTACAAATGGATCGAACTGGTGAGTTTAGTCATACTTGAAATAGTGTTTCCATGTTTTTTGGTAGAAAGGTGCTGATACTTCCGATAAGTTTGACGATAAAAATGATAACATTTACAATTTAATTCATATTGATTGTACTTGATTATTTATATAATATTTATTTTGTTATTCGATCCATGAGAAAAGGTGCTGCTAGTAGGCTTTACGTACTGTAAAAAACAAAAAAACAAAAAAAAATCCCACTGCTATCAAAGTATCCTAAATTGATTTATTGATTTGGTTTATTTTGCTTATCTTATATGCCAGTTTTGGCTAATCGTGAAGACAAGGCTGAGTGATGATATGTTGAAACTGATAAAACGACACTCACAAAGAACACCTGTGCTCACGCTGAGATTCGAACCTCGGACCCCTGGCATCGTAGCGCTCTGTGTTAACCACTCTGCCACGGAGGCGATTATATATAAAGTGCTCCCCTGTGCATAGCATTACATGAAGGCGTATAGGGGGTGTAGGGATAACGCCCCACACTTTCTTGATCCGGTCGTGAGTGGTGGTGATGTGATCAGCATCACGCCCCTGACCGCCTTTACCCCCCCCCCCCAGTGTTTCCCCCAGGTACCCATGTTATTCGACACTGGGTGGGCGCCGGGGCCGCTTCCAACGTTAGAAAAGTTCCCGGATTTGAACCGGCCGGGGATCGAACCCGGGACCTTTAGCATGGTAGTCAGACGCGTTACCGGTTTTTTTTAGTTTTTCTTATTACATATATTTGCAATGTACATTTCAACTAATTGAGCAAGTGAACATTACAGTAAGATAATTAGCATACAATCTATTTCTTTTACAATGAGGTATCCTGTGGTATTCTTGATGCAGGTAATTTACAAATTGTATATTAAAATCTGGTTGCCGATATGTCGGTAGGAAATAGGCATAGTGTCCTAAGAGCCATTGTACACTTTTACGTTTTGTTTTTGGGTAATAGGCAAAAGCTGGATATAAAAGAATATCTACAGAGATGTTATACACTGATGTTCGACAAATAGTACTCACAAGTTTCCTTATATAGAGCAATGATGTTTGTATTATTTGGCATTCACTCAGTCTATGGACTCAACTATCAGATACATTACATCTAGCACACATTGGCGTATTTATTAATTTAAGATCATAGAGTCTCTCTCCAGTGATCAATTTTTGGTGGACAATTATATACCATGCTGATCGTATTCGTGATATAAGATGGTGAGCCTGAATATTATTCCATATTTCTCTCCAATTCATTCTGGGATTTTGCTCAATAATTTTACACTTTGGTTGTTCTAATTTGCATAGTCTGCGATATATTTCCGATGTAACTGGTATTGTTAATATCGGAGATTGTAATAGGACATAACTAATATCCACTATTCTTTCCTTAAAATACCATAAAGTGTCTACCAGTCTAGTAATATCAATAGGAGCCTCTAGTGAAATATAGTCCAAAGCGCTTCTCAAAACTTTACTTGTGAGGCTGAGTGGATGCTGAATCAATGTCTGCGTATCAGCTTGAATACGTAAGGCCTGGCATTTGAGTTCTATCTTCACAAGATTCATTCCTCCCTCGGCAAAGGGCAAACAAAGTAATACATGCTTTACCCTTAATATCTGACCGTTCGAAATAAACCAATTTACTGCACTCTTAAGTTTATTTATATCTAACTTCCGTAGTGGGAGGATTTTTGCCATGTACCATACCTTTGACAGCGCATACACCTGTACAAAAGTCACCCTTGACTGTAAACTAAGGCTGCGAAATTTATTTGTTTGTAATATCGCTTTAACCCCAGTTATTACTCTATCATAATTTAATTGGATCATACTTTGATAGAGTGCGTATATATTATACCTAGTATGCGTAGCGTTTGTACAACCTTAAAATTACCTCGCTGCGAGTAAGAATGAGCCAAATTCAGATTCAAAAGTGATGATTTTTCTTGGTTTATTTTTAATCCCGACCATATTCCAAATTTCTGTAATACCTGACACATTGCATCAATACCAGACTGGTCATTTATTAATACAGTAATATCGTCAGCATACGCTAACACCTTAATAGTAGTAGAGTGTATGTTAATTCTGGGTCAATCCATATGAAATCATACAACCTGGTTGCTTGACTATTTTTAAAAAAGTTTATTTTTTGAGTGGTGTGAGCCTCAAATATTGACAGTTCAGAACCACTCTTATTTTATTTTTACTATCACCGATTTGAAGATGGCGGGCATTTTTTTATCATGGCGCGCGTCATTTTCTCCATTCGTAAGCATCAGCGGCAACTTTTTTTTCTCAGCTCTGGTAAGTCCTACGACAATGAGACAAAATCTGTAATGTTAAGCACATTATAGGCTACAATTATATTTCTGTGTAATTTTCTAAATATTATTCCTTCATAATAAATTTTAAGGTTAAAATTGTGTATTTTAATCGCTCAAAATGACATATTCGGACATTTTTTTGAGGGGGAAGGCAGTTTGCTTGACTCTTGAATTTTTTTGCGCAAGTACCTGTGTATCAATAGAGTACGTCAAAATTATTTGAAGCTTGAGACTTTAATATTTGTTTTTCTACAGGGTCCTAAACATGTACTTTTTGTTAAAAAAATCCAAGTTCAGGGTTAAATATCTCTGGTGGGCAGTTGTTTAAAAATCTGAAATTTCTACAAAATACAGTACTCCATGATAAGTAACTTCAGTAAAAATTTTGAGTTTGAGATTTAATTTGTTTAGGAGATACAAAACTCGTGAAAAATTCAACATTTTGCATTAAATATGGCATGCCTAATTTCATTTCTTATTAACATTTTGTGTTGAAATTCTGTAAACTGTAATTTGGAATGTCAATGAACAACATTACAATCCTGAAATGGCTCTGCAATAAAGTATATATACGAGGGCGTGCTGAAAAGTAACGCTTCCTATGTTTTTATTTTCTTTGTTACCTTGTAAACGCATTTTGGATTTTGAGCAACCATACATTGCACACTTATAAGACTTTCCACCTTCTCCATTGAAGGTTTCAAACTTCTATCGCCAGGGGGTACTGAACTATTGCGAGGAAAATGGCAGCATGTAACCATGCAATGTTGGTGAAGCGCCTGAAGTAGCGTGCCGTGATCGAGTTTATAGTCGCAGAAAATGTGCTACAAATTGACATTCATCTGAGACTAAGGGAATATTATGGGGATGAATGTGTTAGACATCAGTACTGCGCGATCTTGAGTTTATCATGCTCTTAAAGAAAACCCACAGCTGAACACGATTCCGATGACCTCCATCAGTTCTAGTTCCTGGCCTTTCACTCCATTCTCTCACATAGCTGAGATTTTTTCAGCTGTGGGTTTTCTGCCAAGCATTTATTGCGCCAATATTATGTAATCCGTACATAGGAGGGTGATGGGTCTATAATGACCAGGTTTGCTTGGTTTTGGATATTTTGGGATTAGAATTATAATACCCGTATTGGAAGATTTACCCATTTGATACTTGCTAAACACTGCATTTATCCAGTCCGTTATTGTTTCACCCATCAATTTCCAAAAGGTTTGATAATATGTAAATAACATAACAGCCGAGAGCCGAGTGTGTTGCTGAACCGAAGAAGTTCTACTCGTTATTAAATTCGTGAAAACAGAATCCTCGTGTGCCTATGGAAATTGTAAATAATTCTGACACCGCTGTTGGACACGAAAGAGCACAACTTTTTAACATTTTTTTCATGAAAATTTCTCCTCAGAGACAGTTTCCGAACCTCTTCCTGATGTTAAGTCTGTTAATTCCCACACTCTCTCCTCGGTTAAAACCTCCTCTGAAGAAGTCAAATCTCTTCTCCTCTCTTTGCCGTTGCGCCGGTCCTTAGGGCCCGATGAAATTCCGACCATTTTCCTTCGCAACACTGCTGACTCCCTGGCTCACCCTCTGTGTCTCTTACTAAACAAGTGTTTTTATGCAGGTGTGTTTTCTGAACTGTTGAAACGTGCAAATGTTGTACCGATCTATAAATCTGGAGACAAACATTCTGTAAAATCTTATCGACCAATCTCTTTTTTGTCACCTCTCTCTATTGTATCGTACCCAAGGTATTGGGCAAGAAGTATAAAGTCTTAGCATAGCAGGTATCAGAGAAAGGAATGCTGAATAAGTAATCAGGCAAAGGTCGGGTGATTGACTTGGAAGTCGTATGTGGCATGAGTGTTGGAATTGTCAGGAGGTGTGAGCAGTGAATACGAGAGAGAGTAAGGACTACGGATTGTGAGAGAGGAGCAAAGTGGGGAACGACTATTGGACGATGGTGTGTGACAAGAGACAAGTGATAGTTGAGAGGACAAGCTAGGAACAATCTCCATATATTTGTAAGGCAAGTAATATCCTTTCCTTAACCAATCCATATCGGTTCAGTCATGGAGAGTATAAAACCCATATCTAATCTAAGCTAATTTCTATCGCCATTCCTTTAAAAGGTAACCTCTTGCATTTGTCACATTTAGGCCAAGCGAGTGATAGCCATCTGAGAGATGAATAACAAATAACTACATCACCCAATTAAATCTATAGGTCCTAGGTTCGATCCCAAACGCAGCATGGGAGTTGCGTTACGTGGTGGAGTCTGCTTAGGGCTTCTCATCAATTTTTTTGCAAATGTGATGAGACAACACTGCAGTACGTGAAATACTGCGATTTTCATCTATTTCATCCCGAAATATGATGAAAATAATAGAGCCTTCTAGCTTTTCAAATTAAGTACGGGAGATATGGCGCCGGAATTTTCACTTGTTAGTGCTTCACGTTGTGTTAATTATCAATTGTTACCAAAGATCAAGAAAAGAAAGCAAAAGGTAGGCCTAGCAATATGCTACGCGGTAAGGCGCAAATAAATAAGAGTAGAGTTTTAACTAGGTTATTCGGCTATTGGCTTGTGAAAAGATGAGAATTAACATTAGGATGTTGCATAAAGATTGGTTAAATATTTTAAAGATGTGTTCGGTACTGTCGTCACTCTATTACGCGATTGTTGAACCTAACTTATCAAAATTCCGGGAGAGTAAACAATTGAATTACTGATAATGTCCTGTCAAAGCCACGGGGGGATGAGAAAAGAAAACAAGCAACTTAGTACTAATTTTAAGCTAATCAAGCATTTTTCCTGCGCATAGGCTAATCATAGAATCATGGCGCAATCTAGATTTATCCACCCCAACATTCTCGAAACTATCCAGTTTCAAGGTAACATTCACGAGGATGTATTAAAATTCATTGACAAATTTGAAAGTTTAGCTATTCTTAATGAGTGGAATGACTTAAAGAAAAGACAATTGCTACCAGCATTTTTGGCTGATTCAGCATTGGAATGGTTCAATATTTGGAGTCGAACTCAGGAAGCACAGGATATAGATTTTGTAACTTTAAAAACTAAAATTGTGGAAGAATTTACGGAACCGGGGGATACTTTTCAATTAGAAGAACAAATCAGATTACGCTTCCATCAGGAAAATGAACCTGTTTCAAAATATGTGAGAGAAAAACAGTTATTGTTATTAAAATTAGATCCTGCCATGGACATTAGTGAGCAAATTAAGCAAATAAGAGGGGGTTTACAACCTAACTTTATGAAAGAAGTTTATAACAGGGAATATGATTCAGTGCATGAAATGTTACGAGACCTGAAACATGTTGAACAATTCAAATATCTCGTGCAAAAACGTAAAATTCTAGAAACTGAATGTGAGACAATGAAAGCTCTGTCGTGTTCTGAATCGAGTCGAGCCTACATGCCGACTCAGCAAGCTATCACGTTGCAGCGCACGGTCAATGGTCATGTTGACATAAGTTATTCTCAGGTTAATCGGGAGATCGAGGAAAGATTAAATGCACTGCAACAAGACCTTGATCAATTACAGTCGAACGCGGGACTCCAGACTTATGAGTCAGATTTAGTTTTGCAATTTCAGAATCTTGAGGCTAAAGTAAATGCACTTGCAGAACATCGGAAAAAACATTCATTCACTGAGTCATCATTCTCATATACAGTTAGAGAAAATGAACATAGAGATAGAAACAATAGGAGAACCTATTATCATAATAGTAATCATAGAGCTCAGAATAGAAATACTTGGCATAACAACCACAATAATAATCTCGACACACAGTCGCAAAGCTCGCATAGGGGGCGATGCCGCAATGGCGGTAACCCTCGACTTCAGCTTTCGCATTTTTCATCTTCATCGCCGCGAACATTTTTGGAGCAACAACAGGGGCGCGAAGATCCAAATAACCATACTAATCAGGTTGTTAATGCAAATTACTCTACTTTTCGTAAGAACAGAAGCAATTTTAAACGAGTAAGACCTGCATATGACGGGGACCTAGGTGTAGGACCTTCGGGAAAAACTCTAACGGTCTCTACTTTTCCTTCTGAAGATCTGATTTACATCAATGTGAAAGTAGATGGGGAAATTCGACAGTTTATCCTGGATAGTGGAAGTCAAATTTCGGTAACTGGAGATAAGAACATACCAGTCAATGCCAAGCGATTTAATATAAATACTGCGATTAGAGGGGTCACTAATAGTCAACTGACGGTTAAGGAAATTGTGTTACTACCATTTTCTATACATAGCCAAACATTTGTTCATCCATTTAGAATCGTTAAGGATTTTAATCAAGTTACTATATTAGGAAATGATTTCTTGAAGGGACAAAAGGCTAAGTTAGATTTTGAGGAAAATAAGCTCACATTGCATAGATTTGGCACACCTCCTAGAAACCAAATTAAAAATGAGAATAAGAAAGCTTTTGACGTGTCAATCAAAGTTTCCCATTTATTACAGCATGTTTTGCAACCAGAATTTGTAGCTGCTAAAAAGATAAAAGGAAACCCAGGACACATTTGTGCATTCCACTGAAATTGGTTAATTCATATGACAAAGATAGGACACTCTTGGAACCGGACCTACAGTTTCAAGAGAAAACGGGATTGATGGTTGCCAGAGCAATTATTAATCCGGATTCGAATCTCATTTGGATCACAAATCCTTTAAATTATAATGTTAGAAAGGCACTATTATCGGGAAAGCTGAAACATGGGATAGGCCAATCATGAGTAACAATAATGATGGGAATAAGGATGAAATTGGTGAACAGGCACAGGTTTTTGCGACGGAAGAGTCAGGGAACGTCAGTGACGCACGGGCGGACCCTAGTCGGTTTGATGTGAATCCGAATTTAGAACCCCAGCAAAAGGAGCAACTTTTGGCTGTTTTAATGAAATATCCACATGTTTTTGCGTGGTCAAAGGATGATATAGGTAGAGCCACGAATTATAAACATAGAATTCAACTAAAAGATGACACAGAATTTCACTTAAAATCCTACCCGATTCCAGTCCACCTTCGTGATGAAATTAAAGATCAGATTGAGACTGTATTAAAGCAAGGTGTTATTTCTCCTACAAAATCACCCTTTAACTCTCCAGTTATCCTTGTAAAGAAGGCAAAGGAGGGTTATAGATTATGCCAGGATTATCGCAGATTGAATGTTTCGTCTGTATTTGACGCTCTGGGTGTGAATAACATCAATGAAATATTATACAATATGGGGGGCAAGAAATATTACTGTACGGCGGACTTGAAGAGCGGATTCTTTAATATTCCTCTCACCGAGGATAGTAAGAAATATACAGCATTTACAATACCAGGAATGTCACAGTATCAAATGAACGTCGTGCCACAGGGCCATGTTAGTTCATCAAGTGCGATGACTCGTTGCATTCACCTAGCGTGCTCAAATTTGGATCCCAATCACTTTGCCCATTATGTGGACGATTTATTTTGCTTCGGAAATACCTTTTAAGAAATGCTCGTAACTCTGGAAAAAATGTTACAATGTTTACAGGCCGGGATTGAAGCTTGCAATAGAAAAATGTCACTTCGGATACACCGAGATTATTGCTTTAGGACATAAAATTTCAAAATTTGGCTATCGGATCAATGACAAAATCATTGATTCTATCAAGAAATATAAGACACCGACAACTGTGAAACAAGTTCGCACATTTCTCGGATTAACATCTTATGTCAGGAAGTTTTTAAAATCATATTCCGAGATGGCACTTCCCTTGCAAAAATTGATAGGAAAAAAGAAGAAATTTCTCTGGGGGGAAGAACAGCAAACTGCGTTTGAGAGGTTGAAAGAGGCTTTACTTACAGCTCCTGTATTAATGGCATATGATCCATCAAAAGAAGTAAGGGTATATACGGATGCAAGCAGTAAGGCTATTGGCGCGGTGATTTTACAACCGAATGCGAACGGTGATTTTCAGCCTATTTCCTACTGCAGTAGAGTTTTAAAAGACCATGAAACTCGACTTTCAACCATCGAGCAAGAATTGTTGGCAATCATATACGCATTTAAGTTATTCAGATTCTTTTTACTTGGGAGACATTTCGAATTATTTACCGACAACCAAGCAATCACATTCATTCGCTCCTCAACGCAACTTTCAAACAAATTATTTAGATGGTACACGTTGATGGCCGAGTTCGATTTTACGCCAATTCACTGTAAAACTACACAAAATATGGCGGATGCTATCAGCAGAGAAACAGAACATGATCCACAGGGAGAAGACGAGGAGTTTCCAGAGCCACATACATTGTTATTGTTAGATGAGACAATTGATGTTGCTATACACCAACGAGAGAATTCTTTTTTTTGGAAATATCATTAATATTTTGGAAGGAAAAGAAGACGAGGGGGGCAACAACCCACCCAACCCCTCCCTGCAGATGCAAGCTTACTATTATGTTATGGAAAATTGACTTCTTTATAGACAACATAAACTGGGAGCTACGACTAAAAAATTATTATGCATACCGAAGTCACTTCGCAACACTGTTATTGAGACATTACATAGTTTACCAGCTGGAGGAGCGCATTACGGCTTCACTAAAACATACAAAAATGCACTGGATAGGATTTACTTTCCATTCATGAAGAACCATATTCAGAAAATGGTCAAGGAGTGTGTAATTTGTCAGCAGAATAAGCGCATAAAAGGAGCGCCATATGGAGAACTTTTAACGTTCAACTCACAGAAACCATTCGATAGAATCGCTTTAGATTTTAGCGGACCGTATCCACCGAGTGGTTTGCTTCACCATAAATACATACTAAGTGCAATCGATCATGGTACTCGATTTTTAATTGCTCAATCAGTAGCAGATACTTCAAGTGAGACAGCAGCTAACTTCCTTTTTGAAAATGTAATTCTACGCTTTGGATGTCCTTCTCGTATAGATACGGACAGAGGTACTTCATTCACAGCTAGTTTATTTAAAGAACTATCCGAGAAATGTGGAATCCATCTGAAATTCGCTCCAGCAGCTAATCACAATTTAATTGGATTATTGGAACGATCACATGCTATTTTACAGGGACTTATGAAAAACTTCGTGAACTCAAAACACACAGATTAGCTTTTATACTTGCAATCGGCCGTGTGGTCGTACAATGTTAATTACCAGGAGAATTTGAAGAACAGTCCATTTTTTCTTCTTCATGGATTTACGCCTAGATTAGTCTGGGAGAGCGGACTACATTTAACGCCCAATGTGAATGTAAACAACGAGATGAGATTCAAGATTCTCGAAAAAGCACGAGAAGCAGCTTATGAGTCTCTACAGAAACGCCACCGACAAGCAAAAAAGTACTACGATAAACGTCATCAGTCCATTGAATTTACGCCAGGAGAATTGGTTCTAGTATACGATGGTAGTCATCGTGTACACACCGCTAAATGCTTTTCGGGAGTATATAAAGGACCTTGTAAAATTATAGCAAAAGAAAATCCCAATGTTTACAAAGTGGAATATAAGACAAAACGGGGACAGACAATCGTGGACTCAATTTCGGTCCAGAGATTGAAGAAATACTATGCTTCGGAACACGGTAGCGGCGATGAGAATGTAAATGGTGATGATGAGACTGAAGAACAGGAACAGTCAGGAGTGAATGAGTAAGAACATACCTTTTGCCCTGTACGTAACTTTCTTTTCAGTACTCTGATGCACTAAATAAATTTTACATTTTGCAAATATTTTTTTAAACGAACAAACACTAAAATTATGTGAAATATTATTGTTTAGCCCTTAATAATTGCACGGCAGTGTAAAACTAGTTATTAACACACTAAAATCATTAGTTATAACTCGTAGACATCGAGGTTTCATAATAATAAACAACAAGTACAGGAAAGCGCGAAAATAATAATAATAATTAATATTATTGTATTCACGAATAGTGAACAAAGGGAATGAATGTAAGCAGCGCGCAAGAAACTTTCCTCAGGTTTCTGAATGCATGCAGAGAACCGATGGAATTAATCTTTTGTGAACTACAAAGGATAAATAGCGTAAGTCGATAATAGACTTTAGTATTTTTTATGAATAAAATGTGTTAAACACATTCGGTAAGGAAAACGAGAATTAAAATTCTCTATGATTTAGCGTGGTTAGTCAAAATAGGGTTAAACAAGTACATATTTTAATATTTCAATTGTTAAATTTAAGTTAATTACATTTATAATTGTAATAACTAAATAAATGACAGAAATATGAGATTATCAGTTTTATAAGATTTAAATAACGTTAAATAAAGAGAACAGTTATAATAAGAGCTGACTAGGCATACAGCCAGTAAATTATTCAATTAAACAAGTTACAGATCAATAATAACGAAGAGAATAGTAAACATATTGAGTTCTTTGATATTTACGACAGTCTTGAAGAAGTAAAGTATATTTCATTAAACACGTACATTACATTGATCCATCTAATTTGGGATATTTCATTCCAAATATCACTCTACAATTATTGAATGTTATAATCAAGTTGCTTAGAGTACTTCCTAAGATATTTTCCCGTATTGTAAAATCCCACTACCATAAAATTTCCCTCACATCTATTTCACATTCTGAAAACGATATCGCAAATCAGCTTCGAACGTCTTCATGGTAAAATATCTGTCGTCAGCAAAAGGATAAAGTTCAACCGGGGTGCAACGGAAATGTCCTTCCTCCTTAAGCAATGGGGAAACTTGAGTTACATTCAGAAAGACAGAACAACTGACGAAATATGCAAGTTAGGCATTCTATTCGTTTCTTGCGGCAACGATATCTACCTACATCGGCAGGAGCAACATTCTCTCTTGACATGAAGTAACCAACACGTTGCAAATTAAACAGCAGATATCTCACATTCCACATTAGCCGGGGAACTGAATAAACTGCCGACAGAGCATTCTTTCAACTCAGGCTATCGACTTCAAGGATACAAAAGAACATGCAAGCTTATGTCCGTTCAGAACGATATTCCTTCATCTGGCAACATTTGGAATATAAATTGCAATTAAGTTTTCATTTTTATGTCATTTAATTTTAGGTGATTATATATAAAGTTAAACACTACCAATTGTCAACTTTCATTTTTTTCTCTCCATATTTTTTTGTATACACAATTGTATATTATTATCCTTGAATATTCTTAGGCTGATCATTAAGGGAGAAAGAGTCTATAATGGACAACGAAATTTCGGATTCTTAGAATATTATCTGATGTATTTCAATTTATGTGGACAATATTAGCAAGTTGTGTATTTTACAATTAATCTCTATTAATGACGATATTTTATCAATATTATACAAACAGAAGGACGATTGATCAACACATTATTTTTTAGTAATATTTAAAGTATTTCATTCAATTCAATTGTTATTTATAAATATTTTCAGGTTATTTAAGTATTCATATATTTTCAGAAATCAATTATACGTAATTTAAATTTTGCAGTAGTATACAGTATACACTCACAAAATCTTCAAGAGTATTTACAGCATTACATTCCATTCATATATAAAGTTCAATTGCTTTTAGTAATTATTAGTAGTTATATTTATTTATTTATTTTTCTCTTTTCAAGATTCTAATTATATTTGGTGTGTAAAGGATGGCATTAATTAGAATTTGGGTAATTTATAGTAAGATTAAATGTTATGACTGAATCGGTACTCCTTTTCAAATTCCATTTCCTCAAATATAACAACCCTCGACTACAAGATTTTTCATACTTGTAATATTTAAAAGTACTATTTTCTTAAAATAAGTGTGACTTAGAGGCGCCCTTGTCTCAACAAAACCTCTACACATACCGACATATTAAGTTCTCACACACACAACATTACACTAACGATCAGGAGGAAATGCCTGTTCGGTATATGAAGCAAATTTCCTTTCCAAAACCTACCTGAATTGCCTCAGAGATAATTCAAATTTTAACGGTGAAATGAACATCTTAACAATATTATGAAATCATGTTAACAGTCCTCAGTTCAGCTTTTTCACAGATGTCAACGTCTAGAGATGGTCACCAGCTAAAACCTTGGAGAAATAAGAAATCAACACGAATTACACCTGAAGGACGCAGAGGAATTATTTGTCCTACGATTTTTTTTTTGAGAATTTCTCAAGATTTTTATTTCTGAGATTTTCTTTTAATTTTTCGACACGTGGAAACATGAATTACAATTAGACCTTTCATCAATTTTAATTACGCAGTTCAGCGAAATCAGTCGATAAGCACCAAATCGTTTAACACGGATCTCCTTCATTCTATTCTAATTAACTCCTACTGAAGTCAAGTAGTAGTGAGACCTGATATTCAACGCTGATAATACATACATCGATTTGAAGGAATATTTACATACAACTAAATACTTCACATTCACAATTCGACGATATGCAGTTCTCTACTGTACGTTTTTCATCAATGACAATATTTGTAGCTGCAAAGTTAATGCATCAAAGTGAAAAACAATTTTCACTGCCACAAGGAACTAATATATACATATATACGTGGTTTGGTTCAAGAAGAAACTTCATTGCTATACGCAGAGACTATTAAGTGATGATAACAAGAGTAAAATTATGGTATTTTACTTGAACTTTTTGTGAGAATCAGGATAACTCAAGGATTATTTTATGGACAAATGTTAGTGCTGTGATTTTATCTATCGAACACTATTATATTCTTATTTTCAAATACATAAATTCATGTACATATATTATTATTCAAGGACAGTTATTGATACAGTGTATATATTTTGATTAACTTCAAATTTTCTAATTAATTATTTATTGTGATAGTTGACATATAATATAAATAAAAACGACAGCGATATTTAAATGATACAATAAATTAAGAGACGGTGAAATTTACATCGATAATGACATATGTGTGCAAGTGTAACTCGGATGAGTATCACAAACGTTGCTGATTTTGTAAATATTAACTTCCAAATACATAACAGTGTTGTACAGTGTCAGTGCTTGCAGGATCGATTACACTACTTCGCTAGTGTGTCATTGAGACATAAATTTTGACAAGATCCATTCTTGAGGAACAATGCTTTTATAATTTTCTCACGTAGTGTCAGAGTGTTGCATGCTTATGCACGGACTTCGCTACGTCATCATGTAGTATTGGAACTCAGATGTGTAGCGTAAGCCTCTCAATGAATACGCGCACGAGCAGATTGTCAAGTTAGCATAACAAACTCACGTGCCAGTGTTTACCTTTATATGCTTTACGCAGACATGTATTTTTTTCTTCTCTTTTTTTTTCTATCGGGACTTGTGATATATCTATATTTTCAGGACCTATATTATTCCATTTACATATATTCTGGGTAATGGTATGTTATTACAATATTTTTAGTATACTATATTTTATAATAAAAAAAAATCTCTCCATAGAATGGATCGGTATGGAATACAACTTTAAATCTTTCATCTTTAGGTGAAAATCAAAAGAATTTTCATTAGGGGGTAGAGGAGCGTATCGTACCCAAGGTATTGGGCAAGAAGTATAAAGTCTTAGCATAGCAGGTATCAGAGAAAGGAACGCTGAATAAGTAATCAGGCAAAGGTCGGGTGATTGACTTGGAAGTCGTATGTGGCATGAGTGTTGGAATTGTCAGGAGGTGTGAGCAGTGAATACGAGAGAGAGTAAGGACTACGGATTGTGAGAGAGGAGCAAAGTGGGGAACGACTATTGGACGATGGTGTGTGACAAGTGATAGTTGAGAGGACAAGCTAGGAACAATCTCCATATATTTGTAAGGCAAGTAATATCCTTTCCTTAACCAATCCATATCGGTTCAGTCATGGAGAGTATAAAACCCATATCTAATCTAAGCTAATTTCTATCGCCATTCCTTTAAAAGGTAACCTCTTGCATTTGTCACATTTAGGCCAACCGAGTGATAGCCATCTGAGAGATGAATAACAAATAACTACATCACCCAATTAAATCTATAGGTTCTAGGTTCGATCCCAAACGCAGCATGGGAGTTGCGTTACGCTATCATCTGTGAGAAAATAATCAAAGACAGGTTGCTGAAGTTCACATCTTCCCTTATAAATACTGCTCAGCGTGGTTTTCTTCCAGGCAGCTCTTGCTTGACCAATCTATCGGCATTACTTTCTCATGCTACTCAGTCTATCTCAAACAATTCCCAGTTTGACGTTATATATTTGGACATTTCAAAAGCTTCCGATAAAATGAACCATAATCTCCTTCTTCATAAATTACAATCCATATTTCACATCCATGGTAAACTTCTATCTTTGCTAACAGACTATCTGCATGCACGAGAGCAGCATGTTATCCTCCCTGGCTCCTCTTCCAGCTTTCTACCCGTCCTGTCCGGTGTCCACCAGGGGAGTGTCTTAGGCCCACTTTTGTTCCTTCTTTACATGGATGATCTGCCCGACAGACTGTCTTCTCTTCCCATAAATGTACTTCTCTTTGCCAATGACTGTAAACTCTTCAAAGAAATTTCATCGGAACGTGATTCACTAATCCTACAACAAGCTCTTAGAGAACTACTTGTGTGGTGTCGCCAGTGGAAACTTGAATTGAACCCTCAGAAATGCTCCTGCCTCACCATTTCCTTAAAAAGGAACAAACTGATCTCTCTTTATACTCTCGAAAACTGTCCCATCAAAAATGTTTCCTCTCTAAAAGATCTTGGTGTTATCATCGACGAAAAGCTAAACTTCAATGATCACATTACATATACTACTAAACGAGGCATGCGTCTCCTTGGTATTCTGTACAGGTTCCCTGAAATCCAAAACCAATCAGCCATTAGCATATTTTTTAAATCCTTTATCTCTCCCATTTTTTAATACTTTTTTGAAGACAATCATCAGAACACACATGCATTCGTAACATTTAAATTTACAAGGTCAATCTTTAGCAGTATGTGAATCCTACACATTTCTCTTGTGACAAATTTCCCCCCTTTTTACTTTTGGTGCTCGCATTACTTTTTTTTTATCAACATACACGAGAGAATATTTTTATCCGTCCTCGTGCCAACCAACAATTATTTTAATTGTATTTCCCCATTCCCTGTGATACTTTATTAAATTCCGCTAGGACCTGCCTTGCTTACAAAAAGTTAAAGATTGAACGCCGCTTTTACTTTCCACAAGATCAATCGCGGCGATGACTCATTTGACCGTAATGCATCGTTATTTTGTCTACCATTTGAGTTGCATGACATTTGTCACTCCTTCTTTCCAATATTTAAACTCATAACTCGGTTCAGAAACACGTACATCTATCTCGCACACTTCACTGTCACTTATGCAAAAAGGTGGGTTGAAAAAGTACATACCTCAACAGTCGGGGAAAACTCGTCCTCGCTGATCAATTGAACTTCGCCAGTATAGAGTCAAATAAGGGTATGGTGCCTTCCCGTGGTAGCCTTCATACTCATACGTAATCCCGTGTGCTGACACTCAATCTTGCTTCATCGTCAAGTTCCGTTTGTAACTCCATGATCCTATCAACGAATCGTGCACTGAAGAAAACGTCGACTAAGCTGTCCAAAGGTCAAAGTGAAGTCCGCTCAACCGCATTCACTCTTTCCCAAAAAAATGCAGTTCTTCCACGTCTTTACTGCCAAGTGGTACAATAAAATGAGCCAGTTTTCATAGTAGTCCGAGTAGAAGAAGGAGAGTCCAATAATACAACGTGTAACTGACGGTAGATAGATAAGTCTCGTCCGGTGAGCCACTGTTCCTCTCTAAACACACGTCGTCTCTCCCATCTACTTCAAGGCACGGTCGCTGGTTCGGGACTGCCTGCTGAATCAGGACTGCTGAGCTTCCTCGCTCGTAATCGCAGCACTAAAAAGGCCAGTGGAGACATCTAGCGGTCACTCGCTCAACCAACATACAACAACACAGACGCAAGGCGTACCGACGATTTGAGGAGGAAATGTGAGGCTTTTCTACGCGGTACTTTAACGTAATACCGTTTATTACGATCCGCGCAAAAAACGTCACACCCACTCATATAATAACCTGCCTGTAAATACCGATATTTTCTTGTCAGAACACAGGTTCCGACAATCGCTCAGAATGTATGTGTAACAATTTCTTATTTACGTCTGCCATCTTGTATTGTCTTTTTTGTTGTTGTTATTTTTATTTTTATTATTGTTTTTATTTTCTTCTTGTTGCTACAGTTTCAGTATAAAATGGTCTTTCAGTACTGTATCTGAAACTTTAATTAAATAAATAAATAAATAAATAATACTTATTGGGTATCCCATCCCAACCAGGAGCTGAAAATGATTGACCTGCCTTAACCGCTCGAAACACTTCCTCACTTGTATATTCTTTGTTTAAATTTTCACTTTCTTCATCTGTAAAAACCTCTGATTCGGATGCCAATGCATCCATCAAAGCTCCATTATGTGACGCTGGTTGGGAATATTGCTGCTCAAAATACTTATAAATGCAATTACGTATTTCAGGGGCTGAATTTATCTTTCTTCCCCCATTATCAAATATTTCACTAATACATTGTCTTTTAGCATTTTTTCTTTCATGAATTACATGGCTAATAGAGGCGACCTCATCGTTGTCAAAATGAGGAAGTCTACTACGAATTTTAACCCCTTGACGCCTTTCTGCAGTCATTTTTAACAGTTCAGCTTGCATACGTTTGACTTGAGTTTGCACTTTTTTCCCGTCTGTTGCTTGCTGAATTTGTTCACGCAACACCCTGTAGTAAAAATTATATTTATTTGTCCAATCTCGCGACCGTTCCTTACAGTAACCGATACAAAATCTTTTTATACCCGGTTTGAGAATCTCTTCCCACCAGCGGATTATATCTATCCTCCTCAGACGGTGTGTTATCCATCTCGACCATTGGTCATTAAATGCTTGTTGGAAATTTTCCTCATTAAGAATTGAAGCATTTAATTTCCAACAACCGTACCCTCTAGGGACTATTGGAATGTCCACATTTATCATCATAATGACAGCACTGTGATCTGAAAAACATGTAGGTGTTATACTGATGGACTTTACAGACTGACGTAATGTGGGTGTTACATAAAATATATCCAATCGGGATGCACAATTTTCACGTATATGGGTGAAACCTCTCTGATCAAAATTTTTGTCACTCCAGACATCTGTGAAGTTAAAGCCAATTACTAATTTTTGCAATGAATTCGACGTGTTAAATCCAGGTCTTTGGTCCTGCGGATACAATACACAATTGAAATCTCCCCAAATATTATGTGTTCTCTCCTACCCTGCATTTCAACCCCAACTTCCTGCGCAAAGAACTCATCCCTTTGTTTCCTATACTGTGACCCGGAAGGGGCATATATATTATATATCCATACATTTGCAACTTTTGCAGATATGATTCTATTATTAGGATGACATACCACATTTGTGAGGGGAACCGTATTACGTGTTAACAAAGCTGTTCCTGTCGATTGAAAATTCGCATTATTATGAATTCTTATCGTTGGGGAAAAATTGAAATTCATTTGTCAACATTCTTGGAGAAATACAATATCTAATGATGCTTGCATAATAAAGTCCTCTAATGCCGCCTGTTTTGTGAGGTATTTCATTTTGTTTATATTTATCGTCGCAAAACGAAGGGTCGTCATCATAAATACTATGATCACAATTTTTAGGATTGGGTATTCCCAATACTTATAATTTCACCTTTGCCCCATCTAAGAGTAATACTTCTTACACTATTTTTATATGCCCCTAATGTTATACACCAAAAATTAACAGACACACTAACAATATTATTTTAGTAGGGGGGAGGAACTACCCCTTTCCTTGATGTACCTTATTCCATAAATAACTACCACCACACAATTCAATACCATTAACTTACTGACAGTCCATATAAAAGTATTCATTCCAAATAATACTATTTTCTAATCTTAAAATGATTACCTGTATTCACAAACTTTCATGGCCTATCGGACTCGGATCAATAACCATTTCTTGTACATTAGTTTTTACATGTCGCAATGATCGTCTTTTCGTCCGTTTCCTGCCTGACTCTTTCCTTATACTCTTTGGTCGTTTTTGTGAGCCGGAAACCGAACCACCCGTACTACTTTGGACACTTCCACTTTCACTATCAGTTTCCGAATCTTCTTCCTGTTCAGCTTCTTGTCGGAAGTCCTTTTGCTTGGTCTGATTCTGCTTCCTCTCCTTATTGCTCTGTAGCATTTCATCACTCGATTCCTCTTGCACTTTAGTTATGTCTTCTTGTCGTCTTCGTACTCCATCCTTCTTCTGCTCCATAGTATCCAGGGACCACTTTGTCGCGTAAGTTGAACATTTCACACAGGTTCTTTTGGTTGATCTTGCATATTTTCTTCAGTTTCTTCCTTGGTCAAAGTCTGTTGATCATTCTTGTGAATATTTTTCTCTTCTTGTATATGTATTCCCTGTTGAAGCCCTTCTATCACCGTCAGTTGTGCTGATTCTTGACTCTGTGTCGTATTATGGTGACCCACATTTATACCTTCGTGTGTATATGTAGACGGTGCAATTACTTCGCTATAGGACCGAACTGCACGACCCATGACTTTGAACACTGTTGGTTTCCGTAAGTTACAATTAAACCGCATGTGGTCACTACTACCACACCATTCACAAGTCGGGATTTGACCATTATATACTACATGTGCCGTATATTGGCCTATTTTCACAAAGGAGGGAATTGGCTTCTTAATTGCCATCAAAACCTGACGCACCCCATTATACGCTTTGTACCTGAATTTGTCACTCCAAGTTTCAGATATCAATTCATCTATTGTCCCATATTCACTAAGTTTTTTCACGAATTTGTCTTTCTGGCACTTCCAATGGAAGATTAAATACTCGAAAAGGCTTCACAATTCGATTCGCATCACTCAGTTTCACTTGTGTCACAGCTCCACTACTATAATAAAAATTCACTTCACCAGTATTTTCTTCTAATATTTTTCTCATTTTCCCAGGACGCACTAATTTCAAAAATACACATTTAATCGTCGTGGGAATTTGTATGGCTGCAATTTCATACACACTCAGTTTGAATTTATCATGAATAAATTCATATACTTCCAAAGGACTAGGTTTCAAAGTTCCCGTTTCAAAACTGATTTGTATCGTATTTTCGCGATCCATTCTATACTTTACTTTTGTCCAATTCTTCATTAGCACAGTTCAACAGCACACCCTCTCCCACACGTACGTACCGATATCGCGCTGAACTTTCACTTTTCCTCAAGCACAGAGCTCGTACGACACGACCTACCTGTTCTGCGCTAGGCGCGAGACTGATTGAGCCACCGCGGCGAGTATATCCAAAATTATTAAAGCAAGGACTGAAATTACTGTTTTCGAGCACCTCAATATTTTAAATTACAGTGCTTGAACAACCTTAAAAGGAAACAGAAACGATAAAGGCCCATCCTTGGAAAGTACAGTAAATATTTCAAGCAGAATCCTCACCACTAAAATATACGAAAACAAACTGATTCCAGCTAGCTGGGTCAAGTATATAAACACATGTGACCTACAGTTGGCCAAAGGTTTAGGTTCCTTTTCATTTCGATATCGTTCAGTTCATATGGATCTACACCGCAAAACTTTGCTTTTTCTCCATATCTTTTTCTGTCGACTGCGCAAAGAGTTTGAACATATGAAAAATTACCGCTATTTCCAGATAGCACAACATTGTCATTAATTTTATGCAATGTTACCGACATTTTACACAGTACTAACAAACGTACAGATGGCGCAGGTGTAACGAACGCTACGTGGTGGGTATTTCCTTGCAGACGACGAACAACTTGGCCGCTAACATGGCGGCGGTGCGAATCCTGACGTCAAATGAAACCCACCTATAAAGGTTCTAATTGTTAAACGCGACAACTGAGGTCTTTTGTATTACAGTTTTAAACATGGAGAGAACAAAGAAATAGATATAATCATTGCTTTTTCTGTTCTTTTTTCGGTTTTGTAATGTATGTGTGTTTCCAAACTTTTCACTTTTCGTGTAATTAGCACAATTGAAGTTATTAAAAGTGATCTACCTGATAATTCCACACAAGTAATATTAAGAAGAAAATAAAATACTATCAAATGTATTTCATATATTTTTTTAAATTCTAAAAATGCGTTCTCCATTGTAAAATGTCTCTCTTATGAAAATGATTTGTTCAGAATTCTGCCATAAATAACATTTTTATAGAAGTTAAATGCTTTCATCATTATATTTAATGGGGCAAAGAGACAGGCCAATGTAAAATATATTTATACGAATAAAAAAAAAGTACATTACAGCAGGAATATATTCGATTACGGAAGAGTTGTTCTCAGTTGAGAAATACGTTTATAAGTTGTTTTCCGAAAATGTATGTGAAACAATTAGTTCAAAAATGCTTCACACGTATTTCTTATGCCCTAGCTATTCAAGAACGTTTCAAGTGTTAAAGAGTTACTTCGTCATCGTGCAGGTTCCAACACACAACTGTTTAAGTTTGCATTAGTCACTAAATTGATTTTAAGTTTTAAGTCCACTTTATGCACAGTAAGGGTAATTGGGACTGGACCTACAGTTTAAATAGAATCCGAACCACTATGTACCTCCACCGGGTATAGAAACTGAGACCCTTTCATTACAAGGCGACGACGTTACCACTACGCCATCGAGGAGGTACGTTGGCCACCAAAAGAATAGCAAAATTCCACTTACAAACTTGAGCACCCAACGTAACAGAGAGCTTCTACTTTAGACGATGCTTACAACAAAGAAGGCAAGCTCTAACAGGTACATCACAGAGGTCGGTTACATTAATGGATCAATTAGTATATGAGCAAGACTTCGCATGCACAAGCAATTGGAATGAGGGTAATGTTGTCCTTTTTTGTTCCAAAAAGACCAACAGCGTGTGTGTAAGAGGGTTGGAACATCGCTGTCGCTAACCTTGGAACACCAACACTGTTGAGCGGGCTTTGCAAATGACTCTAATCAAAGCTCTTGATAGGAGTTGCATCCATGCATTTATAAGGATGCGAGTCACCAACCAAACATGCTGCAAACATGCCTTAAGACCCATTAGGAAGGCATATTTCGACCAATTGCCACGATGAATGTTCAATGTCCACCAGCGTGGATGTTTCAGGTAATACATTTCACGTCAATGTGCAGCTTATCAATAGGGGGATATGGGTTACATTATGTTGATTTGGATAATATATTGAAAAATATTTTTGAAATTGGATTTCATTGTAATTTTGTTTTAGAAAAATATTTTGATTTATTAGCTCTAGAGCATGCACACATCGCCCGTCGCTCTCATTTATACAGGGTGTTTCGTAAGTTCGTTTACAACGCTTGGGAGGTGATTGTACGAGCGGAAATAAGGTGGAAAGTTCATGTAACGAAATTCCGGAAACGGCTTTGTTGCCAAGTTATTGACAGTTGAAAACGTGGGAAAATGATTTTCCGAAGTGAATAATGGCAAAACGGGTGGAGAGAAGTCGTCGGTGTTGGGCGGTCCACTAAGAAATTGGGTACGATCTTGTCAAAAAATCAAGCGGCAATGTTGTGAAATGTCGGCGCAAGGGATTCCCAAAAGGACGCGAACGAAGATGTTGACGGGAGTGGAGTGGGTGTGCGTTCTGCGTGAGCTGGTATCGACGAAAATTGGCATGTGTTGAATGGCACCAAAAAACAAAGAAAATTTCCTGAGCGAAGGGCACCATGACGTAAAAACGAAAAAAAATGAACTGTCATAGGTTGCATACCCTGAAGGGCACACAGTATGCTTAATGGAGATGTGAAGGGAACCTCATCACAGACGGTTTTCAAAGTGTCCACCATGTACTTCCAAGCAGAGGCGACAACAGCGAATCAAGGATTGTCTAGTGCGACCCAACAACCCCGGCGTTTCTGCTATCGATGCAGCAGCTACATTGATACGTGCAACGAGGTCCTCGACTGACACGACAGGTGTTTCGTAAACGAGGCGTTTCATCTCTCCCCAGAGGAAGAAATCCAGGGGCGGAATATCAGGCGATCGAGGTGGGCATGGCACAGGCCTTTCCCTGCCAATGCACTGGTTGTGGAATACGGTATTGAGGAAATGGCGCACATTCCGATTGAAATGTGGGGGTGCACCGTCATGTTGAAACCACAGTCTTTGTTTCAGTGCCAAGGCACGTCCTCTAGTAGTTCAGGCAAAACCTCACTGAGAAATGCTTGATAAGTTGGTCCACATAGGCGAACAGGGAGAATGTACGGTCCAATCAAATGGTCGTGCAATATCCCGCACCACACATTCACTGCAAATCTGTCCTGATGATGTGCCACTAGCAATGCATGTGGATTTTTATGTTCCCACACATGACTGTTTTTACTATTGAACACATCAGTTTTCGTGAAGATAGCCTCATCAGTCCATAGTAACGTATTCTGAAAATTGGGTATGGTTTCAATTTGATGAACAATCCATTGGCAAAAGTCCTCACGTGGGCCAAAGTCCCGAGGTAAAAGGTCTTTTCTCAATTTGTACGGGTGCATCCCCTCTTCTGCCAGGACTCGCCACACATTCACATGGGAGGTGTTTCGTTCATGGGCTAGTGCGCGCGTACTGGTGCCTGGATGATCCATCACTGCAGTTAGCACATCTTTCACAAACCGTCGTGTTCACACACTTCGCGGTCGTTCAACTTCTCGACGAGGTGGCAAAACTGATCCTGTTTCCCGAAGTCGAGTGTCTACAGTTTGAAATAAGGTGTGCGATGGTAACACCCTATTTGGAAAACGTGCCCCATATAGTCGCCTTGCAGCACGGCTATTACCTCCAGTCTCCCCATAAATCAGATGCATGTCCGCCAGCTCTTGGGACGTGTATGCAGCCATCCCTTACACCGGGCTACAAGTGTTTATGGCCGTTAACACTAGTACACTTCACAGAACACGATGGGATGTGGCTAAGAATTAACACGTAACACTGCTAAGTCAAATGTTTGCCCAACACTACTGTCCAAGAACCTCACGTCTTTCCATTCAACCATGAATGTTTAACAACCTGCTGCTGGCACAGCACCTGAAGCACGAATGGCACAGACACGTGCGCTCCTTCATGAGGAAACCTACACTGTTGGCGCCCCTAGCGGGAAATGTGGTACTTGACGTCAGATCACACGGACACCCATCTGCCCTTCCGGGTATGCAACCTATGACAGTTCATTTTTTCGTTTTTACGTCATGGTGCCCTTCGCTCAGGAAATTTTCTTTGTTTTTTGGTGCCATTCAACACATGCCAATTTTCGTCGATACCAGCTCACGCAGAACGCACACCCACTCCACTCCCGTCAACATCTTCGTTCGCGTCCTTTTGGGAATCCCTTGCGCCGACATTTCACAACATTGCCGCTTGATTTTTTGACAAGATCGTACCCAATTTCTTAGTGGACCGCCCAACACCGACGACTTCTCTCCACCCGTTTTGCCATTATTCACTTTGGAAAATCATTTTCCCACGTTTTCAAACATCAATAACTCGGCAACAAAGCCGTTTGCGGAATTTCGTTACATGAACTTTCCACCTTATTTTCACTCCCCAAGCGTTGTAAACGAACTTACGAAACACCCTGTATAGGTCGTAACATAGTAGGCGTACCGGAAGGTGTGCCTGGTTTGGTTCAACATCGAAATATTTCTATTAGATAGAATATTCATTTGCATTGAATAATTAGTCGTGCAATTCGATATAAGTATTTTGCGACTTGTGAGAACAGACCGAAAAATTAGCAGATTGAGCGACTTTCAATACGAGTACGGTGCTTTCTTTGGAAATACATCTTACTCACCTTTCTAGTTGCAGGCAATGACATGTTGTAGCAACTTTATTGTATTGCGCACGGTGTCTCTGACAGAGCTTGAACAAAAAACACGTGCCATAATAGAATATGAATAATATATCTAGCACCAGTCACATTTATGAGATGAATTTAAATTGTTGCTGCAAAGAATATTCCAACCCTTCTATTGTAGTGCCATCTATGATTCACTTTAAACAATCCTTTGTGTACATTTAGCATTGCAATTTTCAGCACTAATAATTTCTTCTGCAAGCAGGGATTTGGAAGTCTCTGAATAAAAGTACACTGTTAAAAGTTTTTTTCTTTATTGTTTATCTTACTTTGCTTTTCTGTGACTTTTGGCTAATCTCGAAGATGAGGATGAATGATGATGATATGATGAAATTTATGAAGGGACATTTACAAAGAACATTCGTGCCCAGGTCGGGATTCGAACCAGCGCAGGATCTACAAGCCGCAAATCTCCGCAGTGCGGAGGGCCCTGGAGACAAGTAAGCCTTTAGGGGGGCCTAAGTCATTGACATAGTAGAGGGTTCTCGTAATTACTCAGGGGTACAGAAACGACTACAATATACAGGTAAATGTAAAGTTAATATTTCCTGTGCATTTAGCACCGTGCCATGAAGGTACATTTAGGATATGTGGGGGTAGGGCCCACATATTTTCGACGTCGGACATCTTGGAGGTGATGTGATCAGCACTACGCTCCGGGCGACTTTACCGCCGCCCCCTTCCTACCGGGTACCATTTGATTTGAGGCTGGGTGGACTCTGAAGCCGCTTTTTGCGGGGACAAAGCCGGAAAAAATCCCGACCTTAGATCGAACACCTCGGGTTTCCCGCTTGGCAGTCAGACTAGAATGAAATCAGGCTAGAATTTCACGAGAAATGCAGTGGTGAAGGTTCCTTCAACCTATCTTTAATCAGGAAAAAGTTATGCCTGCATGATTGTAACAAATCTATAATTTTCCAGGTGTGAGAAAACAGTGTCATATGTACATATATCACATCACCACGGGCGCCGAAACTGTGGGAGGGGGCGGGGCGGGTCCCTCCAGTTTTTGTAGCAATGTATAACTTTCACATATTATTTACATAACTTTTGAACATAGAAACTTCGCACACAACAGGTGGGAAATTACGCAGGATTCTGCTCTGAAATCGGCAGAATCAATAATATCACTCAGTTTGAGTGTTTTTTCTTGTGCTTGTGTACTTACTATTTCAGTATTTCCATTTTCAAACCGACAATGAATTAAGGGAAATGCCTGGTATATTATGAATGAATATGTGCGAGAATAGAGGAAGAAGCATAGGAATACTGTAGTATTCATGCTCTTGAATGAGCCAGTCCATTGCAAAATATGCACGTTTGTTTGCCTTCGGAAAAGTCAAGCAGATGTTGAAACTATTCTGTTTTCAATATGACACTTTTATATAATCAGGATTAGTATTTTTTAACATGTACCTGTAAACATGTGTATGCTACTTTATACTGTATTGATGTGGCTGAAAGTTTCAGTGTTGTATATGTATACCAATGCTTGACCAATGTTTAAAACAATACGTGTATGTGTGTGGGAGCGGCTTAAGGGCCGGGCGACCCAAGCTCTCGACGCCGCCAGACCGGGGCGTCCCGATTTAGTAGAGCCAAATTTGTTTTATAAAGAGTTGGATTTGTGTAGAGAAAAATAAATTGAAGTTACTTCTCAATGACAAATGTATATTGCAAAATCATGTAGCAATTTAAACTAAGAGACTACTGTTATTTTGATATCAACCTACAATATTCGCGTCCTTTGACAACGAGAATCTGCCGCACGCTTTAAAATATCCCTTGGTTGTTAGGAATCAAATTAAAAGCGGCGTCAATCCTGGCAACTAATTCGATGTTCGTGTCCTCTAGCGTTTCAGAAATAAGTGATTTCAGATATCTCCAGACGAGAAATGGAATAGATTCAGGTCGGATGGCCTCACAGACCAGGGAATAGAGCCTCCCTATCCATTCCAGTGAGCAAGAAAGTGCGGACATCCACAGTAAAGTGTACTCTGTATATTGGCACACTGTATTTTTCCAAAGCTACCTTCCTTATCTTAAATTCTGCAACAGTGTATTACCTATTTCTTGTATTCTTTTGAAAGTGTTTACTGAATCACCCTGTATCTTTGTTATTCGGCGTCGCTTTGCTTTCACTTTTGGCTAATTGTATACGATGAGGATGAATGATGATATGATGAAATTGATGAAGAACATCCATGCCCAGGCCATAGAGGGGTTTTGAAAATAATGAAGGTAACTAAGAAGTTTAGTAATATAATGGGTGAAGAAATTATGGTTAAAGCTATGAAGGGTGAGCAGGGAAATGTTTGGAAGATTATGGACCAATGTGAATGTCTTTCTATTGTGGTTATTTTACGTCACTGTACAACCTGAATGTTTCCGTCCTGGATAAAGTGATGAAGCAAGAGGGTTGAAAACTTGCAAAAAGAAATCGCATAAGTAAAGATGGTGATGGCTCATTGTGGAAATGAGGTTTCTATCATCTTTGCGTTGTCTCCCCGATGGCGTAGTGGTAACGTCGTCTCCTTGTAATCATATAACCTGTGGAGACACTAGGGGTTTCGATCCCTTTTTAAACTGTAGGTCTGCCTTTCTGGACATAAAGTAGACTTAAAACTTTTGTAAAAAAACTCTATCATCTTCGTGAGTAAGTGGACACCCACTCCCCTGGAAAGACAATACTAAAATAAAGTGGGATCCGAACCACTATGTGCCTCCACCGGGAATCGAACCCGGGACCCCTTGATTTCAAGACGACGACGCTACCACTGTGCCATCGCGGAGGCCATGTTTCTTGGTTTGTAATGCGGTTGCCCCCTATGACCAGCTTCTTACTTCACGTCCTTTAAAATTATTAACTAACAAATATTGTCCTTCATTAGGACACAAGGCTTGCAACTGAAGTCGGTACATTAACCTAGCAGAAATATAAAGATATGACAGTGGAAGGCTTAAGCCGAAAAATTGTAGGTTTAGAGGAATTATACATAAAAGGCTTGATAGTAAAGATGTTAATTTAACAACATGCCTGAAGGGCTTGAGACTACATAAATGATGATAACAAGAATATAAACCCCAATCTAAATTCAAGAAGCAATTAAATTATACAATTAAATCTTTACATAACTAAGACTTCCTAACACTTTGTTTAACCAAAAGGGGATTATAATAATTTCATTTTAATATCCAATTTTAATATTCATTTTCCCCCAAAAGATCTATCTCAGAATAGAACAAAGGGTGCTGTGCTTTAACTAAGAAATCCCAACTAAAAACACTACATAAAACCTTAAAATACTAAACCACTACAAAACAACTACTCCCTGTACTTTGTTCCATTCCGAGATGACACCTTTTAACACTAAAAAAACCTCAACTTAACGTGCTTTAACCTCAGCTAACCAGTGGGAAGTCATTGGGGGGGGATATTAATGAAAGAGATTTCACTATCTTATGTAAGAAGTGTACTGTTTTTGTGATTTTGTTATACAGGTACCTGTTGTTACAATTGTCATCGTTGTTAAGTTTCATCATGTGGCAACAACAGTCCAAATACTGGTGGAAGTGAAGTTCCTACACGAGGCTCGCTTTCCTACGACCAGTATTTCTTAGCAACGCCTCTTTTTTCCAAATCAAAGCCATCTGGTAGCAAACTAACTGTACAGTCGTACACCTTGCATATGTTTACCCCCCCCACTTTTTACCCCCGCACTATGATATCTTAATGCTAAGCTCTGTCTACCAAGCAGGTCCGTACACATGAATTTTTTAAGGGGGGCAAGCCCGAAATTTGATCTCTCTCTCTCTCTCTCTCTCTCTCTCTCTCTCTCTCTCTCTCTCTCTATATATATATATATATATATATATACACACACACATATATATATATATATATATATATTATTGTCAGAAATATATGTAAATTATTAAATAATTTTAATAATATCATTACATGTCTAAAAGAAATGAATTTAGCACATTTATAATCTAACAAATTATTAAGTCCTTTAATAACTGGTACAAAATGTCAAGAAATTAGAAGATAGGTGAAATGTTTTTAATATTAATTGCGGCTTTCTAATAATAATGAAAAATAAAATTTCATATATTTATTGTGTATATGTATCTATAATCTAATAATGTAATGGTCTCTGGAAAGGAAATATTTCTAAAAAGTGTGGTTATAGGTTCCTAAAATAGGCTCTAAAAATCCTAAAATAGGTTCGAAAATCCCTGAAATAGGTTCCAAAATCCTAAAATAGGTCCTAATAATCTTAAGTTAGGCTCAAAATAATCCGAAGTAGGTTAAAAAAACTTAAAATAGTTCATAATTCCTGAAAAATGCTGATTAGATATAGTCACCGGCAATGAAAATGGAACACCTATATCCTGAAATACACACTACCTTGCATAACATTATGTGTGTATACAACAGTTCTGAATTTTTTGAAGTTTATAGGTTAGGCCCTGGAATATATTACTGTACACTGGAGCGCAATAGTCTAATGTGGATAGAACGTGTGCTTGCATAAGACGATCTTTAACATTAGCGTCCAGAGTATGTTTTAAATGGTATAAAGATTTAAGTTTCCTCATACAGTTTTTCACAATAAATTCGAGTTTTGCCTCCCAATTTAAATGTCTATCGAACAGAATGCCCAAGTTTATGCTTGAATCCTTTCGCTTAGCGGTATAGTGCCGAGAGTTGGAGGAGAAGGCGCGTTTTTGTGAAGTTTTTTAAGGGTACCATGAGTTCCTATGGGCATGAAGCAAGATTTTGATGGATTTTGAAGGGAGTTTCTTCGTGACCAATTTGTTATAGCATCAAGATCGAATTGAAGTTTGGTCATAGCATTATCGTAGTTTTCTGTATTACACTGAACATAATAATCGTCAGCATACTGATGGTAGTGGCAATATTGGACAGCGCGGTCGAAATCAGCTACGTAAATCATGTATAGTAGTGGACCCAATATACTTCCTTGAGGGACGCCTTGTTGAACAATTAACCATTTAGAGTATGTGACTTCCGGTTCCCGATATTTCATACGTTGTTTTCTGTTACCGAGATATGAACGAAAACCAATTTAACGCGTTTCCGGTAACACCATAGTGATACAGTTGGGCCAATAGCAATTCATGATTGAATCGAACGCTCTTGAATAGTCCAACAAGACTAAAAGTGTAACTTCATTTTCATCTATTCCTTTACTTACATTGTCTACGATATCTACCAGCGCAGTGCAAGTACTATGCATTCTTCTGAAACCAGATTGAAAGTGTGGTAGGAAACCTTGAATATGTGGAAGTATTTGTTCATAAATCACTTTTTCATGTATTTTGGACATTGTGGATAGAATGCTAATAGGTCGTAGATCTTTTATTTCTGTGGGGTTGGATTTTTTAGGTATAGGTGTTACTTCGCATTTTTTCCACTCTTGAGGGAACCAACCTTTGGAAAGGGAAAGATTAATAATGTGCGTAAGAGCTTCTAAGCAAAAGGGGATGCAATATTGTAAAACAGTTAGGTTTATGCCATCATAACCGCAGCTTTTGATTTCTTCATTTTGGTAAAATTTTCGCTACTCACTGGGGTAAAAAAGAACGTGTTATTGTTGGGTTGCTCAAGATAAGTGTTAGTTTCATCAACCACCGCTGCATTGCTATCTGAGGGTGCACTCGGCTTAACAAAGAACTCGTTTACCGCATTCGGTTGAAATGTATCTGAGGAGAGCGCATTACTCTTTCTATTTGGTAAAAGTCCCTGGCTTCTGAGGTTAGACCATACATTTTTAGCATTTTTTACATTCATATTTACCGTTTCGTTATAGTGTTTAAATTTTGGTTTTCTGACTGCTTTTTTGGCTCTGTTTCTAAAGTATTTGTATGATAGGAGAGCGTTTGGGTCTCCTGTATTTACATATCTCAGATGAAAGAAGTCGCGCAACTTCCAGAATTCCCTTACATGATTTGAAATCCAGGGCGCGGGAGGTTTGGTTACACAAATTTTTCGCTGAGGGCGTGCTTATCTATTAATCTGATAATGTTATCATTCAAGGCCTCCACCGCTGCATCTACATCCTCGTTTCTTTCGATTTTACACCATTCCACATTTTCCGCGTCTTTACGAAACTTGTCCAAGTCCATGGTTTTGAAATTTCTAATTTTGATAAATTTTTGAAATTGTTTTGGTGCTTACATGTCAAATATGGAGTATGTTATATGGTGATCTGTAATTCCTGGTACCTCGCTCTGCCCAATTTGCTTTACAATTAAATCTTGTGAACAAACGATTAAATCAATTAATGACTTTGATGTCGCTGTTACTCTGGTTGGTTTGGTAATTAATTGTTTCCCGTGAACTTCCTTGATTATACTCTGAAGGAGTCGAGTGCTGCTTGCGATAATTCTTAACATGTTGATATTCCAGTCGCCTAACGCAATAAAGTAATCGTAATTTAAGTATAGGTGTGGGAGGATATCAGCTACGTGGCTGATGTGAGTATAGCTGACATTAGAGGCTTTATATGCTACCATAATTCCAATTCACTGTAGCGTAGGTGGGTGTAGGCCACGCCTTCCCTTGCGACGTGCCCCGGAAAACGATAATTGACATCAATGCCGCTAGGAGCGCTGTCGTATCCATTGCAACAGACGATGATTTACGTGGCTAAAAATCGCCTTTTAAAAGACTGTGTGATAGTTATGCGTTATGGTGATTGATAATTACGTGAATACGTCCGTTTTTCTTTAGGGGCTAAGCCCCGGAAGCCCCAAGGGACGAGACGCCACTGCTAATCGCCGTTTACCAGACGCGCGAGTGTTTTGTACGACATACCGGCGCATCCGGGAAACCGGTTCGGTTCGACGACGGCAAGCCGATGCAGGCAGACCTCGAGAGTTTGCTCCTGAAGCGGAGGAGGAAATACTGGAGTGTTTTCAAAGAGACCCCACTACTTCGACGAGAGTTGTGGCCAGGCAACTTGGCATGAGTCAGTGGAACGTGTGGTTCACTTTGCATACGGCACGGCTTTATCCATACCACTACACACCCGTGCATGCTCTGGAGGAGGGAGACCCTGCCAGGAGGATGGATTTTTGTCGTTTTCTAATAAACGCTGATCTCGAAGATCCAGATTATCTCAGCAAGATTTTATGGACGAACGAATCAAAGTTTGACCGGAACGGTGTAACCAATTTCCATAATCCGCATTATTGGGCGCCAAAGGGCGAGAACCGGAAAAAAGTCAAAGAAAAGGCCAGTCAGAGGATATTCTCATTAAATGTATGGATGAGCGTCATCAACAATCATTTGATTGGGCCATTTTTCCTGCCTCAAATCTTAAATGGCATCACTTATGAACATTTTTTGAGTAACGAGAAGGCAATGTTGTTGGAGGATGTGCCTCTAGCCAGGTGACATTATTTACCAACATGATGGCTGGCCAGCTCACTTCTGGCTGGGCGTGCAACAGTGGCTGGATGAAAATTACCCAAATAAATGGATTGGCCGAGGCGGCCCGATTCCCTGGCCAGCTCGATCCGCCGATTTGACGCCTTTCCACTTCCACATCTGAGAAAGACTTAGTTTACAAGGCACCGGTAAACTCGCACGAAGAGCTCAGGGAGAGGATCTTAACAGCTGCTCAACACATCAAGGACACCATCACATCACGAGTTAAGAGACCAAATGTCCGTAAAAACCTGCGTGCCTGCATTCGTAACGGAGGTGCCCACTGCCCACTTTGAGCGACACTTTTGGTTTGGTTTGAGTTGCTGTTTTAAGTCCACTTTATGCACAGTAAGGCTAATCGGGACTGGACCTACAGTTTAAAGTGGAATCCGAACCACTTCTGCCTTCATCGGGTATCGAACCCGGGACCCCTTGATTACAAGGCAATGACGCTGCCACTGCGCCAAGGGGGACACGTGTAATATTCTTTAATTGTAATGTTCATTGATTCCATTCACATGAAAATGAATGAAGTATTATTTCTCGTACACAAATGTAAATGTTAGCAACATTTGTACCTTGTTAGATAGCTGACACAAGGAAGTTATTTAAGTAATTTGTACGCTTCGTGTCATACCATTTTTGTTATTAATACGTTGCCAAGTAAACTAAGAGTGATTTTTTTTATCACCACTTGGAAGTTTAGACCTACCCGTTACTTACATGTCATTGTTATTTGGGACAAACTTTTTTTTTTCCAACGAACCACTTATTTGTTAGCTCTCAGAAAATGCTGAAATAAGTGCCATACAATGAGCTCTTTTTTCTCAATTCGAATTTGCATGTGGAAAATTGTAATTAAAAAATAAACAATAAGAATTAGATTATCTCGAAAACTACTAATTTTTGGACGGGGTATCATATGGTCAAATTTATTGCAAATTGCCTCGACTTTAACGCCTTTCAGGGAATACATCTCATTACAGGTCACCCTGTATATACTAGGGATGGCCAGATCCCGATCCTGGCGGATCCGAAATCCGGATCCGGTTGGGATCTAAATCCTAAAATTTTTCGGATCCGGATCCGTTTTGCCATCCCACATGAGCGCTTCTTTGGAAAGTAAGAATGTGTTTATAACATATTGTTACCTGCTAATATACATACGTACATACACACACCATCACACACACACACACACACACACACACACACACACATATATATATATATATATATATATATATATATATTTAATTTATATATAGATAGATAGATAGATAGATACACACACACACACACACACACACACAGGGTGTTTTCGGGCTGATGATACAAACTTTCAGGTATATGTATCAATTTGAGATAAGGAACCCTGGTCCGGAAACGACTTAGTCGAAAGTTATAAGCGAAAATCGGCGTATGAAGATGTAATACTTTTATTACCTGCACAAATTTCACAAGCTGCTACATTCACAACAGTTGTTCAAAGTGGAGTCCCCCAGCTTCGCTGCAGGCATGACATCGTCGCACAAAGTTCTGGCTTACCCATTGGAACAACCCCGGGATCGTTCGAACAATGTCACAGGCAGCGAGAATTCTTGCCAGGAGATCCTCTTCAGTCTACGGGTACGCCAGAACTTTGTGCGACGATGTCAAATTGATACATGTGCCCTTCTCCATCATCCCTGAAAGTTTGTATCATCAGCCCGGAAACACCCTGTACATATAGTGTGTGTGCGCGCGTGCGCGATTTGTAATTAATACACTTACAAGGGAGGTCTAAGTCTCCCCCTCCGATTTGCATGAAACTTGACAGGCGTATAGAGGGGCCCAAAGGAAGAAATACGTGTCTTTTTGTTTCGGCTAAAAAACTGTTTTAGGGGGCAACCGCCCCTCAAATGATGAGGACAAATTGAAGTGGGAATTGACCCCTGTGTGCCACTCCGATTTCCATGAAATTTGGCAGGTGTATGGAGGGGCCCAGAGGAAGAAGCACGTGTTTTTGTGTTTCAGCTAAAAAACTGCTTTAGGGGACAACCCCCCTCCACTCAAATGTCAAGATGAGGGGAAATTGAAGTGGGGATCTGACCCCGAAACCACGTAAATATGGCATAGGAAGAAACAGGGGGCATAGGGCCCTCTATACACCTGCCAAATTTCATGGAAATCGGAGGGGGACACAGGGGTCAGATCCCCACGTGTGTTGCCCCCCTAAAACAGTTTTTTAGCCGAAACAAACAAACACGTATTTCTTCCTTTGGGCCCCTCTATACACCTGCGAAGTTTCATGAAAATCGAAGGGGGACACAGGGGTCAAATTCCCACTTAAATTTGTCCTCATTTTGACATTTGAGGGGGTTTGCCCCCTAAAACAGTTTTTTTAGCCGAAACAAAAAAACACGTATTTCTTCCTTTGGGTCCCTTTATACACCTGCCAAGTTTCATAGAAATCGGAGGTGGATACTTAGATAACCTCCTTTGTGAGTCTTACACTTTGTAATTATATAACATTGCATATCTTATAATGTTTTATTTTAATTTGTAAAACTGTAACTGTAGAACAATTGTATAATTTTTGTATAACATTTCTATCTTGTTAAATGTGTTAAAGGTTTCATCCTGGAATGGAATGTCTCACATTTATGTGTTTTTCAATTTCCAATACATTCGAATGAATACATATTCGTTTCAATGGCATTCACCTCTGACATTTTATGTTAAACAAGTAAGATTACTTTTGTGCACGAGTGTGTTAGCCGATGCGTAGCAAAGTATTTTAGGAACAACACTTGAAAAAAAAAATCTTGAAGGACTAACTAATGAAAAATTTCTTTGTAATGGAAGATCATAATACCTTTTAAGGGGTGGTAATATTATAATAGGATTGAGATAAGAAAGTCTCGGATCCGTAACTTTCGGACCCGGAACTTTTGGATCCGTTTGGCCATCCCTAATATATACATGTATGCGTGTGTGGAAATGTGAATGTTCAATTTTGTACCACAAAATGCACACAGAGAAGTATCGTACATTGAATATTAAGTAGGCCATTTTAAAAATGAATAGTATTAAAGTCATGCCCAGTAACCTTGATGCTCACTGACATTAATATGTTTGTATAACTCCCAAGGAAACCAATTCATCACATGTCCTTTGTGAACCTCATATCAGGACTAAGTGCATGAGGGAACGAAGCGAACGTAAAATATCTCTTGCAGTATTTCATTCTTATCAATATCCTCTAAGTCTCAATGCGTAACCATCGCCTTGAACCCGAAAAAGGTGTACGAAGCTGATATGATTGTTTCAGTGAGAAATGAGTGGTGCTGGAATTTGATTTATTTCCTTTCATTGAGCTGTCTTTTTGGGCGATTACGTATTTCTTAACACTCAATTCATGATTTTTTTAATGAGGACAATATATAGAGGAAAATAACGAAACCCGGCCCCCACTCCCTTCCTGTTTCCGTAAGTAGGTGCTGCCAAGTGGTGGCAATGGGCGAAACACGTCAAGAATAACGAAAAGATTGTGTAGGGAAGGTATCAGCAGTGACGTGCAAGTATCAGGTGCTGTAGTCCGCCGTTACTTGTTTTTGTGTGAATGAGAGTTTGTACGTCGGTGCACAACAGTGGGAATTTTGCTAATTAAGAGAGAGATAAGTAGCAATCTTGTTACAATTTTGACACTAGTAAGTATTGTACTTTGAAATTATCGTAATGGTTTGTTTGAAGATACGTGTAGTTTTATTGTATAAACAATAAGACTCCACGAGTAAAATGCCCTAAGTAGGACCCCTCAATGAATGCCTAACATTACAATCGTAATTGGAGCATAGGGTCGTTACTCGTTAGTAAATTCCTTTTACATATTGTTTCAGATGTTCAAAGGAAAAGGCAATGCAGGTGGGAGAAGGGTGGGATGTCCAACAAAAATGGAAAGGGCGATATTGTTAGGATATTGGTAGTCTATATTATATTACTTTTGTACATCTATATTCTTTATGCAAGCTCAATAAATGTAATTCATTTACTACATATCATATATTTACATTTCTTTGCGTCTTTTCCAATTTTTGGAACTTGTTAAAGGAGGGGTCCGACTTTAGCCACTTTTTCTCCGTTGTTACTTTTCGTCTCTTTTTACAGAAATGGTTACTGATAAAGCATTATGCGCTTTAAGGTGGATTAAGTTACTCAAAACGTTAGCAAACGTATCAAAGTATCCATTTTATTAAATTTCTAATAGAAATAATATGCCATAATGACACCAAGGATGAAATAAAAGGGGGTCCTACTTTGATCACTTTCCTCTACACATGAAAAAATGTTTAAAAAAATAAAAAGTGAAAAATATTAATTTTTTGAACAATTTTCATAAATGTGACAAATGGCAACATCATGCATTGAGTTGTGATTATGTTTTATTAGAATATACAAATTTCAACATAAAACATATACAAATGAAGTTTTATTCGAAAAATAGTGAAAAATATTAATTTTATTCACAATTTCCATGTGACAAATGGCAACATCATGCATTGAGTTACATTATAATTATTATAAAATACAAATTTAACGTTATACAGGGTTGTCCACGACAAACTGGCCAGCCTCATATCACATGGTCCGAAACAAAACTTTCTCCTAAACGCTAAGTTAATGTGCTCTAGAAACAAAAACATGAGCAGATACGGGGGAGGCGTGACGTGACCAGATGGGGAAAGTAGTGGAATGCGCGATTATAGATGACATAATTGATTGATTGATATGATTTATTTTACGTCGCTTCTTGAGCCACTTTCGGCTAATTTGCGATGGGGATGAATGATGATATGATGAAATTGATGAATGGACATTCGCAAACATCCATACCCACGCCATTATTCGAACCCAGGACCCCTGGCGTCGTAGCGCGATGTGCTAACCACTCCGCCACCGGGGGCCGGCTTCTTTTGTGCCCAACCCTATACATTTCGGATTAAAGGTTGTGTCCACGTCACTGTCGTCGAAATCAAGATCCAATTCGCTACCACTGGTGATTTCTAGTATAATGCTTTGTGTCAATGTCCTCACACTCCCGCCGTCATCCACAAAGCGTATACGAGTGGCTGCTGAGAAGTATTGAGTTTACCCAGAAGAAAATGAGCTAGGAGGCTCAAATTTGCAGGGTGTACTCGTCAATTCTTCTATATGTAATGCTGCAAAAATAGACTTTCTATGATTTTAACTTCCCTTTGTTTTTCATGTCTAATGTGAAAATAGTAGCACCTCCAGAAAAGCTATCCAAATACGTCATTCTGTTGCATCACAATTCCTCGCCACACACTGCAGGTGAAACAATGGCGACACAGACCTCTTTAGGATTCCAATTGTTGCTCCATCCACCCTATTCGCTGACCTGGCTCCATATAACTATTATCTGTTCCCCCATCTGAAAGAACACCTAAAGGGACAACGATTTGTAACATGATGACGCCCTTGGAGAGCTTTTCTGGAGGTGCTGCCATTTTCACTTTGGACCTGATAAACAAAGGGAAGTTAAAATCTTGAAAGTCGATTTTTGCACCATTACATATACAAGAATTGACCAGTACACCCTGCAAATTTCAGCCTCCTAGCTCAATTTATTCTGGATAAGGCTCAGTACTTATCAGCTTCCCCTCGTATTGTAACACTTTGCTCTATTGTCCTGGACCACACCTCACACACAGCTAGATAAAACTCCAATGTTCAACAAACTCTCACAACTACAAATCACACGATGACACCACATTCGATGCTCACAGGAAGCAGTACAAATGTGCTACAATACTTTACTTACTGTGGTTACAGCTGCTACTTCTTGCTTCTTGCATCATGTTGCCAATTGGCAACAAATATATTGGAACCGTAAAAGGCCCTGACTGCATAATGTTGCCATTTGGAAACAATGTTATTATCGTAACAATAGCAACTAAATGAATTGTTGCTACATATCCAGTCACATAAAGTGAACTTGAAACCTTCAAATTATTTTGTGTATTTGTTGCGAAAGAAAAAAATGTCATTTTATTGTACATAAAAATTAGTAAATAATACATAAAATGACCACGACCTTGACTAATGCGGTCATAGTACATTATACATTAATGAGCCTTGAAGTTTAAGTCATGATATCTAGTGCTTCAAACGGCAAACTCATATTTCAGAGAATAAAATGAAGCCACAGAACTGCCATCTAGCGATTAGTTGACATAACTACGATGCAGTAAATTTGATGTAGCCAAATGGCAACGCCATGCGCTGTAGGGTTAAGTTGCAGAAGTGAACAGAATTTTCTATATGGTCAGTAGGAATCTTTTCGTAACCGTCTAAAGGTATGTAGGGGGCGTCATTCTTCACAATGTTTTGATATTCACAAAATTTGTGTATTTTTTTAAAAACAAAAATCAAATCCTGAAGACACTTGTGGTTAATTACTAAAACGCTCTGGCCTGTGTTGATTTTACATTTGTGGTGGGGTTTATTGGCTTTGACCTCAAATAATTTTAGCTGGGGCCAACGTTGGCGGTTGCATAGTGTACACTAGACATATGTAAATAGATTGAAAAGAATTTTCGTATACTAACAGTACAACATAAAAGGTGCGCTATAAAGTACGATCTCTGGAGAAATGTGTTTTTTATTTCTTCTTTTGGCCCACTGCAGTATTAATTGTTATCAAGAGTCAGTGAGTTTGGATGCGTAACCATGTAGAAAATATCCACTTCAGGGGTACATATGATAGTGAGATTTTCTGAAAGTGTATTCTTCTGGGTGTTGCTAATTCTTGAACTAAAATGCTATACTGACCACAAATGAAAAGTACAGTTGAAAACAGGATAAGTCGAATTTTATCGATTTGCTGTTGTCAATGGCATTAAAATGTTTCGCCAGTGTAGTTTTGTAACACGAAAAACTCGGCAAGTTCTGAGAAATGTGAAAGTTTTCATAGAGAAAATAGTGAGTCTTGATAGTTCCAATAAAGCAGGAAAATGTGACTTATCCCCCCCCCCCCATAGTTCTTCAAATGTTTAGGAGTGTGCCCAACAGATGATGGCTCGAAGAGTGTGGAAACCGATGTTTCACACAATTATCCCCTATGTGAAGTTGAATTTTACTATAATTTAGAATGACACATTTACTTCAACATGAAAACTGAAAGTACATAGTTACGAGAAGAAAATTGTGTTTGAAATCATAAACATATGCAATTAATTGTACATTGAATCATATCATGAACTAGTTGTTCTGTTGACAGTACACTAAATGCCACAATGCAATATGTATCATACGTATCCATTATTTAGACGGCCTCTGTGGCAGAGTGGTAGTGTGCTACGACGCCAGGGGTCCCGGATTCGAATCCGGTTAACGTATGGGTGTTTGTGAGTTTCCATTCACCAATTTCATCGACTCATCCCCATCTTAGCGATTAACAAAAAGTAGCAGGAAGGTGAAGTAAAATAAAGCAAATTCACCTATCAATCATTCATAGGTTTTTATTATATTTTAAGACTTTGAATTAAGATTGTAAATATTAATCAGAGATAGTCGTATTCCACAAGGAGTGAGATAATAATTTTACTGATTATACACTATGTCATGAACGTCAATAAGGTACCCCGAAATTCATTTTCTTGTCAGTACATATCATGTTCACTCCTTATTTAAAAAAAATAAACGTATTATTGATAAGCAGGGCAACTGCAGACAAATAATATTTGTTTGGTGATAAATGACATGATTGTAGAAGTATATTGCAAACATAGTGACATATTAAATCCTTGTGCTTCAGGTATGAATATGGAAGAGAATTGCAGCGAAGGAGCTACCACAGCAAGGCTTGGATGGCCAGACTACTGTGTTTTCGTGTTCATGCTTGTATTCTCTTCGGCAGTCGGACTCTTCTACGGGGTTTACAGGAAGAAGGACAACAGCACATCTGAGTATTTTCTGAGTAGCAGACAAATGTCCTCTTTCCCAGCAGCAATGTCACTGCTCAATAGGTAGGTAAGCTACAAATACAAATCATAAATACATAATTTTCTTTGGTTGATGTATGTGGCATTGGTACAATACACATATTTTTATGTTCTTATTTTGAATTTAATTTTTAGGTTGGTTGGTTGATTTTGTGTTTTAAGTCCACTTGATGCAGAGTAAGACTAATCGGGACTGGACCTACAGTTTAAAGTGGGATCCGAACCACTATGTGACTCCACCGTGAATCGAACCCGGGACCCCTTCATTACAAGGCGACGACGCAACCACTGCACCACGGGAAAGGCCTTAACAATTTGAATGTATCGTGTATTGTGATCAACTGAAAGCAAAATAATAGTCAGTAAACTTCACTGATACCAGACATTGAATCAATAAACAAAATAGTCACTTCGTCATCAAAATACTATTCTGGAATAGCCAACCATTTCATTCATGAAGAATAACGCTCTGTATTATTGCAGTGTTTATTATCATATCTTCATTCTGAAAGGGAAATCTTTTGTACGTACCAGTCGTGTCTATCCTTCTACCTGGGTCAACTCTCTATTTCTCAGAAATTTGCACAGAGATAAATACAAGTTTTTATTGACTAAATGAAATAATACCCCGTAGAGTCGTCACATAGTGGTTAGGATCCCACTTTAAACTGTAGGTCCAGCCCCGATTGCCTTTCTGTACATAAAGTGGACTTAACAGAGAAGCTAAAAAAAAAGTAATTGATTTTGTGTATTATTTAAATTGGGTTTTCTCTTGTATTCAGATATCCTTGACGACTCTAATATGAGAACTGGAGCCAACTTTGTTGAAGGCGACAGTATTTTAAAGCTGATCAAATTTCATTCACTAGGACTGACATTTGGGTAACAGAAGATAGATATGTCTACAATATACGTGTGTATGTGTGACTAAACTTGAAAATGTGTGTGTGTTTATACACACACATTTTCCAGTCTTATGCTAACTGCCATGAAGGAATCTTCCAAAGAAACTTGATTATTGAAAAGAAGGTTGAACGCTAGTCAAGACAGAGTAAACATTTTGAATTAATAGTAAATGCTTCGAAGTAGTCATTATGATAAATCCGAATTGAATGCAGGTCATATTCATCCTACGAGAGTAAATTGTGAGCAGGTTCCCTAACAAGAGTAGGATTAACAGCAGTTAATGTCTCGTGATGTGACACAACTGTTGTCAAGGTTTGGGTAACCAATGCAGAAATTTCAAATGCGGAGGTAGAATACTTTTTAGAATCTGTTCTTAATTTATAAAATGTTCAAAACTTACTTGACTTTTCGAAACCAAATACAGAAACCGATGAAGATTTGACCAATTTTTTTCAGGAAAAAAACTTAAGCAAGTTTCGGAAGATATTCATGCTGAAAATGTCTACAACAGTGTCGAGGCGAACATTGCATAGGATTTAGGAGCTAAACTTTTTTTTTTTTTTTTTACTCTACTCGATTTTGGTGATAAAGCTATATTGTGAGGCTTCTAATACTTCTCCGTAATAGTGGTTTCATAAATATTTCCAGTTTCATATTGCAAGAGTATATATGCTTACCAATATTATGTATATCGAACATATTCTTCTCTTTTTTCCAGTGCTTTATCTGCAGTTACTCTTTTGGCTCTCCCGTCAGAAATGTACATCTACGGCACTCAGTATGCAGTAACAATATTCTTAGTGATACCTGTGGCAATTGTTACATCTTACTTGTACGTTCCTGTGTTGAGACAACTTGAGCTAACTTCATCATACAAGGTAAGTTTCATAATTATTTATTTTCACTGCTTAAATAGTAGTATATATATAGCTATATAATTAAGATAGAGTAAGTTGTAACATCGTATATTGAAATGTTTTTCCTGAGCCACAATGATGTAATTTTAATGTTTTTCTCTTCAGTGCCCGAGATAATTCAGATAAAATTATGCACTAGTTATTACTGATTCTAAACTATGCTACGCAATCTAATTTGTTACGCTATTAGTTTTCGCAATGACTTAATTTCAGTTATCACTCTTTCTTTCAATTTGATATGAAAAACAATCAATGGGTACCTTATGTGTGGGGGAGAGGAGATGTAAGGTGAACCGAAGCATGGCGTTGAACATATTATCCACAATACATTAAGATCGAGAATGTGTGGGGCCTACATTCCCATCCCATATGTGCCTTCATGGCACAGTGTATTACAAAGGAAGAGTTTTGACGAGGTTATTTGCTTCTATCTGGGCGAGCTTGAAACATGCCACTTCGCCGCAGACTTGAGAAATTTACTTTCCATTGAATTTCACGTAAGCTACGTTCAATCAATCGGCCTACAGAAATCTTGCCAACAGGAAAGAGATAAGATCCCAACCTTACACTGCAAAAAGTTTTCCCAATGGAAAGTAAGCTGGCCTTCGCTTCGATCACTAGCGGTGGTGAAAGGCAGGACTGTCGCAGGTGAGTGAACACTTTAAATAGTCCAGATGTAAGAAAATCAATCTCTGTATATTTGCGTTAAATATTTTATGAACAACGACACGCAAAATATTTTCTTTTTAATTTTTTAAAACAAGTAATACGTATTAGGTAATGTTTAACTTTTGGAAGTTATATAATTTAATGTTTAGTTCATTTTGGTACCAAATCGGTAACACTTGGTAACAACAACTTTTTGTATGGTTTCTACAAAAAAAATTGTGAGTGAAATAATAATGAAAGCTGGCATGTACTGTGGAATTCATGAGTATTTCCGGGCAAATTGTACATGACTATTTTCATTAATTTTTCTCTTACATCCGATGTGTTTTTAAGAGATGGATTTTTATATATGCCGGTGCAGAAGTTGTCAACAGTTTGTTTTGAGTTTTCTTTTAATTCTTGAAGCTTGGGTCAAATAAAGTGCACGAACATGGTGATCAACAATTTGCACGGTAATAGCCTTCTCATGGATCTCACTGTACATATTTGGTTTGGCTGGCTTTGATTGCGTAGCAATGCTTTCGTTTCTCTCTACACATTCAACACTGATATTGTCTGCAAATTGTATGCTAAATTAACAAAAAAAAAAGTTATATTGCTGAACATGTCTGCCTTTAATGTTTGTGGTACTATTACGGAAACTGGAAAAACATACTGTGTATCAGCAAAATAGTAGCCTATCAACCTCATGGCCAAGCGTTATCTAAGTCGTATATGTTTTGCATTTGCATGTTAACCCAAGTACTTCTTAAATACATTAATGTTTATGCACAGGCAGACAAGATTGCCACGGTTGTGCAGAGGAGGAGCTCACGAAAACGACACTACGCAAACTTATACAACTGATGTATAATACTTGACTTTGCCATTGCTATCACCTGATATCGTTATATATTCCCTTAGAAATCAGGTTATAAAGACAAGTACAAACCTGAAATATTAAAAAATATTTTCCTTGATTTTATCAGTAATATAGCATAAAAATATTATAATATAGGTTTTTATGTGAAAGTTCATATAATTTATTATTACATTTTCAAAGTTAGGTTTTAAAAAATGACATGTAAAACAAAATGTAGATAAAACTGTGTTTGCTGAAAAATCTCGACACTTGAAATTAATGACATTTTAGCACACCTTACAGCATGAAAATGTCATTTGCAAATTTTAATGTTGAGTTCTGAAGTTGTGAAATGGTTAAATTTTACTATTATGATTTCAACATGCAGTCGTTATCCTAATAATTGATTACAAGCTTGTGCCCCAGTGTCAATTTCACAAAACATTAAATACATCAGAACTTTGAAACCAAATACTTATTATTATAATTATATGTTTCCAGATTCATGGAAATTCTCAATACATGCGATCCTGCTTATTTATTTCAAACTATGAATGTTGAAGACACTAAATTAATATTAATTTGGTAAATAGACCGACATACTGTCTTGAGCTCAGTCCACAACATGTTTCCAATCACACTCCTAATTAATAGATCTTGCGCAAAATAGACTTATATTGTATTTCTTTATCCAGTGCTACAGGTGTTCATAACACACTGGCTTCTTTCTGGCCGAGTATGTATAATTCTTTCTTCACTTGCTGACCATCTTCTCCTCTACAAATATCTTCCAAGTTAAATCTTAATCTCAATCTTGACCCCGCTTGGATTATAGCCTACAACTCTCTCACAGAGAAAAATAACTTCTTCGATCAAACAGTATTGTCGCCCAGCAGCGTATGGCCCAAGTTGTAGAACCACCATGAACATAGCTTCTAATCTCTAGCGCTGCAAGACTTCAGAGAGATCTACTTCACAACATACTACATCCAAGTACACACACACTCACATTAGCAAAATTCCCCCTACCCACATATGTGTGTGTGTTCATATATGATAATTGTATTTGTCATCCATCACAAACAATCATGAGACCTCTCCTCATACTTACATAGAATTTTTTTCAAAATATTATCAATAGTCAAATATCTTAATACATGAGAATTATCATAGAACTCTCTTCCTATTTGGAGGTCAGGAATTATTAAATGTACTTTAATTTATTAGGTATTCTCGTGAACAATGCATTTTCTGCAGAAATTGATATGTAACATTTTTGAGGAACTTTGGGGTGTAAACATACTTCAAATATTTATTTCAAGAGAAAACTGAGCCACCTTATCAATGTCTTTTGACCACTTAGAAAATGGACATCCTTCATTTAAGAAAAATCTAGTGATCAGTAATTACTTTAACGATTAATGCATGTTACTAAAAAAGAAAGATGTGTGTTTAGGTTGAGAATGTAGTGAAAAATGTCCACAAAATAAATACATTCGGTACAGACACCAACGCCAATGCTTTCTTCACGACTTTGTTGCACGTATCGGGATTACAGACTCTTTTGTCATGTTTTGACATAGTAATGAACATGTTATGATCTAAGTCGACTTGGCCGGATTTGTGAACTGATTTGTTTTATTTAAATTCTCTGTAATTTCTTAGACTCTTCTTGTAATCATGCACTTAAGGAGCAAGAACATTTTACGGATGTATTTCAAAGTGCAGATACAATTTCTCTTTACACTAATCAAATGTTACGATCAAAATCTGTTTTCATTTGAGTACTTAAGCTAGGGAGTAAAATGTACGTACTTGCAATAGTATGTAAAGTAACAACGTGAACACATAATAACAAACTTGTGCTTGTATATCTGTCTCATTAATCTACAATGTTCTGCACTGCTCATAACAATCCTTTGAACTTAAATGGGAATAGGAAGTAATAATAACACAAAGAAAAGCAATAAGATTTTCATGAGTTTTATTATGTTCATAGTCTCCTAGCATTCTGCTTTGTGGTATACAGAGAACTAATAATAATATTAGGTGGATTACTTGTATTATTTAAATATTAAATATTATTTGTTTAAGGAGGAAAATAATTATGCGTATTATTTGTTGTTTCAGTATTTCAAACTTAGATTCAACAACTACATTTGTCAGTTAGCTTCAGGGATGTTCATAATACAATACGTAAGTCCATCTAAGTTTACTATTAATACAGAAACAATCGTTCAAATAATTCGTATAGAAATAACTTCATATAAATTTAAACATATTTCATCATACGGGTTTTTTATGTAACCTTAAAATAAGATTAACATGATTGCAGGAATGCAACATGCAACGAAAGATTACATAATAAACTCTGAAATATTAATTAGTTTCTTAATGTTATTTAATTACTACTTTCACGTTTGCATTTACCGTACTACGTCTTCACTTAGTTATTCTATATTTCCAGATATTTGCACTAAAACAACATTTTCAATTTTGTCAACAGTTTCACATATATGTAATGAATAAGGTATGATGCTTCTTTATGTTAAACTTTATAAATTTTCGCATAATTTAAATCAGACACCAGAATTTTTTAAAAATGCTGCAGCAGCCTACAAAATTGTATGTTTTTGATATTCAATTTCTGTGTATTAGTGTAGAGTTTGCAAGATATTCATAACTAGCTATCAATAATTCAGTTTGGTTTTAATTGTTACTTAGCCATCGAAGTATTAAAACTTGACAGATTAATGTGTTCACAGAGACATCTGGAGAGATAAATCGAAGTACTTACGATGTATCAATCCATTACTAGTTTTCAACTTTACAAAGAACTTACTCCTGGAGAGTACTTAGTTTCCGAGATATTGACGTGTCTTATTAGACCCAAACAAGTTTTCACTGAATACCAGTTAGCAGTGGCGTCGATTGGGTTCCAAAACTGGAGGAGAGGCAAGTTGCCAAAATTGGGGGAGGACAGTTTATTTCTCCTTAGTAGATAAGGTTTAGCATAGTGGAGGGACACTAAGCGCCGCCACTGACAGTCAAGTTAAGTTCGCGTTCACTGCTAACATTGCTCTTCAGGGAATGCTAATTGGAGACAAGTTGTATGGTTAATTACACGTTGAGGCGGACTGATCCCTTCCCCGGATTTTTTTCTTTCAGAATATAACGCTTCGAATACTAAACTATTATTTTACTACTAGATATCGTAGCAACATATTTCAGCGCGTTAGCTATATCCTATATAAGCAGTTAACGAGGTAAATAAATCAATGACAAAGCTTCCTTTTATCCCCTTTAGATTCTATACTCACCAATATCGGCCTATATGGCTGGGTTATCTTTGAATCAAGGTAAGTAATGTTAACTTTGTTGTGATATTAGTTTAATGTATCAACAGTACACCATCATATTGTTTAACATTGATCGCATAATCAAAGGGGCTTAACAACACGAAGTACATTTTCCAAGGTTTCTTTCGTCAATGTTAAGATCTGTCATGTAGAAGCAACCTAATGGATTTACTCCAAATGAATACCAGATCTGCCTTCCAAAATATCCTTACTACTAACTAACTAACTATTTAGCCTTCTTAAACCCGAAGGCTCATGGCCGCAGCAACACAGGCCTTCCATCTGTCCCTATCTTGAGCAAGATCTATATACTCTTTTCCATCCTTACCGATTTCCTTTAGGTCCATCTTAACGTTGTCCCTCCATCTTCGTGTTGGCCTTCCTACAGATCTCTTACAGGTCTCTTACCATCCGGTTTCCTCTTTAATATAATTTTCATTTGTTAATATTACTCCTAAGTATTTGAATTTGGAAACTGGTTCAAACGAGTTGTTATCAATAATTAGATTTTGATTATTACCTAACACTTGGTTTCGGCCTGTAAGCATATATTTAGTTTTCTCTTTGTTAACTTCCAAACCTATCTCTTTAGCAGTTTTGAAAAATATTTTAGCATTATTCTTAATTGTATTTACAACATCCCCTAATAAGTCTACATCATCTGCATATGCTAACAACTGAGTCATACCATTTAATTTTAGTCCTTCGTTAGTTTCTTTTACCTTCCTAACAGCATATTCTAAGGCAAAATTAAAGAGCAATGGAGATAATGCATCTCATTGTTTTAACCCATCATGAATTGTAAATTTGTCAGACACATTAATACCCACACGAATTTTACTTTCTGTTTCACTGGTGCATACTTTTATCATACTAACAAGCTTCTTAGGTATTCCAAACTCGACTAATATATTATATAATTTATCTCTTTTGACCGAATTATATCCTTTTTTGAAATCAATGAATAGCTGATGGACATTTTGATTATATTTCCACTTTTTTCAAGTGTCTGATGTGAAAAATTTGATCTGTAGTTGAAGTGTTACGTTTAAATCCACATTGATAATCACCTATAATTTCATTAGCATATGGGGTTAGTCTTGCTAAAAGAATGTTAGATATTATTTTATATGTTGTTGAGAGTAGAGAAATTCCACGGTAATTATTGCAGTTCATTTTATCACCTTTCTTAAACACAGAACAATTATGGATTCTTTCCACTGTTGAGGGATTTCTTCTTTATTCCATAAATATCCTTACTAGAGTACAACAAAACCTTAAAATCCAGAAATACTTCATGTCTTGTGTTCAAAACATTTGGGGTTCCTATTTTCTGCAAACTTCCACTATGTTTCAATATGTTTACAAATAAACTCAAGCGTTACAACTAACATACTATTTCTGCGAATTTCGTTAATGTAATTAAAGCATAAATTTGAATTTGTCGATTTGAAATGACCAAAAAATAGGAAAGATTGCATATCTCCAACTATTCTGAAATAAGCTATTTTGCGTCGATGAAATACTAGTCCAGTCATTCGATATATATCTTCATAGAAATTCAGATAATATGCCCATGGTATTTGTGATTTGTCTTCTCCCACCATTTCAACAATTTGCTCCTTTGCATTTACTAATTTAGAAGGATTAATATTAAAATGCGTTTTGCTTCTTAATCTTTGTGTATGCAATCTAGACCAATATTGGATACTTTTGAAGATGTGTCCCTCGCCCCTTAAATGTACATAGTTTATTTGATTTATTTACATAAAATATTACGATGAAAATTAATTTATATTAAGGTAAATAATATATTTCAGTTAAATAATATTACAACAGAAAATCGAAATAAAGATAAAAGTTATCTCGAAAAGTAAGAGTGTAAAATGCTGAACTAGGTGTAAACCTGATATTTAGACATATTATTCCAAAGTATTAAGTTTTCACCTGAGTGGCTACTCTGGCTAAATTTTGGGATTAGAATTGTAACTTATGTTTCTAAGTTTGTAAAAATTAAACATAATATGGTAATGACTGCATTCCAGTATATTAATGGTTTGAAATGTACAAAAATATCAGTCAAACTGCACTATCTGATACATGAAAATCGATAAACAGATACGACTATTTAATGATTTAATAGAATACAAGGAATATTATGTCCATCCTATTGTAACTGTTCCTGTTATGTGGTTGAGTTGGTAAAGCTTTTGAAGGTGTCGGGTTCGAGTCCAGATTCGGGCAGCGACCGGTGTTCTCCGTCAGCATCCTTCTAAAAATTATATTTCGCCATCGTCGCCAAAAAGGGGAAGAAAAGCAAGGCTGAAATAAAAATTCATAGAAAATACAAATATTATTATTGCATGTACGCCGTGCTAAATAATCATTTGTATGTCAAAGACCTGGGTGCCTAGTGAAAAACCCCTGACCACACCATTGTCTTGATGTTTCCTAGCAACCATGTGTTTCAACATGAGTACTGTTTAATCTCTGGGTTAATGCGTGTCTTTCTTATAATTAAGCTAACGGGAAGAAGAAATATATTACTACATGTTATTCAAGGAAGTTTTCTTGAAGGAATATTTATGACATCGAAGAGGTATTGGGAAGTGGGGGCAATATGACCACCTTAAGGAAAAATTGCTAATAATTAAGAAATTGAAATAAAAATAAGTTTCATATTGCAAAATGAACACCAGTTTTTGCACTGTATCTGGTAGTAAACATGAGTCAAAATCTCTTTCTGTAATGGAACAAAACATGCACAAACAAAAGTCTGCCAAACCCATATAACCCACTGATGGGTGTAATAAGAGCACACTGGTGGGGAATATGGGCAGTTATGTTTAATGGATACATTTAATGACATATGCACCTAAAAATTAATCACAGGTTAGCACTGAATGAATGCATATCATAAACAATGGCATGTCCCATCCAAAATTCTCTCACTTAGAAATTTAGTGTAGAGAAATCTTATTACCGTTATTAAATAATATTATTTTCTTAAGAAAAAGTATTTTCAAGGCGACGAAAGGCTACATATACGGTGTATATTTATTATTGCTTTCAAAAAAAAATCACTCTACTTGGTCTTAGATGTACAAATAATGAGCTATTAATAAGATAAACTAATTTACATTCTGTGTTTCTGTGGCTGTTATTCTAATACAATGGGGGATGAAGCACGTTTGATTTATTTGGAACTCTTTAGAACCAATGGAATATTGATTGATTTGGTGTTTTGAGTCCTTTTTATGCACAGTAAGGCTAATCGGGACTGGACCTACAGTTTAAAGTGGAATCCGAACCACTATGTGAACCAATGGAACAACTAGCTTCACTGATCAGTTCTAGAAGGAATTCGAAAACTCAGGAACACTGTGTAACATGCTTGAACTTTCTGAATATCATTCACAGAAAGGTGCGGTAATAGTTAGAATTTCCTGGAACGTCGCAATCACGTTGTAAAGTTCTTGGCATTATTTACAACAACACTTTGTACAAATTAGAACGACCTGTCCTCTTTCCATTTCCTACTTTCTCTATCATTCTTTAGTCTTTCTCTTCGTCAGCGTTCAAAGAGAAAATTTCTTTCTCGTCGTATATTTTAAAAGAAGTTATAAGAATTTAGTGAAGAAAAGTCAATCATATTCAATTGATATTTAATAAATATGACCAGACCATTCGTGTTTGCCGCCAGAATTTCATTACTCGTGGCATTGGTTACATGTATCCCTTTTCAGGGGCCGGCTCCATGGTGGAGTGGTTATCACATCGCGCTACGACGCCAGAGTTCCCGGGTTCGAATCCAAGCCCGGGCATGCATGTTTGTGAGTGTCCATTCATCAATTTCATCATGCCATCACTCATCTCCATCTTTGCAAATTGGCCAAAAGTGGCATAAAGAAGCGAAGTAAAATAAAGCTAATCAATCAATCAACCATTTTCAGGGATTCGATTTCAACCTCTTCCATCATACAGTTTTCTGTTACCTCTCTGAATACAGAATAATGAAAACATAATACCATACGTTTTACTGCATATTATATTTTCCAGTTGCTGGATGGGACATAAACCTTTCCGTTGGTAGCTTAATCGCTGTCTGCGTGGTTTACACAACACTTGTAAGTATTATCTTCTTTCTATGTTGCATACAAAAAGAGCAATGATTTGCAAGAATTTCACTGCATATGCAATTCTAACTCCCCTTTCAATATCTTGGAAGTTTTCTTTTTAATAATAGTTACGCTAACCTATTTGATGGCTGTTCGAACAATATCTGTAATATATAAATACACATTAGTTTGTTTTCAAGCAATTGGACGTATTCCAGATGTGTTAAATTAGCATCATTTGGCCTGAAAACCAAAGATCTAGACCAACACAAGGCTACATAAGGTATTTTTAATATTCTAATCAACAACATTTCCTTCTGTGCTTAAACAATTCAGAACTCACGAATGAAATTTAATTATGTAGGTTGCATTTAGTATCCTAATTACTTTCATACATTACTTTAAACCTTGTTTCAAAAGTCGCGGAATCCGAAATTTGAAAATATTTATCACGAAAACTGTAAGAGATATTTACACTGAGTTTGCTGCATTATAAAGCCTCATCCATGGAGATATTTTTCAATGCTTAACATTATCAATTTATTCCATACAGAAAATTAAGTAAATTAATGACTGGCGGAAGGCAGCGTTAAAATGTTTCCATAAATGCACTTTTGAATGAGAAAACTAAGTAAGAAATTATCGGAGAGTCATAATTAGACGTCTGATGACTGCTGCCATGTCAATCTCCCATTTGCAACCAATAATGATCATGTGCAGCATTTGATGCATTTATGACTGGCAATTTTACGGGTCGAGTGAAAAAGTGCCATTTTTGGGACATATCTCCGTAGCTGGCTACACCAGCAGGTCAAAATTTTGTCACCAGACGCACGCAATAGGTGCCTAAGTATTGCTCATACATTTGTGTGAAAAATCAATATCCTAATTTTGCACCGAAATTTGACTTTTAAGTGTAAATTAACACGCACCTGGCAACCCTGCCATCCAATATAGCTGACGAGAGCTTGTTACGAAGTGGTAAGTGTGTCATAAATGCGGCTACTACACGTCTACTTCTTTATTATGATAACAATTTGGACATTAAGTGTTCCGATTAAATCACTATAGGCTATCACTGGGTTAATAAATTTGTTATCATTTATCCAAATAAAAGCAATTACAATATTTTATAAACATTGTTAACTTTGCTGAAAGCATCTGAGAATTGATCTTCAACAGTAAATACCAACTCTTAACAATATGTGGAATCATTTATCATTGTTGTTTAATATTATTGATTGTTATCAAGTCGGAAAACAGAAACACTCTGACAACAATAGTAAACGTCGCCACCGCTGCGACGCCAGGGGTTCCGGGTTCAAATCCTGGCCTGGACATGGATATTTGTGAGTGTCCATTCATCAATTTCATTATATCATCACTCATCCCCATATTTGCAAATTAACCAAAAAGTGGAACAAGAAGCGAAGTAAAATCAATCAATGAACAATAGTAAACGCAAGTTCTTTTTCAATGGAGCGATACCTCGTGGAACGCATGAGGATTTACAGCGGACCATGTTCTGCTGTTTTGGCTGTTAACATAAACATTCAAATGGAACCAAGCTTCATCAGTGAATACAACGCAATCAAGAATTTTGATGTCCTCTTTTTCGACGAGAGATGGAAATCATCTACAGTACTTTTCAAGCGTTTATCCTTATGAAGGTTTCGCAGTTCTTGTAGGGTAGTTTTCTTCACATCCCTACGATCATTGGAAAGTGAAAATACAGCTTGGGACGCAAGTTTCCTCAGGTTCTTGGTTGGAGATTGTTAAGAACGTGAACGCACATCCTCCACTGCGGTAGGGGTTAAAACGATTGGCGATCACTTTGTGTTTTGTCACATGCACTTCCGGTTTCTCGAAATCGATGCACTAGTCGTAAAACAGTTGTTTTGTGAGGTATAGAAGAAGGAGGGTATTTTCTTGGAGAACCTCTTGCACATGTGTGTAAGAATGAGTGGTAAAATACTCTTCAACAATGCACACACACATACACACACACACACACACACATTGCTCCAATGAATTCGCAATCCATGCTGAATCAACCGGACACTGTGGCGGTGAAGCGTAAGCGAAGAAAATCCAGGGTAACCAGGGGCAGCCTAGGATTCTCTCAAAAGTCCAATTTCGGTACAAAATCACGATTTATGATTTTCCACGTAAATTAATTAGGCACCTATTGCGTGCGTCTGGTGACAAAATTTCGACCTGCTAGTGTTGCCAGCTACGGAGATATATGTCCCAAAAATGGCACTTTTTCACTCGACCCGTAAAATTGCCAGTCATAAATCTATCAAATGCTGCACATGATCATTGTTGGTTGCAAATGAGAGATTGACATGGCACCAGTCATCAGACGTCTAATTATGACTCTCCGATAATTTCTTACATAGTTTTCTCACTCAAAAGTGCATTTCTGGAAAAAATTTAACGCTGCCTTCCGCCAGTAATTAATTTACTTAATTTTCTGTATGGAATAAATTTATAATGTTAAGCATTGAAAATATCTCCATAGATGATGAGGCTTTATAATGCAGCAAACTCAGTGTAAATATCTCTTACAGTTTTCGTGATATAAATTTCCAAAGTTTGGGTTGCGCGAATTTTGAAACACCCTGTATAAACCCTCAACGGAGGTCATAACTAGAGATTCAGCTGTCATGAACTTTTATACCTTTTCAGTTTTATAAAGAAAGGTGAAATAAACCGAAAAAAAGTGGTCAGTAATATAGCTATAATTTCAAATTATGAAATAATGTATTCAAAATCATTTTTTTTCCACGGGCAACGTAGAAGCTGCATTGGTCTAGTTGGTAGGAGATCTGAAAGACACGTACGTGGTTCTATTCCCGGCGTGGGTGATAAAATGTCCTTTTTTCGACCATGTCTCTGCATAAAGCGGCTGTGAAGTTCACCCGGGCTCAAATAAATGAATTTCTGGGGATAAAGTAAGGAATAAAAGCGACCTGAGCGTGATGCTGATTGCATCACCTCAAAACATCCCCGAGATTGATATTGTTTGTGTTCCTACCTCATGGCCCTTACCTTACTTTTACCTATACTTTATATGACTCAGATAATAATCCAGGTGCATAAATATATCCGAGCTACTTGAGAAATGCACAATGGAATAGTATGGAAGTAGTTTTTGGTGAATATTGTGTTATGTGTGTACGTTTATCGTGTAATTTGCAAACTGATGTCTAGAATTTTTTTAATTAATTCAAGACAGGTGGAATTATTGTACCAAAAGGTCCACAACCATTGACCACGCCAGACTACGTAACTGACGTCACCATTGATGTGTGCAAGAATGTTGCAGATTCCTGTGTGTTTAGCACATGTAAGAATGAATGCTCTCACTGATGCATGAATGCAATGAGCAATTTAACACATCATTCGTACTCCTTCCCTTCCTCCAAGAAAACGCAAAGCTCTTTCAGACATACGAACATGATCGTCACATCTGAATACTCGAATAGGTTAAATTCTTACATATGAATGTATTAAATTCACATACTTTGTTTTGCATTTCCCTCTTATTATTTTAACTTGATCATCTTTACAAAATATTTCAGACTATATCTTATTAATAAGGATGTATCTCTGCGTGAAGATATCTGCAAATCTATCCAAGAATTCCAAGTTGCAGCAAATACTGCACATGTTGATGTTGTCAGCACCACGCCCCTATCCGCTTTAACCCCCAGAGCTTCCTCCAGGTATCAATTTTATATACGCTGGGTGGGCGCCGGAGCCGCTTGAACAGGTGGAAAAACTCGCGGTTCTCCCCCGTCGAGGATCGAACCCGTGTCTCTCGCATGGTAGTCAGACGTCCTAACGACAGAGCTACCTCGGCTACATTATATGTAGTCATGTACATTTCCTAACTTGGAGTAAAAAAAAGGCTATGTATGATATTTTATGAGTTATTTTGCAATCGTGACTTAAATAATGTAGCTATATTTCAAATTATTATTTCTTTTAAAACGTTATTCACAAAATAGAAGATATTTTACTCAGGACATTTTTTAAAAAAAATGTGTCTTTAGTAAATTCATGTCCTTTTCCAAATCCTTTAAAAAATATACACAAATTTGCTCAGTCATTATTTCACAATAATATTATTATTATTACATATTAAGTTGGTCAGATCATCAACCAGACAATGCCTAACAAAGTTCAGATGCATATTCTTTGAAAGTGAGTCGACTAGAATTTAGAAGCAATGTAACACATAACGAGGAAAATGTAAATTACTACCCGAATATATTAAAATGAATGTGAAAAGAAAGGGATTGATCAAAATGGTAACACCAAGGTATACTTGGAATTAATAGGCAAATAGCCAATAATTACACTGCAACTAGCAATTGTAGCTTTCCAGGCGACTTGAATCGAACAAATGTAATCGGGTTATCAGCCAGGTTGCATCAACGAATTTAACCTAGTTGCTAACTCGAGAACACTTGTTCGAATTACACTGTAGTCAATTCAAATTTTATTTGTATATTCTAACGGATTTTTAAAATATAATATTACAAAGTAATAGTGTTGCAGTTAACAATTTTGCTTCGGAAGGGGGTCCCGGGTTCGATACCCGGTGGAGGCACATAGCGGTTTGGATCCCACTTTAAACTGTAAGTCCAGTCCCGATTAGCCTTACTCTGCATAAAGTGGACTTCATACACCAACTCAATCAATCAATCAATGTTTGGGAAGGAGCTATACTTGTTCGTGGTGGTTGTCCAAGTGACGACATTCGCTTGTTTCATACTGGCCATGCAAGTAGCTTAGGAAACATGGAAGATCTTTTAAACCACCAGGCTCCACAGTGTTTTGGTGTCAAATTAAATTTTCGGAAATGCGTTGGCTGAGGGGACACAATTTTAATACCACAAAAATATACACAATACGTTTACTTTAGCAATTATTTCGCTCTGTGATTTTATAAATCACCTTTAATATATCTGGTGTAATTATTATTTTAATATATGTTTCATTTGTGTATGACTACAAATATATTTGTGGTAAAAATAAGATTTACTTTCTATTTAGTAGCTTATTTTGACATTAATAGGTCAATAATTTACTGTTTTGGAGCAAATCAGTAAATTTTACTTAAGAAATGTCGAGCACATTTTGGTTAGCAGTCAATTAAAGCTGACACTCAATGAATGCAAAAATTTAATCGCTCACACGAAGAAGGTTGTATTCCAACAAAAAACCAAATGCCACAGGAACAGCTCCCTCTTCCACGTTTTTGCCCAAACAGAAAATTCCACGGTGCAGAAATAAATTTCCATTTGTTCATAAAATGTTTGTTAGAATGTTTGAATTAGTCAATAGTTTCGCGATTACGTAAGTCTATTAAACTATTGATATCTAGACAACAGCGAAAGAAAACTACACGAAAATTTACGTCAATGCTCTAGAAGGAATTCTATGCGTACGTAATTTTTCATATTTTGAAATATCCAAGAGGTTTTTCGAATGGAGAGGAAAATTTGAAAAAAAAAATGCCCATTCGAATGCCAAAGATCCAGCTGAGCCTTATGTACAGCCGTACCCTTTGACCGAGTGATTAGCACATCGCGCTGCGAAGCCAAGGGTCCCGGGTTCGACTCACGCTCGGGCTTGGTTGTTTGTGAATGTCCATTCATCACTTGCATCATTTCATCACTCATCCCCATCTTCGCAAATTAGCCAAGAGACACAAAACGCGAAGTAAAATAAACTAAATCCATCAATCAATCAATTATGTACAGATAGGCTAATCTGGACAGGGACTACAGTTTAAAGTAGGATCCAAGCCACAGTGCAATGCAGAGGCGCAACCACGAATTTTTGTCTGGGGGGGCAAGTACCAGGATAAACGTACCAATAATAATAATAATAATAATAATAATAATAATAATAATAATAATAATAATAATAATTTTAATAATAATAATGCTAATAATAATGTTATTATTATAACATTATTATTGTTATTGTTATTATTAATTTGCTATATTTTACTTCGCTTTTGTGCCACTTTTGGCTAATTTGCGAAGATGGGGATGAGTGATGAAATTAATGAATGGAGACACTCACAAACATCCATGCACAAACCAGCATTCGAACAGGGGACCAACATTATTATTATTATTAGTAGTAGTGGTGGTAGTAGTAGTAGTATCAAATACGTTATTACCCTCGTAAATTATGCACAAGGGGGTAGAAGTTGGCGCTAAAGCATTTGTGTTCCAACAAACGAATTGAATTATTTTTTCAACACGTTCAATTTCACATTAATAATGGAAAACAAGCACACAAACTATTTTTGAAAGACAGAAAGTTCCAATTCCAAATTCCACGGTTCTTTCCAAATTCCAAAGAATATTCTTTTTTACATTAACATGTATAACTTTCATGCACAATATATGTTTCACACATATGCAACATGGAGCGAAGTGGACCCTAAATTGTGTACGTATTCAAAGTTTCCTTAATGCATATTATATACAACATATATTATTTAAATACATTACACAACGAATTCATCCATTTTACAATAAACCAACAGCAAAAATTACATAAATTGTCTCTCAGTGCACGCTCCCTTTCCTCATTCATGCATTTAAAACAAAACCAATTAGGAGAAGTGTTATTTCTCTGTTCCTTAATTTACATAGCATTACAGAGAACAATACTGAATTGCGAGCGAAGCGAGCAACCAAAGTTTTGGGTCTAATTATTTTCAGGCTGAAATCAATGTTGATTTAATAGGGCGCAAATAATTTCACGGGACGCCAATGCATTCTCTCTTTTACAACTTGTGTACCTCGCCGATGGTGTAATGGTAACTTCGTCACCTTGTGATCAAGGGGTCCCGAGTTCGATACCCGGTGGAGGCGCTTGACACAGTGGTTTGGATCCCACTTTAAATTGTAGTTACAATCCCGATTAGCTTTTGTGTGCGTAAATCAATCAATCAATTTTACAACTCATTTTCATTTAAATCGTTCGGTGCCCATGGGCGACTCCCACTGACCCCTAGCTACGGTTCTGAACTTGATAACACTAAGAAAAGCATGGAGTGCGAGCGAAGCGAGCAAGAAAATTTTACGGACATTATAATTATTTACATAAAAATTGAAGTTGTGGCCGGTAATTGCTCCCTGCAAGTACACTTGGCAGTCAATTTTTGCCCCACCTTGCCTCCCTATAACTCATTTCCGTCCAAGGTTGGGGGGCGGCGGGTAATGCCCCTCTGCCCCACTGGTGCAATGTTTCTCCACCGGGTATCGAAACTGAGACCCTTGATTACAAGGCGACTACGTTACCAGTACTGCATCGGAAGGCCCTGTTCATAAAACGTGTCGCGACTATATTTTAGAAGTGAAAAACAATTTTTCTCCGCTTTCAAATCTCATTCATCTCCGTCATCAAATTGTTGGTTACAAGGTTGTTTGTGGGACAGATTGAATTGTACACTCACCTCACTTAGTACTCAGGCAGTTTGTTTTTTTATACACCATAGAAGATACAATTTACCTACACGTGTATCAATATGCGCTGTATAAAACACACCTGATTACTAACTTCGTTCTCCGAACAATATCATTTTCATGTACGTTCTATGAAATGTGTGAAAGTTTGCATCTTTTCTTTCAGGGAGGAATCAAAACCGTCATATGGACAGACACGGTGCAAGGCTGTCTCATATATTTCTGCCAAATAGCGCTTCTAGTAGGAGGACTGGTGGAGGTTGGTGGTTTCAGCACAGTGTGGCAGCGCAACGAAAACTCCGGCAGGATAGAATTTTTCAAGTAAAGGGTTTTCACGTTCTTAAATTTATTAGGCTACATAATGCACTGAACGAGATTTTCAGATTTTTAGGCGTGTGTTCTCGTTCAGCCTATTGACTTCTTGGGCCTCCCCGATGGTGCAGTGGTAGTGTCGTCGCCTTGTTTTCAAGGGGTCCCGGGTTCGATACCCGGTGGAGGCTCATACTGGTTCGGATCCCACTTTAAACTGTGAGTCCAATCCCGATTAGCCTTACTGTGCATAAAGTGGACTTAAAACACCAACTCAACTGAACTCAACAACCAACTATTGGCTTCTTAGCACAAGATAGTTGATGTGATTTGTGACCCGGCGATCCTTCCCTAATCTACTTGAAACAAATTTATGTTTCATACGTGGGCTGTACTTTTTAAAGTGGCAACACTGTCGGGAAGAGTATATAACATGTGAGTATGCATGTGCTTAAGCACTGAGTATTGTCAGTTTGGGGGCCCATGTCGATGTATGGAGTGTAAAAAGTGCTCGGTGCAGCGAGTGCTGTTGTGTATGTACGAGCTTGAAATGAACGCCATTTTATGTCCTGCCCTAAAACATGTTTACAAAGGTAGAACAGCGATTGTGGATGAAACTCCAGGTGGCCTGTTGCAATAATGCATGAGAATGCCATAAAGACTTGCATGAAGCCTGTTTGCAACAATGCCTATCCATGTCAAATGGTTGCATAATGGGTAGGTGCATATCTTGAGGAGGTTGTGATGTGTCAGTGACAAAACTCTCAGTATGACGAAAATTGCATCATGCTGGGTTCCCGATATTGTTACTACTGTGCAACCATCAGATGCGGCTAGGTATTGTTGTTACAGACTTCATGCAAGTCTTGATGGCATTCTCATGCATTTTTGCCGCGGCCCACCTGGATTTTGATCCACAATTGCTGTTCTTCCTATGAACATGTTTTAGGGCATTACACGAAATGGTGTACATTTCAACCTCGTACATAAATTATAACACTCGCTGCACCGACCACTTTTGGCACTCCACACATCGACACAGGCCCAACTGACAATGCTCAATGCTTTATAGCACATGCACGGTGTTATCATTTCTTCCTGACAGTGTTGCCACTTTTAAATTTATAGTGCTCAAGTAATGTAAATTGCAGAAATTGTCTTTATACGTCTGACTATTTACCAGATAGTGACAGTTGTCATGGTCAAACGTACAGTGGGATCCATGAATATTACCGTGCAAATTGTCCATGACTATGTTCATTAATTTTTCTCTTACATGCGGTGGATTTTTATGTATGCTGGTGCAGAACTTGTAAACAGCATGTTTTGACTTTTCTTTTAATTCTTGAAGCTCTAATTGTGTCAAATAAAGTGCACGAACATGGTGATGGATAATTTGCACGATAATATTCCTGGATCCCACTGTACCCAACAGTCCTATCAGAGTATTATTTTCAGAATGTGTTAATTATTACTATTAGATTTTACTTAATATAAAACCTAGTTAGGGGCATAATCGCAGATCTAACGGGGTCAAGACACCAAAATTCCCCAAGAGCAGCAGGTACTGTATGCATTGTTTATGTCAATTTCTCCAAATTTATTGAGTTAGCGTTGCTACTTAAGGTTTTGATAATTGATTTAGTTGATTTTACTTCGCCTTTGTGCCAACTATTTCTAATCGCGAAGATGAAGATGAATGGTTATAAGATGAGATGGAAGAAGCAAATTTAGACAACACAACACAAGTCAAACAGAAGGATTATCCTGGGTTCAGGTCCAGGCACCAGAGCCTCGTTAGTCTGCAAAATGCAGCGCAGGATGTACTACGTGGAAGAGAGATTGGCATTTCGCTGTCTTTAGAATGGGTTGCTTTGCGAATACTTGTAAGGTTTGTTTTCAGTCTACTTTATGCTTAGCTAGACAAATCAAATGAAAATGTACAAGGAAAGGTATTTTCTAACGTAGGGCTGACTTCATTATATTATATTGACACTATAATATATTTAACAATTATATTGATTTAAAATATTAGAAATGATCTATGTCATGGCGCTATTATTACATAAACCATTAGGGAAAACATAATTAGAACAAATAAAAAGCAAAGGTGTTAAGTATTGTTCAGCAAATTCTAGAAAGAATAGCTATCCGTATAGTATCAATGAACCCGTGTCTGCCACGAGTATCTCACACACTTCGAGAGTTATGAATAAAGAATGTGTACTCACATGCACTAGAACATAATTTAATATGCAACATAAATTCATTCCATTTGTTCTGTACGACTGTATATACAGCTTGCCACATACGATGGCCGATATACCCGTATACCCGGTGCACAATGGAGAGTCGCGTGACTGTATCAGCCAATCCACGCCCCTTGCAGTAGAGCTGCTTCTAGTGTAGGCATGGCAACAAGGAATTCTGGTAACGTAGTTAGCCTGTCTTCAGCAGTGTTTTAATGTTGCCTGCGCGGCCATCGGCCATCGTGTCTGGCCTGCTTTAAAGTTGTAGGAGAAAACATATCAACATGTGACATTTCGACATTACATAAATTAACAAAAATCAAGATCTAAAATTTTGAAGAGTAAAATTCCTATTATATCTTACTACTTACTCATTATTTTGTCTATGACAGAAAAGGGATTGGAAAACAACAACCGAACAAGTTTTATTGTTGTGATACATACGAAAGAATTCATGATACACATATTTAATGTAATCATTTGACACAATTGTGAATAATGAAGCTTATATTAGCTGGCGTTGCACATGGTGGAGCCTCTGTAGATTTATCAATTTTCTCACTACATTTAGCCGGAGATTCTCCATTCGCCGCCCATTTTTCTGTTATTTTCAACGAAAAATGTAATTGACACCACTATATTACTCACAAAATATTACAGATACAAATATAGAATTCATTATCCTAAGAGCTCTACTAGTTATTAGCATACTGACACATAGATACTGTGTATGATCACCACATTTATGCATTAGAAATACTAATTATGTATCAATTTGTGTCACATAGCCTATGTACAGAGTGTCCCAAAATGATTACATTGGATTCAAGTAGTTGGTATATATATGGCCAAAAAAGAAAGTAAATGTTTATATCGAACGGCTGTGGAAGTTTGCTACCCTATCATTTGTTTCCCATCAGTCACAACGGCGTAGGTGTATTAGAAAATGGCGACTCCCGTACAGAAGTCCTTTTTTGTCATTGCATTTGCAAGGTGTGGTTCTGCTGTTTCAGTTCGGCGATCTTTTCGACGGCGATTTGGAAGTGATCAAACGTCTTATAACAACATTCGTCGATAGTTTAATAAATTACCAATAACTTGATGTGTCCACAAAGGGATGAGTTTGGGACGTCCAATTGTGTCGAACGAAAGCGTCGAGAAGCCTTGGACTACCGGATGGATGTGGGCCATGTCACGAAAGGTGCTCACATTGAGCATTTATAAAATGCACTATGTAAACCTGTTCATTTGTTGTTGTTTACTCCATATAAGCTTTGTCCTTTTACCCCACATTTTGAGAGAAATTAAACGACTATGAAATTCCGATAAATATTTTGGGACACGCTGTATATTGGAAATTTCCTTCGTTTCGCTTCATTTACTTACACTTTTTTCAGCATGAATCCCGATCCCACAATACGCCACACTTTTTGGTCTGTTGCTGTAGGACGTTCAGTTTTGAGCTTTGCATTTCTGATCGGAAGCCAAGGCGCCATGCAGCGATGCCTGAGCACTCGTAATGTCAAGGAAGCGCAGAAGTAAGTAGAAATGCAACGCATTGCAAATTCAGAATAAAGTATACTTTATTGCTGAGATCCTCATGCACTCATGACAACTTGGCATTTACCGAACGCGGATATACGCTGTGCTTGAATATTGCCAGTGTTGGTTTGTGTGGTATTTGTGTGCAAGTTTAGTTACTCAAGATCCAGAAATTCGTTATCCAAGCACACTTTTTCAAAATACGAAAGATGGGCAAAGGAGAAAATATATTGACTACACAAAAATTCTGTATATCTTTGTAGCGAAATATTTCAATTTTGGCCTATTTTTGGTATTTTCAAATCCGTGTCTACCCCTTTCCTTCTCGTATGGGACAACGTATGTCCCATACAGGTATTTGCCTTCCTTCCAGCATGGGACGGCCTATGTTACATGACGTATTTCATGACGTAACGTCATGCGCGACGTCAGTTTTCTGACTACCCTCAGGTCCAATAACGTTCTTCAGTGAATGTTATTATTGCTACATGACTCGACATGAACTTTGAGTGTCAGAAGTAACGAGGTATGATTCGTAACCCTAGGATACGAGTTTTTCTTCCCGTTTTGTCTGGAGTTCCCCAGGGGAGTGTCTTAGGGCCGCTCCTTTTCCTTCTGTACATGGATGACCTCCCTGAAAAACTGTCCTCCCTCCCTATCAATATACTTTTGTTTACGGATGATTGTAAACTCTTTAAGGAGATCTCATCGCATCATGACATGATGATTCTTCAAAATGCTCTCACAGAACTTGTTAAGTGGTGTCGTCAGTGGAATTTAGAACTAAACCCTCAGAAATGCTCTTTCCTTACTTATTCCCTAAAAAAGAACAAAGTGGTGTCTACTTATACTATTGAAAACAAACCAATCCAAAACGTTTCCACCCAAAAGGACCTAGGTATTATCATGGATGAAAAACTCACTTTTAATTATCATATTATTGCTACCACTAAAAAAGCCATGCGCCTTCTCGGTCTTCTATACAGATTTAGCGAAATTCAAAACCCATCATCTCTTGCTTTATTCTTTAAATCTTTCATCTCGCCCATCCTTGAATACTGTTCCCCAATTTGGGCAATGGCCTCAAAAACCAATCTCACCAGAATAGATTCTGTTCTCAGTTTCTTTCTTGCAATTGTTCGCCATAGAATACCTTCCTTTCGACATGTATCCAAATCAGACACCATGGCTGCTCTGAATATTCACACTCCATCCTTTCGTCGTGATCTAGCTGACATGAAATTTTTATACAAAATAATAAATGGCAAAATCAGAACAGATCTCCTAATCAGTGAATTCTCACTTAGGGTACCCCAAAAGCTAACGCGCAACCTGCAACTCTTCCACAACCCAACCACTAGGCTATCCCTTCTACAACGCTCCTTGTTTTACAGGCTCCCAGAAATCTACAACAAACTTCCCCTGAATGTAGATATATTCCTTCCAGAACGTAACTTTTGTATATTACTGACGAAGAACATGTAAATCTATCCCATCTTGTTATTGTTTTTTATCTTTTGTTATTATTTGTTTCTACTTTATGTTGTTTCAGTGTAAAATGGCCAAATAAGACTGTATCTGAAACTCTGAGTAAATAAATAAATAAAATATTTCCAGCAGTTCAGAATTACTTTCTTCGCGTATGTACGAAGTGTGTTGCATAATATTAGGAAAAAAAATATTCTCCAACTCTATGGAAGACAAGCAGATATTTTTTCCCAGCACACTGCTACACATGGTGCAATCCGCCTGGATTATTTTCAACCACCCAGTCCTGGCTTTATCCTCGGGTGGGCCCCAATAATTTTTTCGTTTTCTTCATCCTCTTCTTCTAAACAATAATGCACAATTGCCATTTTTTAATATTTGTTCTTATAGCCCGATCTATTCTGAACAAAACGAGGTATATTCGTAACTATAGGATACGTAGTTTTGAAGATAAAAAAAATATTAACAGCAGTGCGGAATTTCAAATTTTACGCCGAAATTAAGCTGGGAAGGAAGGCTTTTACAAGTGAAATCGGGTTAGGAAGCTAAGGATCTTAGGTAACGAAACTCATTATAATTTAGAGTATCCTTTGGATCAGAGATAAACTTGAAAATGCAATGAGTGGTTTAGAAGAGTTTACAGATAAAGGAGGCATGCTGATAATTGTGTGAGCAAGACAACATTTCAAATATTTGATGGTGTATTTTGCAGAGACTATTAAAAATATCTGAAAATAAATGTAAAATATACATCTGACCAGCAGTTATATCCTAAACCAGCAAACGCCAAGATCTAATATTTAATTTAATTTATTTGTCCATCACAGGACCGAAGTCCCATTTATGTTAAACACAATGTACACAAAAAATAATGTTAAAATTTATAATAGTATAACAACTGATTATAAATAAAGTTAAAACTCATCTACACTCAAATCCTAAAATGTATATAACGTTTTACAGAATTTTGCACCTAATACATACATTATATATATATATATTCGAAATTGAATCATTAAAATCCCTTTAATAACTGTGAATTTAAAATCGGTTATAGACATTTTTAACGTTATATATCGTAGAGGAAATTAACGGTGTTCTTGACTCAATGCTTTACAGTGTTTACATATATTTGTGCACGGGCCTCCCCGATGGCGCAATGGTAGCGTCTTCGCCTTGCAATCAAGGATTCCCGGGATCGATACCCGGTGGAGGCACATGGTGGTTCGGATCCCATTTTAAACTGTATAGATAAAGTCCCGATTAGCCTTACTGTGCATAAAGAGGACTTAAAACTCCAACTCAATCAATATATTTGTGTACTTGCGGAGGGAAACACGTCCACAGGGCTAACATTAGGTGTGTTCAAAGCTTGCCAATAAAATTATCTCGACCTGCACAATTATATTAATATAAAATCACTTTTTTTAAATGATCCTCGTGTATATTTTGTAAGTGTGCGCGTGTGTGTTAGAATAATTCACTTGCATTCAGCGTTCTAGAGAATAGAAGAAAACTTTAAGTCAATCATAGAAAAGTGGAGAATACAATTGGATCTTTCTATTTTTCAGGACGGTGATGTATTATGGGATTCTGAAATTTCTTCTCTACATCCCCACTTGCTTCATTGGTTTGATTGTATACGCTAAGTACTATAACTGCGATCCATTATTATCTCAGGTAAGCACATTTGCCAAAAATCTTTTTTCAAGTAATGCGGTAACGAGAAATACTATATAAAAACTAACTCGGTTTCGATACCCGGTAGAGGCACATAGTGGTTTGCATCCAATTTTAAACTGTAGGTCCAGTTCAATTAGCGTTACTGTGTATAAAGTAGACTTAAAGCAAAAACTCAACCGAACTTAGTTCTTTTACCCGCGTTGTTTAAATTTTTATTCTTGAGGAAATTTAAAAATGTTCAAAGTATCTTCACTGTAAAACTGCAGTAGCCACTATTAACATTAAATTTATATATGTTACAAGTTTTCAAATGTTGGACATAAATATTGACCGATAATAAATCCTTTGTTTTCGTTTTTATACATTTGGTTGCCACTACGGGAATTCCTGGACGTAATAGAATTCCAAAATTACGGAAAATATGGTGCTCAAAGTATACATATCTACTCTTCACTAACTAAGTGATTTTCAATTTTTTACGGTAGATTAAATTATTAATCTCCCATATTTAATTTTCGTACCGCAGTTTTTACAGAGCATTTCTTCAGTGAATTATCAGACCGGCTTTACAAAGTGTCTAAAGTTCAAATCACCAACCCTAAGACCTTCTGTAAACAAAACCACCTGCATGCAGAAAGCATTGCAAACTCATAGAAGTAAAATAATCCACACCAAAATCCAGCGTTGTTACAGGATTCATTACGTAAGGTAAAACAACGGCCAATTTGTAGTATGGTATACGCTGCCGCAAATGACGTCTCACTTTAAACCCAATGCTCTTTATTTTGTACTTATTGCTTCACCTTCATGGTTAACTCTTTGCACCAGTAATCATTTCCAATAAATTTGGCTTCTTTCTTGCATGCGAATTTACTTGCATTCTTTTAGACAAAATGATATAACATGGTAATGTATATTTCTAAGGTTTGATATAGATAGGAGTGTATTTGAATTTTGTTTGTAGATTTTATGTAAATTGTATCTTATGTATATAAAATATATAATGGGCATAAACAGCCATATGCAATGCTGTAAGTCCAATAAATATATTGATGATGATGATCAAAACAAGCCAAAGAAAGTTCGTGAATTTATTGCGGTTGGAAACTTTGACAAGCATCCTAATAACGATTTTTCTTCCGTTAAATATAGTGCACTTCGTAATATAACTTGGTGACATGGCAAGGCAAGATAAGTGTGAACATTTTGTAGGAATATGCATTGTAACTTTGAATGAGCTTAGAGATTTGTGTACATAATGATATTTTATAACATTGGTTATTTTTTAAAAATAATCATGTGAACAGCAAGGAAGTAGTGCCACTTTCAACATGGTGAGTTCTATGCGTTCGGGAAGGTATCCGTGTTCAGCTGACGCGGAGTGATACATCGAATCGGTGAGACGGTTTGTTTACAGAAGGTCTCAGGGTTGGTGATTTACACTATAGTAGCTTTATGAATGTCAGCTTGAAACATCAAATTTTACTTCAGTTATCCTGCTCAAAAAATGGGTGTCTTTCACCCATTTCGAGAGCTATAATACTCCATCACACATCATATTACAAAATGTTCACTAGAAGCTCCAGTGAACTGAAATTAAAAGGGATAAATCTGATTAAGCCTTGTACAGTGTATCTCAAAAGTTTTAGGACAACGACATTTTAAACTAGGCAACCCAATTTACACAAAGCGTTGGTGGGTTGCGTGTACAGTTAGGCTCAATTTCAGGGTTGCCACATGCACAATAGATATTTATAAAATACGCGAAAGAAATAAAAACAAGTATTATCGTATGGAATTATTAAAAATATCACTATTATATCGCAAGTGACAAAACTCTTTCTGAAAGAAAAAAAAATAGGTTATCTAGTATTCCATTGCTGATGAGTCTACAGAAAGGAAAAGAGGTGATAGAAAACGAAAGGTGACAAAGAAGAGGAGAAAGAGAAAGCGAAGGAGAAGAGGAAAAGTAGAGGAGAGAAGAAAGAAAGGATAGACGAGGAGAGGAGATGTCGTGAGGAGAATGGAAGAAGATTCTAGGAGAGATGAGGAAAATGGAGCAAAGAAGAGAAAAGAGAAGGAAAACGAGATGAGAGAAGAGGAGACGAGAAGAGGGGAGTGGAGAGTAGAGTAAAGGAGAGAAAAGAGAAGAAGGAAAAGACGATAGCAGTGGAGTCGGAAATCTAAGACAGGAAAGGAGATACGAGGAGTGGAGATGAGTGGGATAGAGATAAGATGCGAGTAAAGTAGGGAAGGCGATATGAGATAAAAGCAGAGCAGAAGGAGGGAAGAAGAAGGAGAAGGAGAAGAGAAGAACAGAAGGGACTGAAGAGAAGAGGTAGTTGCAGAAAATAACGTCTCAGCGTCAAGAATTGATGCATTGGTCAAATTATCGACATGAAACATTCAATAACATTTTGAAATGTATTGGAGAATGTATTAGATCGGTGCGAAATGCCTTTTGGCTTAGTTCAGAACAAGATAAAATTTTCCATGTAAGATCTTTGATTTTACCTGCGATTATACCACTAAAAACATGAATGTAATTTTAATATTCATAAGAATTATCTCCTTTTTGTCCACCTCTCGGTTCGTTGAAATGGAGATTTTGTAATTTAATATTTCCCCTCCCCCCATCGTTAATTCCAAACTGAATCATTCCGTTTCACATGGCGTGGACAATGAACACAATGGGATAGGTCTAAAACTTACGAAAATTTTCTGCCACCGGAAGGGTTTGAACCTACGACAATGAGATTGACAGTCCTGAACGGTAAACACTACCCTACAAGCTTTCGCTCCTGAAAGTAAGTAGAAGGAGCTGACCAATGTGAAATGTAGATGCAACTCTCCTCCTACATGTAATGTGCAAACAATACTTGTTTGTAACAAAGAAATCGAAGGTAGTACGACTCGGCGAAAACATTTAATGGAGAATTGCACATTCATTCTATATTTGCGGAGGTTTCCTTGCATTGAACTCGAGTGGGAAAAGGGGTACAATTAGTATGTCCTGAATTTCCACAAATATAAATAGTTATTTCATTAATATTTGTCAATGTCTTTGAAGCAGTACACAATTATCGTTAGAGTATCATAATTCACGATCGTATACATGAAAATATCCCTTTGAACGTGTGTCAATTCATTTATTTGTTTATCTTTTTTTTATAAATTCCATATGCAGGACAATGTAACCACTATACACTGCTATTACAAATAATGTTACCATGCTCTTATTTAATAGAAGGGGATTTAGAAAAAAGAAAAGAAAAGAACACCTAGTATGGAGGATCGAACCTGGGATCGTTAGCTGTCCAACCGAGTACTGCAACCACTACACCACGCCCTTAACTTCGATTGAAGAAACAATTTTCAAGTATTCTGTCCCTCCAATATTGTAAATGTCGTAGGTATACATGTAGTTGAACTTTTACTTTAATTTTGAATTGCTTTCTTGTAGTATAGCAGATATCTTCGAGATATAATTTTCCAAGTGATAAAGAAAAACGAGAATATTAGTAGTTGTGAAAATGCGAGTTATTTCTTCTAACTTATTATTGTGATTAGACATTATTAATGGAAAATATCTAGAGGCTTGAACATTGCAGGACGATATTCTTTTCCTGCGATACTGGAACAGACTAAATGCTTGTTTCCTGACGCAAGTCTCGTGTTCAGGAATGTATTTGCTGTTGCGTAAGGTAACATGAAACAATTACACCGTTTGCGAACTACCAAATCTGCGCAACGTTAGACGTAAACAGGCGGAAAATTTTATTCATAAAATCACTTCACATTTGACAGTATTAGTCAAGAGAGAATCGTGGGACACTGTGTTAAGGTGCTGGAGTAAATCCTTCTTATTTTTCTTCCTCGAAGAACAACAATTTTTAAATTAGAGCAACAGTCGTTCCGCTCTTTCTTATTTCTTTTAAATTCTTCCACATTCCTTTAATTGGGTTAAAAATAAATAAAAATATTGCTTGCATTTCTGACATTGACGTAGACAAGGCCCGTACGCAGGATTTCTTTGAGGGAGGGGCCAGACCCAAATTTATATATATTTTATTATATATTATATATATATGTGTGAGAGAGAGAGACACAGATATTACAAAATAGTTCAAATAGTGCGAGCGCCATTGAAAAGTCATAATAATTCTATGTTTACAAAAATATATATATATAAATTAAATGTTGCGTACTAGGAATTATTATTACAATAAAAAACATGTCTAATTGTGAGTTAAGGAAAAAAAATAATAAAGAGACATTCTCAAATCACGATTGCAGTTCGAAAAAGTCGATACAGGGATTGAAAGTAACGCACTGTCCTGACTAAATCGGTGAATCGGACGTCTGCTAGCCTTGCATTATGAAACTAAAACCATGCAATATTGCAGCCTGAAGACTTTTGCGCAAGAAACAGAATAATTAATGTAAAAACAAAATTGAAATGTTTACACATTTCTAAAATCGACGATGATATTTACGTAGTTATTGATAGGTTCACATTTAAATATTTCAGGGTTCGAGGGAGCATGGCCCCCATGTCCCCCCCCTGGGTACTGGCTTGACGTAGACAGTGGGAGAGAAATTTGGAGAATCTTTCTAACTAACTAACTCCCTAGCCTTCTTAAATCCGAAGGTTCATGACTGCAGCAACACAGGCCTTCCATCTATCCCTATCTTGAGCAAGTTCTATATACTCTTTCCCATCCCTACCGAGTTCCTTTAGGTCCATCTCAACGTTGTCCCTCCATCTTCGTCTTGGCCTTCCTACAGGTCTCTTACCATCTAGTTTCCCAACAAGAATCCTGTAAACTCCTCTTTCCTCTCCCATTCGTGCCACATGGCCGGCCCACCTAAGTCTTCTTGATTTAATTATTCTAATAATATCTGGACATGAATTCAAATTATGTAGTTCTAAATTATGTAACCTTCTCCACTCACCTGTCTCCTCACCCCTTTTAGGTCCAAATATTTTCCTAAGGATCTTATTTTCAAATACTCTCAATTTATGTTCCTCTATCGATGTAAGGGACCAAGTTTCACATCCATATAATACTACAGGCAAAATTACTCTTTTGTATATTTTAGCTTTTAGTTTCTTAGATATTAAACGAGAAGACAAAAGTTTATGAAGAGAGAAGAAACATGCATTTCCTGAATTAAGCCTACTTTTTATTTCCTCTTTAATATAATTTTCATTTGTTAATATTACTCCTAAGTATTTGAATTTGGGAACTGGCTCAAACGAGTTGTTATCAATAATTAGATTTTGATTATTACCTAACACATGGTTTCGGCCTGTAAGCATATATTTAGTTTTCTCTTTGTTAACTTCCAAACCTATCTCTTTAGCAGTTTTGAAAAATATTTTAGCATTATTCTTAATTGTATTCACATCATCCCCCAGTAAGTCTTCATCATCTGCATATGCTAACAACTGAGTCACACCATTTAATTTTAGTCCTTCTTTAGTTTCTTTTACCTTCCTAACAGCATATTCTAAGGCAAAATTAAAGAGCAATGGAGATAATGCATCTCCTTGTTTTAACCCATCATGAATTGTAAATTTGTCAGACATATTAATACCCACACGAATTTTACTTTCTGTTTCACTGGTGCATACTTTTATCATACTAACAAGCTTCTTAGGTATTCCAAACTCTACTAATATATTATATAATTTATCTCTTTTGACCGAATCATATGCTTTTTTGAAATCAATGAATAGCTGATGAACATTTTGATTCTATTCCCACTTTTTTTCAAGTGTCTGTCTGATGTGAAAAATTTGATCTGTAGTTGATCTGTTACGTTTAAATCCACATTGATAATCACCTATAATTTCATTAGCATATGGGGTTATTCTTGTTAAAAGAATGTTAGATAATATTTTATATGTTGTTGAGAGTAGAGAAATTCCACGGTAATTATTGCAGTTCATTTTATCACCTTTTTTAAACACAGGAACAATTATGGATTCTTTGCACTGTTGAGGGATTTCTTCTTTATTCCATATTAAACAAATTAATTTATGAATTTGACATATTAATGAATTTCCACCATATTTAATTAACTCAGCTGGTATTAAATCAATGCCAGGTGCTTTGTTATTCTTTAGCCTTTTAATAGCATCTTTAACTTCAGTCAAGTTAGGTTCTGGAACTAAAGGTTCTGCTGTGTGGACTTCATTTACTTCTAATTTATCTCCTACATGAACATTTAAAAGGTCATTAAAGTAGTTCTTCCATCTATTTAGAATATCGCTTGGATCAGCTAGAAAATCACCGTCATTATCTTTTATCAAGTTTACTTTAGGATGCCACCCCTTTCTAAACTCACTTACATCTTTATATAAATCTCTGATATTTTTATTTATGCTGTTTGTTTCAATTTCGTTAATTTTGCTTTTCAAGTAATCTCTTTTTTTACTTCTAAACGTGCGGTTAACTTCTCGCTTTATTCTATTATAATTGCTTAGATTCGTATCATCAGAGTTATTTAACCACCTAAGTCTAGCCTGATTTCTTATTTCTATTAGATTATGACATTCATTATCAAACCATGGCTTACTTTTTCTCGGTTTATGGTATCCTATACTTTCTTTAGCTGCTGATTCTATTGCATTACGTATGTGCTCCCAATTCTTATTTACGTCTGTTTCATTTATATTTTCATCATCATTTAAATCCTGCAAAACATCAAATCTATTTGACAGTTTAATTTGGTAATCTTTCTTAATTCTTTCATCAGTAAACTTTCCTGTATCAAATTTTATGACTTTTAGATTTTGTTGCTTATGATTTATCACTGAGAGTCTTTCTCTTAATTTAGCAATTACTAAATAATGGTCACTGGCACAGTCAGCACCTCTATGTGTACGAACGTCAATTATACTAGTATGCCTTCTCTTATCAATGAGAATATGATCTATCTGATTATGAGTTTTATCATCTGGAAGACCAGGTATATTTATGGATATCTTTATGTTTAAAAGTGGTACTTTTCACAATTAAATTCTTTGAGGTTGCAAAAGTAATCAATCTTATACCATTATCATTACTTAATTCATGAAGACTTTCTTTACCAATCGTGGGTTTAAATGTCTCTTCTATTCTTTAATATAATCTTTCTATTAAATTTATTATTTACATCCACCTTATGCTCAGATAGGTTTATTGACAATCGTGAACTTTTCGTTTAATAGATAATATTTGGTTGTAAACGACGGGAGAAGACTGGTCTGATTTCCTTTCTTGCTCTTTTGAGAGAATATATAATTCTACAATAGCAATCGCGTTCGGAAACGGTGAAAAAGAGTGACTTGGTTTTCAAAGGCAGACAAGCTTGGTAGGGCAGCATGCTCGCGTTCAAAGTGACTCACTCACGCTATTCAAGGCCGCTTCTTATCGCCAAAGAGTGTGCGTCCATGCACAGGGTCTACACCCAGCAAGTTACAAGTGACCAGAGTCGAATTTTAAAGAAAATCTGAAGAATGATATATTTCATCAGAGGCGGCTAGGTGGGCACTAGCTCAACATGCAATATTTTAAGTGATAATTTCTGACAAACAAGAAACCTTATTGAATAAGTATTGGGATAATAATACGTGTATCCGCTCCTTCTTAACAATGTAAGCTCAAAGACAATCTGTATTCCATTTGTTTATATTGGCAACTTGGTCAACCGGAGGTAATAATAAGGAACTATTTCGTAGATGTTCATGTAACCGTTATAAAATTACAAATAAAATATATATTCACAAGCTTAGATATACTAACAACGAAGAAATAAATTCAGAGTTAAATTACAAATGCATGTGTATAGAGTAATTCTAGAAGTACAGAGCTATATCAGAGTATTGAAATTCTTTTTGCAGGATAACGTTTACAATATTGACGCGACAGAAGAATTACGAACTGTTGATCCAAGGAAAACAAAGGGCGTAGTGTATTGGTTAGAGTTCTTGAAAGCATTGATTGCGGTCTCAGGCTCGATCCTCCATACTAGGTGTTCTTCTTTTTCTATTTTTAATTCAATTCTATTAAACAAGAGTATGGTAACATTATTTGTAATAAGAGTGTATAGTGGCTACATTGTTCTGTATATGGAATTTATAGAAAAAAGATAAACAAATAAATGAATTGACACACGTTCAAAGGGATATTTTCATGTATACGATCGTGAATTATGATACTCTAACGATAATTGTGTACTGCTTCAAAGACATTGACAAATATTAATGAAATAACTATTTATATTTGTGGAAATTCAGGACATACTAATTTTATCCCTTTTCCCACTCGAGTTCAATGCAAGGAAACCTCCGCAAATATAGAATGAATGTGCAATTCTCCATTAAATGTTTTCGCCGAGTCGTACTACCTTCGATTTCTTTGTTACAAACAAGTATTGTTTGCACATTACATGTAGGAGGAGAGTTGCATCTACATTTCACATTGGTCAGCTCCTTCTACTTACTTTCAGGAGCGAAAGCTTGTAGGGTAGTGTTTACCGTTCAGGACTGTCAATCTCATTGTCGTAGGTTCAAACCCTTCCGGTGGCAGAAAATTTTCGTAAGTTTTAGACCTATCCCATTGTGTTCATTGTCCACGCCATGTGAAACGGAATGATTCAGTTTGGAATTAACGATGGGGGGAGGGGAAATATTAAATTACAAAATCTCCATTTCAACGAACCGAGAGGTGGACAAAAAGGAGATAATTCTTATGAATATTAAAATTACATTCATGTTTTTAGTGGTATAATCGCAGGTAAAATCAAAGATCTTACATGGAAGATTTTATCTTGTTCTGAACTAAGCCAAAAGGCATTTCGCACCGATCTAATACATTCTCCAATACATTTCAAAATGTTATTGAATGTTTCATGTCGATAATTTGACCAATGCATCAATTCTTGACGCTGAGACGTTATTTTCTGCAACTACCTCTTCTCTTCAGTCCCTTCTGTTCTTCTCTTCTCCTTCTCCTTCTTCTTCCCTCCTTCTGCTCTGCTTTTATCTCATATCGCCTTCCCTACTTTACTCGCATCTTATCTCTATCCCACTCATCTCCACTCCTCGTATCTCCTTTCCTGTCTTAGATTTCCGACTCCACTGCTATCGTCTTTTCCTTCTTCTCTTTTCTCTCCTTTACTCTACTCTCCACTCCCCTCTTCTCGTCTCCTCTTCTCTCATCTCGTTTTCCTTCTCTTTTCTCTTCTTTGCTCCATTTTCCTCATCTCTCCTAGAATCTTCTTCCATTCTCCTCACGACATCTCCTCTCCTCGTCTATCCTTTCTTTCTTCTCTCCTCTACTTTTCCTCTTCTCCTTCGCTTTCTCTTTCTCCTCTTCTTTGTCACCTTTCGTTTTCTATCACCTCTTTTCCTTTCTGTAGACTCATCAGCAATGGAATACTAGATAACCTATTTTTTTTTCTTTCAGAAAGAGTTTTGTCACTTGCGATATAATAGTGATATTTTTAATAATTCCATACGATAATACTTGTTTTTATTTCTTTCGCGTATTTTATAAATATCTATTGTGCATGTGGCAACCCTGAAATTGAGCCTAACTGTACACGAAACCCACCAACGCCGTGCGTAAATTGGGTTGCCTAGTTTAAAATGTCGTTGTCCTAAAAGTTTTGAGAGACACTGTACCAAATAAATAATAAATCGGTGTCTGTTCTAACATCCATCGCACATGTTCTTATCTGGGATGGCGTCAAGATAAGTTTTCCTGAGAATTTGCGGATAAACAGGAATGAAAACTGAGGATGGAATTGGAATACGAAACCGCTGTTTCCGATCATGCATTTGAATTTCTCTCATTTGTGTGTTTAAGAATGAAGTGTCTTTCTTTCACCAAAATGCATGTCCCATAAATCAACAGATTTAATATACATAGTTGTTCCGTATCATAGGCGGGTCTTGATATTTTTCTTGGAGAAGCACAGAACATGATGTACGCATGTGAAAGGACGAAATGCTGGAAATATAACGTGTATCTTTTTTGATGCGTTAAAAACAGCTCGTTCTATATAGCCTATATAATATTGACATCAGGACAATTAGAAGGGCTTGTTTAGATTCAGCTTGTGGTGAGATAAACTGACCAGGTCTGAACCATCAAGATGGATTCCAATCCGAACCACTGTACAATGTAACCCACCCAGGAAACAAATCCAAGGCCCCTTTAGTAGTATGGTAGAGTGTGAGAAACCGGGTCACTATTTCAAAACAGTTCTTTAACTTGGTGAAAATTATATTTTCTTCTAGGAACTATCAATACAGAAAGCAGACTTTGAAATTTTTAATTCATCTGTGAGCAATTATAATGCATGTTGAACAAAAGTATGTTGTGACAAGATATTTCCCATGATACTGGGTAAAGCGGATCAGTGCTGGGTAAACCAAGTCACACAGTTATTTTATTGCTTTCACAGTGGGATCCACTAGTATTGCTGGGCAAATTGTACATGGCTATTTTCATTAATCTTTCTCTTCCATTCTATGTGTCTTTAAGCGATGGATTTTTTAATGTATGCTGGTGCAGAAGTTGTCAACAACTTGTTTTGAGTTTTCGTTTAATTCTTGAAGCTCTTATTGGGTCAAATAAAGTGCACGAACATGGTGATGGACATTTGCACGGTAATACTTATGGATCAAACAGTACATACATACTCCATAGGCAACTGTTTGCGGCCCAATGCTTTAACCCAACGTTCGTGATACCACAATCTGACATTGAAACCAGTCACCTACCGTATGACCCTTTTGAACACCGTATGACATCATGCAGAAGTCACACATGTTTCATCTTCTTCCTTCTGCTTTTGGGTCCCTTCTTCTTCTTCACGGTTTATTACCATGTTTTCTCCACTTTTTAATGTAGAAAATTATAGCATTCTTAGATATCTTGCAATTCACGAAATATTTATATCACACTTTTCATCACAAGGTATTTCTCATGTTGGTAGGGATACTGGCCCCACCTTAAGATGAGGTGTTTCAGTTGCGCACCAGTTGTGTATTTATTTCTATGTCGTCCGAATGGGAACAGCTACTAATAAAAAAATCCTGGCGTATGAGAGAATATGAATTTCTCCCCATGTTGCAGGTGGAAGTGCTTTTCCATGTGGATTATTAAGCTAGACATGATATTTGAAAACTATTATGAGTGAGAATTTTGAGAATCCCATGTAATCCTTATGAGAAAACAACTCAAAACTCCAACTTGAAGTTGCAGCAAATCGAATGAAAGTTTCCACTTTTCCGCTGATTAAAATCATAATCAATCTCTCGTGTTCCCGTTGATGTCTTTTTTTTATGCCATCTGAAGTTTGATATAAAAAAATACTCCCATAAGCGCACTGCATTTCCCCTTGTCTTCTACGGCCATCCTGGCAGTATTGCCAAACCTGATGCACATAAAGGAACTAAATTTCACGTTAAATTACGTTAAATCTTACTTTCAAGGAGCTAGATTCACGAAGGCTGAATAAAGTTCCCCCTAGGGTAATTTTAGGTGTCAAAGGGGTGAGGACGCTGCTATTGCCGTTAACTTTAAAGTGATGACAATTTATTCTTAGTTTTCCGGCGGCATCACCCATCTCAATAATCCAACGATGGTCGTATGGAATCGAAAATAAAGTATTTCCGGATAACAATACGGTAATATGTCATCTCCACGGCGCTATAAAGAAGCTGGGAGGGAGGTAAGGGGCGACGCAGCCAATATAACAATATTACGTCACGTGCAAAATGTATACTCATGGCAAAAGTGGGCCAGAGCCAGTGGTCACGGTTGTGGGCGCCCCAGTTCACAGCCAAACGAGTGCACGAAAGAGGCAGATCTGACTCCAAAAGAGATAAGTTGGCTACATTGACTCGGAGAGAAGAGCCTTCAGGAAACTTCCGCATGCTCTTAACTAGAACGAACAAGGGTTGAATATAATGCAAAGATTCCTGATACTAATAAAACATTTTCATTTAAAACAATGTTTCGTGTTAAAAATATATTGACAAAAATTCTTAATCACTTGGGTGACCACTTATCCTCTTGTGATGGGTCAGAACTAAAATATTGTGGACAGATAAGGAGATCTTGAAATAGGAATGCAGGTGCGACTTCCGATCGGGCAATGTCATTGCTGAGTCAGGAAAAGTGAGAGACATTGGCCGGGAGGAAGTAATGGCTGATCGGGAATTGCGTTTGGAGATATTTGGGAGAAAGTGGTGATAGGTAGAGAGAATGGCGTGCTGAAGTGAGGAGGTACCAGGAGAGGAGAGAGATTGCTTTAGGGAAGTGAGAGGATCTTCTTCTAGTCCGCATTCGGTTTCGTATGGTCTGGGTGTCGTAATAAATATTGGGTGAGAAATTAAATCGAGTGTCTCTACCTATATATCCCCGTATTGCCAATTAGGCAGTTCAACAATATACTTTTTATACAGTTCTCGTGGGAAAGTTATGTACTAATATATGTAGCACGAAAATAATGAAGAAATTAATTCTAAGCGAAAACAAAATAATGACCATACTTACCACACTAAAAGAGTCAGTACATAATATACCGTACAAGAGGGACAGGTCTGTTAAATAATCTTGTTTACTTATTTATACGTATAGGCAACAATCCATTGCACTTTAAATATTGCAATAACAAGAGCATTAGAAAGCTTAAATTTGAACGTTTAAAACTTACATTGACTGTTTTTTCTCCAGCTGTTAGAGAATGGCACCAACAAAAAAGTCAGACCAACCTCAACTGACGCTCTTCCTGGGCTCATTTCTTTACGGAGGTGGGAACATAATATTGAAGCTGGAATGAATTGTTTCCGTTTGGTCTGCCAGTTATAAAAGCGCAAATTTAAAACCACCCAAATTCCCATCGTCTACCCTATTTGTTTGTATTAATAGATTTTGTGAAATAGAAATAGTTCTGCGTTATTTGAAATAGTAATGATTACTAGAATATTTTTGTTCTTTGAAATTTAATGTTATCAATACTTTTTACATTTAACCCCCCTCCTCCTACGTTTTAGCAATAAATCACCGCTACTGATATATAGATTTTTAAGGGTCAAGCACAGTAACGATGATAACCTCCCAAAACCGGCCCTTACCCCTTCCCATTCCCCAGGGTGCGAAATCATGGTGAAGGAAAGATATTAATTTACGCACACACACACACACAGACACCCCCCCCCCCACACACACACATACACGTAGAGACACAACTGATTGTCAGAATGATCGTTATTAAAATAAGTAAAATATCTATTTAATGTGGGTTTCGTTACTTTAAGAGATAATTGTAACCTTACAGTAAATCTATTACTGAGATTACCTAATGAGATAAAAAGGTATTCACCATTCATTGTATGTAGAACAGAAACTTCTTTAACTTTTGCAGAAAATAGCGAAATCAGACCAAATAATTCCCTACTTCATGATGGATGTGATGGGCCATTATCCAGGCATTGCAGGATTATTTGTGGGATTAATTCTCTGTGGGACATTGAGGTATGACCTTCATTACTCCTTTATGTACAATATACTCGTATATACTATTTATCTTTTTATATTTGTGAAAAGAATATGTAGTATTCAAATTAAATGCCAAAATATGTGCAGCCCGCTTCTTGGATGATCGAAAAGAAAATAATACAAAGCCTACAAATTAATGTAGGTATTTATTAGGAGAAGACAAACGGGCTCAAGTCAAAGGACACTTCATACACTACTTCTCAACATAGTGTCTCTCCGGTTTAGGCATTTATCCCAGCGCTTCGTGAGGTTCATAATGCCTGTCTCGTCGTCCTGCTGTCGGAGCCCAACCCTTGCTTCGTGCTTGACAACATCATCCGAGTGAAACCGGCGTCCTCTGAGATGCTTCTTCAAAGGAGCAAAGCGATGGTAATCGCTCGTAGCAAGGTCCGGGAAGTATGTTGGATGATGGAGCACATGACACCCAAAACCCTCCAGGCCAGGACGTAAGCATTGGGCTCCGACAACAGGATTCCGAGTTATACGAGACAGGTATCATCAACCTCATGTAGCGCTGGGATAAATGCCTGAACCGGGAAGGGACTAGTAGAGATGTAGTGTATGAAGTGTCCTTTCACGTGAGTCTGTTTGTATTCGTCTAATAAATACCTATTGGAATTTACAGGCTGTGTATTATTTTTTTCGATCATCCCTAGTACTACATGATAATTGAAATGAAAATTGTATCATTGGGACAATGTGCTTCTTGGACCAAAGGTAACAACATACTTAAGAAAGGGAAAACTGTTCGTAAAGGAACAGCTTAATATGATCTATTGAGTATAATGGCTGCCATCAATGCAGATCTCTGTGGTGGAGTAGTTAGCACACTGGGCAATAACGCCAGGGGATCTTGATTTCAAGCTCGACCTGGGGATGGACGTTGCTTGTTAGTGTTCCTTCATCATCATTCATCATCACATCGTGAATGTTCAGTACCAATTGAGTGCATGGAAGTTCCCAAACCAGCGATTCCTTAACTTTTCAACACCAATTATACCTGTCTTTATTCCAATGAAAGTAAAGACATTATATTAACAATCGGGAAGAGTTCAACATCTTGAGGTGAAATTTCCAAACTTTATCTCGATTTCGTTTCTAGTAAACTACGAATATTAAATACCTACACTTTTGTGATTGGAATCGAACTCATATGCTAATTTATTAGAATATACAAAAGTTTCAAGTTTGGTTAATACTTTCTGCAAAAACCAAAATATATTTAAACTCTTCACACATTTTATTAGAACAACGTGTTTAACTATATTTCTTCATTCCCGAAATATACACAAGCATTAATATGCAACTAGAATTGCACTGAAATTCCTTCGGCGTATAGAACAAGAGTCTCGGTATAAAATAATATATAGCTCAGATGTTTGACAAATAGCTTTATGACACATGAAGTTCAAAAGCTGAAGAGCAAAGCCTTGACAAGCAAAGACGTATTTATGGTGGTCCAGGGTGTCCGGACCCCCGACTCCCCCCCCCCGAAAGATTTACCAAGTACTAAAAATAAATAATGAAAATATACTTGTTTAGCGTTTGTTGTATAATCGATGGTTATTAACTTATTGGAAGGCAAGGATTATATTAGGATCATATGGCTTTGAACGACTTAAGGAAGAAGATTTGTGCGCACTACTACTCATAATAATATGCATAAAATATTAATCAGAAACCTTACTTTTCTCCAAATTCATCTAGCATCACTTTTGCTATTCAATAAATATTCAATTCTTCATCTGTTTGACATTAGTTTCATTGACAGGGCATTTATTTATGTAAATTATTTCGATTTTAATAACAGATAAGCTACATAATGAATATGTGCTGTTATGTCTCTACTCTTATACCGTCTGTTTATCTATTCATTTAATAAAAATATAATATTAATTTACATATTGTAATTATAATTAATTTGATTTAATGTAATTATTTTAATTTAAGCATTATTATTATTATTATTATTAATAATAATAATAATAATAATATTATTATTCCTGAGATACGTATATCTAGATACGTCGTCCACTGAGAATGTAAATGTTCTATGTCCAATTTATCATTTATTTAAGGAGAGCCCTTTAAAGTTTGAGATGATATATTTATTGGACCTTTCTCACGATTGTGCTGAAAGTTTGAATGACTGCAAAGGCTGATATATTGATGCCTCTCTAAACATAAGTTGTTGTTTGTTTAGGTATTTATGCTGTAATAAATAATTTAAATTTCAGATAGAACAATTGAACGCAACACCAGCTTTGATTTGAGAGTGCCAGTGTTCTATCTACCAGATTGGACACTGCATTCTGGAAACGAGATTGAGATGGAAAAAAAATATAATTAATTTGTCTTTCGGTAGAAAAGTAAGATAAATGTAATTTGTATTTTGGAAAATCAATCAACTAGTTTCATTCCATTATTATTCAAAATGTTTGTCTGTTTACAACAAAGTAAGAACCGAAGACCACTACTACAGCTAAGCAGCTCCCACAAGTGGCTGAAGTTAGAATGCAAGTGGTTTATCTCACACTCGGATGGTGCTTGTGGTTGGTTGAGGAAATTGTCCTAATGTTATATTAGCTTTTGGAGTTTACATGCTCGTAGCTCCTTGCAAAATTCTGTACATGGACCAAAAAGACTCTCAATATATCAGTATTGGTTGTATGTTGGCATCAGACGATAGCAAAGCTGAAACAATTACATCCCAAATAGACCACAGCCAAAATATCTCGATTTTTAAACCATTTGTAGATAAACATTTACATTGTCAGTCTGTTGTTAAGAGGTAAATTATTCTCATAAGTAAATTATACTTATGAGCAAATTATTCTCATTAGTCAGTTCGTTTATAATGCTATAACAATAGAGTGTCGATATATCAAACTTCCTACATAGCACTTGGTGGCTGCACCGTTAGCACATCTTCAAAACTAACTAACTAACTAACTCTCTAGCCTTCTTAAACCCGAAGGTTCATGGCTGCAGCAACACAGGCCTTCCATCTGTTCCTATCTTGAGCAAGTTCTATATACTCTTTTCCATCCCTACCGATTTCCTTTAGGTCCATCTCAACGTTGTCCCTCCATCTTCGTCTTGGCCTTCCTACAGGTCTCTTACCATCTGGTTTCCCAACAAGAATCCTGTAAACTCCTCTTTCCTCTCCCATTCGTGCCACATGGCCTGCCCACCTAAGTCTTCTTGATTTAATTATTCTAATAATATCTGGACATGAGTACAAATTATGTAGTTCTAAATTATGTAACCTTCTCCACTCACCTGTCTCCTCATCCCTTTTAGGTCCAAAGATTTTCCTAAGGATTTTATTTTCAAATACTCTCAATTTATGTTCCTCTTTCAATGTAAGGGACCAAGTTTCACACCCATATAATACTACAGGCAAAATTACTGTTTTGTATATTTTAACTTTTAGTTTCTTAGATATTAAACGAGAAGACAAAAGTTTATGAAGAGAGAAGTAACATGCATTTCCTGAATTAAGCCTACTTTTTATTTCCTCTTTAATATAATTTTCATTTGTTAATATTACTCCTAAGTATTTGAATTTGGAAACTGGTTCAAACGAGTTGTTATCAATAATTAGATTTTGATTATTACCTAACACTTGGTTTCGGCCTGTAAGCATATATTTAGTTTTCTCTTTGTTAACTTCCAAACCTATCTCTTTAGCAGTTTTGAAAAATATTTTAGCATTATTCTTAATTGTATTCACATCATCCCCCAGTAAGTCTACATCATCTGCATATGCTAACAACTGAGTCACACCATTTAATTTTAGTCCTTCTTTAGTTTCTTTTACCTTCCTTACAGCATATTCTAAGGCAAAATTAAAGAGCAATGGAGATAATGCATCTCCTTGTTTTAACCCATCATGAATTGTAAATTTGTCAGACATATTATTACCCACACGAATTTTACTTTCTGTTTCACTGGTGCATATTTTTATCATACTAACAAGCTTCTTAGGTATTCCAAACTCTACTAATATATTATATAATTTATCTCTTTTGACCGAATCATATGCTTTTTTGAAATCAATGAATAGCTGATGGACATTTTGATTATATTCCCACTTTTTTTCAAGTGTCTGTCTGATGTGAAAAATTTGATCTGTAGTTGATCTGTTACGTTTAAATCCACATTGATAATCACCTATAATTTCATTAGCATATGGGGTTAGTCTTGTTAAAAGAATGTTAGATAATATTTTATATGTTGTTGAGAGTAGAGAAATTCCACGGTAATTATTGCATTTCATTTTATCACCTTTTTTAAACACAGGAACAATTATGGATTCTTTCCACTGTTGAGGGATTTCTTCTTTATTCCATATTAAACAAATTAATTTATGAATTTGACATATTAATGAATTTCCACCATATTTAATTAACTCAGCTGGTATTAAATCAATGCCAGGTGCTTTGTTATTCTTTAGCCTTTTAATAGCATCTTTAACTTCAGTCAAGTTAGGTTCTGGAACTAAAGGTTCTGCTGTGTGGACTTCATTTACTTCTGATTTATCTCCTACATGGACATTTAAAAGGTCATTAAAGTAGTTCTTCCATCTATTTAGAATATCGCTTGGGTCAGCAAGAAAATCACCATCTTTATCTTTTATCAAGTTTACTTTAGGTTGCCACCCCTTTCTAAACTCATTTACACCTTTATATAAATCTCTGATATTTTTATCTTTGCTGTTTGTTTCAATTTCGTTAATTTTGCTTTTCAAGTAATCTCTTTTTTTACTTCTAAACGTGCGGTTAACTTCTCGCTTTATTCTATTATAATTGTTTAGATTTGTATCATCAGAGTTATTTAACCACCTAAGTCTAGCCTGATTTCTTATTTCTATTAGATTATGACATTCATTATCAAACCATGGCTTACTTTTTCTCGGTTTATGGTATCCTATACTTTCTTTAGCTGCTGATTCTATTGCATTACGTATGTGCTCCCAATTCTTATTTACGTCTGTTTCATTTATATTTTCATCATCATTTAAATCCTGCAAAACATCAAATCTATTTGACAGTTTAATTTGGTAATCTTTCTTAATTCTTTCATCAGTAAACTTTCCTGTATCAAATTTTAGAACTTTTAGATTTTGTTGCTTATGATTTATCACTGAGAGTCTTTCTCTTAATTTAGCAATTACTAAATAATGGTCACTGGCACAGTCAGCACCTCTATGTGTACGAACGTCAATTATACTAGTATGCCTTCTCTTATCAATGAGAATATGATCTATCTGATTATGAGTTTTACCATCTGGAGAAGACCAGGTATATTTGTGGATATCTTTATGTTTAAAAGTGGTACTTTTCACAATTAAATTCTTTGAGGTTGCAAAAGTAATCAATCTTATACCATTATCATTACTTAATTCATGAAGACTTTCTTTACCAATCGTGGGTTTAAATGTCTCTTCTTTGCCAATCTGTGCATTACAGTCACCTAACAGAATTTTCATATCATACTGAGAAAATTTATCAAAGACCTGTTCTAACTCTGTATAAAAATCATCTTTAGTATTATCATCTTTATCTTCCGTTGGTGCATGTATGTTTATTAAAATAATTTTACACCACCTACCCTGTAAAACTGCATATGATATCCTATCATTAATAAATTCTACTGTTTTAAGAGCCGAGATAATTCTATTATTTATGAAAAAGCCTGTTCCCAAATTATGATTTTCAGTACCACCATAGAAAAAAGTATAATTTTTAGTTTTACAATTCCCTTCTCCTGGCCACCTAACTTCCTGGACAGCTACTACATCTAATTTATACTTCACTATCTCATTAACTGTACACTGAAATGCCCCAGGCCGGTAAAGGCTCAGAACATTCCAGGTGCCTAATTTAATATCCTTATTCCTAATGAAGATCTTATCCTTAGTCCAGGGACCTCCCAAAGTAGTCCCCACCCGGAGATCCGAACGGGGGACTATTTTACCTCCGGAATATTTTACCTTGGGAACATCCATGGCCTTATATTTCTGTTTCTTGACATGTCTTTTTACAGTGCAGAGTTGTCAGCTCTACGCCTAACCCCCAATATGAATGGAGGAACTACTACACAAGACAAACACAAACATATTAGACAGCACAATTACTACACAAGACGAACACAAACACATCAGACAGCATAACTACTACACAAGACACACACAAACACATCACAACTATAACACAATATAAACATACACACACCACAACTACTACGCAATATAAACATACACACAGCACAACTACTACGCAATATAAACAAACAAACAAACAAACACAAACACACACACACAAAAATCATTATTAACTATAACACAATATAAACACAAACACACCACAACTACTACACAATATAAACATAAACAAATTCATTAAAACTCACAAAATCCATAATAATTTTTATTAATGCTTTTTTAGTTTGCAGAAGTGTATTTGTTTATTAAATATAATAATTACAATCATTACTAACAAATCATACACTGTCACTGGCATGAGTGTCTCAAATGACACACATTCAAAAATGGCACCTGATATGCCCACCAAGTGCATTTTGCCTCCTAATTACATTACATTTGCATTTTTATGAACAAAAGTAATAAAGAAATATTGGGAACATCCTAGGAAAGAATGTAATTTATTATTTTCAAACAGTTGAAAAATCTAAAAAATTGAGATGGTGTTCCTCCGAAGGGCCCCTTCCCCCCTCCAACTCCCTGGTTCGCTAGGGTTAAAATTGTATCTTCACCAGTATACAATATGTGTCCACTGGGATTGGCCAGTATCTGTCTTTTGGCTGCTAGATGATGTAATTTTTTTTAGCTAGTTGTAAAATATGTCTCTACAAATCTGTAAACTCATAACAGTAACTTCAAGTGAAATAGGTTAGCTGTAATTGGTAAAAAGCCAAAAAAGCCAGCATTTTTGCAACTCTAGTATTGAAGGCTCCACCAGAGTGGTCACGGAATGAAGATTTGTGGAGAAGTGGGAATTTGTATCTGCCTAACGTGCGTAAGGACAGAAATAACTCAACATTTTTACTCTTTTAAACCAAATTTTCAATTGATTCATCCCACAAGTGGAATTTTCGATCAAATTATGTAAAAATTGTCACTTTTGATCTCATTCACGCAAAGGAAGAAGGAGTTCTTAAGTATAATTTAATTTGGGGATCTAGTAGCCTATAAATAACCATATCTGCCCTTGGCTTAAATTTTCTAGAATGGTTAACCATTTACCCTACTCAACACCAAAATTATACAATGAGTATCTGAGAAATTGTCATGAAAGTAATGCAATGATACTCTTATCAGTGAATCATTTTCTGATTTTCAACTATTTTCCTTATTAATTCTCATTTAACAAAAATTTAGCAATGTAGCATTTTCTGTCCATGTCACAGTTCATGGTTTGCAAGATATAAAAAATATTTCAAGGTCCCTTTCTTCCGAGCACTTACAATGTGTCTTTTACTTACAGTAATCATGGGACGGCTTGAATTTGTTCAGAGCTTAGTTGGTCACCAAGGCTGTGTCTGGAATGTTGCATGGAACCCACAGGGAACAGTGCTGTCATCTTGTGGTGAAGATAAAAAAATCAGACTTTGGGGGAAGGAATCCAAGAAGTGGGTTACAAAAGCTATCCTGACTGATGCACATCAACGGACAATTCGTGCAACATCATGGTCCCCTTGCGGGACATACCTTGCATCAGCAAGCTTTGATGCCACGGTCGCAGTATGGGATAAGAAAGCTGGAGAGTTTGAATGCAACGCCACTCTTGAAGGCCACGAGAACGAAGTTAAGTGTGTGGCTTGGTCCAAGTCAGGACATTATCTTTCCACTTGCAGTCGCGATAAGAGCGTATGGGTTTGGGAGGTTGCCGAGGATGACGAGTACGAGTGTGCTGCCGTTCTTAACGCTCACACGCAGGATGTGAAGAAGGTGATATGGCATCCTCATATGGATGTATTAGCGTCAGCGAGCTATGATAACACTGTTAAACTCTTCAAAGAGGATGCAGATGACTGGGTTTGTTTCGCAACATTATCATCGCATGAATCGACAGTGTGGAGCATCACATTTGACCGAACCGGCACTAGATTAGCTTCATGTAGTGACGATAGAACTGTGAAGATATGGAAAGAATATCTGCCTGGTAATTCAGAGGGCATTGCAACCACTGGAAATGATCCAACGTGGAAATGTGTTTGCACATTGTCTGGCTTTCATCCACGTGTGATCTATGACATTGCCTGGTGCCACGAAACTGAATTATTAGCTACAGCCTGTGGAGATGATGCAATTAGGATTTTCAAAGAGGCTACAGATTCTAACCCTAATGAACCAACATTTAATCTTTTGTGCACATATTACAATTCTCATACTCAAGACGTTAATTCAGTGGCCTGGAATCCAAAGATTCCGGGTTTGTTAGCATCTGGAAGTGATGATGATGATGTAAAATTGTGGCAGTTCAATGAATAATACATATCAAGATAAGAGTAAACGTGTGTTAAATTGTATGTATAGTTTATAGAGGAAATGGTATAAAATTGTTAACAGCAAACATATACATGTGTATGTATATTTCTGCAAAATAGTTCCTCAGTAGAAAGTGATACAGAAGATTGTCATCATTGTAAGATGGAAAGGGTCAAACTACATAAATCGATCACGTATTTTCACATATGCCTGTTGCACACTGCGTAAATAATGATTTCTAGCACATCTTCAACTAGTTTTAATTTCATACGTCTAGTTCAATAAAACTTAAGAAAGTACTGTAAGTTAGATATCTGCAAGTATTAACGTAATGTGAAATAATTAACAGCACTTTGTCTACTATTCTTAACTCGCTGGCCACCATAACGATGGAGGACTTCGTTGCTTCCTATTGGAGGATTTCAGAACAGAAAGTATTGACGCTTGCCAAATGGTTTTCATTGTTGTATGGATTACTAGTGTTTGGCTTAGTTTTCTTCATTCCACATTTGGGGACAATACACCAGGTAAGTGTTTAATTCAACGTTGAAATTGCATACTCACTCAGTAATTTTTGTTTTCAGAATACATGACCAGACTGAGGAAAAACGTGTAATAGTGAAGAGGTTTTTTTTTCGAAATTTTGTAGGAAAAAACAATTCTTTGGAACATTGCATTTTTTGTTTCTAAACAATGTAATTTTTGTTCAGGTACAGTGCGATTCATGAGTATTACCGTGAAAATTATCCATCATCATGTTCGTGCACTTTATTTGACCCAATAGGAGCTTCAAGAATTAAAAGAAAACTCAAGCAAGCTGTTGATAACTTATGCGCCAGCATGCATAAAAATCCATCGCTTTAAAAAACACATAGGATGTAAGAGAAAAAATAATGAAATTAGTCATGGACAATTTGCCGAGCAATGCTAGTGGATCCCTCTGTACAAGAATACTTGGTGTATAAAGGTATCCAAAAATACATACACATATATAACAGCAACTTTAGGCTTTTTCAAATATAGTGTTTATTGTTACACAGTGTAACCCACCAAAATTTTATGAATGATACTTAAGTTCACTGTGGCCACTGTTTGAACCTGAAAAGGTGTATACACAATACTTGAGTTCTCGCCAAGTGTCTACCAGAAGCTAGGGACAACTGCTTTATATTCGATCACTTGGTGAGGATCCTTAGAACCTCAAATACGAAAATTGTATTTCTTATCTTGCCACAATTGCTAAAGGTTGATTCATGAGTGAGCAATAATACCAGGTCAAGATAATCACATTTTGACTGAAGCAACTGCCATTACTATGTCGTCTTTACCCAGAACTGTGACGTGCTTTTACCACGTGACAAAATAAATCTTTAGGAATTCCCTACCAACTGAAATAGCCAATGGTTATTGCAAAATACGTTATCTTTCAACAATTCAAGCCCGAACACACAGTATTGCTTGTAATTTGCCGCCTATAATGAGACATTTCAAAATATTTCCTTCAGATATAACCATATCTTTACAGTGTATTTGCAAAACAATATATTGCAAATTTCAAAGCAAAATTACAGACGTAATACCTACTGTTTATGGTATTTATAATTTTTGGTCGGACTAACAGAAGAATATATTTTAATAATTACATGTCAATGATCAAAGCTATCCAAAAATAAATAATTGTAGATATCTGAGAATGTATATTGTACATGTCTAAAATTTATTCAAATTAAACACAAATCGTCCGCGTGCATGATAATATTAATTATTTTACACACCCTATGTAGGCACAGACTTGTGTTATTTAATAGTAACTATTATTATGACCACAGTATGTAAATTTCCGTATTTTATAACGGACATTTCAATTTATTTTCCACAGTCAACATAGCACATGAGCATTTAGATAATAAGTAACATTAATACCTCTGAAATAAATTTTTGGTGTGATGTCATTTCTCTAAAACTTTTAACTTTCTTCCAGAAATTAATCAATAAAATCATTAAATACTGAAAAATGGGGGTTACATAGATACTACATACAGGATTTAATGGTAGATACATAATGCAATTAAAAAGTAATTCAATTTTAATTTTGACCGCATTATAGTGTTATCTGCAACTGCTTTTTTACTTTAAACATACTTTCTTGACATCTTTTAACACACTTTACTTTTACCATGCAACCTTATAACTTACAGTAACATTTAGAGCAGCCTCGTATTTGTGAGAGAAGGCTCCCGAATGCACATGTGGATTAGAGTGCCAGCAGTGATACTATAGGAATTTTTCATCTACGCCACAAACTGTTGCATTGTGGCTTCGAGCAGCCATCATTGAGGCCAGTTCTTGTAAGCATACGGAATTCAAACTGGCTGGCGGGAGATACTAAAACAAACGTGCAGTTCGTGTAGATGTAATGAACGCTAGTGGTGGATATTTCCTTGCAAACGACAAATAAAATGTCAAGTCTGACGTGACATGAAACCCACCTATAGTGGTGTAAGGGTAACTGAAAAAGGTTATTGAGTAAATCAGGAGGCTTCCTCGGTCGCGTTCGTTCATTGAGAAACTTCTGATCGTCTCATTAGTGAGTAACAGTACAATGTGGCATTGAAATCTCTGCAGAAGGAACAGTAAGTGGTTCCGTGAGAGGTAGGGCACCTTCCCCGGAGTATTTTTAATTTTCCATGCAAGTGACTTTTCCTCTGCTCACTGCCTTTCAGCATAAGCATAAGCACAGGGAGGAAAGGGGGAAAATGCCCACCCTAATCATGGGCGTTCGCAGAATTTTTCTACTGAGGGACAAGCAAGGTATTTTTCCATGGGGCATATTACCCCGATAATAGTGTTGCCCCCTCAAAAAACACCTCTTGAATTTGAAATTATCTCATTCCTTCATCCCCATTATAATAATTAATGTAAATTATTATGACGGAAATAAAATTATACGTGTGAAAATGTACTTTCAGGTTAATATTCGGTTTCTAAGGTGAGATGTGCCCATCCTTGGCCCCCTTCCAGACGTTCATGCCCCTAAATTATTATATTTTCACCTAGAAATTTAGGATAGAGGAATCTTATCGCCGTTATTAAACCATATTATACTCTTGAAGAAAATGAAGTATTTTCAAGCCAATGAAAGTTCAAAGCAACTACGGGGAAGGGGGGTGCTGTGGCGCAACCACAGGGGGGCAGAGCAATTGGCCTCCATCCTTGGACGGAAATCAATTTTAGAGGGGGCAACAATGAAAATAAAGGAATGCAAGACTAACAGAATCTAAGAGTAGCAGAACAAAAGGATAATCAAGATGAAATTTTAGTTTTCACGTCTCTCTTGCATTATTTCTTCCAGACGGCCAAGAGCACTTGCAGGGGGCACAGAGCTGCAATTGGCCCCTCGATTTCATATTTTATACAAATAAAAATACGTTTCGTAAAATGTTCTTCCTCGCCTCGTAAAATGTAAAATTTTTCCGCCATATTGAATCAATATTATTTTTATTTTGCAAAAATTTGGATCTGAATTTTTTTTTGCTCGCTTCGCTTGCAATTTGTTTTCTGTAATGCCTTGTAAATTACCAGGGAGAGAAGTACTGCTGCTAAACGGATTTATCTTAAATGCATGAACAATTGTTTGGAGGAAAAAGAACGTGCACATTTGAGAGAGAATTTATATGATTCTTGCTGTTGGTTTGTTATGGGGTGGGTGAATTGATTGTATATATACGTATGTATTGTTTGATTTGATTTGTTGTTTTATGTCCACTTTATGCACAGAAAGGCTAATCGGGACTGTACCTACAGTTTAAAGTGGAATCCGAACCACTATGTGCCTCCACCGGGTATCGAACCCGGGACCCCTTGATTACAAGGCGACAACGCTACCACTGCGCCATCGGGGAGGCCTATGTATGTATTGTATATATATACACAGGGTGTCCCGGGAGGAAGTGGTAATACTTTGGAAAATGGTATATGGGTGATTGTAAGCAAAAAAGTCCATATGAACATAGGTCAGATTTTGAACGAGAACTGAGATATGAATATAAATAAAAATGCCGCCACCAACATCAATGCACTCTCCTATAGGGGGTGTGGGGGTAACGCCTCACACTTTGTTGACCCGGTTGTGAGTGGGGATGATAAAGTCATCAACATTCCCCTGACCACCTTTACCCTTGCGGTGTACCCTAAGGAAGCGTTTTGTCTCCGCTACTGTTCTCCATGTATACATAAATGATATATCGGAAACATTTCAATCAACAAATTACCATCTGTACGCTGATGACGTCCAATGTTACTTATCATTCGCTAAAACAAACATCAATATGGCCATCAAAGCTCTAAACGCTGATATTATGAACGTCTGCAAGTGGTCTCAGGCAAACGGTCTACGAGTAAATGCTGAGAAAACTAAATGTATTTTAATTGGCTCACAGCACCTCATATCCACAACAGCGAAGTCCTCCATCCCGGACATTCTTGTAGACGGAAAACCCATTTCACTATCACTTTCGGTCATAGACCTGGGAATTATTGTGGACGAAAACCTCACCTGGAGTGACCATGTGAAGGCCATGTGCAAGAAATCTTACGTAGCATTACACTCACTGTACCGCCAAAAAAACATCTTACCTCAAGAGGTAAAGAAAACACTGGTGGAATCGCTACTTTTGTCGCAAATAGACTACTGCGACTTGACGTATGTTGACCTCAACGGTGAGCTAGCAAGACGTCTACAGCGAATACAAAATGCATGTGTACGTTTTATTTATAACATCAAATATTTTGACCACCTTACCCCGGCTTTCAAAGACCTAGGCTGGGTCGATCTTTCAACACGCCGTCGCTTCCACGCTCTTACAGCGCTCTACAAAATATTTCATTCAAGAGAACCCCCTTACCTACTTACACGATTTCAACCACTCAGCGAAGCACACACCTTTGCTACCCGTTCACTAAACAACTCCCTGCTCACCATCCCCTCTCACAGCGTTTTACGGAAATTCCTTCACTGTCACTGCCACCAGAGCGTGGAACGACCTCCCTAATGACATAAGAAACTCCTCTCGGCAATTTCAAATCAAAATTAAGAAAGCATCTTCTGGAGGCAACTTACCAGTACTAAAAACAAGGAAAGACAATAAAATGAGACCTTTCTTGATCTAAATTTGCAGGACAAACACCGACCGACTTTTCTGTATTTGAAGTATTTTTGTTATGTGTGTGTTCATTCTGTACGTGCATTTTTTACGTTTCTTACAGCATATATGTGTATTTTTTGTGTTTTGTCTTTTTGTGTTTTTCCTTTTTGTGTGTTTTTCTTTTTTTGTGTTCTTTATTTTCTTTGGTATTTTGATGTTTTATATTTTGCAAACTGTTAGATATTTCAACTAAATTTGTAAAATGTGAAGTAGAGATGGTTAAGTGTAAGAAAAGGCTTGTGCCTTAACTTCGCCATCCAAAAGAAGAAGTAAATAAATAAATAAATAAATAAAATGAGGAGTATGCGGACATGGTGTTTGTGTACGGGTTTTATAATGGAAGTGCTCACGCGGCTGTTGAAGAATACAGAAAGCAGTTTCCATTACGTAGGACACCAAATAAGGCCGTGTTTACTAATACGTTTCGTGCATTGTGAGAACGTGGAACAGTTCCCAGTGCTAAAGTGACTTCCGAACGTGAAACCAGACAATCTGTGGAAGAACAGGACATCATTTCCCTGGTGCAACGAAGTCCTACCACAAGTACCAGGCGAATGTCAACACGTCTGGGTATTCCACGCACCCGTGTGTGGCGGACATTACATGGGGAAAATTTGTATCCATTTCACCACCAACCAGTGCAGCACTTACATCGTGCTGATTACGATACCCGCCGTCAATTTTGTCATTGGTTACTACAGAATGCAGTAAATGTGACAAACATTTTATTCACTGATGAGGCAACCTTCACTCGTACCGGTGTGAATAATAGCCGTAATAAACACACTTGGTCTCGGGAAAACCCTCACGCAACTCTTGTCACAGGGTACCAAGACAGATTTTCCATAAACATGTGGTGGGGCATGGTTGACGACATTCTTGGCCTACCTATCCTTCATGAACGCATGAATGCACAGCGGTACCTTCATCTGTTACAAAATGATTTGACAGACCAGTTAGACGATGTTCCTTTGCACACAAGGCGGGACCTCTTTTTGCAGCATGACGGAGCACCGGCTCCTGCAAGTCGGTTGATCATTGAACATCTGAATTCCACCTACCCTAGTCGATGGATTGGTCGTGTTCGTGGTAGTCTGGTTACTTGGCCACCTCGTTCTCCTGACCTCACCCCTCTTGATTTTTGTTCATGGGGGTGGATGAAACAGGGGGTTTACCGGGAGAGGGTGAATACAAGGAATGAACTGCACGTTCGCATTATGAATGCTGCTGAGTTAATCCGCGAACGTCATCGGGAGCTTCGTAGTGCAACACAAGATGTCCTCCGACGCGCTCAGAAGTGCATTGATGTTGGTGGTGGCATTTTTGAGAATCTGCTGTGACCTGCTATCATTTCTGTGGCCTTTTTACCTCCTTACAATCGTTCATGTCAGTACTTACCAGCACGTGTTAACATTTTATTTTTTAACATTAATGTCTTGCTTAATTACTTAATTATCATGTACGTACTAATTTCTGCTACACCACAAATTAATGCAATAAAAATTTGTATCAGCATGTCCCTTCTAGTATTTACTTACACAATCCCCATTACATTTCCATGTTTTACATGTTACTGTTTTTGTTTACGTTTTTCTACTTCATTTTTATTTCTGTTCATATCTCAGTTCTCGTTCAAAATCGGACCCATGTTCATATGAACATTTTTGCTTAGAATCACCCATACTACCATTTCACGAAGTATTGCCACTTCCTCCCGGGACAAAATCAAAGAAGGAGAAAGGAAACACTCACCAGACAGTGGAAAAAATCGAATTTTCGCTAACTATATTGTAGCAACGGAACCGCCTCTCTCCTTCTACGCTAAAGATGCTACAATATAGTCAGCAAAAATTTGATTTTTTCCACTGTCTGATGAGTGTTTCCTTTTTCCTTCTTTGATTTGTATATATATATATATATATATATATATATATATATATGGGGAAGTGTGTTTTTATATGTGTGTGTGTGTGTATATATATATATATATATATATATATATATATATATATATATATATATATATACACACACACACACACACACACACCCATCAGTGCAATGAAACTTAAACATGCGATTTTTTTTCGATTGAACTCTCATCAAGGTTTGTGCCCCCCTAATGAGAGGGTCTGCGCACGCCTATGCCCTTCAGGTGTACTGCAGGAGAGGCGAACCCAGCGCATGGACTGCAAGATACACTATACTATAGCCAAAAGTCACCCTAGTGTCATGGTCAGGGGCTGTTTATCCTGATTTGCGCTCGGACCATTAGTTGTGGTCAATGGCAACATGACCAGTGGTGTTAATGAGGACATTTTAGACAACAGCATGCTGCCACATTGTAGAAACAGTATGGAATGGACCCTTTATTCTATCAGCACGATAATGCACCTGTGCATAAAGCAGGGCCCATTGCATCGTGGTTTGAGGACAATCAGGTGGATGTGCTTAGCTGGCCCGCTCAAAGCCCCTACTGGAACCCGATAAAACATCTTTGGGATGAACTGGAGCGTCGGTTGCGTGCCCGACCCACTCGACCGAAAGCCACCCATGAACTAACTATTCACGAGGCTACAGGACGAATGAGAAAAAAATCCACCATCAATATACCAGAACTTACTGAAAAGCCTACCCCGAAGAGTAAATTCTGTAATAATAGCGAAGGGAAGTCCGACATCTTATTAGTTACTTGGCTCGAGTCTTTGGAATGAACAATTATTGGCTGTCCGGTGACAATTAGTTGTATAGTATATGCTCCAGCCTGATGTAGTAAATTGTGGTAAATTTAATTTGACCAAATACGAAATACATTACATTCTGCTTGAATCCATGTAATAGATATAAGAATTCAATTGGTTTCAATGTTTAGTTCAACGTTCAATATGTAGTATATACAGTTGAACCTGAGATATGCGTATGTCAAGGTGAAGAGAAAATAATATGTATAACTGAGAATTACGTACTTACAAATCAAGTTTAGATATCATGTCATATCATTTCAAAATACTGTAATTGTATCTACAATACATTACATTAGTGATCACTTTGACACTAAAATAGTGTACTACAGTAGACACTATAGATTTATAGTTCCACTACCCAATATTTTTTAAAAATCGTCTAGAATAGCTTTTTTTAGTCATGACTGTGCAAAGCGTAGCACAAGCGATACCTAAATCTGCAACTATTTCAGTCTTAGTTTTATGTGGATTAGCGCCCACTTCCCGTATAAATTTGACTTTCTTGTCAAGCGTGTAACGTTTCCTCGTTTTCCATGACCGACAGTAGCAACTGAAAACTGTCACTTCTATGACATTGTTGTAGCTTGACAATGTACAAATCAACTGTATTTCATGAATATTAGTACGTATAGCAACGAATTACGTATAAATGCATTACGTATGAATAAGGTTAAATTAACACGTTTTTAAATTTCGCGGGACGTACAGTAATTTACGTATAAAACAGAATTACGCACAACTGAGTTACGTATAAATAGTCTCAACTGTTTATTTTCCCTTCAATTAAATATTGTCTCCAGGATAATACCTTAAATTAAATTTTGTTTAAATGCAGTAAAAATGACTTATTTTTTAATAATGGGATTACAGTTTCTAATTATGATAATTTGGCATTTCTAAGTTCTTCTCTTGAATTCTTCATCTTGACTTGAAATAAAAAATTGGCATGAAGAAGAATTGAACAACATTTTTAGTAAACCTGTTGAAGTTATTATAGATCCAAATCATTATATTCCTTACACAAGATACAGCAATTCAATGGATTTTCATGTACAACATGTCCTTCAAATATTTTAAAACAATTTGCAACAATTGTCTCTCCGTATGCACTTTATCGGATGCAGTGACATAGTAATTGATATAAAAATAAAACAAAATATTAAGGGGAGTTCCTCGAACGTGAAAAATAAGTTCAACCAGATAATAATCAAAACAGGTCGGAAGGTCTACAAAAGGTGATAAAAGAACAAAAGCAAGATAAGGGTATAAAGAATGTGACACCCACCCGGTGGAACTGTTCCCAGCGGTAAATACGGAGGCCACAAAGGAAGAACACAACCAAAAAATCTTATCGATGGACACAAAACAACCAGGAACTTCCCACCTAGACAAACAAGAGGAAATAGGAAGTGAAGAAATGCAGGATGACCAGATGCAGGACGAAGGGAACTCAGTTGATCTTCCTCCCATCCCAGCTGCAAAGGACAACGTCCCAAAAGAGGAGGACAAGGGACCATCGAAAGACTGTGAGCTGGAAAGTGAATTGAATACAGACGAAGAAAGTGACGAAAGTGCAACTTCAGTGTCAAAGTGGAAAAAATCTCAGCAGATGGGTGCAAAAGAGCGGACGAAGAATACTTCGAAAGGTAGCGAGAACACAGTGGCGAAGAGGAGATCAGTGAGGTATGAATAGAGTAATGAACGGAAGTAAACCCTAAAAATGGAAATTTAATTTGATATTTCATTTGTTATTTGTATTATTTTTTTCAACGTTATGAGGTGAGATCGGAAAGTACTATTAACTGTGTGCTACATTATTCATTTATTAATGGTGTATACCACTAGAATATGTATTATTAATATTAATGGAATCTTTTCACCTGTAAAATGTAAAATGTTAGAAGAATTTTTAAGGGTACACTCCATAGACGTATTGTTTTTGCACGAAGTTTGTATGTGTGACTTCTCATCAATATATGGTTACGAAGGCATAGTTAATACTGGTACGAATGGCCGTGGGACAGCAACACTTGTTAGAAACGGCCTAACCATTAATAATGTAAAAAAGTTAGTAGATGGGAGAGGCATTAGCTTTCAAAGTACCAACTATACGTTTGTAAATATTTATGCGCCTTCAGGCAATCAAAATAGACAATCACGTGAACAATTTTATAATCAGGACATATTATATTTGCTACTGTTAAATGAATCTAAAATAATTCTTGGGGGTGATTTTAACCAGGTATTTAATCCCAGCAATTGTAGAGTAGCCTATCAAAAGAGTCCAGCACTTGCAACATTAATTGAACAATTGCATTTGAAAGATATTTCGTTACAGAAGAGACAGGATATAATATTTACATATTATAATAATAAATCTGGATCGAGAATAGATAGGTTATACACAAATACAGATCAAATAAAAAAAATAACATCCATCATATGGCAGTAAAAATGGCAATTAACCTGGAAGAAACAAGACTAATCAGGGGTCCTTCATATTGGAAGATAAATATACAGTTATTAGAGCTTCCACGTATCAATGAAGTATTTGCACAAAAATGGTGTAAACAACAAAAGCATTACAGTAATCATAATGACTGGTGGGTTCGATATGTAAAACCAAAATTAAAAACTTTTTTTCTGCTGGTATGGAAAAGAAAATGCAAAAGACATGAACGGATTTATCAACTTTTATTACCAGTGTTTACACGAGGCATGTCAAGGGAGAGATGTCACCAAAAATTACCAAGCCATACAGCAGTATAAAGCCAAAATCTTAACACTCCAGAGGCAACAAATGGAAGGCATAACAATAAGAACCAATTCCAAGAATTTAATTCAAGATGAAAGAACTTCGATGTATCACTATGTACAGATGCAAAAACAACAAAAAACACTCATGATAAACAATATTGTGGATTCAAGTGGAGACTCACATGTGAGTCAGCCAGAAATCATGCAAATATTTTATGACTATTATGGGGAGCTTTATCAGACCGGGGAAAGGGAATTAGAAGCAAGAGAGACACTACTGAAATCTCTAACTAATGGTTTGCAAGAAGAGGATAGACAACTTTTAGATACTGAAGTAACAATAGAAGAAGTATATGAAGCGTTACGAACATGCAACCTTAAAGGAGCACCAGAAAAAGATGGTATTGGTTACAAGTTTTATTTGCATTTTTTTTGAGATTATAAAATATGAACTAATCAAAATCATACAGGATGCCTTTAAAAATGGAAAAGTTTTACAAAATGAAGACATCATCATATTGATACCGAAAAAACCACACGCAAAACAAGTAGACGACTACAGACCAATAACATTACTAAATTGTGACTATAAATTAATGGCAAAGATCGTAGCAAATAAGTTTTAAGATAATTTTACCACGGATACTCAGCGAAAAACAAACATGCATTGGCAAAAAGCATAACATATTCAGTGCAGTTGGAGGGATTCGCGATCTGATATTCTATTATAGGGTGCAGAAACTTGATGCATGTGTGCTTTCTTTTGATTTCAAAAAAGCGTTTGATTTAGTGTCGCATGACTACCTGTTTGAGGTGCTAAAGGCATATAGAGTCAGTGATAAATTTATTAATGTTTTGAAAGGTTTCTATCAACAGGCAACATCTCTGATAATGGTCAATGGATTCCTGTCGTCCCCAGTAAATATAACAAGATCAATTCGACAAGGATGTCCACTAAATATGCTCTTGTTTGCTTTAACCCTGGATCCTTTGCTGCAATATACCAGGAAAACTACTCCCGACGAGATACACGCCTTTAAGGAAAACCAAGTGTTTGCTTTCGCAGATGATCTATCCGCTTGTGTCACCACAAACGAGCAAATGCAAAAAATGATGGCAGCGATACACATATACTGCCGTGCTAGTGGGGCCAAAATAAATATGGAAAAATCAAAGGCGCTACCCGTTGGCACATGGGATCAAAAATATCCAGATATAGGGATCCCATATGTACAGGAAATTAAAATATTAGGAACAATTTTTCACAGGGACGAGGAACAAATGTTAGAATCCAATTGGCAAAAGATAGCGAGAGACATTCGCATACAATGTTATAAAGTGCTTAGCAGACAGTTAAACATGATACAACGAGTGTGGTTTTTGCAAACATGTATGTTTAATAAATTAAACTATACGGCCCAAGTGATCCCAATCAATAAAAAATACCTCAGAATAATGAATTCAGCAATTGGTTGGTTTATGTGGTATGGACATTTTTTTCGAATACCACTATCCAATCTATGGCAAATGAAACTAAAAGGAGGATTGAAGCTCAAAAGTATTGAGATCAAATGCAAATCCCTATTCCTGGCACGATCCTATACGCTCTATAGCATTGAAGATTCCATTACATCATTATGGATACAGTTATGGACGGAGGAATTTCCACCCCAAAATCCGCCAGATCTACGCAGATTGAACAAAGGACAGATATATATACGAAGCTTGATGCAAGAATTCAGTTATGTGGTGCTTCCGCCAAAAGATGAAGACGTAAAACTATCTCAATACTTATATACACTGTTTCACAAACAGTTGCAGATACCGACTCACCGCATTTAAAACATTTTCCCAATAACAGATAGCAAAATATTTGGAAAAATTTAAATAAGAAATTTCTGGATACATCAGTGTCTAGTATTTGGTACAATGTAATACATGATATTATACCAACTAATGAACGCTTACATAAAATCAAGAGACTAACAACTAATAAATTCCACATATGTGGAGAGATAGACACCACTGAGCATAGAATAGTAACATGTAATGGAGTAAAGGGAATTTGGAAATGCCTAACAACATATCTAGGACAAATATGTCGAACAGCACCCCAGTACTTTCAACCGTCGATGTGTACAAGACCAGATTTCAAATATTTTCCAGAAAAGAAAAACAATGCAGTAATTTGGTTAATAGCTAATACAATATATTATGAATTTTGTAAAAAGTATGAGAGCAATAGCATTTTGTTCACACAGTATTTAAAAAGAACTTGATGGAAAATGTTACAATATCCAAAAATGTATGAGTATTTTGGAAACTACCTCAGTTTTTTTTAGAAAACAATAATTTTATACTTGTGGTGTGAAAGTGTAAACAGGTATTTGATATATGAAGAAATGTATATTTATATTACAGGTACGCCAAAAATCTTGTATCAGATTGCGAAAATGGGACTCTTACTATATTACTTACTATGTTAAAAATTCAATACAATACGTTTAACTGAAATTATGTAAGGAAACAAACCTATTTTGCATATATGCTGATAAAATAAAATTTTGTTAAAAAAAAATTAAAAAATGGTTAGCACATCGCGCTGCGACGCCAAGGGTGCCGGCTTCGAATCCCGCTCGGGATTGGTTGTTTGTGAATGTCCATTCATCAATTTCATCATTTCATCACTCATCCCCATCTTCGCAAATGAGCCAAGAAGCACAAAACGCGAAGTAAAATAAACTAAATCAATCAATCAACAAACATCCTTGCCCAGGCAAGGATTCGAACCCGGGGCCCCTGGCGTCGTAGCGCGATGTGCTAACCATTTTTTAATTTTTTTTAACAAAATTTTATTTTATCAGCTGGCTCAAAAATATGAGAAATATCGATCATATCACATAAATTGTTCCAAAATATTACACAAATATTAAACAAATGGAAGATAATATTTCAAATCATCATTTGTATTATTATAATTCTTTATTAAAAAATTTAAATTTTCTATTCGCTTCTTACATTTTTCCATCTCATTCTAATGTGACACCATGTTTTGCAGATGGTGATAACCGCAAGCAGCCTGGTTTGCGGCACAATAGGCGGATTGTTCACTTTGGGAATGTTCTACCCTTGGTGTAACTCGAAAGTAAGTATATTCGTACCGTTCGAAACATAATTATTTTATGTTTGAAGTAAGCGTGTAGAAAATAGTAGCAGTTTGAGGTAACAATTAGCATTTTGAATTCGTTTTTATGAACCAATGTAAGTAAATTGGAATAACTCTAGATTATATACAGCGTGTCATTTTAATGGTTCCCACGGACCACAGAAACGTATAGAGGACATCAAAACAAACAACTTTTCTCCGTAACATCTTTCTCGTTGGTGCGTCGTTTCGGCGCTACAGTCGTTCAAAAAAGGCCGTTTGCCTCCCGAATGCTGGCAACCCAACACAACATTTGATTGCATTTGAGGTGTGATTTCCTGTCGTGAAGCAATGCGTGCCAGGCTTGCCAGGAACACACATATTCTGTGAAAATGACATAGCCACAACCAGCCACATTATGTACCATAAAACAAAGCGAGAAAACACGTTCTGTAACCCAACAGGAAGTGAACCAACAATACGAAAAATGGTAGAAAAACAACGCATTCGAAAGGAATTAGTAATATCGAGTTTTGTCTCAAATATTTGCAAATTTCCTTGCGAAGTTGACACTTAGAGTTTAGTCTATACACTTTATTCTTCTGATACTGGTTGTCTATGACACACTGAACAGTTGACAAAATATAAATGAATGAACTCAAAATTCCAAAGGTAACTAACACGCGGTATTATGCTGCAATGGGCAAAATTGGTTGAAAATAAAGGGATGTAAAAAGTAGTAAAACAAGCTCTCCGACGACTGTGCTTATCTACGCACCGGATACACATGTAATAGTTTGAAACTTTGAATATGGCAGTACATTCCCTGCTGATTCATGATTAATTTGTTAGTGTGGTTGTAGAGTGTTTTAGCCATAATGTAAGAATGTGAACCTCGGATTATTCCGTTATCAGTAGCACAATCCATAACGCATGTATCAGGACAAATGAATATCCAAACCTATAAATATCAACCTTGCAACGAGGTTTGCAAATATTTGAAATGTAGCTGGGCGTAAACAGTCAGATGTAAACTGTAAGTCCAATAAAACTTGTTGTTGATGATGATTATGTTTGACACGTAGGCTAAGGGACAAAATCTGATATTGCCACTTCATTTTGAATACATTGTTCTTCTACCATTTTTCATATCGTTGGTTCACTTCCCCTTTCCTTGGATTAACTGCTGCTGGTCTTCTGGCTGATAGGCCATGTTACTCTAGATGTTCGGTCTACTGGACGCGTTCCTATCTTCGTTTTAGTTGATAGTCTGTCATTTTTCAGATATTTTGTTTGTGGCTTGCAACACTGCCGTGCGCTGTTTTTCCGCAGGAAATGACGTCACAGATAGGATAAAATGTTGTAGTGCCGAAACGACGAACAAACGAGAAAAATGTTACTGAGAAAATATGTTTGTTTTGATGTCTTCCAAACGTTTCTCTGATCCGTGGACACCATTAAAATGACACCCTGTATAGATGTAGAAAATACTAACACTTAAGCACTTCAAAGTATTTTATGATTTTTTTAATTAAATAAACATTGAACTGAAAGTTATTTGTAAATTGATTTTAGTTTAAAGTTCAATAAAAAGTACAGCTATTTTTAGTTCAATTAGGACATTTATACTGAATTGCTTTGAAATTTTGTATTAACATAAATTTTATTTTCAAGGATGCAATTCTACTTGAAAATGAAACAAGTTATAGAACGACCACAAGGAAAACAACCTTCGAAGAAAAGTCTCTGCGCAACTTCCCTTTCTTCCGTTCAACTCGGGCCATAAGGAAACAAGCACCACTCTGCCCCTCCCCTCCACACAGGAGTAAGAGTTGCACAGTCCTGAGTCTGCGCAGGCTATTTTGCTTGTGGTTCCACCATAATCTTGAAAGCTTAACCCTAGAAAGCTAACGTATCGTAAAACCTACGATCCAAGATGACCATATTTCACCGTACACCCCTTAGCCGGTGGGCAATGAACTCGTCCGCTCTGTTCCGCTCACTATGTTGCATTTTGTGTCGGTTTATGGCAGACTCAGTTGTCAACCGGCCGCAGGTATAGTTGTTTTCAGAATGCGCTCGTACGTATTACTACACTATAGCCTCTCCGCCTGTATTTTTGCTGGAATCCTTTCTTGCGAACTTTTAATTTTTTTTATTACTGTGTATAGTTTTTGAAGTTTTTAGTGACGGTTATATTTTGATTGAATTAAAGTTCAAATTATTTATAAGCACCAAAAATGAATCCACAAAACCAGCCACGCACAATCTGCGGAATTTGTCCATCGGCAAAGAGGAGGATGACGTTATTGTAATGCTGCCGCTGGAACAAGCCGATGTGTGGGAGCATCGGGAAAAATGATGTGTGCACTGCACTGATGAACTTTAAAACAGTTTTTCTGTAACCAAAATGTTTCTCAAGGTGTATTCTAACAAGTCATGTTCATGAAAATTCAAGTTTTTAAAAACCTATTGGTTGTCATAGTTTTTTAACCACCTCGTAAATTGTATGATACGTTAGCTTTAACTAAACTTTTCATACACGTTAGCTTTCTAGGGTTAAAAAAGTTACATGCATTCTCCAATTGAATCTACTGGTTCACTTGCGGAAGAAACGAGGAGGGAATTCCGAGATAATGGGGTTGAAAGGAGAGCATAGGACTGTAATTGTTTTTGTCCTGTCATGTATTGCTTCATTCATCTTTAATTAACTCAATAGGTAGAAAGCAACATAAAATAACTGTTCTAGACAATTGGCACATCATGTGAATAACAAATAAGCATATCCTTATAGTATCTTTTGCCGAACACCGAGGCGGAGTGGTTAGCTCAGTGCGCTACGACGACAGGGGTCCCAGCTTCTAATCCCGGCCTGGGCGCGGGTGTTATTTGTGAGTGTCCCTTCATTAATTTCATAACATCATCACTCATGCTCATCTTCGCGATTAGGCAAAACTGGCAGAAAAGCCAAGTAAAATATAGTAGATCAATCAATAAATGTTATCAGAAAACGTCAAACATTAACGACTTTTTAAAATGACCATTCGGTATTTCCCGACTGCTCAGGATCCCGAAGAGTCAGGAAGACAGTGCCCGAAGTCGGGAAGATGGGATTTTTTTTCCAGATTCCTTTTCCGACTTTTTTAGATCTTGCACACCCCTACTGAAAACAATTCGAATTTGATGGAACCCATTCTTAGCTATATAATCCCTGGATTCCATCTTCAATTTTCCACAGTTGGATTCGCTTAAGTACTCTACACGTTAACAGGAGAATGCATGTACACCAAAGACGTATTTGGGGGGGGGGGAGTCCAGGGGGTCCGGACCAGCCCCCGAAAGATTTACCAAGTACAAAAATTAAATTAGGAAAATATGCGTTGTTTAACATTTCTTGTATAATCGAGGGTTATTTCTTTCAATTTATTTGAAGGCAGTAAATATTTATTTTTTACTATTCTTTTTTTTAACATTAATTTGATGTGTGTGTGTGAGTCTAAACAAAAGGTAACGCAGTACAATGACTATTTTGTTGCATAACAACAACATAATTATTTTATTGGGAGACGCTTGACACTAAACTATCCTACGGCATTGTCAAAGACATATTTAGGGCCGAAGCCCACGTTTCCGGCCCCCCCTCCCCCCGCCGCAAGACTTACCAAGTACTAACATTAGACAATTAAAATATACATATTTAGCATTTGCTGTATAATCGAGGGTTATTTCCGCCGAACTTTGAATGAGAGTACCGAATATATTAATCTGAAACTAATTTTCATCAACTTGATCTAACATTCTATCTTGTTATTTAATAAATATATATTCATTATCTATTTGGCACTGACATCCTTGCCAGGGCAGTTGCTTTTATACAAATCTTAGTGATCTTAACTACACGTACGCTAGATAATGAATACATGCTTTTATATATCTATTCTTACACCGATTTTTACCTACAATATAATATTAATTTAATATTTATTAATTATTGTTATTTTAATTTAATATAATAATATAATTTTTTTTTAAACGTTTATATTATTCATTATTATTATTTCTGAGACACTTGGTTCGGACCCCCCCAGAAATAAATGCTTAATTTTCTTCCGCACATCTTTTTTAAAACATATTTTAATCGAAAACACTCACGCAGTGTCATCTTATGTTATTAAAACCATTTCGTCAAATTGACCGTAGAATGTTAGGTATTGAATTGAGACCGCTATTGTATACAACAGGCAAGCCCTTGGTCGTAATTTGAAAAAAACTCTGCAATTACTTTCCTGTACATGTATTTGTTGTCAAAATAAGCAAAAATGAAGAACGTTACGAGTAGTTATCAGTTTCTTTGGGAAATTTTCAAAGAAGTCTTTGTAGATAATAGATATTTGATACATATAGTGACTAAAAAATGGGTCGCCTTTTCTTTATTTTCAATGTCGCACCACCTAAATTTCATTCCGCAGCCCCTTAGCACCCGATGATGATTAATCCTCCGCCGCCGCTGCACGTTAAGTACGCTTTCGAAATGTACGACGCTAGCTATTACGTCACTACAAGTACCAGTGGCGGCGATTGGGTTCCTAATTTGGGGGATAAGTTGCCAAAATGGGAGGAGGGTGGTTTACTTTCCCTTGGTAGATAAGGTTTAACATAGTGCACGGGCAAAAGTGGAAAAGAGTGGGGGCAACTGCCCTCCCGGTGCCCCTAATCGCCGCCACTGCAAGTACCATGAATGTTTTATGACACACAGCATGAATTGGAATACAAGGAACCGGAGTTTCTCTTTCATCATTGAATGAAACTGAAATATGAAAATGAAATCAGAATTATGGTAAGACTTCGCAGTGTTTATTTCATATAATTCGTGAATCTATTTCCCTTGACCTTTGATAATTATTTAATGTTGTCCATATTTCTCTTACTGAAAGTATTTAAGAAAATAAATTTCACAAGAAGGTTACATGAGACTATAATTAAAACGGGGTTCAGGCTAGTTACTGTCTGGCTGCCTTAGCAGAGACCATGGACGAAAGTGCGCATGCGCCGACCGGACGTGTTCAGTGGGTAAATAGAGGTGACGGCACTTTGGGCAGGAAGCGGGTTACTTGAAAATCGTCTGCTGTGGAAACACCAATGAAGTTTCAACGTAGTAATATCGCATCCAAAATATATAGACAGATGTTTACGAATTATGTAAGGGTTCAGAATTAAATTAAAGCCATCCATATACTATATCAGCAAACATGAAAGTATTCATCACGTCACATTAGTAGATAATTAGTAGGCTATATAAATTTTTTTGTAAACCAATAGCTTTATTTTAGATCATTAAGTTAAATTGATCTGCTTAGTAAATATTATAATTAGCATAAATGTACACAACATTAATCAGGATAGTGTTCACTATTATTATTATAGTATTATTGATTGATTTGGTGTTTTAAGTCCACTTTATGCACAGTAAGGCTAATCGGGACTGGGCCTACAGTTTAAAGTGGGATCCGAACCACTATGTGCCTCCACCGGGTTCGAACCCGGGACCCCTTGATTACAAGGCAATGAAAAATAGTATTAATGTATGTAGTATTATAAATCTGAATTTAGTAACTGAATTGTTTGTGACATTTTCTAGTATAACGAGGGTATTTTGTAAATGTGCAACAGGAGCCGAAACGTCTTAATTTTCTATATTCCACTTCAAAACTGTTTCTTGCAAATTGTAAGAGCCATCACAGACACAACACAGCATGCGGTAATGAACACAACAAGCGAACACATACAAGCGAAATATCACAGGGTAGTTTGGCGAGTGCTTCTCCCTGTTTCCCCTCTCGCGTTTGGAATTGTCTTCTCCAGGTAGTTTCGTATTCCCTGGCTGGACTGTAATACACGTAGGTTATCATTTATGTACAACAATTTAAAATACATCCCTATCCGTTGCCTCAAATATAAATTTTACATTATGTGTATGAAGCAGCTGAATATTTTCCACAATTATCTGTCGCCTTTATTGTTAATGTTTATGTATTCGTTCTATCCTCATTTGCTGATGATATAATTCTTAGGGAGCACTGTCCGGAGTGATTGTCAGCATTACTTTTGTTTTCTGGATTGCAATCAAGGCTCAAATAGCAATAGAAGAAGGATTAATTGCGTATCCGAAGAAACCCTTCTCTGTTGATGGCTGCATATGCAATGTGACTATAGCTCCGTCTTCAACAACTGCTACTGAAGGGTAAGTATTCATGGATAATAATGCGGCAACTATGAAGTAGTCATTGTGGCTAGCGTAGCACCGCAGATAAGGGGCCCATAATTGTACCAGTGATTTATCAACACCCCTACCATATTTCCTCAACGCCCCTCTACCATATGGGTCCATTTAAGATCATTTTGACTTTAAATTTACAATGAAATTCCAATCCCCTTTCAGCTGGAGAAAATTTGATGGACCTCTGACTTTATCTCTGCCTTGAACGCTGACCGAAGATACTGTACCTCATTCAAAAATAATTGAAAAATAATTTAATTTCGTTGCCATACAGTTTCCCGAAAAGGGTATGAAGGCTACCTTCCAGAGATATTACCGCGATTATTAAATGCACTCAGTAACGTCTTTTATAACTATTTAGGTGGTATTTATGTAGAATATGAAAGAAACTCAAGATAAATTAAACCACATATGAACGATTTATCTGTGGTAAATTGCTGAAGTGTTCCTTGAAAAAGAGCCCGATTTTATTACGTTATTTCTTCAGTAACTGTGAGGAATGAGGATAATATCCAGGTACTCTGCAGAATCTAGTCTTTATATAGATGCACATCATTCTATTGTTGCCTAACCGCTAATTCAACTCACGCCTTCACACCAATTTTCAATAGCAAAGCTACGGAAGCACTGACGCTTCGCAGAATTTCAGATCAGAGTTTTCTCGGGAACGCCCATCGCTTCGGGGAGGAGGTGGGGTCTGGTAACGTCAGTTTTGGACCTCGACAGCTGTGAAATTCAGCAGCGCCATCTCTTAATTTTCTTGGGCAGATGAAGTGGGATCAAGAGTGCGACAGGTGCCCCTCAGCGGATAATTGCAAAACTTCTTGGGCCGGACTATTCCCAGCGGGAGGTCAGCGTGCTTTAGTTCCAAATCTGTTTATATACTTTTATTTGTGGTAGCACGGTTGGACTTCTGTGCAAAGCATGGACGTTGCATTTGGTTTGTTTCATCTCCTGTTGAATTTCAACAGTTTACCATTCATCCTCATGGCTGGGAAAACCTGAGTTATAGAAAAGCGATGTAAAATAACAGAAAGTGAAAAATACGTAATACATTAACTAGTTAAATATTAGGTGGTGTGTTGCCAACTAAATGTGGAACAGCCACTTTTGAATTGAATTCAATATTACTATTTTAGTGTTTCATTACATTCCTGTAATACAATGACTCTCAGCTTTGTCCCTTAGAGCCAGTGTGAGAATTAACGGGCTGGGGATTCCCCCCACAAAGTTTTTATTCCCGTCCAAAAAGTTATTTATAATCCTGCAAGGGATGTTTTTATTCCCCAAGAAAATTGAAAGCATGTGGTATATCATTTCTTAACTATGGTAAACATAATTGAAAAATCATTCTACATTAATTATCCTTAAACCAATTGCATCCTACTACATGCCTGTAGTTCTATTTTTAAATAGCCCATTTTTTACTTGTCTACATTGTCGTTGGTGTAGAGGTTTTCAAACGGAAATGTTTTCAGAATTAGTCTATATTGATGAGACATCACTATTGTTCACACAAATTGTGGCTTAACATATCTGTTCGCATTGAATTGAACTAGTTTGATAGCTCTTTTTGATATGAGTTGGGGTTTTCTTATAATGTAAATAGCCATTCTATTTTTTTCTAAAATATGTGCAAATACTATCAAAAGATTTGATGACTTTGGTTAGGCAATATTTTAGTTTACTGACTGGTAACATATTCAAATTTGCATATCCAAAAAAGCCCACCTCCTGAAATTTTATCACAAATACGCCACTGAGTGGGCATCTCTCTCCCCCAAAGCAAGAAGCTTAATTCACACAGTGCCATTTGCTCACAAAATTTCATTTCTATTGGAGAAGGTGCTTCTACATAGATGCTGTCGATCATTTTTCCTATCTTAAAAACTTTGTATTTTTGTGTGTCGACAGATTTTGATGTTTTACATAACGTAAGATTTGTTTGGAGACACATATATCTCAAATAACCTTGATATTAGGCCTCAAATCGTGGCCGCCTAAAAACTTTTAAATCACAGAGTACTTTCATCTTTGTTTCGTGAAATACTTATGTATGCGACATGTACACACACATAAAGCCAAAAAACCTTGCAAATTCTAATAAAATATTTGAAATTACTAACAGCAACAGTCCTAACAATTCTACTTGACAATGTATATTTGTTGGCACCATCCTAACACACTGAAAATATAACAGAAAACAACAGATGGATTCCAAACCTTACTAATCAAATTTGCGTTGCCGACAGTCCTGCATTTACCTGGTGGAGGCATATGACATAGTGGTTTGGATCCAACTTTAAACTGTAGGTCCAGTCCCGATTAGACCTAAAGCAATAAATCAACAACATATTAATCGATAGTCCTGTATTACTCACTGTCATTAAATATTTATGGGAGAAATAATGGAAGTATATCTGCGGATCATTTCAATAATATGGAACATATTAATAAAAACTTTAAAACACTCATTTTTTAAATAGGATGAGTCATAAGTCCCTTAACACTGTGCAAAATATATTGGAGTTATGCTGAGTAAAATAGGTCATGATATAAACATGGTAGCCCAAGATGAACCCTAGTTGTGTGTGTCAAGCAGAGCTCCGCTATATTGTTGGCCGCCATATTAAATACAATTCCAATTTTTTAAATAAAAAGGGTGTGATATGACGTAACAAATATCGCTGTAATTTCACGAGAAATGCAGTGGTGAAGGTTTTTTCGACGTATCATTAATCAGTAAAAGTTTTGAATGATTGCTTTTGAAAATTTTGTCATATTCGAGGTGTCAGAAAACAGTATTGAAATGCCTATAACGCGTCAGATATCACACTGAAGTCTATTATGAGAAGTTCACATGCCATTCATTGCACATGATTTTAATCAGCTACATCCCCGAAGATTTGGATGTTATGAATGGTTGTCTCGAACAATTACAGTGTGACGCTTCCATTGGAATGAAAAGCGCTTTCATATTTTCGAGGTTTCATGTTTTAAAATCTGTATACATAGCTAAACCAATAGGTGTACTGTGTTTTATTTTGATACCAACTAAATATTTGGAAAAAATATATATTTAAAATTTATCTCTTTTAACCTCCCTCTGTCTTTAACAGTTCACAAATCCCATCCCCAAGTCTCAAGAGTTAAAGGTATTATTTTCCAAAGATGGCAATACAGTGCCATGCAAATTTATGTAAAACGATACGTGAGGCCTTGGGTCAAAGACCGGTGTCAGGGGGGCAAGGTGCCAAAGCTGGGGGCAAAGACAATATATATTTCCCTTTGTAGATAAGGTTTAGCATAGTGCAGGGAAAAAAATTGCGAAAAGTTGGGGTAGCAACTAATCCCCTCGCAAACCCTAATCGCCGCCACTGCATCAGACATTTCAAAAAGTAGTAGTAATCAGTTTTGTCTTTTTGATTCTCGTTCCTTATTTCTATAGTGTTGATAAGTGGACATTTCTATTGACGATTTCTGTGTATTTTATTTCAGCTATGTATTCCCTCTATACAAACTGTCTTACCTCTGGCTTTGTTCACTGGGTATGCTGACAACTATACTGGTCGGTCTTGGTGTAAGCTTTCTGACAAAGTTTGAAGACCCCAGAAATGTCAATCCGGACTTACTATCTCCTGTCGCGATTTCGCTCTTCACAATATTGCCGAAACGGATTAGAACAATACTGCATTTACCTGAATACAAATGTCAAAATAAGGTAAGAATAAATATATACGATTATACGTACATAATATGTAAGTGAAGACAATGTTTAAATAAATTGTTCTGTGAATAATTCCATTTATGCATGTTTTACTACACTCTGTCCCAACTGTCTCTGGAGCAGGCGAAAGAAAACAAGTCTCTGCGTAAGTAGTGACGCGAGACGGCTCCACCAATGAACACGTGAGAGGAACGGAATTGAGTGGGGGGAGGAGACTGCAGTTACCAGCCTTCCCAGCAGCGTGTACTGCTTCGCACTGCCTATTCGATTTCCCCCACTACCCTATCACTATGAGCGATCTTGCTCGAGAGAGAGGGTATAAGTCAGCTAATTCAGCCTGAATATTACTACATTCTGCTATAAACTTCACGCCTCTTTTTTCTGATTAAAAATCCTGTTAATCTGTACTTCTTCGTCAGGAACAAATTGCTATTCACACGACATGAATAGAAAAACGTGATAATACAGGGGAATTCCAGCGTTACGTGTGTGACATTTTACACACAAAATTTAACCTTCTATAAATAAGATTGGAATAAAATATTAATAATAAATTGATTTAATAGAATTACGAAGTACTTTATGGTGTCTGTTAACAAAGGAAAAATACACTTGAGTGTCAGCCTGAATGCATGAAAAGCATCAACAAAAGTGCGTTACGTGTGTGACGCTTCAAAAAAGTAGCAAATTTTGACTTCATTTGTTTGTGAAGCATGTAGGCTGAAGATGCTAGTAACTTTTATTGGTGAAATTTATTTATTTATTTATTGAACTCAACAGGTACATACCTAATTATAGAACCCATATGAAGGATACATAGTGAATACAATTATATATATTTCTGTAACATAGAGGTAGAAATTATATATATTTATATATATAAATACATATACATACATATATATATATATATATATATATATATATATATATATATATATATATATAGTATATATACACTCTTTATCACACCATTTCATTAGGAATTGATGTGTATAAACTTGTTAATTGTGTTAATAGTGGCTCTACTGAGGTCCCTTAGGTTCATAGAAAATATGTCAATGGTGTTATTCTTGATAAGCAATTTATTCTAACTGATGCACATTCTCCACTATGGAGATTTGTTTTAATTTCCGATCTAGCCTTGTTTATAAGAAAAACTTCATTCTTCAGTCTAGTTTTCGACGGCGGGATTAGAAAATTTATCTGGCAGAGTAGATGTTCAGCATCTACGCGTACTTCGTGATTTAACAATTGAGGACTAAAAGTGGTAAACGTTGTAAGTGCCAAAAGCAAAAGTGTTGGGAAATCGCATAGTTCCGCACATCAGCCCGTAAGGACGTGCACACTACTGACCTCTTTACACGCCCTTTGAACAACTTAGAGGACTACTGGCCACATTTCACGTTTACCACATTATATAGCATGGCACATTTCACAGTTTAACGTGGAAAACTGTGTTTGAATTATTGTGGCACTTACAGCGTTTACAAATTTTGGTCTTTAGTTTTCACAAGAAAACTATTTCATTTAACGTTCTTCTGTGACATAGCTTTGTAAACCAACATTCATATATTAGGTTGTTGTAGTGTTCATATGTGGGGTAAACTTTCTGAAATTTGTATTTTAAAAATTTAAGAAATCTTGATTGGACTCTTTCAATTGCTTCACTGTACTTTGCTGTGTCTGTATTCCATATAACAGATGCATATTCGAGTTTTGGTCTTACATATGAATAATACAAAACTTTTTGTGTCTCTATACTCTTGAAATCCCTCCCCATTCTAAGAATAAACCCAAGGTTCTTGAACGCTTCACTAATTATTTGTTCTACGTGTTTATTAAAAGTAAGATTTGAATCAAAAGTAACCCCTAAATCCTTGACTGTAAAATTCCTTGCTAGAGTATTGTTGTATATTTGATACTGAAATTCAACTGGATTTTATCATTCGAGTATATATTACATAATGGCATTTATTGTTATTTAGTGTTAAATCATTGTTTATTGTCCACGTTTCTGTGCAATTATATGCATTCACAAACATTTAAGCCTTAATGAAATTAAAAGCAATAATAATTTCCATTTCAATTAATTTTGTTATATACAAGGAGTAGGGCCACTTTTCGTGGAATGGCCGTATTCATTTTGTATTCTTACTCTATAAATTAGAAAACAAGTGAAATATTCAGTTCACTCTTCTTTTAAAAGTGTAGTTACTGTTCCTAATTCGATTTCAGTTATATATTGTGCGGATTTCAGGAATATAGTTACACACGACTTTTACATGGCCTATCCTAAGTTTATTGGCAATAATTAGAAAATGAGTAGGTGGAATGTAAGTTGAAACAAGAGTATGTTACTTCAAGACATTCTTTATTAAGAACAGGGAACCACTGATGAAAAATTGTAACCAAAGCACAAATGAGATTACAAACAAAAAAAAACTAACATTTGAAGAATAATAAAAATTGTCGTCCAGTACCTGGCAGGCAGTGTGTTAGCTTATAGATTAATCAAAATCATAAATTTGAAATCACAGGCCACCTAAATGCAGTGGCAAGGCACTTGCCTACAGTTTAACATCATTCTTGCAATGTTCGCAAGTAAAGTACAAGATGCTTTTCTCATCTGCAGATTGGACGTAGGCCCAACCATTACACGAGAGACATTGCACCCATTCTTCATTGAATGTCTCGCGACAAATGATAAATTTTGTTGTTCCTTTCTGATCGGAACAGAAGTCCAGGTGGTCCGTCTTCTTCATAGGTGCCATGTAGTGTTCATCTTCCTTTGCTCCCCTTGTAGAAGTGCGTGCGTGTGTTTCCGCGTTTCATCTTCCGAACGTCCTACATGTCTCGTTCATTTAATCTCTTCTGGGATTTCATTTCTTCTTCACAGATTAGTGTACGAGGGTCCTTGTTCAGAGGCTGTACTGTGGAGTTGCTATTGGTCTTTGCTGAGTCCGTTGATGTGGCAACTGGAAGATCATTCAGCACTGGCGTTGCAGAAACATACTCCGCATTAGGCTCTGTAAAGTTCTCAGCGGGAGGAAATCCAAATCGACAAATAGCCCTGGGTTCCTAGGGAAAAGACCGAACAGCTGAGAGCTGACTGTGCAAGTTCCATTCTAAAGATGGAAGAGAAGGCAAACAATCTCAGAAACATCTTTCTGTATGTTTGGTTTTGAACTTCTTTTTGCCCGGTACTGGAAGACCGTTCGTCGTCCGGCACTGTACGATCGTCACATGGTTGCACCTCGTCCGATTTTACATTTTGTGCAGGTGCTACTGTGAATCCTTTATCAGCTATTACGAACTAGAGGCCTGCATACGTACTTACGTATAAAATTATATCTACTGCTTATCTAGAATTGGAGGAATATCACCGTGAAAATAACTTTTCACACTCGCTTTTCCAACGAACTGCTTCACCCTCTCCACTTTCACACGACACTCCACCCAGACTATGTTAAACATTCATTTTGGTCTTACAATTTCTTCATTCGAAACTCCAAACTTTTTTTATTAAGGGGCTGATTCTTGAAAAATGTAATCTTAAATATCTTTCTTTTAGAAAAGAATTTTCATCAAATTTAATACTCTGTTCAGTCACAAGAGGCCTCCCCACTTTAAATTTTAATTTTGTATATCTTATAGGGCACTTCATATGTTTAATAATTGTCTGACTTACATAGCAGAGACTTACATAGCAGTAGCACAACACAGAAATTACTAATCTCAAAGCAGAAATGGTAATAAATAAAAAGAAAGAGCTTTCGTTTCGAAAGAAAATAGTTTTTTAAGTCATTACATTTGGAATTACGGGACAGATGTTACGGCGATTTTCATAACCTTGTAAAACGCTATAATAACTGAATGCTACTAATTGTAAATAGTCTCCAGTTCAAGACGCAAGCCTGAAATAACTTTGAACGCAGGTTTTTAACACTCGATGGACATACAAATAAGTGGTTAAAATATTAATAGCTATTAATAGTAGAAAAACATTCAAGGGACATTTTAATTCGGAAGTTGCTGAAATGACACTGAGTAACTTATTTTTGAGTCTGTTTCTCTCCGTTACTTTCCATTTTCATTATTTTCCGTTATTATTCTACATTATTGTATATTATCGATGATATTATTTCTATTATATTTCTATTATAATTTCTCCATTGTTTAACCAAAACTGTAGAACTTAGGATATTGGATATTCATTTTGAAAGTAGCTGTTTAAGACTTTTTTCATTATTCTCTACGTTAACTACCAAATTTTGTTAAACCAGCATGTGAAGATTATGCATAAGAGAGCCTCGAAATCTACATATTTGGTAAAGTGCAACAAAAATGGTTGCTAATTTTAATAAAATCAATAATAATAGCATGGCCTTTTCTATCATGACAGGACTCTGAAAATGCTGAGTTAGAAGAAGCATCGAGCCCGTTCGTTCACAAGAAGAACAGAGAGGAGATTGCAAAAGGAATGGAAACATAGGAACTAGCGCAATCATACGGCAATGACTAGTTCATAATGAGAAGTATTATACTTTATTTTGTAAGAGAAATTAAGAGAATTGGGAAGAAAAGAAAGGTGGATTGACTTAAATCAGGTGATTTAAATCACTTTAATAAACAATGTATTGAATAATGTACGTAAGAATTTTGAGAGATATCAGAATAACTCTTGGTGAAGTTACATTAATGCCGTTAGGAGAAATAGTGTTTTTTAGGCTCTAAGAAAGGAAGCAAAATATATGTACTGATGGGGCGAAGCTTTTACGAAAGGAAATGTAGCTTGTAAACTGTAAACACACTTAAATTCTCTTGATTTTATATTGAATAATTTGTATGGCAAAAGTTGCATACATTTTGTGTTCAAAAATATACAAAATAATAATCATGTTACACCGTAAATAGTGTCATTATCATAAAACTGTAAATAAACATGGCACCTAATATTTCACAAATTATGTTTTTAAAAATTGGCAAAAATTCAACTACAAATACATTAAAAAGTATTTTAAGTTAAAATTAGTTTTATTTTAACTGGAATAAATGTTAGTGTAATTATGTATTATGTTTCATTAACACACTTAACAAGCATTTTCATAGTAAGTTCATCTAGTATTAAGAACTGAAAAATGTATACAGTTTTTTTATTTCCTTTAATCACACTGTTCAAATACTATTTTACAGAGTCGTTTACTAGAAAAAGCCTTTCTATTAAAAAAAACACAAAAAACATATCTATATGTGTGGTGCCCAAAGCCATACCTGATTTTAAGCGTTTAAACACAATCGATTTAATTGAATAAAATCTGATTTCAATTTAAAAAATCATAAAGAATGATTTCTTTAATAAAAATCATGATTTGTATCCACCCTGAAGAAGAGTAAATAGTATACAATAATATGTTATAAAATTTAATCTATTTCTGGTATCAATAAAATATTATCTTGATGAGTTGCATACGAGTATACGTTTGTGTGGGAAACAGTGTGAAAAAGTGTGAAGATCTGAAGTCCGACCTATCATATTTGTGAAATCTGATATTGCTTCCAGAACGAGATCCTTCCTAAATGTGGAAATGTTTTAGTTGCGTTACACACACTTATTTTACTAGAACGTAATTGCTGTCTGAATTATTTCCTGCATTGTCACGACCTTTGTTACTCTGTGTTGGTACCGAACAGAGAAGCCAACTTAAGATAATTTTTTGGGGGGAAGGTAAATTTATTTGGGGATGCAAGATCGGCATAAACAATACTTTATATATGAAAATACACATGAAATGTGTCTTTCTACGTGAATTTAGGGGAGGGCAGAAAGTGCCAGGCCCCCCCCCCCCCAAGTCGGCGGCTATGGTACTGAAGGTCCTATGTAGTTGGGAAACTACATATTGTGATGATTAGAGCTAGGATTTTTATGACCTCAAAATGGTAGCCGGACAATTGCGATGGCGGACAATTGCAATGACGGACAATTGCTATGAACACAGTTAGAAGTGAAAGGGCGGGTGCACAATTGTGATGGCATTTTAAATCTTCTATCAAATTGAAGGGTGACTTAACACCCCGTACAATACCTCTTACAAGAAAATTATGTAAAATATTGATATTTTTTAATATAACACTGATTCCTCTCACACTTTCTCCAGGCCTGAGACTGGCAAGGTAGCTTGTAAATGTACTTGCATTACAACCACTTTTCGGTTAGTCATCCTGATCGTCGGAATTGTCCTACCATTAATTTGTAAAATGACCTTTACCGTCAAAATCATCGCAATTGCCCGTGATTTTGGCTATATCGTAATTGTCCGCCATGGCAATTATCCTAGGTTCCCTAAAAATCACCAAAGTATGCAAAATGAAAAATGCTCTTATTACCTAAAATTTTACAAAATATGCACTATAATTTGAAAAATATGCCCTTATAACTGGACTGTTTCAAACATCAATACCTGAGGTGGCGGGGTGATGGCACTGATAAGGGAGGATATTAACGCGGTGGTTGTGGCTAAATCTGACGGTAACTACGCACGAATGACAGAATATCTTTTCCTGGAACTTACCATCAACAAACAGAAGCTACTGCTAGCTGTTGCGTACCGTCCACCTGGAACGTGCTTTGTAAATTGTGAGGAGGAACTGGCTAAACTCATTCCCATGTACTCGCATGTATTATTACTGGGCGATCTGAACTTTCATTTAGAAACGGACAAACCTGAAGTAAATAAATTCCGCGCTGCTATCTCTTCTGACAATCTAAATATTTTGAAGCTCGATCCTACCTTCCACACTGCCAACTCGCATTCTTGGCTAGATGTCATCTTAACAGGAGACTGCTCCCGAATCGCCAAACATGGACAAACGAGCGCCTGCGGTCTCTCGTTCCACAATCTTATTTACGTTGCTTAGTCGCTCAATGTTCCGAAATCCAAGCCAAACATAATTGAATACCGCGATTTAAAGAAAATTAACCTCGCTTCTCTAAACGAAGATGCTACAAGAACCCCATGGAATTCAATATACAGCTTCACTAATATTAACGATAAGCTTAATGAATTAAATATGGCTCCTGTATTTGGTCAATGGCATGTGAAAGCAATTTAAAGAAAACAAACAAAGTAGTAAGTTTCTTCGTCAGAATAGTCAAACACAGACGCCCAGCCCTTGCAAACTTCTCCAAACAAGAAATTCTATCCACTCTACAAATTCATGACCTTTCTCTTCGCCGTCAACTCTCAGATTTAACACTACTCTTCAGAATCATTAATGCACAACTTTTCACCAGCGAACTCTTGCCACTTCTTAATATCAGAATCCCACGTCCCAACAGTAAATGTAACAACTTCTTTTGCATTAAATCTTCAAGGCTATCTTTAGAACAAAGATCACTTCTCTACAGGCTACAAACCACTTATAACTCATTAAAAGACGCTCCGGGCTTCCATTTATCAAAGCAGACTTACAGAACGGCGTGCATAAAGCAGCTGAAGTATAAATAATATTATTTTTGCCCTAGTTGTTATTATTCTTGTTATATATGTATATGTGTGTGTATGTGTCCATCTTATTATTTTGTTTATTTCTTTTTCGGTTGATATCCTGATGTAAAATGGATTTTTCTGTATTCAGGACTTTTCAAATAAATAAATAAATAAATAAATAAATAGTCTAATCTTACACCTTTTCGGCAAACATGCTTCACTAAAGAAAAAACGCGTCACGCGGCCTGCTTCCCCCTGGATGACCGACAGCATTCTCGCACTTATGGCGGAGCGCGATTCGGCTCACCGCAGGTTTAAATCTGACAAGCGCCTCAAATCTCCAAATACTTTAAATAGTTTTAATAACTACCGTGTGTTGAGAAATCGATGTAATCAGGCCGTGCGCAACGCAAAGAGGAGGCTTTCTTACGAATTATTAAATATGCAAGGCAGCCCCCGAATGCTGTGGAATAACTTAAGAAATCTAGGGCTAGGAGTGAAACGTAACGTAGATACTACTCGTGTTTCGTCCCTTGATGAATTAAATACGCATTTCTCTCTCTCTAATTCAATGAATAATGATGCTAAAAATGTTACTATTAGAGCTATGCAAACCACAAAACAGAAACGATAGAGTTTAATTTTAACCAAGTCTATGAGTTCCAAGTTGCAACCGCAATCGGTCGGATCAAATCTGGTTCTGAAGGAGCCGACAACCTCCCATTGCGACTAATAAAGCTGATTTTACATCATGTATTGCCATACATCACTGACATTTTTAATCTTTCTCTGCGCTCTGGTATTTTTCCAGATAAGTGGAAAATAGCACACGTTCTTCCTCTCGCCAAGACTGACCCCGCCACTTCCGTTGACAATTTCCGACCTATCAGTATTCTTCCCGCGCTATCGAAAGCATTAGAATACATTGCTCACGACCAAATCAGCCGACATACAAATGAAGTTCTGGCTCCGTTTCAGTCGGGATTTAGACCTAATCACAGCACTAGCACCGCCATGACTCACATAACCGACGACGTCAGACAAGCTATAGACTGCAGACAGGCGACAGTTTTAGTTTCATTGGACTACACAAAAGCTTTCCAGTCACTCGACAATAATATTCTCATTTCCAAGCTAAAATATTTTTTTAATTTCACCACCTCTGCAACCGACTGGGTCAAATCCTACTTAACTGGACGCAAGCAAAGGGTGGTTTATGATGGCAAGTGCTCGGCGCTTTCTGAGATCATTTGTGGCGTTCCGCAAGGAAGTGTACTCGGTCCTTTATTATTTTCTTTATACATTAATGACCTGCCAAATATCTTAAAACACTTCCGTTATCACCTGTATGCCGATGACCTCCAGTTGTACTATTCTGCACACCCAGCAATGTTAAGCGATGGTATTTCCAAGGTTAATGAAGATATAGAGAGGATTGTTAACTGGTCGCTAGACAATGGCATGTATATTAACCCTAATAAAACACAAGCAATTTTGATTGCTTCCGATAAACTGAAACGTTACGTAGATCTTAACATTCAGCCTTCGATTGTTGTAGATTCGACTCCCATTCCATTTAACCAAACTGTTAAAGATCTGGGAATTGTATTAGACGGAAATTTATCGTGGTCACATCACACAAGCTCGGCGTGTAGAAAAGCCATCGCATCTCTGTATTCTATAAGACGCATGGGCAAGTTCCTCCCCAACTCTATCAAGGCCAAACTATGTCAGTCCCTGGTTATATGCCATTTAGATTATTGTGACGTAAAGAATTCCGGCTTAACAGGTGAGTCAGCCAGACGTCTGCAGAGTGTTCAAAATGCCTGCGTACGATACATTTTTAATTTAAAATATTGGGACCACCTATCACCTTATTTTCTCAAATTGGGGTGGCTACGTATGCAAGAAAGACGAACGCTGCACACTCTGATTTTACTTTACAAAGTTCTCAACCTCAAGTCACCTTCCTATCTCCTCTCTCGCTTCCAATTTCTTCACGAATTTCACGATCGCGACACCAGATCACGCAGCTCCTCAGTTCTCTATATCCCCGTCCAAAGTTCAAACTTCTTCTCCAACTCTTTCTCCGTATCGGCTGTAAGACTATGGAATCAGTTGCCAGAAAGCACTAGAACAGTAAGCTCCGTCGCTTCCTTTAGCAGACGTGTTCGCCACTCTCTTCAGAATTCTCGTTAGGCTAGATCTTTCCCTGTCAAGCAGACCAATGGGCATATGCAAGTGCATTAATTCTTAAAATACTTTGTAATTACTTCTATACAATTGTAAATTTTGCATTCCAATATCGTATTTTGTGTATTATATATTTTGTATTTTGAGTGTTATATTCAGGGAGTTAAGACTTGTGTGTATGAGTATAATGTGTGTGTGTGATTGATTGATTGATTGATTTAGTTTATTTTACTTCGCGTTTTGTGCCTCTTGGCTAATTTGCGAAGATGGGGATGAGTGATGAAATGATGAAATTGATGAATGGACATTCACAAACAACCAAGCCCGACCGGGATTCGAACCCGGGGTGTGTGTGTGGACTTATGTGAAATGACTTAATGTACTTTGTGTATAATATAATAATGTGTAATTTTATGTGTATGTATGGTTAAGTGGAAGAAAAGGCTTTGTACGGCCTTAACTCCGCCATTTAAAACAAGGCGTTAATAAATAAATAAATAAATAACATATGCTGAGATGTTTTCACATACGTACTATTTTTAGTTCAGATTTTGGGCATTTTGAGTTGCAATGCACAATGAATACTTTCTGTAAATTTTCAATTAAAAATTAAAAAGATTTTGCTGAAGTTAAAAAAAAAACTCGAATAAGCATGCGAGCAAGAACGAATCCACTTCTAAAATGACTGTATATTTCTTAAAAAGACAAAAATATGCTGAATACGACCGAAAATGCATCAAAATATGCTCTATCACGCAGAAATGGCCTAATATCCTTAAATATGCCCTTAAAAAGCACCTTAATTTAATTAGTTTCTTCATAATATGAATTTATACATGTTTAGGTAACACATCACCCTTATCAACAAAAAAATTTAAAAAAAATGCTGTCATGAAAATCCTAGCCCTAGTGATCATGTATCGGAAATGAACATACAGTATCTCCGAAGCTAATCTTGGATGGATTCATGGACATCCGGAAGGACGGGCAAGGGGGCCCGTGGCTCCCCCTGGAAAAAAATGAATGTCCACCCGAAAATTATATATTTCACACATAATTTCATTTCAATCACAGTAATTTATGCTAATTATTATAAATACGTTGAAGGAACATGATAATTTCAGACTGAAATAGTGCGTTTTCAAGGGGGGATCACTATTATGGGGAAAAATATGCCTCCCTTGCCCCCATGAAAAAATTACCTTGCTTGCCCGTCCCTAGAAAAAATCCTGCGGACGACCATGGATGGAATATTGGATCAGGATTGGATCATCGAATGAAATCAGTATGCATGCCCTCAGGACCCTCCGAAAGGTCTTCAATTTCCGTGAATGTTAATTTCATGATTGTAAGCAACAGGTGATATGGCACCAAATAGTGAACAACAAGTACATCTATGCTATCAACAGAACTGACCATCTAAGTTCCTTCGTTGAAATTCCAGAGCCCAGACAATAACTCGATTTTTTGGCAAAATAATTCACAAGGCAATGAGGATAAATAACAACAAAATACATGCAATGAAGAACACTCAAACCAAGGTTACGCTTCACTTTTTTGTGTGCAATGACGTGTCAGTTGTTAAAGTGAATGCATCGCTTGAAATTGAAGCCAAGTGAAACGACGGAATGACAGTGTTGCAATACGTAAATATTGAAGAACTGAACAATAACAATCTCTCTCTAAAAGAAGTTCAAATCACCAACCGTGAGACCTTCTGTAAACAAAACCACCTGTATGCAGAAAGCATTGCTAACTCATAGAAGTAAAATAATCCACACGAAAATCCAGCGTTGTTACAGGATTCATTACGTAAGGTAAAACATCGGCCAATTTGTAGTATGGGATACGCTACCGCAAATGACGTCTCATTTTAAACCCAATGCTCTTTCTTTTGTACTTATTGCTTCACCTTTATGGTTAACTCTTTGCACCAGTAATCATTTTCCATAAATTTGGCTTCTTTCTTGCATGCGAATTGAATATATTTTACTTGCATTTTTTTAGACAAAATGATATAACATGGTAATGTATATTTCTAAGGTTTGATATAGATAGGAGTGTATTTGAAATTTGTTTGTAGATTTTATGTAAATTGTATCTTATGTAAATTAAATATACAGGGTGTCATTTTAATGGCGCCCACGGACCACAGATTCGTATAGAGGACATCAAAACAAACAACTTTTTCCAGTAACAATTTTCTCGTTGGTGCGTCGATTCGACGCTACAGCCGTTCAAAAAAGACCGTTTTGGCGCCTGGATGCTGGCAACCCAACACAACATTTGATCGTACCTGTGACGTCATATCCTCCGGCGAAACAGCGCACGGCAGGGTTGCAAAGAACACACAAATGTTGTAAAAAATGACAAACTACCAACCACATTATTAGCTGTAAAACGAAGCGAGAAACGCGTCCAGCAGACCGAACATCATAGCCTACCAGCCAGAAGATCAGCAGTCATCTCAGGGGAAGGGGAAATGAAACCAACGATATGAGAAATGGTAAAAAACGTATTCAAAATGAAATGTCAATGTCGGATTTTGTCTCAGCCTACATCTAAAATATCAAGAACTATAAATTTTATTGGACTTACAGCTTACACGTGGCTGTTTACGCCCAACTACATGTCAAATATTTGCAAATCTCGTTGCAAGGTTGATATCTACAGGTTTGTGTCCAGATGCCATGCGGTAGTTTTGTGCTGATAACGGAAGTATCCGAGGTTCACGTTGTTACATTACGACTAAAACACGTACAACCACAGTAACAATCTAAGGATGAATCAGTACCGAATATACTGCCCTGTTCACAGATGCAAACTATTACATGTGTATCCGGTGCATAGATAAACACATAGTCGTCTTAGAGCTTGTAGTATTACTACTACTTATATCCCTGTATTTTCAATCATTTTTGCCACTTACCTCATAATGCTCTGAATATACATTATATTATCTGTTGCTTACGTTTGGAATTTTGAGTTCTTTCATTTCTGTTTTGTCATCTGTTCAGTGTGTCACAGACAATTAGTATCAGAAGGACGAAGTGGATAGACTAAATTGTAGATGCCAACTTGGTAACTAGATTTGCAAATATTTGACATGTAAGCTGAGACAAAATTCGATATGACCACTTCCACTTGAATTTTATTTTCTTTCTACCATTTTTCGTATCGTTTGTTTACTTCCTGTTAGCTTACAGAACGTGTTTTCTCGTTTTGTGTTACGGTACATAATGTGGCTGATTGTAGCTATGTAATTTTTCACAGAGTATGTGTGTTCCTGGCAACCCTGGAACGCATCGCTTCACGACGGGATATGACGTCACAAATGCAATCAAATGTTGTGTGTGGTTGCCAGCATTCAGGCGGCAAAACGGGCTTTTTGAACGACTGTAGCGCCGAAATGACGCACCAACGAGAAAAATGTTACTGAGAAAAGTTGTTTGTTTTGATGTCCTCTATACGTTTCCGTGGTCCGTGGACGCCATTAAAATGACACCCTGTATAATGGGCATAAACAGCTATATGCAATGCTGTAAGTCCAATAAATATATTGATGATGATGATCAAAACAAGACAAAGAAACTTCGTAAATTTACTGCGGTTGGAAACTTTGACAAGCATCCTAATAACGATTTTTGTTCCGCCAAATATAGTGCACTTCGTAAAATTACTTGGTGACATGGCAAGGCAAGATAAGTGAACATTTTGTACGAATATGCATTGTAACTTTTAATGAGCTTAGAGATTTGTGTACATAATGTTATTTTATAACATTGGTTATTTTCTAAAAATAATCATGTGAACAGCAAGGAAGAAGTGCAACTTAGTAATATTGCCTGACTTGTCCTTAGAAAAATAACATTGCTAGTTCTATGCGTGCGGGAAGGTCTCCGTGTTCTCCGAGCTTGTTTTCAAAGCACCAGCAAGGACAGTCTTTGAAAAGGGACGAGAAACAGATTCTACTCAATATTTATGTAACGTTCTGTCAGTGGTATCCTGAGAAACCAGTAAAAGAAGTGGTTAAGTTGGTATCCCAGTGCAGTGGTGTGTCAGTGTCTGCAGTTTTAAGGGTTATGAAAGAGAGAATGACCGGGAGAGTAACAATGTATGCGGCTGCATATTCGTCTGATGTTTTGAGAGCGGGTTCTCACATTCAGAGGCTCTTATATAAAATGAATAGGTGCGGCGAACTATGAGTGTAACAGCAGATGGTTGCGGTCATGAATCAGCTGACGCGGAGTGATACATCGAATCGGTGAGACGGTTTGTTTACAGAAGGTCTCAGGATTGGTGATTTACACTTAGGTAAGAATGTTTACCATAGTTTGTGGAAAAGATGATGCAGTAGTATCCACAGCACAAATCGCGAGGCCATCACGAGATTAGAATGCGAGATCCACATACTTTCTTTAAATTTGAAATCTCAATGTGAATCGATAGAGAATCTTTAAGCTAATTATCATATTTATATAATAATAATAATAATAATAAATTACTGACGAAAATGATATTTAAATAATATGCGACGAATAAATTTACACAATTCTTATATCACACTGCTGGAACTTTCCTTGACCGAAGTAGTAGTAATACAGTCCCTTCCAAAAGTTTAAGACCACTAACTTTCATATAAATGAATCCTGAGAGAAAGTTTTTGGTACAAATATGGAGTGAAATTGTATGGAAGTAATATAGTGTGTGAGGCATATATTGCCGAAAAAATATTGCTTGAGATGCGAAAGTGGAAAATCAAATTTCTTAACTGACAAATCCAGCGTTTTGAAGTACAGATGAATGTGTATACACGTAACCGACGTCGTTATGACAGTACTGAATTGTTTCCAGTATTTTCCAGTAACATTTTCTCGTGTTTTATATATTTATTTCTAAAATTCGCAAAATAAAAAAAAGACAGCGAAAACTGTGAGGTCTTCAGATAACAATATTTTCCACAGCGATTGCGATGGAGTGAACAAATTTTATCAGTCATTAGTCGAAATGAGTGTCAATAGATGGCGCAGAAAGACATATCTCAAGTAGCAGCATTGTGCAAGTACAAACCTGTTTTCGTTACGCTTGATAATAAACAGGCTGTTTGAATCGCAAGCTACGTGATAATGGGAAAAAACTGTGCCCGTGGCCGTGAAATGGCAAATAACACTGTCCAACAAAATTGAAGTTTTTGTCTGTTAAAAGATTAGTTGTGGGTGATTCTAATTGAATTTGATGTGCTGATTTCAAATCTAATTACAGAATTTTTCCATCACCCATGAAGTTTGAGTAACAGGGTACATACAAAATATCAGGTACATACAAATCTTATATAGCTTTATAGTGATTGATAGGATGCAATATTATTTATAATGGCATATCTAAAATGTCTTCGAACTTGTTTTTCTGCTGTACTTTGCCTGAGTAACATCTCTTTTTAGTGTCCAGCAATAATCTGCCAACATATTTGGAGTCCATTTTCCCTGGTAGCGCCTTTCTATTTCACCAATTTCCTCGTGGAAACGTTCTCCATGTTCGTCGCTCATTGTCCCAAGGTTTTGTGGGAAGAAATCGAGGTGGGAGTCTAAAAAATGTATCTTCAGAGACATATTACACCCCAGAGCATGATAGTTCTGAATCAAATTACTGACAAGTTCACTGTAATTTTCTGACTTGTAGTTTCCCATAAACTTCTCTTTGAGGAACATAAATCCACTACCCTCACGGTTCATTCCTTTTACAAAATTCTTCATCAGACCAAGCTTTATGTGGAAAGGAGGCAGTAAGATTTTGTCTGAACTTGCAAGTGGTGGATGAACAACATTCTCGGCCAGTTCTTTTTAACATAATGATTTTTTATATCTCTGCTGTCCCATTTACACAAGGAACAGCAACATTTGGTGTAACCTATTTGCAATCCTAAGAGGATAGCAATAACTTTTAAATCTCCACATATCTGCCTAGAGTATTCACAGTACTGGATATGTGTTAATAACAGTTTCATGTGTTCATAACTTTCCTTCATGCCCCAGGAATATGCTACGGGAATACTTGGATATTTATTTCCATTGTGCAGTAGCACTCCTTTGAAACTTGTTTTCGAAGAGTCTAAAAACAAACGCCATTCTTCACTTTTATGGACAACACCTAGTGACTCTAATAGACCATCGATGTTACAACAGAAAAAAAGGTCCTTATCTTCAGCATACATATCTGAAAAGTCTTTTTGCTGGAAAAAAGTAACTCTAGTGTCACTCTCCAACAAATGTCATTCTTTTAATCGCGATGCAAGCAGTTCTGCTTTACCCTTACTTAACACTAGAACTCGAACTAAATCGTTAAGATCCTCTTGAGTTAAGTGAGGTTGAGCTGTTGAAACACTCCCCACACAATCAGGAGTATTATGCAATTCTACATTTGTTTGGAACACTTCCACTTTCTTTCGTCACACTTATGTCATTTGGTGGAGCAGGTATGGGAACTCCAGATCCATGAGGCACCGGTCGAATTACTGATTCTAGTGATGGATATTTCACTGTATGCCTTGATTTCTAATTTATCCCAGATATATTTGTCAAGCAAAAATAGCAGTCTGTTATATGATCTTTAGGTTCCTGCCATACCATAGGAACTCCAAAAGGCATATGACGAGAACCTTTCAGCCAATCACTCAAAAGCGTTACACAGATTCGCACAACAGATATCAGGGGCTCATTTCTTGTTTTCGTCTATCTTATTGTCAAAGTAACACTCATAAGCTCTTCTTACACGAGGAGTAAATGTTCTCCTATTTGCTTTTAAGGTCAACTCACCGCAGATATAACAGAAATTGTTCCTGTCGTTTACTCAACTTCTTGACATGATTCTGTCTTTGCTTCAAAACACTCACTGAAACTGAAGAACACTCAGAAAAAGCTTCTTTCCTCCAGACAACTTGCTACTAAAATGAAATGTAGACATAACAGTTAAATCACAGCATTGTGTTGAAAAGTTGATTGTTGTCAATTTTTTCAGTTGGATTCTTTAACAAGTTTAATTGTTGTCGTTCATGCAGACATCAATGGCCTAAAGTTACTAGTGTATTGTTGGAGCAAAGACAAAAAAATATTTTAAATATTGCCTACCAAACAGCTTATTATGAACTGCATGCTGCAATAATAAGGCAGAATTATATTTTTATTGTTACAATAAAATGGTGGGTGATTGACAATTTCTGACTTCATTTTCGGAATCAGCAGGTGGCAAAACATAAAGAACCGTTGAAATTTTACTTTTAACAAAACCATTGTTGGACAGTGTAATTAGTATGTACAGATGCAATAGGTCTCATAGAAAAATTGCAGTGGCATTGAATGTGAGTAAAACCTGCGTGGCGAACACAATAAAGCGGCAAGGTACAGTGGTTGATAAACCACGCTGCGGCCGCCCCAGGGTAACGTCTGTATGCGAGGACCGGATTATTGCGAGACTTGCCACACGTCAGCAGCAACAATGGCTTGGATTCAAGCGAGGAAAATCCCATTGTTGCCTTGGACCTGAATTCTATAGAAAACCTATGGAAGACCATTGGTCTTCGTGTAGCCAGACGCCAGCCAAGGAATGTCCAGGAACTTCGTGAACAGATCTCCGAAGTATGGAATGAGATTACGCCCCAAGAATGCCAGAAATGAAGTGCATGACAAAAACGTGTGCAAATGTGCTTGAAACTTAAAAGTGGACGTATTGACTATTAAAATTTCACTCTTTATTGATCTAATTTCAGGAGAAATGTTTGTTTCCAAGTATATTTTCGAAGTTCAGATTTAATGATTTTACAAATTGTACCTTTAGTTGCATCTATTGGTTATGATTTCATTAATATGCCCTTACACTTTCTTGATCTTGATGTACATTTCAATAACATTACATAATAATTCCAATTTTGTATTAAAGTGTTTATTTCATGAAAAGTACTTTTTTCTGTTTGTCTGAAAAACACATGACAAGGTGGTCTTAAACTTTTTTTAGGGACTGTAGTACGTTTTAGAAAATGTTCTTCAGGCACCAAGACCTGGCTGAAATATTCTTAAATATGCTGCATTTTTATTAGTCAGAAATGCAAAATTACGAATCTTTAAATATAATTTATATTATTTAAAATGAGTTTTACTGTTTGCTCATTTCAAATTTCTACGATCACAAACCATGGAATAAGAAAAAAATATATCGAAGGATGCTCATTAAACATCAGTGCTTGGTAGAGCGGGAGAAGGGCGCTAAACCACAATCCTGCCTAGGACGCCAAAATTTCTAGCTACGTTGGTGTGCTTGTGTTCTTACACATGTATTTTGATTTTCCAATAAATACAAAGGTTAATTATTGTGTCCCCAATTGTCTTAATGAGTCGAAATGATTGTCGTATTGTGAATCATTTTGACCATCTTTCGTCAAATTTAGGCGTATCTGTTGATTCGTTTGTCTTTTGTCAAGAATATTTAGGGATTCTTTTGGCCATCCTTCGAACGTACATCATATATATTTGAGAATTATTTCCATTATTTTATGTCAAATGTACTTTAACTTAATCGGTTTCAACATCAACAACAATCGGTTTCAACACTGAATTGGTACGACTAACTTGAATTTTTTTTATGACATTGTCACATTAATTGTGCCAGTTAATTTTGGATTTTAGGCCTTAGATGATAATTGTGATTCTCATCTTGTTGTATACATCAGAAATGTTCTTGTAGTACTATATATTTGACGTAAATACGTAACAAAATCTTTAAGTATGTTCAGCAAGAAACAAATTTTGGTCCCATATGAACTCAGATTCTTTCAAGAAATTTAATTAATTCTTTGAATGGCTGGTTGTGGCTATATTATCAATAATTTACGAATCGAATCTTTACCTGTGCATGTTCATAGATTACAACTTTAAGATTTGTGTATTCAAAAGAAGAAAAACCTCTCCCGCGCCTCTTAACAGAAAGCTGACTTCTGTGCTGAGATTTTTTTTCTTTAACATCATTAAATCTTGCCTTTTATATTCGATCTCCCTTTTCCATTTAGCATTGAGAATACTGAGTCCGCTAAATGTGGCGTGAATCATACTACTCTATACTACCTTCCAGGAATTCTTCGTTAGTTTGAATTTTGAGAAAGAGAGTTTTTCTGACTTGACTCTTACTGGAATATTAAGAAACAAACAAACCGTTTTGCAGATAACACCATAGCACTTACTGAGGTGATTTCAAATTTAACCACATTCCTGAAACTGATCATGAAATTCGTAAGATAAATCATTTACTCGTTACAAAGGTAATAGCATCTGAAGCTGTAAGAATGATGGAAGAACTGCTAATATTATCCATGTCCTCCTTGAGTTGAAAAGAATGCAAGCAATTAAATGAATCGTTTATCTTGCTCCGTGGCACTTGGAGGTGCTTTGTTGTTCACATATTTGGAGTGCAAGGTCAAGAGAATGAAAAATGACAAGACAATGCGCTTTTTATTCAAGAAAAGAATAAATGGATAAACATGTCCAAGCAAGTTATCTTGAATTTTTGTTTAAATGTTTCACATGAGATATACGACAATTTTCCAAGTTTTTCTGGCCCCATAGGCTTAGGGCCCAATCCCGCCTGTATGTTACACCTATGATTTCACGTATTCGTTTAAATTATAACGTTAAACTAGAATTTAAAGTCAGATAAGAACATAATGTTTTAATTTAACCTCCCACAAAAATTAGCCCTTTCCATTAATTTTTCTCATATATATTATATTTTTCGTATAAACCCCTTAGGACGCGAAGCCCCTTCATGCTCGAGGCCCGAGCGGTCTCCCAATTCGCTCAACCCTTTCTACGCCACGAGCGCCGTCAAACGGTTGGTCAGGAACTTGAAGTTATGAACCAATGGACCACAGATTAAATATATAGAAACTCGTAGATTGATTTACTAAACTTCATCAAATTAGATTGTAAGGTGTATAATATGTATTCCATTTTGGATTTATACTGTAACATAGTGAAACAAAAAATATTTGTGGTCGTTTAAAACATCGGGCAATAGTTATTATTTGACCTTAAATATAATAGTCCATGTAGCTACCGTTAGCATATTAAATTTATCTGAAACCATAAACAGTACATGATTTTTCTTGCCTATAAAGAAGAAAGCATCTTACATCAGGGAATGTGCATTTATGAACTCGATTTCACTTGTTAGGTTTTTTAAATTGATCCCTATCTGCATATTGCAACACTAGCACATAGAGTTTGGATTTCGTTTTAATGGTTAGATTCACATTTTACCAACAAGCGATTGGACAAATCTCTATATTTCTATAAACCTAGGAGCACTGCACTACTTTAACAACAATGAATCATTAAGAATTACTGTTAACTTCACACTTCAGTGGAAGTGTAAGTACAAGCAAATGACAATAGTAACAAAATGCATTTCTAATATACGTAGATGGAAAAGCTCCATGAAACTCATTCAACACATTGTATCAAACTAATTCCATTTGATGGTGTGGTCACCAACTATAATTTGAGGTAGTGCTGTGTAATTGGTGCAATATTGTAAATTTTAGAAAGTCCTAAATAGCATTAGCCGGCTTGTTTTCTTCAGAATGAAATAAAGTGAGATATCCTAAAGGAACTGTAAGAATTATACACATTAACGGACAATGTACATCAAGAACGTCTACTTCGTTATGCTAGTGCTGCATAACACCAGGAGAAGATAAAACAAACATACAAATCTTTATGAGAAATCTGGGGCAACACATGGTGTCTTCGCATTGGAAAAAAAATATTTATAAAATACCATTTTTAATTTTTGATTTTTTTGTTGGGATTTTTGTAAATAGTTAATCTCACATATATCTGTACTTCAAAATGCTGGATTTTTCAGTTAAGAAATTTGATTTTCCACTTTCGTATCTCAAGAGCTACAAGACGTGTCCATCCAATTTCACTCCATATTTTTACCAAAAACTTTTGGTTAGGATTCATTTATATGAAAGTTGGTGGTCTTAAACATTTGGTAGGGACTGTATTACTACTACTTCTGTCAAGCAAAATGCCAACAGTGTGTTACAAGAATATACCTCAGTAGTATAGAAACGCGATAGTGGATGTTGCTATTTAATATTCGCAATTAATTTGTATGTACTTATAACTAATTTGCACGTACACAGAACTAATTTGCACGTACTTAGAGTACTTTACATTTATGTATTTGCATGTTTATAACTTTTTATGAATATATAATTATTTATTTTATGAAAAATATGTATATAGAAGGTAATTAGAGGTACTAAACGCTATGCATATGGTTTTATATTCATTACTGCAAAGTATGTAATGTATAAATCGATAATAATAATGTTTATAATATTGAAAATAAGTTTTCTATGGTTTATGAACCACTTTGAATGGTGGTAATGGGTGTAGGTACAGGTCCAATTACGATTTAGGACGGTCCCGGTATTCGAACCCGCGATATGCAACGGTAATAAATATAGTGCACTATGTAATAATGTTATATGGCATGTAATATATTGAGCGGAGACGAACTATGTATAACGTGTGAGCTGAGTCTGATGCCAGACAGACAAGAGTGAACTCCGCGCAGGTAGAGGAGAAAGGAATTTGGGGGAAGTGCGGTCAAGGTCAAATGACGTCACAACGTCAGAACAAAGAAAGAACCCGATTGACCAATCAGAACCGGGTTTTCCAAGGTTAACCAGTACGCAATAACAGGGGAAAGGTATGCAATACTGTAGGGCAGGGGAGGGATTCAACCAGACAATAAAGGATGTCTGAGAATGCGCAGCAAGGGTCAAATTTTTGAAGCTATGCGTCGCCTGTAGTACCGGTTTCCGCCGCCAATTAATATTCCGCTCAGGGTTGCCCCAAGGCACAGGACGCTTTAGCGCGGGTTTGGGGCTAGAACGCTTGCATGTCAGAACAGGTTTCTGTCTAAGTAGGCCAAGTTTGCCCAGAACACAAGAAAAAAGGATTTTTGGATACCCAATTAGATTGGAGCGAGAACTTTACTTTGAGCAAGGAGAACGAAGCGTAAAGGTTTTTTTATATGTACTATGAAGAAGGGAGAGCTATCAGGGACGGGGCCTACAGTTTTCACTATTTGCTTTTATCACGGGGTATCGAACCTAGGACCCTTTGATTATTGATTTAGGTAGTAAATGTATGTTACTGTGTGCTCTTTAACTTAATTTTGAGTTTATTTTTTACCAAACTTTGACTTTATGTCAAACATTTTTCCAGCTTATTCTTATTTTTATTCCAATAACACAATTTAATCTATTCAGGCAACATTTTTTATTAAATTTTGGACTCACAAAGACATTTTTCAATTTTTAACTTATTATTTTACAATTTTATGTTAATTTTTTACCAAAATAACACTATTTATACTATTCAGGAAAGACTTGTAGTTACATTTTCGACACACTAAGTGTGTGTTCTCAACTTCTATTTGTTTATTTCACAATTTCATCTATTCAGGATATTTTGTATTCACAAAGACATTTTTTTCAACTTTTAACTTATTATTTTACAACTTTATGTTAATTTTTACCAAAATAACACTATTTATACTATTCAAGCAACATTTTTTCATTAAATTTTGGATTCATAAAGACATTTTTTCAACTTTTAACTTATTATTTTACAACTTTATGTTAATTTTTACCAAAATAACACTATTTATACTATTCAGGTAACATTTTTTATTAAATTTTGGACTCACAAAGACATTTTTCAATTTTTAACTTATTATTTTACAATTTTATGTTAATTTTTTACCAAAATAACACTATTTATACTATTCAGGAAAGACTTGTAGTTACATTATCGACACACTAAGTGTGTGTTTTCAACTTCTATTTGTTTATTTCACAATTTCATCTTTTCAGGATATTTTGTATTCACAAAGACATTTTTTTCAACTTTTAACTTATTATTTTACAACTTTATGTTAATTTTTACCAAAATAACACTATTTATACTATTCAGGCAACATTTTTTCATTAAATTTTGGATTCACAAAGACATTTTTTCAACTTTTAACTTATTATTTTACAACTTTATGTTAATTTTTACCAAAATAACACTATTTATACTGTTCAGGCAACATTTTTTCATTAAATTTTGGATCCACAAAGACATTTTTTTCAACTTTTAACTTATTATTGTACAATTGTATGTTAATTTTTTATCAAAATAACACTATTTATACTATTCAGGCAATATTTTTTATTAAATTTTGGACTCACAAAGATATTATACAACTTTTTTATTTATTATTTTACAATTTTATACCAATTTTTACCAAAATAACACTATTTATACTATTCAGGAAAGATTTTTAGTTATATTATCGACACACAAAGTGTGTTTTTTCAACTTCTATCTGTTTATTTCACAAGTTTAGGCTTGTTATTACCAAAATAATACAATTCAATCTGTTCAGGAAAGACTTTTAGTTACATTTTCGACACACAAAGTGTGTGTTCTCAACTGCTATCTGTTTATTTCACAAGTCTAGGCTTATTATTACCAAAATAATACAATTCAATCTGTTCTGGAAAGACTTTTAGTTACATTTTCGACACACAAAGTGTGTGTTCTCAACTGCTATCTGTTTATTTCACAAGTCTAGGCTTATTATTACTCAAATAACACAATTTCATCTATTCAGGATATTTTGTATTTACAGAGATTTTTTCAATTTTTAATTTATTATTTACAAGTTTATGCCTATTTTTTTACTCAAATAACACAATTCTATCTGTTTAGGAAAGACTTTTAGTTATATTTTCGACACACAAAGTGTGAGTTTTCAATTTTTATCTGTTTATTTCACAAGTTTAGCCTAATATTTACTCAAATAACACGATTTGAACGTGTTTTTTATTACATTTTGGACATACACACACACACACACACACACACACACACACACACACACACAGATATATTTTCCAAGTTTACAGGATTATTCTCTAAGTTTACTCAAATAACACATTTTAAATGTGTTTTGAATTAAACTTTGTACACACGAAGTGTGTTTCGTCAATTCAAGAAAGTTTTCAATTATATTTTGGATGCAAAAGTATGTTTTGTCAAGTTCTACCCTTTTATTTTACAAGTTTAGGCTTATTATTACTCAAATAACCAATTTCATCTATTCAGACAACATTTTGTTTGTTATATTTTACTCACAAAGACATTTTATCAATTTTTAATTTATTATTTCACAAGTTTATGTAATTTTTTATTCTAATAACACAATTTTAACTATTCAGGCAACATTTTTTGTTGCAATTTGGACTTACAAAGAGATTTTTTTAAATCTTTGTATTAAATTTTCTATTTATTGCGTTTTGTATTTCACATTCGATATTACAAAGTTCTAAGGAGTTTATAATATTTCAAACTATTTTCGGGGTGTATTTGTTAATGCATTTGGATAATAACTATTAGGTTTTTGGATGAACTAATGTTAAGAATATTTCAACCAATCAGAAAATGTGTTGTTTTTATTTCCACCAATCAGAAAACGCGTCGGTTTTATCTCATCCAATTAGAAAACGCGTTGATTTTATTTCAACCAATCAGAGAAGGCGTCAGTTTTGCTTATGAGGTATAAAAACTGCGTAAAAGCCAGAAGCTATTTTGAGAAGTATTTGTGAAGTATTGTGTCAGAGAAGACATCAAGTTGTGATTATTGGCCGTGAGTTTCAGACAAAGAACTCAACAGAAGCTATAATTAAGGTAAATGATTTTTATTATGTAGTGTGTTTTTTAAATAATATGTAAATGCAAATATTGAAACGAGGAAAACGTCAATGCAAACCAAAAAGAATATGCGTAATGTGAACAAGTACTACAACTATTTTTCTTTTTTTCAGGTGCTTCTAATTTTGTATGGGTGACTGAAAGGGACCATTAGTGAAAGATGGCGTCTTCAAGCTCCACAAACAAGGCTAACCACACTGCGGTGAGTACCTCGCAAGAGATTTTACCATTGGAATGTATATTTCTCCACTAGTTTTTTGAAATAATATATAAATCCAGAAAACAAAGAAACGAAAAAAGTAAATACAGAAATGAATATGCGTAATATAAACAAGTACTACAACTATGTTTCTATTTTTCAACTAGCCCACGATTGTGTAGTTAACCATTTCTACGAGTGTGAGTGCGTATGCTGTAAAGATGAAGATTTACTCTCTGAACGTTATTTTATTTGCCAAGGATAACGCTGTTTGAATAAATGCCAACGATGTGTTAAGTGGATGTGCGAGAGAATCCAGTATTATTTACAGGATTTGGATAACACAAAACATATTTTTTATTTTTATATTACTAACCATGAGGATGTTGCGGATGCTTTGACGGCACACGAGGTACAGACAGAATACAAAGCTTTTTATAGTGTGTTATGTGAAATTTCAAACAATATCGAACTAGTGAAAACTCTTATAGATCCTATACGCTCAGCAGAGCTTACTTATGGTAGCACAGGATTTTTGTGAGAGTTGAATAAAGAGAGACTGACTAATAACAGCGAAAATGGTGCAATACATTATTGATGTACAAGGATTTATTTATAACAGAAAATTTATATTGCGTGAGGTTTGTGTGAGTTCTACAAATTTGGACACTGTGTATTATGCGCTTGTGAGTGTTCCCGATTATTTCAAAGAGAACAAAGAATCGCGCTGGGTTAAAGACAATATCCATGCACTAATGTATGATATTCCTTGTGGATGTGAAATATACTATGTCCGGAGGGCAGTTAGGAACTTGAACTGTCAAGGTGGTACATTTTTCTGCAAAGGAAAATCCCAAATTATCAAAGATTTGTTTAATATTGATAACATTGTTGATTTGCAAACTGTAAACTGTCCATCTCTTAAGAATTTGTATATGTTTCAAGGAGGATTGTGCAAGTATCATTCTGATACTTCTCCCCCAGCTGAACAAGGTTGCGCATTCAGAAATGTTCAAAGACTTGTATGTTGGTACAATAATAAAAATATTAATGTGTAATGTATTTTAGTGCAAATAATAAAGATTTGTGAAAAAGAAATGTTTTCTATGTTGTTATTTAGTTTTAAAGCCTGCATTCAAGGTATTTTCAAATATTACTGGTTTTTGGCTGCATCAACATTTGGGTTATTTCCATTTGGTTTATTATACGAGGCTACAATCACTATATGTCTATGAGGACTAAAATCCACTGATTGAAACTAAAAGCTTAGGCTTACTATGTATATTGATTAAACACAGGACAACACGAATCGTACAGAGGATTGTAGGAGGCATAGGCCCACACACCAGAGCCTTATTAGCCTGCAAGAACAACTTGTATGTTGAATTGTGACTGTTTAGCAATAATATTTATAAAGTTTAAATCATTTTCATTAGATTACATATATATTTTGGATTCAAGTAAAACACTCAAGTTAAGTTTTTTAAGTTTATTTTTATTTAATATACAAATATAGAATATATCAAATTTACATATATGAAAAGTACTCTACCAAAGAGCAAAAGTCACATAGAGATTACGATTTAGCCGATTTAGACTGTAAACATATTTTATATTTAGGCTGCACAAGATCCGATGACAAAATTAAAAAATGGTAACCGCCCAGACAGGGACTCGAACCCTGGACAGATAGGTTAAAACCCTAATGCTATACCAACTAAGCTATCTGAGCACAAGGTATTCTTTTTTGAAAAGTTAGTTATGTTAAAAAATATCATTTGAGAACTCTTTTGGTCTGGGTCGACAGAGAAGGAGACAGCATTTCCAAAATTTTACAGACTGGATGTATTTTACCACCACTATAGAGGTCTTTACTATATGTAATTCGAAATGCTAGAGTTCAGTTAGCTTTCAAAATTGAGGTTACATAATACAATATGTTGAAGATTTGATGAAATTGTGTTATTGGAATAAAAATAAGAATAAGCTGGAAAAATGTTTGACATAAAGTCAAAGTTTGGTAAAAAATAAACTCAAAATTAAGTTAAAGAGCACACAGTAACATACATTTACTACCTAAATCAATAATCAAAGGGTCCTAGGTTCGATACCCCGTGATAAAAGCAAATAGTGAAAACTGTAGGCCCCGTCCCTGATAGCTCTCCCTTCTTCATAGTACATATAAAAAAACCTTTACGCTTCGTTCTCCTTGCTCAAAGTAAAGTTCTCGCTCCAATCTAATTGGGTATCCAAAAATCCTTTTTTCTTGTGTTCTGGGCAAACTTGGCCTACTTAGACAGAAACCTGTTCTGACATGCAAGCGTTCTAGCCCCAAACCCGCGCTAAAGCGTCCTGTGCCTTGGGGCAACCCTGAGCGGAATATTAATTGGCGGCGGAAACCGGTACTACAGGCGACGCATAGCTTCAAAAATTTGACCCTTGCTGCGCATTCTCAGACATCCTTTATTGTCTGGTTGAATCCCTCCCCTGCCCTACAGTATTGCATACCTTTCCCCTGTTATTGCGTACTGGTTAACCTTGGAAAACCCGGTTCTGATTGGTCAATCGGGTTCTTTCTATGTTCTGACGTTGTGACGTCATTTGACCTTGACCGCACTTCCCCCAAATTCCTTTCTCCTCTACCTGCGCGGAGTTCACTCTTGTCTGTCTGGCATCAGACTCAGCTCACACGTTATACATAGTTCGTCTCCGCTCAATATATTACATGCCATATAACATTATTACATAGTGCACTATATTTATTACCGTTGCATATCGCGGGTTCGAATACCGGGACCGTCCTAAATCGTAATTGGACCTGTACCTACACCCATTACCACCATTCAAAGTGGTTCATAAACCATAGAAAACTTATTTTCAATATTATAAACATTATTATTATCGATTTATACATTACATACTTTGCAGTAATGAATATAAAACCATATGCATAGCGTTTAGTACCTCTAATTACCTTCTATATACATATTTTTCATAAAATAAATAATTATATATTCATAAAAAGTTATAAACATGCAAATACATAAATGTAAAGTACTTTAAGTACGTGAAAATTAGTTCTAAGTACGTGCAAATTAGTTATAAGTACATACAAATTAATTGCGAATATTAAATAGCAACATCCACTATCGCGTTTCTATACTACTTGCCTCTGACAAGTGTAAATTTCTTCGTCGCATATTATTTAAATATAATTTTCGGCAATAATTTATTATTATTATTATTTAGCTAAATATGATAATTAGCTTACGTTTGATCAACTCACATGTCAAGGTTGGAACATGAACGAAGGTTTTGACGCAGCTAATTCTTGAGATATACTCATTTCTATATATGCATATATTTTGCATTAATCACAGGGTATCGTTTTTTTTAATGTGGATATATTATTCTATCAATCAACGCACTGTTGTTACAACTACTAACAAACATGCTTTAATGTAACATGAACAGATTTTGCAACTTTCAATATTATCTGTACACAAAAATTAAAGGTAAAACCTTGTTCACAGAGACCCAGGTGTGTTTTAAGTGTAATATCATTTCAGTGTATCGGTTTAGGTTAATGCGAGGAGTGAGTTTCGCAGCAGGTGTGCCTTTATTTCAATATCGTCGGAATGTGCAGTGCTACTAAAAATATCCCCGACTATACAAGAGAGTATGAGTAAGTATTGTAAGTGGAAGCTCTTATTTTTTTAAAAAAAAAAATACTAGACACGATGTTTGAAAAATATGAAGAATAAGTATTTACAGAATCCCATGTATTCCTCATGGAGAATTAATTTTAATTTTACGTTAATGGGAGTTTCGATTTTTCCGACGACCAGGAATATCTTTAGCGTGTCCTCTTTCTTTCTGTAAATGTGTTTTTCTGTACCATCGGGAGTTTCACATTCCCAAGAGAGCAAATAAAAATAATACAGGAATTAGTGGAACTTATTTCTTTTATCCTTGCCTCCTACGGTCATCATGGCTAACACCTTCCTTCCGCAGCAGTGTTGCCAAACCTGATTTACGTACATAAAATAGCAAAATTACACCTTAAAATAAAGGATTCCCTGATAACAATGTTATGTGGATGTATTTCTTCGTGTCTTCCTAGAAAAATGTAGATTTTATTCGTAGATAAGTTTTAATGAAATCAAAATGTTCTGAGTTATCAAGTTTCGCTATAAGAATGGAAGATTTTAGATTCTGGGAATACTTCTAATCTATGTATTTTTTTTCCATTTTTTCCCTTTATAATATAACAGTTCATGATGTAGCTCGAATTTCGAAACACTACATTTATCTTGACCTATATTACTTATTTGATGACTGCAAATTTCATCCCAGCTTTGAAACGTCTTCCCTTTCTCCAACTCTAGGTCCTTAGAGTGAAAAAAAAACATTCACACAGACATTACAAGTTTCCGATTCCTCAGGTTCTTTGGCTAATTGTACTTCGGGAACGGTATATCTGCGAAGCACATAAACCATATTGTTATTTTGTCCCTTTATGTAAATTATTCCATAATTATATTGTTGGAATTTCAATGCCCATCTACTCAAACAATAATTCCAGTTCTCTCTTCTCACTAACCACAAGCTCTTTTGTGGTCGGTACACATATGTTAAAAACTTTGTGCCACAGAAAATACATTTTAAAATGTTAAATTCCAAATAGCAAAGCTAGACATTTAAATTCTTTTATGGTGTGATTCTTTGGTCTCAATTGTCAATTCAGTACTCCATTACAGAAATGTTATCTAAGTTTGTAAAGAACGTAATCAATTTTTTTTTAAAAAAAATCATGAATTTTAACAACTATACCCTGTCCCACTAACTGTAGAGCAGGGCTGTGCATATCGGCAGAGGAGGAGGAGGAAAATCGAGTGGTGAAAGAACAGCATTGTCCTGACCGTAAATGTACGGAAATTTCATGCCATGTACGGACGTACGGTCCACACCTTAGTCCGTACGCTAAATGCACGGCTTGTCAAAATTTGCTCTTGCAGTTTTATCCCTAATATTTCCCTAAGAAATTCTTAAACCAATCATACGGACCTGGAGACAACCGTTTGCCATGTGCGTTCGGTATTATCCTTCTCAAAAGTTTGCAGCGCTTACAGAGAGAACGAGGAAATCGGGTAACTCCCGTCGCGCATTACATAATCCCGTTTCTCTCACTGTTCATTGGTGGAGCCGTGTACTTGCGCAGAGACTTGTTCTCGTTCACCTGGTTGTTGTAGCGTTATACTGAAGCAATCGTTAGATTGGTGAGATTAAAACTTGCGGACAGAGAGCGTTTAATATAGTAAGTGTTATAACAGAGAATTGAAAACATTAAAATATACCGATAATATTTTCAATATAATTATTTTGTAAGTGTCTGTACAATTTTGAGTGTGAGTTGAACGAGTGGCGGCTCGTGGCTTTTTTGGGGTGTAGGAAAAAAGTTAATGGTAAACCGAGGAATTTTTAAAAATGCGTTCAATTAATGTCACATGTATTGCTTGCATTTAGAATGTTAGCTGCAGACTCATGCACAAGATAGGACAAGGGGTCCTTGCCCCCTTGAACTATGAAATATTTTAATGTGAACCTATAAAAACCTACGAAAATAGTATTGACGATATTTTAGATTTTGCAAGAATTTTAATTTTGTCACCCTCCCTTTAGTTGTGTGAATTGAGGATAATAAAAAGTGCTTCAAGAACTCTGAAATTATGCTATAAATGCTTCTTAATTGTGCTAGGATTTATTCTTAATTATTTTTTCGGATAACTGTAGTTTAAAGTTCAATTATTCATCCACTTTGGGAGTTCAAACGAAATGGGTTCAGCCTAGCACTTGGGGAAATTGCCTTTTTATCCCGAACCTTCTACCAATTTCCTACCATACAATTTCCTCACGAACAAATCTGGCCGGATAAAGAAAAAATAGAGGATGGATTGTGACATGGTTGTAAAGAGCTTGTCGCTGTGTAGGCACTCTCCCTTTTATTTGAAGGTGGGGAGGTAGAAATAAGATTTGGACATAATTTTATTATTATTTCCTGAAAATTCCTTTGAATTAGATTTCCCTCTCCCAGATACTCAGTTTGCAGATTATAGTAGATGTTACCATTTTGCCAAAAGGAAAGTGCTAGGTGCCAACAAAGATCACACTGTGCTAGGTTTAGTACCATTTTGCTGGGGTTAGCATTAGTGATTGAGGGAACTCTTGCTGTTTCCTCGCCTTCCTCCCTACCACTTCCACTCCTCACTCATCCGTTTGTAGTGATACCAGTGAGGTTCCTCAGGCGGGGAAGCAAAGCTTGAGTATTCAACATCTTTGGGCTGGGCTGAAGCGAGTGACAGCAGTCAACTCTTGACACTAGCTAACCTAGTCAATTGTACAGTGTCTCTCAAAAGTTTTAGGACAACGACATTTTAAACTAGGCAACCCAATTTACACAAGTCGTTGGTGGGTTGCGTGCAGAGTTAGGCTCAATTTCAGGGTTGCCACGTGCACAATACGCGAAAGAAATATAAACAATTATTATTGTATAAAATTATTAAAAATATCACTATTATATCGCAAATGACAAAATTCTTTCTGAAAGAAAAAAATAGGTTTCTAGTATTTCATCGATGATGAGTCTACAGTAAGGAAAAGAGGTGAGAGGAAACGAAAGGTTACAAAGGAGAGGAGAAAGAGAAAGCGAAAGGAGAAGAGGAAAGTTAGAGGAGAGAAGAAAGATAGGATAGACGAGGAGAGGAGATGTAGTGAGGAGAATGGAAAAAGATTCGAGGAGAGATGAGGAAAAAGAACAAAGAAGAAAAAAGAGGAGGAAAACGAGAGGAGAGGAGGAGACGAGAAGAGGGAAGTGGAGAGTAGAGTAAAGGAGAGAAAAAGTGAAGAACGAAAAAAGAGAGTGCAGTGGAGTCGGAAATCTAAGACAGGAAAGGAGATAAGAGGAGTGGAGAAGAGTGGGATGAAGATAAGATGCGAGAAAAGTAGGGAAGGCGATATGATATAAAAGCAGAACAGAAAGAGGGGAGGGGAGAGAAGAAGGAGAAGGAACTGGAGAGAAGAGGTAGTTGCAGAAAATATCGTCTGAGCGTCAAGAATGGATGCATTGGTAAAATTATCGACATGAAACATTCAATAACATTTTGAAATGTATTGGAGAATATATTAGATCGGTGCGAAATGCCTTTTGGCTGAGTTCAGATCAAATTAAAATCTTCCATGTAAGATCTTTGATTTTACCTGCGATTACACCACAAAAAAAATGAACATAATATTTAATATTTATAAGAATTATTCAATTTTTCTCCACTTCTCGGTTCGTTGAAATTGAGATTTCGTAATTCAATATATCCCTTCCCCCCATCGTTAATTCCAAACTGAATCATTCCGTTTCACACAGCGTGGACAATGAACACAATGGGATATGTCTATAACTTACGAAAATTTTCTGCCACCGGAAGGGTTTGAACCTATGACCATCAAATTGACAATCCTGAACGGTAGCCACTACCCTACAAGCTTTCGCTCCCTAAGCCAGGTAGAAGGAGCTGACCAATGTGAAATGTAGATGCAACTCTCTTGCATGTAACGTGCAAACAAGTATTGTTTGTAACAAAGAAAACGAAAGCAGTAAGACTCGGCGAAAACATGTAATGGAGAATTGCACATGGTGAGAACTTTTCATTCGATATTTGCGGAGGTATCCTTGCACTGAACTCAAGTGGGAAAAGGGGTAAAATTAGCATGTCCTGAATTGCCACACATATAAATAGTTATTTCATTAATATTTGTCAATGTCTTTGAAGCAGTACACAATTATCGTTAGAGTGTCATAATTCACGATCTTATATATAAAGATATCCCGTTGAACGTCTGTCAATTCATTTATTTGTTTATTATCTTTTTTTATAAATTTTATATGCAGAACAATGCATCCACTATATACTGCTCTTACAAATAATGTTACCATGCTCTTGTTTAATGGAAGGGCTTCTTTTTTAAGGAACATCTAGTATGGAGGATCGAACGTGGGACCGCAATTCTTTCAAGAACTCTAACCAATACACTACGCCCTTTGTTTTCTTGGAGCTACAGTTCCTAATTATTCTGTCGCCTCAATATTGTAAACGTTATCTGCAAAAAAGAAGTTAAATACTCAGATATAGCTCTGTACTTCTAGAATTACTTCATACACATGCATTTGAAATTTAACTCTGACTTTCTTTCTTCGTATTGGTATATCTAAGCTTGTGAATATATTTTATTTGTAATTTTATAAAGGTTTCATGAACATCTACGAAATAGTTCCTTATAACTTGGAATATGGTGAATAGATATGAAATGTCTTGAAATTAATTTTCGACCACCAGATTTTGGCAAGGGAATTATGTGTGATCCGTTTCCAGTCATTCATTGCTTAAACAAACGTTTTAAAACTACGTGGAATTTTCATTCTGGGATACGTTACTTGCTACATGTATGCGAACTACACTCTGTCCCACTTATCTCTGGAGCAGGTGAACGAAAAAAAGTATCTGAGCAGCGATGAACACGTGAGAGAGGAATGGGATTGCGTGGAGGGAGGAAAACCACTGCAGTTACCAGCCTTCTCAGCAGCGTGCACTGATTCGCTCTGTCCACTCGATCTCCTCTCCCCACTTCTCTTCCGCTATGCGCGGCTTTGCTCCAGAGATCCTGGGACAGGGTACAGTTAATTGTTTCTCAAAAGGTATCATCTATGTCTGTATGCCACACATTGAATTCTTACTCACATGGAAAAAAAATGTCAATTTGTATTCAGGGGTAGTTTCACAGTTATGAACTATTTTGGCCTTGATGAGAAGTTTAGTGTAAGTAGGCATTTTGTTTATAATTTTGAAATTGAGGTCGTCTAAGGTTGAAATCCTCATATTAAGGGCTTGAACTCGTCATCCCAAGAGGTTGAAGATCGTCCTCTACTTTGTGCGTGACCTTCATTATTTTTCTATTCATAATTCATCCTCATCGTCGCGATTAGCCAAAGGTAAGATAAGAAAAGTCCTCCTCCGTGACCGTGCGGTCAAAGGAGCTGTGCTTTGGACTCGGACTGCAGGACGGCATGGATTCGAGTCCGCCTATGCTCGCTCACTCTCTAGGTTCTCGGCCTGTGTATGGTACCGGTAGAAACCCACCATCGTGAAGAAATTGGGGAGCTACGAGTGAGTAGCGTAACCCGGTCTCGGAAATCTCCTATGGGGCATGTTCCTGGGTAAACAAAAAATAATCGATCAGACAATTCGATCATCGAAGGCGATAAAATAACCTCCGATTGACCAAGTTGCCAATATAAATAAATGGAATACAGATTGTCTTGGAGCTTACATTGTTAAAAAGGAGCGGATACACGTATTACTATCCCAATAATTATTCAATACGTTTTTTTGTTTGTCAGGAATTATCACTTTAACTATTGCATGATGAGCTGGTGCCTACATAGCCGCCTCTGATGAAATCTACCATTCTTCAGATTCTCTTTAAAATTCGACTCTGGTCACTTGTAACGTGCTGGGTGCAGACACTGTGCATCGAACCACAGTGTTTTGCGATAAGAAGCGGCCTAGAATAGCGTGAGTGAGTCACTTTGATCGCGAGCAAGCTAGACTACCAAGCTTGTCTGCCTTTGAAAACCAAGTCATTTTTTTTCACGGTTTACGAACGCGGTTGCTATTGTAGAAGTATATATTCTCTCAAAACAGCAAGAAAGGAAATTCGACCAATGTTCTCCCGTCGTCTAAAACCAAATATTATCTATTAAACGAAAAGTTCACGATTTGTCAATAAACGGTTTAATCTATCTGAGCATAAGGTGAATGTAAATACTAAATTTAATAGAAAGGTTCTCCAAAATTTCTCTTCCACTGTCTACGAAAGGTCAGTACCCAGGGGAGGGTCCACGTGGGCCATGCTTCCCCCTCTAACCCTAAAATATTTAAATGTGAACCTATAAATAAATAAATAAATACGAAAATAACATCGTCGATTTTTGAAATGTGTAAAAATTTCAATTTTGCTCTTGCATAAATGAATCTGTTTCTTGCGCAAAAGTCTTCAAGCTGCAATATTGGGTGGTTTTAGTTTTATAATCATTGATGCAAGGCTAGCAGACGTCCGATTTACCGATTTAGTCAAGACAGTGCGTTACTTTCAATCCCTGTCCCGACTTTTTCGAACTGCAATCGTGATGCGAAAATGTCTCTTTATTATTGTTTTTTTGTTAACTCACAATTAGACATGTTCTTTATTGTATGAATAATTCTAAGTACGCAACATAGAATTATCATGACTTTTTAATGGCGCTCGCACTATTTGAACTATTTTGTAACATCTGTCTGTCTGTCTGTCTCTCTCTCTGGTCTACGTCAATGACAGAAATACAAGCAATATTATTATTTATTTTTAACCCAATTAAAGGAAAGTGTAAGCATTTAAAAGAAATAAGAAATATCATCACTGTTGCTCTCCTTAGAAATTGTTGTTCTTCTAGTAAGAAAAATTAGAAGGGTTTAGTCCAGCACCTTAACACAGTGTCACACGAGTCTCTCTTGACTAATACTGTCAAATGTGACATGATTTTATGAATAAAATTTTCCGACTGTTTACATATAACGTTGCACAGATTTGGTAGTTCTGACACAGTGTAATTATTTCGTGTTACCTTACGCAACAGCAAATACATTTCATAAGACTGTTCTGGACACAATACTTGCATCAGTATAGAAGCATTTTGTCTGTTACAGTATCACAGGAAAAGAACATCGTCCTGTAATGTTCAAGCCTCTAGATATTTTCCATTAGTAATGTATAATCACAATAATAAGTTAGAAGAAATAACTCGCATTTTCACAACTACCAATATTCTCGTTTTTAATTACTTCGAAAATTATTTCTCGAAGATATCGGTTATACTACAAGAAAGCAAATCAAAATTAAAGTAAAAGTTCAACTACACGTATACCAAACGACATTTACAATATTAAAGGGACAGAATACTTAGAAAAAATTGTTGTTTCATTCGAAGGTAAAGGCGTGGTGTAGCGGTTCTTCTACCTGATTTAAGGAACGAAAGCTTGTAGGGTAGTGTCTACCGTTCAGGATTGTCAATCTGATGGTCGTAGGTTCAAACACTTCCGGTGGCAGAAAATTTTCGTAAGTTTTAGACATATCCTATTGTATTCTTTGTCCACGCCGCGAGAAACGGAATGATTAAGTTTGGAATTAACGATGGGGGAGGGGAAATATTGAATTGCAAAATCTCAATTTCAACGAACCGAGAAGTGGAGAAAAAATGAATAATTCTTATAAATATTAAAAATTATGTTCATTTTTTTAGTGGTGTAATCGCAGGTAAAATCAAAGATCTTACATGGAAGATTTTATTTTGATCTGAACTCAGCCAAAAGGCATTTCGCACCGATCTAATATATTCTCCAATACATTTCAAATGTTATTGAATGTTTCATGTCGATAATTTTACCAATGCATCCATTCTTGACGCTCAGACGATATTTTCTGCAACTACCTCTTCTCTCCAGTTCCTTCTCCTTCTTCTTTCCCTTCCCCTCTTTCTGTTCTGCTTGTATCTCATATCGCCTTCCCTACTTTTCTCGCATCTTATCTTCATCCCACTCTTCTCCACTCCTCTTATCTCCTTTCCTGTCTTAGATTTCCGACTCCACTGCACTCTCTTTTTTCGTTCTTCTCTTTTTTTCTCCTTTACTCTACTCTCCACTTCCCTCTTCTCGTCTCCTCCTCTCCTCTCGTTTTCCTCCTCTTTTCTCTTCTTTGTTCCTTTTCCTCATCTCTCCTCGAATCTTTTTCCATTCTCCTCACTACATCTCCTCTCCTCGTCTATCCTATCTTTCTTCTCTCCTCTAACTTTCATCTTCTCCTTTCGCTTTCTCTTTCTCCTCTCCTTTGTAACCTTTCGTTTCCTCTCACCTCTTTTCCTTACTGTAGACTCATCATCGATGAAATACTAGAAACCTATTTTTTTCTTTCAGAAAGAATTTTGTCATTTGCGATATAATAGTGATATTTTTAATAATTTTATACAATAATAATTGTTTATATTTCTTTCGCGTATTGTGCACGTGGCAACCCTGAAATTGAGCCTAACTCTGCACGCAACCCACCAACGACTTGTGTAAATTGGGTTGCCTAGTTTAAAATGTCGTTGTCCTAAAACTTTTGAGAGACACTGTACACTTCGCAACATCTTATTTGACCGCCCCGAAAGAATTCTAAGTCCCGAAATCGTAAACTTAGCAACATTGCACTTCAGCTCCAGGTGAGAGTAGCCAACTTTCAGTAGGTCCTTCCACTAGACGAAAAACGCTGCGGTGATAGGTTTTCAATTTAACACTTTCCATGAACTTAGAAACTATAAACCGCTATTATAATACACAATCAAACAGAAATAATAAATTGGAAAAAGAACCTTGAAGGATATTTACTATTCTGCTTGCTCGACTTGAAATTTGGGGGGTTTGAAACACTGAATAGAGTTTTACTCCACCTGGAGGAAATTGCCATCAAGTTTGTGCAGATAGAAACAAATTTGTGAGGAGTTTATGCGACATTTTATTTACAATACCTTGCATAATATCGAACAATTCTCAAAAAACATATATTTTACACGACATGTCGAGAAAATGTGCTTGAAACACAGGAAGGTGGGAGTCTTCATAAACGTCAACATGTTTTTAAGGGTATTATGTCATGAATTTAACGTAGGGCAGTTGGTTAGGCGCTGCTATCCTTATTTTTCATCAAGCGTGAAAGGTCGCGGGTTCAAATCCCACCCTCTCCTCTTTCTTTTTTCTTTTTTTTTTGTTTGCTGAATAGATACCGTTGATATTAAATTATTTAAAAAATGAATCCGATGCACACTTGAGGGACGTCCCTTCTGCGCATATTTCCCCTTAGAAGTTGGAGATTTCCAGGATTTAAAGTTAAAACTTTTCTTTTTAGTTATTGTTCATATGTTGTGTTAACACACACATCATGATTAATCCACAAATCACATATATGTATTCAGGATGCAAAATGTAATGTTATTTAAGTTATGTCGTTTGCTGCGGGACGGCGTAGGTTCGAATCCGGCTCTGGTTGGAATTTATTCGGTCTACGTATAGGACGGTGGCAACCAACCATCGTGAGGAAATTGGGGAGCTTCGAATGAGTAAGCGTAATCCGGCCCCGGAAACCCACTATAACGGCTGGGGATACGTCGGGCTGACCCCCCGACTATTCCAATACTGGTTGCAGATCTGCACGCTTAGAGGTGACGAAGGAAAGCATGGGAGGGAGACCGGCAGTCGGTAGGTAAGCCAAGGCCCTTGAGGGCTGTTGCGCTTGTTCTTCACTGACACTTAAAATATTGATTATTTGATTTCGATATAACTAAAAAAAGATATACAGTTACGTTAAGTAGTGATGTAGTGCAGTACTGTGACGAATGAGAGCGTTTAATGAGTTCAAATTGCTAAGATTGGTATGTCCGTTCCTTCATAATGACTGTTGTCAATCATTTCACCACCATCTCACCAAGCGTCTAAAACTAATAGTAAATCGCTAATTAACATAATAAATTTTTATTGCGACGAAGGCCGATTCGATAAGAAACTACTAATAAGTATTTATATAGTGAGTGACAAACATAAAATTCAAAACCTCATAATGATCGTTAATTCCTCACTGCTTTATATCTAAAATGTTTGTCTTCTTTGAACAGAAAGTACGAGTATCAGATATAACAAACTTTCCGCACTAACTTTGCAATATTCGAAACCACCATTACAGACTTAGCCCTATGTAACTTGATTCTGCGCATTCCACGTGGCATGTGACTTCCTTCTATCATCGAAATAACTTTCTCTTACTATTTCCTTTCCTCTCGTAAAATACAGAGACCAATGTTAACTTCTTAGCACGGTGGATGAACTTTACACCCAACGATATACTCCTGAAAAAATCCCGCCTAGGTGGAGAATCGAACCTACGACCTCCCTCGTTAGAATCAAGCACACTACCTCTTCTCCAGGTAGCTCATGTTAAAATTTGCTACCAGTTTGAAGAAACCAATTCACACATAATGTCTGATCTATAATTTCCTCATGGCAATTTTCATGAGGAAACGAAATCAGATAAAATCGAGAAACGCTGAAAGGGAAAAATGATGAACATGTCTATTGGCGTTTTGTCATATTTTGTAAATTGTGTAAAAATTCCGTGTTTTGTACAAGCAATCGTTTAGTTACGAAGTATTTTGTTGTTTGTTTAAAGTAGGAACAGGAGAGCGAAAATGAGTCATTTGAACCAGACCCCGTTTGACAAGAAACTTCAGTTTTTTTCCAAAGACTGTAGGAAAAGAGAGAGGAACGTATGAAATATAAAATATGTGTGAAATTAAAACAATGGAAACCTTGAAAGATAATACTAACGAACTTCAAACTATGAAAAACATATTTTCGTGGTGGAAAACTCCAAGTCATTTTCGAAATATGAACTTGATGTTTTTCTTTATTATGACGTGGAGATATGGGACGATACGATCCCTCAGCAAGAAAATTTTAAGTAAGCTATCTCCAACTTTTTCAATGGTCATAATTACTAATTAGGGTCCGAAAGTTGATGAAAAATCAACTTTTTTTTTCTGACCCTTAAAAACAATGCTAAACCTGATATCGTGTCCTTTTCCCTTCAGTTAGAGCCAGAAAACACTTTATATTTTACATTTCTTTTTTTTTCTTTATTTTTCGGCCTTTTTTGGCCTTTAGTTTATTTGTCAGTATTTTTAACAGTTTTTGTTGCATTTTTACTTATTCTTGAGGTTTATTTTTCTCCTCCCCTGTTGTTTCGTGCATTTTAAATGCATTTACTAGTAAAACTTACATATTTAGATTTCTTGACATGGTCCTTTTAGCAAACTCACCATGAATCGAAAATACGGCAATGGAAAAGCATAATATTATTCTTAACTGAAATATTTGGCAATGGATTAAAATACTTTGTGTGAAGATCTACTTTGAGGTTCTTTTTCTGGACACTATTATCGCTTTAATCTGTAGTTTTAATGTAAAATTAGTCACAATATTAAATGCAATTACACTTTGGTATACGCGAAGCAGAACTGTATTTTCGGATGCTGGCCGACTACAGTTTCATAGAAGGCCAACTCTGAAAGGAGATGAATTGGTTGATTTGGTGTTTGAAGTCAACTTTATGCATAGTAAGGCTAATCGGGACTGGACCTACAGTTTAAAGCGTCTTTGGACAAGAATGCTTATCTACGTTTCTTGGATAGTTCCGTTGATATTTATGCGATTTATGTCCAACATTTCAGGATGCAGAAAGTTGAAAGTTGACATGTAAGTTCTTAATATGTGTTAACTTATAACAGCTGAATGAAAGGAAAAGTATTTCCTAAAATCCTGCCAATCACTGAAAGATTAAAAACATTAGTAGAAGCATTACTTGAGGCATGCACAGTGGCGACGATTATGGAGTGTGGAGAGGTAGATGACCCAGTACTATGCTAGACATTATCTACCAAGGAAAAGAAACTGTCCTTGCCCCCCTCCCCCACCTTGCCCCATCAGTTTTGAAACCCAATCGCCGCCACTGAACATGCATCGCATAAATAGTTACGGTAATATCATATAATATTATATTACGTTATTAGAACACTTCGTACTCGGTAAATAAAAAGGAAAAAAATAATAAGGAAAGAGTGGGATTTGAACCTACGATGTTTCGATCTTGCCGAAAACAGTAAAAACCAAAGTGCTGTCATCTAACCAACTACTCCAGGAGATTGCTAACAGAAAGCTCAGTTAAACACGTTAATCTCAGTTGAAGCAACATTGTGCCAGAGTTTCGAACCATTTTTCGCCAAGAACCAAGGAAAAGACACACTTTGCAGAATCTTTTGGTGTTGTGCAAGGTATCTTTACTAAACATTTCGCATAAAATCATCATAAATTTGCCTTCTTGCATTCAAATGTGACAGCAATTCTTTCCAGGTGGATGAGAACCTGCTCAGTGTTTCACAATGCACATACATTTTCCTATTTTCAAATTCAGAACGAAGAATCTTGAAATTATTTTCAACATTCCTATTTCTACTTAACATTTTTTTTGTCTACTCATATATTTTATTACTGCTTCAGGGTATCTTTACTTTATGGAATGTGAAAGAATGAAAACAAAAAAAATCACGAGCGTTTTCATTCAGGAAGAAGAAATGTTGCAAAGTTGGCTACTCTTAGTTGGCTCTGAAGCGCTATGCTGCCAAATTTACGAATTCCGGACTTTGAAATTTTTCAGGGCGGTCAAAACACATGTTGCGAAGTGTACGTACATTGCGTTCATAATTTTATAACACGCATTATTATTAAACTCCTAAAAAGTAGAAAACTGGAAATAAGTATAAATGAACTGTGGGAAGTTCCTCACTTCCTGGAGGAATCGCCCCTGAGTAGAGCACGATAGAAACTTAGAAATATGTCCTTTTACACTCCATTATGGGTCCTTGAATGAGCTGTGATTTATTTAAATAGTTATTAATAAAACTATATTATATTTCATATTATATGCCTGTGTCTGGTTGAATTATAGCAAATTATCGTGTCGAATATCATAGATATCGCAATTTTTTCTAATACCTAAACTTTCTCTTTCGACATAACTTTTATTCTTCTATTTTTAACTACACTATGACCGAATGTTTACATAGATATTTGTCTTAAAAAAAACTTCAAGGCCATTTATAAATTATAGGGAACTGCGATTATTGAAGTCATCTGCGTAGAAGTTCCAAGTTTAATGCTATTCTAGTAGCAACTTTTTAGTACTCTATCACGCAAGTTTTACTGCAATAAGTTGTATCCACTCCATTGAGAAAAAACAAATGTTTTGGCCATTCCTACAAATTCTCTTCAGATTCACCTCTTCTCTTGCTTTACCTTCCTAAATATTTCTTGCTGAAGGATTATGAAAACCAAATATTGTTTAAAAATAATGATGTAATATTTGTTTAATACGGATAAAGCGTATCGCTAAATAATGTTGCAGGAAATAAAACAATTTAGGATATTTTTCAGCCTTTAACTTTGTTACAAAACACAGAATATGACACAATTTTTAAAATTTAAAGCTGGTTTTATTGAAATTGGTGACAGGCGTTTAAACATTTAGAAATACTGATTTACTGATCCTGCGCGCCAGTACAATCCATGCTAGATACTAAACAACGTTGTTGTTATTTAACCCACAACGCAACACACCTGGCCAGCTGGACACTTCCCTGTCTTCTGCCAGGAATTGCACTCATCCACGTTTATGCAACTGCCTCCAAAGATGTCGCAGGGATTTGGATTCTCTAAAAAAGGAGATAAAAAATGTCTTCAGAAACAGATTCGAGGAGCAGAGGAACTTATTTTCCTTAGGGAGGAATGGATAAGCAGTAACACAAGTTTGGGATTAATTTTAAACTTTTAAACTTTTAAGATCGAGGTGAAAAGTTGTAACTGCGGGTGCCAAGGAGAGGATGTCGTTTCGGGAGACGAGCGGGCAAGAAACATGAAAACTTGAAATGTCGTCATGCTAAGTGAATGTATTGGTGCTCTATTAAATTAATATATGTGTAAACCCACTCGTGGTTAGCTTATCTATGCATAACTGGAAGACTCCCCTCCCCAACCCTCCTCTCTCTCTCTCTCTCTCTCTCTATATATATATATATATATATATATATATATACACACACACACACACACACACACACACACACATACACGAGCTGCATTTATAAAATAATATTTATACAGGGTGAATCGGATAGTACCGACCCGACAAAATTGAGCTGTAATATGAAATACACCATACAGATATTAAGGTGATTTATACATGACGTACCTTGGATAGTGTGAAGTTGATTGTTCATTGTGATCAGAGTATGTGTTGAAAGTTTCCGCCGTTTTCAAGAAGGCATGACTCTACCCACTTTTGCATATTCGCCGTTACTCTCCGCAGTTCTTCTCCAGTGATGTTCCTTATTTTAGCCGAAATGTTGTCCTTTAAAGCTTGTAACGTACGTGGTTTGTTTGCATATACCCTGTAGTACAGTTAACCCCACAATAAAAAATTTTAAAAATCCGGGCTGGTAGGGGACCTGACTCCTGGACACTGCAAACATGTTCGTACGTGCACTACTGTGTGTCCATTAATCTTGCAGCATAAGTGCTGCCAGCTGTCAGATCTTCTGCACACCATTCGACTCAGCACAGTTCACGATTCATTATGTCGTAACTGTGAGCTGTTATATGCATCACCTGCAGCATTATTAGAAAATTCATTATGCCGGTTCTATAAGAATCACCCTGTGAAAAGTGACTGTCAAAAGTGATCGGTTTTCCCTTGCGCAGTAACATTAACTTGTCCATTGGCGACCCAACACTAATATTTTTGCTAGTCAGCTGTTAGTTACCTGCGAGTTAGAGCATGTTAAAATGACTACGCGATTACACAATCCCGGCAGTTGAGAAATATGGTCTGTGATTCGATTTCTTAACGCCAAAGGTGATATTGTAACCGAAATTCACCGAGAAATATGTGAACTGATATCTCGAGTGTAATGAGTGAAATAAAAATACACCAAAGACAAAAATGTTCACACAAATTCCATCTGCACGAAAGTCATGGCAGCTGTTTTCTGGGAACAACAAGGTGTGCTTTGGTGAATTTCATATAGTGGGGGAAAAATAAAGAAACAATCACACAGAGGACATACTGTGAAACACTATCAGATCAAGACGTGCCATACAAAATCAACGCTGCTGTCAGGAGCTGTTCTTATCCATGACAACTCTAAACCACGCACTGTTGCCTCACTCTCTAATCGATTCCGATTTTTGGATGGGGAAATTTTCGATCACTCCACGAATAGTCCGGACCCTGCAGCTGGTGACTATCACCACTTCCTGCACCTCAACAAGTGACTTGTGTCTGAACGATTTGAATAAACTGAGGTGTTGAAAACGGTAGTGTTGCATTGGCTGAATTCACTAACGGTGAAATTCTATGCAGAGGATATGAAGATTCTTATTGCATCATACCAAAAGTGCTTGGACTATAATGGTGACTATGTTTAAAAATGAAGTAGATATGTACACTTCGCAACATCTTATTTGACCGCCCCGAAAGAATTCTAAGTCCCAAAATCGTAAACTTAGCAACATTGCACTTCAGCTCCAGGTGAGAGTAGCCAACTTTCAGTAGGTCCTTCCACTAGACGATAAACTCTGCGGTGATAAGTTTTCAATTTAACACTTTCCATGAACTTAGAAACTATAAACCGCTATTATAATACACAATCAAACAGATATAATAAATTGGAAAAAGAACCTTGACGGATATTTACGATTCTGCTTGCTCGACTTGAAATTTGGGGGGGGGGGGGGTTGAAACACTGAATAGAGTTTTTCTCCACCTAGAGGAAATTGCCATCAAGTTTGTGCAGAAAGAAGCAAATTTGTGAAGAGTTTATGCGACATTTTATTTACAATACCTTGCATAATATCGAACAGTTCTCAAAAACATATATCTTACATGACTTGTCGAGAAAATGTGCTTGAAACACAAAAAGGTGGGAGTCTTCATAAACGTCAACATGTTTTTAAGGATATAACGCCTGTAAGTTAAAGTAGAGCAGTTGGTTAGGCGCTGCTATCCTTATTTTTCATCAAGCGTGAAAGGTCGCGGGTTCAAATCCCACCCTCACCTCTTTCTTTTTTTTTTGTTTGCTGATTAGAATATTTAAAAAAATGAATCCGATGCACACTTGTGGGACGTCCCTTCTGCGCATATTTCCCCTTAGAAGTTGGAGATTTCCAGGATTTAAAGTTAAAACTTTTATTTTTAGTTATTGTTCATATGTTGTGTTAACACACACATCATGATAAATTCACAAATCACATATATGTATTCGGGATGCAAAATGTACGGCCTACGTATAGGGCCGGTGGCAACCCACCATCGTGAGGAAATTGGGGAGCTCCGAGTGAGTGAGCGTAATCCGGTCGAGACGACCTACTATAACGGCTGGGGATACGTCGGGCTGACCCCCCGACTATTCCAATACTGGTTGAAGATCTCCACGCTTAGAGGTGACGAGAGAAAGTGTGGGACGGAGACCGGCAGTCGGTAGGTATGCCCAGGCCCTTCATGGGCTGTTGCGCAAAGGATTATTACTATTATTATAAAAAAAGATATACAGTGATGTTAAGTAGTGATGTAGTGCAGTACTGAAAAGAAGGAGAGCGTTTAATGAGTTCAAATTGCTAAGATTGGTATGTCCGTTCCTTCATAATGACTGTTGTCAATCCCCTCACCACCATCTTACCATGCGTCTAAAACTAATAATAAATCGCTAATTAACATAATAAATTGTTATTGCGACGAAGGCCGATTCGATAAGAAACTACTAATAAGTATTTATATAGTGAGTGACAAACATAAAATTCAAAACCTCATAATGATCGTTAATTCCTCACTGCTTTATATCTAAAATGTTTGTCTTCTTTGAACAGAAAGTACGAGTATCAGATATAACAAACTTTCCGCACTAACTTTGCAATATTCGAAACCACCATTACAGACTTAACCCTATGTAACTTGATTCTGCGCATTCCACGTGGCATGTGACTTCCTTCTATCATCGAAATAACTTTCTCTTACTATTTCCTTTCCTCTCGTGAAATACAGAGACCAATGTTAACTTCTTAGCACGGTCGATAAACTTTACACCCAACGATATACTCCAGAAAAAAAAATCCTGCCTACTCCAGGTAGCTCATGTTAAAATTTGCTACCAGTTTGAAGAAACCAATTCACACATAATGTCTGATCTATAATTTCCTCATGGCAATTTTCATGAGGAAACGAATTCAGATAAAATCGAGAAACGCTGAAAGGGAAAAATGATGAACATGTCTATTGGCGTTTTGTCATATTTTGTAAATTGTGTAAAAATTCCGTGTTTTGTACAAGCAATCGTTTAGTTACGAAGTATTTTGTTGTTTGTTTAAAGTAGGAACAGGAGAGCGAAAATGAGTCATTTGAACCAGACCCCGTTTGACAAGAAACTTCAGTTTTTTTCCAAAGACTGTAGGAAAAGAGAGAGGAACGTATGAAATATAAAATATGTGTGAAATTAAAACAATGGAAACCTTGAAAGATAATACTAACGAACTTCAAACTATGAAAAACATATTTTCGTGGTGGAAAACTCCAAGTCATTTTCGAAATATGAACTTGATGTTTTTCTTTATTATGACGTGGAGATATGGGACGATACGATCCCTCAGCAAGAAAATTTTAAGTAAGCTATCTCCAACTTTTTCAATGGTCATAATTACTAATTAGGGTCCGAAAGTTGATGAAAAATCAACTTTTTTTTTCTGACCCTTAAAAACAATGCTAAACCTGATATCGTGTCCTTTTCCCTTCAGTTAGAGCCAGAAAACACTTTATATTTTACATTTCTTTTTTTTTCTTTATTTTTCGGCCTTTTTTGGCCTTTAGTTTATTTGTCAGTATTTTTAACAGTTTTTGTTGCATTTTTACTTATTCTTGAGGTTTATTTTTCTCCTCCCCTGTTGTTTCGTGCATTTTAAATGCATTTACTAGTAAAACTTACATATTTAGATTTCTTGACATGGTCCTTTTAGCAAACTCACCATGAATCGAAAATACGGCAATGGAAAAGCATAATATTATTCTTAACTGAAATATTTGGCAATGGATTAAAATACTTTGTGTGAAGATCTACTTTGAGGTTCTTTTTCTGGACACTATTATCGCTTTAATCTGTAGTTTTAATGTAAAATTAGTCACAATATTAAATGCAATTACACTTTGGTATACGCGAAGCAGAACTGTATTTTCGGATGCTGGCCGACTACAGTTTCATAGAAGGCCAACTCTGAAAAGAGATGAATTGGTTGATTTGGTGTTTGAAGTCAACTTTATGCATAGTAAGACTAATCGGGACTGGACCTACAGTTTAAAGCGGCTTTGGACGAGAATGCTTATCTACGTTTCTTGGATAGTTCCGTTGATATTTATGCGATTTATGTCCAACATTTCAGGATGCAGAAAGTTGAGCCCGACCCTGTGGCCGAGTGGTTAGCACATCGCGCTGCGACGCCAAGGGTCCCGGGTTCGAATCCCGGTCGGGCTTGGTTGTTTGTGAATGTCCATTCATCAATTTCATCATTTCATCACTCATCCCCATCTTCGCAAATTAGCCAAGAGGCACAAAACGCGAAGTAAAATAAACTAAATCAACAAATCAACAGCAGAAAGTTGAAAGTTGACATGTAAGTTCTTAATATGTGTTAACTTATAACAGCTGAATGAAAGGAAAAGTATTTCCTAAAATCCTGCCAATCACTGAAAGATTAAAAACATTAGTAGAAGCATTACTTGAGGCATGCACAGTGGCGACGATTATGGAGTGTGGAGAGGTAGATGACCCAGTACTATGCTAGACATTATCTACCAAGGAATAGAAACTGTCCTTGCCCCCCTCCCCCACCTTGCCCCATCAGTTTTGAAACCCAATCGCCGCCACTTAACATGCATCGCATAAATAGTTACGGTAATATCATATAATATTATATTACGTTATTAGAACACTTCGTACTCGGTAAATAAAAAAGAAAAAAAAATAATAAGGAAAGAGTGGGATTTGAACCTACGATGTTTCGATCTTGCCGAAAACAGTAAAAACTTAAGTGCTGTCATCTAACCAACTACTCCAGGAGATTGCTAACAGAAAGCTCAGTTAAACACGTTAATCTCAGTTGAAGCAACATTGTGCCAGAGTTTCGAACCATTTTTCGCCAAGAACCAAGGAAAAGACACACTTTGCAGAATCTTTTGGTGTTGTGCAAGGTATCTTTACTAAACATTTCGCATAAAATCATCATAAATTTGCCTTCTTGCATTCAAATGTGACAGCAATTCTTTCCAGGTGGATGAGAACCTGCTCAGTGTTTCACAATGCACATACATTTTCCTATTTTCAAATTCAGAACGAAGAATCTTGAAATTATTTTCAACATTCCTATTTCTACTTAACATTTTTTTTGTCTACTCATATATTTTATTACTGCTTCAGGGTATCTTTACTTTATGGAATGTGAAAGAATGAAAACAAAAAAAATCACGAGCGTTTTCATTCAGGAAGAAGAAATGTTGCAAAGTTGGCTACTCTTAGTTGGCTCTGAAGCGCTATGCTGCCAAATTTACGAATTCCGGACTTTGAAATTTTTCAGGGCGGTCAAAACACATGTTGCGAAGTGTACGTACATTGCGTTCATAATTTTATAACACGCATTATTATTAAACTCCTAAAAAGTAGAAAACTGGAAATAAGTATAAATGAACTGTGGGAAGTTCCTCACTTCCTGGAGGAATCGCCCCTGAGTAGAGCACGATAGAAACTTAGAAATATGTCCTTTTACACTCCATTATGGGTCCTTGAATGAGCTGTGATTTATTTAAATAGTTATTAATAAAACTATATTATATTTCATATTATATGCCTGTGTCTGGTTGAATTATAGCAAATTATCGTGTCGAATATCATAGATATCGCAATTTTTTCTAATACCTAAACTTTCTCTTTCGACATAACTTTTATTCTTCTATTTTTAACTACACTATGACCGAATGTTTACATAGATATTTGTCTTAAAAAAAACTTCAAGGCCATTTATAAATTATAGGGAACTGCGATTATTGAAGTCATCTGCGTAGAAGTTCCAAGTTTAATGCTATTCTAGTAGCAACTTTTTAGTACTCTATAACGCAAGTTTTACTGCAATAAGTTGTATCCACTCCATTGAGAAAAAACAAATGTTTTGGCCATTCCTACAAATTCTCTTCAGATTCACCTCTTCTCTTGCTTTACCTTCCTAAAAATTTCTTGCTGAAGGATTATGAAAACCAAATATTGTTTAAAAATAATGATGTAATATTTGTTTAATACGGATAAAGCGTATCGCTAAATAATGTTGCAGGAAATAAAACAATTTAGGATATTTTTCAGCCTTTAACTTTGTTACAAAACACAGAATATGACACAATTTTTAAAATTTAAAGCTGGTTTTATTGAAATTGGTGACAGGCGTTTAAACATTTAGAAATACTGATTTACTGATCCTGCGCGCCAGTACAATCCATGCTAGATACTAAACAACGTTGTTGTTATTTAACCCACAACGCAACACACCTGGCCAGCTGGACACTTCCCTGTCTTCTGCCAGGAATTGCACTCATCCACGTTTATGCAACTGCCTCCAAAGATGTCGCAGGGATTTGGATTCTCTAAAAAAGGAGATAAAAAATGTCTTCAGAAACAGATTCGAGGAGCAGAGGAACTTATTTTCCTTAGGGAGGAATGGATAAGCAGTAACACAAGTTTGGGATTAATTTTAAACTTTTAAACTTTTAAGATCGAGGTGAAAAGTTGTAACTGCGGGTGCCAAGGAGAGGATGTCGTTTCGGGAGACGAGCGGGCAAGAAACATGAAAACTTGAAATGTCGTCATGCTAAGTGAATGTATTGGTGCTCTATTAAATTAATATATGTGTAAACCCACTCGTGGTTAGCTTATCTATGCATAACTGGAAGACTCCCCTCCCCAACCCTCCTCTCTCTCTCTCTCTCTCTCTCTCTCTCTCTATATATATATATATATATATATACACACACACACACACACACACACACACACACACACACACACACATACACGAGCTGCATTTATAAAATAATATTTATACAGGGTGAATCGGATAGTACCGACCCGACAAAATTGAGCTGTAATATGAAATACACCATACAGATATTAAGGTGATTTATACATGACGTACCTTGGATAGTGTGAAGTTGATTGTTCATTGTGATCAGAGTATGTGTTGAAAGTTTCCGCCGTTTTCAAGAAGGCATGACTCTACCCACTTTTGCATATTCGCCGTTACTCTCCGCAGTTCTTCTCCAGTGATGTTCCTTATTTTAGCCGAAATGTTGTCCTTTAAAGCTTGTAACGTACGTGGTTTGTTTGCATATACCCTGTAGTACAGTTAACCCCACAATAAAAAATTTTAAAAATCCGGGCTGGTAGGGGACCTGACTCCTGGACACTGCAAACATGTTCGTACGTGCACTACTGTGTGTCCATTAATCTTGCAGCATAAGTGCTGCCAGCTGTCAGATCTTCTGCACACCATTCGACTCAGCACAGTTCACGATTCATTATGTCGTAACTGTGAGCTGTTATATGCATCACCTGCAGCATTATTAGAAAATTCATTATGCCGGTTCTATAAGAATCACCCTGTGAAAAGTGACTGTCAAAAGTGATCGGTTTTCCCTTGCGCAGTAACATTAACTTGTCCATTGGCGACCCAACACTAATATTTTTGCTAGTCAGCTGTTAGTTACCTGCGAGTTAGAGCATGTTAAAATGACTACGCGATTACACAATCCCGGCAGTTGAGAAATATGGTCTGTGATTCGATTTCTTAACGCCAAAGGTGATATTGTAACCGAAATTCACCGAGAAATATGTGAACTGATATCTCGAGTGTAATGAGTGAAATAAAAATACACCAAAGACAAAAATGTTCACACAAATTCCATCTGCACGAAAGTCATGGCAGCTGTTTTCTGGGAACAACAAGGTGTGCTTTGGTGAATTTCATATAGTGGGGGAAAAATAAAGAAACAATCACACAGAGGACATACTGTGAAACACTATCAGATCAAGACGTGCCATACAAAATCAACGCTGCTGTCAGGAGCTGTTCTTATCCATGACAACTCTAAACCACGCACTGTTGCCTCACTCTCTAATCGATTCCGATTTTTGGATGGGGAAATTTTCGATCACTCCACGAATAGTCCGGACCCTGCAACTGGTGACTATCACCACTTCCTGCACCTCAACAAGTGACTTGTGTCTGAACGATTTGAATAAACTGAGGTGTTGAAAACGGTAGTGTTGCATTGGCTGAATTCACTAACGGTGAAATTCTATGCAGAGGATATGAAGATTCTTATTGCATGATACCAAAAGTGCTTGGACTATAATGGTGACTGTGTTTAAAAATGAAGTAGATATGTACACTTCGCAACATCTTATTTGACCGCCCCGAAAGAATTCTAAGTCCCAAAATCGTAAACTTAGCAACATTGCACTTCAGCTCCAGGTGAGAGTAGCCAACTTTCAGTAGGTCCTTCCACTAGACGATAAACTCTGCGGTGATAAGTTTTCAATTTAACACTTTCCATGAACTTAGAAACTATAAACCGCTATTATAATACACAATCAAACAGATATAATAAATTGGAAAAAGAACCTTGACGGATATTTACTATTCTGCTTGCTCGACTTGAAATTTGGGGGGGGGGGGGTTGAAACACTGAATAGAGTTTTTCTCCACCTAGAGGAAATTGCCATCAAGTTTGTGCAGAAAGAAGCAAATTTGTGAAGAGTTTATGCGACATTTTATTTACAATACCTTGCATAATATCGAACAGTTCTCAAAAACATATATCTTACACGACTTGTCGAGAAAATGTGCTTGAAACACAAAAAGGTGGGAGTCTTCATAAACGTCAACATGTTTTTAAGGATATAACGCCTGTAAGTTAAAGTAGAGCAGTTGGTTAGGCGCTGCTATCCTTATTTTTCATCAAGCGTGAAAGGTCGCGGGTTCAAATCCCACCCTCACCTCTTTCTTTTTTTTTGTTTGCTGATTAGAATATTTAAAAAAATGAATCCGATGCACACTTGAGGGACGTCCCTTCTGCGCATATTTCCCCTTAGAAGTTGGAGATTTCCAGGATTTAAAGTTAAAACTTTTATTTTTAGTTATTGTTCATATGTTGTGTTAACACACACATCATGATAAATTCACAAATCACATATATGTATTCGGGATGCAAAATGTACGGCCTACGTATAGGGCCGGTGGCAACCCACCACCATCGTGAAGAAATTGGGGAGCTCCGAGTGAGTGAGCGTAATCCGGTCGAGACGACCTACTATAACGGCTGGGGATACGTCGGGCTGACCCCCCGACTATTCCAATACTGGTTGAAGATCTCCACGCTTAGAGGTGACGAGAGAAAGTGTGGGACGGAGACCGGCAGTCGGTAGGTATGCCCAGGCCCTTCATGGGCTGTTGCGCAAAGGATTATTACTATTATTATAAAAAAAGATATACAGTGATGTTAAGTAGTGATGTAGTGCAGTACTGAAAAGAAGGAGAGCGTTTAATGAGTTCAAATTGCTAAGATTGGTATGTCCGTTCCTTCATAATGACTGTTGTCAATCCCCTCACCACCATCTTACCATGCGTCTAAAACTAATAATAAATCGCTAATTAACATAATAAATTGTTATTGCGACGAAGGCCGATTCGATAAGAAACTACTAATAAGTATTTATATAGTGAGTGACAAACATAAAATTCAAAACCTCATAATGATCGTTAATTCCTCACTGCTTTATATCTAAAATGTTTGTCTTCTTTGAACAGAAAGTACGAGTATCAGATATAACAAACTTTCCGCACTAACTTTGCAATATTCGAAACCACCATTACAGACTTAGCCCTATGTAACTTGATTCTGCGCATTCCACGTGGCATGTGACTTCCTTCTATCATCGAAATAACTTTCTCTTACTATTTCCTTTCCTCTCGTAAAATACAGAGACCAATGTTAACTTCTTAGCACGGTCGATAAACTTTACACCCAACGATATACTCCAGAAAAAAAAATCCTGCCTACTCCAGGTAGCTCATGTTAAAATTTGCTACCAGTTTGAAGAAACCAATTCACACATAATGTCTGATCTATAATTTCCTCATGGCAATTTTCATGAGGAAACGAATTCAGATAAAATCGAGAAACGCTGAAAGGGAAAAATGATGAACATGTCTATTGGCGTTTTGTCATATTTTGTAAATTGTGTAAAAATTCCGTGTTTTGTACAAGCAATCGTTTAGTTACGAAGTATTTTGTTGTTTGTTTAAAGTAGGAACAGGAGAGCGAAAATGAGTCATTTGAACCAGACCCCGTTTGACAAGAAACTTCAGTTTTTTTCCAAAGACTGTAGGAAAAGAGAGAGGAACGTATGAAATATAAAATATGTGTGAAATTAAAACAATGGAAACCTTGAAAGATAATACTAACGAACTTCAAACTATGAAAAACATATTTTCGTGGTGGAAAACTCCAAGTCATTTTCGAAATATGAACTTGATGTTTTTCTTTATTATGACGTGGAGATATGGGACGATACGATCCCTCAGCAAGAAAATTTTAAGTAAGCTATCTCCAACTTTTTCAATGGTCATAATTACTAATTAGGGTCCGAAAGTTGATGAAAAATCAACTTTTTTTTTCTGACCCTTAAAAACAATGCTAAACCTGATATCGTGTCCTTTTCCCTTCAGTTAGAGCCAGAAAACACTTTATATTTTACATTTCTTTTTTTTTCTTTATTTTTCGGCCTTTTTTGGCCTTTAGTTTATTTGTCAGTATTTTTAACAGTTTTTGTTGCATTTTTACTTATTCTTGAGGTTTATTTTTCTCCTCCCCTGTTGTTTCGTGCATTTTAAATGCATTTACTAGTAAAACTTACATATTTAGATTTCTTGACATGGTCCTTTTAGCAAACTCACCATGAATCGAAAATACGGCAATGGAAAAGCATAATATTATTCTTAACTGAAATATTTGGCAATGGATTAAAATACTTTGTGTGAAGATCTACTTTGAGGTTCTTTTTCTGGACACTATTATCGCTTTAATCTGTAGTTTTAATGTAAAATTAGTCACAATATTAAATGCAATTACACTTTGGTATACGCGAAGCAGAACTGTATTTTCGGATGCTGGCCGACTACAGTTTCATAGAAGGCCAACTCTGAAAAGAGATGAATTGGTTGATTTGGTGTTTGAAGTCAACTTTATGCATAGTAAGACTAATCGGGACTGGACCTACAGTTTAAAGCGGCTTTGGACGAGAATGCTTATCTACGTTTCTTGGATAGTTCCGTTGATATTTATGCGATTTATGTCCAACATTTCAGGATGCAGAAAGTTGAAAGTTGACATGTAAGTTCTTAATATGTGTTAACTTATAACAGCTGAATGAAAGGAAAAGTATTTCCTAAAATCCTGCCAATCACTGAAAGATTAAAAACATTAGTAGAAGCATTACTTGAGGCATGCACAGTGGCGACGATTATGGAGTGTGGAGAGGTAGATGACCCAGTACTATGCTAGACATTATCTACCAAGGAAAAGAAACTGTCCTTGCCCCCCTCCCCCACCTTGCCCCATCAGTTTTGAAACCCAATCGCCGCCACTTAACATGCATCGCATAAATAGTTACGGTAATATCATATAATATTATATTACGTTATTAGAACACTTCGTACTCGGTAAATAAAAAAAAAAAAAAATAATAAGGAAAGAGTGGGATTTGAACCTACGATGTTTCGATCTTGCCGAAAACAGTAAAAACTTAAGTGCTGTCATCTAACCAACTACTCCAGGAGATTGCTAACAGAAAGCTCTGTTAAACACGTTAATCTCAGTTGAAGCAACATTGTGCCAGAGTTTCGTACCATTTTTCGCCAAGAACCAAGGAAAAGACACACTTTGCAGAATCTTTTGGTGTTGTGCAAGGTATCTTTACTAAACATTTCGCATAAAATCATCATAAATTTGCCTTCTTGCATTCAAATGTGACAGCAATTCTTTCCAGGTGGATGAGAACCTGCTCAGTGTTTCACAATGCACATACATTTTCCTATTTTCAAATTCAGAACTAAGAATCTTGAAATATTTTCAACATTCCTATTTCTACTTAACATTTTTTTTGTCTACTCATATATTTTATTACTGCTTCAGGGTATCTTTACTTTATGGAATGTGAAAGAATGAAAACAAAAAGAATCACGAGCGTTTTCATTCAGGAAGAAGAAATGTTGCAAAGTTGGCTACTCTTAGTTGGCTCTGAAGCGCTATGCTGCCAAATTTACGAATTCCGGACTTTGAAATTTTTCAAGGCGGTCAAAACACATGTTGCGAAGTGTACGTACATTGCGTTCATAATTTTATAACACGCATTATTATTAAACTCCTAAAACGTAGAAAACTGGAAATAAGTATAAATGAACTGTGGGAAGTTCCTCACTTCCTGGAGGAATCGCCCATGAGTAGAGCACGATAGAAACTTAGAAATATGTCCTTTTACACTCCATTATGGGTCCTTGAATGAGCTGTGATTTATTTAAATAGTTATTAATAAAACTATATTATATTTCATATTGTATGCCTATGTCTGGTTGAATTATAGCAAATTATCGTGTCGAATATCATAGATATCGCAATTTTTTCTAATACCTAAACTTTCTCTTTCGACATAACTTTTATTCTTCTATTTTTAACTACACTATGACCGAATGTTTACATAGATATTTGTCTTAAAAAAAACTTCAAGGCCATTTATAAATTATAGGGAACTTCGATTATTGAAGTCATCTGCGTAGAAGTTCCAAGTTTAATGCTATTCTAGTAGCAACTTTTTAGTACTCTATCACGCAAGTTTTACTGCAATAAGTTGTATCCACTCCATTGAGAAAAAACAAATGTTTTGGCCATTCCTACAAATTCTCTTCAGATTCACCTCTTCTCTTGCTTTACCTTCCTAAAAATTTCTTGCTAAAGGATTATGAAAACCAAATATTGTTTAAAAATAATGATGTAATATTTGTTTAATACGGATAAAGCGTATCGCTAAATAATGTTGCAGGAAATAAAACAATTTAGGATATTTTTCAGCCTTTAACTTTGTTACAAAACACAGAATATGACACAATTTTTAAAATTTAAAGCTGGTTTTATTGAAATTGGTGACAGGCGTTTAAACATTTAGAAATACTGATTTACTGATCCTGCGCGCCAGTACAATCCATGCTAGATACTAAACAACGTTGTTGTTATTTAACCCACAACGCAACACACCTGGCCAGCTGGACACTTCCCTGTCTTCTGCCAGGAATTGCACTCATCCACGTTTATGCAACTGCCTCCAAAGATGTCGCAGGGATTTGGATTCTCTAAAAAAGGAGATAAAAAATGTCTTCAGAAACAGATTCGAGGAGCAGAGGAACTTATTTTCCTTAGGGAGGAATGGATAAGCAGTAACACAAGTTTGGGATTAATTTTAAACTTTTAAACTTTTAAGATCGAGGTGAAAAGTTGTAACTGCGGGTGCCAAGGAGAGGATGTCGTTTCGGGAGACGAGCGGGCAAGAAACATGAAAACTTGAAATGTCGTCATGCTAAGTGAATGTATTGGTGCTCTATTAAATTAATATATGTGTAAACCCACTCGTGGTTAGCTTATCTATGCATAACTGGAAGACTCCCCTCCCCAACCCTCCTCTCTCTCTCTCTCTCTCTCTCTCTCTCTCTCTCTCTATATATATATATATATATATATATATACACACACACACACACACACACACACACACATACACGAGCTGCATTTATAGAATAATATTTATACAGGGTGAATCGGATAGTACCGACCCGACAAAATTGAGCTGTAATATGAAATACACCATACAGATATTAAGGTGATTTATACATGACGTACCTTGGATAGTGTGAAGTTGATTGTTCATTGTGATCAGAGTATGTGTTGAAAGTTTCCGCCGTTTTCAAGAAGGCATGACTCTACCCACTTTTGCATATTCGCCGTTACTCTCCGCAGTTCTTCTCCAGTGATGTTCCTTATTTTAGCCGAAATGTTGTCCTTTAAAGCTTGTAACGTACGTGGTTTGTTTGCATATACCCTGTAGTACAGTTAACCCCACAATAAAAAATTTTAAAAATCCGGGCTGGTAGGGGACCTGACTCCTGGACACTGCAAACATGTTCGTACGTGCACTACTGTGTGTCCATTAATCTTGCAGCATAAGTGCTGCCAGCTGTCAGATCTTCTGCACACCATTCGACTCAGCACAGTTCACGATTCATTATGTCGTAACTGTGAGCTGTTATATGCATCACCTGCAGCATTATTAGAAAATTCATTATGCCGGTTCTATAAGAATCACCCTGTGAAAAGTGACTGTCAAAAGTGATCGGTTTTCCCTTGCGCAGTAACATTAACTTGTCCATTGGCGACCCAACACTAATATTTTTGCTAGTCAGCTGTTAGTTACCTGCGAGTTAGAGCATGTTAAAATGACTACGCGATTACACAATCCCGGCAGTTGAGAAATATGGTCTGTGATTCGATTTCTTAACGCCAAAGGTGATATTGTAACCGAAATTCACCGAGAAATATGTGAACTGATATCTCGAGTGTAATGAGTGAAATAAAAATACACCAAAGACAAAAATGTTCACACAAATTCCATCTGCACGAAAGTCATGGCAGCTGTTTTCTGGGAACAACAAGGTGTGCTTTGGTGAATTTCATATAGTGGGGGAAAAATAAAGAAACAATCACACAGAGGACATACTGTGAAACACTATCAGATCAAGACGTGCCATACAAAATCAACGCTGCTGTCAGGAGCTGTTCTTATCCATGACAACTCTAAACCACGCACTGTTGCCTCACTCTCTAATCGATTCCGATTTTTGGATGGGGAAATTTTCGATCACTCCACGAATAGTCCGGACCCTGCAACTGGTGACTATCACCACTTCCTGCACCTCAACAAGTGACTTGTGTCTGAACGATTTGAATAAACTGAGGTGTTGAAAACGGTAGTGTTGCATTGGCTGAATTCACTAACGGTGAAATTCTATGCAGAGGATATGAAGATTCTTATTGCATGATACCAAAAGTGCTTGGACTATAATGGTGACTGTGTTTAAAAATGAAGTAGATATGTACACTTCGCAACATCTTATTTGACCGCCCCGAAAGAATTCTAAGTCCCAAAATCGTAAACTTAGCAACATTGCACTTCAGCTCCAGGTGAGAGTAGCCAACTTTCAGTAGGTCCTTCCACTAGACGATAAACTCTGCGGTGATAAGTTTTCAATTTAACACTTTCCATGAACTTAGAAACTATAAACCGCTATTATAATACACAATCAAACAGATATAATAAATTGGAAAAAGAACCTTGACGGATATTTACTATTCTGCTTGCTCGACTTGAAATTTGGGGGGGGGGGGTTGAAACACTGAATAGAGTTTTTCTCCACCTAGAGGAAATTGCCATCAAGTTTGTGCAGAAAGAAGCAAATTTGTGAAGAGTTTATGCGACATTTTATTTACAATACCTTGCATAATATCGAACAGTTCTCAAAAACATATATCTTACACGACTTGTCGAGAAAATGTGCTTGAAACACAAAAAGGTGGGAGTCTTCATAAACGTCAACATGTTTTTAAGGATATAACGCCGTTAAGTTAAAGTAGACCAGTTGAGGTCGACCTCCGTGGCGAAGTGGTCACTTTGGTGCAGTCTGCCTGCAGCTCGTGCAGGTATCAGTTCGTACCGAGCTCCGCTCTTCGCGTGAGAAGGCTTTGTGATCGAACTGTCCAAGTTAGCTAGAGCCGTTTACTGTTTGCTAGTGTTGTGTTAGTTCCTTTTTCCTTTGGAGTGCAAGCGAGGTTTTGGCTACAATTACTGTGAGCCAGTGAAGATACGATGAAATAGTTCACGATGAATACACAAAGAGAAAACACCTTGAAATTTGTTTTCCGTGAGCTCAAAACGCGACCTACGTCATTGGATTTTCATCGATGGTTTCATGATGTCTACCAAGTGCCTACGAACCAAGTGCTCAGTTTTGAAATAGATTACTTTCGTAAGTGTTTGTACGTGACATTTGCGACAAAAGTGGTAGGAGAAAGGTTACTAAATGATTTTGGTGCTGAGGTAATCTACAGTGACGTAGATGGTGATCATAAAGTTGAAGTAGAATGGGCCCACCAGCGGCATGTAATCGTCAGAATCCATGTAGTCCCAATTGAATTAAGTGCAGAAGTGATAAGTCGTGTCATGAGGTCTTATGGGGAAGTGTTAAAAATTGAAGACGAGACATACTCTGCAGATCACATTTACCCTACTCGAACTGGACGTGTCTTGATTAAAATGATACTACGTAAACCCATACCCTCATATGTAACAATGAATGGAGACTCTTATTGGGTAACATACCCTGGGCAGGTGCGTACGTGCCTCGCGTGTTCGGGGGAGGATCATGTAGTTGCTCAGTGCCCTAAGCGTCGATCCTCAGGGAACCAGCCCCGCAGGGGTCCGGTTAATATACCCGCTGACAATGTACCGATGGTATATGAACCAACTGTGCTACCCGTACGGACTAAACCAAGAGATTCAGCTCCGTTAGTTGCAGAAGTCCCAGTGTCAGGAGATAGCAATGGAGGGAACACGGATAGCCCCAGACTCACCGACGAGGAGACAGGTACCAGACACGAAGGTAGTGAGAAGAATGCACCAACAGGAAGGGAAGAGATGGAGCAGCCAACATTGACCACTGCAGAGTAGATGCATCACATACCCACGCCCCCACCCCCAAGTGCTTTGTTCGCGGACGCAGAATTCCCCGTAGTTACCTCTCCTAGGAAATCACGGTCAAGATCTGTATCAAGGTTACGGTCAGTGGCGGAAGAGTCCATGGTGCTACGTAGAAAGAAGAAGAAAAATAATGAATGCGTAAGTTCCACAAAAGTTCATAACGAATTTAGAGTAGAACCTGGTACCCCAAAACAAGAGTTTTCAAAGGTTAGTTTAACCAGTAATTCAGCAAATGTAACTAAAGAGAAACCTTCGACGAGTAACAAACTTACCCCAGATTTATTTAGTGCAGCATAGTTAATGCATTATAGGCAGAAATTAGAGATCAGTAATGTTGAAGAATGTAAGTAAGTTTAGTTTTCTTTTGTGGACAGTTCTAATCATGCAAACATTTACCTTGGCATCTATAAATTTGAATCAAATGCAAAGTAAGACCAAAATAATTGCTCTCAATGACTTTCTCATTAAATCGTCTATTGATGTGGCCCTCTTACAAGAGGTCGCCATAGACGATTTTTCTGTACTGAGCATGTTTAAAGTATACAACAATTTCACTCCCTTTGCACAAGGGACTGCCATAGCATGTAGTCGACACTTGGATTTACGTAATGTAGTGCCCCATCCCACGGGCAGACAAATAAGTGTCAAATTAGGCTCAGTGTTTCTCTGTAATGTGTATGCTCCGTCAGGAAGCCAAAACAGACGGGAAAGAGAAGGTTTTTTTTCAACAGTTGTAGGGCCCGAGTTGACATCCCACACACTAGACATTATAGTAGTGGGAGATTTTAACTGCGTAATTCGTTCACAAGATCAAAATCCAGGATACAACTTCTCACGTGCGCTCTATGAATTAACTCAGGGGTTACAACTGCGCGACGCTTGGATACACGCCAACGGCGACAGTCAAGGTTACACACATATCACCTCCAATAGTGCGTGTAGGATCGATAGGTTTTATGTCGCACCAAGATTTCAGGACTATAAAATTAGTGTTCAAATTTTCCAGTATGCTTTAGTGACCATAGTGTTCCAATTCTCAAAATAAATTTAGATTTGATCAAACCCCGACAAGGTAGCGGATACTGGCTTTTAAACAGCACATTATTACGCAATGGTAGTTATGTCCAGCTAATCAGGGAAACGTGGAACGAACTCAAGGCCTCTCGGCCAGTTCAAAAGACACTAATCGAGTGGTGGGAAACTCGAGTTAAGCCTAAATTTCGCCAGGTCAGTAAATTCTTCAGTGCAGAGGTTAGTCGAGATCAAAGAAACAAATATAATTTTTTTTATGCAGTCTTGCATGATCTCCATCGTTTAGCACTGCAAGGTAATTTCGATCGTCCCTATGCAAATGAAATAAAAGCGCAATTACTTGCGATACATAGGAAACGAAAATCTGCAACAATAATAAAGAGCAAGATTCTTCCTATAGACCCTGACGAACAAGCCACCCTAAGTCACATTCTTCAAGAACATAAAAACGCCAGGAGTCATGTTATTCATAAATTAACTTTAGATTCCGGTGAAGTTGTCACCAGCCCTCATAGTATACACGACATGTTTTTGCAATACTATAAAAATCTTCTAGGTCAAGCCTTTAATCCCACAGAAACGCAATGTAATTTTTTGAACTACTTCCCTGCATCACTGACGGAAAATGAAAGAACTGAGCTCACACAACCGTTTAGTAAAAAGGAGGTTCATGATGCAGTATTCAAAGCTCCTAGGAATAAAACTACAGCCGAAGATGGACTACCATCAGAATTCTATCAATGTTTCTGGGATCTAATAGGAGACGAATTAACGGCATGGGTCAACGAAGTGTTGACAACAGGGACAATAGGGAAGACCAGTAGCACGGGAGTTATAGTGTTAGTTCCCAAAAAGGCAAATCCAAAATTCGTTACAGATTTTAGGCCAATTTCCATATTGAGTAGTGATATCAAACTTATAAGTAGGTGCATAAATCAGCGACTAAAAAAATATATGGTTAAACTTATTGGGAATTTACAGTTCGCTTGTAATACGTCTCAAAGTATACATCACTTGCTGCAAACGATACGAGACGTAATTATTACCAAACAAAATAAGAATGCATCAGAGGCAATTCTATCTTTAGACTTTTCCCAAGCTTATGACAGAGTGAGTCACGAATATCTGTACAAAGTCTTAGAAGCATATGGCTTCGGAGACACTTTTCTTAATTGGATAAAAACATTATATAATCCTATGCTGCTAAAACTCAAAATAAATGGTTTCTTGACAACAAGTTTTAAAATGCGACGGGGTGTACTACAAGGTAGTCCCTTGAGTAGCACATTGTACGTCCTCACAATAGCCCCCTTTTTGTTTAGTATCCAGCATCATTTACAGGGTATTTCTATGGCTTCCACCACAATACAAGTTGGCAGTTTCATGGACGACGTCACGATTTTTCTCAAGGATGAAAGAGATCTGTACAGTGTTAAAAGCCAAATACATACTTTCGAGCTCACATCAGGAGCAAAACTAAACAATCGAAAGTCATTCCTAATGCCCCTTGGCAAGGAGAATCCTTTCACAAACAATACGGAGATCCCTGTAGACAAGAAAATAAAAGTTTTAGGTATAAACTTCTATGCAAATATCGATGAAACTATAGAAGCCAATAGTAATCTCACGTGCGAGAGGGCAATCTACGTCCTCAGAGTGAACAAGATGCGCTCTCTGAGTTTAAAAACACGAGTAAGATTTATCAACGTTTTTGCTCTCTCTAAACTTTGGTATGTAGCAAAAATCCTGCCCTTCAAAACACAGCACTTAGCCAAGGTCAACAAAGCTGTTGGCTGCTTTTTGTGGCACGATACAATTTTCCGGGTGGCAATAAATGAGGTCACGTTATCAGAGAAGACAGGTGGTTTGGCACTAATACACGTGAACACACAGGCAAGAGCATTGTTTGTACAGACTGGCCTTAAAACAGCTTTCTCACTGCACGAGTCAACGACCCAAGCATGTATACAGACGATAATACAGGACATTCCATTAGAAGCTCCCATCGATATCCAAAGTATCCCCAAAAGATTTTCGTTTTATAAGGACATCGCTTTACAGGTATGCTACCAGTTATTACGACATGAGACAATTACACCATCTGTTAAAAAGTTATATAGTGAAATCAATAGTTTCAAGCACACAGTACCACAAATAGACAGGGATTTCAATACACATAATTGGCCACAAATATGGGAAAATGTCTCCGCCAAACACCTTTCAAAAGCGGGCCAATCAATATGGTACAAAGTGGTTCATCGTGTTATAGTGACAAGAGATAGGACATACCAATATGGAATCAGTGACTCTCCTAACTGTATATCATGCAACGTGCCTGACTCTTTAGCCCACAGGCTAACGAAGTGTCGAAACTCTTTCACGGCATGGAACAAATTGCGAACAATGCTCAGTCGTATATGCCGCACCTCATTAACAAAGTTTACGGATATAGATATAGTTTTTCCTGATTTCAATTTTTTCCACCAACAAAACAACGAGCAGTACAATGGTTGATAACAGAATACTTATTATATATATTTCACAATGACGAGAGCAGTTTTCAGAAACAATTCAGTATCTTCTTGCAAGAACAATACGAAAAAATTCCTCTCCAAGCAAGGAAGAAATGGTATGCAAATTTCTTATTAGTGCTTTATACTTAATTTAGGTCAAACAAAAATGTAAAGGTTAACCAGATAGAAATATAAATTGTAATAGCAGTAATACACTTATGTAAAAACAATGTAATTCCATAACATGTATATCAGAATGAGACAATAAAAAAAAATAGGGGGATCGTGTGCATATAAAATGGAAGGTCATGGGTTCAAACCTACTTCTTTGAGAAATCTTTTTCGGGAAGTAAACGGCTTTGGACGAGAATGCTTATCTACGTTTCTTGGATATTTCCGTTGATATTTATGCGATTTATGACCAGCATTTCCAGATGCAAAAAGTTGACATGTAAGTTCTTAATATGTGTTAACTTATAACAGGTGAATGAAAGGAAAAGTATTTCCTAAAATCCTGCCAATCACTGAAAGATTAAAAACATTAGTAGAGACATTACTTGAGGCATGCACAGAGGCGACGATTATGGAGTGTGGAGGGGCAGATGACCCAGCACTATCCTGAACATTATCTACCAAGGGAAAGAAACTGTCCTTGCCCTCCCCCCCTCCCACCTTGCCCCATCAGTTTTGAAACCCAATCGCCGCCACTGAGCATGCATCGAATAAATATTTACAGTAAGATCATATCATATTATATTACGTTATTAGAACACTTCGTACTCGGTAAATAAAAAGAAAAAAATTATAAGGAAAGGGTGGGATTTGAACCTACGATGTTTCGACCATGACGAAAACAGTAAAAAAACGAAAGTGCTGTAACGAACTACTCCAGGAGATTGCCAACAGAAAGCTCAGTAAAACAAGTTAATCTCAGTTGAAGCAACATTGTGCCGAAGTTTCGAACTATTTTTCGCCAAGAACCAAGGAAAAGACACACTTTGCAGAATCGTTTGGTGTTGTGCAAGGTATCTTTACTAAACATTTCGCATAAAATCATCATAAATTTGCCTTCTTGCATTCAAATGTGACCGCAATTCTTTCCAGGTGGATGAGAACCTGTCAGTGTTTCACAATGCACATACATTTTCCTATTTTCAAATTCAGAACTAAGAATCTTGAAATATTTTCAACATTCGTATTTCTACTTAGTCCTCCTCCGTAGTCGAGCAGGTTAAGGCGTTGAGATCGTTCGCTGCGGGACGGCGTAGGTTCGAATCCGGCTCTGGTCGGAATTTATTCGGCCTACGTATAGGGCCGGTGGCAACCCACCATCGTGAGGAAATTGGGAAGCTCCGAGTGAGTGAGCGTAACCCGGTCAAGAAGACCTACAACAACGGCTGGGGGTTCGTCGGGCTGATCACCCGTCACCCCAATACTGGTCTAAGACCTCCACGCTGTAACAGGTGAAGGAGGAACAGTGTGGGAGGGAGACCAGCAGTCGGTAGGTAAGCCAAGGCCCTACAAAGGGCTGTAGCGCTGTGGGTTTAGTTTAGTTTTTTAGTATTTCTACTTAACATTTTTTTGTCTACTCATATATTTTATTACTGCTTTAGGGTATGTTTACTTTATGGAATGTGAAAGAATGAAAAAAAAATCACGACCGTTTTCATTCAGGAAAAATAAATGTTGCAAAGTTGGCTACTCTTAGTTGGCTTTGAAGCGCTATGCTGCCAAATTTACGAATTCCGGTCAAATAAGATGTTGCGAAGTGTACGTGTTTGTAACCATTTGCAGACCCATGTTTACTGAGACTTTTTGCTTCTATTATCGTGTACTTTCACCTGTGTCAGTTTGCGTTATTACTTTTGAGACACCCTGTATATATTGAGACATCCCTTGTTTCATTCCACAAAATATATATATATTGTGGAATGAAACAAGGGAGCCATCATAAAAATCTCAATTTTCTAAATCCATTCACCGACACTCGGTCAGGAAGTCAGCTGTTACATACCATACTGCATAAGCAATGACATCAGGGTAAGCAACATTCAACGCGTCCAACTCCCCCCCCCCCCCCCCCGGCTTTGGGTTCAGTAAAAATACCAGATTACCTGTTCTGCGCAGAGACTTGTTTGTAAAACATTTCTTCAGACTTATTTTGTTCTCATAGATTACAAGAGTATAGAACGGGATACGGATGGGAAAGAAATTAATTCCACACACCAGATGGGACTGCAAAGCAAATGTCTGCAATTTCCTGATAGTTTCGGAATTACTGGAAAATAATCAGAAAACTCCTGACATTACACAAATTCTATAATGCCACATGTAATTTCTGCCCCAAGCAGCTACTTGTGAACCAATAGCGTGAATATTATAATTTTATTAGAAGTTCCCGATATGGTTTATTACCATTCAAGATTTAACTATTCCTCAGGTTCTATTTTATGATAATTTGAAATTTCCCAACTGTTTGATAATCCCGAAAGTCGATAAACCATTTTCAAAACTCTAGATCGGAATGGCAAACTTGTCCCTATTGGAGATTGAAACTGCACCTGGGTTAGTTTTAGCTATTAGTACTTCTACCCTCTCTGGGTTGAGTGAATGTGGATTTAGAATAAAAAATAGTTGTTGAAGAATATGATGATGCTGATGTAATGGGTGGTAGAATTAAGGGGGTGAGATAGATAGATAATTCTGCAGCAAAAATGATGTTCTGGAATGAATGCGTGTTCCTAAACGGAATTTTCGCGCTGAGTTCAACGGTGCAATCAGTTTTTTCCTATCACGTCAGGTTTTTGAGAAAATCAGAAATTTGTGTTTCATGAAAGTCCCGTTTATATACCGTAGGAGGGCATGGAGAGTATTTAGAGTTCAACTCCGGGAACTTTTCTAACGTTGGAAGCGGCCCCGGCGCCCACCCAGTGTCGAATAACATGGGTACCTGGGGTAAACCCTAGGGGGTAAAGGCGGTCAGGGGCGTGATGCTGATCACATCACCCCCACTCACGACCGGATCAAGAAAGTGTGGGGCGTTACCCCCACACCCCCTATACGCCTTCATGGCGTGGTGCTATGCACAGGGGAGCACTTTACTTTTTTATACCTTTGTATGTGGTCTGGCAACACTAATTCGACTGTTTCTTTGTTTTACAGGTGGTCGAGTGTGTTGTATTCCTAGTGCTGAACGGTAGCATGAAGTGACAAATTGTGTATATTTGGACAACAATGTCTTCCTTCACGTGGCTGCAAAAACGACCCGAACACTTTCTGCTAGATATGTGGGAAGTATGTACATGTTGTGTAAACAAAGACTACAGATAACGCCATTCGTCAAAGAAGCCTACCTTGCGTATTTTGGAATTGTGCTTGGCGATGAAAATAAACCATGGGCACCCCACAAAGTATGTAAGACTTGTGTGGAAGGTTTGAGGTTCTGGATGAACGGACAAAGAGAGAAATTCTATTTTGCTCTGCCAATGGTATGTGGAGAACAATTAAACCATACTGATGACTGTTATTTTTGTCAGGTTAAAGTGCAAGGTTTCAGTGCCAAGAACAAAAGTGACATAGTGTATCCACATTTGCGATCTGCAATGAGACCAATCAAACATGACGAGAGTCTACATATTCCAGCTCGTCCATCTTCGAGCTGTACATCGCCTCGAAAGGAAGTTGTAAGCGATACAACGGACATCAGTGGATCAGAAGACGACTTTGTACCCAGTACAAGTGACAATACCCCATACTTATTTAGTCAGACCGCACTGAATGACTTGGTACGTGATCTTGCGTTACCAAAGGAAAGTTCTGAACTGTTAGCTTCTGTACTGAAAGACAGACATTTATTGTTACCTGGCACTAAAATTTCATGTTACAGATCCCGGGAACAAGAAATAGTTTCTTTATTTTCATAAGAAAGGTCTATGATCTTCTGCAATGACATACCAAAACTTGTAACGTGGCTTGGTGTGAAGTATGTAACTTAAAATGGAGGCTTTTCATAGATTCTTCTGTACACAGCCTCAAAGGTGTTTTACTCCACAATGGTAATGTTCTTGGATCTGTACCAGTTGGTTATTCTATTACTTTGAAAGAATCATATGAAAGTTTGCAGTTTCTATTGCAGTGTGTGAAGTACTCCCGAGTATGGGTGGGTTGTATGTGGTGACTTCAAAGTTATCAACCTTTTACTGGGACTACAAATGGGATACACAAAAATGCCCTGTTTCCTGTGCGAGTGGGATAGTCGAGACAGACAAAATCACTGGCATAGGCGGGAGTGGGCAACCAGAGGACCCTTGACACCCGGAACAAAGAATGTTCTACATGTGCCCCTTGTGGAACCCACAAAAGTTCTCCCTCCTCTACACATTAAATTGGGTATCATGAGCCAGTTTGTACGTGCCCTAGATAAGGACAGTGAGTGTTTTAAGTACATATGTAGTGTAGTGTTTATCAGAGAATGACCTTAGATAAGCTGAAAGCAGTTGTTCTTACTGGACCTCAGATCAGGAAATTAATGTGTGACACCAATTTTGAGGATACAATGAGCCAAACAGAAAAGCAAGCCTGGGAGAGCTACAAAGATGTTGTAAAAAACTTCCTAGGAAACAGGAGTCCAGCTTACAGAACCATTGTTAACACCATGTTGGAAAATTTGAGAAAACTAGGTTGTAACATGAGTTTGAAGTTACACTTCTTACATGCTTACATTGACTATTTTCCAGACACCTGTCTTGGAATTTACAGCGAGGAACAGGTTGAACGTTTCCATCAGGATTTGAAAGACATGGAAAGAAGATACCATGATGGTTGTTGGACTGTGAACATGATGGCAGACTACTGTTGGTCCCTGAAAAGGGAAAGTACTTCTCATGCATATGGAAGAAGTTCAAAAAGACGAAAATTCCTGCCTGTAAAATAAGTTAGGTCACTGTAAATAATATCTGTTGTTGGTAGTTCTTGTGAACTGTACGTACATTGTGTTTACAATTACATAATTATAATATACACCACGTTTTTAAGCATGGCAATGATCTTATAGAAGGGTATAAATGGTAATGGTTCAATATGCAAATTTTGTTTTCATTTTTTTTAAACAAACTGGACGTGATAGAAGAAAACTGCTTACATAATTGGAATCAGCGCCCCAAAATTAGAGGGAAACGACATTCGAAACCAAAACATCAATATAGAATTTTCAAATTGCAGAGCGGTGTAATTTTAGAGAAGTGTCCAAAAGCAATTTTTGTATATTGTTCAGCACACATTTTAACCCTGGCTATTGCCCATTTCTGTGGAGTCTTCTCAAAGGAGCAGCGCCCCGTGGTTAGCACATCGTGGGTCCCGGATTCGATACCCAGAATGGGGAAGGGCGTTTTTTGGTGTCCATTCATCAATTTCATCATGTCATCACTCATCCCGATAATAATATATATAATAATGCAAATAAATCAATCAATCTTATCAAAGTTATTTCGTTGTAAAAAATGCAGTGCAAGATAGCTAGGGAAGTTCTGTAACGTTCTCAAGTTGTTTGACACAAGATGGACAGAAAAGTATCAATACTCAGTAGGGAAAGTTGTGAAATCGTATACACTAATAGTAGAAACTTTACTGTTGTCCATTTCTTACTATTTTGTAGTAGAAATGAACAAAAGTTTCTCAGAACACAGTCAACACATTGAAAAATTGCAGCAACTTATTGCAATAAGAAATGCTTATTCCTCATTCATTGGAGCAGTATGTCAAAATGTTGTATGACCTGGTTGATATTTTTTACATTTTGAAATCTGAATGAAAAATGTGGGAAACAGTAACTGAAAAGACATGTCCAGAGTCTGCATTGTAGGCAGGAGAAAATTGTGACAAGCACTAGTACTCAAATATGAACAAATTGTTGGTGATCTTGGCTGCACTGCAAGTTTCATCTTCAACACCCGAGAGGGTGTTATTAACATTAAGGAGGTTGAAATAATGTCCTCGCAATTCAACGGGAGATCCTCGACTAATGGACCCTACACTGTTAAATGTGCATACATACGAATAATAAAATAACACCGATGATGATATTTTCAATTTTGAAGGAAGGAGGAAAAGACTACAATTCTAAAATTCTAATTATTTTTTAAAGAGAAGCTGGGATTAGCTTCTTCAAAAGAATTTTCTGCTCACTATATGTAGAAAAGTTAGAAGTTCGTAGATAGACTTAATTTAATAAATGTGTGACCTTTCATGTGGTGGCAAAGTGGATTTTGATAGCCAGACCATAACTAGGGACGCTATACGTCCCGGGTTGTCAGGGACAATCCCGGAATGGTATAATTTGTTCCGGTGTTCCGAATAGTTTCTTTGGGATGATAAAATGTCCTGGAATCGGTTGGGAAATAAGAAATGATTAAGACTATACTTTCCTAAACTTCTTTTATATTTAAATTCGTGGACGTAATTTTAAAATGCTAATTTTTCAAAACAATCTAACTCTACATTGAACTGCTCCCTCTCTCTAATACAAGAGTCAACGAGATGCAGACGGTACTGCAAACATCTTTGACTTCACGGTGGCGCCGCCGTCTGCTAGCAGTGCTGAATTTCAGTTACGATTTTCTTCCATTGTATAGTAACCTGCTTACTATAAAGAGTCAGTGTTTGGGTGCCTATCTGTTCAATCCGCAGTTTTCAAATAAAGTTCCCACACAATGTGTTACGTAAATGATAATTATGTTGTACGTACATACATACAACATTATTGTGTCCAGCCCCCACCCCCCTCCGTTCCCTAACAGGCTACCGGTCAGTAGTGTCCCGGATTTTCACTTATGAAATATAGGAACCCTAATTGAGCCAAAAGTTGAACCCACCCCTTAAGTGAGCTATATATACAGTACGTCCATGTATGTATGCCACATATTGATGCATACACGTGAGTTAAAGCTGTGTATGTGTGTATTGACAGACATTAACATGTACATATGTGTTTTGAGTGGACGCTCATATTCATTTAGAGAAACATTGGTAGTACCTATTTTTAAAAATAAACGTAACATACAGTGTCCATGCAATTAAATGTAAATTAACTCTTTTGTATACCAAGGTTGCAACATCCTCCGCGTAGACACGCACCAGCACGGCGAGCGCGTGCGGAGAACGAAAACATTTCGTAATGTGCATAAATTTACCCATAATTCTAACTGTCTCTTCAGCGGAGAGATGATAGTCCATAGTTCTCAGGGATCGGGTGTTAAAGACCTTCTCCAAAGATTTCAGGTAAAATGGGACCAATAGCTTTTACCTCAACAGAACAACAAGTGATGAAAGTTTATATTCCAGTTTATTTCCTTAACAAAATAATAATATATACACTTTTTTTTAAAAAACAAAACTACCCAGGGTTAACAATAATAAGTACCTTGAGAAGCTTACTCATTAATCTTACTAAAATTATCCTATACATATATAAGTACAAGTAGGGAAACGGAAAAACACATTTCTTACTTCCACCGGTTTCTTCCAAAGCAACCGAGATATTTTCCCATTATTAGGAGGGAGTAAGCCGAAACTAAATATTATAAGGGCCTTTTATCTCTTTCACCAGAAGGTGGAGTTTAACTTCTCTATGGTGCTTGGACTCTCGCCTTAGCGGAGAGCACATTCTCTCGCCCGAAGACGGTGCAGCTCCTCGGTGCTCGGGTTCTCGCATAAGCGGAGGGTACCTTCTCTCCTTTAGGTGCTTGGTCTCTCGCAGTAGCGGAGCACAGCTTCTCTCGCCCGGAGGCGGAGTAGAACTAACTTGCCAGCCAAGCTTTCGCCCTTATATACGGTTGGCGATGCTAGCGTAAGCGAGCGGAAAAATATTGAACTACATTTGTTAACATTAAATAGGTACAAAAGTTGATTATACGTAGAGATGGATCCGTCTTTTCTTCGTTACAATCTTGAACTAACAATATTTACATTAAACAGTTACAGAAGTTGATCATAGAAGCTAACAAACTTAGAGGTGGATCCGTCTTTACTTGTGACGATCCGGGGTTGTTACAAGGTGAAATGTGAGAAAACGTATTCTCGTTAGGCTCGGCCAAGAATCCTCGAAATTGATTACATTTCTTTTACTTAATTTTTGTGGTCCGTATAGTTTTTTAATATTTTTACAGCCTACAATTTATTCCATGGAAAATTGTGTTTATCGAAAGTATTGATTTCATCTATCAACACATGCACTGTTTCTAACACTTTTAGTAACTAAACCAATGAATATCAAAGAGAAAAAAGTTTATTTTCTCTTGTACAATATACGTATTTTCCAAAGAGGAAGAAAATACTGAATGTGCCTGGGAAGTATATGGTAATGATATGCAGTCGCTTGTCAAAATCTATGTTCAATATTTCTGCGACATTTTATTTAGTGCAAAAATAATGCAATAAGCAGTTTATATAGACACATACTAAATAAGAAAGATGAATTCTAACCACGTTGCGTGTAAGCAATGCAGTTTTTTCTTAACGGTTCGTAATATTCTTCCAATGGTAGATCATAAACGTGCTCTTATCAAAGGGCCAAGGAGGAATTTATTTTCAGATAAACGTTTTACAAGTATTGAATCCCCCTTGCCCCTTTGTTAGCTTTTGGACAATATTTCTGAAAAACAATGACATAATAATTATGGAATGAATATTTTATGTTATTTGAACTCTAGATAGTAGCCTATATAGAATGTGTTTGATTTGTCATTTTCGGTATGCAGATTGCATCCAGGGATCCAGGGCGGCGCCAGGAAGGTGCTAGAGGTGGCTTGCGCACCTATTAATTTTTTTCTAACCCCTTCAGCACACCCTTTTCGAAAACCTACTCTTGCATTGTCATGTAATATTATTTAATTTTGTCATGACTTACTAAAACCATGTCGCCATTTTGAGAGCAGAATGTTTTGTGTTGAAGTCAGACCGCGGATATTGTACACAACAGACAAGCCAATGATTCTAATCTGAAAGGAAACTCGCTTTCCTCTATTGGGGGCAGTCTCTACAATTAACAGCGGCTATTGTCTTTCTTTCGCTATTATCGTTGTTAAATAGTTAATAAATTTGAAAATTAATTGTTCTTGTGTATGACACAATATATGTCATTGGCCTGCCTTTCATAGAAGTTTACTAAAAGTTGATTGGTGTTTGAAGTGCATGTTTCATGTTTTGTTTATTTTCAACATCGCACCCCAAAGTTCCATTCCGCACCCCTACAGCATCCCTAGATGATTAATCCTGGCGTCATGATTGCACTTTGTAGTAGCTCAAAGATTTCATGTAATTTGTCATATGTGTATGATGTATGTGTATGTGTGTGTTTGTATTTATTTGTGTGAGTCAGTATTCTGTGTGTGTGTGTGTGTGTGCATTGGTACAGATACAATTCGCACAATTCGTTTATGTAATTATCAACTCTTACGGGTAAAAAGCATACAAGGTTTTACCATAACATTGTGATTTCTACATTTACCTTGTAACATTAGAACTTCAGAATATACCCTGTGAGAAGTTATTACAAGATACTTACCAGGGGTGCCCATCCCAAGGCCAATGGTGCATCCCCCCAAATCATGGCATGCGTCCCCCCCAAACATATAATTTGCTCCCTCAAACCATATCGTAATCCCTACAAAGTATTTAATTACGACAGAGTGTATACCGAAAGTAACTTTTTTCTTAGCTTTTTGTTCCAAATGATGCACCTGTTTTAAATTAAGCATTATATTTTAAGAAGTGATGTTACTAATGAATATGGAGAATATCGCTTATGTCAGTAAAGCGTCAAACCCGCATTCTCGCAAACAGTTGCGAGCGAAGCTGGCAAGAAAACGTTTACATCAATTTTTTTCAGGTTTTCAAGATTATTAATTTAATGAGGTGTCAATACTTTCTTAGGATCCCAAGATATTTAGTCTTTTCCAGCTTCTCATTTGGCACGTTTGGGGTCGAAAACGTGTGGATACCATATCGCTAAATATAGTCTCCAAAATTTAATGTTCGAACTCTCTCTTCGCTACAGAAATTCCTTGACAATCTAAGATTCAACACTTTATCAATAGCTTCATATCTCTTCCTTTAAATGTAATACTACCACAAAAATTTCCATGCCAATTTTAGAATTACTGTTGATATTGAAGAGTGGATATTGTCTACTCCAAAATAATAATTCTCAGTCCCCACACCAGAATTTCCGCAACAGTCTAAGACGATAGTAATACACAAGAATTCGATACTACCTCAATTTAGTTCTCAATCCCCCTCTAACTAAAATACCAGCCATAATGTAAGACTTAGAGTTGGATACTGTCCCCCACAACATTTAATTCAGAACCCCCCCCAAGAACCCAAGTGTCAATTAAGGCCTAATATGTAAGAGTTGGATATTTATTCTCACCTCCCTTCGAAAATACCCTTAAACACTTTCTTTTCTTCATCTAATTGATCATATATGGTGAATTTAAGGTGTAAAATTTTTACATATATTTTAGAAAAATATATAAATGTTGAATTTTTCATTTTTTGAAGGGAAAAAATCCCCCCCCCAAAAAAAACTCGATAATTCCCCCTGTGGTCATCCCTGATACTTACGACAAAATAATTTGCAACTCTGGCTGTTGAGAAAAGCATAATGTAGAGAACAGCGAGGTGACACTGAATGCATTTCGTGGCATCTTCGTTCTTCTTTGTTGCAAATAAAACAACTACTTCCTGTAATTAAAAAAATATAATCAGTGTTGATAAGTTGAAATAACAAAAAGTGTACATGCAGATAGTAACAGCTGATCTTGATTCAACTGAAAAGAGCATTTACATGATTCTGCTCCTTAGCCAAGTATAGTCATGATTTGACAGAGACATTCAAGATATTAATATGATACCAGTTGGGATTTGTTTCGGTGTATTTTCTGTTCCATTCCAAGACACTTTCAAATCTTTCCATTGCAGAATTCCCGCCATTTTGAAAAATAATTTTACCATTCTGGATTCGACTAAAACAAAAAATGTATAGTCCCTGCAGGATGACGAATTGTAGGTTATATTTATTAGAATGACCGCCAAGATAGGAGAAAACGAGTCACTCCATTCCACTCTTTTATTTATTTATTTATTTATTTTCTTCAAAATGTAGCCACATATAGGTACGACAAAATGCCAAAAAAGGAATATCCATCCCTGAGCAGCACACGACAATATGTAGAATAATGCGTATCAATCCCTAAGATTGTATGTTTATTTTATTAAGTCTCTCTGAACGCTTCATGTTGACCAGGGCATTCATTTGTTTTTCTCAGCTGTCTCAAGCCTCTTAGGCATGTTTACAATGCATTGTGTTGTGCCATGCAAACCTCCTGAGCATTCAGGAAACAGGTAATACTTCTGGTTATGGTGTCAGCGGTTTGCATGGTAGCAATTATTATAATCACACGATTCGGCGATTCGGCATCGAGGAAGAGCTCGATGGCCAGGGAATATAGAGGTGAGACAAGCTGGGAAGTGACTGACTTTGGAGATTGAGTGGAGAGGGAGAAGGTGGTCAGCAAGGCAGTAGGTGAGGAGTAGAACAACGCTCTGGTCGGCAAATAGGAGAGAAGCTTACAGAGGACTTCGCTATTTTCATTCAGCTAAAGACTTCAGATAGACAGGTAATTATCCTACACCCAGCCATGATACAGGTTCAACGGTTCGCAAAACCCAACGAGTGAGCATTGTCTTTTCAGTAGTTTAATTCCTTTGTGTAATTTGTACCTTTCGCATGCCAAGCGATAACTCGTCATGCTAATGACGAGTGGTCTCATCAAGAGGATGAATGATGAGTAGTTTACATCACCCCATCAATTAACTGGTTAACCTTCTAGGTGCTCTTAAGATCCCACGAACTTTAAGGTTCGTTACGTGGTGGAGATAAGCGGGCCTTTTCATTATTTTTTTTTTAGAAATGAAAAGAAATTGTTAACCGGTTTAAAATTCAATCCCACCCCAAATTTCTTTACGTAGTGGAGATTTGGGCTTCTCATTCATTTCCTCGGAAATGCGATGATAAAATAGAATGTTATCTAGTAGAGGTTTCAACAATCAGTTTTAAATTCAACCCCACCCCAAAATTTTGTTCACTTGTGTAGTTTTGGTATGTCCTTGCCAAATTAATTTTGAAAATACATAGGGCTTAAAGCTTTTTTGCATTAATGGGGGGAGAAGAATTTACTTGTGCCATGATAGATGTCGAGCTTTCACCTTGCTGATGAACTCGACGAAACATTAGATCAATTATTAGAGATAGCACGAGGGACTACAAGTTTTAATTTAGATGTCAGCGGTCCAGCTGCAAGTTCCACCCCCAAATTTAAACGTAGCCCAATTTTAACTAGACGCCTTCAGCGACAATTATTAGAAAAACAGAAATGTGAACAACAATTAGAGCAACAAGATCAGGATATTAGAGATTTAGACCAAACACAATTCGCAACGATGGCTCAGTCGCAGTTTGTTCCCCCAACTATTTTAGAGGGTATCCCATTTCAGGGGATAGCCGGGGAGGATGTATCAAAATTCTTAGATAAAGTGGATAGCCTTGCCATACTAAATGGATGGAACAGTACCCGTAAGCAGGAATTATTCCCAGCCCTTCTAGCCGGACCAGCGTTACGATGGTACCTGACTTGGAAAGATGGTACAGAAAATCAAGAAGTTTCTTACGAGGAGATACGGAAAAAAATTAAGGATGAATTTACAGGGTCCTTGGATCAATTCCAGATCGAGGAACAAATTCGATATAGATTACACAAGGAAACTGAGCCAGTTACGAATTATGTTCGGGACAAACAATTACTTCTACTCAAGGCAGACCCCAAAATGAGTGTTCAACAACAGATCAAACAGATCATATTAGGATTACAGGTGGATTACATGAAAGATATCCACCATAAAGAGTATGAGTCCGTGTATGGGTTACTTAAGGATTAAAAATCCTTTGAAAAACTTCAGTTCTTGATGAGGCAGCGCAAGCTGAAAGAACTGAGGTACGAAGATCAAAGGGATAGTTTATTCTCTCCTTTGCATAATACACCAACTTTTCCGCAACAGCAGCAGATTTTACTGCAGAGTAACAATCTGGCTGCTGCTGAGTCTGCGCAATCGTGACCCACTTCAGACATTGAGGCAAAATTCAAAGCCTTGCAAAAGGAGGTTGAGCAATTAAAATTATCTAATAATCCTCAAAATACCAAAGTTCAAGTCCAGGCTCAGGAAACTGGTCTGGAAGCGAGATTAGCCAGTCTCACTTTGAGATTGGATAGCATGGAGGATCAAAAACAGAACCCTGGCACCGACTCATCTACTCCAAAACAATTTAGAGAATCTTATTATAGGGATAGCTATCAGTCAGGTAATAATTATAGAGGCTCCTATCGGGGTAAAAATAATAGACGACAGTACAATAGGGGGTACAGGAATGGACGCAATAATAATGGTAACAACTCAGATCGCAATAGGCGATATGGCAATACCCAACAATGGCGAGGACGTGGAAAGTTCCGTGGACAGAACTCGCGGGGTTCCTCGTCTTCAGCAGGGCGAGGCCAGGAAAACAGGGAAGAGCAACGGGGGAGACCACGCTGCTCTATTTGTAATTACCCTAATCACACAGCAGCCACTTGTTTTCAGAACACGGAGGGTTTAAACGAACAGTGACTGCCCATAGAAGAGACGTATGCGCAGATTTCGTTGGCAAACAAATATCAGTCTCTACTTTCCCCTATGAGGAATTAATTTATATTAACGCAGTGTTAGGGGGACAACGTCAGAGGTTTCTTGTGGATTCCGGAAGCCGAGTATCAGTTACCAGTGATCGAGGCATTCCTTCAACCGCCAAACGTTTTAAAATTCATACGGCCATAAGGGGAGTAGCAAAAGAACAAACTGAAATTAAAGAGATTGTCCTATTAACATTTGCAATAAACGGCCGCAATTTTACCCATCCTTTTCGGATGATTCCAAATTTTGAACATGGGACAATCCTAGGAAATGATTTTTTAAGAGCTCATAAGGCAAATTTGGATTTTGATCAAAATCGACTCACATTGAGGAGATTTGGTACTCCTCCGCGGAACCAGTTAAGGACGGAACACAGAAAAACCTTTGACGTATCCATAAAAGTTGCTAGTCTGATCAGGGATTTATATGTGCCGGAATTTGTAACTTCCAGACAAATTAGAATTAAACCTAGATCTCATTTGTGTATTCCTGTCCAATTGACAAATTCTAATAATCAAAATTTAACTTATTTGGAACCAGATTTACAGTTTCAAATGGACACAGGCTTAATGGTGCCTCGAGCCATTGTAAATCCGGAGTCATTTTTAATTTGGATTACTAATCCAAATTCTTACCAAATTAAAATTAGGAAAGGGGCACGCTTAGGTACCGCAGAGGCATGGCAAAATCCAGTACCAGCTTCACGTCATACTGCAGATGACGGAGGACCTAATGTTATGGTGACCAAAGAGACTGGCACCGTGACAAAACCAGTGCCCGACATTACTAAATTTGACATAAATCCAGCATTAGAACCCGATCAGAAGTTGCAACTTAGACAATTATTAGAGAAGTATGTAGATGTATTTTCTTGGTCCGAGCAGGACATTGGTTGCGCCACTAACTATACGCATCGTATAAAGTTAAAGGACGATTCTGAATTTCACGTCCCAGCCTACCCTATACCTGTACACCTGCGTAAGGAAATTAATCAGCAAATTGACAACCTGCTAGAAGCAGGGGTCATCAGTCCTACAACATCACCGTACAATTCACCAGTTTTTCTTGTTAAGAAGAAATCAGGATCTTATCGCATGGTGCAAGATTTTCGATTGCTGAATGCCAGGTGCGTTTTCGACGCAGTTTCAATTGGAAACATTTCAGAGATATTGCACAATATGGCCGGTAAGAGCTACTACTGTAGTGCTGATTTGAAACAAGGATTTTTTCAAATTCCATTAGCGGAAGAATCGAAAAAATATACTGCTTTTACTATACCAGCCAGGGGACAATTTGCGATGAATTTTACACCTATGGGACATGTGACTTCTCCTGCGGCAATGACCCGATGTGTTCAGCTCGCTACAGCGGGGATGAATGACAATAACTTTGCCTTTTATATCGATGACATGTTTGTGTTTGCTAATACATTTAAGGATATGTTGGTGCATTTAGAGAAAATGTTTCAATTTTTACGATCTGCCGGATTGAAATTGGCTGTACCTAAATGTTCATTTGGATACTATGAGACAATTGCCTTGGGCCACAATGTGGGCAAATATGGCTATCGTATAAGCGATAGAATACTGTCATCCATTAAGAATTATAAGGTTCCCACCACCACAAAAAAGGTTAAAATGTTTCTAGGTCTTTGCAGCTACGTGAGGAAATATGTCAAGAATTTTTCTGATATTGCATCACCATTACAGGTTTTAATTCGTAAGGGCAAGAAATTTATATGGGGTCCTGAACAAAAATCAGCATTTGAGAAATTAAAGGAAGCACTAATTACTGCACCCGTTTTGTTACCGTACGATCCAGCGAAGAACACCAAGGTTTTCACCGATTCTTCATCTCATGCGGTTAGTGGCGTATTAATGCAGCCCAATGCAGAAGGAGAGTACTTGCCATGTGCGTACTGCAGTAGAACATTGACGGACACTGAAAAAAGATTGAGTGTTACTGAGCAAGAGTTAACAGCAATTTTATATGCTTTCAAATCATTTAGATTCTTTCTTGTTGGGCGCCATTTTGATTTATATACGGACAATAAATCTATTACGTACATTAGGACATCCCGTAATTTGAGCTCAAAGCTTCTTCGATGGAGCAACCTTTTGGAGGATTTTTCATTCACTCCTATCCATGTTAAAACTACGGAGAACATCGCCGATCCCCTCAGCAGAGAATGTGGAGAAAACGTAGAGGATGGCAACACTGAAGAGGACATTCCCGAAGCCAGGACACTTACTTTATTTGATGCAACCACAGATGTCGCGGAACATCAGAGACAGGATTAATTTTTTGGCCCAATTATTAAAGTTTTGGAAGACCCAGACAGGGACGATGGAACATTACCTTTATACACCCAGAGGCAGGTCTATCATCATGTGTTGGAAGATGGATTATTATATAGACAGCAGAAATTAGGAGCTACTACCAAGAAATTATTATGCATTCCAATGACGTTACGTGATTCTGTGATTGAGACACTCCACGCTTCACCCATAGGAGGTTCTCATCTTGGATTTACCAAATGTTACAACGTTGCATTACCACGAATTTATTTTCCAAATATGAAGTTATTCATACAGAGGAATATTAGGGAATGTATTACATGCCAGCAGAATAAACGCCGTCCAGGTCCACCATCAGGAGAACTGTGTACTTTTCCTGCACAAAAGCCGTTCCAGCGGATTTGCCTGGACTTTTCAGGTCCATATCCTCCCTCATCCAATCTTCGTCATCGATACATAATCGCTGCAACAGATTTTGGGACGCGCTATTTAATAGCCAAACCAGTTGCAGATTGTACGGCCAGTACAGCAGCTGAATTTGTGTATGAGGAAATAGTGTTACGCTACGGAACTCCACAGGATATTTACACCGATCGCGGATCTGCATTCAAATCTAAGCTTTTCCAGGAACTTGGCAATAAATTGGGAATAACCATCAAGTTTTCGCCAGTCGGCTTACATAACTCCAAAGTCTTTCTGAACGTAACCACGGGGTATTACAGAGTATCATGAAGTGTTATGTTAATTCAAAACACACTGATTGGGTCCAGTATTTACAACCAAGTGTATTCAGTTATAACACTACAAGGAATCAGAATTTGAGGTATAGCCCATTCTTTTTAGTACATGGATTCCAACCTACTTTGCCCTGGGAACTTGCATTACACACACCAAGCTGTGAAAATGTGGAGAATGACGTACGGTTCCGAATATTGGAGAAATCAAGAACCAATGCTACGGATAACTTGGCGAAGCGACATGTTGAAGTAAAGAAGTATTATGATCGAAAGAGGAAGCAGATCAAATTTCAACCAGGTGATAAAGTATTAATTTTTGACAGCACCCAGAAAATTGGAACCGCACGGTGCTTTTCAGGTATTTATAAAGGCCCAGCCACAGTTATTCGAGAAGAGAATCCTAATACATACCTGGTGGAATTTCAAAACAAGCGCGGAAAGACATTAGTGGACTCTATTGCCGTCCAGAGACTCAAAAAATACTATGCGCCAGATGACGGTGAAAGCGAAGAGAACTTGGCAGGTCAAGATGAAGACGAAGATCATCAAGAGGACAACGCGGACTCACACATGGGTAATGGTCACTAAAATTGAAAATTCATATAAGTAACAGGTTTAACTTTTTAATTTCACTTGCATGACATAATAATAATTTATAATAAAATAGCACTAATAATATTAACAATTAAAAGCAGACTTATTATTTAATAATGTGCTTTAGGCACAAAAGTTTTTTGCAGTATGTAATAATACTCGTTCAGCGAATACATCACTAGAATTTTATAGTTACTTTTCAGAAGAAGGTATATGATTATATTAGCAAAGTTGATTTTAAGCGCCAATTATGAGTATATTTATATTATATGAATATGTAGACGTCGACGTCAAGATTTTTTTGCGCCCCTATAACAAGTATTTTCCTTCGGATATTGGATAGCTACCGATAATCCTGGAAATCCATTCTGCCATCGCAGAATGATAATGATTAAACCACAACGGTTTTAGTTTCTAACTTTGCCACAATAATATGCTAAGCATATTTTAGAATGAGTAGAGAGAATTAAAGATTCTTCAAGTTTTAGTGATGTTAGTATTTTAATGCATTTAAAGATCGCATAAATAATAATTATTATTTTATTTCAGGTAGTCAGGAGTAAATCAGTCTCAATTTTTTTCCTTACCTTGTACCTCAGTACGGTTCGATTGATTTCAAGTATTTAAACATAAAGTTAACACCTGAAATTAAATAAGATAAGTTTGCAGTAAAATTCAAAATAAGATAAGTTAAACAGTGCTAATAAATTTAGAGAAGAAATAAATTATATTACATAAATAAATTACGCATATAAATTGAGCCTAAAGTCAGAAATAATTAAAAGTTGAGTTAAAATATTTACTAATTAGACTAGGCAGGCTTAAAGTACGTATTAGCTTTGAAGAACTGTTTGTTTTGATTGCCTAAGCAACATGAAAATCATTGCGATTTTAGTTATTTTAAACGGATTTCTTCCATACGTAAAAACTTCTAATTTTATTTATCTGTTGGACAAGTCCTTTGACTATCCTTATAATATAATTACAATTTTATTATTAACAACATTTATTATTAGTATTTTTATAATTTTCATAATCTGTTATTTTCAATGTCAACGCAAGAAATCTATTATTTATGACCATGAGTGTACCAACGAATTACCGTTAAGCAAACTTAATGATTCACCGTCCATTGACCAGATTTATGACGATGTTGCACCGAAGTAGTGTGATTGGTGCTATAACCAGGACGAGAAAGTATGAACCCCCCTCAGGCAGATTTGGCTACACTTAAAACAAGCTCAACATGCCCATATGAGCTTTTTGCTCAAGTGTGGTACTCCGTCTAATCCAAGATTTTTGTAAAAATGCCCTCGGGAATTTCTTGAGAAAGTATGACCCCTCTCAGATTGATTTGTCTACACTTACAAAAAGCATTTTTGTAAGATTGTTGTTTATAAGAGTAGTGTAATCAACCCGTTTCAACGCCACCAATTGGGGTTCATATTTTCTCTCCATGTTCCCCATCTTATTTATTGCGCTGATGATGTTTCACAGCGAAGAAAACAGCACCAAAACCTCAAAAACTTATTTTGATGTATTGATTGATTTGTTGTATTGATGATATTACTGGGATGAGAAATGATGAACCCCCCTCAGGCAGATTTGCCTACACTTAAAACTTGCTCAACATGCCTATATGAGTTTTTTGCTCAAGTGTGGTACTCTGTCTTATCCAAGATTTTTGTAAAAAATGCTTTTGGGAAGTTCCCGTGAAATGATGAGCCCCCCTCAGATTGATTTGGCTACACTTACAAAAGGCACTTCTGTTAGATTGTTGTCCATAAGCTTGTTAAAAATATGCCCCTCTTGATATTTTTTTGCCCACACTTAAAACTAAGCCAAATGTATTAACACACACACACACACACACACACACACACACACACACACACACACACACACACAGCACACTGCTGAACCCAACTGATATTTTTTATTAAGTATAGAGTTTTGATTTGAACCCCAAGAAATTTTATATAAATACCAAAGCCAAAAATATTAACACACATACACACACACACACACTAAGAATACAAAACACACTGCTGAACCCAACTGATATATTTTATTAAGCATAGAATTTTGATTTGAATCCCAAGAAATATATATAATAAACCAATAATAAAAATGCCAAATCAAAAACATTGTAATCAATGCAATAAGAATATATCCAGCCCCAATTGGGCTAAGCATCAAAAGAATTGTAATCCAGACAAATGCAGAACTCCCACAAAAATATGCCCTAAATGCCATAGAAAATGTAGTCAGAAATATTTCACATATAAACATATGGCTACTTGTTCTGCACAGTCATCAACATTGCCCCCACAACCATCTACATCTGGTCTGAAAAGGAAGCATGAAACACCTGTTAATGCTGGACCGGCAAAGCAGCCACGCTATGCACCACCTATCCATAGCAGTTTTAATGGCCAACTTAGGGATCACCGGTTTGTATCAGAGCCAAAATGTGGTATTAAGAATTTTTTGAACAGTATAAATCCAGATGTGCAGGCAATTCTAAATGCACAAAATGGCTCTTATGAGCTGTCCCTCAAATTGTTTATACAATATAAGAAGCCAAATGGCACAAAATTTACACAGCCCCACATAACAGAAACTGTACCTGTATATTCAAATGCAAATTCAGACAAAATAATAAGCAGTTTGATAGATCAATTGAATATTAAACACACTGAATTTGATGGAAAAGAGTCTGGATGGAGCCTATGCGGATCTCCACACAAGTTATATATTAATATTTCTGAATTCAGCCCATTACAAGGATCTACATATTTGCCATTACCTGCCAATATTAAAAACAAACAAGCCGTGGTTAATATAAAAAATAATGATGAGAAATGCTTTTTGTGGTGTATTTTAGCTGCTTTGTATCCAGTTTCAAGGCATCCTGAGCGAATAAGTTATTATAAACAGCATGAACATGATTTTGATGAAGCAATGGAGGGCTTAAAATATCCAATGTCTGTCCAGAATATTGATAAATTTGAAAAAAAGGCCCGGGATATCAATGGTAAACAATTATCTATTAATGTATTTATTTGTTCTACTGGCCGTGGCAATTGCTTGATAGCACCTCTCAGAATCAGTACATTTGATGATGATTCTGCTGTTCCGATTGATCTGCTCTTAATTGAAGGGGATGACACACACCATTACACACTGATAAAAAATCTTGAAGCTTTAATTAGAACACAACTAGACAAATTTAATAGAACATTTAAGTTGTGCCGAAGATGTTTAACTGTATTTGATGGTAGAAAAATGGTGAATGGGGTTCGGGAAGTGAATACAGAAATTGCTAAAAACAAATTAATTGAGCATCTGAAATACTGTGGCAACCATAAACCTGTTCATATGGTGATGCCTAATCCAAGTGAAAATGCCAAATTCAAAAAATTTGAAGCCTTGTTGGAACACCCAGCATATATAGTGTGTGATTTTGAATCAAATCTCAAACCTCTTGCATTCTGCAGCCCAGATCCTGATGAATCTTCAAGTACATCATACCAGGTACATGAACCTTCTAGTTTTTATTATGTTGTTGTACAGGATGGTGTGGTTAATAAAGAATATTTATACATGGGAGCAGATGCCATCAAAAAATTTGCAGATAGAATAGAAAATGAGTGCCATGTCATAGCATCTAATGTCTTATTAAAATCAAAACCTATGTTGCCTTTAACAGAGAAACAGATTGAAGATTTCAACAATGCAGAAAAATGCCCGGTATGTGATTCTGAATTTTCAGATACAAATATCAAGGTGAAACACCATTCTCATACAGATGGTAAATTCTTAATGGCCCTGTGTAATAGCTGTAATATTAAGATCCAGAGACCAAAATTTGTCCCTATATTTTGCCATGGTGCATCCAATTATGATTTTCATCATTTGATCAGGTACGAGGGGTTTGACAAGCAGAATTTAAATATTTTAGCTGAAAATAATGAAAAATATATTGCCATTAGCAAAATAATTAAAGTTAATGGTGTTCCTATTCACTTAAGATTTCTTGATTCATACAGAATTCTGTCTGCTAGCCTGGCTACACTGGCCACTCAATTATCTGATGATCAATTCAAAATCACATGTGCTTTGTTTCCAAATCAGGACCTGAAATTAATTAGGCGGAAGGGTGTATATCCATATGATTATGTTACAGATTTTTCTAAATTTGATGAGTGTTCTCTGCCACCACAACGAGAGTTTTACAGCAAAATCAGAGGATCTGGAATCACTGATGATGATTATCAACATGCCCAGTTGATGTGGAACAATTTAAAATGCCAGACATTTGGTGATTATCACAAGGCATATTTAAAACTTGATGTCACTCTCTTAGCTGATATACTTCAGGCATTTAGAAAATCTTCCATGCAAAATTATAAGCTGAATCCAATGTATTTTTACAGTGCTCCGGGCCTAGCATGGTCTGCAATGTTTTTAAACCCTAAAATGCAATTGGATCTGATCCAGGATCAAGATATGTATCTGTTTATGGAACAATGTATAAGAGGAGGCATGGTGCAATGTTCTCAGAGATATGCCAGAGCAAATAACAAATATATTCCTGATTATGATCCAGCACTGCCATCAAATTATATACTGTATGTATGTGCCAACAGCCTCTATGGTTATGCCATGATGAAAAAACTGCCATATGCAGGGCTTGAGTGGGTTGAAGATTTCAATATTGAAGATCTTCAGGATTTTGATGACAATGACTATGGGCTGTTCTTAGAAGTTGATCTGACAATTCCTGATGATTTACACAACACATTTTCTGATCTGCCCCCAAGTCCTGAGGTTAAGTGTTCACCTGGCTCTAAACAGAAGAAATTGATGATGACTCTAGAGCCGAAACAGGATTATGTCTTATATTACAAAAACCTACAGTTCCTGATGAATCATGGTGTTCAAGTGACCAAAGTTGGAAAAGTTTTGAGGTTCAGGCACTCAAGATGGTTGAAGCCATATACTGATACAAACACAGAGCTTCGAACATCTGCAATGAGCCAATTTGATAAGACCTTGTTTAAATTGATGGTAAATTCAGTGTATGGCAAAACTATTGAAAATGTCAGAAAACATACTGATGTTAAAATAATTACTGACCCCAGCCGGAGCAAAAAATTGATTGCAAAACCCAACTTCAATTACAGAAGAATTTATGATGAGAATATGGCACTTTTCAACATGAAAAAAAAATTAAGTTTGATAAGCCTATTTATGTAGGGGCTGTGATATTGGAATTGGCCAAATTACACATGTTAAAATTGTATTATGATGTGTTGAATTCTTTTTATAAGGATCGTGTAAAACTGATGTACATGGACACAGATAGTTTTATTCTTGATATTCAAACAGAAGATGTTTATCAAGATATAGCACAGCCTGAATTGTTTAAATATTTTGATACCACTGAACATTCAAAAATTAAACCCCACAACAAAAAGGTGCCTGGCAAGTTAAAAGATGAAACACTTGGTGATGTTATTGTGGCATTTGCTGGGTTAAGGGCCAAGATGTACAGTTTTGAAATATGTAGTGGCGCTGTTGCAAAAAAGGCCAAGGGCATTTGCAGAGTAACTGTGGACAAAGAGCTTGAATTTAAAGATTACAAAAATTGCCTCAAATCATGTAGCACAATCAGAACATCAGAATCCAGAATTCAGAGTGTGGATCACTTGTTGACTACAAATAATGTAAGAAAAGTGGCTCTGGACCCACATGATGACAAGAGATGCATTTTATCATGTGGCATACATACTCTACCATGGGGTCATTGTGATTTGAAAAGTGGTAATCAATGCCCAATTACAGAGCATGATTTGAAATAAATAAACATGCCTATGAACTTATTTGGGTTCAAAAAACATGCTATTATGGACCTGCCAACACCCACAATCCTCTTCTGATATGATATCTAAACTAAGTGCTTTGTTAATTATTCATCTGAACAGCATACTTACAGATGTTGATGATGAAACAGGTAAAACATTGTACATATTTAACAATAATTTAAATCATTACCAATTACCTGTAGGTGGGCAATTACAATTTATTACAACCCCCAAGAGTGATGTCAAGATTTCAGTAGGGAGAAATATTTATAGAATTAAGCACTCAAACATGGTTTCTGGCACTGTATATACTGTTTCTGCTGGTGACTGCTTATATATTGAGGTCCCAGGATCATATGACAAGCTTATACCTTTTTTTTATAGAATTAAGAATCAGATATTCAATAATAAATAACCACTAAAACAAAAATGCCTAATGATATATTTGGCCATACAAGACATGAAGATCACAGTGATGAGATTCTGATGCTTGATGTCAGAGTCAAGAAATTAAGAAGTGATTTACAAGCTCTACAAACCACACTCAATGCCAGTCATCAACTAGAAATTACAAATTTGCAATCACAATGCATGGACCCTCTTCTTAAAATTGATTCTGAACTCAAATTGCTGCTTCAAAAATATACTGATTTGGCCACATTGGATAATTTTCAAAGTTTAGAAGAGGCTGTAGCAGCTCTTCAAGCCAAATTTAAGACCCAGGCCACCAACTCTGAGCAATTGAAACAACAATTGGAAGAGCAGATAAATAATGTCCAGACACAGCTCCAAACAATTGTCAAAAGCATAAAATCACAAGAAGATTTTGATCTAGTGATTTCCACTCTAAAGGAACAGATTCAATCACTCCAGATACCTAATCTGGACCCCTTGAACAATGCCATAGCCGAGGTTAAAGAAAAAATTGAGACACTTGAAAATTTTATGAACAACTTGCCATCTTCTGATGCTTTGAGTGCAATAACTCGGAGTGTTGCCAATATTAAGCTGCAACTTGAAACATATGAAGATTTTGGAAAAATTCAAAGTACCATAACCCATCTTGAGGGTACAATAGCAGCAGTGCAAAGTGATTTGACAAATGTCCAAGAATCCCGCTTGCCTGGTGTTGTAGATACCCTTGTCAGTGTCCAGGAACAGATCACAAAACTTGAAAACCTCAACACTGAATCTGAGCTATCTAATTTTCATCACTTGATCGATGATATCCAAACAAAGCTTGAAATTTTACAACAATCAACACCCACTCAGGCAGATATAGCCCTGCTCCAAAATGCTATGCAAAATGTGGCTGATGCTTCTGAATTAAATAAAGTGAAATTGGCACTTGAATCTTTGCAAAATACTGTGTCAAATCTGCCTACATCACAGGAACTTAAAAATATTAAGAGAGCTGTGAATCGCATATTGAAATCAGAAGATCTCAAGAATATCCAGACAGAGATCAAACAACTTACTCAGACAGTGGCCACTCTACCAACTAATCAACATATTAATGAACTGCATGCCCTGTTTGAGGATATCAGAAGACAGGTCCATGATCTTACTGCTCAAAATTCAAAATTGGCAGTTATTGAAAATTTGCAACAAATTGTAGCTAATATCAAGCAACAGCTAGGGACCATGGGATCCAATCAAGCAAATGCTCTGTCTGTTTTTGCCACGCAGCTACAAGAAATTGTGCAACAATACAAGAAACTTGTTGTGGACATAAAAATCAAGCCAGGCCATGATGATGTTGTTAGGACTATCAATGAGCACCTTGAATCTGTAACAAGTAGATTGCTTACAGCAGAAAAAGAAATAACCGGCATAATCGAGAATCCTAAACATACAATAATTCTTGAATTGTACAGCATCCCCAACAAAGAATATGATTCACCATTTACACCAGGTGGGAAAATATATATGCTGTCCCCTGCACAATTTTATTACCAGTTTTTTGTTGGGGGCACACTGAGACCAATCAAGATCAAATATTGGCTTCAACCACAGGCACACCACTACCCCACCTTATCAATAACAAATGCTGACAACAAACCAAAAATCACCAGTGTAGAGTTAGAGGATTTTACAGATCCCAATACATTAGAAACATCTTATGCTGAAGATGATGGCTCTCTGGAATTTCATATACAAATAGGAGACAAATTATATTTAGAAAATCCTGTAGTATCAGCTGCTGAACACCCCATAGTTGCAATATTCTTGTTTTCATATTATGTCTAGACAAATTATTGTTGATGAATTGCACAGACAAGCCAGACATAATTATAAGAGACTGCCAGTAGTCACAAAAGGCATAGATGATTATTGGCAGTGCGACTTGGTTGAGTTGGCAAGTGGACAGCTGAAAAACTTAGACAAAATCAACAAGGCCTACAAGTATCTACTCACTGTCATAGATACATTTTCAAAATTTGCCTGGGCTGTGCCACTCAAATCCAAGACTGGAAAATGTGTTACAGAAGCCTTCAGGACAATCATCAATCAGAGTGGAAGATCACCGCGCTATTTGCAAACAGATAATGGCAAAGAATTTTATAATTCTGTGTTCCAACAATTTATTAAAAGCCAGTCAATAAAAAAATTATTCGAGTTACAGTGATCTCAAGGCCTCAATTGTAGAGAGATTCAACAAAACCCTAAAAAATCTTATGTATAAACAATTTACACTTCAAGGTAATTATAAATGGCTTAATATTCTTCCAGAACTTCTACATAAATATAACAACTCGGTCCATTCCACAATCAACATGAAACCCTCTGAAGTAACTTCATCTGATGAGCAAAAATTGATCAGAACTGTTTATTATCCTAGATACCAGCCAACAACAAGAAAAGCCAAATACAAGGTGGGTGATCAAGTAAGAATCAGCAAATATAAGCACTTATTCAAAAGAGGCTTTACAAGAAACTGGAGCACTGAATAATTTACAGTGGTTCAAGTTAAACCTGGGACCCTTAACACATATATAATAAAAGACCACCGAGGAGAAATTCTCAAAGGCCGGTTCTATGAAGAAGAACTCAACAAAACTAAACAGCCTGACACATATCTCATAGAAAAAATCATCCGCAGAAAAGGCAACAAGATACTTGTCAAATGGCTAGGACTCCCAGAACACAGCTGGATCGATGCAGACAAAGTGATATTATGAACACCTGGGATGTTATAAAGAGGCTGCCAGAACCTGAACAGCAGATTAAGAGAAATGGCAAGTTGCTGCCTGATAATATTAGATGTCTTATTGTTGGGCCATCGGCTTGTGGTAAAACTACACTAATGATTGATAATTTTTTATTGGCACCCAACTGGTTAGACTGGAAAAATAGGCACTTGTATGTCTTCTCTAAGAGCTTGGAACAATTAAAATATCAGCAGCTGATGAAGCTATATGATGGATTGGATATTGCCACTTTTGAACCAGATGTTAAGCCACTCCATGAATGTCTTGATAACTCTGTTGTTGTGTTTGATGACATTATACTGGATAATCAAAACAAGGTTAGAAATTTTTTTACACAGGGGCGACACAAAAACATTGATTGTTTCTACCTGGCACAGACTTTTTCTAAAATTCCGAAGCAGCTGATCCGAGACAACAGCAATTTTATATGTGTGTTTCATCAAGATCATACCAACCTCAAACACATACATGATGAATATGTAGGTGGGGACTTGAGCTACAATGATTTTTCTAAGTTTTGCAGTAGGTGCTGGAACCAGAACAGTTATGGCTTTGTCACAATTGGTATGACAAGGAAACCCAATAGTGGCAAATACAGAAATAAAATCAACAATTTTCTAGACATTGAAACATATATAAATAACCATGAAAAGGCCAATCATTGATGATCTTAAATTAAGAGATTATCTTGTAAAAAGATTTAAGGGATGAAAATCAGAGAACTGAGGAATTTATGAAAAACACAAACAAACAGAACAGCCTATTATTGATGCTATTAGTGAATTAGGTAAAAATATCAAAACTGTTACAGAGCAAAATCAAAATTTGATCACAGAGCTTGTACCTGTAGCTGCTAGGAACATATTAGATTATCCAATCATCCCACTTTCTAGTATTCATACACCTAGTCCTGTTGCTCCTCGAAGAATTGAAGCTACTCAGGATCCTATTGAATTGGGTCTTCTTGCTCAAAAATATTTAATCACACCTAAAGACAACAAAGATGAGGTCTTTGGCTTATATGCTGACACAGAGCGTGATGGTAGCATCATACATAGAATTGGCAATTTCAGAGTAACATTTATGGGAGATGATATAATTGTATATTCAGAATCTCATCTTGGAGAAAAAGGTGGTTTTGTTAAATATCCTGGCACACCTGGATTGTGGGAACTGATGACTAGGAAAAGGCCTGGCAGCTATACAGATCAAGATTATGAGCATTACAAAGAAATATTAATAAAATCAGATGCTCTATACCAGAACAATGATCCCACACAAAAAAGAGTCAAGTCTAGCAGTGGAGCAAAATACAACAATTTAATCAAACCCATATGGTCACAAATTAAGACAGGCAGTGGAATCAATCAATACAACACCCTGCCTAAAGAATTTGTCTGGGTTGATGATGTGAGGAATCTTGTAGATAGGTTATTGGTGATAGCTGGGGAGAAAAATGCTGGCAACCACAATTTTTACAATGAAAAGGTTGGAATTATGGACATGATAAGCACAAAATTGTCTAATTTTATAGTGAATGACACTAAGGGGATTGGATATCTTATAAAAATTATTAATACTCTACCACCTAAATTTTGGAATATTTCTGAGGGTCGGGGGTTGGTTAATGACATTATAAACAAGCTGCCATTTGAACTACACATTCCAGGCTATCAGTATTGTGGTCCAGGCACAAAATTGGACCATAGATTAAACAGAGGTGATCCTGGTGTTAATCCCCTAGATGCTGCTTGTAGAGACCATGACATAGCATACAACACACATTCTGATCTTGACAAGAGACATGTTGCAGACAAGAAATTAGAAGAGGCTGCATTTGGTAGATTTGTAAGCAAAGGTGCTTCTTTGAGTGAGAGAATAGCAGCATTGGGGACCACCATAGCTATGAACACCAAACAAAAACTGGGGTGGGGCTGTGAATATGTATATAATAAACCTAGAATGAAGGCCAAGGGTGTTATGTATCAAATACCTTATGCAGGTCTTAAATCTCTTAAAACTATTGACAGTCTTTTAACCAAAAAGCAGCGCAAGAAAAAAGCTCTTGTATTGCAAAGGGCCATGGTATGAAATTGTTGCTTAGTACCCCCCAATTAAAAAAATTACAACAATCCAGGAAAAAATTGCATACAGGTGGCTTCATATTTACTATCCCGGCCATCTTAGCAGCACTTGGGGCTGTTGGGAGCTTGCCTGGGGGATCAGCTGCCATAGCAAAAACAGTAATAGATGCCAAGAAGAATAGGGCAGAATTAGATGAATTGAAGCGCCATAACCTGGCCATGGAGAAACAAGGCAAAGGTGTTAAGAGAGCCATGAATAAGTTTAAATAAAACAAGAGCCGCTTACAAACCAAGATATTGAAGCTTTAATCAAGCCACTGGGCATCAAAAATTTTAGTGGTGTGTACATGTCTGATTCTTTACCAGAACAACCACTCAACAAAGAGTGTGGCATTGTTAATTTGGATAAGTACAAAAATCAGGGCACTCACTGGATTTGTTATCTTAAATATTTAAACAATGAGGCATTTGTGTTTGATTCATTTGGAGGTGTTCCACATGAAAATTTAGTAAAATATCTAAAATCAGCTAACCTTTATTACAATAATGCCCGTGTTCAAAACTTCAAAGATGTTAATTGTGGACATTTGTGTTTATCTGTTCTTAGATATATGTCTCAAATAAATAAACCATCAATTGAAAATTTTCAAAAGGCCTTGTGGTATTTAAAACATCATAGGGGTATTCCATCTCACCAGCCAAAATTCAATATTGAAACTCAAATTACATGATGATATAGTGTATCCCCAAACAATAGCTCTCAGAGCATTTTATGGCATGTACTTGATCCCTAATATTACACAACACAACAACAAAATTGCAGTAGGGGATCAAAAAATTGTCATCACTCCAGGGCAGTATAAATGCTCAATTACCCAGAGGTATAGTATTAACTCAAAATTCTGTCACTCACAGAGTAGAGATTGTATCTGCTACAGAAACAGTGGATCTGGGTACTATAGGAGAGCTGTTAGGCTTTGAGAACAACACAAAACTTGAACCAGCCATCAAACACACTGCTATTAATATACCTAAATTCTTAGCCATGGAGACTCTGAATATTCACTGTAATGTGGCTGAGGGTGTGATCACCAAATCAAATGGCATAGGCACTCACAAACAAACTGGCATCATTGCAACATTCAAACCTAATTCTGAATTTATGTAGCCCATCATCTACACTCCATCCCCAACATTATATTTTCCTGTGTGCCATAATAGAATAGATAACATTGAGTTGATGGTCACTAATGAAAAAGAAGAATTAGTTGATTTTGCTGGAGCCACAACAACTGCAATCATAGAGATTAATATTTTTAAAAAAAATACATACAAAAAAAATGGAAAATATTGAGAGTTATGAGCTACAATCATTCCCCCCAAACAGGAGGACATTTGCAAATTTAAATCAACCCAACACAGAGATTGAGGTTGATCTTGATGTAGGGGATGGCTTTATACACCCTCACAGAGCAGATCTGTACATCAAATTTGATGTTGTAAAGCTCGATGGAACAGATTATCCGGCAAATTCAAATATAAGATTGGTGGACAATTTTGTGCCGCATCTGTTCTCTGAAATTGAGATCAAAAAACATGGTGTTGTTATAAACAGAGTGGATTATCCCGGCATTACCTCCACAGCTTTGGCCACACTAAAATTATCCAAACCCGAGGCATCATACTACAAAATAGGTGGATTTGAGGCTGGTGATAAAATATTATCCAAGAGCCACACAGTGCTGTTCCCCATGCGCCTGTTGCCAGGATTCTTCTCAGATTACAAAGATATTATGTGGAAGGGTGGTTTAAGAATCACATTTAGAAGAGCTGCCAATGATAATAATGATTTGATGAGGTACAGTACATTAAATTCTACAGGGGAAGCTCTGCCCAATACCCTACCTGATGAGGGCAAGTGCATTATTCAGACTATGGAGCTAAGAATCCCGGTTGTTGAATATGAAGCCAGTTATGCTCTTAAATACAAAGCAGATATTCTAAAAATCCACAAGTACCTTTACAATTTTATACATATCAATGTGTACAGAAGCCTGCCACTGGTACTTATAATGAGTTTGATGCTACAAATTCATTCTCCAGTATACAATATGACATGCCGGATTTTGTGGTGGTACTGTTTCAGACTGGAAGACACAATAATCAGGAAAAAAATTCAAGTAGATTTGATAACTGCAACATCAAGAACATATATCTTAAAAATGGCAGAAATGAGGTGTTCCCCAGAGAAAATTATAATTTAGACATGTCCAAGGATGATTTCCTCAAATTATATGAAGCATTTACAGCATACAAAAGGGTCACTACTGGCAATACTGACATGTATTACACACCAGATGAATTCAAAGCACAGAGACCCATGTTTGTTATCAACACCTCAAAAAGAAAACAAGTTGTGGTTAATGACAGGACAAACATTAAAATTATCTGTGAATTCCACGATACACTCCCTGATGACACTATATGTAGTGTTATTCTCATAGGTGAAAAATCATATGTTTATGATGTAAGAAGTGAGAGAGTCACAGAGCAATTCTAGAGGGCCTCTGCATATTGCACAAGTTGAGCCTGGTGCCCAATTAAACTTAAACCGGAAGTAAATATTTGTGTGTGTGTGTGTGTGTGTGTGTGTGTGTGTGTGTGTGTGTTAATACATTTTGCTTAGTTTTAGGTGTGGGCAAAAAAATATCAAAAGAGGCATATTTTTAACAAGCTTATGGACAATAATCTAACAGAAGTGCCTTTTGTAAGTGTGGCCAAATCAATCTGAGGGGGCTCATCATTTCACGGGAACTTCCCAAAAGCATTTTTTACAAAAATCTTGGATTAGACAGAGTACCACACTTGAGCAAAAAACTCATAAAGGCATGTTGAGCAAGTTTTAAGTGTAGGCAAATCTGCCTGAGGGGGTTTCATCATTTCTCATCCCAGTAATATCATCAATACAACAAATCAATCAATACATCAAAATAAGTTTTTGAGGTTTTGGTGCTGTTTTCTTCGCTGTGAAACATCATCAGCGCAATAAATAAGATGGGGAACATGGAGAGAAAATATGAACCCCAATTGGTGGCGTTGAAACGGGTTGATTACACTACTCTTATAAACAACAATCTTACAAAAATGCTTTTTGTAAGTGTAGACAAATCAATCTGAGAGGGGTCATACTTTCTCAAGAAATTCCCGAGGGCATTTTTACAAAAATCTTGGATTAGACGGAGTACCACACTTGAGCAAAAAGCTCATATGGGCATGTTGAGTTGTTTTAAGTGTAGCCAAATCTGCCTGAGGGGGGTTCATACTTTCTCGTCCTGGTTATAGCACCAATCACACTACTCACCGATGGTTGAAATGGAACCATTAAATACGAGTCATCCACCAATTCCCCCACCCCTTCCTCCAACTGTTATTATTCAACCTACGGTACAACAAGAAGTTCAGTGAAGTCTATTACTGACAATAAATTATTTCAGTTTATTAGGACACGTAATGGTATTTTAATATCAGGTTCAGGTCAATTTATTGTTATTCAGAATTTAAACAATAATTTGAACACCCACAGATCAATTCAGCTTAACGAAGGGCAATCTATATTTTTTAATTATCAGGATTTTTCGCAGATTATTGTGGATCAACAAATTTTACATACAAGAATTTTAGCTTTCGAACAAGTAAAAATGAAAGACATTGAATTATTACTTAATATCCCCAAGAATTTATCTGATTTCACTATTCCCCAATGGACTCCGCTTGAACTTGCTTTAAAGCAACTTAATCAATCGATTAGTAAGGGCATCTCATTTCAGGAATTAGTTTTAAACCCTTTGTCCATGTCTATATTAGTTTTTGTTATTTGGAATGTTTTACTAACCACAACCCTAGGATATTATTTCTATAAGCATCACCAGCTTTCTATACAGGTTCACTCAGAGCAGCTCAGTAATAATTAATAGTTTAAGGCAACACATGGACATTAATTATTTAATTACTGTTGGATATTTTATTTAAATTTTCCTTATTTATTTTCAAAGAGTTATGGCAATTATTTTATCTATTTATTTAATTTATTTTATTTTGATGAGACAATTTAATTTGATTTTAAAGAAAAGGCAATGGAAATAAGTTGGTATTGTGTACTTGCATGAACATGAATTATACATTTCCTATCCTTCACTATTTCCTTTCTTTGTCATAATTTTCCCTTTATTCAACCTAACCTGTCTATACGGAACGCCATGGACAAGCAATGCCTACACCATCCATGGGCATTTTTCATGACGGACATCCGCAGGCAGTCTACTATTACCAGGCAGAAAGACTTATTACCATACTACAAGGACACACGCAGACATTTCTAATTATTACTACACGGAGACTACCTTTTACAGGAAGGATGTAATCAACCATACATTTCCCAGTATAGCGGACTATACATTATCAACGACACCTAGTGATGGAGCTAGATAAAATTTCCCTCCACACTGTTTGCAGTTCAAACAACAACTTTTCCCCATCTCCCAAGTTCTACGGGTAATTTACCACATTTTTTACATTGCCCCAATGCAGTCAAGACGACAAGCAATCCAGAAAGAAGAAGAAGCATAGAAAACATACATTCTACAAACAGCAGTTCCGGTCACAAACAATAATTACAGAATTGTGCTACAGTGTTTCTACACATACACATGCGAGCTCCTATCATGTGTATCTATTTGGTCATCTAACATGCATTATGGGAAACAATACTTTTCTATAGCCCTTATACACATTTTCAGTTTTGTGCCATGCATGAGAACCAGTTTTATATGCATTCAAGTTTACATTATACTACAAGGAAGCGACAAGCGCCAGTGGTGTCAATTGACCAGTGCTAGCAGCAATTAGTGCATAATTTTTTTTAAGATGAAATTTTGCACTTTGAATAAATAAACGGACATGCAAGCAATAAAAAACATAATTACAGCACTTTCGAACATTTTAGAAAGCATGCTTTAGTGCCAATATTTTATGCATATGTTTGTCGCATGCAGTTATTATTGTTATTTCTTTTCTTCTCACCAACATGGAATATCGAAAGCGACACATTTGTTCGCAGAACAGTTTTTGATATTTATAATTCGAGAACACAGTTTTTGACACTTGCAAGATACCTTTTTTCTTCTTTATACAGTTATATATCAATTAGTTACAAGGCTATATTACAGTGTATACATTACCATAATTTAGAAAACGGAACGCTATATTTAGGTTTTTACCAGCGACAGTTTTAAGGGTAACTAATTATATGCATCGAATATTGTATAATAATATATCGGAATGTGCAACATAGCCAGTGCAAGTTCATATAAGTTCATATATTTGACGATGTCAGGAGTGAAGTGGCTACGCAGTTCGCAAACTTTGGTATAATCAGGCTTTCACACAGAAAAAACAGTGAGATGTGACAATGTTTTACATGCCTACTTACGTTTACTTACTTGTGCACCTTTTTAAGGTTTTGTAGTTTCTTTGAAGGGTCTATATCGAGTGGCAATATAAACAAACATTGTGAACTCTGTTCAACCTTGATAAAGACGCTTCAGCCGTTTGCTTCGCTTTGCGACACAGAGTAGAAATCGCGTGGTTAGGCATCACAGACTATTGACTAAGCGCTCGCGGATGAGCAATTCTACATAATAAAATTTTACGTACACACAAATGTGGTACATTGAGAATTGTATTGCTTAACTACACGAACTCTTGTGATTTCTAGTCTTATAATATTACATATTATTGTTTTTTTACATCGTATAAACATACGAACTTGTTATTATTAATTATAAGGTTTTTTATAATGTTTATTCAGTATAAGGTTTTAGGGAACGAAAATTTTTCTTTCGGGATGCGGCAAACAAGAGACAGTTATGTTAGTTGGTTTCTTATTTTGTATATTTGTTTTTTTAAGAAAATACATGGAATTGGCGAACCTGGGTCATGTCAAGCTTTGCGATTTGACTTTTAAATTTTCAATGGAGAAAATTTTTCTCCGCCGGGGCGAACGTATCAATCCCTAAGATTGTATGTTTATTTTATTAAGTCTCTCTGAACGCTTCATGTTGACCAGGGCATTCACTTGTTTTTCTCAGCTGTCTCAAGCCTCTTAGGCATGTTTACAATGCATTGTGTTGTGCCATGCAAACCTCCTGAGCATTCAGGAAACAGGTAATACTTCTGGTTATGGTGTCAGCGGTTTGCATGGTAGCAATTATTATAATCACACGATTCGGCGATTCGGCATCTAGGAAGATCTCGATGGCCAGGGAATATAGAGGTGAGACAAGCTGGGAAGTGACTGACTTTGGAGATTGAGTGGAGAGGGAGAAGGTGGTCAGCAAGGCAGTAGGTGAGGAGTAGAACAACGCTCTGGTCGGCAAATAGGAGAGAAGCTTACAGAGGACTTCGCTATTTTCATTCAGCTAAAGACTTCAGATAGACAGGTAATTATCCAACACCCAGCCATGATACAGGTTCAACGGTTCGCAAAACCCAACGAGTGACCATTGTCTTTTCAGTAGTTTAATTCCTTTGTGTAATTTGTACCTTTCGCATGCCAAGCGATAACTCGTCATGCTAATGACGAGTGGTCTCGTCAAGAGGATGAATGATGAGTAGTTTACATCACCCCATCAATTAACTGGTTAACCTTCTAGGTGCTCTTAAGATCCCACGAACTTTAAGGTTCGTTACGAATGTATCTGCAACCTCATAGGGAAGTGTTCATGTTAAAAAAAAATAAGACAAAATTAAAACTCAGGGGTCCAGGGTTCGAATCCCGGCCTTGGCATTGATGTTTGTAAGTGTCCATTCATGAATTTCATCATATCATCACTCTTCTCGATCCTCGCAAATTAGCCAAAAGTGGCACCAAAGCTAAGTAAAATAAAGCATAATACACATAATGACACTGCACAGAAAACATTCACCTTTGGCTAATCTCTTTCAACTGTCACGACTGCACGTGGATTTTCCATGCCCCAGAATCGTACGTTATGACGATTCACGTTTGCGGATAAGTTGAACGTTGCTTCATCGCTGAATATCAACTTGGCGGCGAAATCCTCGTCCTCCAATGCTTCCTGCATGTTGACGCAAAATTCTAGTCGACGGGCGTAATCCTCCAATACAATACAAAACTTTGTGAGTTTGTGGTTCTTTTCATATATCTTTCATGTGTGTACGTGTAATACTTTTGAAAATATAGCCTTTTCAAAACGAATGAATCATTTATGCTAGCCCTGAATTATGTAATAACCCGTGACTCGACAGTCCTTGAGGCCGTAAGCCGCTTGCCCTATATCCCGACTGCCAGTCTCCCTCCCACAATCCTACCTAGAGGTGTGGAGATAATCAACTGATAATGGGGTCAGCACGCCGAAACCTCAGCCGTTACAGGAGAGTTCCGAGACCAGGTTACGCTACTCGCTCGGAGCTCCACAATTTCCTCATGATGGTGGGTGTCACAGGTCCTATACACAGGCGGAACGCACAGACTAAAACCAGGAGGACTCGAACCCATGCCGTCCCGCAGTCGGAGTCCAAAGCACAGCGCCTTAGACCGCAAGGCCACGGAGGAGTAAACATAATGTTATGTAGAGAACAAAAATAACATTTCTAACATACATATACAGGGAGTCCATAAAGTCCTGCAAAAAACTAAAACTCTATAACTTGAAAACTATTAAGTTTATTAACAAAATATTTTGTGTGTACTTACAGCAAGGTTCAAAGTTTATTTCCTGCTTGTTAGGTTCATCGCCAAACCTCCAATTGTGCACCATTCACGTCCAAACACTGTTGCAGCCTTTTTGTGAAACCGAGAATTGCGTGCTGACGGTGCTCTCCTGGGATATTCAGAATCACATCTCTTATTTTTTTCTTTTAGGTCATCCAGATTAGCTGGTTTCTGTGAATACACCTCGGTCTTTACATGTCCCCACAACCAATAATCGCAAGGTGACAAGTCTGGTGATCTTGCAGGCCAAGGTGTGGGCCCTCTTCTGCCAATCCATCTACCTTGAAATTCTTCTTTAAGAAACTGCCAAACTTGTAGGGCCGGGCCTTCACCTTCTTGCGTACGATCTTGTGTAATGTTGACTTCGATATTCCCAGTTCCAGTGATCTTCGTTTGAGCAATCCCATTGGTCTACGATGCACGCTGTCCTGCACTGACTGAATCACATCGTCACTCGATCCTGGCCTTCCACTGCGTGGCAAATCTGACACACTTCCCGTTGCCTTGAACTCTTCATACCATCTCTTGATACTTGAATTTGCTGGGGGTGGTTTCCCATATGTTGTCTGGAACTTTCTCTGCACTGAAACACAAGATTTTAACTCTGCAAAACACAGAACACACTGTGCCTTTTCCTGGATGGACGCCATCTTAAGTCACATGATCACGTGATTACCAGTGCAAGCGTCACTGAGCAGTGTGTCCAGAACAAAACTTTAAACTTCCACCCTTCTCACCCAAAAAATGTGTATTGTTAAACGCAACAGCTAAAAAAGTTATAGAGTTTTAGTTTTTTGCAGGACTTTATGACTCCCTGTATAAATGCCGATAAATTCTCAACCATTACAGGTTATACGCCCTTATCAAAGGTGATGCGGAAAGTGATTTTAAAGTAAAATTAATATAACTAAAAAAATCATATGAAAATACGAGGATTGTTCTTCCTGTACATGCATTTGTTTCATCTAAGCGTGAGCATAACTAAATGTTATTCGACTTATCGTCAGTTAATTGAAACTGTTCTAATTTTTCATATTTTAACTTCGATGATCTTCTTCCCTGCCCACCGTGGCACTATCTCCATATTCTGTGTTGACAAAGCCAATCATTTGATTATGGCGCCTGCCATCATATCCATACAATGAAATAAAATTCAAATTTATGAGTATCAATTTAATTGGTTTATTATATTTTCCGCAACAAGGGGAACTGAATGTAGAAATATGGTGGAGTGATCCGTTACTATTAAGAATATGCTGTTTGTTAAAGGCATTTGTTAAGTCAAAAAATAAAAGGTTCCCACGAAAGGTAGGGTAGGCTACATAAAATTGATCGTAGTCGTCATCATTTGGTTGGCTCACACCGCGCATTTTTGCGATTTCTGGCCAAAGTTGCTGAGTTCATGTACTATTATCACAAGCAATTATGTATATATGATATGCTCCAACATGATGATACTGTCGTCCAATTTATTCGAAAACTATTGACATCTTACTGAGTGCTTTTGTGCATTCTGGTCTTATGATAGTATGACGTCTAAATAATTTGGAGGGTCATGAGTGTTTATATTGTAATCCGAAGTTTTCGAGCCAAACTAAAAGTATCCAAATAACTGCAGTGCGAGGCTCAGAGATTAATGTAGCTATTGATATGGGAAATAGAACCTGAACGCGTAATAAATTTTTAAATAAAATATATCGATGTTGTTGTCTTAAGTGGCATTGAAAGAAATAAATGATTGAGCGATTGTATAGCTTCTCCGCACTGACAGGAAGTTGAGGACACAATTTTTAAACGTGCTAAATGCTGATTAACTTAAACATGACCTTTACGAATTCTTAATATAAGAACAACTACTGCCCGAGACAGATTTATGTTTTGGTACCAAGGTCTTTGATTATTGACTTGATCATGCCATTTATATAGGTTGTAGTATTTTGTAGTTCTTTTTTGCTCCAGTCGTTCCATTGCTTTTGTAGTTTATAGTTTACTGTATGTAAAATATATGTATAAGGCAATCGAAGAGGTGTTTCATGTCTCTATCTTCTCGTCTTTTTTTGCATTTGCATCGACTGTATCGTGGTATTTATTGAGATCTCTATGCGCACGAACTGTTGTCGAAGATGTTGAATTGTGCTAAAAATCAAATATATAAAAGTCGTTAAATTGTAAGCGGCACGGCCCGTTCTCGACCGACAAAGCTTGCAAGACGCAGTGAGGATTAGGGAATTGGCAATTCTTAGTTCTACAACGTATATGGAATAACGCTCAGCCGAAAATATGGACATATCTTGCAGTAAGGCGAATTGATCAAGACATGATGAAGGAGTAGGCTAGTTGGGCAGTGTTATTTGCACTTGTCTCTTTTTTAGTGCTACGTGCTCTGTTCCATAGAATCGCGGAATTAGATTGTGCAAATTTTAACGCATTATCTACGAAACTATTTATGCTGAAATATTTGTTACATCGCATCATCTTGCTGAGCCCAAAACTTGACAGAACACTGGTGTTAATGACGCAAATAAAGGGTTGTAAAAATATAATTTTAACAGCACAAGGGATAAATTTTGACCAAAATATGGTGTAGCATTTATGTAACGCTTTAACACCGTTGGTTTATCTCTGTTTTCTGTATTCGTAGATGGGTAATTTCGAAGCTGCTCCAAACTGTATTTTCACATCACACCTACTCAATTTGTATGGATTTATGGAGCAATCAGGAACATAAATTGATGAACTAGTAAACGGATAAATTAAGATACAATTTCTCACATTCCAGAGGATAAATGTGATAGTTCCTGGTTCTTACATTGAAGATAATAAATTACAATACAACATAATTTGCATGCTACATTCACGACCAGTTTTTTCTGGAACACAGATATACCAGTTAAATTTTGGAAGTGCTGTAGAAAAAATATCGAGACAAGGACTAAGTGGAAAGATTACTTAACAAGAAAGTCAAGAGAAAAACCAGCGAGTGCCCTTTTTTTTTACTCCACTATTTTTTTAAAGGTGCAGAGCGTAACATGTCTTTGAGAGAGAGTGGAGGGGAAACCTCGAATATAATGTTGCATCAAAAAATTGATCGGATATACCAAAAGTGTAAATTTCAAGCATACAAACTTTAGAGTGTGTTACGCGAAACAATATGAATGTGAACAAATTATATGAGCTTCGTGTCTTCTGCTGAGTTGAGGCAGTTTATTTATTTTTCTCTTCTCATCATATTGTTTTCATTTATAAGGGATTTTACACTGATTAAACTTCATATAAAACGGAATATTCATAACATCAGATATCACTACCTTGGGTTTCCCCGATGGCGAAGTATAAACGTAGTCGCCTTGTAATCAATACCCAGTGGAGGCACATAGTGGTTCGGGTCCAACTTTAAACTGTAGGTCCAGTCCCGATTAGCCTTCCTTTGCATAAAGTGGACTTAAAACCGAAAGTCAAAGATATCACACTGAATGGCTCCTCGCTTTTAAATTGCTGCCATCATCTGCAGAGGAACGAAATATTACGAATCGTCCGTCTTCCGCCAACTTCCATATATCCCAGTCACCTTATTTATCAACACTTTCTAGTCTTAGCTTTTGATAGCACGTACCCTGCACCGCCCAATAAATCAACCTACGGTTGGCATATACAGGGTGATTATAAGTCACTATATATTTATGCATGAACAGAATTTATTGCACAAAATACGATATGTACTGAAACATATATATCACAGTAGGAGACAAAATCAGTATAACTCAATGTGACCACCCCTCAAGTCTAGGCACAGATGCCAGCGATCCACCACAGCCTGAGATACCTTCACCAACATAGCTGGTGTAATCTCAGCAACTGGGGCCGTAATACGTTGTTTCAACTGGGCAATGCTGTGGATGTTCACTACGTACACCTTACACTTGAGAAATCCCCAGATGAAAAAGTCTAAGGGATCAGGTCGGGTGAGCGGGAGTTCCAAAACCGTTGCTAGGCACGAAAAATCCATCCAAAGGGGAAATCTTCTTTTAGGTGATCCCGAACGATGATGGCAAAATTGGGTGGTGTCCACAATCCACCATGCTATGAGCCATAGTTGGTAACTGATGGGATTATGGATACTGAGAGTCTCCTGGTCAATTCGGTGAGGCTACGTGTGATCGCGTCCTGTACACTTTGCACAATTTGTGGTGTTGTGGCTGGCCTGCCAGGACATTCTTCACACAACACTACCAGTTCCCTTGAATTTGTTGACCAGATTCTTAATAGCCAGCCTGTTGGGACCTGGTTTTCTGAATTTCCGGGTGAAGTCTGTCCGCACCTTCTCATACGTCATTCACGAACACAAACAACAGTTGCTCCAGGCTTCGACTCGGTAACTTACCGACTCGTCAAAGAGGCTCCAAGAATCTTTCTTCTAATCCTAGCCACCATGTATACCTATATACTACGAACAGGCTACTTCCCGACAGAATGGAAAGTATCCAAAATGCTGCTCTTCGCCAAACACGGGAAACCTGTTCACGAAGTATCCTCTTACAGACCAATACAGCTCACATCGACCCTCAGCAAAATCTTTGAAAAAGTACTTGTACGCAGATTGCACCAACACCTTTCATACAAGAAGCTCCTTCCTGCACATTAAGCAGGTTTCCGACCATCCATCAGCCTCAACAACCAACTTCTGAGATTGATAACAACTATAACAAATCACTATAACAAGTCCTTGCCATCGTGTCATCTTTTATTCGATCTGGAAAAGGCTTTTGACAAAGTATGGCATTCGGGATTAATATATAAACTCCACAAATTCCAACTTCCACAATGCTACATTCGCCTTATCCATTCGTTCCTGGCAGGCCACATGGTATACATATCTCTGAACTCGGCAACATCCTATCCAATCTTTTTGCACACAGGAGTCCCGCAGAGGTCTGTTGCTACGTCCGTTGTCGAGAATGGTTCCTACTACACCTACACGAGTACGTCAGCGGGATGCAAGTCTATTAGCTTGGCAACGACCAATGAGTAGTACAAAACGCACTGCAAAGTTTTACCCATTATGCTAACTTTTCTCCAGCGGGGTCATGATAGACTATTTCACTGCTGCTGCTGCCCTCTACCGTCGAAAACGTAGCTCCAACTCTCGTTAGGAACGTGCAGTTCTTGTGCTGGCTTCTGTAGCTGCAGGTTTTTTTTTACAGGGAACTGTTGGCTTTTGGGGAACAAGGGGCATCTATTAAGGTAACCCTCACGTTAACAGTAGTATTTCATCTGACCTGTAATCCTGAGTGAAATAGTCTCTCATGCCCCCGCTGGAGAAAAGTTAGCATAATGGGTAAAACTTTGCAGTGCCTAGAAACCCAACGCTACACTACCCTGGCGGGGTGCCGCAGGTTGATAGTGGGAGGAAACCTCTCGCAGCAAGCGGAGCGGGTCCTCTCACTCTAAAGTGGAGTTTATCTCTCGCCAATAAGCGGAGTGGGGTATCTCTCACTCGAAAGTAGAGTGGGTTCTCTTGCCAGAGGCAGAGTTCCGCCTCTCTCGCTGGAAGGCGGAGTGTTGTTTCCTTCGCCCGCAGGCAGAGGGTGTGCACCTTTCTTTCTTCCTTCCTTAGGATGCTTGGCCTCTCGCAAGAGCGGAGTGCTCCTTTCTTCCAGGTCAGTTGATAAGAGAGATCTTATCGTGAGCCGACCTGAAAGCCAACTGAACAAAATCTGCTCCGCGTCTGGTTATATAGCCTCGGTTCAGGTAGCGCCTCTAGCGCCGTTCACGCGAACTACGTGGAACCGTGCAAGAGCAGGCAAGGCCATCTCTACGGCAGACGATTGAACTACGTGCTCAAAGCACAAACGATAAATACATATTATAATAATAAACGTGTGCAAAACGTTATATGCAATTGTAAGATAAATATTACATATTCTTTGCGACCACGCAGTGCCTTATTAACAAAATAATAATAAATTACTACTACTGATAAACACTGTAAACGCCTTCCCTTGCCCCGGAAAACAAAAGCTACCACTACCTAGATTGAGGCGGCAAAATCTTCCTCGGACAAGTGCTTAACGGTCCAGGTTGAGTTCGTGTAATGGGACGGTGACAAACAGTGCATAGCGATTAGCCATATCAAAAAAAATGTTCTTTCAATTACCAGACTTTTACCTGTAGCCGGGAAATGGCTAGCTGCATACCTGAATATCACGGGTAGCGACATACGTATGAAATGATATTGCACAAATTAACATAAAAAATAAAAAAGTATATTCTATTCATAACAAAAAAAATCAATTAAATACAGGTCCCCACTCTTGCATTCACACATTCTCTCACAGATCCAGCCTACGGGGCGCATCAACAAAAATAGTACATAAAATGCACAGGTTTTTGACGACGAGCCCTAATTATTGCATTCGCATTTACGTTTACATAAACTTTTGTTTAATCAGGTCATTTGTGAATTTTCTCCAGTGCTACTTCAAATCACTAGCCAGCCTTTACTAAAGTTTACCTTTAAAAATAGGTCGGTGCGGTGACAATACATTATTTGTCCAGAATAAACAAAGCGTCTCAACAGCAATTACGCTCACGTGGGCGGACGTTTTTTATTTTACTTGACCTCACGTGGTCCTAAAAAAAACAATAACCTCGGTTGAGTGACGCAAACATATACTCTCTAGCGGGCGGGACTTCAACACTTCGCCGCGACGAGCAATTAATATTACCAGACAAATACTTTAACAACAATAACATACGCGACCTAACGTAGGTAGCACCGACACAGCGCTGACACATACTAAAATGAACAAACCTCAAATAGATAAAACAATTAAGCGGGCGGCGCTTTACTCTAGCAGTACGCACTTCAATCAATACAAAAGGAGCACAAACAACAGTGAATTTAAGAACATTAAAAATCACAAGAAATGAGTAAAGTTGACCTGAGACAATTAAATACAAATATGAAGCGCAACGGGAGTCTGATACGAAGTGTCGAATTGTGGGGGCGTTTTCAAAACATCGACGAATTTCTAGGGCATTCTCTAAATATCAATCGAACCGGTACGTGTTGACATTCATACAGATGAATACGTTACCATCTCCCTGGTTCCACGGCGCATCCTGGTGCCTTCGCGGCCGATTGAAATCACTTAGTATGTACACGAAAGGTTTTCCTATTCTTCCTCGATCGCGACAACGAGAAGGTGAAGAGCGTTCATGCACCTGGTTTCTCGGTGGATCAGTGACGATGGGTCGTCGGCGTCGCTCGGGGAACGTCAAAGGCCTCGGCGTCTCTTCCTCTCGAGGTCGGTGAGCATCTCCGTGGTCAGGCGTGATTCGGACGTCGCATCTGGGCGGTTTGCGGTCGTTCATGGGTCGTCGGCGTCTTCTCCATCACCGTCGGACGATCTCAAGAACCGGGACGTCGATATGGCAGCGTTCGACATCTCTTTCCCTCTCTGTGGCGGCTGGTAGGCATCAGGCGGCGAAGCTCGGGGTTTCAGCATGACGTAGGCATTCGTCGTGGTGTCTCGTCTGGCATCGGGGCGAACCGAGGGTGGTCACCCTCCTCTCTTCTACAGTCAGCCGGCCATCCTTATGCGTGATTCACTTCACAAAAAGACAAAATCTCGCCTACAGCCACTTCTCACAAACTCGCTCTGAAGACTACAATAGGCTGGCGCACTTCCGCTCGTCCTCACACCAAAAAGGTAATAACACACGACGAGTCGGCACAATGGTAGTCTCAACGTTCGGAGCGCGTGGATGTGTTCTCCTTGGAACTCGCGGTAAAACTGTGTCTCGAAATGGCAGGTCCTTTCGGTTTATGCGGATTTCGAAAATGAACGCTTGGCGGTCGTTGAATGTACGCTTCCCAAGAGGTCATTCCTCTTCGCTCCATTGTCTCCCAGCCTGGACAGAGCGTGCCTTTGATACGGTACGTTAGGATTAAGCGGCGGATAGGCTAGCGCCGACAGCTGAACTGCAATCTGTGTCCATAAACTGATCGATTATAACCAATTCGATCTGGCATCCGTAATTCTTGCTTGATTGCGACGAATCTCCACACATCCGTCCTTGCATACATGTTGCTGCGCTGGTAAAAGTTTCACATCAGTCCGGCTGCTGGAGCCCGAGATATTTGAATGACTGTCGTTAAGGTCGAATTTCCTAAGTTTCACACGCAAAACGTGACGTAGACTCGCGACATCCTCCCTTACTCCCGTCGGCTTGGCAGATCAAATATATATATATATATATATACATACAAATAACAACACTCAACACCATGATTAAACACATTTTTCACGGCTAAGGATTAGAATAATAATAATAATGAGGCAGGTCGACGATAAATCTGACTGTGACAACACAATTATCAAAGCAGGTATTAACACATGTAACATTGAACAAGTAAATAAAATAACTTTGAACATAATAAGAATGGTTACATATTCGCCGAGTAAACAAACATTAGTGATACTAATGAGTATGATCTCCCAGGATCATTACACTGTTTTGTCGCCGCTGTTATATTTAATGTATGTAACAGATATGCCGACCATGGATAACAACACACACGTATTCCAATTTGCAGATGACACTGCTTTCCTAACTCTTGGAAGAACAGTTCAATCCATTAATAAAACACCCCAAAAGGCCGTGGACTCCTTTATTCAATGGTGTAATCAATGGAAACTGTCAATAAACTGTGCAAAAACTCAGGCAGTAGTTTTCCTACCTCCCCACTGTCGGTCCAAAGTACACCGAAACCCCAAACTCTTGGAGATTAAAATAGAGAAGAGACGCATCTACCTTCAAATCACGTAACGTACCTTGGCGTTACCATAGATGAAAAACTGACCTGGCATTCACACTTAGAAAAGATAAAGAAGAAGGTTAAGAACCGCCTAAATCTATTATGGAAACTTGTGGGTACATCTTGGGGATTACACTCGACAACAGTCCTAACCACCTACAAAATGTTCTTGCGCCCAGCCATCACTCACGGGCATATGGCTTGAACGGACGCTTCTCCCTCCTTCTACGACCAACTGGAAATCTTTGAACGGCACGCATTTAGATTGGCTTTCCGGATTAAATAACCTTATCCCACAGTATTACTGTATGACAGAATTTCCTTCCCGACTATTTTGTATCACGTCGAGAGCCTTCGCCAACGATACACAAACCAAGCCATGATATCCGAAAACCCGGTATTCTGGAATACCATTCATCTTGATATCCGACATGATGCAGCACCTACACATATGTATACGCCATTACAACACCTGCTCACCATGTATTCATGTTATCTAGATGATCTGGACCCACAGAAACACGAGTACGATATATATCGTCCATCGCAGTTATCACGCCATATTTATCCCACCACTATAGCCTAAGCAGTACCAGCAATACTCCGACTCCAAATATCGAAATCCATATTTACATTCTTCTCAACCACACCCAAAAGTAAGTTAACACATACGAATCACCAATCTTAATAAGAAAGGGACCCTGCAATATAAAAAAGCACTTAGACCCTTCAAAATGATGAAAGACACATCACTTACAATGAAATCACTTACCGAAGTGAGGGCACTCGGAACTCAAAATGATCAGTAATCGGTTAGTTCGTATGAACTTTCCCAGCCTGATCATTACCAGCGCGTAATTAGAGATATGTTAGTTCGTCGAACTCTCCAGCCTAATTATTGCATATTTTTGTGGGAGCAGGAAAAGGTTTATAATTCATTTTGCCTTGACTCATCTCACTCAACAGGTCGCTAGGTGCCGTGGCTTGCCGCGAGTTGATAGCTTCCTGGAGATGAGGCCTTGCTCGAAAAGGTTTATTATCCATAGGTAAGTTGAACACTTTCTCGAGAACTTCTCGAGCTACCGTCTGATACCTTCAGACCTGGTGGGAAGGCGTATAGTCCGGACTTCTGGATCGTTGCATATTCTTACCTACCCCCTGCAACGTCCCACCACACTCTAAACACTTCAATTAGGAGGACGGCAAAAGTCTACCCATAAATGCTAACTTCTTACCAGTCGTTGAACACAGATTCTAGATATCTCAGGGCTTGCTGGGTAAAACGTGAACAACAGCTTTATATATATATATATATATATATGTTTATTATAAACTTATCGTAAGAAAGTCTGTTAGCACACTAGTCTTTAACCTTTATCACTCAAGTGCATTTACATTTACCATACACGTGCATTCACCACTTCTGGATTCAAAAAGGGGGGAAGGGACCATTCAATTTATTCCTCGCAGTGAGGCGCCGGGGGGAGTATAGGGACCTAATTTTATTTAGGGCGCTGTTCTCTGCTGACGTCACGGGCTCCCCTGTAAGAGAAAGTAGTATGTGCGCGGTACCCCCAACCACAGCTAGGAACTGGCCGAAGCCAGCCGGCACCTCCGACAAGCGGGCGCAGGGTAAAGGATTTAAGGATGCCGCGACACCCCCGGCGTTAGCTAGGAATCGGCAAGCCGACCGGTGTCTCCTGTAAAAGGGCGGCAGGTTAGGAAGGAGGTCTAGGTGCTCCTAGACAAGCCAGGCAGGTAGAACCTGGCACCTAGACCCAAGGTTATTAGAAGTATAGGTTGGGCCAATCCGTTGTTTACTCGTGATGACGAAACGACGGTAAGAAGTGAATTTATCAATGAAATGAATTCCAAATCTATGCGCTAGTGTTGCACTATGCAGATAGGAAAACCATACCAGAAACTGAACACACGAAATCGAGTACACAAATGAGCATTTCCACCCATTTACATTTTGTGGCTTTAGACAAATTGAAAATAAATATCGATGGGTACTTATTGTTATGCGGGACAGAATATTATTGATCGGAACGGGATTTTTTTTTAAATCCCGTCATTTGGGACGGGAAATATTCGCAATTTCTCGACTAGTCGGGAAATTTTCGGGACGGGAAATTTCCGAAATTTTCCGACGCTCTGGAAATTTAAAATTCTACACGTCATTTTCACCTTAAGTGATTGTCTTTGTATTTCTGGAATGAAAACTAACAATTTCCGATAAGTTCCAGGCACTTGCAATGTAGAAAAGAAAAGAATTAATACCGTTTTGAAATGACCATTCGGTATTTTCCGACTGCTCGGGATCCAGAAAAGTAGGGAAGTCATTTGCTGAAGTCTGGATCGGGACAGAATTTTTCTTTCCGATCCCGGTCCCGACTTTTCTAGATAACGCACACCACTTGTTATTATTATTTATTACAAGATACCTACATCTTCAAAGTACGTTGAACATAATGTACTGTGTATACCAGAAAAGAAAAGTTCAAATGAACATTTATGTACGTTATATTTACACTAGGCTATGCACTTGTATGTTTTTCTTCAGTGCACAACATGTTTCCTCGAATATATCAAAGTCTGCCTAACATGAAATGTAATATTGTACAACTTTGCTTTCACGCAAACTTGGCATAAAGTAATATTTCATTCTCACAGGCAGTGGCGTGCCCAAGGGGGAGTTGGTGGGGGTTATAACCCTTCCCGTTGGCCCAGTATTCCTAAAAAGAAAGAACGTCAAATGTAGGAAAAGACGGCAAAATGAGGGATGACTACCAAAAATAGTGTACGTAACCCCTCCCTTTCGAAAATCCTGGGAACGCCACTGCAGTCTCAGGTCAACATGCAAGGGCAGATTTTTTCCACCTTTCGATGTGTAGTCTTTAATTTCTGCAGTAGAAACCAAGTGTGGCTTCTTACCGATGTGTAAAATGATTAATACAACTTTCGCGTCGGTATTTTATAAGCACAACATATACACGAAGTTTTGTTCAAAGCTAAGTTACGTTACTGAGAAGCCGTAATTAGATTTTGATCAGCTGTAGGAGTTTAGCTTAATGGTTTAATTTTTGCTTTGTAACTTGGCCATAAAGCAGAATTGAGTTGCAGAAGTATTGTATTTTTTAATATCGCTTATGAAATAAATGTTAATGTGTCTGTAATGGTCTTACATAGTAGTATACATTTTTAAGAATACTTCAGTGAATTGAACACGTTCCCACAAATATTTAAAATAGTATTACTAATTTGTATAATACATTTTAAACTGCTGCTCTATAGAATCCTTCAAAATGTCACCAGTATTTTTTTCATACAATCAAAAGAACTTCACGTTATGAATCTCCTGCATGTGATTGCAGAGTAATCAAACAAACGCCAAATTATCTATTCTTCCATTGCACGTTAAGGAACAAACACAGACACGCCCTTTTTTAACAGACTACACAGAGCCAATATACCATTTCCTGTATCATACACTCCCTGTTATCGTCTCCCCACCCCCTCGTACAATGTGGATACTATATAGTTTTGCCCGCCAGATTGGTATTTAATTTTAAAATTTGTGTGTATATGCAAGTTTGTGATCAGTGTTACAGGTCAGTGAAGTGAAGTATAGTATTGCGATATCTATATGACCACAGCTACTACTACGAATTCAATTCTATGGTACTCCTCCACAATTCCCAGTGTTGTACACCTTCTTGACCAAGACTGCCACATACCCGGCGGTGAGGGTCACGAAGGAGAAGAATTACAAACGCTGTCTTGACTTTTTTATATTGTTTAATCAGCACTATATGCCTTAACTTTGTTGAGATGTCAAATGGGAGAGGTCTATGATGCGCTCCTTCAAATAATTGGCGACAATAAAACTGTCCAAATGGTCGCACATGAGGCTTGGTGTATTGCAAACTAGTTGTGTGGCTTTACATTTCTTTGCTCACTAGTTATATGGTACGTATGACTTCTTATTCCACGTAATGTAATGAGCAAATGCCTTCAAAATATTAATCTATAATCTGTTTGATGATTTCTTGCAAGCATATCGGCGTTTTGAAAAAGCAGGAGTGATGAAAATTTCAAAGTTTCTTAGACGCCACTTGGCAGCCTGGTAGGACTTCCCTCCCTCCACTCGTGGAGGCGTCGGGGGGGGGGGGGGCGACCTTTGAGTCCAGGTTGATGAGAAAGAATTGGCATCTAATTTAGATATAGATGATCCAAAGATAGGCAACACTGTACATTGCCGAAATCGAAAGGAGAAGCAGTTTCAGTATGATGAAACTGTTGAAGATCCACTAAAGCGGTACAAAGTTGATATTTATTACCAGGCCGTAGACGATTATTTTAGCTCTAAGAGAAAGATTTGAGCAGCTTAAACATCATAGTGAATTTTCCATTTCTTTTATGATATTAGTAAGCTTAAAGACATGCAATCTTATCTTTATTTGAAAATTGTAGAAAACTGCCGGAATTTTAACACATGAAAGCTACTGAATTAAAAGATGAACGAAAAGCGTTTTTGGCTATAAGAAAACAATTACACGAAAGGAGACCTTAAACTGATAAAGATTCATGATTTTGCACCTAATGTGAGTGTAGAACTTCGGATTTATTAACTTTGTCGGTAAACGTGGCAAGTGGCGAACAAAGTTCTTCTTGGAAATTAAGGCTAATAAAAATACTATCTCCTATCAATCATGTCTGAAACACCCTTGTTTCTACTTTATGCAAGATAGCTTTATACGAAGAAGAATACTAAATGCAAAGGTAAAGTTCCCTGTGCACATAGCACCATGTCATGAAGGCACGTTTAGGGGATGTGGGAGTAGGCCCACACACATTCTCGATCTCAGCCATTTTAGAGGTGATGTGATCAGCACCACTCTCTGGCCGCCTTTACCTCCCTGGGTTGCCCCCATGGTACACCCATTCATTTGAGGCTGGGTGAACCTAGAGCCGCTTTATGGAAAGAATTAAGACCTTAGATCACCCACATTTTAAAAATCCAATCATATATCACAGACCTACAACGTTAAACATATGAAGTGAAGCCTTCATTTCTTTCCTAATACTTGTTACATTTAAGATACATTTAAAAGAAAGAGAGAGTTTTCATAAAGTATAATAATAAGTCTAATATAAAATTAGTGTTTAACTGTGGTCGAGCGAGATATCTTTTTTGGTTAATAGTATAATAAAATTATTTATTTTATAGTTTGATGTTTTACTTAGGAATATATTAATTTTCAATTTACCGTTGCTACGTAATGACGGGAGGGGGGGGATGGTTCGAGAGGGAGATGCATCTGCCGCCACCTCCCAGGGCGGCAAAATTACTAGCGCCGGCCCTGGTGTACACTGTATGTAACACACCTTATTACTGACTTCCTTGACCCTGGATGTACAGGGTCAAGGAAAACAAAGAAATGAGCATAATTTTCTCTACGGAGAAGATATTGAACCTAAACCAAAAATAACACAAATAATAAACTCGACAATGTAAATTGATGAGATTTAGTAAATCATTTAATGAAGTGACTAATCACAAAGGACATAATCAGCTCAGATCCTATTACTTCTTCATGGTATGTGACGTAAAGTTCCCGCCCAACCGTTTGACGGCGTTAGTGGCTATCACATCTCCTTTTCCACAGCCTGTAGTACACATTCTCATCTAGACATTGTTCTTGTTCTGGTGTTTAATATCTGCATACTGCAACACTGTCGTTTTGTCATTTCACGTGACTTTACATTGAAGTGATGGATTCACTTGGCCGGTCACACGTCATCGCAAGCAAAAACTTCAACCGTTACCATGGTTTTGGGCCAGAGCTGCCTAGACCGGGTAGTTAGGTTGCTGCTAGGCTCTTCTTCTTCTTTATTCCTCCTTCCTTCCTTCTGGGATGGCTGCTAGGCTTCTGGCTGGATGGCCGGTTTTTCCCAAGATGTTTGCCAGTTGACATCCGGGAGCCAACTGAGCTCCGGCCTCGCTGCGCTGGGTTTTATACTCGCGGTGGCGCATGGGTGGTGAAAATTTTAACTACAAGTACGCGTTGCTAACTCATTTTTTTACATATTGCAACCTTCGTACTGAGAAATATCAAGGTTTTTACATTGAGAAATCACTAGTGGGAAAATCACTAGATGCACGTGACAATATAAACTAAAACTGTGTGCATTCAGATAATACAATTAATAATGAGCCTCGCAGGACTCTGCTATTCTAAACAACACGTTGAACGATGTAAATGACAATAATTGATAACATTAACAAGAATATAGCGACCACGCAGGGTCTAATAATGAGTGAAGCTCGTAAACGTAGAGGTGGAACCGTTAACGTTTACTGAATACATTTAAACTAAAAGCATACGCCTCGCAGTGACATTCCGCTTAACTCTTTCATCAGATTAAAAAGAATATAGTGACCACGCAAGGTCTAATAATAATTAAATGGCGACCAAACAGGGTCGTTACATATGCCCCTTCCTCGGGCGAAAATTTTGAAGAAATTTAAATCTTACAATTTATGAAAAATTTTCATGAAACATTAATTTAAAATTCAATAGAAAATATGACGGTAATAAGAGTCTGTTTCTTCTACACATTAGTCACTAGGTCATCTTCTTCCCCTATCACTTCTCTTCTTCGCTCCGATGAACACCTGTAGAGGCGAAGGTTGTCGAATTGACTCGGTCGACGGGTTGCCTGGTCCTGGGGTGAACTAACATTGCTGTGTTGTTCCGAAGATCAGTGGCTAAATAAGGTCCAATATACACTTCGAAGAGCTTAGCTATTCTTCCTCGAACTAAGCTTATGATTTTGAAGAAGAACCAAGTCGTCTTCGTGCAGCTCGAGCGCATGGCCTTTAGTCTTAAATTTTCGTTTGACATTTCTAGTGCGCTCGTTGGACTTGGCTAGAAACAGCTTTTGATTCCAGTTGGAGATTTGCGGTCTGCTTCGTTGAAAGGCCAGTTGTAATGATGAAGGACTTCGTTAGGCATGAATACATGGATTAATGACCCAAGAATAATACATTGTAATATCTGACACAGAATGTAGAACAAAGTAACTAGCCAGCTGATAACCAATACACTCACAAATAGATACCGTGATGGTCGGATAATGTTCCAAGTCTTCCACAGATACAGTTCATTCTCCAGAACTTCCATCAGGAAAAGTGGCACAGAATACGGCGGGTAAAGAACTGCTTCGGTGCACTGCAACATCTCACACTTATCTTCCTTCCCTGGCACGAGCTTCTCAGAGATTCTCTTCAGAGTACAGTCCAGCAAACTTCTCGACTCCTGTGTTTGGGAACCAGTCAAAATATCTACTGACTCTACTTTCCGTCGTAGGTCCGCGGATTTATACATCTCAACATCCTCTTCCTGGGCCATGTGGATGTACCGCACTGCTTCAATATTCAGAGGATTCCCTTCCTCATGATCAGGAGTTCTCCCGAAAAATAGCTTCACTGAGCTTCTTCTGAATCGCATCTCTACATCGTGCTGCTCGATGAATTTCTTGACTAAAAGAAGATCTATAACAATATATTTCACAATTCCGATCTCCAGTCCCACACGTCTACTTCCGATGACACGCTTCTTATGACTTCCAGAGAAATCTACCAATCGCACCTCTGGAACTTTCTGGATCTGTAGGCCTGGTATCTGATCTACTAACTTAGTCCAGATTGAATAATTAAGGATCGAGCATTCACTTCCAGTATCAATCACACAGGTCACTGTAAAGTCCATTAATTTAGCTTGCACCACTGGAGATTTGTATCTAATTTTGGATTCCCTTGCAGACTTCAGTTCCTTTTGTAAAATGGTCTCTTCAGTTTCAGTTAGCTGGAAATTTACTAGTAACTCTTGAACATCTTTATCTATTAATTTGGGCCGCTCCATCGAAGTCCCTTGCCTAAACAGGAACGAAGCATTTAGACAAGGTCCTAGTTTGTCTGGCTAGACTGGGACCTTTGATTTTGATGAAACTCCCGCGCTGTTTCTACGGCCTCCTCCTGCTCCGATGTAATGTTTTGTCTAGGAGATGGAGGTCCGCGAATCTCATTCTGCTCACCCGTAAATCGTCGTCTCGGAGGACTAGGGCTACTTCTACCCTCACGGATCCTTCTTGGGTCAGGAGATCTGCGTCTTTGGTTTTGGTAAGGTCGGAAAGAGTTTCTTCTAAAATCACGCCTGCCTCCTCTTTCATTAGTGAAACGTTGAGGGGGCTGATAATTACTTTCTGACCTCGTTTCTATGTTCCGGACTTTATAGTTCCTTGAGGGATTCTGTTCTTTTCCCTTCGGTTCATTTTTGTTCGTCCATGCATCTGGCTCATCATAGATTTCAAAATCCTTCAGGAAATGAGTTAGGTCATCTACCGTTCTAGGCGCATGTGCTAAACAAAGGTTTCGCATTCTATAAGGAAGTTGTCCGATGATCAAATTAAGTACTTCTTAATTAAAGTTATCACTCAAGTTTCTATAGGCCGCATAAACGCTCCAGGCAAAGCTCTCCATACTTTCGTGGACCAGTCTGGAATATCTCCTGTTCCTCACAGCTGTTAGCTGCCGTTGTCTAGCCTTCTCAGAAGCGAATTCTTCTTTGAACCTGGCGCAAAAGTCAGCATAATTCACGAAACTGTCAATATTTCCTGCAAGCCAGTGTTCAGCTTTATCAGTGAAGACTCTAGGAAGCAACTCTAGCCTATAATGCTCGGGTACCTGCATAAGTTCAAAGCTGACGTTGAGCTCCCGAAGATATTTTTCAGCTGACTGAGCCTCAATGTCGCCTTTAAATTTAGGAATGTGGGCGATATCCGCCATTCTAGGCATCTTAAAATCTGGCCTTCTTCTAGGTGGCGATCCATCTGAAGTATCATCGTATCGAGGCCTCTTTCTTCCGTCAGCCTTCATTCTGTTGGCAGCGAATAGAGGTTTCTCAGCTAACCTGGGCGGCTCATGAGGAGTAGCATCCGGATTCAGATCTCTATCCGGAGTTAATGGGCTGGAATGAACATCTGGCGTGGGTTCTGGCTGAACATTCAATCTTTGGAACTGAACCTGAAGTTCGCTTACCCTCTGAACAAATGTTCCTGTCTGATCTTGCATTTCTCTTCGCAGAGATACTTCAAGCTTCCTTGTCTCTACCTAAGAGAATTCACCTTCTCTTCAGCTGCCTGCTCTACGTCCTTCCTCAGAGTTGAGGTTATTGACTCCATCACTTCCTTCTGTTCCTGCACGACTTTCTCGATGGATTCGGTCTTGTCACCCAAGTTTTAGACAGCTTTCTCAATGGACTCCACTGTAATCTCTACTTGTCCGCGCCACTGAGATAATGGTTCCAGTCTTTCCTGAAGTACCTCTTTTACTCTCTTCTCAACCTTTGCTATATCTTGCTGAGAAGTAATTTGAATATTTTCTACTCCGGCCTTAAGACCTTCTATGTCAGTCCTCTGCTGGGCAAAGAGGGCTTGCAGTTCATTCCTACGCTTCTCTTCTTCTTCCTCTTTTTCTCTCCGTCTTTTGGCTTCTTCTTCCTCTTTTTCTTTCTTTCTTATTTCCTCTAGGCTCTCAATTAAAGCTCGGAGAGTTTCAAAGTCTTTTTCCCTCTTCTCCTCAATTTCTCTTCTTTCTAGCTCTCTCTTCTCTTCAATCTCTCGTTTCTCTAGCTGTCTTTTCTCTTCAATCTCTCGTTTCTCAAGCTCCCTTTTCTCTTCAATCTCTTGTTTCTCAAGCTCCCTTTTCTCTTCATAAAACTCTATTAGGGATCTAAGTTCTATCAGTTCCTTTTTCCTCAGCTTTTCAGCCTGAACTGCCTCTCTTTTGCGCACTTTCTCTTCCTCCTGTTTCTCTTTCTTTCTGCGCTCTTCGTCTTCAAGTCTCTCTTTCTCTCGGCGTATTTCTTCTTCAAGTCTCTCCTTCTCTCGGCGTATTTCTTCTTCAAGTCTCTCCTTCTTTCTGTCTTCCCTATCTTTCGTCAGCCATTCCAATAACCAATGGTCTGATGGAGGGTTGGTCAGCGGACTTGGTTCTTGTATTGCGGTCTCCGCTACTTGAGTCTGCGGAGCAGATTCACACGTCTGGCATTTAACTCCTACAGCGGGGAAGGTAGCCACATCTTTTCCATCACAGCTCCAGTGAATTTGGCGCTGGCACTGGCAACACTGGAAATGTGCTGCCTCTTCTCCCAGTTCTTCACAGCAACCATATCCAGTCTCTGAATCCATGGTCTTCCTCCCTCTACTTCTCAGGTTCATACCAGTAAATTCTTGGTCCATGTTTAATACAGTCCACACTTTCACTTTCACTCGACAGTCCTTTTAATGCACGGTTCGGTTGGCTTCACTTAATTGCACTGTTATGTCGGGCCCCACGTTATGGTGCCAAATTCTTTTGCAACGTCCCACCACACTCTAAACACTTCAATTAGGAGGACGGCAAAAGTCTACCCATAAATGCTAACTTCTTACCAGTCGTTGAACACAGATTCTAGATATCTCAGGGCTTGCTGGGTAAAACGTGAACAACAGCTTTATATATATATATATATATATATATATGTTTATTATAAACTTATCGTAAGAAAGTCTGTTAGCACACTAGTCTTTAACCTTTATCACTCAAGTGCATTTACATTTACCATACACGTGCATTCACCACTTCTGGATTCAAAAAGGGGGGAAGGGACCATTCAATTTATTCCTCGCAGTGAGGCGCCGGGGGGAGTATAGGGACCTAATTTTATTTAGGGCGCTGTTCTCTGCTGACGTCACGGGCTCCCCTGTAAGAGAAAGTAGTATGTGCGCGGTACCCCCAACCACAGCTAGGAACTGGCCGAAGCCAGCCGGCACCTCCGACAAGCGGGCGCAGGGTAAAGGATTTAAGGATGCCGCGACACCCCCGGCGTTAGCTAGGGATCGGCAAGCCGACCGGTGTCTCCTGTAAAAGGGCGGCAGGTTAGGAAGGAGGTCTAGGTGCTCCTAGACAAGCCAGGCAGGTAGAACCTGGCACCTAGACCGGGTAGTTAGGTTGCTGCTAGGCTCTTCTTCTTCTTTATTCCTCCTTCCTTCCTTCTGGGATGGCTGCTAGGCTTCTGGCTGGATGGCCGGTTTTTCCCAAGATGTTTGCCAGTTGACATCCGGGAGCCAACTGAGCTCCGGCCTCGCTGCGCTGGGTTTTATACTCGCGGTGGCGCATGGGTGGTGAAAATTTTAACTACAAGTACGCGTTGCTAACTCATTTTTTTACATATTGCAACCTTCGTACTGAGAAATATCAAGGTTTTTACATTGAGAAATCACTAGTGGGAAAATCACTAGATGCACGTGACAATATAAACTAAAACTGTGTGCATTCAGATAATACAATTAATAATGAGCCTCGCAGGACTCTGCTATTCTAAACAACACGTTGAACGATGTAAATGACAATAATTGATAACATTAAAAAGAATATAGCGACCACGCAGGGTCTAATAATGCGTGAAGCTCGTAAACGTAGAGGTGGAACCGTTAACGTTTACTGAATACATTTAAACTAAAAGCATACGCCTCGCAGGGACATTCCGCTTAACTCTTTCATCAGATTAAAAAGAATATAGTGACCACGCAAGGTCTAATAATAATTAAATGGCGACCAAACAGGGTCGTTACACCCCACGATTTAATCGAGATTGTTGTAACGTTTGTTGGTTAAAATAAACCTTTTATTAAGTTTGATCCTGATTATCTATTGAAGTGATATTACCTACCTTTGAGAGTTAGAATATGTATAATGGTTTAAATATTCAAATTTAAGCCCTGAGATACTAAGTACCTCCAATCCACTTGTCTTACCAAACCTGAGCTGCGCGGTCGAACCCCGGGAGACGTCCACTACGAGGAGGGGAACAACCAGGATTGCAGAGTCGGGGACGAGCCATCCTGCAGTTAGAGGGGAGCAGTTTTCTAGAGGAGGAGAGAGCAGTCAATTGCCAGGAGGGGAGCAACCAGAGAGGCCCGAACCAAGGAGTACCGATTCCGTAACCAGCCAACCAAACGCCAGAGAGGAGCAGCCCATAAAAGAAAGAGGGAGCTACGTATTCCCAAGGAGGAAAGCGGAACAGCTGCGGGAGGCCAGACTTCGATTCCCCCATGCCTTCTCAATACCTTACCCCAAGTAATCCTAAAATCTACCTCTAAGTGGACAACGCCCATATAAATCAGTTCATCAGAACCCATTACAAAGGGGGTGTTACAACACTAAAGCGAAGTAAAATAAGGCAAATTAATCAATCGAATTTAAGAAGGAACTGTCTACATGTGGAAATAAGGATTAGAAAGATAAAATTAAAATCACTGATTAAATTTCCCTTCAAATGTAACACAGAAACTTAAACGTATTGTGCAATACGAGAAAAGCTAATGAATAACGTGCATTATATTTCCGTAACCAGCTGTCTTATGTTATAGAAATAACACTAGTAATGCAAGCGTCAGCTCAGTTAATTACCACAGGCTCTACACAGATTTCCTTCGACACTTGAGACTCTGTAGCGTTTCGTTAATTAACAGTTTTTTTAACCGGAAGCTATTAATGCAGTACGTCTTTAATACCAATATTATCGTTTATAACTACCAACTTACCGTGGCTCATGACAGTTTAACAGAAGCGCCATTAAAAGGTCAAACAATTGAATCTTCTTCTCTACCATTGTACAAAGGAAGCTCTGGAGAAGTCAGGCAGCTGAGTAGAAGTAAAGCAGCTAAGGTTGTCGAGGGATACAAAAGCTGTGGATGTGAACGTTGCCAAGCGTCCCCATTCATAATTAGATTATTCAGTGCATTATTGAATATTTACTAATACCATTGTTGAATTACTTCTGGGTTCTTTTTGTATATTCAAAACATTATAAAACATTTGTTGAATCATGTTCTGCGCTATACAGAAACAAGCACTTTTATAGAAATGAATAATTCAATTACAGAAACGACGTTCTGGAAATATTCGTTGACAAAGCGAAGGAGAAGAATTTCTCTGACAACTTTCCAACATTCGTAGCCAGAACAAAACAAAACAAAACACAAGATCCACAAAACACAAGATCCATCATGAATTACACTTAGTGACCACTTTTTAGTGACACTGCCTTCAATTCTAGATGTTTGCCTTTCAAATAAGAAAGTAAAGTTGAATATTGGAGACTAGTTGATATTTTTTTCTTCACATCCTGAATAACATGCCAAATATCCCCAAAATTTCATGTATCCGTAAAACAAGGGCGGATTCTAAAATGAAGGCCAGTGTAAACTGTGACAACAGCCTTTAGGTGTGTGTGTGTGTGGGGGGGGGGTGATTGTGTGTGTATACATATATAAATGTAAAGAAATAACACAATAGTTGAAATATTTGTATTAAATGTTAGATTTTATTTTTAATTCTTGCGTTCTATTAATAATAATCATACTTGTCTTGCATTTGTTATTTTCTTTATTTTGTATATGTTGCTATAAGGTCCGTACCAAGCATTTTTAAAGTTGGAGGGGGTAGATATAAATATGTGGAGCAGAGAGAAGATCAGAAATGCTGTAGGGTTGATTGAATTATGTTTTTTGCGTTGCTTTTTCGCTAAGTTTGTCTAATCGTGACGATGAGGATGAGCGATGATATATGAAATTGATAAAGGAACACACTCAGAAGGAACACCAATATCCAGACTGGAATTCGAAACCGGGATCCCTAGCGTTGTATCGTGCTGTGCTAATCAGTAGGCCCCACAATGATTGGCGAAATGCTTTTGGGAGTATTAGATATGACACACAACGCTATGGTAATATTGCAGCTAGAGCCAAATGTATAATTGTATAGTTGCACCATTATGGTCCAAAGTAACGGGGGAAAATCAACTTACCGATCCCTTATCCCAACAATGAGCCACACAGTCGTTAACAGACAAAAACATCTAAATGGAATAAAATTAGTGCTTATTGTTTACATTCAATTCTCAGAAAGAGCTATTCGAAAGTTCCGAGTTCCGCAAATTAACAATGTTTTCGAATTTCCTTTAATTTCTTTCACCAGCACCATTGAACAGACACAATAATTCAACGTTTATAAAATAATTTATGTATAAATTAAGTGGTAGCTAAGAATTAGCAAATATTATTGCTAATAAATGTGAGTTAACAAAAAAACGAGACATTTTCATCTGGTAGCCAGTAGCCGCAAGTGGGTGCCAAAACAAGGAGGCAAAGACAATTTACTTTCTCTTGCTAGAAAAGTTACAGTTTGAGTTTTTGTTTTAGGTATACATTTATGCACAGACAGGCTAATCGGGACTGGACTTGCAGTTTAAAGTGGGATCCGAACCACTATGTTGCTCGACCGGGTGTAGGAGTAAAAGTTAAATAAAGTATGGGGCAACTGCCCCATGTCCTCCTAATCCTCGCCACTTTTGGTAGCCTTGCATCAATGGTTATGAAACTAAATCTACCCAATATTGCAGACTGCAGACTTCTGGAATCTGCCTCTCTACACAACAAGCACATTAATTTATGCGAGCATGAAATCGTTTGTTTTTTTCAAATTTGTAAAATCGTCGATGTTAATTTCGTGGCTTCTTATAGGTTCACATTTAAATATTTAATGGCTGGAAGGAGGAGGCTTGCCCCTCCTCCCCATGCCCATCGCCTGGGTGCCTCCACCGGGTATTGAACTTGAAACGACTTGTTGTATGTTGATTTATTTTATTTCGCTTTTCTGCCACATTTGTCTAATCGCGAAGATGAAGATGACTGGTGATAAGATGCATGAATAGACAATCACAAACGTACTGAGTATGGATGACACATCACAAAGCCCAACCAGGATTATACTGGCTGTGTGTTCATATGCCAGAACCTCAATAGACTGGAAAATGCAGTCAAGGGTGTAGTACGTGGAAGCGAGGTTGCATTCGAATGTCATCAGGAAGGGTCACCCATTCACATCTTGAATTGCTATGATATTCAGGGAAGTTGATCGTGTTCTCACTTTTAAAACTAAAGTATTTCCATGAACAGACCTTGCACATATATATATATCTTAATTTGTTTATGTTCCCAGGTGTCTTCCACATGTACGTGTATGTTGTTCATCACCGATCTGTAGTGGTCCCTCTTCTACGCAGTCCTCTCTCCAACCACCCGCCGTGCATAAACAAGGAATGGCGTTCACTGTCATCATTTGGGACTCCAGGGTCCCTGTTATTATGGAGCTGATTCGTTTGGAGTAGAGGTAACATCTGACCAATAACTCGCCAAGTGGAAATGAGATGCTTTCGTCTTCCCTACCTGCCCTATATTGGATTTCTCCCAATGCCCAGAGCTAGTCAAGAGAATCGGAGACTTTCACCGTCCCGTCACCATGGCAGCCGCGACGTTCACTTGTCATCCTCAATAATTAAGTATCTTGAGCGGGAGGCGACTCCAAATTAGCCGGTATCACTAGTGACGCCATCCGAATGGTTGCCATGGCAACTTCATCTGTTCTGTCCCGCGTGGGATAGAAAAACAAGATAATCCTCTTGAAATCTCCATTGTCCATCTTTTAGGGCTCGCTTGAATACTTCTGCCAGCCAATTCCTTATTCATCGCTCGCGCTGTTCGAGGCACTTCAAGAGGATGAATTCGTTATGAGGCTGCGTAGCTTAATAAGTCAAATGACGTTATAAGGTATTTCTTTCCTGCGCGAGCACTAGGGCTAGCACCTCTTATTCTCTCTCTCTCTCTCTCTCTCTCTCTCTCTCTCTCACTCTCTCTCACTATCTCTACCTCCACTTTACTTTCTTTCTCTCTACTCCAATTTAACTCAAGTTTATTTCCCTCAAGTCTATCTATCTATCTCTCTCTCTCTCTCTCACTCTATCTGAGACCGCGAGAAAGGACAGTGAAAGAAAACAAAGATAAGGAAAGGGGGAGTGAGAGAGATAGTGGAAATAGAAGAAAGAAGCAGAGAGAGAAGAGAAATAGAAGGAGGAAGAAAGGAGAGAAACAGAGAGAGGAGAAATTGCAGAAAGAGAGACAGAGAGAGAGGGGAAATAGGACGCAGAGAAGCAGAGAGAGTAAGAGAGAGAGAGAGAAGATAAATAGGAGGAAGAGAGAAACAGAGAGAGTGTATAAATAGAAGGAAGAGGAGAGGAGGGTTAAGAGAGAGAGAGGAGTAAAAGAAGGAGGAAGAAAGGAGAAGAGAGAGGAGAAATATAAGGAGAAAGGCAGGAGAGAGAGAGAGAGAGAGAGTGAGAGAGAAAGAGGGAGAGGTTTGTAGGAAAAAGGAGAAACCAGATCTAAAAGGGTACTAAAAAGCTCTTGAAGAGTACTAACACTCGTCTCGTATTAACATCGTGTAAAAGAATAAGAATGGCAACATAATACATCCAAATATAAACGTTAACAAAGTACAGGGTAGCCTAATCGATATTTTCAGGGATTTGTGAATGCTTGGTTGCACAATTCAGGTTCTGGCAACGTTCTAAAGGGAACCTCTAAAACATCTTCATGCTGATTGCTCCCCCGGGGCGACTCTGACATTTTTTTCGAGATGCAATAACAACAATACTGCAATTCTCCAATGCTCAGTATCATTAGGTGTCCCGCGGTCCTATGTGTCCGTTTGTGTCAACTAGAGGTATCGTGGTAACTACCAGAGCTACCAACAACAGAGCCGCTTACGAAGGCTGCTTTCCAAGTGATTTGTGTTCCTTGTCCCTTCGGTCTCAAAGCTTCCATGAGTTGACTGACTGATTGATTTGGTTTATAGTTACTTCACTTTTCTGCCACTTCTGGCTAATCGCGAAGATGGGGATGAGTGATGATATGATGAAATTGATGATGGGACACTCAAAAAGAACAATCATGCTCAGACCGTGATTCGAAACCGAGACCCCTGCCGTCGTAGCGCTCCAACACAGAGGCTGGTGGCTCGCATAGAGGTACGTACAAGAGCAATTCCAAATCACTGATATAGGAAAAGAAGCTGCTCCATTGTTGAATCTGTATCAGGATAGTGCATATATGCATTTATAATACCAGTTAAATAACAATCATCGTGTTTAATAGAACATTTTCATTTATGGATAATTCGCACCGAAGCAGCAAGTGACAGGTGGCACATGTCGCTTGGGAACCAGCCAATAAACAGCAAAGTAGAGTGCCACACACGTAAATTTGCCGTTGCGTAGAAACGAATTTTCGTTTCGTCTCCCTCTCTCTTAGCATCACGTGTTCTACCCTGCTCGAAAACCTTCGCTATTGTTGCCATATTGTCATTCCATTCCTGGACACACTCGCGCAAACTTCATTGAAAACAATTGAACAGCGCTCCAGCTCGCGGTTCCCACCGGTCAGCAGGGACGGCAATGTGGCAATATAGCACGGCGTAGTCGTTGCTTCTTTTATGCAGTGCATGTTCATTGGCTAGCTAGTAACTAGTGTTGCCAACTGTAATAATGAAGCACTATTTCTGTCACGGAAGGGGAAAGCAGGTAAAGTGGCGGTGAGTTTTGTTGGATTGGAAGCACCATATTTTTATTTTATACTAAGTATTTGACCGGTTTGACGTTGTGTGCGTGTATTGCGTGTGTGTATGTAAAAGTGTGTGTTTGCTAATGAACGTTAAATTCCATAATGCCTCCAGTTCTGTCGAAGTTGAAATCAAAAACCTTGCATAGCCAAGCTCGGGAAATTCTAAGCAATTCAACTCTGGCTCCGGCAGGTGTTCTTGTAGAAATTGCATAGAGGAGGCTGTCATTTTTGCTGCTTAATGCGATACATATTGTTTTCTGTGTTAAAATTGCCATGCTTTGATGGGTGACCAAGTTCATAGCAGGGCCGGCGGAAGGGGAGGGCGAACCGAGCGGCAAAATTTGAAGAGAAGAAAAAAATAAGCCTATTGAAAACTGTGATCGAGCGAGATATTCTTTTGCGCTGAATAGTATTGAAATAGCATAAGAAGTCTCATTATTTATTTTATATTTGATGTTTTAGTTAGGAATATATTGATTTTCAATTTTCCGTTGCTGCGTAATGACCGGGGGGGGGGGTCGAAATAGAGCGGCATCTACTGCCACCTCCCAGGGAGGCAAAATGACTAGCGCCGGCCCTGGTTCATAACAAAAGAAAAAGCCGCGCAGCTTATCGTCTAGTGGCAGTATATGTACTTGTTATTGTTGTCGAAGCCGGCATCCTTTGTAAATGTACAACAAAGGCAACCGACTGTCACAGATCTCAGAGAGGAAATAATAATACTGTTTGAGGAGGAGTGTTATGGTGCAATTGTAGCGGTTTAACACGTTGGCATGTTATTATCTGCCGTTGCAGTTCCATACCAGTGTATACGGGTTTTGGGAGTGAAAAGTTAGAACGCCACCAGTGCATTAATGCAATGAAAAATAATATATACGTATATATTTTTTTTATTTTGTTTGAAATCACTCAAATAAGGAATCGTATGAAGAAGTCTTCTTTGCAGAATTTTTGGTAATTGTACTTATGTGTTAGTTCATATTTTGCGAATTTTTAGTCCATATGTATGTAGCTACATACAAAGCCACTTGTTAGTACATATTAATCCTAGTCCTGGTATAATGCATGACGTTTAAAACTCAACGTTAGATAGACCTGAATTCTCTAATTTTATTGTTGTACGTAACAGCTGTGCATCGGCGCACCGCAGCGATTTTTCTATCTGCTCCATTAGCAACACTGCTTCTTTAGTTCTGTCGCGCATTGCACGGCAGAATTATCTGCGCTGGACTCTATCACATCGTAGTCACATAACAGGCTGCACAAGGCTGCGTTCGGTTGGTGGAATCCTCAAGCAATACGTTGTCGCCTGTCGCTTGTCACTTCGGTGATTTATTCCATATTCTTTCGATCTATCCTCGCACCTTCTAAGACAAAACGAGCTCGTTTGGCACATTTTATGAGCAACCAGTCCTACAGTCTAAAGTGGATTTCGAGAATCCCCCGAGAATCCAACTCGAGACACATTGATATCCTTTCTGTCTAGATAATTGGAAACTTAATCAAAACCTTATTTGAGATCTACTAATTTAAAGGAATAAATACCTACCTATAATAGTAAACAAATTGTTGATCCAAGCTTGCATTAACACGTAATTTATATTTGAATTTCTGTTATTCAGCGTCGTTTTTCTGACACTTTTAACTAATCGCGACGATGAGGACGAGTGATAATTAGATCGAAGTGATGAACGGACACTCACAAAGAATACCCATGTCCAGGCTCGAACTCGAACCTACTTAACGCGCTTGGCCACTGAGAAGGTGCAATGTCCATAGTTGGTATATCTCAACAAGTCCCAATTTTAATTAGAGGCAAAATTTTCACATATTTTTTCATTGTGATTTAATACAGTGTCGAACGAGACTCGAGGTTTTATTTCGAAAAGTCTCGAAGAGTCTGGTGTCGGTTTTCGAAAGCTGATCTGGATCTCATCTGAAAGACCAGAATTATATTTTTCTCGGTCCGCACTCCGTGCCAAAGCCACGAATGTGCAACTTTTCACTTTTTCTCGTAAGTGCAGTTTTTAATTACTTTTTGTTGATAAATTCCTATGACCTAATAAACAGCCATAAGTAGGGACATATTTAACCGATGACAACATGTATGCAAATGCAGAAACTCCCCCTCCCCTACAAGGAATTGAATATTAAAATGCTGTTGTCTCGAAAGTAAGGCTTTCACGTTCGGAGGTGTAATGGTAGTGCGAACAAGGATAAAGAGTACATCATACAAATCAAATATTTTGCTCATTCTGATATTGAGAAATTTAGTGCAGTATCTACATTATTCTGTATTGCTGACTCCGAAATATACCAACCGTTTTGCGCAAAAGATGCAAACATAGTTTCATTACACAATAAGTGAGTGAATTGGAGTTCTTCTCATCAGTAACCTCCACACCGAAGTTAAAGAAATATTCCAAACGTTTACATAGCAGTATAGTTAAGAAGATATGATCTAAAATGTCTGAAGTAATTTCACAAACTTTGAGTGCAAAATGTTTAAACTTATCGTTATATAATGAGTGTCACTTTGCTTATGTTTTGAGTTGTATAATGGAATTTTCATGAACATTTTTCAGATTTTACATTAAAAAACAAGCATGATTTACAATGTTTATTTTTACATACGCTTCAGTATGTATCCACATTTTTACAATGTTTACATTATTTCTTATATCCTACAAATTATTTACATATGTACAGTATTTACAGTTTTACAAAGCTCCTATGTACAAGTACAATATTAACAATTCACAGAAAACGTATTTACAGATGTTTACAAGAATACAATGTATATTTACAATTACAACTGAGCAGACACAGCTATCGATGTCAAACTTGCTGTCACTTCGATTTCAGTCGTGTTGCAAGGTTCTCCTCAGGGCTGGAAGAAGCTCTCGACGACGACCGGTGTTTGTTTCGGCTCTCACCACGAGCCCTTCTCCCTTGGACCTGCAGCATCCAAGGGATGAGTGGCGTCGTCGAAGAGATAGCACCCGGTACCGAACCCCGACCCAGGGGGTAGAATGACGTCGTCTTTCCTCGCGCAGCGTCTAATCTAGCTGTTTGGGAGTCCGCCGGCATGTTGCTTGCGCGGGGATGCGGCTATAGGAATCACCTCGGCCTCTTGATCGTTTCCACGATCCGGAAACGTCGTGCTACCGCCTACGTTGATGTGCGGGGTCCAATCTTGAACAGACTTCCTCGCCTCCGGCGCTGACGAACGCAGCTGCAATATTTGGTACGCTAGCTGGCTGCGCTCACAATTTTCGCCATCTTAGCAAGACGTTGCTTAGCGACGAACACAAAATTTGATTATTAGAAAAAGCAATTATTTCGATAAAAATCATTTTTTTGGTTGTTTTCCGTGAATAATGTCAATTGTCTCTTTCAAGATCTCGTCATCAGTTGCAAATGCCTGTCACGCTCTGGACTTAACCTGGTCTCCAGTCTCGAAACATTTCAGTTGTCCATTTTACTTCCGAATTACATAAAAAAACATAAAACCTATCTTATGGAATCTGAAAAGTGCTCAAATAAGTAGGCATAAAGGTAGTCACATTACTTTCCGAACATCCGCAGCTTACCACACGAGTTCATCTAGCGAGCCTACCACCAGAGTAGAGCGTGAACAAGAAGATCAGCGATAGGTGCTCGGTTCAGATGACGTCATCGGCTCACCCGATGACTGGTGGAGTCGGACGTTCAGACTCTCTTCCAAGCTGCCAATTCAGAACAGCGACAATAATCTCGCCGTACTAAAATTTTGCGAGAAAATGTGATACCATGGCAGACACTACAAAATAAAAGATGTTGGAGGCACAAGGAATAAATGGAAGATCATCGTCTACCCAGCGCTTAGGTGAGGCGGAAATCGGTTTGGTGCCGGAACTCGGTTACTGCTGCGATACTGGACGTCCATTTTATTTATTTAATACACTATGCAAACGACTATCCTTTGTTACGTGAAATCTTGTACATAATAGATGGAGGAAAAGGGAATTTTTTTTGTACTAAATTTCTCCTGTTAATGGGCCATCTGGAAATTTAGAAAATAATAATATATTTCGGTCAGCGATTTTCGATTAAGATGTAAATGAGAACTTAATTTTCTGAAGTGACAGACGTGATAGATCTTGTGTTCATATATTTACTTTGGATGCTATAATAAGTTATTAATAATAATAATAATGATAAGTACTTTTTACCGGCATCTTTTTTATATAGGTAGTCTTCCCAGTTATCAACCTCGATTGTACCCCTCTTCTCCTCAAACAGATGAAAGAATTCTGGTCATTAAACGAAGTTTTACTTCAAATGTTCATTTTTTTATCATTTAGAGGTATAATAAATGTGACTGCACCCACAACGTATTGTCACCTTCAACAACTTGACATGCCAGAAGCAAAGAAGAGAACTTCAATAGCTGTGCCAGTGGAAGAAGTGCTCTACGATGAAGTTGGGCATTGGCCTGTTCATTCAAAGAAAGGTAGGTGTAGGTACTGCACATATGAGTGAGTATTCATCTACTTCATGCTGCAAATGTCGTCTCTCACTGTGTTATGTAGCGAAAATAAATTGTTTTGTTGCTTTCCATCGCAAGCAGTAAAACAGTATTGCAATGTAAATCTACAGTTATAAAGGACATATATTTGTTTATGTTGATGACATACTTGTAGGTTACATCATAATACTTCACTCACTTATTATACTTTCTAATTTTGTGCATCTCAAATATATCTGTACTTCTGAATTTTTTGATACTACCCGTTTTGAAAGAAAATATATTATGAGGTTCAGTTATTTTTTCTAGTTGTTCTACTTTCTAGATGTTCACTGCCAGATAAGAGAAAGCACACTGCTATTGCTATAAAATACTTTATTATGTGTATTATTATGCTTTATATTATATTATTCATTACATGAAGTAAAGTCTGAAGATAAATTTATTTTACAACTGATAACAACCTATAATTCTCAAAAACCCACTTGAACTTCCAAAATAACTACTATGTATTGGTAATGTTGATTCACAGCAACGTAAAATATATCCTTTATTTTAATACATAAATTTTATTTAGCCTCAATATATATATTTTGTTTTAAGACCCTACAACACAGCATAATGCAAAGAAGTATTTTTAAAATTTGTATTTAAAGGTTTGCCAATTAAGGGGTAAAAAGCACATAGGATGTAAGAGAAAAATTAATGTAGTCACGGGCAATTTGCACTGTAATGCTCATGGATCCCACTGTACAGTGGGACGAATTTGTAGTTCTGCATCTCTAGCTCAGAAGATTCGAAACTTTCAGTTCTTCAGATATATCTGCAGAGAAAAAGAATGTGTGATTTCCGACGCGAGTACAGTCACGTAGCTTACTGAAACACCAAGCGTATTAGAACAACAAAAGAAAATCCCGTTCCGCGAGGCACATTCGCTCCCACTGTTTACTGCCAAGCGCTAGGTGGCAGGCGCCTTGGTCAGGGTAGGCACGCTGAATGAAGCACGTTTGCAGATATTATTCACACGGATTGATTCTGTGGTTAGATATATGATTGTGTAAGTGATTTGTTGCAAAGATAATTTTGTGTTCTAAGTTAGAATTTGAGACTTTATAGTTTGCTGTTTGAATATTAGTGTCGTTCTAAATATATGTGCGGCAATGTGAACATTAATTCATGAAAAAATCTAAAGTCCGTAAAGCCAAATTTGCTGGTACAAAGCCAGCTGAATCCAACATGGACACGGACATTAGTGCCATGGAAATCATAACTTCTGTAGAAAAAGTTAATAAGTTGAATTCTGAGTGTAATAATATAGATTACACCCAACAAATTAGTAAATCAAGTTCCAAAAGAGATTATGAGCAACAGGTATTGAAGTACAGAAGTAATCATTTAGATCCATATGAAATATTTGTGAAATCTAAACATCAGGATGCCTCAGGTGGAAATGGCAAAGGAAACATTGGTCAACTGCACATTTTAAAATTAGGCCAAATAATCAGCAAAGAAAATATTAGAGGTTTGAAAGAGAGAGATAGCCTTGGGAAAAATCTAGCTAGACTTACATTTACGACATCTAATTATGCAAATGACTTCCTTTCGAATCCATTACTGTTACAGAATAATTGGAAAGATTTTGTTCCATCACACAGAGTACGAAGACTGGGAATTATGAAAGATGTACATCAGTCAATAAGTGAAGATGAAATTTTCCAAAATATAAATTTATCAACGGCCAAAGTAATCAAGGTAAAACGCATTGTGAAGTATAAGTACCAGGAGGGTACTCGCGTTGCTGTTCCAACTCGAACGGCAATTGTTACATTTGACCATAGGCATTGTAATCCCTACCACAATATGTTACGCTGTTTTACAAAAAGTTTGATATTGATAGGTACATTCCCTTGATTAAACAGTGCACTAATTGTTTTTATTATGGGCATTCAGGGCTAATTGCAAAAGTAAATTAAAATGCAAACGCTGTGGTGAGAATCACGAATCGTCCTCTTGTACAAATAAGATCAAGTGTTTCAATTGTAATTAGGAGCAAAAACTGTTCTGAAAAACAACGCCAAAAGGAAATAATCAAAATTATGACAGTTAAGAATGTTACGTTTAACGAAGCTATGAAGAAAGTCACAAAAATTAACAATATGTATGGATATGAACAGATATCTACTGGCCATGTTCAGGAAATAGAATAAACAGTAATGCCATTCACATATGCTTCGATATCTAACAATTCGAGTAGCACCTCATATCATAATAATGTAATACAAGATCAATACAGTGTATCTAATAAAAGGCCATTATACAGTTCAAAGAAAGCTGGAAAATATTTGGAAGACACTGAGTCTTCTCAAGGAAAACGCCAAAAACCTTCTCAAACATTGAAACCATTTGGACAAAATGAATATAAAAAGAGAATGACAAACCCTGATTACTCTTTGTCAGGATCTCGAAAAGATAACGCTTCGGATTTGTCGACAACATGCCAACAAGATAAATTATTTGTTCTTGCAGAGGCGGCTCAAGCTATCCAGCCAAATCGGGCACAAGAACAAAATTCTACAAAATTCCTAAATAATTTTTCATTATTTATAGAACAATTATGTAGCCTAGCAGGGACTTCGACACTGAATGTTAACCAGGACTGGACTTGCATTGCTACACAAGTATTTTTCAATACTTATTTCAACAACCAGCATGCCGGGCAAAGTCTTGAAAATATTACAATGGAATATATGAAGTTTTATTCCTCATAGACATAATTTTCAACATGTTTTATCTTAATTTTCTGCAGATGTCCTTCTTATACAAGAAACGTGGTTGAAAACTGACTCAACATTGAAGTTTAAAGGTTACAATTGGATAAGAGATGATTGTTTAGATGGATATGGTGGTTCAGTTATTGGTGTTAAAAGAAATATACAGTATGACATTATTTTGTTTCAAAATATATACAGTCAAATTCAGATTACAGGTGTTCGGATTGCTGATACGTCTTATGTATCAATTTACTGCCCTCCCACAGTGCACCTCCCTGTTACAGTGTGACAGAATATCGTTGGGCAGCTTCCACCAAACACTTCATTTGTGCTGGCAGGGGACATTAATGCACACCACCCTATGTGGGGCTGTTCTCTAACTGATCGATCTGGTAAAGATTTGTATAATTACTTGCAAGATTCCTCAGTTGTATTACTCAAAGACGGAACACCTACAATAATCTCAAAACCTAATGAAAAGCCGAGTGCTCCAGATATAACTATTACCTCAAATGATATAGCTTCAAAAATCCATTGGAATGTATTAGAGAAATGTTGCAACGGTAATGACATGCCAATTATGATAACCTTTCAACATAATAAAAATATAACGTGATTTACTATGCGCTCTGAACTAAGGAATAGTCAATATACTTATTACAAGAAGGGTTGAATGGCAGAAATTCTCCGGAAATGTAAACAATGCAATAAAGAATGAATTGTTGAAACAAGAAGTATCGTATGACCCATTGGTATCTCTCATTCGACAGGAGCAAATAAATGCAACAGTATCTAATTTTGGATCTAGAAGAAAAGTGTCTCCGTGGTGGACAACGGATTGCAAGAAATGGGTAAACGAACGACAAGAAGCATACATAAATTATAAGGATAATCCTACCATCAATCATTTTATTAGATATAAAGAAATTGCAGCAAAAAGTCAGAGGTTCCTAAAGAATTAAAAATCATACTTTTGGAAGTCATTTTGCTCTACATTAACTAAATATTCTTCTATTTCAGTGACTTGGAAAATAATAAGAGTTATGTCCAATAATAACACTTGTCATTATTTTGGAGGAGATATCAATTCAACCTGGATAAAATAACTTCACCGCAAGTTGACACCAGATACGATTGGAACTAATATTTGTCAATTGTTAAACTCTATGAAATATCCAGAAACATCCGCGTTAGAATCGCTATTCACTATGGTGAATTAGAATATGTTGTTCATAAGGGAAAGGAAACGTCTCCGGGTATAGATGGTATTACATACGAATGTATTCAACACTGGCCTTTGAATGGATATGAAATTTTACTAAATGTACAATTCAATATGGTACAGTGGAGAAAATCCATCACAGTGGAAAGAAGTGGTGATAATACCCATATTAAAACCAGGTAAACAATCAGGAATACATACGAACTATAGACTTATTGATATGTCATCATGCCTTACTAAATTATATGAACATTTAATACTGAACAGACTCACATAGTGGGTCGAATATAATCAGAAATTACCGAGACATCAGATGGGATTTAGGAAAGGAACTGGAACAGTAGATGTACAGTCACGGACACTGCTGGGTTGTAACGACCTTATTGAGGAAGCACTCAAGCAAGCCATCCATGCCTGACCACAAAGCGCCTTGTGACTAGACAACCCAACCAGCATTGCAATTCTGCGGCTTGTATACCAGTCACGGGTATACATCTATGTAAATTAAGTAGTGATGCCAAAGAGAAATACGAGATGAAGATTGTCGATCGTAATGTCTCGTGTTCTCGACATGGAATAATACTCGGTCCACGTTACGTTCCATTATTTAATGTTGTTTGGAAACGAACCTGACGGACTGGATTTATATTTTCACTCCTTGCATTACAGTAAATTCCATATTTTACAATTATATTAATGCTTTGAACGAAAATAATACCCAGAAAAACATCGAACACACGTGCACAACACTCTTCTCGCACACATGCACGTGAAAACAAACACACAAAGCTAAGTTTTAACTTCCAGGTGAATGTCCAAATAACAGTAAATGGAGAAGCACGATGTGCGAAACATGTGGTTTTTCACAGAAAGAATGCGTCCATTTTTTACATACGTGGTTTCTATTAATGGACAATGAAACAATTATGAGAAAAATTAACTTGCATTTTCGTCTTCAGGTGTAGAGGAAGGAAACAGACTGACTGGAAAAAAGAAAACATGGTGTTGTTGATAGAGTGTTGGTTAGCTTTCAGAGCTTCCATCAGTGAGGTCTAGGATCGATCCCCACCAAAGACAATTTTTTATTCTTTTCTATTAGTGAAGAAGTATGTAATAATGTTCTCTAGGCATTTTGACGAAAGGATACACATCAAATTTGTTCGTTTAATCTGTATTTTCATTCTTCTAATAAGTTCTCTATCACAATGGGATATAGAGATTCTCTATCTATGCGATGGATATCTTCTCAGTGGTTCCGTAGCTACGATTCTCCAGTCTCTTCCACCCACTTGTCTTATTTATTTACTTCATTCATATCAACTCACGAAATACCATGAATCTAACGAAAACACACAGATGTAGTTAGAACAAGAAACACACCTTGCGTCGAAGTTTCCAGACTCGAGTTGTGGCTTTTCTTTGCGAGGGTGATTATTCTTGTGTGTCTGTTTATCATCTTTGTCAAAAAAATATTCCTCATTATTGCCGTGATTAACCTAGGGAGAGACCAAAGCGACTGAAATAACAAAAGTAAAGAAAATGCAAGACACATCTGCCTAGGCATGTTATACCTTGGGAATTAGCAATCTGAAAATTAACTTGCGTTTCAGTCGACTACTTGCGAAAGTGTTTCGTGTTGTCTCGTATGGAGTTGGTTATCGTGTCGGACTAGCATTCGGGCAACCCGAGATCGAGCCCAGCGGAAGGAAATTTTTTTTTGTCTAATTTCATCCAACCTTATTTATAAAACTTAGGTTTCTGCAAAACGTTTTGAATTGCATGCCACTTCGTATGTTGGTAATCTGAAAGCAGCAAAGATGAAAATTTGATGTTCCGAAGCGACGATGTATTTGTGTATGTGTTGCAAAAACGCAGTTATTTAAGTAGTATAATGATGCTATTACTGGGACATAAAAAGTATGACCCCCTCAGACTGGTTTTGGCTATACTTAAAACTAGGTCAAAATGCTTATAAGCTTATTGCCTACAGTGTGCTACCTGTCTAATCCAAGACTTTAGTAAAAAGCCCTCAGGGATTGCCTGTAAAAGTATGACCCCCCCTCAGATTGATTTGGCTTCACGTACTAAAAGCTGCTTCTGTCAGATTGTTGTCCATAGGATCGTAAAAAATATGCCCCTCTTGGCTTTGTTTTGGCTACACTTAAAACTAAGCCAAGATGCTCATATGAGCTTATTGCTTTTAGTGTAATACTCTGTAAAGTGTAATCTTATTAGCTACATACACACACACACCTACACCTACATCCACACACAAGTTTACTTCTGGTCTACTTCTATTATTAGTCAATATTATGATGACCTACATCTAATGTGCTGTCTTCTGATTGGTTGCTTATGACGTAATTCGATGATGTGGTGTCTTCTGATTGGCTTACTGTTTCGGATGTTTTCAACGCGGTCCGCGCTTAGGCTATTTAAAGAGTTCTTGCATTACAGATCAGTTAGTATTGTGAGAGTGGTTGAAGAGTATGGACGTGTTGTTAACTATCTCGGCCCACATGCTTATGACCATATTCTTGAACCCCCTCTGAGTTGAATTATTTCAGACTCGTTTAGACTGGACTACAGGTCTGTTTCGATTGATATACAAATATTCTTATTATTTGTATTAAATGTATTTCTGGTTTACTGTACGAAAGGCTTATATTTTGTATAAAATAGTCCGATATTTGATACATCCAGCTTGTTTGTCATAATCCACTCATATTTAGAGTCAGGCAGATACACTAATTTATATCTGTCCCAGTTTGTTATACAAGATCAATACATGACACACGGTATTAGGTCGTCGCCTTTCTATGTACACCACGACATGCCTGTGCAGACACGCATTTGTGGTAGGTCAGTGCTTCTGTAGATCAATACTTATTCTACCTTTGTGCAAGACAATGCATTATGCAGAGGCTTTCTAGAATTGCTCCGTGACTCTTTCGTTTCTTATATCATAAACATATGATTTCTGACCTATAAGAATAACACTGTATATGGTGTCGGCAGGTGGTGTATCATGGAATTCACAGAATATTTTAATGTTTGTCCTGTCATTAACTACAACCTGCTTGCGTTTTGAGGTGTTGATGACAAACATTGGTCTCTGTGCTTTGAATTCATCGGGTGAGTAATACATGTCGGTATTGCCAGTAGTGACTCTTTTGTATGCTGTGTAGGCCTCGTATAATTTAAGAAAATCATCCTTTCACATGTCTAAATTATAGTTTTATCTAGGAAACACCTCGTTTCTGCCGTTTTTAAGACATATATGTTCTTGATATTGCAGTTATCGAACTTACTTGAATTTTGTTGCTGGTTGTTGTCTCGACCAGTCTGAAACAGCACCACCACAAAATCTGGCATGTCATATTGTATACTAGAAAATGAATTTGTAGCATCGAATTTAAATAGCTACCAGTGGCAGACTTCTGTACACATTGATATGTACACACTATTTTTTGAGCGGTTGTTCTGGTAAAGAATCAAACATGTACACACGTCTAAAATTTTTGATGCTCAGTGGTTCGATTAAAGCTTCAATATCTTGGTTGGTAAACGGCGCTTGTTTCTTTTAAACTTATTTATGACTCTTTTAAGGCCTTTTCCTTGTTTTTCTATGGCCAGATTATGGCGCCTTTGTTCAGCTAATTCGGCCTTATTCTTTTTGGCATCTATTACTGTTTTTGCTATGGCAGCCGATCCCCCTGCAAAGCTACCAACTGCACCGAGTGCTGCTAAGATAGCCGGGATACTAAATATAAAGCCACCTACATGTGATTTTTTCTGGATTGCTGTAATTTTTTTAATTGGGGGTACTAAGTAACAACTTCATACCATGCCTTTTGGCAAGGCCAGGGTTTTTTTTTGCGCTGTTTTTTGGTTAAAAAACTATCGATAGTACCAAGAGATTTAAGACCTGCATAAGGTGTCTGATACATAACACCCTTGGCCTTCATCGTAGGTTTATTATATACATATTCTGGGATTACATAGCTTAATTAAGTGGTTTAAATTTAAGTCGTAACACTTATTGCTGGGCCAGTTTATTTAGTCTGTTACAACCCCCACCCTAGTTTTTGTTTGGTGTTCATAGCTATGGTGGTCCCTAATGCTGCTATTTTTTCACCCAAAGAAGCATCTCTGCTTACTAATCTACCCAATGCAGCCTCTTCTAATTTTTTGTCTGCCACATGTCGCTTCTCAAGATCAGTATGTGTGTTGTATGCTATGTCATGGTTTCTACAAGCAGCGTCTAGGGGATCAACACCAGGGTCCCTTCTGTTTAGTCTATGGTCTAGTTTGGTACCGGGTCCACAATACTGATAGCCTGGAATGTGTAGCTCAAATGGCAGCTTGTTTATGATGTCATTAACCAGCCCCCGACCCTCAGAGATATTCCAAAATTTAGGCGGTAGAGTATTAATAATTTTTATAAGATATCCAATGCCCTTAGTGTCGTTGACTATAAAATTAGACAGTTTGGTGGCTATCATATACATAATTCCGACTTTTTCGTTGTAAAAGTTGTGGTTACCGGCATTTTCTTGGCCAGCTATGACCAGCAACCTATCTATTAGTTTTCTTACATCGTCAACCCAGACAAATTCTTTAGGCAGGGTGCTGTACTGTTTGATTCCGCTACCTGTCTTGATCTGTGACCATATGGGCTTGATTAAGTTGTTGTATTTTGCTCCACTGCTAGACTTGACTCTTTTTTGTGTAGGGTCGTTGTTTTGGTACAGGGCATCCGATTTTATTAGTATTTCTTTGTAGTATTCATAGTCTTGATCTGTATAGTCGTCAGGCCGTTTACGAGTCATCAGTTCCCACAATCCAGGTGTTACAGGATACTTAACAAAGGCGCCTCGTTCTCCAAGATGAGATTCTGTATATACAATCAGATCATCGCCCATAAACGTAACTCTAAAATTGCCAATTTTATGTATGATGCTACCGTCAAGCTCTGTGTCAGCATATAAACCAAAGACCTCGTCTTTGTTGTGTTGAGGTGTGCTTAAATATTTTGGAGCAAGAAGGCCCAATTCAATAGGATCCTGACTAGCATCGATTCTTCGAGGACGAACATTACTAGGTGTATGAATACTAGAAAGGGGGGTGATTGTATAATCTAATATGTTCCGAGCAGCTACCGGCACAAGCTCTGTGATCAAATTTTGGTTCTGCTCTGTAACAGTTTTGATATTTTTACCCAGTTCACTAATAGCATCAATAATATGCTGTTCTGCGCGCTTGTGTTGTTCATAAAAACCTCGGTACTCTGATTTCCATCCCTTGAATCGTTTTACAAGATAGTCTGTTAATTTAAGATCGTCAACGATTGGTCGTTTCATGGCTGTTTATATATATATATAAAAGCATTGATTTTACTCCTATATTTACCACTATTGGGCTTCCTTGTCATATCGATTGTGACAAACCCGTAGCTGTCCTGGTTCCAGCACCTACCACAAAACTTAGAAAAATTGTTGTAGCTTAAGTCTGCACCTACATATTCGTCATGTATGTGTTTGAGATTAGTATGATTTTGACGAAACGCACATATGAAATTGCTGTTGTCTAGTAGCAGCTGTTTCGGTATTTTGGAAAAGGTCTACTCCAGGTAGAAGCAATATATCTCTTTGTGCCGCCCCTGTGTAAAAAAATTTCGAACCTCGTTTTGATTATCTAGTATAATGTCATCAAACACAACAACAGAGTTATCGAGACAGTCATCGAGTGGCTTAACATCTGATTCAAAAGTGGCTATATCCAGTCCATTGTATAGCTTCATCAGCTGCTGCTATTTTAATTCTTCTAAGCTCTTAGAAACGACGTACAAGTGCCTGTTTTTCCAGTCTAACCAGTTAGGTGCCAGTAAAAAATTATCAACCAGTAGCGTAGTCTTACCACAACCCGATGGCCCAACAATAAGACAACGAATATTATCAGGTAGCAGATTGCCATTTTTCTTAGTCTGCTGTTCAGGCTCTGGTAGTCGCTTTATAACATCCCAGGTGTTCATAGTATCACTTTGTCTGCTTTGATCCAGCTGTTTTCCGGATGACCTAGCCATTTGACCAGTAGCTTGTTGCCTTTTTCACGGATGAATTTTTCTATGAGATATGTGTCAGGCTGTTTAGTTTTGGTAAGTTCTTCTTCATAGAATCGGCCTTTGAGGATTTCGTTGTGATGGTCTTTTATTATATAAGTGTTACGGGTCCCAGGTTTAACTTGAACCACTGTAAATAATTCAATTCTCCAGTTTCTAGTAAAGCCTCTTTTGAATATGTGTTTATATTTACTAATCCTCACTTGATCATCTACCTCATCTTCTGGTTGTTGGCTGATATCTCGGATAGTAAACAGTGTTGATCAATTGCTGCTCGTCAGATTTGGTTACGTCAGATGGCTTCTTATTAATTGTGGTGTGGACCGAGTTGTTATACTGATCTAGAAGTTCTGGTATCATAGCAACCCATTTATAATTGCCTTGAAGCGTAAATCGCTTATACATATGACTTTTTAGCGTCCTGTTGAATCTTTCTACAATAGAGGCTTTCAGATCGCTGTAACTTGAGTAATGTTGTATTGACTGGCTCTTAACAAATTGTTGAAATACCAAATTATAGAATTCTTTACCGTTATCTGTTTGTAGATAGCGCGGTAATCTGCCACTCTGATTGATGATTGTCCTAAAAGCTTCTGTAACACATGCTCCAGTCTTGGATTTGAGTGGCACAGCCCAGGCATATTTCGAAAATGTATCTATGCCAGTAAGTACATATTTGTAGCCCTTGTTGATCTTGTCTAGGTTTTCCAGCTGTCCACTTGCCATCTCAACCAAGTCAGCCTGCCACAAATCGTCTATGCCTTTTGTAACCACTGGCAGTCGCTTATAGTTACGTCTGGCTGGTCTGTGTAGCTCGTCAACTATGGTTTGTCTAGACATAGTACGTAAACAAGAATATTGCAACTATGGGGTGTTCAGCAGCTGATACTACAGGATTTTCTAAATACAGCTTATCCCCTATTTGTATGTCAAACTCCAAAGAACCATCATCTTCAGCATAGGCTGTTTCTAGTGTATCGGGGTCTGTAAAATCCTCCAACTCCACACTGGTGATTTTTGGTATGTTGTCAGCATTGGCTATTGATAAGGTGGGGTAGTGGTGGGCCTGTGGTTGATTCATAAAATTTTCTAGTGTCTCAAATTTTTCTTTGACCGCGGCTATTGCATTGTGTAACGGTATATTTTGTGTTTTTAAGCTGATTCTCAGCAACATACACAATATACACAACCATACATTTTTGAATCCTTGTCCCGAGGTTCAAAACTTGCAGTACCTGAAGTTCTGTGGATGCTAGTTTAGGCAATAGACACGTACCTCTTCAAATTACAACTTAACGCCCATTTCCTTTTAGATATATATAGGTTTATTCATATTATATTTACAGAAGTTAATTCTTGGCCGTTATTCACAACATTACATTCCGGTGTACCCTGTCCCCCCTTCCCGAAGAGAGTGTGTAGACTCGCGTAGCCACTGGCTCCACGAGTAAAAAAAAATATAACCCTCAGTACCAAAAAAGGTGGCTGAAGGTATGTGTGTTGTGTACCCGGTTTCCCACATGAAATAAACTATTGAAATAATGTGAAAAGAGCAAGTGTGTGTATTAAAAGAAAGAAAGAAAGTTAAAATATCCGCCTATTCATATTATCAAGAGAAGTCTTCGTTTCGCCCCATAGAGAAGAGACACCTCTTTACCTCGCCGTATCGCACCAAAACATCTGAGGCCGACTGCTGCCTTCCCTTCCTTTTATAGGCCCCGCTAATGACCTAAACCGTTACTGGAAACTTACCGCTCCCCAACGGCCAAGAACTCAAACGTACAGGACATAGACATACACAATTTATAACATAAAAAAGGATCCAGTAATGATCGCATCATTACATAGTCCCCCCTTCCTGAAGAGAGAGATATCAAAGTTCTGTAACCTACAAAAAAAAAATAATAATAATATACACAAAACACTTGTTCGCAGTCTCTGTTCACTTAACAGTTCACCCGAAATTCACAGTCAATGTTCACACGAAGCTTTCGGAAGTCCCACAGTTAATATATATCACTTGGTCCGACGCACAGCACATCACTTCACATACCTGGATGTCGTTCCTTCGTTGCTGAAGATCAGAACAGCTTCCTGCGGGCACTCACTGCAGTCTCTCCGTACTTCTGAAGCACTCCTATTTCTGTCCAAGGGATAGATTTTCCTGGAAATCCATCCAAGTCACCAAGGCTGCTGGTTCGACTCCCGGCAACGCCACTGCTCTGCGCTCCTGCCGAGATCGGAAGACACCGCTTCGACCGGCTTCCACATGAATGGGTCTAAATGGCTCTACATCCAGAGATGTCACTGCTATTCACTGGATTTTCTCACCACCGAACTGCGGCTTCTCGACGAAAATACGTGGTAAAAAAATACGCACTAACTTTGCGTTACTTTTGTTGACTGCGGAACGAAACGTTTGCAGGAGTAGTGTGTGAGGTATCAGAGAGAGAAAATAAATGAAAGATAAAAAATAAAGAAAAGATAGATAAATCCCTATATACAATATTTACAAAAATCCCCTTTTGAAATTAGATCAGAATCTGTTTCTCAGCTTGTAACGCATCTGGGGTACATCTTCATTCTCGTCTTCTGGAGAAGATACGTGCGCTCCCTTCGCTGAATTTTGCCCGGCTACTTTCTTCGCGAACTCAGGCGGCGAAGAATAAGGTTTTAACTGATCGCTGTTGGCTCTCAATATTCTTCCGTCCTCGCTGTGTTTTAGTTTGAAAGTATTTGCCGAAGTTTGCTCAACAATTGCGTGCGGTCCAGAGAACTTCCCCGAGAGTTTACTAGTTACTCCACGGGCCTTATCAGAGAGAGGATGTTCCTTAAGCCAAGCTTTTTCCCCCACCTTAAACGTGCACTTGCGGCGTTTCTTATCATATACTTTCTTCTGTGCATTATGCATGCGCTCTTGATTGTTGCAAGCTATCTTCTTGGCCTCTTCTATCCTGAATTTCGTTTCCTCCACGAATTCCAAGATGTCCTCCTGTCTGATTTCAGGTCCTTGAGGCAAAGCGTCCCTGGCCTTCTCGAAAGGACCCCTCACAGAACGTCCAAAATGCAAATATGCTGGACTGAATGTGGTCGTGTTGCAAACTTGGGAATTCAATGCGAACTGCACGTACGGTAACGATGACGCCCACTCGTTGTGCGACGAAATTAGTGTGGAAAGAGCACGTTTAGTTGCCTTTACGTAGCATTCTGCGAGATTGCCCTGCGGGCGATATGGAGAAATTCTGATCTGCTTGGAATCAAACATCTTCATCATCTGTTTCCACATTCTGGAATTGAAAATGCTTTGATTATCAGTGGAGATTCTCGGGTAGAATCCATGGATCGAGAATATATCCAGTAATTGTTCTAGCACAGATTTCGCAGTCACAACGCGAAGAGGGCGCAAGATAGTAAATCTGCTAAAACTATCAACGCATACTAGAACGTATTGGAAATTTCCCTTTTTCGAACGAACGACTGGTCCCAGAATGTCACAGTATAAGTTCTTGCCAACTTCTGTTTCCTTATTACTTGCCATGAAGCCTTGCTTCTTAGTAGTGTCCCCTTTAAATACACAGCATGGTTGGCACGACTTACAGTATTGAATAACGTCTTTTGTTAGGCCTAACCACGTGTATTGTTCTCTGACCTTTGCTAAAGTTTTTAATCTTCCAGGATGAGAAGCGAATGCACTATCATGCAAGGACATAAGAATTTGCGCACGTAGAGAAAGAGGTGCCCATATTTTGCCAGTTCCTTTCTCTTTGTACTTTTCTGCAGGCAAATTTCTCCTAAGGATACCATCATCGTCGAAATACGAAGATTTGGCCAGTGTCTTCAACTTTTCCTTGTACATCTTCGTCCCTTCCACCTCCTCGTTCCTAACAGTCTTCGCTAAGTCTGCAAGAAAATTATCTTTCATTTGCTCTGAAATGATTGAAGTGGTGTCCAGAAGCCTGCTCGGATCCAGCGGTTCGTGTTCTTCATTCCCCTCGGCCACGGAGAAAGGCAACAATGAAAAGCCCTGCATCTTTTCACTTTTAGAGAGACGAACCTTGGGTAGTTTGATCCCTCGAAGCAAATTTTCTCGTCGTTTCTTCTTTATTTGCTTCGCGCTTTGTATAGTGCACAAAGCACTGAGGTCAGCAACTGGTTTCTGTGCAATATCTGACGAATCGATCACAACTCCGTCTTCCATCTCGAATTTTACGTAGCCTTCATCATTTTCATCTTCCAGGGGGAATGTTTCCTGCGCTGCGGGTAACCCGTCGTACTCCGACGGATGGGTGTTGCATACTTCATTTCTCGATAGAAAGTCTACCAGATTTAGCTCTCCTTTCACGTATTTGATGAGCAGAGGGTAGCGCGAGAGACGAGCGGTCCACCTTGACATCTTTGCGCTCTTGTTTTCAGTACTGAATATCGTGGTCAGAGCACTGTGGTCAGTGAAAACTTCCACTGCCGGAGCGTGGCAGATGTACTTGTCGAAAGTCTCGACTGCAAGGAGCAAAGCGAGGAATTCTTTGTGCGTTGTGCTGTAGTTCTTCTGGGCTTGTGAGAACTTTTTACTTCCAAAGGATACAACATGCAGTTTCCCCCCTTGGTCCCTCTGTCCTAGTAAGAAACCGGCGCAGTTATCGCTCGCGTCGCTGTAGATGACGAACGGCTCATTCAGTACGGGAATGTACAAAGAAACGTTATTCTTTACAGCTTCCTTCAGTTTGGTCAGGCACTCTTCGTGAACATCCATCCACCGAAAGCGAATTCCCTTACGTAACATGTCAGTGAGAGGACTCGTCAACTCTGACATGTGGCTAATGTGACCTTTCAGAAATCCGAAGAATCCTAAAATGCTCTGGAGTTGCTTCACATTCTTCGGAGCCCTTATCTGGTCCAAATACTCAATCTTGGATGGGTGGCACATCACTTGCTTGTGAGAAATTCTGAAACCCAGGTAATCCACTTCCGAAGTAAAAAGTTGGGACTTCGATGGTGAAAGTGTTAAGTTCGCCTTGTGTATTCTCTCCAAAACTTCTTTCAGCGCGAGCAACAATTCTCCCTCTGTTTCTCCATAAACCAAAATGTCATCGTAAAATGCAATGCATGAGACACCCTGCAGCTCTCCAAGGACAATATTCATCAGTTTCGCCAGTGTGTTAGGAATCATGCTCAATCCATAGGGACATCTCAAATAGCGAAAGATTCCTCGTGAAGTGTTGAATGCCGTGTATTGGCGTGAGTTTTCTTCCAATAAAAGCTGGCCAAAAGCGTTTACCAAATCTAATTTACAGAAATATCTAGCCTTGCCTAATTTACTCAAAGATTCAAACATATCCGGGACTTCATTCCTAGATTTCTTTGTTACTGCGTTTGTCTTTCGAGGATCCAGGATCACCTTGTATTTATCCCCTTTCCTGATTAACAACGGTGAATTAATGTAATTAGATTTGCAGGGCTCAATGAAACCCCCAGCTAACAGCTCATCGATACAGTTATCCATTATTTCTTGCTTTTCTGGAGTCAAAATACGAAGCTTAGAATAGAATGGTGTCCTATCGGTTAGTTCTATTTTGTGCTGTAAGATGTGTGTAACGCCAGGTTTTTCAGAAAAGACGTTACTGTAGATGTTTAAAATATCTGCTAATTTCTTCTTTACTTCTGGTGAACATTCTGCACGCTCAATCAATTCTGCTATTTCGGGACGTCTTTGGCAATATCCCATCGTCGCGGTTGTTGCATCAGATGTTTCACTTTTTTCCATCGTCGCGGTTACCGTCGCGGTTGCCCCAGCTCCAACCTCCACAGTCGACGTTATCCCCTGCAGAATCGGAAGACTCATCCCCGCTTCCCTCTTCTCCGCAGAAAACAAATAGATGACGTCACTGTCTGCAAAGCTGTAGCCTCCCTCTTTCAAGTGCAGAGATAATCCGGCTTGCCTTATGAACCCACGACCTACGATGAATCCCTTGAAACAATCGCGCAAAACGACGAATTTATGCCTAAGTTTCACCCCATTCAAATGTACAGTAAGATACATTTCCCCACATGATTGTACAGAGCCTACTGCCAAAGAAATATTGATACGTTTATTGTTAATCTTATTTCCTTGTTTTTCCAGTCGTTTTGCAATCTCTAAATTTACAGTGCTCACAGAGGCCCCTGTGTCTACGAATAAGGAGAAGTCCTTTCCATTGATTTTACAGGGGACTAACGGCTCTTTGTCGCCAGAAGTGAAATTCCTGCAGTTGCGTATCTTCCTACTCCCCCCTTTGTTTTTCTTCCACGCAGCGCCTGCTACGATGGCGGTGTCGCTCTGTTCGGGCCTAACGAGTTTTTTGGAGCAGTACACATGGCGGCTTTGTGGTCAAGACCGTCACACCGAAAACAACGGATCCCCCTTCTCTTCGTCGGTTCTTCTGCTCTCGACGGGGTCCCAACATTCCCGGAAAAGCTTAGCCGGTTGACCAGTCCAGGATTTATGGCGCTCATTGATACTTCTGTTCCCACGCGGCCGAAAGTGTTCATTGTCCCCGCGGCTGCTAATTGCCTTGTGCCACTCGCTGAAGTCGGCATGGCAGACAGATGCGGCGAACTGTTGTCCCTCAGTTCTGGACAATAGTACAGGGCTTCTGAATACAGTCTCTTTTGAATGTCCATAGAATGGGTTTCCAAATCTTTGATTGTTGCGAATGTTCTGTTGTACAAGTGTGTTCTGAATTTAGGATGGGAAAATTTCAAGACGTGCTGGATGACCTCGTCTTCTGTCCCCCGTTTCTCCCTCATTGCAAAAAGCTTCCTGGTGTGTCGAATAAATGCAAGAAGAGACTGGTCTGGTGACTGGTAATTGTTCTGAATTATCCTTGCTATTTCCGAATCATAATCGACACTAAAGAATTCCTCAAGAAAAGCCTTCTCGAATTCCCTAAAAGTGCCGAAAGGTCTCGAAAATCTGAACCAATCTGCAGCGATTTCCTTCAACGAAAGCGGCAAGATTCTATCTAAGAGAAAAGTATCCCCAATTTCCATGATTTCCTGATAATTGCGTAATTCATACAAATAATCGTGTGGACTTACATCGCCGACGTTTCCCTTAAAGATCGGAATGTTAATGTTGCTTTTTTCCAAGATTTTGCTCATTTTTTCCTCGCCGGTCCTTGCCGAAGTTCCTTGTGTAACATTTAGAGAAAGTCTCTCAAGTTCCCCCACAATATCTTCCTCAGGCCTTCCTTCCAAGTTCGCATTGCCTAGCAACTTGCTAATGAGCTCCCTGTCTATTTGAATTGCCATTTTGTCTTCTATTATTTTCTTTCCACTTCACAATAACTAATGCCTTCAGTACTTTTCACAAAAAAATATCCCGACTACGAGCCCCCAGTATGTAACGGTATATTTTGTGTTTTTAAGCTGATTCTCAGCAACATACACAATATACACAACCATACATTTTTGAATCCTTGTCCCGAGGTTCAAAACTTGCAGTACCTGAAGTTCTGTGGATGCTAGTTTAGGCAATAGACACGTACCTCTTCAAATTACAACTTAACGCCCATTTCCTTTTAGATATATATAGGTTTATTCATATTATATTTACAGAAGTTAATTCTTGGCCGTTATTCACAACATTACATTCCGGTGTACCCTGTCCCCCCTTCCCGAAGAGAGTGTGTAGACTCGCGTAGCCACTGGCTCCACGAGTAAAAAAAAATATAACCCTCAGTACCAAAAAAGGTGGCTGAAGGTATGTGTGTTGTGTACCCGGTTTCCCACATGAAATAAACTATTGAAATAATGTGAAAAGAGCAAGTGTGTGTATTAAAAGAAAGAAAGAAAGTTAAAATATCCGCCTATTCATATTATCAAGAGAAGTCTTCGTTTCGCCCCATAGAGAAGAGACACCTCTTTACCTCGCCGTATCGCACCAAAACATCTGAGGCCGACTGCTGCCTTCCCTTCCTTTTATAGGCCCCGCTAATGACCTAAACCGTTACTGGAAACTTACCGCTCCCCAACGGCCAAGAACTCAAACGTACAGGACATAGACATACACAATTTATAACATAAAAAAGGATCCAGTAATGATCGCATCATTACAATTGTTTAAGGGGTATCTGTAGTGATTGAATCTGTTCTTTTAAAGTAGAAATCACTAGATCAAAATCATCTTGGGACTTTATGCTTTTGACAATTGTTTGGAGCTGTGTCTGGACACTAACAATCTGCTATTCTATTTGCTGTTTCAGTTGCTCAGAGTTGGTAGCCTGAGTCTTAAATTTGGCTTGAAGAGCTGCTATGACCTCCTCTAAACTTTGAAAATTATCTAGTGTAGCCAAGTCAGTGTATTTCTGAAGCAGCAATTTAAGTTCTGAGTCGATTTTAAGAAGAGGGTCCATGCATTGTGATTGTAAATTAGTAATCTCGAGTTGAAGACTGGCATTGAGTGTGGTTTGTAGAGCTTGTAAATCGCTTCTTAATTTTTTTTACTCTGACGTCAAGCATCAGAATCTCGTCGCTGTGATCTTCGTGCCTTGTATGGCCAAATATATCGTTAGGCATTGTGTGTTTTTTTAGCGGTTATTTATTATAGAGTATCTGATTCTTAATTCTATAAAAAGAGGTATAAGCTTGTCGTAGTGTCCCAGGACCTCAATATATAAACAGTCACCGGCAGAGACGGTATATACAGTGCCAGAAACCATGTTTGAGTGCTTAATTCTGTAAATATTTCTGCCTACTGAAACCTTGACTTTGCCCTCAGGGGTTGTAATAAATTGTAATTGACCACCTACAGGTAACTGGTAGTGGTTTAAATTATTGTTAAATATGTACAATGTTTTACCTGTATTAACATCAACATCTGTAAGTATGCTATTCAGATGAATAATTAACAAACCACTTAGTTCAGATAGCATAGATTGTATATCAGGAGAGGGTGCTGGTGTTGGCAGGTTCATAATAGCCTGTTTTTTGAACCCAAATAAGTTCATTGGCATGTTTATTTAATGCAAATCATGCTCTGTGATTGGGCATTGATTGCCACTTATCAAATCGCAATGACCCCATGGAAGAGTATGTATGCCACATGATAAAACACATCTCTTATCGTCATGTGGGTCTAGAGCAACCTTTCTTGCAATATTTGTGGTCAACAAGTGATCCATACTCTGGATTCTGCATTCTGATGTTCTGATTGTGCTACATGATTTGAGACAATCTTCGTAATCTTCAAATCTGAGCTCTTTGTCTACAGTTACTCTACCAACGCCCTTGGCTTTTTTTAGTAACAGCACCACTGGATGTTTCAAAGCTGTACATCTTGGCCCTTAACCCAGCAAATGCTACAATAACATCGCCAAGTGTCTCGTCTTTTAACTTGTCAGACACCTTTTTGTTGTGTGGTTGAATATTCAGATGGCCAGGCAATTCCCTAGTATCGAAATAGTCAAGCAATACAGGGTCTGCTATATCTTGATAGACATCTTCTGTCTGAATATCAAGGATAAAACTATCCGTGTCCATATACATCAGTCTTATACGATCACCATAAAAAGGCTTCAGCACATCGTAATATAGCTCCAGCATGTGTAATTTGGCCAATTCTAATATTAAAGCCCCTACATAAATAGGCTTATCAAACTTGATCTTTGTTTTATTCATGTTAAAAAGCGCCAGATTATCGTCATAAATTCTTCTGTAATTGAAGTTGGGCTTTGCTACCAATTTTTTACTCTGGCTGGGGCAAGTAATCAATTTGACATCAGTACATTTTCTATGGTCTTTCCATACACCGAATTGACCATCAATTTGAACAAGGTGTTATCAAATTGGGTTACCGCACGTGTTCTAAGCTCGGTATTTGTATCAATATATGGCTTCAACCATCTTGAGTGCCTGAACCTTAAGACTTTGCCAACCTTGGTTACTTTAACACCATGACGCATCAGGAACTGGAGGTTCTTGTAGTATATGCCATAACCCTGTTTTGGCTCTAGAATGAACATCAGCTTCTTCTGTTTACAGTCAGGTGGACACTTGACCTCAGGTATTGGCGGCAGATCAGAAAACTGGCTGTGCAAATTATCAGGAATTGCCAGATCGACCTCTAAGAACAGGCCATAGTCACTGTCATCAAAGTCTTGAAGATCCTCAATGTTGAAATCTTCGACCCACTCAAGCCCTGCATATGGCAGTTTTTTCATGATGGCATAACCATATAGGCTGTTGGCATCCACATAAAATATATAGTTTTATGGTTGTGCAGGATCATAATCAGGAACATACTTGTTGTTGGCTTTGGTATATCTTTGAGAACATTGTACTATGCCCCCTCGTAAATATTGTTCGATGAACAGATACATGTCCTGGTCCTGGACCAGATCCAATTTTATTTTAGTGTTCAGAAACATCGCAGACCATGCTAGGCCTGGAGCACTGTAAAAATAGATCGCGTCAAGGTAATAATTTTGTATTGAGGATGCTCTAAATGCCTCAAGTACGTCGGCCAAGAGCGTCACATTTATGATAATTACGAAGATTCTGACAATTTAAGTTGGTCCACATCAACTGGGCATGGCAATAATCATCATCACTAATTCCTGATGCTCTGAGCTTGCTGTAGAACGCTTCTTGCGGTGGCAGAGCACACTCGTCAAATTTAGAAGAATCAGTAACATAATCGTATGGATATACACCCTTACGCCTAAGCAATTTCAGGTCCAAATTTGGAAACGTGTCACACGTAATTTTGAATTGGGCATCAGATAATTGACTGGCCAGAGAGGCAAGGCTAGCCGACAGAAATCTATAAGAATCTAGAAATCTTACATATATGTGCCTGCCATTAACACTGATTATTTTGCTAACAGCTATATATTTTTCGTCATTTTCTGCTAAAATATTTAAATCCTGCTTGTCAAACCCTTCGTATCTGATCAGATGATGAAAATCATAATTCGATGCACCGTGGCAAAATATTGGGACAAATTTTGGTCTCTGGATCTTAATATTACAGCTACTACACAAAGATTGTTTATATCGACCGTCCGTATGGCGATGATGACGCTCCTTGATATTTGTATCCGAAAATTCAGAATTGCATACCGGGCATTTTTATGTAATGTTGAAATCTTCGATTTGATCCTCTGTTAAAGGTAGCATAGGTTCTGATTTTATTAATATATCATGGGCTATGCGACGGCACTCATTTTCTATTTTACGTGCAAATGTTTAACAGCATCTGGTCCCATGTATGAGTGTGGTTTGCTAACAACACCATCCTGTACAACTATATAACAGAAACTAGAAGGTTCATGTAGCTGATACGGTGTACTTGAAGACTCTTCGGGATCTGGGCTGCAGAAAGCAAATGGTTTGAGATTTGATTCAAAATCACAAACTATATACGCTGGGTGCTCCAACAAGGCTTCGAATTTTTTGAATTCGGCATTTTTGTTTGCTTTAGGCATAACCATATGAACAGGTTTATGGTTGCCACAGTATTTTTTATGTTCGACCAACTTATTTTGAGCAATTTCGATATTCTTTTTACAAACGCCATTTACCATTTTTTGACCATCAAAGGCAGTCAAACATCTTCGACAGAACTTGTATATTCTATTGGATTTGCCTAGTTGTTTTTTGACTAAAGCCTGAAGATTGTATATCAGACTGTAGTGATATGTACCATACCCCTCAATTAAGAGCAGATCAATCGAGACAGCAGAGTCATCATCAAGGTTGCTGATTCTAAGAGGCTCTATTAAGCAATCGCCACGACTAGCAGAACAAATAAATACATTAATAGATAAAGCATACCATTGCTATCTTTGGCCCTTTTTTCAAATTTATCGATATTCTTGACAGACATCGGATATTCTAAGCCATCCATAGCATCATCAAAATCATGTTCCTGCTGTTTATAATGACGTATTCGCTCTGGATGATCTAAAACTGGAAACAAAGCAGCCAAAATAGACCACAAAAAGCATTTCTGGTTGGTATTTTCTACGTTAACCACGGCTTTTTTATTTTTGATATTGTCAGATAAAGGCAGATATGTAGAACCTTGTAGAGGTCTGAATTCAGAAATATTAACATAGAGCCTGTGTGGGGATCCGCAAAGACTCCAACCCGATTCCTTAGCAGCAAACTCAGAATATTTGATAAGCAATTGGTCTATCAACCTGCTTAGTATCTCGTCTAAGTTTGTATTTGAGTATATGGCTACAGTTTCTGTTATCTGGGGGTGTGTAAATTTTGTGCCGTTTAACTAACTAATTCTCTAGCCTTCTTAAACCCGAAGGTTCATGGCTGCAGCAACACAGGACTTCCATCTGTCAATATCTTGAGAAAGATCTATATACTCTTTTCCATCCCTACCGATTTCCCTTAGGTCCATCTCAACGTTGTCCCTCCATCTTCGTCTTGGCCTTCCTACTGGTCTCTTACCATCAGGTTTCCCAACAAGAATCCTGTAAACTCCTCTTTCCTCTCCCATTCGTGCCACATGGCCTGCCCACCTAAGTCTTCTTGATTTAATTATTCTAATAATATCTGGACATGAATACAAATTATGTAGTTCTAAATTATGTAACCTTCTACACTCACCTGTCTCCTCATCTCTTTTAGGTCCAAAAATTTTCCTAAGGATCTTATTTTCAAATACTCTCAATTTATGTTCCTCTTTCAATGTAAGGGACCAAGTTTCACATCCATATAATACTACATGCAAAATTACGGTTTTGTATATTTTAACTTTTAGTTTCTTAGATATTAAACGAGAAGACAAAAGTTTATGAAGAGAGAAGTAACATGCATTTCCTGAATTAAGCCTACTTTTTATTTCCTCTTTAATATCATTTTCATTTGTTAATATTACTCCTAAGTATTTGAATTTGGAGAATGGTTCAAACGAGTTGTTATCAATAATTAGATTTTGATTATTACCTAACACTTGGTTTCGGCCTGTAAGCATATATTTAGTTTTCTCTTTGTTAACTTCCAAAACTTATCTCTTTAGCAGTTTTGAAAAATATTTTAACATTATTCTTAATTGTATTCACATCATCCCCCAGTAAGTCTACATCATCTGCATATGCTAACACCTGAGTCACACCATTTAATTTTAGTCCTTCTTTAGTTTCTTTTACCTTCCTGACAGCATATTCTAAGGCAAAATTAAAGAGCAATGGAGATAATGCATCTCCTTGTTTTAACCCATCATGAATTGTAAATTTGTCAGACATATTAATACCCACACGAATTTTACTTTCTGTTTCACTGGTGCATATTTTTATCATACTAGCAAGCTTCTTAGGTATTCCAAACTCTACTAATATATTATATAATTTATCTCTTTTGACCGAATCATATGCTTTTTTGAAATCAATGAATAGTTGATGGACATTTTGATTATATTCCCACTTTTTTTCAAGTGTCTGTCTGATGTGAAAAATTTGATCTGTAGTTGATCTGTTACGTTTAAATCCACATTGATAATCACCTATAATTTCATTAGCATATGGGGTTAGTCTTGTTAAAAGAATGTTAGATAATATTTTATATGTTGTTGAGAGTAGAGAAATTCCACGGTAATTATTGCAGTTCATTTTATCACCTTTTTTAAACACAGGAACAATTATGGATTCTTTCCATTGTTGAGGGATTTCTTCTTTATTCCATATTAAACAAATTAATTTATGGATTTGACATATTAACGAATTTCCACCATATTTAATTAACTCAGCTAGTATTAAATCAATGCCAGGTGCTTTGTTATTCTTTAGCCTTTTAATAGCATCTTTAGCTTCAGTCAAGTTAGGTTCTGGAACTAAAGGTTCTGCTGTGTGCACTTCATTCATTTCTGTTTTATCTCTTACATGGACATTTAAAAGGTCATTAAAGTAGTTCTTCCATCTATTTAGAATATCGCTTGGGTCAGCAAGAAAATCACCGTCTTTATCTTTTATCAAGTTTACTTTGGGTTGCCACCCCTTTCTAAACTCATTTACACCTTTATATAAATCTCTGATATTTTTATTTTTGCTGTTTGTTTCAATTTCGTTAATTTTGCTTTTCAAGTAATCTCTTTTTCGGTTTCTTATATTCAGTATACAATTTAAGAGATAGCTTATAAGAGCCGTTTTGTGCATTTAGAATAGCTAGCGTATCAGGATTTTTACTGTTCAAAAAATTCTTAATATCACATCTTGGCTCTGATAAGAAACGGTAATCCCTTAGTTGACCGTCAAAACTACTATGAATGGGTGCATTGCGCGGTCGCTTTGCCGGTCTAGTATTATGGGATGTAACAAGCTTTCTTTCTAGACCAGATGTAGATGGCTGTGGGGGCAATGTTGATGCCTGTGCAGAACGAGAGCCTATATGTCTATTGAAGTATGCCTTGCAAAATTTTCTATGGCATTTTGGGCATATTTTAGTGGGCATTTTGCGTTTTTCAGGATCACAATTACGTTGGTGCTTAGCCCAATTAGGGCTAGATATATTTTTTTCGCATTGATTACAATATTTTTGATTTGGCATGTTTGGTTTTGGTATTTATATATAATTTCTTGGGGCTCAAATCAAAAACTATATACTTAATAAAAATATCAGTTGGGTTCAGCAGTGTGCTTTGTATACTTAATGTGTTTACTTAATGTGTATACTTAGTGTGTATACTTAGTCTGTATACTTAGTGTGTATACTTAGTCTGTTACTATTTTTGGTTTTGGTATTTATATATAATTTCTTGGGGCTCAAATCAAAAATTATATACTTAATACAAAATATCAGTTGGGTTCAGCAGTGTGCTTTGTAGCTAATAAGATTACACTTTACAGAATATTACACTAAAGGCAATAAGCTCATATAAGCATCTTGACCTAGTTTTAAGTATAGCCAAAACCAGTCTGAGGGGGGGGGGTCATACTCTTTGTGTCCCAGTAATAGCATCAATTATACTACTTATTTATTAGCGAAAAACATGCAGCTACGTAATCATTGAGAACGCTTTCTAGTTGTCAGTGCTAATATGGCAGTAGCTACAGTCTGTCAACACACACCAACTTTCACGTTTCCCGTAAAATGATTACCTTTGCACGGTTCAAAATCTTGAGTGCTGTCTAAACCAATACTTTGATACTTGCGTTTGCATGTTCGAATCTAAAGTAATACCATTTTTTTTACACAGCAAATGGCATTGAAACCATTAATAACTGTTTGCAATGTGATATTGATATCATATATGGAAAGAATAAAAATGGAGAATTTTGCTTAAAACAACTGATAAATATATTAAATTATGTGGATACCTGATGGGAAACGTACGATGCACGATCAGAGAGCCTGAATGTTGCATTGAAAACTGCAGAGAACAATGACTGACTTATGAACAGTGAAAGGTTTTTCTATGCTCCAATGGGATTTTATTTATACGTAACTATAAATAAACAAGGGAGAAGGACGCAGGTTGGTATGATGAACTAAATTGTAAACTAAAAGCTTTAGTTGAAGAAACAAAACACGTTTACGGTTAAAAATAGGGCATTCAATTTCAGGCACATTACACTAACTGAAAGACTATTTTCAAAATTAATAATATTTGGATAACCGGCAAATCCAAACTTGATGTTAACCACGTAATGCATATGATATTCAAAGAAACATAATTTTTCTTGAGCATGCCCTTTATTTTGTGTCTTGATTGTTGAAATAATACGTTGAAACGAACAATAGTATGTTTTAGAGTGTGTTTAGAATCTCTTGTGTACTGCATGGGAATACTGAAGTCATTTTATTTTTCTAATCAAATAACAATTATTCAGTGTAATCTTTAAAAAGGAAAGCCTTTGTTTCTTTGCAGCTGTTCATGACAGAAATTCAATTGCAAGACAAGTTACCAAATTAGCAATAGTTCTCTTACATATTTGTGGTATGTGCTTGTCTGCCTCATAACGGATGATGAAGGAAGCAGATATAAAAGATAGAAAATTACTGTTCTTGGGTAGCTCGTCCTGCTTTTGTCAGAAAACCTGATCAGCATACTGAAGCAAGTCATTACACGAGATACGGCTTCAATAATATAATCCGTTTCTGTGGTCAAATAACTTCAAAAAAGGCAATAGAATTGTCAGTGTGAGGAGACGGAGAAATAATTTCCTTTTATCTTACATTATAATCTGTCTGTATGCCTAGCGTTGTTTTTCTGTCCCAAAGCTGAAGACAAACCTCTGTCTGTTGTAACGCGTTGCATGTTTTCTTCCAGCTTACAAAATACGTAAAAAAATACCTTCGTTCACTTCAGTGTACTGGTTCTGCAGGCCCAATTTCATGTCGACTGATAAGCAGACACCACGTGACTCCGGGGCCAACTGTCAGCATCGCAGAAAGCTTCAGTAACTTTTGCGAGGTTCCTTCTAGTCCTTGACAGAGCGCATGCTCCGTAATTATGTGCAGAAAACCAATGTTTTCTGTGTATAAAATTTACGTATGTTTGGATTGTGTGCTGAAATGTTGCAGTAGACATAACTCCGTGACACACAACAACAATTACAAGCGCTTCAAAGATTAGAAACTTAGCAAGCGTTACTCACAAGATGATTACATTGTCCAACTGAAAGAAGAGCAGGTGGTGGGGTGGTAGCGTGTTTGTTTGGCACGCAAGAGATACTGGGTTTGATTCCCGCTTGATTGCCTAGATTTTTCTTCTTAACTCGAGCGACTATATATTCCAATTTAATTATTGTTAACATTCTTATTTTATTGGCTGTGCGAATTGTTGAATTTTGAATTGAATTTTGTTTTCCAAACGATTACGTTAATTTCTTGTGAATAGTATTATATATATTTCTGGATCATTTTCTCGAAAGAAATGTATACTCTTCGCCAGGCATAACATTTTATTGAGTAATTTTGTAAAATGATGAGAAATGTGAAAAACTTTCGTAAAAGAAATTTGCACAAATAAAATTTAAAACGGTAAAGTAAAGATTTCCACCAAAAAATAAAGTAAAAATGTATTTAACTTTTACCCTAATAAATTATTAAATAAAATACAATAATTAGTTGCTCGAGTTATTTGAAAAAAATAGGGCAATAGAACGGGAATCGAACTCAAAGCCTTCTTTACGTGAAACTTATCCGCTACCACGGGACTATTTGACCACTTGAAAATCATGTAATAGGTTCGCCTCATCAAGACACTTGGAACTCATCGAAACCTTCAAGCGCTTTTCCTAGATAGATATTTTTCTTCTCATTAAGTCCACTTTATGCACAATAAGAAAACTGGATCTATAGTTTAAAGTGGGATTCCAACCACTTGTGCCTAAACCGCGTATTAAACTTTTCCTGGGGAATTGTTGGCTAGCGTGCGATATTACCAATACTCGGTTCGGGCATGGATGTGGGTGTTTATGCCAATGCGAATACAGAGAATATAGAGGAAATTGACATGTGTGACAACTGAGAAAAAGGTGAAGAACGGGGATACTATTAATTTTAAAAACACTCTTTCAGTTAGTGTAATGTGCCTGAAATTGAATGCCCTATTTTTGACCGTGAACGTGTTTTGTTTCTTAAATTAAAACTTTTAGATTACAATTTAGTTCATCATACCAACCTGTGCCCTTCTCCCTTGTTTATTGATAGTTATAAATAAAATCCCATTGGAGCATGGAAAAACCTATCACTGTTCAGAAGTCAGTCATTGTTCTATGCAGTTTTCAATGCAACATTCATGTTCTCTGATCGTGCATCGTACGTTTTACATCAGGTATCCACATAATTTAATATATTTATAAGTAGGGAGCGGAAGTTGATGACCTAAAAAATATAGATATATGACCTATAGAATATCCTAAAAAACGGAAAAAAATAACCATTAAATTTGTTAGTTTCAGGTTAATAATTGAAATGAAAATGAAATTGAACAAAATGCAATCTTGCTTTAAAAAAAAGGGCACCAAATGATAGCACATGCACATTCAATTAACATATGCAACGAGGATTTCCAATGGAACAGAGTCTAGCTATGGTATTTCCAGTCTCTCCTTATCTGATCTTAAATCTGAGTTTACCTGCGAGATATATATAGGCATATATTCACCTTGGTGAAAAGATTCAAGAATATTACCAAAATTGAAGAAATGACAAAATATGATGAAACAATATACCGAATATTGCGAAAAATGTCGGGAAAATGCCGAAAATCGGGGAAAATGACCTAAAATCTGACAAATGGCAACATATGCAAAAAAATGCAATTTAAAATTACCTTTTTTGGGTTCTAGACGAACTGTAATATTGTGTATATTTAATGGGCATCGTGTCCGAGATGTCAGAAAAAAAGATGACATTTCATCAACTTCTGATCCCTATTTATAAGTTTTTTTAAGCGAAATTATCCATTTTTATTCTTTCCATATATGATATCAATATCATATTGCAAGCAGTAATTAATGGTTTCAATGTCATTTGCTGGGAAAAAAAAAGTTTCGTATTACTTTAGATTCGAACATGCAAACGCAAGTATCAAATTATTGCTTTAGACAGCACTCATGATTTTCAAACGTAGAAAGGTAATCATTTTACGGGAAACGTGAAAGTTGCTGTGTGTTCACAGACTGTAGCTACTGCCATATTAGCACTGACAACTAGGAAGCGTTCTCAATGATTACGTGGCTGCATGTTTCTCGCTAATAAATAACTGCGTTTTTGCAACACATACACAAATACATCGTCGCTTCGGAACATCAAATTTTCATCTTTGCTGCTTTCAGATTACCAACATACGAAGTGGCATGCAATTCAAAACGTTTTGCAGAAACCTAAGTTTTATAAATAAGGTTGGATGAAATTAGACAAAAAAAAATTTCCTTCCGCTGGGCTCGATCTCGGGTTGCCCGAATGCTAGTCCGACACGATAACCAACTCCATACGAGACAACACGAAACACTTTCGCAAGTAGTCGACTGAAACGCAAGTTAATTTTCAGATTGCTAATTCCCAAGGTATAACATGCCTAGGCAGATGTGTCTTGCATTTTCTTTACTTTTGTTATTTCAGTCGCTTTGGTCTCTCCCTAGGTTAATCACGGCAATAATGAGGAATATTTTTTTGACAAAGATGATAAACAGACACACAAGAATAATCACTCTCGCAAAGAAAAGCCACAACTCGAGTCTGGAAACTTCGACGCGAGGTGTGTTTCTTGTTCTAAATATATCTGTGTGTTTTCGTTAGATTCATGGTATTTCGTGAGTTGATATGAATGAAGTAAATAAATAAGACAAGTGGGTGGAAGAGACTGGAGAATCGTAGCTACGGAACCATTGAGAAGATATCCATCGCATAGATAGAGAATCTCTATATCCCATTGTGATAGAGAACTTATTAGAAGAATGAAAATACAGATTAAACGAACAAATTTGATGTGTATCCTTTCGTCAAAATGTCTAGAGAACAATATTACATACCTCTTCACTAATAGAAAACAATAAAAAAAAATGTCCTTGGTGGGGATCGAACCTAGACCTCACTCTTGAAAGCTCTGTAAGCTAATCAACACTCTATCAACAACACCATGTTTTCTTTTTTCCAGTCAGTCTGTTTCCTTCCTCTACACCTGAAGACGAAAATGCATGTTAATTTTTCTCATAATTGTTTCATTGTCTATTAATAAAAACCACGTATGTCAAAAATGGACGAATTCTTTCTGTGAAAAACCACATGTTTCGCACATCGTGCTTCTCCATTTACTGTTATTTGGATATTCACTTGGAAGTTAAAACTTAGCTTTGTGTGTTTGTTTTCACGTGCATGTGTGTGAGAAGAGTGTTGTGCACGTGTGTTCGATGTTTTTCTGGGTATTATTTTCGTTCAAAGCATTAATATAATTGTAAAATATGGAATTTACTGTAATGCAAGGAGTGAAAATATAAATCCAGTCCGTCAGGTTCGTTTCCAAACAACATTAAATAATGGAACGTAACGTGGACCGAGTATTATTCCATGTCGAGAACACGAGACATTACGATCGACAATCTTCATCTCGTATTTCTCTTTGGCATCACTACTTAATTTACATAGATGTATACCCGTGACTGGTATACAAGCCGCAGAATTGCAATGCTGGTTGGGTTGTCTAGTCACAAGGCGCTTGGTGGTCTGACATGGATGGCTTGCTTGAGTGCTTCCTCAATAAGGTCGTTAGAACCCAGCAGTGTCCGTGACTGTACTAGCGACACTAATTTTAGATATATGGCTATCTTTCATACGGCGGGAATTTTGTATCTTAGTTTTTATCGATCTTAGTAGCGCCTATGATTCCGTCCTTCCAGATATACTGTTACAAAAATTGGAGAAATTGAACGTTCCATGTAATTTTATAAAAAGTATTCTTGGATTATTATTGGCACGTAAATTGTACATTCGATAAAGAGGACAGTTATCCACCGCACGTTATACACATAAGGTCTACCACAAGGCGTAGTCCATGCTATTTAATACGTACACAGCAGATTTAGGTCAATATTAGCCAATATTGCAGTTTATGCAGGATTTATGGTCTTTGGAAAGGAACTCCAAAACAAGCAAGTTTCGTAGAAGTGGTAGATCCACCATACAAACTTAGAGGTAATGTATCTTGGGAGCAAATTTTTACTTAAGATAATTGCCAACACGACATCTCCGATCATACCAAAACTTCAACTGTTAGACTCTTTAATGCTCAACAGGCGTACAGCAAAATATAAATCCAGATTACCTATATGCTATTAGTATGCTTATAAGGACATTAATAAATTTCAGGCGAATATTAATGGTTTACCTAATGCACGATGCATCATGACAGACTACTTTAATATGATGTCTCCCATAAGGATTCATTTTCCTGCCTACCCAAGTAGAGATTTCAAGAAGACAATCCCTACAATTTCAAATAATATATATCAAGACTACATACAGTCAAAATTACAATGCGAATATCACATATATACAGATGCTTCAAAATCAACGTCTGGAAAAACAGGAGCAGCATTTTACTGTGATAATTCTGCAGAATTCAATTTTTTTCCTTTGCCATGGTATCTGTCCATTTACACAGCAGAAGCTTTCGCAATACGACAGTCATTGCTTTATGTACAAGAGAAGAAGTTTAATTGAGTTATATTTGCAACCGATTCAGCCTCTGTGCTAAATTCTTTACAGATTGCATCATGGTAATGTCATACGGAATGGTACACTTAGCAACATCTTATTTGACCGCCCCGAAAAATTTCAAAGTCCGGAATTCGTAAATTTGGCAGCATAGCGCTTCAGAGCCAAGTAAGAGTAGCCACCTTTGCAACATTTCCTCTTCATGAATGAAAACGCTCGAAATGGATTTTTTCATTCTTTCACATTCCATAAAGTAAAGATACCCTAAAGCAGTAATAAAATATATGAGTAGACAAAAAAATGTTAAGTAGAAATACGAATGTTGAAAATATTTCAAGATTCTTAGTTCTGAATTTCAAAATAGGAAAATGTATGTGTATTGTGAAACACTGAACAGGTTCTCATCCACCTGGAAAGAATTGCGGTCACATTTGAATGCAAGAAGGCAAATTTATGATTATTTTATGCGAAATGTTTAGTAAAGATACCTTGCACATCACCAAACGATTCTGCAAAGTGTATCTTTTCCTTGGTTCTTGGCGAAAAATGGTTCGAAATTCCGGCACAATGTTGCTTCAACTGAGATTAACGTGTTTTACTGAGCTTTCTGTTAGCAATCTCCTGGAGTAGTTGGTTAGATGACAGCACTTTCGTCTCTTTACTGTTTTCGTCAAGATCGAAACATCGTAGGTTCAAATCCCACCCTTTCCTTATTATTGGAAATTGGGAAGCTCCGAGTGATTGAGCGTAACCCGGTCAACAAGACCTACAACAACGGCTGGGGGTTCGTCGGGCTGATCACCCGTCACCCAATACTGGTCTTAAGATCTCCACGCGATAATAGGTGACGGAGGAACAGTGTGGGAGGGAGACCAGCAGTCGGTAGGTAAGCCAAGGCCCTTCAAGGGCTGTAGCGCTGTGGGTTATGTTATTACTGTAAATATTTATGCGATGCATTTTCAGTGGGTTTCAAAACTGATGGGGCAAGGTGGGGAGGGGGGAGGGCAAGGACAGTTTCTTTCCCTTGGTAGATAATGTTTAGCATAGTGCTGGGTCATCTGCCCCTGCACACTCCATAATCGTCGCCACTGTTAATGCCTCAAGTAATGCTTCTAGTAATGTTTTTAATCTTTCAGTGATTGGCAGGATTTTAGGAAATACTTTTCCTTTCATTCAGCTGTTATAAGTTAACACATATTAAGAACTTACATGTCAACTTTCTGCATCCGGAAATGCTGGACATAAATCGCATAAATAGCAACGGAAATATCCAAGAAACGTAGATAAGCCGTTTACTTCCCGAAAAAGATTTTGCAAAGAAGTAGGTTTGAACCCATGACCTTTCATTCCATTAGCAAACGATCCCCCTACATCACACGGTTCACGTTATTTTATGCACTCGGTTCGGATTCCACTTTAAACTGTAGGTCCAGCCCCGATTAGCCTTACTGTGCATAAACTGAACTTAAAACACCAAATCAACCAATTCATCTCCTTTCAGAGTGGGCCTTCTATGATACTGTAGTCGGCCAGCATCCAAAAATACAGTTCTGCTTCGCGTATACCAGAGTGTAATTGCATTTAATATTGTTACTAATTTTACTTTAAAACTACAGATTAAAGCGATAATAGTGTCCAGAAAAAGAACCTCAAAGTAGATCTCCACACAAAGTATTTTAATCCATTGCCAAACATTTCAGTTAAGAATAATATTATGCTTTTCCATTGACCGTATTTTCGATTCATGGTGAATTTGCTAAAAGGCCAACTAACTAACTAACTAACTCCCTAGCCTTCTTAAACCCGAAGGTTCATGGCTGCAGCAACACAGGCCTTCCAACTTTCCCTATCTTGAGCAAGTTTTATATACTCTTTTCCATCCCTACCGATTTCCCTTAGGTCCATCTCAACGTTGTCCCTACATCTTCGTCTTGGCCGTCCTACAGGTCTCTTACCATCAGGTTTCCCAACAAAAATCCTGTAAACTCCTCTTTCCTCTCCCATTCGTGCCAAATGGCCTGCCCACCTAAGTCTTCTTGATTTAATTATTCTAATAATATCTGCACATGAATACAAATTATGTAGTTCTAAATTATGTAACCTTCTCCACTCACCTGTCTCCTCATCCCTTTTAGGTCCAAAGATTTTCCTAAGGATCTTATTTTCAAATACTCTCAATTTATGTTCCTCTTTCAATGTAAGGGACCAAGTTTCACATCCATATAATACTACAGGAAAAATTACGGTTTTGTATATTTTAACTTTTAGTTTCTTAGATATTAAACGAGAAGACAAAAGTTTATGAAGAGAGAAGTAACACGCATTTCCTGAATTAAGCCTACTTTTTATTTCCTCTTTAATATCATTTTCATTTGTTAATATTACTCCTAAGTATTTGAATTTGGAAAGTGGTTCAAACGAGTTGTTATCAATAATTAGATTTTGATTATTACCTAACACTTGGTTTCGGCCTGTAAGCATATATTTAGTTTTATCTTTGTTAACTTCCAAACCTATCTCTTTAGCAGTTTTGAAAAATATTTTAGCATTATTCTTAATTGTATTCACATCATCCCCCAGTAAGTCTACATCACCTGCATATGCTAACAACTGAGTAGCACCATTTAATTTTAGTCCTTCTTTAGTTTCTTTTACCTTCCTAACAGCATATTCTAAGGCAAAATTAAAGAGCAATGGAGATAATGCATCTCCTTGTTTTAACCCATCATGAATTGTAAATTTGTCAGACATATTAATACCCACACGAATTTTACTTTCTGTTTCACTGGTTATTTTTATCATATTAACAAGTTTCTTAGGTATTCCAAACTCTACTAATATATTATATAATTTATCTCTTTTGACCGAATCATATGCTTTTTTGAAATCAATGAATAGCTGATGGACATTTTGATTATATTCCCATTTTTTCTCAAGTGTCTGTCTGATGTGAAAAATTTGATCTGTAGTTGATCTGTTACGTTTAAATCCACATTGATAATCACCTATAATTTCATTAGCATATGGGGTTAGTCTTGTTAAAAGAATGTTAGATAATATTTTATATGTTGTTGAGAATAGAGAAATTCCACGGTAATTATTGCAGTTCATTTTATCACCTTTTTTAAACACAGGAACAATTATGGATTCTTTCCACTGTTGAGGGATTTCTTCTTTATTCCATATTAAACAAATTAATTTATGAATTTGACATATTAATGGATTTCCACCACATTCAATTAACTAAGCTGGTGTTAAATCAATGCCAGGTGCTTTGTTATTCTTTAGCCTTTTAATAGCATCTTTAACTTCAGTCAAGTTAGGTTCTGGAACTAAAGGTTCTGCTGTGTGTACTTCATTTACTTCTGATCTTTCTACTACATGGACATTTAAGAGGTCATTAAAGTAGTTCTTCCATCTATTTAGAATATCGCTTGGGTCAGCTAGAAAATCACCGTCTCTATCTTTTATCGAGTTTACTTTAGGTTGCCACCCCTTTCTAAACTCATTTACACCTTTATATAAATCTCTGATATTTTTATTTTTGTTGTTTATTTCAATTTCGTTAATTTTGCTTTTCAAGTAATCTCTTTTCTTAATTCTAAACGTGCGGTTAACTTCTCGCTTTATTCTTTTATAATTGTTTAGATTTGTATCATCAGAGTTATGTCAAGAAATCTAAATATGTAAGTTTTACTAGTAAATGCATTTCAAATGCACGAAACAACAGGGGAGGAGAAAAATAAACCTCAAAAATAAGTAAAAATGCAACAAAAACTGTTAAAAATACTCACAAATAAACTAAAGGCCAAAGAAAAATGTAAAATAGAAAGTGTTTTCCGGCTTTAACTGAAGAGGAACGTACATGATATCAGGTTTAGCATTGTTTTTAAGGGTCAGAAAAAAAAATTGATTTTTCATCAACTTCCGATCCCTAATTAGTAATTATGACCATTGAAAAATTTGGAGGTAGCTTACTTAAAATTTTCTTGCTGAGGGATTGTATCGTCCCATATCTCCAATTCATAATAAAAAAATCAAGTTCATATTTCGAAAATGACTTGAAGTTTTCCACCACGAAAATATGTTTTTCATAGTTCGAAGTTCGTTAGTATTATCTTTCAAGGTTTCCATTGTTTTAATTTCACACATATTTTATATTTCATACGTTCCTCTCTCTTTTCATACAGTCTTTGGAAAAAAACTGAAGTTTCTTGTCAAACGCGGTCTGGTTCAAATGACTCCTTTTCGCTCTCCTGTTCCTACTTTAAAAACAAACAACATAATACTTCGTAACTAAACGATTGCTTGTTCAAAACACGGAATTTTTACACAATTTGCAAAATATGACAAAACGCCAATAGACATGTTCATCATTTTTCCCTTTCAGCGTTTCTCGATTTTATCTGAATTCGTTTAACCATGAAAATTGCCATGAGGGAATTATAGATATGACATTATGTTTCTTCAAACTGGTAACAAATTTTAACATGAGCTACCTAAATAGGTAGCGTGCTTGAATCTTACGACGAAGGTTGTAGGTTCGATTCTCCACCTAGGCAGGATTTTTTTCAGGAGTATATCGTTGGGTGTAAAGTTTATTCACCGTGCTAAGAAGTTAACATTGGTCTCTGTATTTCACGAGAGGAAAGGAAATAGTAAGAGAAAGTTATTTCGATGATAGGAGGAAGTCATATGCCACGTGGAATGCGCAGAATCAAGTTACATAGAGCTAAGTCTGTAATGGTGGTTTCGAATGATGGAAAGTTTGTTATATCTGGTACTCGTATTTTCTGTTCAAAGAAGACCAACATTTTAGATACAAAGCAGTGAGGAATTAACGATCATTATGAGGTTTTGAATTTTTTGTTTGTCACTCACTATATAGCTAAATAATTATTAGTAGTTTCTTATCAAATCGGCCTTAGTCGCAATAACAATTTATTTATATTAATAAGCGATTTACTATTAGTTTTAGACGCTTGGTAAGATGGTGGTGAGGGGATTGACAACAGTCATTACCAAGGAACGGACATAAAATTACCAATCTTAGCAATTTGAACTCATTAAACGCTCTCCTTCGTTATAGTACTGCACTACATCACTACTTAACATAACAGTATATATTTTTTTAGTATATCGAAATCAAATAATCAATATTTTAGGTGTCAGTGAAGAACAAACAATACATAACTTAAATAACATTACATTTTGCATCCTGAATACATATATGTGATTTGTGAATTGATCATGATGTGTGTGTTAACACAACATATGAACAATAACTAAAAAGAAAAGTTTTAACTTTAAATCCTGAAAATCTGCAACTTCTAAGGGGAAATATGCGCAGAAGGGACGTCCCTCAAGTGTGCATCGGATTCATTTTTAAATATTCTAATATCAACGGTATCTGTTCAGCAAACAGAAAAAAAGAAAAAAGGAAGAGGAGAGGGTGGGATTTGAAACCGCGACCTTTCACGCTTGATGAAAAGTAAGGAGAGCAGCGCCTAACCAATTGCTCTACGTTAACTTAATGACGGTATACCCTTAAAAACATGTTGACGTTTATGAAGACTCCCACCTTCCTGTGTTTCAAGCATATTTTCTCGACAAGTCGTGTAAAATATATGTTTTTGAGAACTGTTCGATATTATGCAAGGCATTGTAAATAAAATGTCGCATAAACTCCTCACAAATTTGCTTCTTTCTGCAAAAACTTGATGGCAATATCCTCCAGGTGGAGAAAAACACTGTTCAGTGTTTCACCCCCCCCCCAAATTTCAAGTCGAGCAAGCAGAATCGTAAATATCCTTCAAGGTTCTGTTTGATTGTGTATTATAATAGCGGTTTATAGTTTCTAAGTTCATGGAAAGTGTTAAATTGAAAACCTATCACCGCAGCGTTTATCGTCTAGTGGAAGGACCAACTCAAAGTTGGCTACTCTCACCTGGAGCCGAAGTGCAATGTTGCTAAGTTTACGATTTCGGGACTTAGAATTCTTTCGGGACGGTCAAATAAGATGTTGCGAAGTGTACATTGTTAACATACTCGTAAGAATACTCACACTGAAATAAACGAGATTGGGATATGATGTCAACTTTTTTTTGGACACCTGGACATTCTTTAATAGAAGGGAACAATATAGCAGATACTTTGGCAAAATATGCAGCGAATCAAACAATCCAACGGCCGCTTTCAATAAAGTTTCCGTTCGTAGTTTTGGAATCACACACCAAGAAATTATATTTCCTGATTGGCAAATCTTGTGGACAAATACTGGCACTCAATGCGGTAAGGCGTACTATTCTATACAAGAAAGAATTCCAAAGGAATTTTGGTTTAAACAGATTCAACTCTCCCGGAGTTCCCTCACAACTATAATGCTCTGCAGGTTAAATCACCAGTATCGCCGCAGCTCACCTTTACAAGAAGATTTAGTGACTTCACCAGTTTGTTTGTGCAATGAATATACTGCAACTCCGAACCACATTATATTTTAATGCAAACTTATGAAACTTACAGAGAACCATTTTTACAGGAATTGTACAGAAGTGGACATCAAGCGCCACTGACACTGCCTTGTTTAGTGACTTCACCTTCATCCTCGGTAACCTATATTCTTAACAAAATATCTTAATAAGTCGAATATAATTCTGTAAATGTATAATGGAATTAGGTAACTATTTATTATGAAAGGAATAATTGTGAGTAAATATTATTACGCACACATAACGGTGTGTTTGCTTCCCAATCATACGATAGAAATCACCTTGTTCGTTTCTAATGAGTCATGTTGTTCATTTGTTTGTTGGAAAGCACACATTTGGAGTGCAAGGTCCAGGGGGTCCAGACCCCACCGAAAAACTTAAGAATATATATTTGTTTAACATTTGTTGTATAACGGAGGCTTATTACATTCCTGTAAACTTATTGGAAGGAAAGGATTAATTGGGATCATGGGACTTTGAAGGACAATACCAAAGATTTATGATTGCACCAGGCACGTAGCCAGGGGAGGTCAAAGGGGGCTGAAGCCCCCCATCCCCGAAATCCTACAAATATCTAATAAAAATGATATTTTTATTGTTAGTAACAGAAATAAAGTTATAACCACAATAAAAACTGCATTACATCGAAAAACGTTTAGTTTATAATAGAGGAACCAAGTTACATTATTTATATTCTACCATTTAATCCAAGGAACAAATGTTCCACTGCTTCCAAAACTTATAGATTTTTTTTTGTGAGAGGTCTCAGAATATAAACTTTACGAGTAAAATTTGCCACTAACTGTTAAAGTCTTTTTTAAAACAATTGTGTAAAAATAAATAACAAAATAAAATAACTATGATTTTCAGTACTCCAACTGTACAAGTTACAAGTTCTATAAGAAAAATAATCGACAACAATTGTGTTAGATAATTACTGATACGGTGGATCGAGTACCAAAGTCTCTCCATTTATAACAATACATTTTATTGATATTGGTATATTTTTAATAACTTATAATAGTTATTATTGTAAAATAACAATAATTATTACTGTCATCATTACTTGTACTAATCAAGTTTTATCTATCGGCTGATCCCTCTGCAAATATTTTTGGCAGCGCCCGTGCTGATTAGATATGAGCCTCCCCCCCCCGCAAGAAATAAAATTCAGGCTACGGGCCTGGCTTGCACACTACTATTTTATGATAATATGCATAAAATATTAATCAGGAACTTAACTTTAAGCCAAGTGGATGTAACATCCTTTATTGTTATTCAATAGATATTAAATTCTTCATCTATTTGACATTACTTACTTCCTTTGCCAGGGCACTTCTCTTCATAGTTATGTCGATTTTAACTACAGGTTAGATACATAATGAATACATGGTGTTATATATATCTATTCTTATACCGTCCTTTTACCTATTCGTGTAATAATAAGAATATGACATTAATTTATATATACTTTAATTGTTATTTATTTAGTTTTATATAATTATCATGCAATTATTTTAATTTAGACATTGTTGATATTATTACTATTATTATTATTATTATTATTATTATTATTATTATTATTATTACTAAGCCACTTAGTTCGGTACTCTTCCCGGAATATACTTCCAGATTCGTGTCTGTTGGGGTGGTATCGAATCGAGACGAGACTTGGCACAGTCTCGGTCTCGTCTCAAGTTGCAAATGCTTGTCTCGTTCTCCGTATCGTCACGATGTATACATGCCCGTCTCGATCTTTTCTCGAACTTCGAAATGCATCGTATAAAACAAAAATACAGCATACATTTTCAGAACGTGTGGAGATCATTAAGGCAAATAACTTTTTAAAGTAACTTTCTTTGTTTAACGCCTCGTTGCGAATCCTCGAAGAAACAAGTCTTTATCTGAATGTATGCAACCGCGTTGCATAAGCTCACAATGGACATTTCCACTATGACATGAAAAATATAATTTAAATTTAGTCATTTTGCTGATATTGACACCAAAATGAGATGAGCAAAATATCTCGGCAATATTTGTTTTAGTTCTCTAGAAAAAACGCGTTCAAACATGGCTGAAAGTCAACTCCTACGTCACTGATTTGAAAGGGTCCTCCGATTTGCCTGACGTCATCACTTAGAAATGCGTGCAGGCAGGGCTTCTGCTTGTCCCGTAAACTTAGCATGGGCCGTGAAAGCGACAGCAGAAAGTTATTTGTTACTGTGTAAAACAAGGATCTTATAACTTCCAGTACAAAATGTGTGCTCCATTTCTTGGAGATGAATTATGCCCTAACAGTATAGCAGTATTTACTATAATTCAGCCACTCGGTAGAGGGTTTTCCCATTAGGCTGGTAACAGTCAATAGCTGTGTTCCGTCAATCTCAAAACAGTATGTAAAAGGCCAATCAACGCCATCTCTTGGCGTTAAGAATTACTAAAAACAATAGAACGTCGTCGAGCTGACAACAGAGACAGATTGCGTTGCATAAGTTCGTTGTTCATAACGCTCTGCAATATCATATGTAGTTTCCAGTTCACTTATATTTTTATACAATATATCCCCGTGTAATCATTACGCGAATGTTGGTTTTTATCATAACCTCAGCGGTGAAGGACCACAACAGTCCGGAGCCGCAACATTTTGGTCCTCCAAATCCGGATGCAGCGAGATTGAGCCCGCCATGGACGTCAACCGTCGCATCGCAGCAGCAACAACAAGGTAGGTAGGGAGAGCATGCAAGATTCGTCACTTTCCTATTTAATAACATCCTCACACCCTTTGTGTAACCCTGTGTTAGTGTTGAGTGAAGTGTAAATGAACTTTCAATACTGCAACGAACAGTTCCAGTGCATCGGTGTCGTGACAAAACAGTTTGAATTCTCGTTAGCAACAATGAATGTAGAGAGACTGAAAGAGCTTATCGTTAAGCGGGGACAAGTATAGGCTAGAGTTACGCGTTTCAGTGCATACATTGATAGCCTCACAGAAGAGCATGGAATCGCACAATTAACATTACGGCATGAGAAATTTGTTGAATCGTGGAAAGACTTCGAAAACATTCAGTCAGAAATCGAACTTTTGCAAGATGAGTCATTACAGGAATAGGAAGGTCAAGAAAGGGAACACTTCGAAAATGCATATTTTGGGTTAGCGCCGAGCACAAACTGTACTCCAGTCGCACGCAACGTCTAAAATTCACAACGAAGTGCCGAAAGATACACAGGACAATATTGCAGTGAAATTGCCAGTGATATATCTACCGTTATTTCATGGACATTATGATGAATGGTTGTCTTTTTTTGACACGTTTCAAGCACTAATTCATAACAATTCGTCATTGCAAGCTATTCAGAAATTTCACTATTTGCGTTCTTCGGTGCGAGGGGAAGCACTTGAAGTCATTGAAGCACTCGAGATCTCTGCACAGAATTACGAAACGGCGTGGTCACTTTTGAAAGGTTTGAAAACAAAAGGTACATTGTAAACAAACACGTAAAGGCATTCTTTGACTTACAGCCTGTAGAAAGAGAATCGGCTGCCGCTTTGAAGCGACTTCTAGACAGCATAGTGAAACATTTACGTGCTTTAAAATCGCTTGGTCAGCCGACAGAAAATTGGGACGCTCTTCTTTTGCATTTAGTCACAAATAAATTAGATAGAGTTACTCATAAAGAATGGGAAGAAACAATTCCAGGTACTGAACTTCCGTCGATGTCAGAACTCATTCAGTTTCTGCAACAAAGGTGTCAAGTTTTAGATGCCATAGATAACAATCGGCCCACACAAAATAAACCTCTGTTTCGCAACAATGGCACTTATTCTCAGAAGAGTGGATCAGAAAGTAAGAATACATTCAAAACAAACGTTCATCTTTCATACAATGAACCAAAGTACAGGTTTTGTAATCAAGCACACTTCATTTATCAGTGCACTTTATTCAAAGCAAAATCAGTACCAGAGCGAATAAATGTAGTAAAGCGTCTTTCACTTTGCCTCAATTGTTTGAAAGCTGGACACAGATCTGAGACATGCCCTTCAGGTAATTGTAAAATTTGCAATTCAAGCCACAATTCCCTACTGCATTTTTCTCAGCAGTCATCATCACGCAGCGCATCATCATCGTCGTCTTCTCAATCAGAAAACTACGTCACTCCAAATCCAGGGCGGAGAGATACAGAATCCGTTACATGTGTAGAGTCCGCGTGCTTTCGGAACATCTCCAGCTGACTGCGCGAATCTAGCCAGCGAGCCTACGAGCAGTGTACAGCGTGAGCAATAGAGTTAGCTATAGGCGCAGAATAGAGATGACGTCAGCGGTTCTCTTCTTGATTGGAGGCGTCGTGAGTTAAGACTCGCTCCCAAGGTGCAAGCGCAGAACGGCCAGAGCTGTTACGGAAATAATCTCACTCTAACACAGAATACTCAGAAATAAACAAATGTAATGTTGTGTACAGCAGTTGTTTGTGTTAGTAATGCACAAGGATCATAACATAGTTGTCGAGCGCTTCTCGATTCGGCATCGCAATCAAACTTTATCAGTTCGAGAATGACGCAAATGTTGAATTTGAAAAGAACCAACAGGGTGTCTCACATAAATGGAATAGGCGCATCAGAATCAAAGGCGTTGATATGTTGTTTTAAGTCCACTTTATGCACAGTAAGGCTAATCGGGACTGGACCTACAGTTTAAAGTGGGATCCGAACCACTTGTGCCTCCACCGGGTATCGAACCCGGGACCCCTTCATTACAAGGCGACGACGCTACCACTGCGCCATCGGGGAGGCCTGAGAATCAAAGGCGTGTCACAGTGTTCAAGCCACTGTCAAATCAAGATGTAATGCTTATTCTGCCACATTAGAATTTGTCGTTCTGCCTGAAATCACACAAGAACTGCCAGCACTTCCGATTAATATCCACAATTGGAATATTCCACGGAATATTCATTTGGCAGATCCACAATTCAATACACCTCAAAGAGTAGACTTACTGATCGGAGCGGGAATATTCTTTGATCTGCTTTGCATAGGTCAAATGCGTCTCGCACCAGGGTTGCCAACTCTACAGAAAACCACTTTCGGATGGATCGTGGGAGGTAAATATGATATTACGTCACATCATGCATCACCAAACGTATGTTGTCTTCATAGAAGAACGAATCGAGGACCAATTGCAAAGTTTCTGGTCACTTGAAGAATGCAACGCTAAGCCTAGCTTATCCGCAGAAGAGATTGTTGGTGGAGAATATTTTAAGGCTAATTTCAAGAGAGATGAAACTGAAAGATTTATTGTTAGATTGCCAGTAAAGGACAGCATAAGTAAATTAGGTGATTCGAAGGAAATAGCAACCAGAAGATTTCGTTTAATGGAGAAGAGGTTCGTCAAGAATCCAGAATTGAAGGATGCTTATGTCAATTTTATGAACGAATATGAAAGTTTAAATCATATGCAACGTATTGATGAAAATGAATGTCACATTTCAGAATGTTCCTTGCCTCATCATTGCGTAACCAAGGAAACAAGCTCCACATCGAAGCACCGTGTTTTCTTTATGCATCATGCAAAACTTCCAGTGGATTATCACTCTACGATATTCTAATGGTTGGACCTACAATACAAGATGACATATTCGCTATTGTGACACGATTTAGGCAACACAAATACGTCATTACTTGTGACATTCAGAAAACGTATAGACAAATACAAGTTCATTCAGAAGATACTTGTCTGCAGAAGATTCTTTGGCGTGATGACCCACAGAAACCTCTCAAAACATTTCAGCTCTCAACAGTGACGTATGGGACAGCTTCAGCGCCATTTTTTTGCTACTAGATGTCTTGAACAACTTGCATCAGATGAAACACAGGACTTTCCAAAGGCTACAGATGTCGTACTCAGAGATATCTACTTTGATGATATTCTAACAGGTTCCAATAGAAAGGAAGAAATATTAGAATTTCAGAACAGCCTCATCGCATTATTACAACGTGGAAGATTTCAATTGAGAAAATGGTGTGCTAATGACCCAACATTATTATCTCATATTCCAGTAGAACATCAAGAAACAAAACAAGATCACATTGATGAAGCACAACAAACTATAAGGAGTTTAGGATTATTATGGAATCCAACCGCAGATGAATTTTACTTCACAATAAAAGATACAAATCGAACTGAAAGAATTTCCAAACGATCTATTTTATCCACCATTGCTGGTATCTTCGATCCATTAGGAATAATAGGACCAGTCATACTCAAAGCAAAGGTATTTCTTCAACATCTGTGGAGACTGAAACTAGATTGGCATGAAACATTACCATCATCACTGCATTCAGAATGGGATCACTTTCGCAAGGAACTATCACAGCTAGAGAAACTTCATGTTCCCAGATGGACAATGACCAAACAACATCAGAAGTAGAGATACACGGGTTCAGCGACGAATCTGAGCTTGGTTATGGAGCATGCAAGTAAAAAAAGTAAAGTGTTCCCCTGTGCTTAGCACCACGCCATGAAGGCGTATAGGGGGTGTGGGGGTAACGCCCCACACTTTCTTGATCCGGTCGTGAGTGGGGGTGATGTGATCAGCATCACGCCCCTGACTGCCTTTACCCACCAGGGTTTCCCCCAGGTACACATGTTATTCGACGCAAATCTCGCGTTGCCCCTCTAAAAAAGGTAACTTTACCACGTTTGGAACTCTGTCGAGCATTACTTCTTGCCAGACTGACACACAAGGTCACAGAAGCTCTAAAATGGACAGGAATTAAGATTATTTTATGATCAGACTCTACTATTGTACTAGCTTGGCTGAAAGCGCCTTCATCACAATGGAAAACTTTCGTGGCCAACAGAGTGGCTGAAATACAGAAACTGACAAGCAGTTAGGAATGGAGACACGTAAGAACTCAAGACAATCCAGCAGATCATATTTCAAGAGGCTTGTTACCATCACAAATGCTAAATCTTGGTGGAGTCGCCTTAACAACAACAAAGTTATTTGAGTTACTTGAACGATACTCCACATTAGAAAGATTACAGAGAGTAACAGCGTATTGTATGAGATTCTCTCACAACTCAAGAAAGTTACAGCAAGAACGACAGTTTGGACCATTGACAACAACTGAACTGCAAGGAGCTATTACATGCTTAATAAAACTTACTCAAGAACAAGAATTTCAACCAGAGTTGCAAGTTCTCAAAAGTAAAGCACAACTACCCAAGACAAGCAGACTACTTAACTTAAATCCGTTTCTCGACAAGAATCAAGTAATTAGGGTGGGCGGAAGACTTGCAGCATCTGAAAATACATATGACCAGAAATATCCAATTATTCTACCTGCAAACTCCAGATTGACCACTTTGATTGCTGAAAATGAGCACAGTAGACTACTCCACGCTGGACCTCAACTTCTGCTGACGTCACTAAGACAATCGTATTGGCCCCTCAGTGGACGTAACTTAACAAGAAAAATTGTACATCAGTGCATTGTTTGCTTCAAAAACAAACCGAAGACATTTGAACAGCTGATGGGAGACCATCCAAGAGAAAGAGTGACACCAAGTAGACCATTTTTACACAGCGGTGTAGATTATTGCGGTCCAATTTACATCAAAACCAACATTCGTCGCGGCAGCACACTAGAAAAAGTTTACATCGCAATTTTTGTCTGCCTGGCTACAAAGGCTGTACATATCGAACTAGTCAGCAACATAACTACAGATTCATTTATTGGAGCATTGAAGCGATTCATCTCTCGACGAGGAAAATGTGCTAAAATTTTATCTGATAATGCAACAAACTTTGTAGATGCACAACGTGAATTACGAGAGTTACGAGCATTATTCATGTCACAAGTTCATTAAGAAAAGGTTCAGAATTTCCTAGCTTCTGACAACATTGAATGGCATTTCGTACCCCCAACGTCAGCAAGTATGGGAGGCTTCTGGGAAGCTGCAGTGAAGTCACTGAAGTATCATTTGAAAAGGATAATAGGAAACGCCTCATTCACTTACGAAGAGACTTACACATATCTAACACTCATCGAAGCTTGCTTAAATTCTAGACTCTTGACTCCTTTATCTAATGGCCCGAATGACCTCAACCCTTAAACCTCTGGTCATTTTCTAGTTGGTGAGGCACTCACTACTATTTCCGAACCTGATTAGAACTTAATTCCAGTGAATAGACTATCCAGGTGGCAGCATATGCAACACTTATATCAACATTTTTGGAACCGGTGGTCACGTGAATATCCCACAAATCTTCAACAACTATCCAAATGGAAACGGAAGAACACTAATCTACGCATTGGAGATCTGGTCTTACTCAAAGAAGACAACCTTCCCCTTTTGAGCTGAAAGTTAGGAAGAATCATCGAGCTACATCCTGGAGGTGATGGACTTGTTCGGGTGGTGTTCATAAAAACAATCCACAGCCAGACGAAGATAGCAATCGGGAGACTGTGCCCCCTTTAAGTATAGTGTAACTAGTGCGACTTAATTAGGTTGAAGGCAGTGCCTTCAAGGTGGGCGGCATGTTCCGTCAATCGCAAAACAGTATGTAAAAGGCCAACCAGCGCCATCTCTTGGCGTTAAGAATTACTAAAAACAATAGAACGTCGTTGAGCTGACGACAGATTGCGTTGCATAAGTTCGTTGTTCATAACGCTCTGCATTATCATATGTAGTTTCCAGTTCACTTATATTTTTATACAATATATATCTACGTGTAATCATTACGCCAGTGTTGGTTTTTTATCATAACCTCAGCGGTGAAGAACCACAACAGTCCGGAGCGGCAACAAACTGAATACGTGAACAGCCTTGTTCATTGCTAATGCACTTGTCTGTGCTAATACACTGGTTCTGACTGGCAAGAAATAATTGTTACCAGAATGCCTTTTCTGGACCTACAATTATTTGTGTCATAATATTTTCTTCGCAACTTTTAAAATAACAATACGTTTAGAACACTCGGGTTTTCTTCAATATAAGAGGTGATACGGTGAAAAAGGTAAGCGGAGTTTTTAAATTTCTTGCAGTAAACGACTTTTTCAGTTAATAAAGAAGTATCGTCATTTATTCTTATGTTCACGGGTCATTTATTTTTACTTCGTGAGGGCTGATATTTAGTTTAAGATGTCGAGGAGGCATGATCTTTTTAAATATAGGGGTCGGGATACGGAGGACAATCGCTCCCTCCACCTTCCTTATGATTTTCATGAAAAAATTCTCTCTAATCTGGAACCGAAGAGTTATTGGTCTCTCAAGACATGTGAAGTTGAGAGGGGTGCAAAAGGGTATTGCAAATTTATGTATTTAGGTGGTATTCTACTTTTACGTCGCTTTCCGTCAATTGGATTAACCGCAACAACGAGAACGCATGGTTAATTTAGTGTGTATCTTCTCTAACGTTACATTTCTTCCCCCTTTTGACTAATCGCGACAATGAAGATGAATGACTTCAAGCAGTATTAGAAGTTGGATTGCAGGAGACACCCCCCCCCCCTCACTACCACCACCATCAACCAGCGCAATCTAAGTATCACCCAACCTGCCCACGAGACGAGACGAAACTTTGGTCTGTTCCGTCTTGTTTGGAAAATATTCGCTTGTCCCGTCTCGTTTTACGAGATGAGACTGGAAATGTCTCGTCTCGTGAGCAACACTAACGTTAACCATAGAAGCATCATCCTAGTTGTCCCCACAGTCTCGAGCAAACATTCCCCATTGGACGTCCGGAAAGGGGAGGTAAGGGGGGGGGGGCACGGTCCATCCTGGAAAATGAAAGTCAACCAAATATTATATTCTTGAAGCTTTCCTGGCGGCGAATATTGAAAAGGTTTACTCGGGCAATCAGCCAGGTGATTTCCGGAGCTAATCGGGACTGATAACACACTTCTTTCTTATTTAGAAGTAAAATCATTATTAGACAATGTGACAACATTGGGAATCGAACTCGGGACCTCTTGATTACAGCATTAACTTTTACAACCTATTTCCACGTTAGTTCATTTCCTTTTTGTGCACAAAAGCTAATCGGGACTTTTAAACAAATAGAATTGCTTATTCAATTTTGCCAACATTGGGAATTGAACATCAGCTTTAACCATTTTATATTTAAACTATGATCTCCAGAGTGTCCGAGAGACAAACATATGTAAGAACATGCATGTTTTAATAACAAATAAGCAAAGTGTTGCCAAAGGCGTGTTTTTTCTTTTTTTCCTTTTTTTTTTTTCTTTGCAAATCGTGTGTATTGATGCACAAAATTATTGCAACATTTCACAATGCCAACGAACAATTTGGATGACCATCTATTGAATTTGACAGAAACATTGCACAAGGGAATTAAACGGCTGTTCCAAAAATCGATGTTTTCACAATATTACGAGCGACACTGGCAACGCTGTTGCTGTCACGTGTCACTAACAGACGTGTTTCACCTCAGGCTATCACACTATGGCACTTTTAACGACATAGGAGAAAGTTGGTTATTGTCGAACATATGCAATACATTACATACACTTTGAAAGTGGGAAAACACAGTGGAATCAGGGGACATTGCCCTCTTAACTTTAGATGAAAATAAATTACAGGGGAAACTGGCAAAAGAGGACGGCATTGAAGTAAGAAGTAGGACCAATAAAGAGGATATTCAAGATAAAATTAATTTTAGGGAAAGCTGACGATATCATACGACTGGATTTGCGACAGTCACTGAACAAATACAAACTTATGCAGAAACAAGCTTCCAATTTTATACAAGCATTTTTATCTTTCTCTTCATTGTTTAATTATATATTATTCCACCTTTATGCAAAGACTTGATATTCGCGTATTTCATTTTCTGGTAAGCAATTCTTGCTTTTTCATTACAATTTTTTGTCTTTAAACATAATTGTGCATGCATGCTTACTGAATTTTATCCTCCATTACAGATACTGGCGCTCTCCCTCGTCCCTCAAGAGCATCCGCAGGGAGACCAAAAAAGGGTAATTTACTCCCTGTCGATTTGAAACTTTACTGTAATAAGTCGGTCTAAATTATCGAGTTTTACCCAAAATTTGGTAATTTGTTTCTGCTTGTTACACTCCCAGCTTCCAAGATTGTATGAGTCACTAGTATTTGGTACAATGTTAAAAATTAATGTAATTTTAAAAGTGTTTCCAACCTGTAAGCCTAAATTGATATTGTTTTCGGTTGCCAAAAATATATAGAAACAATTTTGTTGCTTATTTTGACCACAGCCGAATTTATACATGTTACAATGAATATATTGATCGTTATTAAATTTATGAGCTTGACCATTTTCAAAAACCATATCGCAATGCGGATATTTTTGTCAACTAGTTTTCCCTAATAATGATAGTAAAACACTAATAAAAATGTTAATAATAATACTAATTGCAATGTACATTATATATCATCACTCTTCCCCATCTTCGCAAATTAGCCAAAAGTGGCACAAAAAGCGAAGTAAAATAAAAGCAAATCAATCAATCAATTGTTAGGGCAGAACCATATATCACACAATACAGGTGAAATTGTTGTTGGTTGACGTGAATTGTTAATCTGCCTAAACTCTTAAAATACTCTAATATCAGGTTTTCTGTTGCAATTATTATTTCAATTTTGAGGGCCTTAATGACCGAGTGCTTTGCATACTGCTCTATGAAATCGGAGACCCTATGTTCTATTGATTGATTGATTTGCTTTATATTAATTCGCTTCTGGTGCCACGCTTGGCTAAACGCGACGATGAGGATGGTCGATGAAATGATGAAATTGATGAAGGGACACTCACAATGAACACCGAATGAACACAATGCGAAAGCCGGTCATTAAGCAAGCTGTGCTAACACTCTACCACGGAGTATAGGAAAAATCGTTCTTTGACATCGAACTGAGAACAGTTAATATGCGTCACCTCGGAGTTATTATATTTTAAATTTCGAACGATCAATTGAGATTTATTCTTAACCATTATTTTGCCTACATCAAAACTTCCACACAATAAGATCAATTACACTAAGGACAACAGCGTTAGAGTCTATGATTTAAGGGATGATTAAGCACACGATGATGACGGAAAATAATTCACATGATTATAGTGATGCATTACATCAGTGAAACATTAATTTTCGGTCATGGTGATAAATTGAAAAACACAGGGACACAATAACCGATTTATTTATTTATTTTATTTCGCTTTTCTTCCACTTTTGGGTAATGAAAGGTGTGTTATGATGCAAGTTGTGAAAGGACAACTACAAACGTAGATGGATAGGACACAGTCCAAACCCCACAGACCATTATACGGGCCTTATGTCTAGACGCCAGATCCTCGTTAGTGTGCAAAATGCACTCCATGGTCACAATGACGTAAGCATTCGTAGAATTGATTTGTATATTTTGTTTTTATTATTATTATTATTTTTCGAAAAACGCGAGCCAAACTGTTGCGCATTATGTGATATGTAGTGTTGCCCACGAGACGAGACTTTGGCCTGTCTCGTCTCGTGGAAATGCTGTCTCGTCTCGAAAATATTCGTTTGTTTTCTGGACACATGATCAATCTCGTCTCGTCTCGAATTTTTAAAAGCCTGTCCCGTCTCGTCCCGTGGGCAACACTAGTGATATGCTCATTACTTCTCACGAACATTCGCGGCCTTCAGCCAGTTTTATCCTTAAACAACATTGCGGGTTAGTATGTTAACAGACAGTTCCAAGACAATATCCAAAGAATACTGTCACATACGCGAAATGTAAAACATTTTTATTTTCTCGTTTCTACTACATCCCTGGGGAGTAAAAACGACTGGAGCGTGATGCTGATCATTGACCTCCAAAATGGCCGAACCCGAGAATATGCGGCGCCCTACTGCCACATCCCCTAAATGTGCCTTCATGGCACGGTTCTATACGAACGACGAACTTTACCTTACCTTTACTACTACTAACTACTCATGCCAGGAATTTTTGTATTTTTGATCCTTCATTATGTCTCCATTGCTAACCTGGTTCCTACCCAGTCACAACAGCAATTAGTCAATGCAATAAAGTACGTCAAACTTAAAATGAAACAGGTGTCGGCGCGCGCGCACACACACACAAACACAAGGGGGGAGAGAGGAAGGGGGATAGGAACATAAAATCCTTCCACAAACTGCCAAGACTCCAACAGAAAGCTTGCTGGAAACAAGTTTGCGTGCTAGCCTTGTCTGCTACTGCCCTCCCCCACTTTCTTATTTACACAGGAGCAATGAAGACTTTCCAACTCGCTTCTGAGTTGGTAGCTAGGAAAAGGGAAGTACATTTCATGTGATCCCGTCTGTAACACGCTACGGCCGTCCTTGTTACTCCCAGGTAAACATTGATTTGAGGCTGAGTGAGCCTCAGAGCCACTTTATGCCGGGATAAAGCCGGACCTTAGATCGAACACGGTTCTCTTGCATGGCAGTCAGATGCCCTACCGAATAGACCATCGTTGCCATTTAAAAATAATAATGTACATTAACTTGCATTCGTACTAAGAAGCGATTATTGCCACAAATATTGAAATAAAAAAAATCATGAGAAGTTTCCAAATTTACGCGTAAATAAATCAAGTCTATAAAACAACTCTATCTTGGTTGCCAAATATGAGGTCTAGATTATAAAATATTAAAACACCCCAGTGGACGGATTTTTGTAATGTAAGAAAAGATGGTGAGGATATTTCTGTTTTCATGTTATTGCCGATCAAAATTAAGTGTTGTGCGACTTTCAGAAAATGCTATTCAGTGAATGAATATGCAAAGGAAACAAATACCTTTCTGATTCTTTTGAGAAGCGGAAGGAAATTATGTTTTCCTTGTTCATCTCTTCTTCCTCCATTGTTCTTGCAATTTATAGCAGAACACCAAATTCAACCCTTTTCTAGGCATTATGCAGATTCAAACAACACTTTTACCGCAATAACTATCAACAGCCTCCTTGCCGAAGATATGGCGCAACCGACTTCTGCTACGCACACTGTCACTCAAACCCCGGCTACCAATCACGTGCGAGGGACATAACATCAAGGAAACCGACGCTACCCTATCTCTCTCTCCTTTTCTCTGCTACAGGTACCCTGGACACAGCTGCGAATGGAGTGAGGAAGAGACCTTGAACCAAGAGCATGTTAATTTCGTACTGTGCGAAAGAGTGTGGTTTTTGGTTACTTGTCGTGCTACTTCTTTGTGTAATTGCAGTGTGTGTGTGTTGTGTGTAAGTGAGGGGATTGAAATGCCAGCTGCAAAGTTCATGTTAGAACAACGAGTTTTTATATATGACACTTGCGTGAAAACAGACTCGTGTTAAAACGTGTGTAGGCAATTTACACAGAAATTTCCTGGCGTTTCACCTCCAGGTAGAGAGATGGTTAGACCTTGTCCTTACATTACGAGAAACAGGATCGTTACATTTTAGAACCCTTAAGCAAAAACGACGGATTCTAAACGAAGAAAATTTCATCAAACGATCCCAGGAATGTGTGAATGTAGGTGGGCATCACTTTGAACAACTCTTATAACACAGGTTAGTGCTCGTTTTGCAATATTAATATAAATATCTGCATGCTAAAGATATGTCAATAATAATATGCGGGACGTTACTGGTCGAAAATGTCGGCATCTCCGCTAGCGCCGCCCGCCACACTTCTCCCGATCTCTCGGCCTCGCAAGGAATTGGACGCATGGTAGCTATATATCAACGGAATAAAGACACTTTGAAGAACTGAATGGGAGAAGGAAAAGTCCAAAACTCCACTAGATTATCCGTAACTTGAAGTTTAAGTTGTTCTTTTTTTCCTGCATAAGGGGAAAATGGGATTTTGAAAACACATGGGATTCTGAAAATTCGTATTCATCACATTTTTGAAACATCGTAGCTAGCTTAATAATGAACTTGAAAAACCGTTTCCACTTGTCACATGGGGAGAGATTCATGCTCTCTTGCATAGGATACGCTTTTTTTAATAGCAGTGCTCATTCCGATAATATTGAAATAAATGTACAACTGGTGCGTAATTGTCTCTCATCGCCTTAAATATGCCATTGCCATAACTGCAAGTCTGTATAACTTATGCTGGTGAAAAAGGGAATGCTTTTAACTACATTGTTGAATATAATCGTAGTTAAATATTGCCCAACCCAACAGGTTAATGGACAAGCACATTAGATGCTGATGTTATTAGTGTAATTGAATTAAGTAAAGTTATGAAAAACTAAATATGCTGACCAAGGCAGTAATTTATTTTATTATAAAACATAAACTAACGTAACGTTTCAACCTTCTAGCAAGGTCTTCATCAGACTCTGTATCAAGTACAAAAGTAACCAGATACAACGAGAAGGGTAATATATATACACAAACATTACTCCCTCCAGACTATTTAGAAAGTTGATAGGAACTTTCTAGCAGATGACTTTCACTTTCCAACTTTACTTTCACCTAAAAGGCTAAACACAATTACTTCCATATAGAATGTGGTTGGACTTTTTAATCTCACGCTCTTTTCCCTTCATTTTTCTTCCTTTTCCTCTCCTCTTTTTCTCTTGTCCTTTCCACTCTTTCCAACATCTTCTTCCATTCTTTGTTTAACTTCAGTCCCCCATTCCAGTTCATTGTGTCTTCTTCGCCTTTCTTCTCTATTTCCTTTGGCTTCCTTCCATTTTCTCACTAGCATTCTCTTCTCCCTTCCTATCTGCTTAGCCTCATCCCACTCTATGTCATGTCCTGTTTTTCTCGTGTGTTTAAATATTGCATTTCTCTCTCTCTTAAGTCGTACATCATCCCTATGTTGTTTCAACCTGGAGAGGAGAGAAGAGGAGAGAAGGTTTGGAATAAGGAGTATGGGGAAGACCACAGAAAAGATATGCAAAGTGCTTAGAAAAGCAGGAATTAAAACTTACAGGAAGGGAGGGAGAAGCATCTTAGGAATAGCGAGGAATGCTAACAAGAAAAAGGAAAACAGAGAAGAGGAAGAAGAAGGGATTATCTACGAAGTAAAATGTAAAGAATGTCAGAGTGTGTACATAGGAGAAACGAAAAAAAGGCTGAAAGACAGGTTGAAACAACATAGGGATGATGTACGACTTAAGAGAGAGAGAAATGCAATATTTAAACACACGAGAGAAACAGGACATGACATAGAGTGGGATGAGGCTAAGCAGATAGGAAGGGAGAAGAGAATGCTAGTGAGAAAATGGAAGGAAGCCAAGGAAATAGAGAAGAAAGGCGAAGAAGACACAATGAACTGGAATGGGGGACTGAAGTTAAACAAAGAATGGAAGAAGATGTTGGAAAGAGTGGAAAGGACAAGAGAAAAAGAGGAGAGGAAAAGGAAGAAAAATGAAGGGAAAAGAGCGTGAGATTAAAAAGTCCAACCACATTCTATATGGAAGTAATTGTGTTTAGCCTTTTAGGTGAAAGTAAAGTTGGAAAGTGAAAGTCATCTGCTAGAAAGTTCCTATCAACTTTCTAAATAGTCTGGAGGGAGTAATGTTTGTGTATATATATTACCCTTCTCGTTGTATCTGGTTACTTTTGTACTTGATACAGAGTCTGAAGAAGACCTTGCTAGAAGGTTGAAACGTTACGTTAGTTTATGTTTTATAATAAAATAAATTACTGCCTTGGTCAGCATATTTAGTTTTTCATAATCATGGAAACAAGGCTTAATGGAGTTATAAGTAAAGTTAGGATGACGAGCTCATTTAAGATAGAATACTGAAGGAATCCTTTTATGAAAATCTGATAATGAGAGGTGACGAAAGGAAAGTGAGAAAGTGGAAATTGAGTTAAAATATAATGGAAGAGATGTTGTCAAGGAGAAAGTTCCGTCCTCTTCTACTCTGCTAAAGTGTAAATGGATTGAACTCGCCGCTGGGTGGCCGAATACGTTCAGCAGTCGACTCACCCTCTCGCTGCTTAAAGTGCTGGGTTCGAGTTCCGACAATTGACGATTTTCAGTTAGTGTCCCTTCTTAAAGTTTAGGGATAATGTCTCGCCTCGGGTTGTAAATACCTGGCTATACACGGGCTATTGTATTGTACAATTACAAATTAGTTATCTAGCGTTTCTTTTCCGTCACTTTTGCTATGATGAGTGATGGTTAGATCAAATTGATTACTATCGGATTTAAAATTATAGAGATTAGAGTATGGACTCCAATTAAAAATTAACCAGGAGATCTATATAAAAACTAGTAACATCAAAAATTAGCTTATTCAATTCTGCGTTAATCTATGCTAACCATTTTTTTAGTATGCTTTCTATTTGTTTATCGTCGTGAGAACAAAAAAGTGTCGATTCTTTCGAGTTTTTCAAACGATCGCTCAGAAAACCGTTCTTATGAATTTTGCGAAACAACTTTTTCTTGATATTGGGTAGTCACAGAAATACATTATTAGTCATGTTTTGAAGCTCTTTGCATTTGTTTTTAAAATCCATTATCATTGTCAATTAACATGGCGAAACCGATTTTATACAGATTTTTATTCAGAGGAGTAAAGATGTACGTGGAATGTGGTAACACCGCTAGCCCTCACTCGCAGTGACAGCCCGCGGTTTCCACGGTTCAACGGGCATCGCTCTGTGCGCTGTGGGCGCAATCTGAACGTGAGACCTTATCAACCAGTAATGAAATGTCAGTGTTGCAATACAAATATATTTAACGCTTGAATCGATGAAACACAACTGCCAAACCGATATGGAAAATATAAATATTAATAGAAGTGAGAATCGTAATAAGTTTACTACTTATGACAAAGAGAGCAGACACAATGAGCATTTCTTCTCAAGTTTCGTGGTCTGCGGCCAGAGCCGTATAGCTGGAGATTTCTACGCCCGGGGCAAAATTAGATTTGCCCCCCCCCCCGCCCCAAATTAAGCGTCCATCCTGAGAAATGTTCTTCTTCTAACTTACAGTCCTTCCAAGAGAGAGGCGGTGCCCAACTGACGAACTGAAGCGTACAGTCATTTGTTACCCTTCACCAGTGCTGCCATATTTATAACTACCATCTGTTGCCTCGTTGCCAAAAAATGAAACAATGTTAAATACTACGTCTGTGGTTTCGCTGTGTACGGTTTTCTCCTTCATGATGATACAAACACTTGCCACTGAATAAAAGTGACAACATTGTGTTGAAGATCGCCTAACAATTTTGGTAACACAGAGGCAGGATTACAATGCAAGCAGCTGATTGCATCATCCACGACAGTTTCGCTCGTTTTTGATTGAATTCGACGACATATGGTTTTTCTCTTCTTGGTAGAACAGGACACTTATTTTTAATATTTATGCGCAAATATCAACCCCCCCACTCCACATTTTCCCAAAGGCATCCATACCAAAAATTATATCAATTTTGTTTCAATGCGCGTATTTTCTGCAACAAGTATTAGGTTACAGCTCCCTCCGAAATTTTGAGAAAATCAACATTTTCAAATAAAAGCATTGAAGAAATCTTAAAAAACCCAACAGAGTAGTAAATGCAATCCCCCTTTTAAATAGCCCAGATTGCCATTTTTGAGAGTAGAAACTTCTTAATATTCGAAATATCTTATTATGTACCGTATCGTACCCAAGGTATTGAGTAAGAAGTATAAATTCTTAGCAGAGTAGGAAACAGAGATAGGAATGCTGAATAAGTAATCAATCAAAGGTGGGGTGATTGACTTGGGAGACGGGTATGGAAGGAGTGTGGGAATTGTCAGGAGGTGTGATCAGTTGTCGAGAATACGAGAGAGTGTAAGGTCTGCGGATTGTGAGAGAGAAGCAAAGTGGGGAACGATTATTGGATGATGTTGTGTGATTGGATCGATGTCTGACAGGGAGCTCAGACAAGCGACATTTTAGAGGACAAGTGTAGGAACAATCTTCATCTATTTGTAAGGCAAGTAATATCCTTTTTCTAAACCAACCCATATCGGTTCAGTCATGGAGAGTATAAAACCCATATCTAACCTAAGTTAATTTCTATCGCCATTCCTTTAAATGTAACCTCTTGCATTTATCACATTTAGGCCAAGCGAGTGATAACCATCTGAGAGATGAATGAGGAATAGCTACATCACCCAATTAAATCTAGAGGTTCTTGGTTCGATCCCAAACGCAGCATGGGAGTTGCGTTACGGTACTATTCACCCTTACAATTCCAGCCCGTCCTGAAAAAATCCTGCATACCTTGTGTTATCTTCTATATTGTAATTTATCTTGTATTTAGTACTAGTACAACAAAATACAATAAATACAATAGAACAGTGTTGTAAAGAAAATATGCACAACAATAAAACCCCGACTAAGTATTAACTGGCATAAATGAATAACGCAAACGTGTTTCCCATATTTTCATGGTTTTTGATTCTCAAAACGCCCCTTCACAACTTAGGTGGTCCAATCGTTTCGTCTTGCTGCCACGCGGGAGAGGTGGTGGGTGGGTGATTGAGGCGAGAATTCCTCCAGCATTAAGTGGCTCTAGGGTTCACATAGCATGTAATGAATGGCTACCTGGGATAAAGGCGGCCGGAGCGTGGTGCTGATCACGTCACCTCTAAAAATTTCCGAGATCGAGAATGTGAAGGGCCCTACCACCACACTTTCCTGTGTACCTACAGTACATGGCACGTTGAAATGAGCACGAGGAACTTTATATTACCTACCTGCACACATTTTAAATTTTAGTTATGAGCAAACTCTAATTCCTTAGGCTTTTACAATGCTGTCTCATGTCGCTCATTTCGCGCTCTTTTCCCCTCGTAGCCCGGACAAGTCATCCTCTGCCCACCTTCGCCTCTACCTGTGGCATTAGTTTCGACATGTTTTGTATCTGCACATTGCAACACTACTAAAAAGCTTTTCGTATAGATTTTCGTGGATAACTTCAACTTGTGCCCAGATGACCTCATCAGGCCGCAACATGTCAATTGGCCTCCTTTCCAGAGAGTACTAGCGAAAAACTCCCTCAAACCGTCATTCAAGGATAAAGTTCCCATCAACTAAACACTCTTTAATTTCTGAAAGGGTCTTTCTCAACATCCCATATTTTCATATATCTTTTGCGTTTGCCGTTTTGGTGAGGATTTTCAGGTGCACCCTTTATACCAGAATATGTTTTTCATTTTGGTCCAGCATCCGGGAGGAACTTTAAAAAACTTGTACAGTGTCTCTCAAAAGTTTTAGGACAACGACATTTTAAACTAGGCAACCCAATTTACACAAGGTGTTGGTGGGTTGCGTGTAGAGTTAGGCTCAATTTCAGGGTTGCCACATGCACAATAAATATTTATAAAATACGCGAAAGAAATAAAAACAAGTATTAGTGTATAAAAAGTATTAAAAATATCAATATTATATCGCAAGTGACAAAATTCTTTCTGAAAGAAAAATAATAGGTTTTCTAGCATTTGATCGCTGATGAGTCTACAGAAAGGAGAAGAGGTGAGAGAAAACGAGAGGTGACAAATGACAGGAGAAAGAGAAAGCAAGAGGAGAAGAGGAAAAGTAGAGGAGAGAAGAAAGAGAGGATAGACGAGGAGTGGAGATGTAGTGAGGAGAATGGAAAAATATTCTAGGAGAGATGAGGAAAATGGAGCAAAGAAGAGAAAAGAGAAGGAAAACGAGATGAGAGAAGAGTGGAGAGTAGAGTAAAGGAGAGAAAAAGAGAAGTACGAAAAGAAGAGGAGAAAAGTGCGTGGAGTCGGAAATCTAAGACAGGAAAGGAGATACGAGGAGTGGACATGAGTGGGATGGAGATAAGATGCGAGAAAAGTGGGAAAGGCGATATGATAATAAAAGCAGAGCAGAAGGAGTGGAGAGAAGAAGGAGAAGGAGAAGAGAAGAACAGAAGGGACTGAAAAGAAGAGGTAGTTGCAGAAAATATCGTCTCAGCGTCAAGAATTGATGCATTGGTCAAATTATCGACATGAAACATTCAATAACATTTTGAAATGTATTGGAGAATGTATTAAATCGGTGCGAAATGCCTTTTGGCTTAGTTCAGATCAAGGTAAAATTTTCCACGTAAGATCTTTGATTTTACCTGCGATTATACCACTAAAAACATGAACGTAATTTTAATATTTATAAGAATTATCCAATTTTTGTCCAATTCTCGGAGATTTTGTAATTTAATATTTCCCCTCCCCCCATCGTTAATTCCAAACTGAATCAATCCGTTTCACACAGCGTGGACAATGAACACAATGGAATAGGTCTAAAACTTACGAAAATTTTCTGCCACCGGAAGGGTTTGAACCTACGACCATCAGATTGACAGTCCTGAACGTTAAACATTACACTACAAGCTTTAGCTCCTGAAAGTAAGTAGAAGGAGCTGACTAATGTGAAATGTAGATTGAACTCTCTTCCTACATGTAATGTGCAAACAATACTTGTTTGTAACAAAGAAAACGAAGGTAGTACGACTTGGAGGGCGTTGACCATTTAATGGAGAATTGCACATGATGAGAACTTTTCATTCGATATTTGCGGAGGTATCCTTGCATTGAACTCGAGTGGGAAAGGGGGTAAAATTAGTATGTCCTGAATTGCCACAAATATAAATAGTTATTTCATTAATATTTGTCAATGTCTTTGAAGCAGTACACAATTATCGTTAAAGTATTATAATTCACGATCTTATACATGAAAATATCCCTTTGAACGTGTGTCAATTCATTTATTTATTTAATTTTTTTATAAATTCCATTTGCAGAACAATGTAGCTACTATACACTGCTATTACAATTAATGTTACCATGCTCTTGTTTGTAATAAAAGGAGAATTAAAAAAAGAACACCTCCTAAGGAGGATCGAACCTGGGACCACAATCAATGCTTTCAAGAACTCTAACCAATACACTACGCCCTTTGCTTCCCTTGGAGAAACAGTTCTTAATTATTCTGTCGCGTCAATATTGTAAACGTTATCCTGCAAAAAGAAGTTCAATACTCTGATATAGCTGTGTACTTCTAGAATTACTCTATACACATGCATTTGAAAATTAACTCTGAATTTATTTCTTCGTTGTTAGTATATCTAAGCTTGTGAATATATTTTATTTGTAGTTTTATAACGGTTACATGAACATCTAGGAAATAGTTCCTTATAATAACCTCAGGTTGACCAAGTTGCCAATACAAACAAATGGAATACAGATTGTCTTCGAGCTTACATTGTTAAAAAGGAGCGTTTACGCGTATTACTATCCCAATACTTATTCAATAAGGTTTCTTGGTTGTCAGAAATTATCACTTAAACTATTGGATGTTGAGTTAGTGCCCACCTAGCCGCCTCTAATGAAATCTATCATTCTTCAGATTCTCTTTAAAATTCGACTCTGGTCACTCGTAACTTGCTGGGTGCATCGACGGACAATGTTTTGCGGTAAGAAGCGGCCTTGAATAGCTTGAGTGAGTCACTTTGAACGCGAGCAAGCTACGCTACCAAGGTTGTCTGCCTTTGAAAACAAAGTCATTTTTTTTCACCGTTTCCGAACGCGATTGCTGTTGTAGAAGTATATATTCTCACAAAAGAGAAAAAAAGAAAATTAGACCAATGTTCTCCCGTCGTTTAAAACCAAATATTATCTATTAAACAAAAAGTTCACGATTGTCAATAAACCTATCTGAGCATAAGGTGGATGTATATAATAAATTTAATACAAAGATTCTCCAAAATTTCTCTCCCACTGTCTACGTCACTAACGTCAGGCCAGTATCCAGGGGGGGCATGGGGACCATGCCCCCCTCAAACCCTGAAATATTTAAATGTGAACCTATCAATAACTACGAAAATAACATCGTCGATTTTAGAAATGTGTAAACATTTCAATTTTGTTCTTTCATAAATGAATCGGTTTCTTGCGCAAAAGTCTTCAGGCTGCATATTGGATGGTTTTAGTTTTATAATGCAAGGCTAGCAGACGTCCGATTCACCGATTTAGTCAGGACAGTGCGCTACTTTCCATCCCTGGCCTAACTTTTTCGAACTGCAATTGTGATGCGAGAATGTCTCTTTGTTATTGTTGTTTCCTTAACTCACAATTAGACATGTTCTTTATTGTAATAATAATTCCGAGTACGCAACATTTAATTTATAAATATATTATTTTCTAAACATAGAATTATCATGACTTTTGAATCGCGCTCGCACTATTTGAACTATTTTGTAATATCTGTCTCTCTCTCTCTCTCATACACACACACACACACACACACACACACACACACACACACACACACACACACACACACACACACACACACATATTAGGGTCTGGCCACTCCCTCAAAGAAATCCTGCGTACTGGCCTGGTTTACGTCAATGACAGAAATGCAAGCAATACTTTTATTTATATTTAACCCAATGAAAGGAATGAGGAAGAATTTAAAAGAAATAAGAAAGAGCGGAACTACTGTTGCCCTACTTTAAAAATTGTTGTTCTTCGAGGAAGAAAAATAAGAAGGATTTACTCCAGCACCTTAACACAGTGTCCCACGAGTCTCTCTTGACTAATACTGTCAAGTGTGAAGAATAAAATTTTCCGCCTGTTTACGTCTAACGTTGCGCAGATTTGGTAGTTCGCAAACGGTGTAATTTTTTCGTGTTACCTTACGCAACAGCAAATACATTTCATAAGACTGTTCTGAACACCAGACTTGCGTCAGTAAACAAGCATTTCGTCTGTTGCAGTATCACAGGAAAAGAATATCGTCCTGCAATGTTCAAGCCTCTAGATATTTTTCATTAATAATGTCTAATCACAATAATAAGTTAGAAGAAATAACCCGCATTTTCACAGCTACCAATATTCTCGTTTTTCTTCATCACTTCGAAAATCATTTCTCGAAGATATCTGCTATACTACAAGAAAGCAATCCAAAATTAAAGTAAAAGTTCAACCACATATATACCCAACTTCATTTACAATATTGGAGAGACAGAATACTTAAAAATTGTTGTTTCAATCGAAAGTAAGGCCGTGATGTAGTGGTTAGAGTTCTTGAAAGCATTGATTGTTGTCCCAGGTTCGATCCTCCTTAGGAGGTGTTCTTTTTTTTAATTCTCCTTTTATTACAAACAAGAGCATTTTAACATTAATTGTAATAGCAGTGTATAGTAGCTACTCGTACATTGTTCTGCAAATGGAATTTATAAAAAAATAAACAAATAAATGAATTGACACACGTTTATAGGGATATTTTCATGTATAAGATGGTTAATTATAATACTTTAACGATAATTGTGTACTGCTTCAAAGACATTGACAAATATTAATGAAATAACTATTTATATTTGTTGCAATTCAGGACATACTAATTTTACCCCCTTTCCCACTCGAGTTCAATGCAAGGATACCTCCGCAAATATCGAATGAAAAGTTCTCATCATGTGCAATTCTCCATTAAATGGTCAACGCCCTCCAAGTCGTACTACCTTCGTTTTCTTTGTTACAAACAAGTATTGTTTGCACATTGCATGTAGGAGGAGAGTTCAATCTACAGTCTACTTACTTTTAGAAGCTAAAGCTTGTAGTGTAGTGTTTAACGTTCAGGACTGTCAATCTGATGGTCGTAGGTTCAAACCCTTCCGGTGGCAGAAAATTTTCGTAAGTTTTAGACCTATTCCATTGTGTTCATTGTCCACGCTGTGTGAAACGGATTGATTCAGTTTGGAATTAACGATGGGGGGAGGGGAAATATTAAATTACAAAATCTCCGAGAATTGGACAAAAATTGGATAATTCTTATAAATATTAAAATTACGTTCATGTTTTTAGTGGTATAATCGCAGGTAAAATCAAAGATCTTACGTGGAAAATTTTACCTTGATCTGAACTAAGCCAAAAGGCATTTCGCACCGATTTAATACATTCTCCAATACATTTCAAAATGTTATTGAATGTTTCATGTCGATAATTTGACCAATGCATCAAATTTTTAACGCTGAGACGATATTTTCTGCAACTACCTCTTCTTTTCAGTCCCTTCTGTTCTTCTCTTCTCCTTCTCCTTCTTCTCTCCTTCCTTCTGCTCTGCTTTTATCTCATATCGCCTTCCCTACTTTTCTCGCATCTTATCTCCATCCCACTCATGTCCACTCCTCGTATCTCCTTTCCTGTCTTAGATTTCCGACTCCACGCACTTTTCTCCTCTTCTTTTCGTACTTCTCTTTTTCTCTCCTTTACTCTACTCTCCACTCTTCTCTCATCTTGTTTTCCTTCTCTTTTCTCTTCTTTGCTCCATTTTCCTCATCTCTCCTAGAATATTTTTCCATTCTCCTCACTACATCTCCTCTCCTCGTCTATCCTCTCTTTCTTCTCTCCTCTACTTTTCCTCTTCTCCTCTTGCTTTCTCTTTCTCCTGTCATTTGTCACCTCTCGTTTTCTCTCACCTCTTCTCCTTTCTGTAGACTCATCAGCGATCAAATGCTAGAAAACCTATTATTTTTCTTTCAGAAAGAATTTTGTCACTTGCGATATAATATTGATATTTTTAATACTTTTTATACACTAATACTTGTTTTTATTTCTTTCGCGTATTTTATAAATATTTATTGTGCATGTGGCAACCCTGAAATTGAGCCTAACTCTACACGCAACCCACCAACACTTTGTGTAAATTGGGTTGCCTTGTTTAAAATGTCGTTGTCCTAAAACTTTTGAGAGACACTGTAAGTAGATAAAAAATGTGCATCCCACCGCAACTCTGATTTCTTGACCAAACGACCACAAAAAGTTGAAAAACTCACTTTCTCTCCCCGTTCCGCGCCTCATTTATTGCGCTGACGATGTTTCACGGGGGCAAAAAGGCAGTGATGAGTGAAAGATGAGCTCTCATCCTCTCATCCTTCTCATCCCTCTTATTCCTCTTATTCTTCTCTCATCTTCTCATCCTCCTCTCATCTTTTTTTTATCCTCCTCTCATTCTCTTATTCTCTCATTCTCTTATTTTCTCATTCTTTCATCCTCTTATTCTCTCTTATTTTTGAAAGATGAGTGTACCTTATCGTAATTTTCCAAGTCTGGGGCCAAATGTTTATATATCGTGATCTTCGTAAACCTCTCCTCTCATTCTCTCATTCTCTTATTCTCTTATTCTCTTATTTTTGAAGGATGAGTGCATCTTATTGTAATTTTCCAAGTCCGGGACCAAATGTTTATATATCGTGATCTTCGTAAACCTCTCCTCTTATTTTCTCATTCTCTCATTCTCTTATTCTCTTATTCTCTTATCCTCTCATCTTCTTATCTTTTGAAGGATGAGTGCACCTTATCGTAATTTTCCAAGTCCGGGACCAAATGTTTATATATATTGTGACCTTCGTAAACCTCTCTCTCTCGGGGAGGGAACGATGTACTACACACATACACACACACACACACACACACACACACACACACACACACACACACACACACACGCGCGCGCGCGCGCGCGCGTATGCCTCTCATTATTTTCCGTATTGTGACGCACGCAAACAAATAATAATTGTTGTTTTTTTAGGATACCTGGCCCCTATAACCTCGCCAGGGTGCGTGGCGCCCAGCCAAAAAAGTAAAAGGTTTTCTAATGGCTGCGGTTATAGATTACCGCACCTCTGTAGGGTTTCACGTGTTTTTTTTTTTTCCCAAACTTCTATGAAACCCTACAGAGGACCTCCGTAATGCATGCAACGTGTACTAACGACTCTAGTGTTATTTGATGTTGTGATATTTTTGGATATAGAGTTTTATTGTGAGATATAGATAAAAATAATTATGTTTATTATAATATTTTCTTGATGAAGATGGAGAATATGTGTGTGTTACAAATAAAGTTGCATGCTTTTTTTCTAGTGTGTGTATGTGTTTTTGATGTTTCGACAGCATCTGAAACGATAAAAAAAAGAAATTTTATTGTTAATTTTCACGTGTAAAAACAACAACAAATTTTTTGTGCAAATTTTCTGATTGTCTCGTGCTATAGTGCAAAAAAGATATTGTAACTGATAACTAATGAAATTGACATTTGTAACTGATCTGAACTAGTGAAATTCGTATTGTGCTATTGTAACTGATTGTACTAGTATAAAAAATTTCTTATTTGTGCAAGAAAAGATGTTAAAAACTTGTTAAAACTGCTCTGTGACCCTCTCGTTCTTTACGTCGTAGGCGAAGGACTTCTCTGCAATCAGGATGACACTGCATAGGGTATCCTCGGGCAAGGCATCGTGGAACTCGCAGACGACCTTGATGTTGGTTCGATCGTTGACCACAACCTTCTTTCTCTTAGATGTGTTGATGACGGTCATGGGTCTCCGTGCTTTAAACTCGCTGGGCGTGTAGTACATGTCCACGCTTCCCTCGGTCACGCGTTTGTAAGCCGAGAACGCTTCGTAAAGTTTGAGGTAATTGTTTTTGGTCACGTCGAGGTTGTAATTCTCGCGCGGGAACACTTCGTTCCTACCGTTCTTCAGATAAACGTTCTTGATCTTGCAGTCGTCGAACTTGCTGGAATCTTTTTCCTGATTCTTGTCCCTCCCGGTCTGAAAAAGCACTACGACGAAATCTGGCATGTCGAACTGTATGTTGTTGAACTGTGTCGTCACGTCGAATTCCATGTGACTTCCCGAGGCCATCTTCTGCACGCACTGGTAACCGTGAAAGTGAATTGGCACCTGCGGACTTTTCAAGATCTCCGCTTTGTACTTGAGGGCGTAGTTTGTTTCATATTCCACCACCGGCATTCTCAATTCCATGCTCCGGATGACGCATTTCGCTGCTTCGGGTAAAGTGTTGGCTATCGGCGTGGTGCCGTCCGGACCCAAAGTAGCGTATCGCATTAGTGCGTCGTTGTCGTTGGCCGCTCTTCGAAACGTGACTCTCAGTCCTCCCTTCCACATGATCTCCTTGTAGTCCGAGAAGAAACCAGGCAGCAGACGCATGGGAAAGAGCACCGTGTGACTTTTCGTCGATATTTTGGTCCCCGCTTCGAATCCTCCCGCCTGATAGTATGCTGCGTCTGTTTTGGATAATTTCAACGTTCCCACTGCCGTCGACGTGATGCCTGGGTAATCTATTCTGTCGATAACGGTGTTATGTTTCCTCACCTCCACCTGCGAGAACAGGTGAGGCACGAAGTTGTCCACGAGTATCAAATTTGCTGCTGCGGGAAACGCGTCTCCGCTTTCTTTCTTCACCACGTCGAATTGAAGGTAGAGGTCCGCTCTGTGAGGATGAATGAACCCGTCGCCTACGTCCAGGTCGTATTCGATCTCCCTGTTCGCTTCGTTTAGATTGGCGAACGTGCGACGGTTGGGAGGGAAAGATTGCAATTCGTAACTTTCGATTTGCTCCATTTCACTATGTGTGTTATTTATTATACGTTGATCTCCACGATGGCCGTCGTAGTGGCACCTGCGAAATCCACCACGTCTCCTTTCTCGTTCGTCACCACCAACTCTATGTCGTCTATGCGGTTGCGACATACTGGAAAATAGATCGGCGAAGAGGGCGTGTAGATGATCGGTTCCATGAACTCGGAACTTGGTTTGAAAGTGGCTATGATTCCCGTCTGCTTGTGACTTCCTAACAATCCGTCCGAAGATTTTGTGATCATACCTTCCGCCACGTTGCAGTGTACGTTCAGAGTCTCTATGGCCAAGAATTTAGGAATGTTGGTTGCTACGTGCTTGATGCCAGCTTCGAGTTTGGTGTTGTTTTCGAAACCTAAAAGTTCTCCCATGGTGCCCAGGTCCACGGTCTCCGTCGCGGATAGGATTTCCACTCTGTGCGTGACCGAATTTTGAGAAAGGTATGTGCCTTTGGGTAACTGAGCTTGCAAAGTGGAAAGATTGTATTGTCCTGGCGTGACGACGATATGTTCGCTTCCGACGCTAATTTTGTTGTTGTGCTGCGTGACATTAGGTATGAGGTACATGCTGTAGAATGCACGCAGAGCCACGGATTTAGGATAGACGATGTCGTCGTGCAGCGTGAGTTTCAAGATTGAAGATTCGCTCGTGAGATGGAACACGCCCATCCTAGTGATGCTGTTTGAGGTTCCACAATGCTTTCTGGAAATCCTCGATCGTAGGGTTATTTATTTTAGAGAGAAACGCGAGCACGGAGAGGCAGAGATGACCGCAGTTCACGTCTCCGAAATTTTGAATGCGTTCGTCGTTGTAGTATATAGAGGTTTTGTTGGTTTTCAGATAATGAATTAAATTTGTAGGTGGAACACCTCCGAAAGAATCGAAAACGAATGCTTTATCATCATTTTTGTGGTAACATATCCAATGCGTGCCTGGATTTTCTTGACCGTCCAAGTTGACTACTCCGCATTCTCTTCTTTTCACGCTTGAAGGTAACGAGTCGGACATAAAAACTCCTCTGAAGTGTTTGATTTGTAACGGTCCGATCAGAGATTCAATGTCTCGGTTGGTGAGTGCTTCTGTTTCTTTTTTTTAAACTTCTTCATCACGCCCTTTCCTCCTTTCTTCTCCATGGCCAGGTTGTGACGTTTCTGTTCTTCCAACTCGGCCTTGTTCTTCTTCGAGTCGATGACGGTTTTCGCGATGGCGGCACTTCCGCCAGCCAAACTTCCAACGGCCCCCAATGCTGCTAGGATGGCCGGGATGCTGAATATGAAACCTCCGATCTTTTGCTGTTTCCGCGAACGCTGCAACCGTCTCAATTGAGGTGTGCTGAGCAGCAATTTCATTCCATGTCCTTTCGACAAGCAAGAACGTTTCTTCTCGCGTTGTTTCTTGGTGAGTAACCCATCAAGGGCACCTAGATTTTTCAGATTGGAGTATGGTATCTGGTACACGACACCCTTGGGCTTCATGTTGATGCTCTATGGGTTATTTTTGCGGTATGTTATTTATATATATTTTGATATTTTTTCTTGTGTAGTTTTTTTACGGTATGTTATTTATATATAAATATTCTGAGATTTTTTTTTTTCACGGCCCCGCAGTTGCTACACAAATTCTATTACGTGCTTTGTTTTCTTGCCAAAAAGTTCCTTTGTCCCCTTGTACACAATTCGAGTTTTGTTCTCGATTAAAATAGATAGCTTCTCGTCAGATAACATGTTAGCGTATCGATCTGGTAAAAATAGACTGTATTGTGCGTTGAGCAACAGGCGTACCTTGGGACCATACTGGGTAGAAACGATTGAACCGGAAGTTATCGTGTAAGGTTTGTCGACTTCCAATTCCCGAATTTTTACATACTCGAATGACAAATTTAGCATTTGTTTTAATGCTTGGAGGTCACTCATTTTTTCAGTTGTCATATCAAAAAATTTCAGAGTGTTAGAGAAATTTAATTTTTTTTCACGATGTGTGTTACTTATATATACCGAAGATTATTTTTTTCACGATGTGTGTTATTTATATATTTTTTTTCATGATTTGTATCGAAGATTTTTTTAACAGAGGAAGAAAGTTCGTGCTTCGGAGAACGCGATGATTTGCGTGATGATTTCTTCAGTTTCCTGTTTGGACTTACGCCAATCATCAGTATATCGTCTTCTTCCCTGCCTCGCCTCGTGCAGTTCGTCCAACCTTTCGTTCAATTTCTCCCCCGCGGCCGACAGAAGTGTGTCGAGATCACCGCACCTCATTCCACTGATCTCCCGAAGACGGTCCTTGAGAACTATTTCGCATCCCATGTGAAATGCCGGCGTCGTTTTAGCTACGATCACAAGTTTATTAACATCTCCGTTAACTACCTTTTTGAATATTTTAGATAGTAGTTCGTGCGGCAAATCAGTTATGCAAGCCATGTTGTTTTTTTTTTTACTGGATGTTATTTATATACCCCACCCCAATTTTTGTTTTGTGTTCATGGCGATGGTGGTACCCAGTGCGGCGACCCGTTCACCCAACGATGCATCTCTGCTCACGAATCTTTCGAAAGCTGCGTGCTCTAACTTTCTGTCTGCTTCGTGACGTGCATCCAGATCCGTCTGCGTGGTGTTGTAAGCGATGTCGTGATCTTTGCATGCCGCGTCCAACAGATTCACACCCTTGTCTCCTCTCTCCAATCTTTTCTCGAGTTTGGTACCCGGTCCGCAGTACTGGTAGCCAGGTAGATGCATCTCGAAAGGTAACTTGTTGATGATGTCGTTCACAAGGCCCTTTCCTTCGGCCACGTTCCAAAATTTAGGAGGCAGCGTGTTGATGATTTTGATGAGGTAACCTATGCCCTTGTCGTTGTTCACGATGAAGTTGGAAAGTTTCGTGCTGATCATGTCCACGATGCCAACCTTCTCGTTGTAGAAATTACGGTTGCCTGCATTCTCTTCGCCGGCTATCACCAACAATCGGTCCACGAGCTTCCTCACGTCGTCCACCCAAACGAATTCTTTGGGTAACGTGTTGTAGCGTTTGACGCCGCTGCCTGTTTTGACCTGGTTCCAAATCGGTTTGATGAGATTCTTGTACTTCTCGCCGCTGCTCGATTTCACCCTATTCTGCGAGGCGTCGTTGTTCTGGTACAAGGCATCCGTCATGATCAGAATTTCCTTGTAACTTTGGTAATCTTCGTCGGTGTAATCTTTCGGCTGCTTTTTGGCGACGAGTTCCCACAGTCCCACCGTACCCGGATACCTGTTCCAACTATCCTTGTCGCCTAAATTGACTTTAATGTCGTTGCCTTCGAAGGTCACCTTCGATTTCCCAATCTTTCACACCACACCGCCGCCTTCGCTGGTTTCCATGCTGGGATACAATCCGAACACTTCATCCTTGTCGAATTTCCCCGTACTCAGGTAGTCTCGTGCCAAAGGTCCCAACTCGATTTTATCCGAAGACGTGCTGCCTATGGCTCGACGTCGTGCCGGTGCATCCTTCAGTTCGAACGGTGTCGAAGGAATGCTCGAAATAGGCGTGGGTACGGCGTAACTTTTAGCTGCGAGCGGCACTAGTTCGTTGATCAAATTTTTATTTTGTTCCGTGACACTTTTAATTTCTTTACCTAGACCACTGATGGCATCGATCACAGGTTGATCCTGACGTTTTTTCTCTTCGTAGAATCCACGATTCTCGGATTTCCAACCTTTGAAGCGTTTCGCGAGGTAATGGCGAAGCTTGAGATTTTCGTCTTCGATTTTTCGTTTCGTCATGACGTTATTTATACACGTTGTTTCTCACAACGTTGCAACGTTTAGAAAGTTGTTGATTTTGTTTCTGTATTTTCCGTCGTTGGGTTTCCTCGTCATGTCGATCGTAGCGAATCCGAAATCGTCACCGTTCCAGCAAGAAGAGCAGCGTTCCGAAAATTGATTGTAGTTCATGTCTCCGCCTACGTAGTCATCGTACGCGTGCTTGAGGTTGGTGTGATCTTGACGAAACAAACATATGAAATTAGCGTTGTCGCGTAGTAACTGTTTTGGAATTTTGGAAAACGTTTGAGCTAGGTAAAAGCAATCCATTTCTTTGTGACGACCTTGCGTGAAAAAATTGCGAATTTCATTTTGATTTTCCAGGATGGCGTCGTCGAACACAACGACTGAATTTTCACGACAATCGTCGAGTGGTTTTATTTCCGAGGCGAACGTTGCAATGTCCAGACCATCGTACAGTTTCATCAGTTGCTGGTATTTGGATTGCTCTAAACTTTTCGAGAACACGTACAGGTGCCTATTCTTCCAATCTAACCAATTCGGTGCGAGGAGAAAATTGTCCACGAGCAGTGTCGTTTTTCCACACCCCGAAGGTCCTACGATCAGACAGCGGATGCTGTCGGGGAGCAATTCACCGTTTTTTTTCTTCCTTCCACTTTCCGAATTAGGTAAACGTTTCATAACATTCCACGTACTCATAGAATCACTTCGTTTGAATCGATCCAACTTGTTTCCGGAAGTCCCAGCCATTTCACCAAAAGTTTGTTGCCTCTCTTGCGCAAAACTTTTTCGATAAGGTACGTGTCGGGGTATTTAGTTTTAGAGAGTTCCTCCTCGTAGAAGCGCCCCAATAAAATTTCACCGCCACTGTCTTTTATTATATACGTGTGAGGGTTCCCGGGTAGAACTCGAACCACGGTAAAAAGTTCAGTGCTCCAGTTTCGTGTGAAACCCCTGTCGAACGTTCGCTTCAATTTACTGACCCTCACCTGTTCTCCAATTTTGTATTTAGCTTTTTTTGTCGTGGGCGTGTACTTTGGACAGTAAACGCTAGAAATTAAACGTTGCTCGTCAGACTTGGTAACGTCAGCTGGCTTCATGCCTATCGTTCCGTGCCGTGTGTGATTATAGTTGTTAACAAGTTCCGGAAGAATGGTGACCCACTTGTAGCTTCCCTGAAGCGTGAAGCGTGACCACATGCGCGATTTCAGAGTGCGATTGAATCTTTCCACGATGCTGGCCTTGACGTCACTGAAGGTCGAGTAATGTTGAACGTTGTGTTTCCGAATAAACTTTTGGAATACGGCATTGTAAAATTCCTTCCCTTTGTCCGTGTGCAGAAACCGAGGTCGTCTGCCGCCGCTTTCGCGAAAAATTGTCTTGAATGCTTCCGTGACACACGTTCCCGTTTTCGCCTTCAAAGGTAGAGCCCATGCGAATTTCGAAAATGTGTCTATGACGGTGAGGAGGTACTTGTTGCCCTTGTTCAATTTATGTAGGTTTTTTAACTTGCCGCTACTCATTTCGACGAGGTCGCTTTCCCAGAGGTCGTCGATTCCCTTGGTTACCACAGCCAAACGTTTGTAGTTGCGGCGTGCAGGTTTATGCAATTCTTGGACGATGGCTTGCCTTGACATTCTTTTTAGAGATTACGTTTGAAGAGAAGCACCAGCGTGATGGGATTCAAAGAGGGTGGCACCTCGCTCGTGTTTTGAACGATCAGCTTATCGCCGGCACTCACGTCAAAAACGGTAAGGTCTTCGTCTTCCTGTATTTCATATATGTTGCGCGTTTCGTTCCAACGCGCCAGAGGAATGTTTCCTGCTTTCTGGACACCACGATTCGATATCAAAGTCATGGTGGGAACACTAGCTTTTCTGCCGTGAGACCAGTACGAAAATTCGTTTACCTGAATCGTGCCATCGAGGAGAAACTTGTAGTACGGATGATAAGGATGCAGCATGTACAGTTACCTTCGACGAACGTGGAGATTCTCTGTTGATTGGGTACGCTGTTAATTTCGATGGCTTGCAGAGAATGGAGTTTAGCGAATTTAGTATCGATGCTAACGAGGTTGCTGTGAAGCTGACCCAGTGTGTTTTGTACGGGCACCAAATGCTCGACTATGGTATCCGTTACGGTAGAAAATGAGGGTTTGATTTTCACTTCCACGTTCAACTGATTGTAGCTTTCGTTGAGTTCTTGCAACTTGGCACCGAAAGAGGCCAGCGTCGATTCCTGCGTTGATTCCAGCACTCCAACTTGATCTCTGATGTTGACCACAATGTTCTGAAGGTTCTCGATTTGATTCAATTTCAAGCTCTTCTCGGTAAGATCATTCACGATGATTCGCATCTCTGTAAACTGCGTGTGAAGGTCGGCGACGCTCTGCGAAGTGGGCAGCGTCGACACCAGCGAAGCAAGTTCGTCTCGAATCTGTTCCACGTTCGCCGTTTCCGTTTCCAGTCGTTTCAGCATACGTGATATGTTCCTTTTCAAAGCGTGTAATTCTTTGGAGGTGGGGAGATTGCCCACCCTACTCTCGAGATCGCTCAACGAATTTTTGATGTCACTCGAATCTGATAGTGCCGTCACCGCCGTTTTCAATTTTTCCAAATCTTCGCTCGAAGGCACGCTCGTTCGTAACGATTCCAAGTCACCCTGTATGTTGTCCAGTACGTGATGAAAATGAGTAAGATTGGATTCGACGTTCAAATTTTCCAAATATTGGATCTTCTGCTGAACCGTGCTTAACGTGTCCTGAATACTCGTCAACACACTTGCTTCAGCGTGAATATTTTTAATTTCTTCGTTGATCAACTCCAGAGACGCCTGAAGCGTAGCGATGGTGGTTTGAATGTGTTCGAAATCTTGATAAGCCTCCAGTTGAATTTTTATGTTCGCGACGCTTTTACCGATGACCTGCAGTTCGTCCGACGATGGTAGGTTCGTCATTGTATCTTCCAAAGTCTGCAACTTGGATTTGATTTCTTCCAACGTGCCGGTGAATTCTTCTTGTAATTTAGAAACAACAACCTGCAAGCGTTCTACATCAATATCATTCACGACGGTTTGAAGTTCAGAGAAATTCTTTTCTATTGCGGAAGTTCGCTCTTCGATTTCGAGTTTCAATTTTTCCAAATCTTCATTTTTCGATTGAAATTGCTGTAATTTGGCCAAATCATTTTGAAGCGAATCCATGCTCAACTGTATATTTTGAATGTTGTCGTAAGAAGGTACGTCGACATAATTTTTTATCAGTGTTTTCAGTTCGGAATCGATTTTCAGAATGGGATCGAGACATTGCGTTTGGAGCGTAGCGATCTCAGACTCTAAACTTTTGTTTAAGGTCTCCTGCAAAGCGATCAAATCGGTCCTCAACTTCTTAACTCGAACGTCCAGCATGAGAATCTCTTCTGCATGGTCTACACGCTTGGTGTTGCCGAAAATGTCGTTAGGCATTTTTGGTTAATGGTTATTTATAATAGAATAGACGATTCGTAATTCTACGAAGAGAGGAACGAGTTTGTCGTAATCTCCTAGGAGTTCCACGTAAAGATAATCTCCTGCAGACACATCGTACGACATGTTAGAAAGTACCTTGTCGTGCTTCATTCGAAAAATGTTTTTGCCGGTAGAAATTTTGATTTCGCCTGTGTTCTCCGGATTCACGGTGATTTGAAGTTTCCCATCGATCGGAATTTCATAGAAATGTAAATTGTTATTAAAAACATAAAACATCTTGCCCACATCGTCATTTATTTTTGTCCATATACTATTAAGATGTACAATTAGTAGACCATTGAGTTTAGATAACACGGAAGGTAAGAGGTTATTGGAATTTGGTGATACAGTGTCCATGTTGTTTTGTTTGCGGAAACCAAAGAGATTCATTGTCCTTGTTAGTTATTTAACACGTTGTGCCTTTGCCATTCTTCAAAACAGACGGAGGAAAAGAGGGGCCCTCGGGCGATGAAAAATAAGAGTTGAATTTAATGAGCCTCGGTTTGGAGCGGGCTTAACAACATAATAACAGCTTGCAACTTTTCATCGCCCGAGGGCCCCTCTTTTCCTCCGTCTGTTTTTTGAAGAATAGCAAAGACACCGTGGACTTTATGGTTATGGGGTTACAGTTAACACACGTCACATTTATCGTTTTTATTGTAGTGGCCCCATTCTTTCGTGTGGATTTTACAATCGAGAACACGTAACTTGTTGTCTGTTGCATCCAATGCTACTTTGGTTACGCGCGTCGTGTACAAATCATGCAATTTACTTGTAATGCGATGATCGGCGCTGAGTTGCCTTTTACTATGAAAAAGGCATTCCTTGTAGTCTTGCATGCTAAATTTGCTGGTACTTATTTTTCCCACACCCTTCGCTTTCTTGATCTCTTTTTCTTCTGCAATCTTTACACAGTACATTTTGGCACGAAGCCCCGCAAATTCGCTGATGTACTTCCCGCCAACTTCATCTTTGTATTTTCCAATCGTCATTTTGTTTTCTGCCGAATGCAAGTGATGGCCTGATGGTAAGTTGCTAAAATCAAACAGATGCTTCATCTTAGTCAGATCATGTTCGAGGCTTGGTGTTTGGATTAGAAAAATGAAGCTATCCGTGTCAATGTAACATATTTGGATGTTATCTCCATAAAAGGGTTGAAACTGATCGTAGTACGATTGGTACATGTGCAATTTTGATAGTTCAAGAACGGTGGCACCTATGGCAATCGGCTTGTTGAGCATCACTTGCTTCTTGTTCCTCTCGACGAATACTAGATTCTCGTCGAAAATGGTGAAGTTTTTGAAGTAGGGGGACGCGACGATCTTTTCAAATTTCTTTTCGTCCGTGACCAACGTTGCGTCGATGTAATTACGCACGTTCTCCATCGTCTTGCCGTAGATGGCGTTATTGAACAGTTTGTACAGATCCTTGTCTGCAGGCGATGTCGATTGCGCTCTGCGGCGCGTGTTCTCGGTTATGTAGGGTTCCAGCCACTTGCTTTGTCGGAACTTCAATCCTCTATGAACTTTCTTCAACTGCAAGCCGTGACTTATGTAAAATTGGAGGAGTCGGTAGTGCAGAACGTAATTCCGCTTGTTCTCCATGCTTAGTATGAGTTTTGGCTCCGATCCTCCAGGTGGCTTCTTTTTGGTGGGGGCCAGGGCCAATCCGTGATGTTTCTCGTGAAGCGTTTCGGGATAATCGAGATCCACTTCCAAGAAACAGCCCCATTCATTATCTTCGCTCCAGTTGAGAAAATCTTCGCAGGAGAGTTCCTCTTCGGTCATCCACGCGTAGTCGCTGATGGGAAGACACTGGGACATGGAGTGGCCGTACAGGTTGTTGACATCCCAGTAGACAATATAGGTGTTGGGCTTCGATGCATCGTAACCAGGCGTATGAGGATTGTTTGCCTGAGCATGGCGTCGGGGACATTGGACGATGCCACCGCGTATCGCACTCTCCATGAAAGCATACTGTTCCTTCTCTGCGATGAGGCCCAGTTCCACGTTGGTGTATTTCATCATCGATTCCCAAGTCAATCCCGGCGTGGTGAAGAAATACGCAGGATCCAACTTGTATATCGCGATGCATCTCTTACGAAACGATTCGAAAATGTCCATGAGGAGAGTCACGTCCAATTTGAGATAAAGATCGTGATAATCGCGAAAAGTTTGGCAATTGAATGCCGTCCACACACTACGAGCGTGTTCGTAGTCCTCTTCGGAACAGACGTCCTCCGTGAGATGAGAATAAAATGCCTCCCGGGGTGGAAGTTCCGTCTCGTCAAATTTTTTGAAATTGTTGACGTACTCGTAGGGGTAGACGCCCTTGCGACGCAAGAGATTCAAATTCTCATCTCTCCCCGAAAAACACATTTGCTTGGTGGCCACAAGATCTTCGTCGCCAAGTTGAGATGCAAGGCTTGCGAGGCTGGAGGACAGGAAATTGTACGAGTTGAGGATTCGCACTTCCACACTTCCTCCTTCTTGGAGAGGGATCCAAATTCTTACCGCAATATACTTCTCACTCGTTCTCGGAATGATGCTGATTCGAGAAGTTATGTTGTACAACTCTTTGACGAACAGATGCGTGTCGTACTTCTCCGTGTAATGCAGAAACACGGCAACGAAATGCGACTCCTTAATTTTAAGATTGCACGAATTACAGATGGTGTTTAGGAATAATCCATTCTGATGGTTATGGTGGACGACCTTGTGATTTTCGGCGGTAAAAAGCTGGTTACACTCCTCGCATCTTGTCGCCGCGTCATGTCTCCGTTGTTGTTCCGTCGTGAGAGCAGGTGGAGAAACGTAAGAGCCTTTCAGGCTGGGTGCAAGTTCTCTCGCGCATTCCGCTATCTTCTCAACAAAATGTTTTGCCGCATCGGGTGCGCAATAAAAGATGACATCATTTAATTTTTCTCCGTAGATGGAGAAACTGCAAGGCTCGTGGTGAAAAATTTGGATCGTGCTTGAGGTAGAGGGATCAGGGTCGCAAGACGTCATGGGAACTTGGAAGCTTTCAAAGTCGGCATAAAGGACGACGGGATGGTGGAGAAGAGCCTGGTGTTTCTGAAATTTCATCTTGGTTCCGGGTTCCGGCATGACATCTTCGGGTTCTGCATTCACAGAGCCAAAACACTTGTGCTGTTCTCTCATCTTCTTACCCCCGCGAAAAATTCTCAAACACCGATCGCAAATTTCGATCTTATCGTGATTCTTGCTGATCTGTCTTCCTACTAATCCTGAGAAATTCCGTATCAAACTGTAACGGCCATCTACAAGCAAGAGTCGAATTACATTATTCTGCCTTCTCGCAGGTCTTAACACACGAATATTGCCGGAATCGTCAACCCCAAAAACAGAAATATCGATATCTTCTCCTTTTTCCTCTCTATAGTTTTTTAAAATTTGATTGATCTTATTCAGGGGCACAGGTTAGGAAATTCCTCTCATCATATTCTCGTATCTTCCCTCGTATCCTCTGTAATTGGACAGACGTTGGGGGTCATTATTATTAGCTGGGTGTAATGCGGCGATGACAGACCATAGGAAACTCTTCTGATCATTACTTTGTATGTTCAACACTGCATTTTGTTTTTTTTGTTTTTTTGTTTTTTTTTGAGCGCTGCGTAATGGTTTGAAATTGCAGACTCGAAGTTCTAACATGTGGCTGCGACCGCAAAGACTCCATCCACTTCCGCGACCTTCAAACTCTTCTTGTTTTTTTGTCAAGTGCTCAAATAGCCGTGTCACTATCTCGTCAAGATCCTCGTTATTGTCATTGTGTAAGCTTTCACACCCTACGTAAAAGCTAAAAGTGCTTGACTCGGACGAGACAACTTTCTCATACAGCAGAGTCAAAACGAGATGAATTTTAATTGCAACATTGAGGAGGCAATTACGTAATTTATCAACTACCTGAGATTTCACATTGTTGAGGAAGATGCTCGAGTCACATTTTTCATCGCTTCCAGATTTATACGTTATGATGCGTGCACTTTTATTCAAAGCACCCTCCTCATGCGCATCAATGCGAGATTTCTTTGCCGGGGGGGCGTCATCATGTTCCGGTAGACGACATTTTTTCAAATGCCTAGCAATATTAGGTTTCGAAATCAACTTTCCACAGTTGCGACATGCCACTTTCCCGCAAAAACCGGAGGGACCTGGTTGCGGTTCCATTTTTTCTCTCTGTTATTTATATATATATACAGAGAAATTTTTTTGGGGGGGTTGTGGTGGTGGTAGTGGAAAGCGCACTGAAACAGAAGGAAAAAAAATTGAAAAAATGCTAGACATTTTTTCCTTCCACATATATATTAGACGCGAACAGTATGTATGTATGTATGTGTGTGTGCACTGTTGTAGGAGGTTAAAAATATACGACATGTAAGTGTGTGTCAATTTTTTATGACTCCTCTGAATATGTGTGTGTCAGACGTAAAACATAAAATATTAATATATCATGAAAAAATCAAAAACTTACCTTTCAAGAGAGATAGAGAGAAACTTCAAAATAAAAACTTGTAGCTCACTAAAACTTCCACGATGATATATATATATATATACTGCCAGACAAACAATTAAGAATACTGAACTGCCACGATTGACGTTCACCTTTCAAGAGAGATAGAGAGACTTCAAAATAAAACTTGTAGCTCACTAAAACTTCCACGATGATATATATGTATACTGCCAGATAAACAAATTAAAAAATACTGAACTGCCACGATTGACGTTCACTATGATAATGTACAAAAGAAGAAACTAGTACGTTATATAGGAACTCCTCTCCTTTTTTCTCCTTCTCTCCTTCCTACTCCACGCGACTCTCTTTGGTGAAAACACAATAAGCAAATAAAACCCTTGTTGACTGATTCATTCATGCTATATTTTTTTCAACAAAAAAACTTTTGTGATACGTACAATATCCTGTGGGGGACAAATAACAATAAACGGGACGTTGACAGTTCCACCCATGCATGTATTGTCGATCATTTCCCCCTCGGCCTCTATTCCACGCCCCGTCAGGGTGTGGTGTGTGAAACGGACGATCCCCAGCACAAAACTCAAAAAGCGGAAGATGCTGCTGTGTTTGCTTCCGCCGCATCCGCTTCTGATTCTATTGTTATCGGGGATGTGATGGGTTTTTTATTCAGGACCGTGGGAAAGCTGAAAAAAATAGAATCTCTTCGGGCAGAAGAGGATGCAAGGTGAATAGGTTCGGGGAGGGGTTGCTGTGGATAGTTTGGTCCGTGATGAAAATGTTACATTGAGCGACGAAACACAATTTCTCCACAGGGACAGGAAAAATTCTACCGAGCGTCGCTATCCACGCGAACATTAGAAATTGCTTGAATGCCTTGGGGGGGGGGGGCTTGGTATAGGATTATCGATTTTCGTTTTTAGAGAATAATCTATGTAAGATTCTAGTATCGAGAATAAACAACATTAATTAAATTTTTGACAACATTCGCAGTACAAATCTAAACTCGTGATGATTTCGCCGCCACCACGCACCCTGGCGAGGTTATAGGGGCCAGGTATCCTAAAAAAACAACAATTATTATTTGTTTGCGTGCGTCACAATACGGAAAATAATGAGAGGCATACGCGCGCGCGCGCGCGCGCGCGTGTGTGTGTGTGTGTGTGTGTGTGTGTGTGTGTGTGTGTGTGTGTGTGTGTGTATGTGTGTAGTACATCGTTCCCTCCCCGAGAGAGAGAGGTTTACGAAGGTCACAATATATATAAACATTTGGTCCCGGACTTGGAAAATTACGATAAGGTGCACTCATCCTTCAAAAGATAAGAAGATGAGAGGATAAGAGAATAAGAGAATAAGAGAATGAGAGAATGAGAAAATAAGAGGAGAGGTTTACGAAGATCACGATATATAAACATTTGGTCCCGGACTTGGAAAATTACAATAAGATGCACTCATCCTTCAAAAATAAGAGAATAAGAGAATAAGAGAATGAGAGAATGAGAGGAGAGGTTTACGAAGATCACGATATATAAACATTTGGCCCCAGACTTGGAAAATTACGATAAGGTACACTCATCTTTCAAAAATAAGAGAGAATAAGAGGATGAAAGAATGAGAAAATAAGAGAATGAGAGAATAAGAGAATGAGAGGAGGATAAAAAAAAGATGAGAGGAGGATGAGAAGATGAGAGAAGAATAAGAGGAATAAGAGGGATGAGAAGGATGAGAGGATGAGAGCTCATCTTTCACTCATCACTGCCTTTTTGCCCCCGTGAAACATCGTCAGCGCAATAAATGAGGCGCGGAACGGGGAGAGAAAGTGAGTTTTTCAACTTTTTGTGGTCGTTTGGTCAAGAAATCAGAGTTGCGGTGGGATGCACATTTTTTATCTACTACTGTACATGCCCTACTTTTTAAGTATCACATAAAATGCTTTTTTCCGTCACCTGAACATATCTCATGTAGCTTATTAATAGTATTTTCCACTCTTACGGCGGCCGGTCCTAGTTCTAGCAAGGGAAATGGGTAGTGGGGATTACGCAGCAAACCAACCAGACAACAGCAGTTGCGCCGAGAGACACGACGCGCAGGAAAAAGTATCACGTGAACCTCGTTCTACTGGCCGCTGCGTTTCTTATCGCGCTGGATTGCTCGCTTCCCCGATCCTTCCTTCCCTTGCCAGCTGGAAAGGAGCTCTAGACTTGGTGGGAGAATAGGGCTCAGAATATTTCATAGTTGGCCTTCATCACCTTCGCTTTCAGCAGGCGGCGACGCCTTTGAAATAAATCCATGACAACTTAAAATTACACAGCATGACCACAGGTTGTTCATAAGTAGCTACTTCATACAAAATAATTGCGTTTCATTAGACACGTATCAAGTGAATAGGAATCGAAAGCGAGATTTAAAACTTTCCGTAGTTCCCAATCTCGTCCCTGAAAATGAAGGTACATGAGATAGGCATAACTTCTTTCAATGTAACATTAAATTTATAAACATAAGGAAGAATTTAAATACTACCAAATACAATTTTGTTCTTAGCCTGTTTTAGCTTGAATAGAATATTCCCAAAACAAGCTGTTCTCGATATTCAAATGTCTCTCCACTCATTCCAATATTGACACTTCCATTCGTATAGTGTGCATCAACCGTGTTAACCAGGGGTGCACAAATTGTAAATTGCAGAATTGCGCGTAATTCATTATTTAAAATTTATTTTAGATGTGCAAGTAAACGAAGAACAAAGTATTTAATAGTACCCGCGGTAATGGCCACCTCGGTGTGCAAATGCGCAAAGTGTTTGACTCACCATTCTGCCAACAAAGTTTCAAATTTGAGTCGTGGTCTGAGCATGAGTGTTTTTCTATGAGTTAGGTTACAATTTTCATCCAATCAGCATTGATTCTCATCGTCGCGAGCGTAAATATGCATAAAATCGACCAAAAATAAGAAATTACAAATGTTGCCAATTAATTCTTGGATCGTATCATCTATGGTGTACTACTGCAATTTGGGTTTTACACTTTCCATCACGAGAATCTCCACAATTTATCCAAACAGAACATACTAGAAATATTGCAACATATTTTTTTACACACACAGGGTTTGGCGTGGCAATTATGCACATGGATGATGTACAGGGTGTGTCAGAAGTCCCTTACCACCCCTTATAAAATCCGCAGTGATGTATTTTCATGAAATTTGATGGCGGACGGCCGCAATCTTGGTTCCGCCATATTGAGTTCAACTTTTTTATTTAAAATGATAAGTGGGTCTTGTGATACATGACCATAGACTAGAATTTCGTCAGTATGTCAAATCAAAAATCAGATTTTATGTAACGTCATTTGGTGAAAAGTTATTGGCAACTGAAAGTGATGTTTACCTGTTACAGAAAGTGCTCCACATGTTGTCCGTGTTGGGCAATGCACGTGTGCAGACGCTTCTCCCAATGTGTGTGGACAACGAGCAAGGTAGCTGGCGAAATTTGCTCAAAGGCAGCCATGATACGTTGTTCCAGATGACGAAGATCACGAATTTTCACACCATACACCATAGCCTTAACGTGTCCCCAAAGGTAGAAGTCCATTGTCGTTAGGTCTGGTGATGGGGCAGGCCATTCAACGGGCCCACGTCGACCAATCCATATCCCAGGAAATTGTTCATCCAGGTACTGACGCACCTTTACGCCATAATAGAGAGGCGCACCATCTTGTTGAAAAAACCTGGGAAATGTACCATCTTCCGACATCAGAGCTGGCAGTACCTGTTCCTGTAGCATCCCCAGGTATCGTTAACCATTTCATCTCCTTGAATAAAAAAGGACCAATTATCCATATTCTCCATATGCCTGCCCACACCATAAAATTCCCTGCACCGGTCATTTTGGAGGGATCTGTCCATGGGGGGTTGTCATGCTACCAATAGCGCATGTTTTGCCTATTCACCTCTCCATTTACGTAGAAGTTCGCTTCGTCGGAATGGAGTATCTGCATAGCGACGTTTGGATTTAGCCGATAACTCACTCGCAAAACTGCATGCGCCGATCTGGATCGTCCTCGAAGAGGTGTTGCTGCATTTACACCTTATACGGATGCCACTTGTGCCTCTGTAGCTCCCGGTACACTGAACTGTGACTCATAGCACATTGCACTGCTCTACGACGTGTGCTTCTCTGCGGTGACGTCGAGAAGGAGGCCAGCAATGCCGTATCTGTTGCTTCATCAGTGACTGTCCGCGGTCGTCTACTACGCGGTCTCTCCAAGACTGTGCCCGTCTCCTCGAATTTGGTTAATAACTGTGCCACTGCAACATGTGACACAGGGTGACGTTCTGGATGACGGAGGTTGAAATCTGCAGTCACTGCACGGGCACTTCTCCCACCCCACAGTTTGAGGATCTGGATGCGTTCCTCAGTTGTTAACGGCATGGTACAGCACCTGCAACCTGCAGGTAAACATAACTTTCAGTTGCCAATAATTTTTCACCAAATAAAGTTACATGAAATCTGATTCAGATTTGACATCCTGACGAAATTCTAGCCTATGGTTATGTCACATGACCCACCTATCATTTTAAATAAAAAAGTTGAGTTCAAGATGGCGGAACCAAGATGTCGGCCGTCCGCGTGACATACTCCAAAAGGTGTCCCCCTGGGCCTATTATGTATCGGCCATATCAAATTCCATGAAAATACATCACTGCGGATTTTACAAAGGGTGGTAAGGGACTTCTGATACACCCTGTATTTTTATCGAATGACCGTAGAGTACAATTGTACAGAAAGGAACGCCATTTACCAGTTAATGTTTGAATATGACCTTTGGCAAATGAGTACCGTGGCGCGACACACGTTCTTCCAAGAGGCGTCTGGCGCTGCCCATTAATTGTTCTAGAATGCTTGTCGGGATACTGGTAACGACATCTCTGATGCGATCCTTCAGTTCCGAGATAGTGCCAGGACATTGTGGGAATACTTCTTGCTTCAGAAGAAGTCCAAAGGGGAGAATTACGGGGACCGAGCTGGCCATGGTATGCCACCATAACGGGATATCACTTCTGTGGAATGGTCTCTCGCAAGGAATCCATGCACAATCTTGCTGTGCGTGTGTGTGCCGTGGCGCCATCCTGTTGAAACCACACATGGAAGATTTCCACATTAAGCCGTCTCAACTGAGGGAGAGAGAAGTTCCACAACATTGTTAGATAATTATTGGTCTTGACAGTCATAGACTGTACTTTCAAATTATGAAATTATTATTTTTTTCGATTTGCAAAGGCTTATAAATTCCCCCCTTTTTTAAAATTATTTACAGCGAGGAGATTGCGGGGGGTGAATTATCATTGTAGACAGCCAGTGCATTGACAAAGTGAAATCGTTTTTCATTTCAAAGTAGCAGCTTTGCACGCAGTACGAAACGTCCTTCCAGGTATCATCATCCAAGCATGTCTGTTCCACTTTACTCAGTGTATATGGAGGAAGATTAGCAACACTTTACAAGGATGATGAGAGAGTCAGGTTGAGGATTCGGCGGGCTGCAGCCATACCCCTCGTCCCGGTGGAAAATGAGGACGTGTCTCTCTTCCTTCAAGATGAAGCTCCGGAGGTGCCCAACAGAGATTCTTTTTATAACTACATGGTGGAAACTTTGGTCGACGACACATGTGCATTGTTCCTCTCGTAAATACACATCGATATCAATTTAAGAGATTTTTCAAGTGTTTAATAATATTTGAACAGTATTTGAAACTAATTTCCTATTGCATATATAGTCATAAATATTGAAGTAATAAGTGTTGCGAGAAATTTTCGTGTCACTGCCTGGACAGTTCATGGTTTTCCATTGATATATAGTTTTATTTTTATTTCAGTGATACGTGGAACCAAAAAAATATATAATGAGTAGATAATAACGAATTATGTGGAGGGACGGAATTCAGGGCTGAACAGGAAGCTACAGAGACACCATCCGAACGTTTATGAATTCATCACTCTTTTGAAAAGCTGCAAAACGAGAATGAAGGGTTAATTACCATGTTGTACCATTTATCTTGGAATATGACGGTATTGAATCTTGAGGGATTTGGCTGGATGTTAACCGGAAATAACTCACATAAACCGTATTTGTATTGCGTTTGCCATTTTCGTTCAAAGTACGCAGATGAACAGGGTGCACATCGGCACGCGTGCACATCCGCACATTCCGATTTTCGTGCTCATCCACACAGTATTTTTTGCAGTTTTATCGTGCTCATCCGCACGCACCCAGCGGCCACCTGGTGCACACCTGGCCTCATGACCTTGGGGGGAAAGTCAAAGGGGCAGCGTAGTTTTGGAGAGAGATAACACATGTATGCCAGACGTCGCTGCTTGCGAGATACGAAAACGACTCGCAAGGAAGAAATATTTACACCGTTATGCCAGATTTTTAAAGATGAAATGACAGTACCTGTAAACCAAGGTTTAGATTTCGTGACAACGATTCGGCTGTACAGCGATAAGAAAGGATATTTGAACAAAACATGAGGGAAAGCTCTCGGCCTTAAACAGGACGCACCAACGCCTAGCAACATCTTTTTCCCTGACGATATTCTCCGATTTGAAGATGGATCCTCATTCTTGCAATATGACAGATTGGAAGAAGAGAAACGAATTATATGTTCCGGTTACGAGGGTTTGAGGCAAGCACTGACTAACAGCGGAGAGTGGTTCATGGATGGAACTTTCAAGAGCTGTTCTAAACATTTTGGACAGCTCTATACTCTGCATGCAGACATAGGAAGTGTACAAGGCATACCTGTTCCTGTGTCGGGCGTACCTGTTCTCTATGCATTGTTTCCCGACAAACGAGAGGTCACGTATAGGTACCTGTTTTCATTCGTAAAAACATGGTGTGGTGAAGCTAACCCGAAAATGCTGAAAGTCGATTTCGAAACTGCAGCTGTGAATGCTCTGAAGGTTGTATTCCCCGATGCTGAGGTCTCAGGGTGCAACATGCAAACTCTGGGCATGGTGGAGGAGTACACTAACAACGAAGATGTATGCAAACATGTTTGGATGTGTGCTTCACTGGCACTTGTGCCCCTGGAGTATATTGACGATGGATGGTTGATCATCTTGGAGGACTGCCCACCAGTAGAAAAGATTGAGGCGTTCAATGAATATTTTATTGAACAATGGGTCGAAAATCCAAACGTGCCTAGGAAAATTTGGATCTTCAGTAGCCAGCGGCACTGGACGAACAACGCCGTTGAAGGTTGGCACCATCGATTGAACAGCACCATATCAAGGAAAACACCGCACATTTTCACTCTGGTAAAGGTTCTAATAGATGATACCACATTAACTTTCCATGCCCTTAGAAGACAGGAAGTGTACGGCAACTAGAAGAAGAGGAGAAAGTTAGCATGTATTAAACTTGACAGGATAAATAACATACTTGAAAATTTGAGAAAATATGGTGACTTGAAGAAATGTCTGAGGAGTTTAGTGTGTGTGCATAAACTGGAGTAGATAATGTAATTTGTGTAAATACTTTAGGGTATCCCATTGTACTCCATTGGCATGTAATCTTTTTACAAAGTACTTTCAGTTAGTACGGAATAAAGTCGACAATGCTTCTCTCGAAGCCGCCTAGAGGTACGGATCGAATGCGATATGAATGTATAATCATTGCTTGTTTTCCATGCTCTTGAGCGGTATGTATCAAGTCGTCTAAATTTTGCATGGATTTGTTTTCTTAGGCTGTGTAAACATGCCTCCATTCCACCAAGGTATTGAGGCTACGTATGCACCAGGTGGCTGCTGGGTGCGTGCGGATGAGCACGATAACACTGTAAGATAAAAATACTGTGCGGATGAGCACGATAACACTGCAAGATAAAAATACTGTGCGGATGAGCACGAAAATCGGATTGTGTGGATGTGCACTCGTGCCGATGTGCACCTCACTGTTATTGACATTCATACCCCTTCCCCTCCTTCGGCACTGGATTTTTCAAATGGTACACTGCTGAATAGGTCTGATTGCAGCCTCGTATTTATGGTGAATAAAATATCAAAGATTTCAGTACAAAAGCTGGGGACATTTCGGGATGAAAAGCTTTATATGAAATGGGATATCGGTGTTAAAATCGTGAATAAAAGTACAAATTTTACATTTCAAACTACACTTATTGCACAAAGTAAACATTTCCCTTCTAACAGTACATTTGCGTAGTTCTCAGATAATTAAATTTATTCCTGTGTAAAAGAGTACATTTTTACATTTCAAATATTAAAAGCAGAATTAATAAGTTTTCCGTCATTTGCATAACTCGCAGGATAATTCACACTTCGTCACGTCGGTAAGAAAGATCGTGTTTAAGAGTTTATTTCACATCATTTTATGACAAATCATGGAAAAATGGACCTCACACCTTTCAAGAACATGAAAAATAAACTTTACTTCACGTTTCGAGTTTCCGGCATAAACGAAACATACATGTCTCTAGCATGCACTGACCAACACGCTCTAAATCCAGCCTCAATGGCGGCGATTGGGTTCCAAAACTAGAAGGGCAACAACCCAGGGCTCGTGTGTTCGAATCCCGGCCTGGGCAAAGTTTGTTAGTGTCTATTTGATATGATCCATATTCTTGTGACGTCATCATGTTAGGCCTAGGGGGACTTTTTAGTGCATGTCATGACAACGTCCGCCATCTTGGATCCAACTTCATTTCTTTAAATGAAAAGGGGGCATGTGGGGTATGGTTTGGGCTAGAATTTTACCAGGAATTGAGTGGTTAAGTCAGATTTATGAAAATTTTAATGATAAGGAAGTCATGGGCATATGGAAGTTACACAATGAAACTTACACAATGTGTTCAATATGCTGTCCTTCTTGTGCTATGCACATATTGAGACGGTTGTTCCATGCTCTGTGGATACGAGGCAATATCTTAGGTGTGATTTTTGCACAGGCAGCCAGTATCAGTTCCTCCAAGAGACCTACATCCCGAATCTTTTCGGCATGCACGATTGACTACACATGACCCCACAAGTAAAAATCGAGTGGGTTAAATCTTGCGATTGGGGAGGCCATTCCATTGGTTCACGTCGACCAATCCATCGACCAGGGAACTAGAGGTCCAGAGAGTAACGAACCTTTCTCCCATAATGAGGTGGTACCCCATCGTACTGAAAATATGAGGGGAAGCTGCCATCCTCCATCAAAACCGACGGTAAAATGTGTTCTTGTAACAACTGCAAGTAGCCTTCTGCATTTAAATTGTCATGATAGAGACATACGTGTCCCTCAGATCCCGGCTCACGCCATAACCTCTCCAGCACCAACCACATTGCTCGGATCTCTCCACAACGGGTTCTCGGAGGACCAATACCGCATATTATGTTTATTCACTTTCCCATCCACATAAAAATTTGCTTCATCAGAATGCAGAATATGCAGTGCAAAGTGTGGGTCCTGGCGAATTTGCTCCACAGCCCATTCGCAAAACTGCATTCTCCTATCCGGGTCGTCCCCAGAGATATGGTGATGCAGCTGCAGCTTGTACGGGTGCAACGTAACCATCTTTAACACCCTGCCAGTGGAACTCTGGCTGACACCACATTGCACAGACATTCGACGAGTGCTGCGCTGCGGAGACTTGGCAAACGATGCTAGCACTGCCGTAGCTGTTTCTTTGTCAATGGCAGTTCTGGGCCTATCAGATCGATCTCTTCGAACCTGATCAGAAATTGGGACACTGTAACGTGCGACACTGGGTTCCGTTGAGGGCTCTGTTCCTTGAAATCACGAACTACAGCAAGGGCACTTCTCCCCCCCACAGCTTGATGATCTGGATTCGTTCGGCCTTGGTCAATGGTATGGTTCAGAACTTGCAAATCATCCGTAATTATCACTTTCATATGCCCATAATTTCCATATCATTAAAGTTTTCATAAATCTGACTTCACCACTGAATTGCTGGTGAAATTCTAGCCCAAAACCATACCCACATGCCCCCTTCCCATTTAAGGAAATGAAGTTGTATCCAAGATGGCGGTCACCAAGATGGCGGACGTTGTCATGACATGCGCCAAAAGGTTTCCCCCTAGGACTAACATATTACTGCACGACCAATTGCTGCAATCTACACCCCTTTCATTGTATAAGGGGTGGTCAGGGACTTTTGACACACTGAATTCTGTTATATTGTTATATTCTTATGTGAAAGAATGCGTAATTTTTTGTGTTATTATATGCAAATTGCACCTTGTTTGTAATGTATATCTCTTGTGTATTTCATGTTGTATTATGAGTAATTCAATCTATCTTTATATTTGAGAAAATGCATAGTGTGAGTTTGGGATCTAAACTTGTGTAGATGTCAGTTTTGTTTGTAGCATCTATATGTAACTAGCAAGTGATTCATCTGTATTTGATCTGTGATCTTGAAATGGTATAAAAGCGAGGATTTCACGTAATAAATTATCACTCTAGGCTTCCTTCTTGTCTGGGAAGGACGTGCGATTCCTTGCTGGTAGTTCTGAAAGAACGAAATGTCATGTCTACCGACGGAGTACCCTCGAAAAAGAGGCCTCCTACGAATGCAGCCAACAGCAGCAGCAAGAAGCCTAGAGAAAAGGGACAGCGCTCATTAAGTGCTGAAGAATTTTCGCACTCCTCTGAAGATGACATCGGGGAGGAAACTCAACTCATTCGACTCCTGACAACCTGAGGACGGAAAGACACACCACTTCGACCCGCAAGCCACCTTGCATAACTATTTTTGGTGAGACCGGCCTAGAGGTCGCCAACAACATTTGGCATCTTCTTCAAGAGAAAGTCAGTTTTAAGTACAGCAGAGGCTGCTGTCGCATTTATACGTTCGACCAGGGAGGATTCAGCGCAGTCCGGAATTACCTCATGCAACACAAGATCGACCATGCCTACGTCTCATCGGCCGGAGAGAAATTTAAGGTGATACTTCGTTATCTCCCAACCGACATAGAAACTGATCATATATATCAAATACTGACGTCGTTAAACTTTCAAGTATACTCCGTCGACCGCTTAACTACAAGAACACGACGTCAGCAACAAGCTGACAACAGGGAGCAGGATAATTCCACTTCGACTCGCCGATCTTTACCTTTGGTACTGGTCACCTTGAAGAAAAACCAAGACAGCTACCGCATATTCAATCTCAAGATACTGGGACCATTCCACACAAGGGTTGAAAAGTACAGAGCCCAGCAGATTCTCTAATGCCACGCCTGCCAACGTATCGGCCACGGACAGAGGCACTGCTTCACTCGACCGCGCTGTGTTAAATGCTCGGAAAACATCGGTTCGAAGATTGCCCTAACAGGGATCAGTCAATTCCACCTACTTGTGCTAATTGCAGAGGGGTCTATTACGCCAATTATAGGGATTGTCCCCTATTCCAGGCAGTTGTGAAGGAACGACGTGCTCCATTGGACCACAGAAGAGGCGTTCCAGTTCGACCCATTCAATCGGAGAAGTCCACAACCCCATCCGACCAGGGAACTCCATCGGAACCCAGATGCCCTGAATCTGACCGACGGATCAATCCACCGCCTGCTTCTAGGCTGCAGAGACCAGCCCCTGCTCTGCCAATTCGACGGGACCGACGTCCGAGCCCCACTCCCACTCCGACGTCATCCCAACCGAAATTACTCGTTGTGCTTAAACAACTGAATGAACCCGGCGTATTACCTGTACTAATTACATTACTGGAGGGATTGCAACAGATTAAGAATGCTACTTCATCCGACCAGCAGCTGTAAGCTATTGCTCGCCTTGTCGACAGAATATAATTGTTTTGTGTTGTTTTGTCTTGTATTGTATTGGGAATATTATAGGGAACACTGTAAAACTTCTCTTCTTGCGACAGTTGCAGAAGGGCATTGTAAATTACTCGATGTAAAGAAAATAATTGTTGTAATTGAAAATCGTAGTTTATGACACCTGTTAATGTTGAATAAAACAAGATGCAGGCACAACAAATGCCAATGACTGACCACCGATGTGGTCATAAATAATAATAATAATAATAATACACACATTCGCCGCAGATCGTCGAAAGATTTTTTTTAACTCAAAAGAACTAACTGCTTGGTGTTGTGCATACATCTTGGTATGGTAGTTCGGGGCGCAAGCTAGGCCTAGGGTATTGAGGTTATGTGTTTTAGTTGAGTCAAGACACCGTCAAAGCGAAATCCTCACACTAGTTCCAAGTATAATTGCAACATATAAAGAATAAAACCTTTCATTTTATCTATTGCGGTAATGTGCTTTTATTTCTCTGTGCTGTGAAGTATTGTCGTTGCCTAACACTACCCCTGTACCTGAGAGGAGTCAGTGTACTTCAGCGAATCTCATCGTTCACCGCTGAGAATTATTAAGTTATTATTATTATTGAATAAAATACAACCACTGAATACCTCGTTAATAATAAAACGCTTGAACGTATCAAGTGGCAGCTCAACTTGTTGGCTCGATAATGTATTGTGCAAGGGCAAGACAATTGTTTAAAGTAAAGAATCATTGTGCAAGGGCACTGAATTTTCATATTTATAGAAAAGCACAGAGTTATTTTGTTTCAAAATGGAAAGGAAATATTTGCATAGCGCTAATAAAGGTCTAACTTCAAGTTCAGGACTTATCGTTCCCGATTGATGTCGAGACATTCGTAAAGAAAGAAGCACATTTGTGTGCAAGAAATGCACAAAGGTTTTACGTTGAATGTTATGGCTTAGAAGTTCGAGCTGAAAGCCAAGAAGCTACCGATTTGGTTTGTAAATATTGTGAATCATTGTCTACCGATATTTCATCTGATCCAATAAATCTGTTCAAAGCATTAGAAGCCATGGTTGAAGGAATTAGCAAACAACAAGTTAAAAGTATAGGAAAATTTCAGGATGATAATAAACGACAGGTTGACTCCATTAATAGCTTCAAGGCTGATTTTGGCAAACAGTCAGAAACATTACAGGCTGTTATTAACAAACATTCTCAAACCTTACAGGCTGATATTAGACAGCAAGCTGAGTCCATTACCAGCTTGATGGCTGATATCTGTAATCAATCTGAAGTATTAAAGGAAGATATCGGCAGACAATGTGCGTTATTGAAGGATGATATCGGTAAGCAGCACGATGAATCCATGAAAGCTTTTACAGCGGAAATAGGGGAGATGGCCTTGAAATTCAACAACTGAAGGCCTTTGATGAGTTCCGGCGTAGCTTGGCAGATGATGTTAATAAATTATAAAAAAGGGACAAAAAGGAAACGTTCAGAAAGGAAGAAAGATTGGAGTTCCTCCTCTTCCAGTACCAACCTGATTCTCAGTGTCTAGTAAAAATCAGGAGGCGAACACGAAGGCATGGACTGGAACTCCAATGATGGCAGACCTTAATTCGTTGTTGAAGTTCAACGGAGACCTGGAAGCCCAGAATGCTGAACAGTATTTAAAAGAACTGAATATAAACTTTGATTTAATGCACATTCCGTACAAATACAGATTGGAAAATATTCCTTGGTTATTCAAAGGCCAGGCTGAACATTGGTTTCGAGCAAACCAGCTAAAGTTCCATTCCTACTCTGATTTCTGCAACCGTTTTTGAAAACAATATGCTTCAGAAGAGGCCAAAGAAATGCAGCTTGCAGCTAGCAGCAGTGAGATCTCGCCGATACTCAAAGCAGTCTGGTATGAGTATGGAGGAATATGCTTGATCTATTTACTCAGCCTACAGCAATCTGTCTACCCGTTATGTAGAATCTGAGATAGTTAATTTAATCATCTCCCAGCTTCCATATAGAGCCCACAGTCTGAGTCTGGCTAATTCCCCTCGAACTGTAAGGCAGCTAGCTGACTTTCTGAAAAGATTCGAGGTGCTTGAGGAACAGGACAGTTGGAAGACTACGTCGAATAGAGAAGGATCCGGCCAGGGGAATGCTCCTAGGCAAATTAGAACTGAAAACCAACAACCAAGGGTCAGGCAAGTTACGCATAACCATAGAAATGGATATTCCAATTACAACAGGCGACGTAATCCTCCGAGATGGGATGGTAGGAAGAATTACGCACGTGGGTCACGTCGTTCCAGATCTGATCCTGAATACACGATTCCTCAGGTAACGCCTCTGAACCCAGTAACTTCATACCGAACTTCTGCTTCACGATTGACGAGCGAGCAACGGCAAAGTGTCGACATGACAAGAGACTTTTGTTGGGTGCCATCGGCCAGTGCTACTCCGAGTGGTATGCAGTCAGATTTAACCAGTAGTTCTTGTTCTCGATCATGGTTGGGCTAAAATCTTGTACTTCTCTGGGAACAAATGACAGCTTTATAAATAGTGAAAATAATCATCTTTTTGTTGTGCTTACTCTCAATGCAGAAGAAGAAGAAAGTTTAGATAGAGCACTAAAACAAGCAGTTAGAAAAGAAAAAATACTCAGGGTCCTTTAATTAAAGCGACTATAACAGGGATTGATTTTATTTGTGTTCTGGACAATGGCAGCGAATGTAATCTCATGAGCTATGCCATTTGTAAGAAGATTAAAGAGAAGCTACCGCCATTGCACTTACAACCATGTCCTGTTAGGTTGACTGATTTCACCGGGAAAAACAAGACTAGAGTTGTGGGATGTAGACAAGTACGGTATAGCTGAAGAGCGCTGGAAGAAACTTACTGGAGCAAATGTTTGTCTTGAAAGATCTCGAAGCTGACTTTATTTTGGGATACCCATTCCTCGGGATATATGAAGCAGGAATTGTCCTACAGCGCAAGAAGGTCTTCCTCACCGTAGACGGAGTTCCGGTAGAGCAGGGCCTCGTGAATAATGAATCTTCGGCAGGGACGTGTCTAAGAAAGGTCCATGAAGATTCCGATGTCGATCAGTGGACGGCTAGTCCGGACGACATTCTTCATAAGGTCAATGCGAATGAAATTTTATGCAAAAGGGGTAGAAGCCTATTGAGAGAAATCTTATTGAAGCATAAAGATGTATTTTCCGAAAGACCTGGCACTATTAAGAACTGCCAGTGTGGAACTGAACTTACCACAAGTGAACCTGTATATCGATCTCCATATCCCATATCAATAGCAAAAAGAAAACTCCTGGAGAAAGAACTGGAAAGGTGGAGACAATGGGGTGTTATAAGGCCTTGTAATTCCCCTTACTTGAACCCTTTAATTGTAGTCGACAATCCTGATGATACAGTACGTTGGTGCATTGATTTCAGAAATTTAATAACATTGTGCGTGTGCCACGGAATTCAGTTGAGCCCATTTCGGATGCCTTATAAAAATTTAAAGATGCTCGTTATTTTACAAATCTGGATCTGGCTTTTGGATGTTTACAGATTCCTGTAAAAACTGACTGTCAACCACGTACTGCCTTCTCCTATAAAGGACGCCAGTGCATGTCTGCTCGAATGCCCTTTGGTATCTCTAGTGCTGTGTCCATTTTCATAGCTGCCATGCATGCTGTATTTGGTCCTGAAACCGAAGAGTATCTAACTCAATATATTGCATGACTAGCTGGTTTTCGACAAAGAAGTCTCCAAGCATCTTCAGTATCTCCGAGAAGTGGGGATGACAATCAAGCTGCGAAAGTGTAAATTTGTCCAGAAGGAAATTAGCTACTTAAGCCACATCGTTTCTAGAGCTGCCATCAAAATCCAACCGGACAAAAATTCAACCATTAAGTTATTTCTTTAAACCTAAAACTAGAAAGGATGTTCGGAAATTTCTAGGCCTCGCCAACTGGAGGCGAAGGTTCATTGATAATTTCGTACATAAATCTGAACGGCTCACCAAGTTGTCAAGCAAAAATCAACGTTGGATTTTGGAAGTCGAACAAGAACAAAGTTTCCTCTTTTGAAAGTAATTCATGATGATGCTGGACATTTTGGAGTATCCAAAACATATAAGCGACTTACATTACGTTACTTCTAGAAGGGCATGAAGGATGATGTGATACAGTACGTCCGAGATTGTGAAATTTTTGCCCAGAGTAAACCAGATAAATTAGGGATACTCAACGACACCCTTCATATCAGTCCCAAGCTACCTCACGATATGCTTTCTCTGGACTTGATTGGGAAGATTCCTCGGTCTATCGGATACCAATACATCTTGAGCCTTATTGATGTGGGTACACGTTTTATCTCCGCATATGCTTTACGAACTGCCAGCACTACAGAAATTGTAAACACGCCTCAGAGAGGATATTTTGCCCACTATCCAAACGTTACGATTACCTTAAGTGGCAGAGGAGCTCAGTTTACCTCGAAGCAGTGGCAAGAATTTACAAAAAGCCGTGGTATCCATGATGTTCGCACTACAGCTTACAATCCAAAAGGGAACATGGTAGATCGAGCAAATCAGGAGATAGTCAGATTATTTCGTTTACTTTGTTATCGAGAGCATCAGACTCGCTACATATCAAAGGTTGTTTGGTTAATTAATTATTCTATTTCTGAGACCACTGGATATTCACCTGCTGAACTATTCTTCAACCTGTCATCCACAGAGAGATCCTAACTCATTTCAATTGTCCCTAACGGGAGGAAGCCCAACCGGACTGGAGGTCCAAATTATTCTTAGCCCAGATCAGGGAGAAGGAGAAGCAATCGAAGAATATAAAACAAAAGGGAAACGACAAGCCAGTGACAGTTGGAGACTTTGTGATAGTTAGAAACCATTCCTTAAGCTCCCTACTAGGTAAGAACATTCAAAAGTTGTTCATGTTGTGGAAGGGGCCTTATCTAGTGGACAACTTGGAAAATAATGTTGCGACGTTGATAATTCCAAAGACTAAGAAATTATATGGCCAAGTTAACCTGGAAAATCTGAAACTGAACTTTTCGGAGGAAAAGAAGAAAGAGTTTGTGCTTCAATACTAAGTTTCATTCTGGTAGGAAGCTTCCCTCCTGAAACTTAGTTTCCGAAAGGAAGGGGCACATGATATGATCCATATTTTTGTGACGTCATAACTTCAAATTATGTCAGTGATATATTATTTTGTATTGATATATTCTTTTCTGAAAGAAAGCGTAATTTTTTGTGTTATTATATGTAAATTGCACCTTGTTTGTAACGCATATCTCTTGTTTAATATTTACTGCATTTTATGTTGTATTATGATTAATTCATAATTCAGTCTGAAAAATGTCATAATATTAATTTGGAAACGTAGTGATTAGGCTATCTATTCAGAATGAAACTGTTTCGTTGCTTGTAAGCATTGTGGCACAGGAGATGGAAATTCAAATCATGGCGTCTGGGGAAATATGAGGAGAGATATTCGGGGTAATATGAGTAGAAATGGGGAAATTTGAGCAAATATTTTCGACTGTACAATATTCCAAAATTAGATTAATAGATTAATTATTCTGGTCTTTAAAACATTTAAATTAAATAAATAAATGTATATAATTTAACAATATTATAAACAAATAAGTAAATAAACAAATAGCAATGAAATACATTAATGAATACTTTATTCATTCTTTAACTAAAGACGATTGTATGTGTCTTGTTTGCGGAGGAAAGTACAGCTATGACTTCAATGGAGAAAAATTGGTTAAGCTGTGAGAATAGCAGCGACTGGTTGGTTACATGATAACGGTGCAAACATTGAGGAAGATGGAGTCACCTTTGTATATGAAATCGGCAAATGATTTTTTGGGTGGTGATGATGGAGACATTGCTTTTGTGGTGGATTGTTCTTGTGTAGAGTATAAATGGTAAGGTGTAAGAACTACAGTGAAAGCTCCCATGTGAAAACTGCAAATTATATTTTATTTTTATTTTTGGGACGTGAGATAAGTGAAAGATGGTTTTTTGGGGAGAGAAGTGACTTTATGTTATGTAACAGGTTTATGAAGTGCAATAAATATGTGAGGTGTTAGGATTATAGCAAGATGTGTCAAGGGCTGAGTTAATATGAAAGAAATAGTGTCCATTCTAAATGAAAACGTTTTTTTTTTAGGGATTGTAAGTGACAGAGACGTGCTGTGTTTGTGGGGATTGAGTTTATGATGTGACAAAAGGTTATATGTACAGTAACGGACACTTCTGGGTTGTAACGACCTTATTGAAGAAGCACTGAAGCAAGACATTCATGTCTGACCACCAAGCGCCTTGTTACTGGACAACCCAACCAGCATTGCAATTCTGCGGCTTGCATACCAGTCACGGGTATACATCTCTGTAAATTGAGTAGTGATGCCAAAGAGAAATAAGATATGAAGATTTTCGATCGTAATGTCTCGTGTTCTCGACATGGAATAATACTCGGTCCACGTTACTTTCCGTTATTTAATGTTGTATGGGAACGAACCTGACGGACTTGGTTTATATTTTCACTCCTTGCATTACAGTAAATTCCATATTTTACAATTATATTAATGCTTTGAACGAAAATAATACCCAGAAAAACATCGAACACACGTGCACACTACTCTTCTCACACACATGAACGTGAAAACGAACACACGAAGCTAAGTTTTAATTTCCAAGTGAATGTCCAAATAACAGTAAGTGGAGAAGCACGATGTGCGAAACATGGGATTTTTCACAGAAAGAATGCGTCTATTTTTGACAAACGTGGTTTCTATTAATAGACAATGAAACAATTATGAGAGAAATTAAGAGGCATTTTCGTCTTCAGATGTTGAGGAAGGAAACAGACTGACTGGAAAAAAGAAATCATGGTGTTATTGGTAGAGTGTTGGTTAGCGTACAGAGCTTTCATCATGATATCTAGGTTCGATCCCCATCAAGGACATTTTTTTATTGTTTTCAATTAGTGAAGAAGTATGTAATATTGTTTTCTAGGCATTTTGACAAAAGGATACACATCGTTTAATCTGTACTTTGGTTCTTCTAATAAGTTCTCTATCACAAGAGGATAGAGAGATTCTCTATCTAAACGATGGATATCTTCTCAATGGTCCCGTAGCTACGATTCTCCAGTACCTTCCACCCACTTGTCGTATTTATTTACTTTATTTATATCAACTCACGAAATACCATGAATCTATCGAACAAGTTAGAACAAGAAACACACCTCGCGTCGAAGGTTCCAGACTAGATTTCTGGCTTTTTTGCGAGAGTGATTATTACTGTGTGTCTGTTTATCATCTTTGTCTAAAAATATTCCTCATTTTTGCCGTAATTAACATAGGGAGAGACCAAAGCGACTGAAATAACAAAATTACAGAAAATGCAAGACATATTTGCCTAATCATATTTTACCTTGGGAATTAGCAATCTGAAAATAAACTTGCGTTTCAGTCGACTACTTGCGATAGAGTCTCGTGTTGTCTCGTTTGGAGTGTCGGTTATCGTGTCGGACTATCATGCCCGCAACCCGAGTTCGAGCCCAGCGTAAGGAAAGTTTTTTTGGTCTAATTTCATCCATCCTTATTTATAAAACTGAGGTTTCTGCAAAACGTTTTGAATTGCATGCCACTTCGTATGTTGGTAATATGAAAGAAGCAAAGATGAAAATTTGATGTTTCGAAGCGACGATGTATTTGTGTATGTGTTGAAAAGACGCTGTTATTTATTAGCGAAAAACATGCAGCCACGTGATAATTGAGATCGCTTTCTAGTTGTCAGTGCTAATATGACAGTAGCTACAGTCTGTCAACACACACCAACTTTCACGTTCCCCGTAAAATGATAACTTTCCACGTTTCAAAATCATGAGTGCTGTCTAAAGCAATACCTTGATACTTGTATTTGCATGTTCGAATCTAAAGTAATACGAAACTTTTTCCCGCAGCAAATTACATTGAAACCATTAATAACTGCTTGCAATGTGATATTGATATCATTTATGGAAAGAAAAAAATGCAGAATTTCGCTTAAAACAACTTATAAATATATTAAATTATTATGTGGATACCTGATGTGAAACGTACGATGCACGATCAGAGAGCCTGAATGTTGCATTGAAAACTGCAGAAAACAATGACTGACTTATGAACAGTGAAAGTTTTTTGCATTCTCCAATGGGATTTTATTTATAACTATAAATAAACATGGGGGAGAAGGACACAGGTTGGTATGATGAACTAAATTGTAATCTAAAAGTTTTAATTGAATAAAGAAAACACTCAGGGTCAAAAATAGAGTATTCAATTTCAGGATCATTACACTAACTGAAAGAGTATTTTCAAAATTAATAGTATCCCCCGTTTTTCACCTTTTTCTCAGTTATCACACATGTCAATTTCCTCTATATTCTCTGTATTCCCATTGGGACAAACACACATTCATGCCCGATCTAAATATTGGTAATATCGCACGCTAGCCAACAATTCCCGGAGAAAAGTTTGATACCAGATTTAAGCACAAGTGGTTGGAATCCCACTTTAAACTATAGATCCAGTTTTCTTACTGTGCATAAAGTGGACTTAAAAATAAGAAAAAAATGAGGAAAGGCGCTTGAAGGTTTCGATAAGTTCCAAGTGCCTTGATGAAACGAAGCTATTACTTGATTTTCAAGTGGTCAAGTGGCTCCGTGATAGCGGATAAGTTTCACGTAAAGAAGGCTTTGGGTTCAATCCTCTTTATATTGCCCTATTTTTTTGAAATAACTCTAGCAACAAATTATTGCATTTTATTTAATAATTTTTTGGAGTAAAGGTTAATTATATTTTTACTTTATTTTTGGGTGGAAATAATTACTTTACCGTTTTAAATTTTATTTGTGAAAATTATTTTTTACGATACTTTTTCACATTTCTCATCATTTTACAAAAAATACTCAATAAAATGTTATGCCTGGCGAAAAGGATACATTTCTTTCGAGAAAATTATCCAGAGATACTTATTATACTATTCACAAGAAATTATCGTAAACGTTTTGAAAACAAAATTCAACAATTCGCACAGCAAATAAAATAAGAATGTTCGTAATAAATATATTGAAATATATAGTCGCTCGAGTTAAGAAAAAAATGGAGCCAATCAAATGAGAATCGAACCCAGTATCTCCTGCGTGTCAAACTAACACGCTACCACCCCACCACCTGGTCTTCTGTCAGTCGGACAATATAATCGTCTTGTGAGTAATGCTTGCTAAGTTTCTAATCTTTGAAGTGCTTGTAATTGTTGTTGTGTGTCACGGAGATATGTTTACTGCAATATTTGAGCACACAATCCAAACATACATAAATTTTATACACAGAAAACATTGGTTTTCTGCACATAATTACGGAGCATGCGCTCTGTCAAGGACTAGAAGGAACATCACAAAAGTTACCGAAGCTTCTATGCTGTGCTGACAGTTGGCCCCGGAGTCACGTGGTATCTGCTTATCTGTCGACATGGCCTTGTGCCTGCAGAACCAGCACACTGAAGTGAACGAAGGTATTTTACGTGATTTGTAAGGTGAAACAAAACATGCCACGCGTTACAACAGACAGACGTTTGTCTTCAGCTTTGGGACACCCAAACCACACTAGACATACAGAGTATAATGTAAGATAAAAGGAAATTATTTCTCTGTCTCCTCACACTGGCAATTTTATTATCTTTTTTGGAGTTATTTCGCCACAGAAACGGATTATATTATTGAAGTCATATCTCATGTGATGGCTTGGTTAAGTATGCTGATCAGGTTTTCTGACAAAAGCAGGACGAGCTACCCAAGAACAGTAAGTTTCTATATTTTATATCTGCTTCCTTCCTCATCCGGTATAAGACAGACGAGCACATACCACAAATATGTAAGAAAACTATTGCTAATTTGGTAACTTGTCTTGCAATTGAATTTCTGTCATGAACAGCTACAAATAAACAAAGGCTTCCCTTTTTAAAGATTACACTGAATAATTGTTATTTGATTAGGAAACTAAAAATGACTTCAGTATTCCCATGCAGTCCACAAGAGATTCTAAACACACACTAAAACATACTACTGTTCGTTTCAACGTATTATTTCAACAATCAAGACACAAAATAAAGGGCATGCTCAAGAAAAAATATGTTTCTATGATTATCAAGTGCATTACGTGGTTAACATCAAGTTTGGATTTGCCTGTTATCCAAATATTATTAATTTTAAAAATAGTCTTTCAGTTAGTGTAATGTGCCTGAAATTGAATGTCCTATTTTTAACCGTGAACGTGTTTTGTTTCTTCAATTAAAACTTTTAGATTACAATTTAGTTCATCATACCAAGGTGTGTCCTCCTCCCTTGTTTATTTATAGTTCTAAATAAAATCCCATTGGAGCATAGAAAAACCTTTCACTGTTCATTAGTCAGTCAAAGTTCTCTGCAGTTTTCAATGCTATATTCAGGCTCTCTAGTCGTGCATCGTACGTTTCACATCAGGTATCCACATAATTTAATATATTTATAAGTTGTTTTAAGCGAAATTCTGCATTTTTATTCTTTCCATATATGATATCAATACAGGGGCGCCGACTTGTAAAAATTATTGGGGGAAGCTCTGTTCACTGAAATAAAAGAATGATTGACTCACTCCCTCCCCTTTTTAAGTTTTGGCCTCAGTGTTCGGAATCTCGTAAAAGCCTGTCAATTCCTCAAAAATATTAAAATTTTCATTTACATTTCGAATGCAAAATATCAATTGTTCACGGATGGATATGTCACAAGTTTCGTCAACCATAAAAGCAAATTATTCGCGACTTATAATATCTGCTATCACGGAGCGCAAAACAAATCTCCCTAATATATCAATGATCTCGTTCTGAAGGTCATGTGAGAGCCATTTGTAGCCCGAACGTCCCACCCTCTCTCCTAGTTCATGCACATCTTCTTTTGAAACTCTTTTTAGTAAAATTGGTAACAATACTCATAATTATATACTTAGTATATAGTTATAAGTCATGTGTTTTGCTCTCTCTAATCATAGATCCCCCCCTCCAAAGTTAATGGTTTAGCCGTCTCAGCCCCTCAAAGTTGATGGTCTAGATCATTTCAAATGTGTATTTAAAGTTAAGTTCATGAGGCACAATCCAGAGTAAACTTTACAAGAGAAGTAAAGTAATACATTAGATCCCCTTAAAGAAAACTATTCAGATTGCTAATTCCCAAGGTATAATATGCTTAAAGGCAAATGTGTCTTGCATTTTCTGTACTTTTGTTATTTCAGTCGCTTTGGTCTCTCCCTAGGTTAATCAAGGCAATAATGAGGAATATTTTTAGACAAAGATAATAAACAGACACACAGGAATAATCACCCTCGCAAAAAAGTCAGAAATCAAGTCTGGAACCTTCGACGCGAGGTGTGTTCCTAACTTGTTCTTACTTGTTCGTTAGATTCATGGTATTTCGTGAGTTGATGTAAATAAAGTAAATAAATACGACAAGTGGGTGGAAGGGACTAGAGAATCGTAGCTACGGAGCCATTGAGAAGATATTCATCGCCTAGATAGAGAATCTCTCTATCCTCTTGTGATAGAGAACTTATTAGAAGAACCAAAGTACAGATTAAACGATGCGTATCCTTTCGTCAAAATGCCTAGAAAACAATATTACATAATTCTTCACTATTTGAAAAGAATAAAAAAAAATGTCCTTGATGGGGATCGAACCTAGATATCACTGATGAAAGCTCTGTATATCAATAACACCATGTTTTCTTTTTTCCAGTCAGTCTGTTTCCTTCCTCAACATCTGAAGACGAAAATGCCTCTTAATTTCTCTCATAATTGTTTCATTGTCTATTAATAGAAACCACGTATGTCAAAAATAGACGCATTCTTTCTGTGAAAAATCCCATGTTTCGCACATCGTTCTTCTCCATTTACTGTTATTTGGACATTCACTTGGAGGTTAAAACTTAGCTTCGTGTGTTCATTTTCACGTTCATGTGTGCGAGAAGAGTAGTGTGCACGTGTGTCCGATGTTTTTCTGGGTATTATTTTCGTTCAAAGCATTAATATAATTGTAAAATATGGAATTTACTGTAATGCAAGGAGTGAAAATATAAACCCAGTCCGTCAGGTTCGTTCCCATACAACATTAAATAACGGAAAGTAACGTGGACCGAGTACTATTCCATGTCGAGAACACGAGACATTACGATCGAAAATCTTCATATCTTATTTCTCTTTGTCATCACTACTCAATTTACAGAGATGTATACCCGTGACTGGTATACAAGCCGCAGAACTGCAATGCTGGTTGGGTTGTCCAGTCACAAGGCGCTTGGTGGTCAGACATGAATGTCTTGCTTCAGTGCTTCTTCAATAAGGTCGTTACAACCCAGACGTGTCCCTGACTGTACATGCAAGGTGTTTAATTTGTATTTGTTTTCTGTCTGGTGAATTTACGAACCTTTTTCTTTTACTATTATTGTTTCAAACATTCCAAATGATGAAAAGATACATTTTGTGTTAAACTTTTGCATTTCACTGTAATAACTACCAGGTGCAATAAGAAAAAATGTAACAATCTTGATTTATCCAGCTTTATTTGCAGTTGCCCATATTACCCCTGGTCTATGCTCATATTACCCCTGGTCTATGCTCATATTACCCCGTGTCTGGGATAATATGAGCAATTTGACATTATTTTGTAAAATATTGTTTTAACAAGAAACAATCTGTTTCTTCTTTTATCTGCTTTGGATAGAAAACAAGCTTAGGAATCAAACGGAGAAGCGTTTAAATCTGTAACAAATACGAATTTTAACTTTTTTAATGAAAAACCTTAACTATGCTCATATTCCCTCGACTTCCCCTTTGATAGTTCGGGCCGCAAGCTAGGCCTTTGCGACCATAGGTACGCTGATAGCCACACATTGAGGTTATGTGTTTTAGTTGAGACAAGACACCGTCAAAGCGAAATTCTCACACTTGCTCCAAATATATTTGCGTTATAATTGCAACATATAAAGAATGAAACCTTTCATTTGTTCTACTGCAGTAATGTGGTTTTATTTCTCTGTGCTGTGGAGTATTATCTTTGCATAACACTATCCCTGTACCTGAGAGGAGTCTGTGTACATCAGCGAATCTCATCGTTCACCTCTGAGCATTATAAAGTTATTATCTAATATATAAAAATGGATGTATGTGTGTATATGTGTCTGTCTATGTGTGTGTGTGTGGGGGGGGTGTGTATGTGTGTGTGTGTATGTGTGTATCTGTGTATGTTTGTTCCGGCATAACTCTCGACTCGAACGCCTGGAGCGTTAGTAGTAAAACGCCTGGTAGTAAAAAATGAAAGGCGAAGAATCGGGTTAATGTAGCGCTATCTACTGCGAATCCACCTGAAATTCATTGAACTAATGTAGTTCCTAAATATGGGACGGCTGAGAGTAAATTAGTAATTACTGTCGCACCCCAGAATGATATTTGACCTCATGGTAGTACATATCCAACAAATGCTGTTGCTATTGTTGTTAATGTAATTATAACTCCAACTAATCATGTATGAATATATAAATAGGACCCATAATATATTCCTCGTCCAACATGCATATACAGGGTGACTGGTAATTAGATGTATTCCCTGAAAGGGGTTAAAGTAGAGACAATTTGCAATAAATTTGACTATATGATACCCCGTCCGAAAATTAGTAGTTTTTGAGCTAATCGAATTTCAATTTCTTTTTTTAAAAAATGACAATTTTCCACATAAGAAGATGAATTGAGAAAAAACTGCTCATTGTATGGAACCTATTTCAGCGTTTTGTGATAGCTAGCAAATAAGTGGTTCGTTGAAAAAAAGTTTTTCCCAAATAACAATCACATGTAAGTAACGGGTTGGTCTAAACTTACAAGTGATGATAAAAAATGCACTCTTAGTTTACTTGGCAACGTATTAATAACAAAAATGGTATGGCACGAAGCGTACAAATTACTTACATTACTTCCTTGTGACATCTGCTATCCAACAAGGTACAAATGTTGCTAACATTCACATTTCTGTTCAAGAAATAATACTTTATTCATCTTCATGTGAATGGAATCAATGAACAATACAATTCAAGAACAAGTCTAGATCGAAGTGGGCACCTCCGTTACGAATGCAGGCACGCAGGTTTTTACGGACATTTGGTCTCGTAACTCGTGATGTGATAGTGTCCTTGATGTGTTGACCAGATGTTAAGATCCTCTCCCCGAGCTCTTCTTGCGAGTTTTCCGGTGTCTTGTCATGTGGCTCCAAATGTAAAAGTCGTATGTGATTGTTATTTGGGAAAAACTTTTTTTCAACGAACCACTTATCTGTTAGCTATCAGAAAACGCTGAAATAAGTTCCATACAATGAGCAGTTTTTCTCAATTCATCTTTTTATGTTTAAAATTGTCATTTTTTTTAAAAAAAATTAAAATTCGATTATCTCGAAAACTACTAATTTTCGGACGGGGTATCATATAGTCAAATTTATTGCAAATTGTCTCTACTTTAACCCCTTTCAGGGAATACATCTAATTACCAGTCACCCTGTATATACACAAAGAATAGGGAGGCTCCGCTAGCATGAATAGTTCGTAATATTCACCCATAGTTTACATCTCGACAGATGTGTATTACTCTGGAAAAGGCTAAATCTGTTCTTGAAATATAATGTATTGCTAAAAAAAGACCTGTTAAAATTTGAATTGAAAGACATATGCCTATAAGTGAACCAAAATTTCATCAGTAGGAAATATTTAGTGGGGCTGGTAAGTCTACTAATGCATTGTTTGCTAATTTAAGCATGGGGTGATAAGTTCGTGCTGGCTTTGTCATTTGTAATTATTTAGTTATTTTTAGGTGTCCATGCGAGAGGCTAGTAATTTTTACAATTGCAATTAATGTAATAAAGAGATAGATTACTGTTATAGTAGTTATTATTATAACGGATTCATTATATAATGGTATTCCTAGTAGTGGTGCTGTACTTCTTCAGGTTGTATATGTATCTATATTTTGTAGTGTTGAGGGGGATAATAATGGGTCTATTATTATTAATATAAATAAACATAATATTAGGACTACATTTATTATTATTATTTTTGTTCTTAGTTTGAACATTTAGTTTGGTGTGAGTCTTGTGTATAAATAAATAGAACCAATATTCCTCCTACAAATACTAGGAATAGTATATAGGAGAGTCATGTGGATTTTAAAAATGTTGATATTGTCAGGCATGCAGTAATAGTTTGCATAATCAGTATAATTCCTATAGATAGTGCATGTTTTATTTGTAATATTATTAGTGCTATTAGTAATATAATAGTGATTAGTGTTAATTGAATTTTAATATCAAGGGTTAGTTTAATTAGGATATTAGCTTTGGGAGCTTTTGGTGGTATATTTATATCCTCCTTGATGTTTTTAGAATTATTAATTCATTTATGATTTACAAGACCATTGTTTTTATTAAATTATAAAAACTTATGTTAAGAGTATTATTTATATTAATTATCTTGTTTATTAGATTTTTATGCTTTATTTCTCAACGTATTCATTTATTAGTAACTCTATTAAGATTTGAATTTATTGTGTTATCTTTATATTTATATATAACTTATTGTTTTATTAGTAATCAAGAAGAATCTTATTTTTGCTTATTATTTCTTTCATTTTGTGTATGTGAGGGAGCTCTTGGTTTGTCTATAATAGTGTCAGTTACGCGTAATCACGTTAATGATTATTTTAATTCTTTTGTACTATTGAAGTGTTAAAATATATTTTTTATTTTATGTTTTTATTCCTTTTAAGATTTATTAGTTCTTTATGAATGGTGGTTCAAGTTTCTATTATTTTTGGTTGTTTTTTGTTTTTGCTAATAGTGTGAGTTGGTATTGGGGTATGGGAGGTTAGTTATTTTACTGGGTTGGACGTAATATCTTACTCTTTAGTTTTACTTAGTATTTGAATTATTTTTTTAATAATAGTACCTAGAAATAATATTATCTCTACTTACTTTTATCCTTGTAGATTTATGTTTTTATTAATTGTTTTGTTGTTATTATTGATATTAACTTTTATAATATTTTATTTGTTTTTTAAGGGGTCATTGGTTCCTACTTTATTTTTAATTTTAGGATGGGGGTATCAACCAGAGCGAATACAGGCAGGGGGATATTTACTGTTTTATACATTCCTTGCTTCCTTGCCTCTTTTGGTCGGTATTTTTACATTAAACTATAGGGTAGGAGGATTATATATATATTTAATTATATTAGTGTTGATGTGAATTATTTTATTTGATATGTTAGAATGGTGTTTGCTTCTTTAGTAAAAATGCGTTTATTTTTGGTTCATTTGTGATTACCTAGGGTTCATGTTGAGGCTCCGGTTAGTGGTTCTATAATTTTGGCTGGGATTCTATTAAAGTTTGGGGGGTATGGTATTTTGCGGATTATTTCTTGTATTGAAGGGTTAGCTATTAAATATAATATTTTTTGATTTGGGATTAGAATTGTTGGTATTTGGATAATTAGTCTTGTTTGTAGACGTCAAATTGATTTAAGGGCCTTGGTTACATATTCATCTGTGGCACACATAGATCTTGTTTTAATATGAATTATGACTATAAGAATGTGGGGCATAAATGGTGGACTTACTTTGATAGTAGCACATGGTCTCTGTTCTTCTGGTATGTTTTGTTTAGCAAATGTTACTTATTAGCGGTTGGGTAGTCGTAGTATATTAATTAATAGGGGAATAATTAATTATATTCCTAGATTGTCTTTATGATGATTTATATTAAGTATCACTATTATGGCTGCTCCAACCTCTATTAATTTGTTGGGGGAGATTAGCTTATTAAATAGAATTATTGGGTGATCATATTTTAGTTTTATGGGGGTTGCATTACTTTCTCTTTTAAGCGCGGGTTACACTTTATATTTGTATTCATATACTCAGCATGGAATATATTATTCTGGTGTATTTTCTTGCTGAAGAAGTAATATTCGTGAATATTTATTGATATTTTGTCATATATTCCCATTAAATTTTTTAATTATTTTTTGTTCTCCAATATTTCATTGAATTTAAATTATTTAAGTAGTTTAAGTAGAATATTAAGTTTTGGGCTTAGTGGTAACTATGAAGTTCTTAAATCAATGGTTTTTAATTTTTCTATTACAATTGTAAGATCAATTATTTTATTAATTAGTAGAATAATTCTGTTGTTGTTAGGAATAATATTTTTAATTAAAGATGTTACAATTTTTATTGAGTGAAGTATTATTAATTTAAATAGTTCTAATATTATTATAACAATATTATTTGACTGAATATCCTTAATTTTTATAGGATTAGTTATATATATTTCCTCTACAGTTATTAATTATGAAAAACTAAATATGCTGACCAAGGCAGTAATTTATTTTATTAAAAAACATAAACTAACGTAACGTTTCAACCTTCTAGCAAGGTCTTCTTCAGACTCTGTATCAAGTACAAAAGTAACCAGATACAACAAGAAGGGTAATATATATACACAAACATTACTCCCTCCAGACTATTTAGAAAGTTGTTTGGAACTTTCTAGCAGATGACTTTCACTTTCCAACTTTACTTTCACCTAAAAGGCTAAACACTTCCTTATAGAATGTGGTTGGACTTTTTAATCTCACGCTCTTTTCCCTTCATTTTTCTTCCTTCTCCTCTCCTCTTTTTCTCTTGTCCTTTCCACTCTTTCCAACATCTTCTTCCATTCTTTGTTTAACTTCAGTCCCCCATTCCAGTTCATTGTGTCTTCTTCGCCTTTCTTCTCTATTTCCTTGGCTTCCTTCCATTTTCTCACTAGCATTCTCTTCTCCCTTCCTATCTGCTTAGCCTCATCCCACTCTATGTCATGTCCTGTTTCTCTCGTGTGTTTAAATATTGCATTTCTCTCTCTCTTAAGTCGTACATCATCCCTATGTTGTTTCAACCTGTCTTTCAGCCTTTTTTTCGTTTCTCCTATGTACACACTCTGACATTCTTTACATTTTACTTCGTAGATAATCCCTTCTTCTTCCTCTTCTCTGTTTTCCTTTTTCTTGTTAGCATTCCTCGCTATTCCTAAGATGCTTCTTCCTCCCTTCCTGTAAGTTTTAATTCCTGCTTTCCTAAGCACTTTGCATATCTTTTCTGTGGTCTTCCCCATACTCCTTATTCCAAACCTTCTCTCCTCTTTTTCTTTCTCTTCCAATTCTCCCCTGCCCGTTTTCTTACTTCTTCTGTTTATGTCCAGTCTATCCTGCTTCTCATAGCCATTCTTTTCCAGCTGTTTCCATAGGCTATTTATTTTGCCTTCTTTTTCACATTCTTTCATGCATATTTTCTTGATTCTGTCCTCCATATTCTTTATAAAATTTATTTTTGTCACCTCACTTACATCACTTCTTTTGTGGCAGAACACCCCTGCTGCACACTTCTTCTGATGCCAAGCGTTTTCAATTTCTTGTCCTCTTTTCCTTTTCATCAATATATCTAGATAGCTTAACTTGTCTTTTTCTTCTATTTCAAGTTCCAATAATATCCCTCTTTCTTCATCTTGAATTTCTTTGGCAAAAATGTCAAGCTGCCTCTTCGTTCCCTTCCATATGCCAAAACAGTCGTCCACATATCTGCAAAACAGAATCATTTTGTCACCTCCCTTTTCTATCACTTTCTTTTCCCATTCATTCATAACCAATTCAGCCAATGCTGGGCTTAGACTGGAACCTATATTTAGTCCTTCACTCATTAACATTATTTTATCTCCCATTATACTGTAACCGTTATTCCAAATGGTTTCCAGCGCCTTCACTACCCTTTCACTATCCCATTCTCCTATAATTTCTTGTCCCATTCTCTTTTTAATAATGTCCAAAACGTGTCCCCTCTTGATGCTCGGGAACATACCTCATAAAAGGACTTAAGTTAAATGAGATGAAGACGACAATGTTTAGCTTAGACGTGAAAAGTATGTTTCCGAGCATCAAGAGGGGACACGTTTTGGACATTATTAAAAAGAGAATGGGACAAGAAATTATAGGAGAATGGGATAGTGAAAGGGTAGTGTAGGCGCTGGAAACCATTTGGAATAACGGTTACAGTATAATGGGAGATAAAATAATGTTAATGAGTGAAGGACTAAATATAGGTTCCAGTCTAAGCCCAGCATTGGCTGAATTGGTTATGAATGAATGGGAAAAGAAAGTGATAGAAAAGGGAGGTGACAAAATGATTCTGTTTTGCAGATATGTGGACGACTGTTTTGGCATATGGAAGGGAACGAAGAGGCAGCTTGACATTTTTGCCAAAGAAATTCAAGATGAAGAAAGAGGGATATTATTGGAACTTGAAATAGAAGAAAAAGACAAGTTAAGCTATCTAGATATATTGATGAAAAGGAAAAGAGGACAAGAAATTGAAACCGCTTGGCATCAGAAGAAGTGTGCAGCAGGGGTGTTCTGCCACAAAAGAAGTGATGTAAGTGAGGTGACAAAAATAAATTTTATAAAGAATATGGAGGACAGAATCAAGAAAATATGCATGAAAGAATGTGAAAAAGAAGGCAAAATAAATAGCCTATGGAAACAGCTGGAAAAGAATGGCTATGAGAAGCAGGATAGACTGGACATAAACAGAAGAAGTAAGAAAACGGGCAGGGGAGAATTGGAAGAGAAAGAAAAAGAGGAGAGAAGGTTTGGAATAAGGAGTATGGGGAAGACCACAGAAAAGATATGCAAAGTGCTTAGGAAAGCAGGAATTAAAACTTACAGGAAGGGAGGAAGAAGCATCTTAGGAATAGCGAGGAATGCTAACAAGAAAAAGGAAAACAGAGAAGAGGAAGAAGAAGGGATTATCTACGAAGTAAAATGTAAAGAATGTCAGAGTGTGTACATAGGAGAAACGAAAAAAAGGCTGAAAGACAGGTTGAAACAACATAGGGATGATGTACGACTTAAGAGAGAGAGAAATGCAATATTTAAACACACGAGAGAAACAGGACATGACATAGAGTGGGATGAGGCTAAGCAGATAGGAAGGGAGAAGAGAATGCTAGTGAGAAAATGGAAGGAAGCCAAGGAAATAGAGAAGAAAGGCGAAGAAGACACAATGAACTGGAATGGGGGACTGAAGTTAAACAAAGAATGGAAGAAGATGTTGGAAAGAGTGGAAAGGACAAGAGAAAAAGAGGAGAGGAGAAGGAAGAAAAATGAAGGGAAAAGAGCGTGAGATTAAAAAGTCCAACCACATTCTATAAGGAAGTGTTTAGCCTTTTAGGTGAAAGTAAAGTTGGAAAGTGAAAGTCATCTGCTAGAAAGTTCCAAACAACTTTCTAAATAGTCTGGAGGGAGTAATGTTTGTGTATATATATTACCCTTCTTGTTGTATCTGGTTACTTTTGTACTTGATACAGAGTCTGAAGAAGACCTTGCTAGAAGGTTGAAACGTTACGTTAGTTTATGTTTTTTAATAAAATAAATTACTGCCTTGGTCAGCATATTTAGTTTTTCATAATCATGGAAACAAGGCTTAATGGAGTTATTATTAATTATAGAGGTTCTTATATAGAAGGAGATTAAAATATGAGTCGATTTATTATTTTAGTTTTATTATTTGTTGGGTCTATAATGTTTTTAATTGTTTCTCCTAATATTATTAGAATTATTTTAGGGTAAGATGGTTTAGGGTTAGTTTCGTATTGTTTAGTAATTTATTATCAGAATGTTCTGATAATGTTCAGATGACTGAACTGCTAAATAACGTCAAATCTTGTTTTGAAAATAAGTTTCAATTTCCCTTTTGAACTTTCGTAAGATTTTTAAGATGTCCACCATATCATATGATTTTGCAATTTCGGTATACAACCTACACATTTTTCGAGTCAGTGTTAAGAGTTAGTGGCGCAAAAAATATCAAATTCTTATTCAAAATAATTCATACCACCGTGACCCTATTTTACTAATTGTGGAACCACTGAGCTCTCCTGTTCTGTGTTCTCGGAATAATTCATAAGAAAGTATAATCTGATGAAAAGAGTGTAAAAGAATGGGATGAGGCCTAGAACTCTGTCTTCTTCTTAATTGTACATTTAACTGTGTTAAAATAGCCACACGTTTTTAAAACATGAGATAATTTTTTAAAAAAATTCGAATATTGTTTTTTTATTGGCAGTATAAGGTTAGGTAAGTTTAGTTCTCTGAACCTAAGCAAGTCAGAAACAGTAGCATTTATTGCTCTGAGAAAGAACCAGTCTATAAAGATTCTCCCAGCAGATATAGGAAATGGAACAGTAGATAGTAACAGAAACAGTGAAATATAATGAAAAACTAATGAGCCTTGTAGACACAGATATCTACTGCATACTAAACAAAGATCCCACGCCCAGCATTGAAAGAATAGTAGCCAGTACTATCCACAAGTTCATAAAAAACATATCAGACTCAACGATAAATTCGAATCGGGAAATTGTAACGATATTTTATTTCAAATAGCTAATATTGTTGTACTGTGTGATTTACAGGGTGTAAGTTACAGCAATTAACTACTATATCCAATAAAAAAAACAGAGATCAGTTTTAACAGAAACATTACAATCATGTTGACTGCTGTAACTCGGGGTGTGCGGGATCGGATTGGGAAGGGAAATTTTATATTGTCCAGGACTGAAATAAATGGTCATTTCGCGACGCGGTGAAAATCTCGAATTCTATACGCTAGTTCTCCCGCAGTCTTCAGTGATAAAAACTGTTAATTTTTTTTAAAAAATAGTCTTTTAAAGTGCAGAAAACAGCAAGAATTAACGCCTGTAAAATAAGATTCTTTGGAATTTCTCGTCTGTTTAGTATCAGAACATGGCAATTCACGCGCCGTAATTTTGAATTACTTTTCCCGTACCCTTCGGTGTGTAAAAACATGGATCAGGTAAAGTGAGCGGATGAAGTGGTCTCTGATTTTCCGTGCATCGTGAAAAAGTACAAAAAGAAAACGAACTATTCATAAATAATTTATAGATGTTTATGGAAAGTAAGGCGAATCCAGTTTCTATTTAAACTAGTGAACTCAAGTTTGAACTTGTGAACAATGCTAATGTCCGGTTGGCAAAGTGAAAAGCTTGTTTTGAGGTATGAATAAAATGTCTTGACTGTTTTTGAAAGATTATGTTATCGGATTTCAGATCCGATTGATGCCACTCTGTCAAACTTCAGCAATTTGAGTAAATCAAGATGGCGTCCAATATGGCAGATTTTCCAGTTCCTGACCTCTTCCTCGGTAACCAATGGTCATAAGCAGATAATATTTTGTTAGACTTGATCCTCATTAGATGGGCTTCCAAAAATATTCTGTTTAGTTTGTAGCTAATGCCAGTAGTTTTTCCGTAATTGAAAAAATAATCCTTAAAATATGTAATTTTTCTGGCACTTTTTGAAGTTTCTGCCTTGTACTAACTTTTGAATAAATTAAATGAGAGGAAATTGTTTTGAAAAAAGTGCTAGAACAATTTATAAGCTTTAAAACAATATAACTTTATTTGGATTGTAATTAAATATACGCTATAAAATATGTCCCAAAATGGAAGATAGTATCAGAGCACTGCGTCTTTATCATAGGCCGGCGGCTAAGCCCCGAATCATTGACTTCTTGATAAAAACAAGATAATTGGTATGATTAATTGTTATATCATTAAATATATTTTCATGCGAGTAACCAATCGCTATCTACGCACTGCCGGACGCCACCTTGAAAACAATCCACCACATTCGATATTTTTTGATTTGATACATCTCTGGAACGATTGCCCCTATAAACGTCTTCTTTTCTCAGAAATGTTCCAAATAGTGTATACTTTCATAATAAATCAATAAATCTATTTAAAAATAAGAGACTATTTGCAACACTTTATGAGAATAAGTGCGAGTTGAAAGTCATAATAATTCTCGAACGAAACAATAGTATTTTATATTTTGTAAGATTACGAAGTGTTTGTTAGACAAACTGAACCTTTATATTTTACACCCATAAATTTACCCCAAATAAGTAAGTTAAGTAATGATTAGTAGGGAAAGGAACTTTAGGTAATTAAATGTTTTTTCTGCGATAAGATACAGACCCTCATTTTTGCCAAAATTCTGATTATAGCCTTATATGTCAACACAGCAAATTTTATTTTACATAAAAACACATATTTTCCAGTTTTCCGTATGTAAATACATATTTTGCGAATTTTCATTTTAAATACATAAAATCGCTCATTGACTTCATCCACCTCGAAATCCTCGAAGGAAAAATGTTTATAGGCTACTCTGCACCTCTTTCATATCGAGAGTGCTAGGTTTGTTTTGTCTTTGAACACCCTCGCTGGCAGACTTCTGGCACCTCGCCTACGATCCTATTGGGAGAAAATAGCTGTAAGTAGTAGCTGGGGCTGGCTACACGTAATGATAGCAAGGCTTTTTAATGAAGCAATGCAGCTATTGTGGCCGGAAGGCATAACATTTGACAATGTTCTTCTCCTCGTGACAGATGCTGCAGCTTACATGAAAAAAGCTGCAGTAGGCCTTGCCGTTAGCTACCCCAAAATTGTGCACGTTAAATGTGTGGCCCATGCGTTGCATAGAATATGTGAAAAGATAAGAGCTCTTTATCCCAATGTCGATAAACTGGTTTCAAATGGCAAGAAAGTTTTTATCAAGTTGGCTAGAAGAATAGACAATTTTAAACAAAAATGTCCTGAGGTTCCCCTTCCCCCTACACCTGCAGTTACGCGATGGGGCACTTGGTTGGATGCAGATGTTATGCCCAGAAGTTTGAAAAAATTGTATCTGTTGTAAATGATCTCGACAAAGAAGAATTCTGCAAGAACTGTTGATGGAGCTCTCCGTAAAAGTCGAATTGGCATACATCTCAACAAACCTGTCCATTCTCTCTAATTCCATATGAAAGCTTGAATCGTCCGCGAACACTTTGGCAGCTTCCATTGTTAAAGTCCGTATAGTAGAATCGAAACTGCAAGAACTCACTGGATCTAAATGTCTAAATGTACAGAATTTTTTGGGAAAAAACAAGGTTTTCAAACTTTGTGCCAAATTGCATGTGTTTTGGAAAGTGAAGTAGAGGAAGAGGAAGCTTTGGAAAACTTAAGCGTTAGTGACATTTCGTGATTCAAATATGCAAGAATTGTTTCTTGTGACGTGGAGCGATCTTTCTCACAATATAAGATGCTTTTTAGAGATAATCGTCACAGATTTACAATGGAGAATTTGGAAAAAACTATGGTGATCCGCTGCAACTCTTCCAAAAAATTGCTCGCTAAGAGGTAATCATTTAGAAACTAATTTTAGGTGTTTAAAATGCATGTTATAGTTTGTTTTTGTTACCAAATGTTTTTATTTTTGTCACATATTTTCCTGTTTTTATCACATATTTTCAACATTTATGACACATAAAAAATAAATATTTCTGTGTTTTTTAGCACATAAAGTTCCGTTCCCTAATGATTAGTAATGGTTAAAATAACGTATAATTGATGATATTATCTCTTAGCGTTTTCATGTAATTAACGTGCCATATTTTAGGGATGCGACTTTTGAATTATCCTGTGTATAAATAAATTCAAGTTCCAGATTTCTAGTTGTCTATAAACCTGTGGAGTACATCGACATTACGTCACAAAGAAACAGAATCATAATGAAATTTCAATTAGTCTGCTCAGTTCGTCTGTTCATTGGCATTCTTCGACTTTGTTCCATTAACACAAACAATTTGGCAAATCGCGAAAACACCGAATTCCACGACAACGACGCTTTCACAATTTTATATCATGTAGCTGCAAATTTCGTTAGCAATAAAACAATATATTGCCAATAAAGCACGTTAAACATGTGAAACGCCGACGAACAAACAAATTGAGCGGACTAATTGAAATTTCATTACGATTATGTTTGTTTGCGACCACCCTGTACAAGGATCATTAATTTCCCATTCCGTTGAGTTGCTCCTGCAATGTTTACAACACAGCAAACACTAAATTCGTTCCTTTTAATGTCCTTTCCTTTTGCATACGAACGGAATGCTACACGTGGGGTCACGTATGTTTAATCTGCCCGGAAATAGTTTCACTTTACGGTTCGCTCGTCCTAAAAGCCAGCGTGTCCCCACTTCACTGTTTTTCCCTTTTAGTTGTGTCTTTCCTTGCCTCATGCGTTTATCGATCCGGCCCGTCATGCACCGCGCGGGAAACCAGGTGACGGAAGCTCGCGAGAGAGCTAAAGCGGGACTCCAGCAAACGTTGGTGGTCTGTTGGTGTGTCAACCACGTGTTGCAACGTGCAGAAGTCGGTCCACATCGTGCGCTGTGAAGTTGAAAGACGCTGTTTGCATACTGCACGGGTGAGTACGCAGCACTGTTGTGTTCCTTATCTTCATACAGATATGTTGTTTGAGCTTGTGTTTAGACTCGTAACAGGCGACGTGTGTTGTACTCTTGCGTAGAAGCAGAGGTCGATGACAGAAACTGTCGAAGGTGTGTGTTTACAAACGTATTCCGTTCGTTCAGGATTTGCTACCTGCCATCACAAGTCACACCCTTGTCGTTTGTATCTAGATTGGGTAAGAAATGTTAAAGAACTTCCAATACTAAACAGGTTTACCCTTAAATAATCTCAAGTGAAGCTTGATTTGATCATGACACAAAAGTAAACAATTGCAGTTTGTTTCCGTATGCAGAAGATGATAATGGATTCTTATATAATTTACCTATTTTGTTCCAACGTATTTAGTTTCTTGAAGGGGTGTAAGGGGTTACCTTCCACGTAGTACATCCTAGACTGCTTTGTGCAGACTATCGAGGCTCTGTCGACTGGCCCTATAACCAATATAATCCTGTGTGTTGCCCTGTCTTTTGTCCTTGTGTGTGCTGAGTGCCCCTTTACAGCCTCAGCTTTTAACCTAAGTCAGAATGTTTTAAGATTTTAGTTATGCAACGTTACAACTATGTTATTTGTTATGGTAAGGGGCTGGACCCACCCCGTATAACGTGACTGGTGCAAAATAGCCTTAGTGCTGACGCATCCATAATTTTAAATTCAATTTCAATGTCAATTAGTTTCATGAAATGTCGGTAAAGTATACTAAAGAACTCCGATATGTTAATTATTTTACATATTTTAATCTATTTGCTTAGTTGGTTGATTTGGTGTTTTAAGTCCACTTTATGCACAGTAAGGCTAATTGGGATTCTACCTACAGTTTAAAGTGGGATCCGAACCACTTGTGTCTCCACCGGGATACCTCGAGAAAATATCTTTCTTATTCGTCACTAGGAAATGTTCAGGAATTATTTCATATTTGTAGAGGTTGTACAATCAGAAGATTGCCGCTGTTATGGAACCATTTAATTTCGCACAAAAAGTCCATTGATTTTATTTATTTTGTCTGACAGCAAGGTTATGCTACAAACCAAGAGGCAAATCGCGAGCAAGGTTGATTCAGAGAATAAGCTGTAAACTGTGCCAATTTAAATGTGTTTTTCAATTAGTCCCTAACAACGGCAATATACTTTTGACTATACGTAGTCGATATCCGTGCCAGAGTGGTTAGCACAGCGCACTACGACGCCAGGAGTCCCGAGTTCGAATCCGAGATGTTTGTTTTTGTCCTTTATGAGGAAAAGAGAATTGAGTAAATACTTATATACATGATAACAGAGAAATAGAATGACGGAGGAAAAAAAAGTAGCACAGCGCACACCATCGTCGTTAACAAAAAGTGGCAAAAAAGCGATGTAAAATAACCTAATTGAATAAACCATTTGACTGTATATAAAATTATTGGCTTTAAAATTTAAGTAAAGTTGTGTATTTCTGGCACAACTTCTTATATAATCTTAATACCTCGCGACTTTTATGTAGTATGTATGTAACTACTGAAGTGACAGGAGAGTTTAGATTAACATTTTAAGGAGTCTGCTGTAATTAAATGAGCGTATATATAAAACGCAAGGTGAAAGCCTCCTCAACGATTCTAACTCAGGTACCACTGTAACTGCAACCACTTCGTCACCAAGGATGTCTGAAATTCTCATCTTGTTTGCATAAAATGAACGATAAAACGTCATTTGATGCGATGTGTTGTTAGTTAAATATACAAAAAGTTATCCAATTGAATTGACGATGTACATTTTTAAAATGATAATGCGTGCGGTAATGGTTCAGTATACTTTTTAGAAGGTAATTTTACACAATTTCACTATATTCTGACACATCCTCATGCATACTTTTTTGAGTTAATGGTATAAAATTTCGAGTTGTGTACATAAGTTACCACTAATGACGTCAACAATTTAGAAGGTGGGGTAGCTACCATGCTACCCCCCCCCCCCCAAAGTGCTGTCATGAGGGGCACACACATATTCTTGAGAAATTAGTCAACAACGTGTTACTGATTATTTTTATCAGTGGCATGGACTACATAAAGGTTGTTGTCGCACAATACTGACAACTTTCACAACGTGCACAGATAACGGAGCATATCAACTTAACACTGTAAAAACGTCGACTACAAGTTTACAACGAATTGGGTCTGTCAGACCCTGCGTGTTGCTGCTCAACTTGAGAATTCCAATTGAAACACACATTAAAAGAAATGTTTTTTATTTATTATTGTTTTTAACCAAATACACCCAATTATTACATAACCCGTTCCAAAAGAAACTGATTTAGAACGCTTGAGTAGCAGACCATGTAAATCCTGTTTAGTCAACTTAGTTCACATGACTTGCTGCCGAAACTGAACCAAACAATTAAATAATATTACTCGTTCATTTGAATGACTTGTAGAAAAATCACGAAAACAGCTCATTTACTTGCAGCACTAAAGAAGTTGCAGTTGCGATTTTTGTATAACTTCTGTAAGCTCTATAGGTACCACTCAGAACGGAGCCTCCGAGATGCGTATACTTCGTGTATAATCCGTATACGGGCCGCAACCTGTGAGGCCAAAAGGACTGATGACGTCAAAGGATTAGTCGTGTGTTTTGGGGAAATACATGTATTTGAATGAGTGAGTTGTTCGTAAAAGAGTTCCTGTAAATGTATTTATACCAGAGTAAGAATAATAATTATTATCGCAAATTATACATAGGTATGCCCTGATCAGTAACAAGTAAATTTATGCTTTTATATTTAATACAACATTTAATTACATGTTACTAAAAAAAAGTGTATTCAACCAGTGCGAGGTACGAGATTTAAGAATTTGTGTATGGTAATATTTTTTACACGGATGTTGAACTTGTAATTAATAATTACATTCCTTTATTTAACACGAAAGAATGTTGATAGTTATTCATATGTCCGTATTATTGCTCATACGTTGTCTGAAATTGTGTAGTTCAAAGTTCAAAAGTCACATCTTAAACATCTTAATATTCACTTACTTCTTCAAGCTGTGTTCCGGTTTACAAGAATTATGATCTTGATGATATACATCACATGAAAGAAATATAATGTATATCAGTAGAATTTTACGACTTTGTTGAATTTTAATATCCTATTTCACAAGTATATTGTGAATAATTTTGTACCTTTGTACTCAGTAATGAATGTTGTATTTTCCCTTTGTCGATTATTTCTGTCAAAGTCATTATTGCGATATTGTGATGTAGTTAGCGAACTATATAAAAATGTGTACCTGTGTCTCAAGCATTTAAGGTAATTGAAAATGTAGAACGAAAATCTGTAGACAAGTTACTGAAGTGAAAATATACAAGCATATCGATTCGTTTCGTACAATTGCACAGTCACTTATTGTGATTTCATGTAACCTATTTGCTTTATTTAAAGTTATATTCTGTGTAAAAGTAGGAGAGCGAGATTTTATCTCAACCTGTTCTTAATATCACAAGTAATAATAATAATAATCCTTTGCGCTACAGCCCTGAAGGGCCTTGGCTTACCTACCGACTGCCGGTCTCCCTCCCACGTTTCACTTCGTCACCTCTAAGCGTGGAGATCTTTAACCAGTATTGGAATAGCCGGGGGGTCAGCCCGACGTATCTCCAGCCGTTATAGTAGGTTTCCGGGACCGGATTACGCTTACTCATTCGAAGCTCCCCAATTTCCTCAATTCGTGGGAGGGAGACCGGCAGTCGGTAGGTAAGCCAAGGCGCAAAGGATTATTATTATTATTAGAATACGAAATTCTTCAAACAATATTCTCCACATAGAACATGAAGTTTCTTGTGTTCTCCTGCTTTTTGCTTTGGACTTCTTAATTAAAGTAACTTGCTTGTATTAATATTATCATTTTCCGTGTAATCGTAAATCCCTTTTCATAAACTTTAATTACTGTTAGATCATTTTAGGTTATTGTTCTTAGCATCCATGATTAGACTAGTTACGTTTCTTGCATTAGTATGTGTACTTTCTCTCTTTTCTTGATGTAAAATTTATACTAATACGAAAAATGACTAAAAATTTGTAACCTACAAAAAGAAAAAAAAAACAGTCAAACTTGTGCGGCCAAATATTTACCGGATTTCTAGAAATTATTATTATTATTATTATTTTCAAATTAGACACAGGAATTGAGTTTTTAAAGTTGGAAAGTTTATTTAATACGAAATTCCATCTTACAAGATCTTTCCTTAACCTTCTGTTACAAAATTATCTTGCATGCATAATTTGAATCGTAAGTGTTTATTCCACAGCAATTCAATAGCAGTTATATACAAACGATGATAATTTTTGCGATTTTAGAGCAAGTTCCAAATGTAGGATAACATTTTATCCACATCGCCATTTTTCCCTCGGTAATTTGAAAAATAAAGGTAGGACATTATGCAGAACGGTCAAGATTGGATTTTGCTTTTATCAATAGTATTTACATATTTTCTAATGCCGTATAACATTTGAATTGTTCTTGAGGTGAAAGTGACGTTCTGAACGAATAAGAAAGGACGTTTCAGTCAGAAAAATAAATATTATACTATTATAATGCACTTTGTTAAATGTTGTAAATGGACTATACTTGACTAATCCTGTGACGTCACAGAAGCTGGTGTGAGAGCCGTATATAAGTATCTCTCGGAGGCCCCGTTCAGAACCTGTATTATCCATATTCTAATGAATAAGATATTATAATGTTAATTATGCTATTAATTTCTTTACATGTGCGTTAACGTGCTTTAAATTATACTTATAAAGTCTTAATAAAAAGAAAACAGTTTAGAATTGTCACTTCGTGCAGATTTTCAAGGCATCCAGTCTACTTTACCACCTAGAAAATATGAATGCCATGCCTTCGAAGTTGATACACCAATTAGCTACTACCATCAGTCTAATGATATCCTTTTATTTTAACAACTTGTGAATGTAGTTCACAGTAGCAACATATAAAACAAGGTTATCAGAGGTTTGGTAGATGCACTGTCTTCTTCGTGATGACGTAACGATGGTAGATTAAGTTATCCATGAAACAAATACGAAGTCTATGTGCATTTCCTGATGGCAGTTTTGGCTTGAGATGAATGAAAATACTGACTGGTACTTACATATACATAACATGAATTAAAAACTATTGCCCAGTTTAAAATTAGCAACATGAAAATTTTTGTCTCAACATTTTAAAAATAAAATAAAAGTGTTATGGATATACTGCAGTATAAAGTGTAATTTTATGATATTTAGTAAATCACTTAAGGGGCATTTCAGCGTTACGTTTGTGACATTTTATACGCAAAATTTAACGTTCCAGACATGATATTGGATTAAAATATTCGTAATGAACTGTTTCTTGGAATTGTGATGTAGTACTTCATGGTGTCTGTTAACAAATGAAAAAAACTTGAGTATGATGGCATAGGCTGAATGCATGGAAAGTATATATTAACAACAGTGCGTTACGTGTGTGACGTTTTAAAAACGCAGCAAATTTTTACTTCGTTTGTCTGTAAAGCATATGGGCTGCAGATGCTAGTAACTTTTATTGGTGAAATATGCAAATCTTATATGCATTTACAAACATCAAATTCTTAATACAATTAAGAACAATAATAATTTTCCATATTAATTCATTTTGATATTTAAATTTAGTGAGATCAGTTTTCGTGGAATGTCCCTTCATGGGTTTCTTCTCGGCAATGGACTAATCACAAAAGCTTGTTACTTACTTGTCCATGATTTTGACTTAAAGTTATCACCCAACAATTTGATGGCGCCAGTGACATCCACGTTCGCTTTTTAATAGGATTTCCTTACCCAGAGATCGTTTCTTGTTCAGGTTTTTAATATTGGTATATCTTGACACTGTTGTCTCATCGTTTCACTTTCTAGTGATACATTATACAGGGTGATTTTTTTTATACATGGAACCATTGGAATTAGCCATAATTTACGAACCACGTGTCATAAAACTTTCAAACTTCAGTGGAATGTTGTACAGACTTGGGAGTTTAATCCACAATATGTTCAGTGTGTGCCCCTTGCCTGTCACGGACATGGCGCATCCTGACAACGAAATTGCGCACCACTGCTGCTAATGTGTCCTCAGAAATATTGAATATTTCTGCTTCTACGGCAATTTTCAGTTCTTGAATTGTTGTAGTGTTAGTCTGAAATACTCTGTCTTTAAGGTAACCCAAAGAAAATAGTCAAAGCGGGATATATCCGGTGACATTGGTGGCGGCCATTCAAACCCTTTCCCGTGCACTTGGGATATAACGATCAGACAACACACGGTGATCAAACATCTCCTCAAGATAATCAAGAACTATTGTTGCGGTGTGAGGTCTCACGCCATCTTGTTGAAACCAGCAGGTGGAAGGATCAACAACCATGCCAAACAAAAAGAGAACAAAAATGTCTCGGATCACACGGAGGTACACTTCACTCGTGATGTTCGTCAAGGAACACTCGACCGAAAATGCCAACAGCAGATAATGCACACCACAGTGTAACCCGTTCACCATGTAAAGGATTATCCACAGCCGCATGTGGATTTTGCAAGGCCCAGAATCGTGAATTTTGTTTATGAACATATCCGTTCAGATATATGTGAGTCTCATCCGAAAAACACAGGTTATGCAATACGTCAGGTCATTTTCCAGATGTGTAATGAAAGCATTTGCAAACGCCAGACGTCTGGATTGTACCGTAATAACGTTTCACGATGAAGACCTTCTGCTCCGTGCTGTATCCGTCGGTTCTTCAAAACACGTAACCTGAAATAAACAAAAAAACAACATTCAGCAACGGTTGCATATGGGTGCATGGTTATTCTACACAGCTCATCTGAACTTGTACTGCGTCCTGTTTTGTGGAATGATAGGTGTGTTGGCCGCTACAATGCAACGATGCTTTCGAATATGCTTCTCACCACTTTCCTCAACACTTTTCTTCCTGAAAACACCAATATCAAACCTACATACCGCATTTTCTACTTTCTATACACAAAGAAAATGGTGTTATGTATAAAAAAAATCACCCTGTATTTGCTTCCAGTATGTCATTGCACACAGCAATCTTAAAAGTGTCTCCTTGGCTTGGAGATAGGTTGGGGTTGATATAAAATACTTAAATTGGAAGTCGTTTAATAAGAGTAATGACGATGCTATAACTTTAAAGATAAACTAAGATATTTTCATAAATGCATTGGGTTGTCCGAAAAGTTCTGAGCTTTTTTGTCCTAGGGAAGAAAACAAATGCAAGTATTATGATATTGCGAAAAAATCTTTGTACCGCAAGTATTGTCCATTTTTCTCAATGGTCCATCTTTCTGGCAACTTCAAAATGACGTCAGCGTAGAATTGAGCTGGTTTGTTGTCGAAGTCATCGATATGTTGTTTGACAGCGTCAGAGTCACGGAATGTATTTCCGTTGAAAGAGGTCTCTAAAGCATGGAACAAGTGGAAGTCGGATAACGCAATGTCCAGTAAATATGTTGGGTGGAGACACATGCGATCTCGCGTTGACTTGGTGGAAAACAACGTCTTTCCTAGTTCTGGTGTCTTCTGCTGGATGTTTTGATGCAATTTCTCCAACTTGCCCCATACACCTCTGAATTGGCTCTTCGATTTTGTGTGATCAGCTCATAGTATAGAATGTCCTTGAAATCGCACCAGACAAGGAGTATGATGTCAATGAATGTTTGGTTTTGGTGTTTCGCCGGCTTGACCCAATGATCGTCCTCGCATAACATTCTCATACACAGTCCGCTTTTCATCACTAATCATCATTCGTTAAGTAAAGTTCCGTTTTGTTCCGTTTTAGAAACATATTGCGATGGAATAACGATCAAGGTAGTTCTCTGATAGCTTGTGTGCGACCCAAATATCGTAGCGAGGACTGTATTCAAGATTCAGTGCATCTGCTATGTCTCTGATCAACGGTCTTGGGTTAGACCCATATTGGTCGTCGTCCACTCTTGACGGTCACTCAGCACGAACGTAGTCTTCCAGGCTGAAATTCTCCGCTTTTGATGTGGCAAAACATCATCAAATCGTTGTTTCACCCATAGCACCGTCTCCATATATATGACAAATCTGCGTGCACGTCTGCTGTGTACAAGAATAACGTAATGTGTTGAAAATGCAAGTCATGTTTAACGCACGATACAGGAACTCAGCTTCGGCCTCACGCAGCGTAACATAGCCAAATCGAGATAACTAATGTTGTACAAAAGTATTATTTTATCTGTGTTAAATTCTACAAAATAGTAATACCTATTTGTTTTCGATAACTCACTGTACTATTATTTGACTCCTATTGCCAGAGAAAGATTAAATATTCCATCCATTATACAGTATCTCAGTACTTGTTTCAATCTACGTAACTCTTCTATTTTGTGATCAAGAATTATCTGATGGTTCGATTGTTGACTCTAACAGCCCAATTGGTAATATTTTACCGAATGAAGTTATTTGATGTGACTCTCGGTACTCCTCAAAAATTACATTTCTATATCTGTGCTTGATTCTGATATATCGAAGGTTAAAGATATATCGATTTTTTGCTTTAAGCTGTTTGGCTGAAAATTTCACTAAGACGGTGTTTTCAACCTACTATAGCTATTTATCTTTGTGTTCGATTGTTTACTACAGAAAATAAACGGACGATCAATCAATAGGGAAGATAGATATCCATTCGCATTAACAATTTGAAGTCCTTTCATCTCTTCCGAACTTTATATTACTTTGAACAGTTCCCAACATAACAAAACGTACAAAAATGAATCGATTGTTAATGTTCGATTAGTTTTCTGCCCGGGAGTAGAGGTTGACCCCGCTAAGGACACTTTTCTTCGTGGGTGGTCCTTTATTCGCACGTAATTATAACTAATTTGCACGGGTTTTAATTAATTTGGGCGTACTTAGAATTCATTTGCATATCATTAGAATATTTTACATTTATGTATTTGCATGTTTATAACTTTTATGAATATATAATTATTTATTTTATGAAAAATATGTATATAGAAGGTAATTAGAGGTACTAAACGGTATGCATATGTTTTTATATTCATTACTGCAAAGTATGTAATGTATAAATCGATAATAATTAATGTTTATAGTATTGAAAATAAGAGTTTACGGTTTATGAACCGCTATGAACGGTGGTAATGGGTGTAGGTACAGGTCCAATTACGATTGGGGACGGTCCCGGTACTCGAACCCGCGATATGTAATATTATTAATTAGTACTATGTAATAATGTATGTTATTATTGTATGAAACACGATGGTGCAACACGCTAGACAGAATACTGTATCCGAATCTCGACTCCGCTCTGATGCCAGACAGACAAGGGGAACTCCGCGCAGGTAGACGAGAAAGGAATTTTGGGGGAAGCGCGCTCAAGGTCAAATGACGTCACAACGTCAGAACAAAGAAGGAATCTGAATCACCAATCAGAGAACGCGTCGGTAGATTTTCAGAACCGGTTTTTTCAAGGTTAACCAGTACGCAATAACAGGGGAAAGCTATGCAATACTGTAGGGCAGGGGAGGTATTCAACCAGACAACAAAGAATGTCTGAGAATGCGCAGCAAGGGTCAAATCTCTGAAGCTATGCGGTTTCCGCCGCCAATTAATATTCCGCTCAGGTTTGCCTCCAAGGCACAGGACGCTTTAGCGCAGGTTTTTTTTATCTGTACTATGAAGAAGGGAGAGCTATTAGGGACGGGGCCTACTGTTTTCACTATTTGCTTTTATCACGGGGTAACGAACCTAGGACCCTTTGATTATTGATTTAGGTAGTAAATGTATGTTACTGTGTGCTATTTAACTTAATTTTGAGTTTATTTTTTACCAAACTTTGACTTTGTCAAACATTTTCACAGCTTATCCTTATTTTTACAAAAATAACACTATTTGTACTATTCAGGCAACATTTTTATTAAATTTTGGATTCACAAAGATATTTTTTCAACTTTTAACTTATTATTTTACAACTTTATGTTAATTTTTTACCAAAATAACACTATTTGTACTATTCTGGCAACATTTTTTATTAAATTTTGCACTCACAAAGACATTTTTACAACTTTTTAACTTATTATTTTACAACTTTATGTTAATTTTTTTACCAAAATAACACTATTTGTACTATTCAAGCAACATTTTTTATTAAATTTTGCACTCACAAAGACATTTTTTTCTATGTTTAACTTATTATTTTACAACTTTAAGTTAATTTTTTACCAAAATAACACTATTTGTACTATTCAAGCAACATTTTTTATTAAATGTTGGACTCACAAAGACATTTTTCAACTTTTAACTTATTATTTTACAACTTTATGTTAATTTTTTACCAAAATAACACTATTTGTACTATTCTGGCAACATTTTTTATTAAATGTTGGACTCGCAAAGACATTTTTTCAACTTTTAACTTATTATTTTACAATTTTATGTTAATTTTTTACCAAAATAACACTATTTGTACTATTCAGGCAACATTTTTTATTAAATTTTGGACTCGCAAAGACATTTTTTACAACTTTTTAACTTATTATTTTACAACTTTATGTTAATTTTTACCAAAATAACACTATTTGTACTATTCAGGCAACATTTTTTATTAAATTTTGTATTTACAAAGAGATTTTTTCAACTTTTAATTCATTATTTACAAGTTTATGCCTATTTTTTACTCAAATAACACAATTCTATCTGTTCAGGAAAGACTTTTAGTTACATTTTCGACACACAAAGTGTGTGTTCTCAACTTCTATCTGTTTATTTCACAAGTTTAGGCTTATTATTACCAAAATAACACAATTCAATCTGTTCAAGAAAGACTTTTAGTTACATTTTCGACACACAGAGTGTGTATTCTCAACTTTTATTTGTTTATTTTACAAGTTTAGCCTAATATTTACTCAAATAACACGATTTGAACGTGTTTTTATTACATTTTGGACACACACACACACACACACACACACACACACATCCACTCATACACACACACACACACACACACACACAGACAGAGAGAGAGAGAGAGAGAGAGAGAGAGAGAGAGAGAGAGAGATATTTTTCCAAGTTTACAGGATTATTCTCCAAGTTTACTCAAATAACACAATTTAAATGTGTTTTGAATTATATTTTGTACACATGAAGTGTGTTTCGTCAAGTTTTACCCGTTTATTTTACAAGTTTAGGCTTAATATTACTCAAATAACACAATTTAATCTAGTCAGGAAGGATTTGTTATTATATTTTGGATGCACAAAGAGATGTTTTCAACTTTTTTACTGATTTTTTGCAGGGTACGTATTAATTTTTATTTATTTTGTTTTGTATACATTTACAAATTTTTAACTTAGAGTTTAGTATTTATTTAATTTTTTTCAAAAACACTAAAAAAAAGTACTTTTAGCTAAAATGTAAGCCACAGAATATATTATTATTATTATTATTATTATTAGGGTTTACTGATTTCCACTATGCTATTTTTGGTTCTGTATTTCTATATGTATTTATTTAGGTCCGGTTACGCCTGCTACGTAGGAAAGTTTGTTTATTTTAGAGTTTGCTGAGTATTTTGTTACTTTTATACAAGGTAAAGTTTCCAAAATATATCAGGTAGGGCTCCATCCATATACTTTTGATTTTGCTGTTTGGAGATGATGCGATCAGCACCACTCTCCATCTGCTTTTTATTTTATGTACCCAATATTATTTTGAGGCTTAGTGAATTCTAGAGCCTATTTATGCAGGAGAGAGGGCTTGAAAATTTTCATTTCAGATAACCCACAACTATTTGTCAGAGTATTTTAAAGGATATTTTATATTTATTATGTGCTACTAGAATATCAAAGCTTGCTTAATTTTTATGTCTGTAACCCTGTTATTGTATTTCTAGCTAAGGCTTACTGGATAAAGTACACGAAATGTTTAACATTTCGATTATTTGCCTAATTTTTAGTGTAACGAAAATTATTGTGTGTCTATAAAGACTGAAATGCCTTTACCGAAGGGTCCATAACTGGACGCTTACGAACATTGTTCCTTTTTTTTAAAAAAAAATATAACCATTTATCAATATATTGTCAATTCACAGGACAAGACGAAGTTCACAGACGACTGACTATATGGACCATAGGTTCACTTGCTAAATGTTGTTTCTATGCTAGAAGAATAATTTAGCCTTATAACCTTTTTCAAGGTATTTTAGAAGTATTACTGGATTTTTTGGGTGCATCAACACTTGGGTTATTTCCATTTGGTTTATTATACGAGGCTACAATCACTATCTGAACACTGAAATCCTCTGATTGAAACTAAAAGCTTAGGGTGTAACTAGGGACTTAGTATGTATAGCGACAATTTATAGGACAACATAAACCTTACAAAGGATTATAGGTGACGTAGGACCACACGCCAGAGCTTTGTTAATCTGCAAGAAGCATTTACAGCTAATATTACGAGGAAATGAGGTTGATTTTTTTACTGTTTCACAAGAATGCTATGTTTTATACACCCAATATTTGCTTTTTCAAGTAACTACATGTACCAGAAGCATTTACAGGCCAACTCTAACTACACTTCGATTTATATAAATGTGGCAAGAACTATATTTCTGAGGAAGTACGCAAAAGCAGATTACCCGATTAAAGTATCTGAAAAACAGATTTTTCTATGCAAGTATATTTTTATTGACTGGATTATTTAACAGATCAAACAGAAAGACTGCAAAATTCATTAAATGTAGTTCTATAGTATAGGTGGTTTCAGAGATATAAAAAGAACAAATATAAGATTTCGCTTTTTTTGCTTCTGAGGCTAATCGCGACGCTAAGGGTAAATGGCGAGGAAATGTAACGGAGGACAAACAGTCCCAAAAGTTATGAGCTGCATGTAAGTTAATACCACAGAGATATTACAGTAGGTGTAGGTTCTACCACCAGAACTTTTCTATTATAATAATACTGGTTATGCTGTACTGTTAGCTAAAGATGCTGATATTTGAGAAACTTAAAAGCTTACTCACGACTTACTGTTGCAAAAGATCCGATGACAAAATTTAAAAATTGTTATCGCCCAGACAGGGACTCGAACCCTGGACAGATAGGTTAAAAGCCTAACGCTATACCAACTAAGCTATCTGGGCACAAGGTATTCTTTTTTTGAAAAGTTAGTTATCTTAAGAAATATATTGAAACACTTGAGAACACTTTTGGTCTGGTTCGACAGACAAGGAGACAACATTTCTAAATTTTTACAGACTGGGTGTATTTTTCCACTATAGAGGCCTTCACTATATGTAATTCGAAACGCTAAAGTTCAGCTAGCTTCCAAAATTGAGGTAAAGATTGTGTTTGGCGAGATTAACAAGTTACAATTATATCCAGTTACGGACAAATAAAGCTAAAACTCTTAGATTTACTGTACTAGCCAAGTTTTAGTAATATTTTATTCACTTTAGTACAAATACCAAAGAAATAGGTATATTTTATTTATAATTTGACAAAATGTACTAGTATTTAATTTACAAAGTTAGGTAAAAAGCAGTATTTTTAAAAAATATTGTTACTGCCTTCAAATTTTATCTCATTTAGCCTCTAACAACTGATTTACACTGTTTGGCATCCTTTAAATAGGAAAATAAGGAATTATTTGTTTATTATTTTTACTTTATATTTATATTTATTTAAGAAAACAATTCTACAGTTTAACTTAATTTTAACAAATTGTTACTAATTTATATATCAAAGTTATGTTATTTAGAGTGTATCAAGGCGTATAAAGTTAATATTTGTACTTATCAGTTCAACTAACAATTATATTTTACACACAAAAGATGATGTTTACAGTTAAATTATTTGAATCAGAGAATAATATTTTACAGTAATTGATTCATTCAGCACTAGTCAGTACTTTTATGCTTCAGAAAGTTTTCTTAATTTTCTATTACGCATGCTATTTTGGGCTATTTTTAAAATGTATTTCTAAGGCAAACTGGTTTAATTTTCTGCTTATAATGCAAAGTTGACATAGTTTTTGCACAATGCATTGTACATTTGTTATATTCTCTACTTACAATTCAAATATTATGCTTATTTAATGTATAACTAACTAACTCTCTAGCCTTCTTAAACCCGAAGGTTCATGGCTGCAGCAACACATGCCTTTCATCTGTCCCTGTCCTGAGCAAGATCTATATACTCCTTTCCTTCCCTACCAATTTCCTTTTGGTCCATCTCTACATTATCCCTCCATCTTTGTTTTGGTCTTTCTATTGGTCTTTTACCATCAGGTTTCCCAACAAGAATCCTGTATACTCTTCTTTCCTCTCCCATTTGTACCACAGGATCTACACACCTAAGTCTTTTTGATTTAATCATTCTAATAATATCTGGACATGAATACAAATTATGTACTTCCAAATTATGTAACCTTCTCCACTCATCTGTCTCCTCATCTGTTTTAGGTCCAAATATTTTCCTAAGGATTTTATTTTCAAATACTCTCAATTTATGTTCCTCTTTTCTATGTAAGGGACCAAGTTTATTTACTGTATTTAACTTTTATTTTTTGTAATTAACAAAAATTAAAAGCTTATACTGTAGTTATTATATCTTTTTCTATCAGCTTATTTTGAAATTAATATTATTAGGTATAGTCTTTGATTTATAACTATATTGCTTTTTTTATCAATTTATCTAAGAGTACACGCAGACAAACACATGTGTTCACACTTTTATGTAAATAGATATGCCATTTTTCAATATTTTAGTATGAAGATTGCACTTTAGCTATTTAAGCAAGGGTAGGAAAGGTAGGATTTCTGAGAATTTGTTGCAGGATTTTGTTGTCCAAGTATAGATGAGAACTGAGCTGGGAGACTGTTTTGAACCTTTTCATGAGAGTTTGCATGTGAACTGTATGCAAATTGAGCACTATTGACTGTGCATGCTTCTAAGTTTTGCTGTTATTTTACATCAAGTCTGTGAGACTGTAGTCAGTTTTCCCATTTCAAGTAGTTTTTATTGATTGTATTTGTATATGTTGTGGGGACTTAGCAGTTTTATGTTATGAGTCAGTTTGTTGTAGAATATTTTTACATGATTGTTTTGAGATATTGAGTGTCTGCTGTTTTACTTGTAATTATTTTCCTTCTTGTGTTGTGTATTTGACTATATTTTGTCCAAGTTCGTAGTATTTAGAATAATTGTTATTGACTTGTAGATGTAGGGAGTAATAATCCTTTGCAAGATGCCCTATACTTTAGTCTGAATATTATTCTTAGTGTTCACTTTTGAAGCTTTAGTATTCTGGTAGTATTATTAATGTAGAGGTAAATTAGGCTGAAACGTAGGCATTTTTTTCTGATAAATTATACTCACTTAGTTGTTTCAGCAGGTAGAAGTTGCATGATGGTTTACTGCTGATGATGTTCATTTGCTCTCTTATGTACTACGTATGATGTAGCTTACTTGAGTAACTGGAATTTTCTACTGAAAAAAGGATTGCTTGTCTATTTTATTCCTATGTTGTTGAGTTTGTCCATAAGCAAGCCATGTTTTTTACTCTATCCTATGCCTTGGAAGAATCTAGATATATTGTGTTTGCAGTTTTATGCTTCTCTAAGGTTTCAGCTATGTAGTTTTAAACTGTGCTATGGCTTAACTATTGATTTCTTTTTCTGGATGCCATGTTGGTTCTGTGTATTCCTTTTGCTCCTTGAATTTGACTTAGGTTGTTTGCTTTTTTCTTAGATCTTTATTTGTTTATTTGTTCAGTATTTTTTATTTTTTAATATTTTTTTTACATAAAAAATTCAAAGTACATTGTTAAAGTCAAAGTGTGTTAAAATTTAATTTTTCAAAGTTAAAGTTTTAAAAATACAATTTTCTAAAATTAAAAGTTATAATAGTATATTTTTGTTAGTAGAAGTTTTTATACTATAGCAAATTATTTTGTTGTTAATTTAAAATTTGTTAGTTAATGTAAAATTAAGGTAATTAAAAATCAATTTTTCAAAGTTAAAGTTTTAAAAATACAATTTTCTAAAATTAAAAGTTATAATAGTACATTTTTGTCAGAAGAAGTTTTTATGCTAGAGTAAATTCTTTTGTTGTTAAAGTAAAATATGTTAGTTAATGTAAAATTAAAGTAATTAAAATTCAAAAAAATAAAAAATACTGAACAAATATTTGAGTATTTGTGTTATTTGAGTAATATTAAGCCTAAACTTGTAAAATAAACGGGTAAAACTTGACGAAACACACTTCATGTGTACAAAATATAATTCAAAACACATTTAAATTGTGTTATTTGAGTAAACTTGGAGAATAATCCTGTAAACTTGGAAAAATATCTCTCTCTCTCTCTCTCTCTCTCTCTCTCTCTCTCTCTCTGTGTGTGTGTGTGTGTGTGTGTGTGTATGAGTGGATGTGTGTGTGTGTGTGTGTGTGTGTGTGTGTGTCCAAAATGTAATAAAAACACGTTCAAATCGTGTTATTTGAGTAAATATTAGGCTAAACTTGTAAAATAAACAAATAAAAGTTGAGAATACACACTCTGTGTGTCGAAAATGTAACTAAAAGTCTTTCTTGAACAGATTGAATTGTGTTATTTTGGTAATAATAAGCCTAAACTTGTGAAATAAACAGATAGAAGTTGAGAACACACACTTTGTGTGTCGAAAATGTAACTAAAAGTCTTTCCTGAACAGATAGAATTGTGTTATTTGAGTAAAAAATAGGCATAAACTTGTAAATAATGAATTAAAAGTTGAAAAAATCTCTTTGTAAATACAAAATTTAATAAAAAATGTTGCCTGAATAGTACAAATAGTGTTATTTTGGTAAAAATTAACATAAAGTTGTAAAATAATAAGTTAAAAAGTTGTAAAAAATGTCTTTGCGAGTCCAAAATTTAATAAAAAATGTTGCCTGAATAGTACAAATAGTGTTATTTTGGTAAAAAATTAACATAAAATTGTAAAATAATAAGTTAAAAGTTGAAAAAATGTCTTTGCGAGTCCAACATTTAATAAAAAATGTTGCCAGAATAGTACAAATAGTGTTATTTTGGTAAAAAATTAACATAAAGTTGTAAAATAATAAGTTAAAAGTTGAAAAATGTCTTTGTGAGTCCAACATTTAATAAAAAATGTTGCTTGAATAGTACAAATAGTGTTATTTTGGTAAAAAATTAACTTAAAGTTGTAAAATAATAAGTTAAACATAGAAAAAAATGTCTTTGTGAGTGCAAAATTTAATAAAAAATGTTGCTTGAATAGTACAAATAGTGTTATTTTGGTAAAAAAATTAACATAAAGTTGTAAAATAATAAGTTAAAAAGTTGTAAAAATGTCTTTGTGAGTGCAAAATTTAATAAAAAATGTTGCCAGAATAGTACAAATAGTGTTATTTTGGTAAAAAATTAACATAAAGTTGTAAAATAATAAGTTAAAAGTTGAAAAAATATCTTTGTGAATCCAAAATTTAATAAAAATGTTGCCTGAATAGTACAAATAGTGTTATTTTTGTAAAAATAAGGATAAGCTGTGAAAATGTTTGACAAAGTCAAAGTTTGGTAAAAAATAAACTCAAAATTAAGTTAAATAGCACACAGTAACATACATTTACTACCTAAATCAATAATCAAAGGGTCCTAGGTTCGTTACCCCGTGATAAAAGCAAATAGTGAAAACAGTAGGCCCCGTCCCTAATAGCTCTCCCTTCTTCATAGTACAGATAAAAAAAACCTGCGCTAAAGCGTCCTGTGCCTTGGAGGCAAACCTGAGCGGAATATTAATTGGCGGCGGAAACCGCATAGCTTCAGAGATTTGACCCTTGCTGCGCATTCTCAGACATTCTTTGTTGTCTGGTTGAATACCTCCCCTGCCCTACAGTATTGCATAGCTTTCCCCTGTTATTGCGTACTGGTTAACCTTGAAAAAACCGGTTCTGAAAATCTACCGACGCGTTCTCTGATTGGTGATTCAGATTCCTTCTTTGTTCTGACGTTGTGACGTCATTTGACCTTGAGCGCGCTTCCCCCAAAATTCCTTTCTCGTCTACCTGCGCGGAGTTCCCCTTGTCTGTCTGGCATCAGAGCGGAGTCGAGATTCGGATACAGTATTCTGTCTAGCGTGTTGCACCATCGTGTTTCATACAATAATAACATACATTATTACATAGTACTAATTAATAATATTACATATCGCGGGTTCGAGTACCGGGACCGTCCCCAATCGTAATTGGACCTGTACCTACACCCATTACCACCGTTCATAGCGGTTCATAAACCGTAAACTCTTATTTTCAATACTATAAACATTAATTATTATCGATTTATACATTACATACTTTGCAGTAATGAATATAAAAACATATGCATACCGTTTAGTACCTCTAATTACCTTCTATATACATATTTTTCATAAAATAAATAATTATATATTCATAAAAGTTATAAACATGCAAATACATAAATGTAAAATATTCTAATGATATGCAAATGAATTCTAAGTACGCCCAAATTAATTAAAACCCGTGCAAATTAGTTATAATTACGTGCGAATAAAGGACCACCCACGAAGAAAAGTGTCCTTAGCGGGGTCAACCTCTACTCCCGGGACCCCTTATTTATCTCGCTCTAACTCAGCAGTTTCGGGCTGTTTAATTTTAGAAAATTTCGTATCTTCAGATTTGTTAGTTTCTAAGTTATCGGGAGGCTACTTAGATGGATTGTCCCGCCCGTGACCCTGCCGTCTAAGGCGTATGCTTTGGGCTCCGGCAACGGGACGCGCACAGATTCGAGTCTTCTGGGGCAAGCGTAACAACTTTTCTCCTGAGATTTCGACCTGTGTATGGAACCGGTGGCCACTCACCATCGCGAGGAAATTAGGGAGATACGAATGAGTAGTAAATCCGGTTATGGAAACCTATAGCAACGATTGGGGGTTCGTCGTGCTGACCACACGTCACCCAGTAACTGGTTGGATGATCTCCCACTTCTGCTGAAGCATGTGGAAGTGTCGGTAGGTAGATCTTGGCCCTCAGGAGCTGATCTTATTGGTGTGTCTCGCGACCTTTTTAATATAAAATGCGCCGGCCTTCGTGGCGGAGTTGTTAGCACAGCGCGCTACGACGCCCGGGGTTCGAATCCCGGTCTGGGCATGGAAGTTCTTTGCGAGTGTCCCTTCATCAATTTCATTATATCATCACTAATCCCCATCGTCGCGAATAGTCAAAAGTGGCAGAAATGCGAAGTAAAATTAAATCATTAATATACGCAAAATGCTTTGAGCTATTGTTTGGTAAGTCCTCGAAGATATGTCTATATTGGCCTGGTTCGTTTTTAGATTGATAGTTTTTATAGACGGATAGATGGATACAACTGCTCTATAAGCATACTTTTTCAGCTTTGCTGAATATTAATGAAGTTTAAAAATGAACATCAAGATCAAAAGACCTGTTTATCCTTACAGGACAAATAACGTTTTGCTCATTTATGTCTACTTTTGACGCTACGGCCCTCGCAAAATGTTATATTATGTTAATGCAACCACGGACAATACATTCCTGGTTGCTACACTACGCGTATTAATTAACAGAGTATCATAAGCAGTAACATGATTAGCAATGGCAGAAGAAGCCATTACTAGAAGAAGTATTGTGGACCTGTGGAGAAAAAGTAAGAAAGAGGGGTAATGAAGTGTTTTGTGTGGAGGGCATCGTTGAATAGTGCACAAACCAGGGTCCTATGAAGAAGTGAGGAGAAGCGACTAGAAGCTTTATAAATGTGGCCATGGCGAAGACTGAAGCTTGTGATATGGACAGACAAAGTAAGAAAGAAAACTGTGTTGGAAAGAGTTTGAGAAGAAGCGCAATGCTTGAAGCGTTGAGAAGAAAAATAAAATGGCTGTGAGACTGGCAAAGAAGCTACTGCCTGCTAAAAGTCGCATTGGAAGCAATGGTTAACGGGGAAAGGATCAGGGGATGAAGCTGGGAGATAATGCTAAACTAAGTGGATCCTACGATGACATGATGCCTCAGGCGCAAAGTCTGGAAGTCGCAAAGACACTTATAAGGAAGAAGCGATTAATGAAATGAATGAATGAAATTAGAAAATATTTATTTGAAACTTGATTGCCAAGAATAAGCTTTGTAACTCAACTGACACTGGCGTTTTCTAGATACTGGGTTCTTGTTCGTATGGCAATCTCTTCAGCAAGGTACTGCACTTACAGGTTCTCTCGGAAGCCTTGGTAGATCTCGATCCGGTGAACGATTCTCTTGGTTCCGACGGCTGATGGTGGTGGTGCCATGGTTCCCAGTGGCAGTGCCATGGATATTCGGCGGGGTCGGGGCCATCAGCTTCGCCCCTGATCTGCTGGCTCGTGGGTTTGCTGTGAATGCCTCTCTATATCTATGTGTCTCTCTCTGTCTTTTCCCTCTGCCCCAAAAACCCACGGTCTTTATTCCCTCTTCGATTGCTGATCTTGCGTTCTCGGTTCACCGGAGTATCCTAGGTTGAGCCGAGCCGGGTAGCAGAGAAAAATGTTTCTTCTTGAGTAGCGGAATTCCTAAGACGAGTTTACGAGATCAAACGAGTGTTCTGCACTGAGGAACTGCAACAAATCTTAGTTACTGCAACCAAATCCCTTGTTTGCTATACGCCAGAAAAACGTTGAGCTTTCCAGTACTAAATTATTTGATTGACTTCATTTAGTTCATCTAACCAAATCTTTTGTTCACAGAAAGTGGCACACTCGTTTGAGTTGAAGTCCAGCTTCGGGTCTGGCAGTACAGCCGAAGTAAGTGTTCGGAAATCAGCAGTGTTGCTTACTATCAAACATATTAACCACATGCAGGGAATTTTGTGTCTCTCAGACTCAAAGAAAAGGGCTAACGAAAAGATTGCAGCGTAAATATTAATTAACTGTACTGTCCACGTCTACATTGAAAGTAATGTAAATGCGAAAAATTCGTAAAAAATATATTAAAAAAAACGCATTTTTGACGTTCGTGAAGAAGTGGTTATCAGAATGCGTTAGAATGCTAGGGCCCCGGGTTCGAATTTGGCCTGAGCATGGGTGCTCTTTTTGAGTCTCTCTTCATCATTTCGAGTAGCCGAAAATGGAAGAAAAGCAACACTAAATAACGAAAACGCAATTTGAATAAGCGAGGCGGAAATATTGCTGTTGTAATTCCTGAAAATCATGAAAAAAAAAATTCTTTCGGAAAAAGTGTTATCCTAGCCAGGCAGAAGGCTTGAAGAATATATAAACTCCTTCTCCATCCGTTTTAGCAAACATAATCGCAAGGTCGGCACTGAATATGCGATGGGAAAAATAAGAGAAATTCGAAGCAAGAATCGTCTATATCACAGCCAGGGAGGCACATGAGAGGAGGTCTATACTGCAATGGTTGTATTGCTATTAATATTAGATTGCAGTCCGGATTCAGCTGTTTCGCTCAAATTGCACCTCGAAAGCAGAAGAATGCAGAAGTATAATATATGAATAATAATTCAAACAGATAATTATCCAAAATACATATTTTACAGCTCTATTCTAAGTGCCATATGAGTGATGTTTAGGAAAATAATTGTAGTTACTGATTAATTCTGTTTGTTTATAATAACAACATCTAAAATCTGCGCACGTCTTGACTTTACAATTTGGACCAGGCTTTTTTCTTTCCCATCTGAAAATTATTCTTAAGGTGCGAGCATTCATCGAGTGGGCCACTTGTAAATATGTATCTATGTTTCAAACGAGAAAAGTGACACGTGAATGACGGAACATCTTAAAATACATCTGCTGATGTTCCGCAAGACTTACTCATTTAATTTCAGTGGTTTTCTTCTTGAGAAAATTAACGGCGTATTTTATCACACAACAATTATCAATTTTAGCACTTGTTGTAAATATCGAGGATTAGCAGCAACTAAAAAATCTCAATTTCAAGTAGTCACATTTTCTGAACGAGTAATAGTTTCAATACATATTTTCTTATTGGCACGCAAACAATAACAAAGTTTCAAGCTGGAATTAGTGTGACGAAAATAAAATACATTATGTAGCACGCTTTTGGCAAGAAAAAATATTTTGGAGACACGGGGATTCGAACCTAGGATATCAGGTTTCAAAGCTGGCCTTTAACCGACATGGCCACAAGCCACGATGAAAAACCAAGCTCTTCGAGTAATTTATCCATAAGATTGCATCTTTTCCTGTCCATTTCGAAATTTTGATGTCGCTTCTCGCTAATTACATTAATTTGAAAGCAAAACGCTTCATAAGATAGGGTTCATACGCCGTACACATTGCTGACAAAATACAAGTGAACCTTGTGCATGAAAATTAATGAAAACTTTGGGATATCGTGCTCTTGTGGAAGGTTAGTGTTTGCAACCCTAAATGATAACCGTTCTCTAGTTTCCGTCTATATAGCGGATTCTGCTATGTGACGACGAATCTCATTAACCAACGGTACATATTTTTTAAAAATTTTAAACTTTTTATTTCAAAATGAAGAGTCATTATTCTGAAATCTACAGAGACATTCATTCATTCGGTAAGAATTTTACGAGAATCACAATTCTATTTTTGTGCTTCGTTAGAAATCGACGTGCACGTGCTAAACAAGTAAAGCCCGACAATTTTTATTTTACAAAATTCCATTTACTGTTAAAGTTAAATGAGAGGAAAATTTCAATATCATTTTTCTCCCTTATATAAAAAAAACCTCGATGAAACTTTCTCAGTATGAAGAGGAAGGATGGTAGTTAAAAATCCAAAAAAAAAATAAAAATCGATTGGGGGTGTTTTGAGCTGTTCAAACTTGAAATTTGAAAATATGAACAGTGTGTTCAAACTTTACTAAGTTTCAACATTTGATCATCTCATAATATGCAACCGTTTTTCCTCTTTACAACGAGCTCAAGAACGCTTCTGTATCTTCGTTCATTCCCGAGATATACTTATTTAAAAATAGCATGTTGCTCAAAAATGACATTTTGAACAACCCTCGTTTAATTCGTAATAATCATATTTCAGCAAAATCCTTTCACAGGTATCGGTTTTGGAGCAAAGCAAAGCTGTGTACCAAATATAATCAAAATCGGTGACTATGAGTGTCAATTCCTGCCTGATTTGACATGGAATAACCCAATATATTATATATATATACGTTATGCGCCAAAATATACAGTACTGAAACTCGCGCATCTCGAACACGTGGTTGCGTTTGTCGACGGGGCATAGCTCCAGCTGCACGTGTTCGCAGTAGTGAAAAGGAAGTTGTGTTGTGCAGTTGTTGTTGGAAATGGGTCTCTCGACGGAGGAAAAAGTATTCATAGTTGAACATTATTTCCGCTCATACGGAAGCGGTCGTGAAGGTGGACCGAGTTTGAAAAAGGTGACTGGTCTATATGCAACCCAATTGACAATCGTCCACTCCACATGCCCTAACCTAACCTTAGGTTTCCTGACAGTTATGCAACCCAAAAGGCACGATTGTTATTTGGGTTGCATATAGACCAGTCACTATATTGTAACATGTCTTATACTTTTGTTCATCTTTTCATTTCAGTACTGTATATTTTGGCGCATACTGTATATATAATCAGGTATTTATAAAGTAGCAAACAAATTCCTTTAGCATTTGATTTTTGTAGGATTGTAGGACAGAATTGTTGGTGAGGGAAAATCGCCCCTGTCTTCCAGAATTTCACATACTGCTTTTTAATATATACTGTGATATATATAAATATATAATATACATATCATAATAATAATTCTCAATATGCATGTAAATTTAGTTTTTCACCCTCCGTCACCAGTCTTCAATGATTTCACATCCTAGAGTACAGCAATTCTCTGTTAATTGCAGTACGAAAGGGGCATGGTAGTCAAGATGCTATATCAACTGACCTATCGCGCCTATGTTAACGTAAAACGCGCTTGCACCACTTGTAATGTATTGTATTTTATATTCAGCATGATCAGATATTACATATTTGCATATGAATTACAAATTAAGATATGAGACAAAACAACCTCAAAATTTGCATACGCCTGTATTTATATATTTCTATAATTTACACTTCCTACTTAACATATTTAATAGCATTTTACATCAATACTGTTACACTTACCAGCATATCTAGGTATCAGGGTTTCAAATCCCCACGACTTTAAATAATCGAAGATTCTTTGTAGCTTTGCAGATCCGCCATGTTTCTTCTTGTCACACTTGCCAGTACGAGCATCACGTTGTTTTTGATCACGCAACAAATTTTTTTTTCAATGTAACAAAAGAATGTTAAACAACAAAATGGCTGTTTCAGTGGCCAAAAATAACGTCACACAAAGATGTTTGTTAGGAAACTCAACCAAATGGTTTATGTAAACAGTCACTCTGTAGGTGAATCGAAACTTTGTTTAACCGTAAGAAATATTCTGCAACAACATATATTTCCTTTATCCCAGTGTGCGTGTTGCCTGTTGTTTATCGTCTCCCGCCACATTAACTATTGTACTTGTGCTTGCTCTCTGCTTGTGCTATGTTGTGTGCGAGAGAGTGATTGGTAGAGATTCAACGAACGGTTTGATTATGGATAGGTGCGAATGTGCTCACAGGGCAGGGTGGACACCAATGGAACAAGAACCTTCTGCAATTACTGGATTCGTGATTCAGTCAGGGAACATACACCAGAAAGTTTCCAGATGCTTGGAAATACATTGGTGTACAGTCACGGAAAAAATTCTTCCCCCATAGAGCCTTAAGCCTGAATCACACAGAACTGGTTATCCCCTAGAAATGCCTAGTTCGTGCTGGACTGGCTGCCCATTTGCTAGTTTTAGCCTCTCACGATACTTGTCACCGTACTTGTCGATAGACTTTTGTTCCTAGGAGACACTGCGCAGAGCAGACAATGTGTAAAGACAGACAAACAATTTGAAGAATGTTGTAGGAGAATTACTGCTCTGTGATTTTATTAAAAATGAAAAAGAAAAGTATGGACTAAAAATTGTCTCGAAAAAAATAAGGTAATCAATGCATACCGAACAAGCTTTATTATGAACTCTGGTATGCCTATTCAATTATTCATACATGAGATTCACAGGATTAAAAAAAAGAACATAAGGATTTTCATTTTTAGCTAATCATATTTGTCACGTACACATCTCATCGCTTTGCATAAATACTTAATATTGATGAACTGAACACGAACGAATGCACTGCACGTCATCTCTTTACTATTTTTTTTATCGATAAACCAACAAAAACAGCCAACACTCTGAAACCACAGACAAAAACTCTACTTTGCAAACTCACAGATTATCTTCACATGGCCAAACTTTGCTCTGATTGGCTGTTCCACAGAATCTAGCCGAGGAAAGCGAGTAGCAATTAGAACATGTCCTATTCCTCCAAACCAGCCAAACAGTCAAGCAGTCAGCCAGGCAGCCCTCACATCCAGGCAGGTAGCCAGTTCAGCGCCAACTAACTGGATATCCAGTTCCGTGTGATTCGGCCTTTAATACCAGTAGTCTTATGGGGAAAGTATTTCTTTCCACGTCTCTACAATGATGTGTTCTCTGCCACTGCGATTGAAAAGTGAATATCAATTCATTTCATCATAGCTTATTTGCTGGATGGCGTTAATTTAATTTTGTTCATCGTGGATATAATATTGTTGTCAGTGTATTGGCGATTTAGTAAATTGTTTGACGCATGTGTGAAACGTTCTTAAGTTGGCATTTAGTTCGTCAGTTGACAGGTCAGTGATTTAATTTCTTTCATACTTATTAATAATACCGAATATTTGAAGCTTGTTTCCTAAGGATTTCGGTTGCGACATGAAATCTATTAAGTTTATTGCAAGAAAATTTTTGATTGATTGATTTGATATATTTTATTTCGCTTTTTGTGCCACTTTTGTCTAATTTGCGAAGATAAGGATGATTGATGATATGATGAAATTGATGATTGGACACTGACAAACATCCAGGCCAGGATTCGATCCCGGGACCCCTCCCGTCGTAGCGCGATGTGCTAACCACTCCGCCACGGGGGCCGGCTGTTTGATGGATGATTTTCGAAGAATGCGGTGTACTTAAAAATATCACATACTGATTGTAGACTGGCTTTCAATGTTGTCTTGCATTGCATGCACGCGATGTTCCCTTCTGATAAGGATTACCACGTCACTGTTATAAGACACACTTCTCAGAATGCGATGCAAATGTTTATGATATATTTGATCCAAGTTTATTGAAACCTTATCACCATTGTTGAAAAGATTCTCTCGGACTATCGACCAGATGAATTGGGGAAAGGATTCCAAGCTTTCCAGAGCTCCCGTCACTCTCATCTTCAAGGTATAAGTGACGTTAGGTCACGTAAGCTCGGAATCCGTTCCACAACTCACCTGGTCGGTAGACCGAGAGAATCTTTTCATCATTCATAGCCAGGAAAGCTTTAAAGACTTACTTATCACCATTATCGTACAATTTCACACTTGGTACAGTCTCAGAAGTACAAGTATCTTTACAATTTGTATCTCTTCCACCACGTCTCGGCATCTACAGTGACTCAAAAAAGTATTCAACTCACCACAGGCCTCCGATGGAAACATGTACAACAAGCACAAAAGGAACGAAGATGGAAGTACATGTGCACAGAAGTTTAGTGCATACTATTGAGGTACAAACTACACAGAAAATAAACACATTTAGTACATGACAGAATCAGTACAGAAAAACAAAAGACAAGATGTTTAATTGGAGCTCAAAAAAGTATTCAACTGTAATACTTGCGGCATACAGTATTAGGTGTGCGTGACATCCATAATACCTGCTTGGACCCCCTTTCCTCTTGATAGTTTCTTGCAACCGTTGTGGGACTGATTTCACCAAGGTATCTGTTGTTTGTCGGGTAATCTGCCCCCATTCGTCCAACAAAATGCGATTGAGGTCGCTTTTGTTGAAAATGTGGTGTTCTTGGATTCTTTCTTCGAAAATATGCCATACTTGCATGGCTCAAATTTCATTACAAGTACATAACATTACAAGAAGGAATTACAAATGGGTCAATGGGCGTCTGATAGGCGCATGATTGCTTGGCTATATAAGATCTGTGAACTAGATGAGAAAAATTTCACAGCTACAACAACATACGGTGGAGGATGGGTAATGGTGTGGGGCTGTAAGAGTGCCAATAGTGTTGGGGATTTGTGTTTCATTGATGGTACAATGGACCACACACGTTACATCAACATTTTGAAGGTGCACCTATCCAACTCGGTGATCATTATGGGGCTTACTGGTGGCTACATGTTCAGCCAGGACAATTACATGAAATATTCTGCCCTCAACACCAAGCTCTGGTTATTGTACAACACCCCACGCTGGATGCAAACAGCTCCCTAATCACAAACCATTAATCCTATCGAGAATGTATGGCATATTTTCGAAGAAAGAATCCAAGAACACCACATTTTCAACAAAAGCGACCTCAATCGCATTTTGTTGGACGAATGGGGGCAGATTACCCGACAAACAACAGATACCTTGGTGAAATCAGTCCCACAACGGTTGCAAGAAACTATCAAGAGGAAAGGGGGTCCAAGCAGGTATTATGGATGTCACGCACACCTAATACTGTATGCCGCAAGTATTACAGTTGAATACTTTTTTGAGCTCCAATTAAACATCTTGTCTTTTGTTTTTCTGTACTGATTCTGTCATGTACTAAATGTGTTTATTTTCTGTGTAGTTTGTACCTCAATAGTATGCACTAAACTTCTGTGCACATGTACTTCCATCTTCGTTCCTTTTGTGCTTGTTGTACATGTTTCCATCGGAGGCCTGTGGTGAGTTGAACACTTTTTTGAGTCACCGTATCTCTCATCAAGTGAATTTCGCCCGATGCCACGAACATAGACGTCTCTGGTTGCTACCATCTGGAACATTCTGGCGGAATCAACTCATTCTTCGCGAAGCTTCTAGAATCAGTAAATAGGTTGACCTTCCACTGGGATTCTAGATATAACATTGACGGGACGACAAAGGCTTTGATCGAAGAAAAGTTACTGGTTGTGATTCTGTGATTATTGATCGAACCGCCGTTATTGTTGAGCTTCGCCCTTTCAGCCTGTTTTTTTTTTAAAATTGTGAAGTGTAGTTTTATAAAACTGGTTACTAAAATAAATTGGTAGAATGTTTGTTTCGATTAATTTGAAAACTGTAAATATCTCAGGAACAGTAGCGACGATTAGGTGCCAATTGGGAGGGAGGGGGCAGGACAATTTGCTTTCTCGAGAACGATAAACATTAATAAGCCATGGTGTGGGGGCAAAAAGTTGCAAAAAGTGGCAAAAAGTGGGGGACAACTGCCCCCTTCCCTCTAATTGCAGCCACTTCTCAGGGACCAAGATCGGTTGTTGATGTATAGTCGATGAATGGGATGAATGGGGTGTCGCATTCAGTGGATTGATTGATAGGTTGACTTTGTATTCAACCACTTCCGATTTGGAGCTCAATTTAGAAATTTACGTCACTAAAAATAACGCAACTCTCATAAGCAGGGCGACATTTAGAATTTTCCTTTAAAAAAATTCCAAGAGATTTTCTTGGGCGGTAGAATTATCTGGTGATTGACATTTAACTCTAGGGTCAAGTTTTCCTGTATTCTCCTTGTGAGTGAGAAAATATATTTTGAACAATTAGATTTTACCAGATTATTTCAATCGTTTATTATGGAAAGAGTTACTCCTCTTCGTTGCTCGTTACTTTTTGTCATTGTTTCTTGTTAATGGAAATATTTTAGCCTGGTAAGAAATTTGAACAGGGAATGACTTCTTCACCTCATTTTCCACTTTTCCGTTCTTCTATTTTGTTGCCACTCGGCGGGTGAAAAGTCAATCACTGGGCTATATTCGTACAATAATTCAATATTGACCTATTTAATGTTCGGGTTATTTACTGTAAGTTATAATGCAATTAAATATTCCTGGTGTTCAGGTTAGAGGTTTTTTTCTGCACAAAAAAATTGTTGATCCGAAAATATAATTTGTCCTAAATAAATTTTGAAAATACACAATCACTTTTCCCTCACTGTAACCAGCATTTAATAGCGACAAGTAATGCATATCGTAACTCTATTATTAATAACATTCTCCATTGTTTACTCTGTTATATTTACTGTATTTTTAATATACAGTGCGTATTTAATTCAAAAAATTTCGGAATTACCCGAAATTCTGTTTTTTAGCATCCGGCGCGGTTCCATTATATTTGGATAAACGAATTTTAAATTTTTTAAATGTATTTTAAATTTAGTTTTTCAATGCTGTCGCCTTAGGGGACTGTGTTGGATACATTGTGTAGTCCCATAATACAGTGGTCAGGATTTCCCTTTAAACTCTACGTTCAGTTTCGATTAGGCTATCTGTGCATAAAATGGACTTAAACTTTTAAACACACCAGTTTTACTATTTATTCGAAGGAGGTTTCTGATATGTTCTCCGTAACACATTAATTCCATACCATCCAACCATAAAGGCCTAATCTAGTTAAATATTTTAATGACCGTCACCGCTTATTTCCAATCAACCAAATTCGCTATTAATTACGTATTGGTCACTTTTGCTTCATTTATCTTGTATCTATTGTTCACGTTTATCATAGTATAATATAGTGCATAAAATATTTCTATCTCTAATAGTTTTCAACCTGATTTTCCTCTTTTACTTCACCTCGACATTTCGAAAGCTACTTTAATGCCATCTATTTTTAATCCAGTAAGCTTGCTTCCTTTCTGGCTTGTAATAGTTTGGGCAAGTCTTTTGTCGGTAATCGCTACGTTTTGACATCTCTTTTAAGTTTACTTTATACACAGGTGGGCTAGTTTGGACTGGACCTATAGGTTTGGAGTGGAATGCGAAACACTTTGTGCCTGAACCGCGTATCGAAACCGGGACACAGGATCCCAATGTGGCGTCGTTATCAATACGCCATCGGAGAAGCCACTTGAAGATAGTAGTTTTTCCCTTTCCCAAAATTCCTTTGTAATCATATAATTTGATTGATTTAGCTTATTTCTCTTCTCTTTTGTGCCACTTTGGTTTAATCGCGAAGATAAGAATGAGCAACGATATGATGAAATTTGATGAAGGGGCATTCATACTAAACACTCGCACCAAAGCAATAGCTATTTTCAAAGAATTTCCCCAATGGAGGGTCTTTTGCAGAATGAGATCCGGTGCTGTCCCCCAAGCCATCCCAAATGCGTGTGAGAAACGAAAGACGGACACGTCAGTCTTTTTCTACGCATTTGAAACGCGGAAAAGTATCTTCGTTCATGTAATGGAAGTTCGGTTGCTGAGCGAATGTCTGAAAGCAAATTTCCCGCCCCGTACCCACCATGATTTCTCAACGTGTTCAACATGGAGACACCTCGCTTCAACGAGAATTTACAACCCGTTTCCACGCAACGTCACGCAGTTAGGGTGCGTTTATTTGGCACTTCTTTCTATTTATGCTCCTATCAACACGCTTGTTGACCTGCCACGTCATCGGAGTCACGTTACATCATTGATCCAGTCTCGGTCCTTACCCTCCACGTATCGTGGCAGGGTGATTTATAATTGTACTTTAATAGACATACATCAAGGCCTTTTGCAAAACATGTTATCATCTTAATTTGCATAAATAACAGTTCCAAATGATATTCCTGAAAAATTAAAATATGTACAGCTACCTACAGAATGAAAATGCTCCTCCTGAATATCTCTCCATATTACAAAATATACTCGCAAGTGGTCATATGAAGAGTCGGTACTACTTTATCTTAATAGTACTTTTTTGTAGAGTTGAAGTGCGGTAGCGATATTTTTTCCATTGTTTAAGTGAAGCATATGAATGTAAAGATATATGGTGCATTTACTTTTTTGTAGGCCATATTTGCGATGTATAATGAGTAATAATTGATAATGCAATTTGTTTCAAATATAAGCAGAGAAAAAATACATAACTAGGGCTGAGCCGATACCACTTTGAACCGATACCGATACTCTCACCGATACCCACTGATACTGATGCCGCCGATACTTGTAAAATTCTAATTTAAAAAATAACAAAGGCTACTTATTACTAATTACACACACATAATGTTATTTATATATATACACACACGTACATATAATGTACGAGTATAATTATTATTATTACATCTTATAGACATGTATTTCTGACAAGCTGCGATGAATAAATTAACCTACGAAACGATACTCTGTTGCAACGATGCATCTCAACTTTACAGTCTTTTTTTAGATCAGTGACAATCGATCAGATGTTTCAAATATTAGAGAAATGTTATGAGAAGCTAAGAGCGAGGCAATTACCCCCCCCCCCCAATGTTGAAAAATGAAATCATGCCCCTTCAACTTCCTCTAAAACAAAGGGATCACTCTTCCCAAACTAACATTAAATCATCCGTGGGTAGAAGAATAATTGGCGATTTACCAGTCCCGGACACGACATCTGAAAGTAACAGTAAAACTGCAATGTAAAAACCTAGTCTCTTTTATGTACTTTAACAAAGATAATAAAAAATAATAAATGAAATGCAAGGAGAGAATGAAAGCTTACCAGTCTCTTGCTTCTATATGATATATATTATAAAATGTATTATTGTACATGGTAAACTGGCATCTATGGCCAATATAATAGTCTGTGCAAGGTAACGATTATGCACCTTCTTTATGTATCCTGATGGATGATTTTAAGTTTTAAAATGTAAACCACCTTGTTGTATGTTTGAATATACTTATTTATGAAGTTCCACTCTTGAGATGTATAATTCTGTTTATGTCATAAATAATAGGACATAACACTATACCAGGCGATTGACTGAGTGATATTCCGAAGTTACTTTACTTTCGACATATACTCGTATACTATCGGGAAATGATTTCTAAAAAAAAAATGCATAGTTCTATCCCTTGGCGTGGAAGGAAATCCAAACCATCACCACACTTTCCAGAAAGTAAGTGCAATCAGCTGTTGTTCAAAGAAAATTTTTCTCTTGGCGCGTTCCCTGTTTCGAAACACGTCTGTTGAAACCCAGTTATACAGGTCTGAAGTCTGGACAAACAAAAGTCTAAAGTTGGAAAAGAAAAGGGGGATTAGCCCATTTATTTGAACTTCCATGGAAATGCTATGCACTATGTCTGAGACACGTCCACCACTGACCACTCACGTGGCCGATGACTGTTTTGACTGCGGTGCGGGGGATCTTAAAGAGAGAGATGTCCACAATACACCCGGTGCCTCGTTGCTTGCAGGGACCTCATTGGGATTATTGTTACACGAAGCCACATCTGTAGGATCAAAGCCTGGTAGACTTTGAAGGAACTTATATGGGGATAATTTCACGTTACCCTTGATTTGCAAGATACTTGGCCGCGAGTCTTATCTGCGTATGGATCTTTGTCACGTACTTGCTGTTCACGGAACTTGTGTCCACGTTCAATTAACAAATGCACAAATAAGTTTTTTTCACCTTTCTTCAAGGCAAGTTGGAAAAATTGAACGAACCTTTGAAAAGAAACAAATGTTGGTTTTGGACGCCCTTCTAGCCACTCGAAAACAATGGTATCGGCTGGTATCGGTGGAAAATTTTCAGCCGATACTTTCCGATACCGATACATCGGTATCGGTATCAGCTCAGCCCTAGATATGACATATGTTTATGGTTAATGAAGCTATTCAGGAGTAGGTGTTGTACGAAAGTAAAAAACATTAAGAACAGATAAGGGGATGAATATAAATGATTTGTAAATGAATAAATCCTTTCCATGGGTGTCACCAGTGGACGACGGACAGTGAATTTAGGTAAAAATGGCAAAGTGAAAATGGCAAGCGGAAAAAATGGCAAAAGGAAAAAATGGCAACTGTAAAAATGGCAACGGAAGAAATGGCAAGAATAAAAATGGCATATACAATATACCTATTACGATTTTACGTGAAAATTGAGAAATTATGTGTCTTGCATTTCACAGTTTGAAATTAAAATTTAATATAATATAATGTCTTTTAGCATTCATTTGTCTTTGAATGGAAACATTTTATTTGATGTTTCCAAAAATAATGCCCTTTATTTCTTTTGGCAGGACTTACTGCCGCTATACAATCGCATGCTAATAAAAGGTAACCTTTGTAAATAATTTGAAGCATGTGTGATTGATGAAACTTAAAAGGGGGGAGGTGCAGCATAGAATGGGTTTTCATGTTGACTGGAAACAAGTTTACGTTTTGCGCGCACCTGCTGACCAGTCACACATGTTTGTTACTAGTAGGACTTCAAGTCAGCCCTTATCTAACCCCCTCGCACTAAGAGGGACGAACTTGTTTACTTTTTTCAAATGAAAATTGTTAAATCTTGGAAAGCTTGAGACAAGCTCTTCTTTCTACAACAGTCTGATCTGAAGAATGTTATAAGGTGGAGGAACAATTTCAAGTGTCGAGGAATTCTAAAAACAAAATTATTGAAACAAAATCCTGTGTGTTCCTATGACCATAATCATTCGCCTGAATATGATGATGTGACGGTTTAAGAAATTCAAAATATTAACCCTCCCTTCATATGAAATGTCATTATATGCGAGAAAAAATATTGCGCTACGAAGTTCAATAGAATATACATATAACACCCGAAATAATGAGCTTCTAAAGCCATACTTCACAACACGTTGACTGCCATGAGACCCAAAAGTGGGTCTCAAGTATCGTCATTCATGAAGCCGTGATACCTACTTGTGTGTCTCACCTCACCTGGCAGTCAACGTTTAACATTAGTTCAAGAGGAACCCGAACATATGGCAATTAAAATATTCAATAACCTACTAAATTATATTAAAGCAGGAAATATGGCAAGTTTCAAAAACAAATTTTTAAAAAAACTATTAGTTAATAAGGAATATTATAGATTGTAAATTATAGAAATTTTGTAACTATACTTTTTATCTGAACTGTACTGAACCCTCCAAATACCAATGTATATGGTTTATATGGAGTAATGCAATTCAAATTCAAACATCCTACAGAGTAAAGACTGTAGGCTTTATTGTGAAAACTAATCAGGTGCATCCAGCAAGAAAATGAAGCAGTGGTAGCAATCATTCTGCACGCTAAGAGAGGGCAACTGCCAAAGAAGAAAACTTGCCATTTTTACTTGGCCATTTTTTCCGTTGCCATTTTTTCCGTTTGCCATTTTTACCTTTGCCATTTTTTCCGTTGCCATTTTTTCCTTTGCCATTTTTACCGGACATCCGGACAGTGGGCACTAGCCCAACGTCAAAAAATCTCTTCACCCAATAGCTTGTATAAAAGATGGTCACACAAAAACAATTGGCATTTTAATACTACGATTGTTTTACAGATTCACAGTATAGGAAAATAGATCAGAGTATGGAGGAGAAGAAACAAGTGGAAGAGAAGAAAAGAGAATGGGGAAAAGGAGGGCAATGGAATGAATGTGGAAAGAGATGAATAACAGGTGACGAAATAAAGAAAGAAGTGGAAGGATGAATATAACGGAATAAGGAAAGTAGCGAAAAGAAAATAGAAAAAGTAGAAAATTCAACGAAACAGTGAAAGAAAGGAAGAAGAGAGGAAAGGACCATCGAAATAGAGCACACCCGAAAATGTTTTAGTTATCTTTAAGACGCCACTGATACTCTTCCAGTGAAAGAATGTTTCTTTGTCACGTACAGACTCCTCGACTGTCAAAAACGCTCCGCATTTCCAGACCACGATTTTGTACCTTTCTGGTTCTTAAAGTGTCTCGCATATTAATTGATCAAGTAATGTCCGTGGACACGCGTGAATGTGGAGAAATGAAGAATATTTATTTAGAAATGATAGATAGCAATGCAGGCCTAGTCAAGGAGCTGTATTTGCGAAGTACCGCTCTCGTATGGACGTGGGGTGTAAGGGGTGACCGATATGTAAACCTCACTTCCATGTAGTACACTCTGGACTGCATTGATGCAGACTAATGAGGCTCTGGCGACTGGAATCACGGCCAGTTGTAATGATAGAATCACTACATGATCCTTTTTTTTACTTTTTATCCAAAAACTCAATATGCTGACCAGACTCTGAAGAAGACCTTGCTAGAAGGTTGAAACGTAGCGTTTAGTTTCTGTTTTAAAATAAAATAAATTCTGCCTTGGTCAGCATATGGAGTTTTTGGTTATCATGGAAACAAAGCTTAATGGTGTTATCATTAGTTTTTAAGTATGTTCAGTGTTATTTTTTGTTTAGTGACAGTTATACTCAGTGTACGAATTAACGGCAGGGGGTGCCAGTGATTCCCCGCACTTAACATTTTATCCCCGGCAAAATAAATTTATTTTTATTCCTGCCAAGGATGCTTTTATCCCCCTCAAATAGAATGGGATTGAAAACATACAGTGTAGTATACCATTTCTTAATTGTAAGAAACACAACTGAAAGATCATTCGCGTCCATTAATTGTCTAGTCATCAAAGATTTCCATGCCTAAAACTGTGCAACCTTCTTGATTAAAGGAGGAGGACCATTCTGCAACTGACCGACATCACCGAATATGTATTCAAGTGTTCACAAGAAACTTGAAGGTGGTTAAATGAATGGACATTATGTTTGAACCTGCAATGGAAATTGGCTGAAGTTTTCGGTGTTACTAGTTTGATAGCTCGTTTTGTGTACAAGTTTGCGTATTCTTAAAATGTAAATACTTTGTTTCTAATTTGCGTCATAAATGTACAGCAAAACCTCGTTAATCTGGACCCCGATAAGCCGGACTTAGCTTAATCCGGACAGGCAAGGAAAAAATGCAAGGTTTTAAAGGTGGCTAGAAGTTAACAAAGCGTTACCGGCTATACCTGGAAAACCTATCCTAAGCATTTCCCAACCCCCGAGAGCACTGTAAATGGGGCAGTCAACCACTGATGAAATTCTGTTTCCCGCAGACTTTGTACTGTACTGTATAGTATATTTAGGCCTATGCCGTTTAAATGCACCATAATAAACGTGTTTTGTTGCTATAAACGGCGTTTTAATGCACTTTCTACTGTTCTTTTAGGTTATTTAAGTTAATCCGGACTTTTGTTAAACCGGTCAACTTATCCCCCCATTAGCCAGAATTAACGAGGTTTTACTGTACTTTGTTTCTAATTTGCGTCATAAATGTATTAAGTAAGATTTAATGCCCTGGATTAGAACAAATGTTGTAAGATACTTAGAAACGGAAGGCAATATAGTTTAGTTTATTGACTGGTAACATATATATATATAGCCTTTGCTATATATATAAATTTGCACACCCAAAAAACCTACTTCCCACAAATCACAAATACGCCACTGAGTGGGCCAACGGTGGCAGATTCTATTGCAAAGAATATTATTTTCTGCGATTTACAGCGGTTAACTGCCACGTCCAACAAAAGAACTAGAGAACGTTTACGCAAGAGACATTAGAATCATACCGTAACTAGGGGTGTGTGGGGAGGAAAAACATTTTTCGGGATGGGATTGGGAAGGAAATGCATGCAGTAATTATTCTGACGTTTCGGACTGGAAAAAAATCCATTTCCCGATCAGGTCGGAAATATTCTGGATGAGGAATTTTCGAAATTTCTCCATGCGGTTTAAATCTAGAATTGCATATACTATTTCCTCTTCAAGTGATTGTTTTTGCACTTTTGGAATAAAAACTGTTGATTTATAGAAATTTCAGACACTGATAGTGCAAAAAAATCAAGAATTAGCCTCTTTTAAATAAGATCCTTTGGAATTTCGCTGCTGTTTGGGATTACGAAGAGTCGGGATCTCACCTCGATAACTGCAAAATGTCTGTCTTGCCTGTCCAGTAGTTTATACCTCACATGGAGGGAGTCATAAATATATGATCCTATTTATGATGTTTAAATGCATTAATTGTATCGTATCGTTAGAGCGCTTGCACACGTACCGATATCTTGTCGGAGTCGATATCGGCGACTACAATGACAGACACGAATTTTGCACACGCGCCGATAAAATCTGAGTTCTCGCCCAAACCTTGGTGTACTGAAATTGTGGACAAAGTGTGAAAGTGGAGATAGCTCCTGCCTCGGAGAAAAGGTATTATCTTTTCTGGTTGTTGTATTTTCAACGTAATTTCAACAGCGATAGAAGTAAACGATATTGCTGGGGCATCCCAAAATACGAAATCATTGAAATAATTGCAGCTGTTTTCTCTTCCTTTGGTGAAAAGCAGGTTCCAAGAAAGCAAAATCTCAATTCCAGCCTTTTTGGTTTTCCAAAGGGAAACCGTCCGAAAGGGAGCAGGCGTGGGGAAGGGCGTTGGGACTATTTTTAACACCACCACTTCTTCCTTGACAGAGATGAAATTTATTACTGGAGGTCTGTGTCTTTTTCATAGGGAGCGATCGTTGTTGCGGTCCGAATGCCGATTTGTCGAGGGAAGCTCTGGCTGCATACCGACTTGTCGGTGGTGGTTCTGGAAAATGTATCGTGCAAAACCACGTGCGCAGCTGTGCCATTAACCCCCGTTGATTTCTGGTGCTGACGATATCGGTTTCGGAGACGACACCGATATCATCGATGCGTTTTACTCTCGACAGATATCACTTTGAGGGCAACAGTTTTAGCAGGGTTGCCATCTCTGAGCTTGTTGAGGATGTTGTCTCTGGAATGGCCTATAACCTCCTGTATGGTAATTTGAACGTCCCCTGTTCCCACGTTGGTAACCATTGTTTGAAATATTTGATCTATAAAAATTGTTACTTCTTTGGGAATGTGAACTATTCCTACCGTTATATCTTTGGCGTGCAGCAAATCTATTATTAGTTCTAGTAGGCTGTGATCTATTTCTGAACGTTTGTGCACTATTCTGAAAATGATTAATTTTGAGCTCATTCATTTTAATTTCCAAATCTTTTAATTGATCTTGTGTTACAAAGTTTTTTTCTATTTGCAGTTGACTGTTTATTTCCTGTTGATTATTTGAGCTAGTTTGTGGTTCTTTTATGGGAGGTTGGGTTACTATGTTTTGCAATCCTATTTGATTTGTTGATGCAACTAGACCTTGGGTATATTTAAGCGCCGCTAATTCCCTAGCTGCGAGCCTCAGCTACTGGGCGGGTCGCAGGTGGCGGATAGCGAATGGCCCCCAGATATGGGGGTTAGCTGCGAATAAGGGGAAACCCGAATAAGCAGTCCCGGACCGAGGCAAACTGCTGCCTTGCAGTGAGAGGGAGAAACCTCAATGGCGAAGGGAAGAAACCCTAAAAGAAAATCTAGCAGGCCGAGGGCTATAAGGGAGGCAGCCCCTCCCACAAGGCTTTGGAACTAGGGCTGATAACCCGAGTGTCCGAGATGAAATTATTAAAAGAAACTACAGAGGAGAAACCGGACTGATTAAACTGTTGACGACCAAGAGAGGGAAAAGGGTAATGAGAGTGGCAACCTGGAATGTACGGGGACTTGCTGGAAAGGAGTTTGAATTAATGACGGAAATGGTGAGAGCAAAGCTGAATATATTGGCGGTGACAGAGACCAAGTAAAAAGAAAATGGATATGAACAAATAATAGAACCAAATAGTGGTGAAAGGTTTCTAATGTTTCATTCAGGCGTAGGCAAAGAACAGAGAGCAAAAGGAGGAGTGGCTATAGTAATCTCCGAGGCCTACAGACATTATGTTAAATGCTGGAAATTCATCAATGAAAGAATAATCTTGGTAACTTTAACCTTTAACAGTAGCATAAATGAAGACACTACTTTTATTGCTATATGTGCACCAAATGAAGATGATATAGCAGAAGAGAAAGATAGATTTTACGAAGAGCTGCAGAGGACAGTGGATGACACCATGGGAGCCGTTTTTGTATTAGGTGACTTTAATGGCAGAGTTGGAAATAACATAGAAGGAATGGAAGGGCTGCTAGGGAAATATGGCGAGACGCACCAGAATAATAATAGTAGAAGATTACTAGATATGTGTGCAGGAAATGATTTTGTAATTACGAACACAATGTTCCCACATAAAGAAACACATAGATATACAAGAGAAGTCCCCAGCCGAAAGGAAAAATCTATTATTGATTACATATTGACACAGAGGAAACAGTGGAGATTTATCTTAGATGCAAGAGCATATAGAGGTTACGAGATTGGAAGTGACCACTATTTAGTAATTATGCAGTTACATGTTAATATTAAGACCAAGGACCCTGGTGATAACAAAAGGAAACCTAAAGAAAGAATAAAGGTATATAAATTGAGAGAAGAGGCAAGACAAAAAGACTATCAAGAGGCTGTGAAACAAAGGGTGGAAACATTGGAATGGCCCACTATGAGAGAAGATAAACTGGAAGAAATATGGAGTTTATATAAAGAGGCAATCTTAGGAGCGGCGGCCGAAATCTGCGGAAAGTCCAGCGGAAAGCAGCAACAAAGAAGAACAGCATGGTGGACGGAAGAGATAAAAGAAATGGTAAAGGAAAAGAAGCAACGTTGGAAAAAATACCTACTCACAAAACATTTAAGTGACTATAAAGCTTATAAACATCAAAGATTAGTAGTGAAGAATATAGTGAAAGATGCAAAACAACAGTCATGGGAAAAATTTGGAGAAGCAATGGAAGGAAACCTACAAAATAACCAAAAGCTGTTCTACAAAGTATTAAAATCGATGCGAACAGAGAAGCAATGTCCTCTTAAGTTCATAAAAGACAAAAGTGGTAACCTCCTCCGACGTGAAAATGACATTATGGAAAGGTGGAAAGAATATTTCCAAGAAATGCTCGGAGGAAATATGGAAATTGAAGAAAAGGAGAAAGAACAGACTGAGGAAGAAAAACAGCAACACCACGAGGAGGGAGAAACTGAAGAAGAAATAACTATGGAGGAGCTAAAAAGAGCACTAAAGAAAATGAAACTAGGCAAAGCGGCAGGACATGACCAGATAGCACCTGAGATGCTTAAATTCATGGGCAAAAGTGGTCAAGACATACTACTTAAGATTATTAATCTCATCTGGAAAGCAAAGAAGATACCAGCTGAATGGGAGTGTAGTGTCATTGTGCCAATATTCAAAAAAGGAGATAATAGAGACTGCAAGAACTATCGTGGGATATCGCTATTGCGTGTGCCGGGGAAAGTATATGCGAGGATACTAGAAGAGAGAATAAGGCAAGTGGTAGAGCCACAGCTAGACGTGGCACAGTGCGGATTCCGACCAGGAAGAAGCACACAAGACATCATATTTACCATCAGACAGATCAGTGAAAAACTGATGAGATATGGAAAAGAGGCACATATGGCTTTCATAGATATAGAGAAAGCCTTCGACACCATTCCGAGGGATGAAATATAGAAAATACTAAAACAAAGAAATGTTGGCAATCAATTAATTACAGCAACGCAGAGTCTGTATAAGAAATGTAGAAACTATGTCCGCACCTGCAATGCAGAGTCTCAAGAGTTTGAGACTATAGTAGGACTTAAACAAGGATGTATCCTTAGCCCACTCCTCTTTATTACCTTAATGGATGATGTTATTAAATCATGCAATGGGAAGGTACAGAAATTCAAGCTGGGGTATAGGTTTTTAAAACCAATATATATAAACCATTGTGCCTTCGCCGATGACATATTAATATTGGGAGATTCCGAGAGAAATTTACAAAAGAACGTGAGAATCTGGGAAAAGGAGTTAAAAAAGAGGGACATGAAGATAAATGATAAAAAGACTCAGACCATGATGATGGTACGACAGCCCAATATACATCAGATTGCTTTGAATAATGGAACGACATTAGAACAGACTACAGATTTTAAATACCTCGGGGTTATAGTGCAGCAAGATGGTAGAATAGATGGTGAAATTATAGCTCGATCCCAAGCCTCAGGGAGACTCTTTAATGCGCTAAAGAGAAATTTCCTAAATAATCCATTAGTGACCAAAAATACGAAAATCCGTGTGTATAAAGTGATATATTTACCTACATTACTTTATGGTAGTGAAACCTGGACATCGACAAATAAACATAGAAGTAAAATACAGGCTTCAGAAATGAGATTTCTCCGCAAAATAGAAGGGAAAACAAGAAGAGACAAAATTAGGAATCAGACCATTAGAGCTAGCCTGGGCGTATCACCAGTGCTTGAGGGAATCGAACAGAACCAGTTACGATGGTTTGGGCACATACAAAGAATGGAAGACCCCAGAATAGCTAAACAAGCCTTGAATGCAAAAATGCAAAGAGCAAGACCACGTGGGAAACCCAGAAGAACATGGAAAGAAAATGTGAAGGTAGCTGTAGAGGCTAGAGGAGGAGAGTGGAGGAGAGCAAAGGAGCTGGCCCGAGACAGAATCCGATGGAAGACCCTCTGGGAAACCTCAACACCGCAAGGTAGAAGAGGATCGACTAAGTAAGTAAGTAAGTAATTCCCTACCTTCTCTGTACGCTTGCGCTTCCAAAAGGGTTTGTTTTCTTTGCAAGTTCTTGATTAGGGGGTATCGAAAAAAGGAAATTTTTTATGATGCTTTTGGGGTAGAGCGGAAAAGTTGCCTCTATACATAAGTAACTTCTGTTCAAAATTTCACCACCCTAGGATAATGTCTTCTGTTCTGGCAAGGGACGTGAAATTTCAAAAATTTAGTAAAATCGGCAATTTTTATTTTTTTTGATTTTTTTTTCAAATTTCACAGCACTTTGCGGTAGTGTGCAAAAGTTGCACCTATGTATGGTTAATTACAGTGCAAAATTTGGTGCCCCACGGACAATATGTTCTGTTCTGGCAAGGAGCCTGAAATTACCCAAAAATCGACAAATACACTGTTTTTTCATTATTTAACTAACATTTATTAAACATAAACCAGAATTGTCATACACTCGCATACTATTAGATATAAGAATTAAGAAATAAGTATTCAAAATTAAAAGTACGAAAATGTGTGTTTTGTAGGTAATAATAATGTAAAATATGTGTCTTTAGGTTTTGTACTTTCTCTTGCACCTAAATTCAGGCATGGCCTTTCTCGATTTCAGAGTGCAGCGAATAAATCCATCCCGTATTTTATGACCACACACTTTCTTTGAGGCCTCCGTAACCAATTTTACTGTTCTTTCCACAGCTTGTGTGTGGCATGGGAACTTTGTAAAAGTCCAGTCAATTGGTATTGGTTCTTTCAGCATACTTTTCAAATCTTCTGTAGTCACATCATTCAGTATTGGTGGTGGAGTTACTTCGCTGGACGACCAGTCAATTAGTTCGATATAGTCGTTTGCTTCGAAGTTTATTTTTGGAATATCGAACTTTCTAATCCCAACGTGTCCAACCGTCTCACATGATTCTCGTGCTTTTATGACTCTTCGAATGCCAAGGGCTCTGATATGTGTTCTCTTATCAGTCAGCATCGCGAGCAGAATGTTTTCTGGAGATGCGAAGTAAGCATTCCGAGAAATCACTGGGTCGATGACGTTGCGGTTAACTTGATCCAAGTATCTGGATGACTGAATGAAATGGTAAAGATGCCGAGCTCCATCCTGAATTGAATGATGGATTTTGATGCGGAACCAAGATGGCACATACACCCTGATAACGAACTCTACTATGGTACGTAAGTTGTCTGATGGTTCCGTGGTGGAAACATACAGTCTTAATATCCTGTTGACTGTTGTCAACCAGCGGGACATGTTTAGGGGACCTGGATCGCGCTTAGCAAGACCTGGAGGACACATGCCTGAGCTAACGGCGAGAGCAATATCCCTCAGATACTTCTGGTCCTTACTCAAAGTGGATATATCATCTGATGGCAAGGTGCAGTTAACTGGCTCAAATGTTACCACTGGAAGAAGCTCACACGCCTTCAAAGATTTTCCAATGCAATCAGTGTAGGAATTGGGTCCGGAGGTGGGACCATCGAGGGACTCGAACAAGTGGCGGAGAGGCAATTCGTTGAAATGTAGTTGACAAACAGCCCATTGCACAGCTCTCCCGATCTTCAGTTCAAGACGACGCAGTACCCCATTGTGAACTCCAGTATTTACGACCGTTCCATCACACCCTAGAACAAGAATATGGTTTAAACCTCCGGGCACTTCTGCTGTGATATAGTCGTAAATACTTTCAGCAATGGCCAGACTTTATCCTGAAGCTGGTGTAACATGACCAACGTAGCTACATCCTGGTTGTTTCACCAAGGAATAGTGTTCCTCTACAATTGTTCTTTGGTAGTATTTATCATCCTCCTTTTCTGTTGACAATGTTTTGTCACGTCGGCCATAGAAGTAAAGACCTGTTAAATGACCATTGTCAATGTCCGAACTCTCACTTTTAAGCTCTTGCATGGTTCGATACCTTTCTCTAGCAATTTTGTTCTTATCAATCACTAAAGATGTATCCGATTCAGAGACTAGGCCTACGTCGTGCAGAACGCTAGAAGCTATGGCAGCCGTGGCTTGAAGCGATACCCCAAATCTTTGGCTTATTAAGGCGGTATTTGAAAGTTTCTTTCGCATTTTCGAAGAGGATGAAGTCGACGGTCCGGGATTGTAGTCGTAGTCATCAGGTTCAGGTTCCTTATCCTCATCCATTGCCTCATCATCTTCTAATAACGTTGATGTTGATGAGAGCTCATCACCATCAGGCTGCGATGAGCAGGACGCAGTAGATTTAGAACTACGAAGGAATTTTTTTGTCTTTCTTTCAGCACGTGCTTGGAGCTTTTTGGTTTCTTGCAAATCGAGCGATCCAATGCACATTAGGCGCTTTGTTCTCTGATCAGCAAGAAATGTCTGTTCCTTAAAGGGGACCTTGGATTCCTTCGGGCAATTGCAGTCTGTAAACGTGGAGCACTTACAAGCTGCTATATAAAAAAGAAAGCATGATTCTTCTTTAAACTTCTCCACCCTTGCTTTAGTTGCCATGCTTTTCTCTATTCTTTTATAAACAGCCTTGATATCGATATATTTTTTGTGATATGCATGAATCATATCAAGGACACGTTTCTTCGAAACTGTCGGAATGGAAGCATCAGAATACAGCATTTGCAGCTTTACACAAACTTGCTCTGCGATTTAAGAAAATGCGGGTTCCTTGTTACCAGTTGTTTCAGATCCAAGACGCCACCTTTCGTAAATGCAGCATTTAATAACATCCTCTTTTGTTGGAAGCATCCCAGCAAAATCTGTCGGTGATACGAAAATTGGGCAGTCTAATGCTCCTCGCTTTGAAAATTTTGAAGATTTTGCCATGTTTTGTTGCTCACTGCTAGCTCAGTTCACGACCTGTAACAAAAAAGATTAATAATGAATAATTAATTAATAATCATTAATTAGTGGTTAATGATAATCTGGAAAATCTGCTGCTAACATAATTGTTAATAAATCATATTTATATCTAAAAGTATAATGAAAAAACAGTGTATTTGTCGATTTTTGGGTAATTGCAGGCTCCTTGCCAGAACAGAACGTATTGTCCGTGGGGCGCCAAATTTTTCACTGTAATTAACCATACATAGGTGCAACTTTTGCTGTGAAATTTGAAAAAAATTTGAAAAAAAAAATTGCCGATTTTACTAAATTTTTGAAATTTCACGTCCCTTGCCAGAACAGAAGACATTATCCTAGGGTGGTGAAATTTTGAACAGAAGTTACTTATGTATAGAGGCAACTTTTCCGCTCTACCCCAAAAGCATCATAAAAAATTTACTTTTTTCGTCGATCACCCCTATTGTTGATGAACCGTAGAAGTTCATCCACCGAATTAAAATTCTTGTCGGTAGCTACTTGAAGGTACTGCGTACGCAGTCCCCTCACAATGTAATATATTACATGCTCTATTGATGCTTGGGGGAGATATTTCTGAATCAAGGCATGCTTACGAAAGATGTAAGCCTGCGGGGTTTCCTGAATTTGTTGGACTTGTTGCTTTAAAAAATCCTCAACCAGGAGAGGTTGACCAATGTCCCTAAAAGTATTGGTAATTTCTGTTTTTAGCGTTTGATACTCCTTATTTGCATAATCTGGTTGAGATTTTATTCCCGTTATTAAATCTAAAGTGACTCTAGTGAGGAATAAAGGCAAAAAATCTTTCCTTTTCGCAGGGGTCCAAGTTAATGCATCCGCCATATTTTCAAAAGTTGTGAAAAATTGATCAACTTCTAAGGGTCTTGTCCCTGAGAACTTTTCAGGTTGAATAAAATTTTGTATGTTCAATGCCATGACTTCAGTATTGTTGACAACGGTGGAAGGAATAATGGCAACGCAGTCGTGGAATGTGCAGTGTTGGAGGAAAACTGGTGTATGTATCGCGAACTTGCCCTGGTGACTGGACGAGACGGTGAAATCGGAACCGTTTGTTCCGCCAGCTGTTGAATCCTCGTTAAAGATAAGTCTAATTCGTGTTCATTTTTCCTTAGCATGCCTAACCCGCGTTCTGAAGCACATATTTCCTATAAGGAACTCGCACCTACAACTAAAAGTTACAAAAAAGACCGGCGTCTCCAACCATGTATCCTCCTTCCTTATTTTATTATTTTATTACTGGGATGTAAGTAAGAAAATGTACTAGCGAGAGGTTTTGTAACAAGGCTCAGACCATTTTATGTTCGGAGTGACGCCTCCGTCCTCCAGGTACATACCTGCGCTCTATCTTCCTTGATGTTCACTCGCACAAACCAAATCCAAAACTGCTCTCGAAATTTCCTTCCGATCTTTTCAGATCGGTTCGGTTGCTTCGCTATACAAATTCCAATACCTGTCGATTCATATCCGTCTGTCAGGCTGGTACCTTTCCACGGATGAGACAAGTAATGGAATTTGTAAAGTCTGCATTCCAAACCGACGAGAACATCCTGTCTCCGTAATGTTTCGTTTTCAAGTACACCTTCTAATTTTTACCTACAAGTCAACACTAGATTAGTGCTTTGTTGGTTTTTCAACACTTAAAATGTTATAGTTACACATCTGCTATAGTAAGAGAAAATCGATTCTTACTAATTAGAATTAACGAGCTGTATCTTTACGAGTGATCTTGGCGACTCCACGCAGAGAGAGAAAGTAGAGAAAGAGAGAGAGGGGGAGGAAGAGATACATTTCCATAGTTGCCACTTACTCGTCGTTTGCTTGGCTGACATCTCTTGCAAAATAAGATAAAACAAAGGCGAATGACGCGCAGTGGCTATGGCAACCTGTAGCTCATTTCCCCTTGCTACTACGCATCCGGGCTCCCTCAGGGTTCACCCACAAATATACAAATCGTCAACTCTACATAGTTTCAGTTTCATCGAGCAGATAAAGTTGAATTCGTCTCTTGTCAATCTCAACCTACAATAGTTGACTTCAAGATTTGAGTTTCTGATGTTATGGACCAGTGGCATCGCCAGAAAATTTGATTTTGGTGGGCTCAAGGGCGGACGTAATATTGTCAGTTCGGCTCTGATTCCATAATCGTGATTGTCAAGATTGTCCCTTTTCGTCTTTCTCTCCCTTCTTTACTCATCTCTCTGTCTGTCTCTCTCTCTATATATATATTCATCTGTTTCTTTGTAATTTTCTTTCCATTTTCACACTTTTTTATATTAATCTTTTTCTTCCTCTATTTCGGTGTTTTCTTTCTTTCGTCATCGATTCTTTATATTTCGTTTCATCTTCATCTGTTTCTTTATTCTTCTTTATTTTTGTTTCCTTATATTTTCCTATCTTCTTACTATATCTTTAATTTATCCCCTGTTTCTCCATTTCCAATCAATTTCTGTGTCTGAATTTCTACATATCCTATAAATGATTCTGAAAATTCTAGAGGGCAGTTGGGTAGACGAATATAACCCTATTCGTAAGTGTATTTTTTTGTTTTTACGTCACTGTTATACCGCTCTAAATTAATCGTGACGATGAGGACGAGTTGTGTGAATTTATGAAATGGATGTAAGATCCAGGTTTTTGAAGTTAGGAACGCTTAGGCTTCATATGTCCTACGGTAACCACTAATTTATATAGAATGGTGTATCTAGTTCTTTGGATAAAGGTAGATCGGTTGATTTGATTTATTTTGCTTTTCTGGCGACTTTTGGCTAATCGAAGATGAGGATGATGAAATGGCAGCTTGTAACGACGCCAGGGGTTCCGATTTTGAATCCCGGCCTGGCCATGGGCGTTATTTGTGAGTGTCCCTTCATTAATTTCAACATATCATCCTTCATCGTCGCAATTAATCAAATGTGGCAGAAATAAATAACAAAAATCAATCCATCAGAGATGAAAGAGCAAACATAAACACATAAGAACAGAACAAAACACAAATCCCACACAGGATTCTACGCCACCATGGATAAAGAAAATACACACGCAGTGGGTATATGTCTATTAATTATTAATAGAACTCTTGTTTCCCCGGCTTTAACGATTCTATTTTTAGCTGCAGTGAATGCGGGGGCAGGAATGAAACTCCAGCCTCCGGTCTTCCAGAGCATCTCCTAACTTCCTGAAAACTGAAGTTACCTGTTCCAAATTTAGAACTCGCGTTGGAACCACATCCGAAATCGATAATGTGGCCGGAGTTTGCGACGGTGGTTATAAACTCCTGGTAAGTGTGGGACAAGAGTAGGCCCTCGCCTCGCAATCACTAAATGGAGTTTCCATCAAGGCAGGCTGCGATCCAAATTATCCTGGCAACTTTGTTGCGAAGTTTGTTCCTTAAGACCACTTTATGATCGGACATGGCACGAAGGCTCCTCTTACGGTTTGAACCTCACCACCACGTTTGTGCATTCGCCGGGAATAGGACCCGGAATGCCTTGATTACGTGGTGACAGAGTTACCCACCATGCTCGATGAAGCCAGACCTGTCATTAATAAACAGAAATACCATCCAATAACGAATATACATACAGGGTGGGTATCTACCAAACCAGGAATTCTTTGTATTTCGGGAATTACGTTTTAATTTTAATCATGGACAATTCTGCGTCAAACAAAAATTCAGTTGTGTAATTTTTTGCCCCTTTTCCCACGTGTTTCCTCTCTAGCCTGATTGAAAGTTGATATTATTATAATACTTTAAGACGTAGTCTATGAAGGGGGGAGGAGCGAAAGAAAGGGGGACTATCGCTATTCGCTCTTACCTTAAGGTGATCTTATACCCTGGCGAGAATGTGAATATTTTCCTCGACAAGCCTATGTAAGTTATGGAGTAACTTTGGTAACGATTATCTCCAGAATCAGTCTACATAATGTTTTCAAATTTTACCTGAGTACTGAAAAAGGATGTTTCTAGAGAACCACTGATTGATATTTTCATTTCCTGCATCAACGTCCCGAAAAATAATTAATTCAATTTATTCTTGAATTAGCTTTTTTTCAATTTTTTGTCACTCTATATTTCAAGGCGAAGGGTGATCGCCCTTTTAAACTTGAAAACTTGATATTGGAATTAACACGAAATTACTTGAGTACTAAATTAATTTGAAGGCATTTGGGAGGGGGGTTTAATCTAGTAAATTTGAGAAGGTAATGTGATCAGAACTAAGCTCGGACCTCTCCCAGGTACCCATTCATTAAAGGCACCGTAATCCCCCGTCCTGGAAATCTAACGTGGGTCTTCCGCGTGGCAGTCAGACAGACACCATTCCCACTGCGACTGTCTTAGTATAAAATGTTAATAATAAAATATAATAATAATAACAATAATAAGTAGTAGCGCAACAGCCCTTGAGGGCCAGGGCCTACTTACCAACTTCCGTTTCCAACCAGTTATGGGGTGACGTGTGGTCAGCACGACGCACAACCAGTTGTTGTTGTAGGTTTCCTTGACCGCTACTCATTCGTAGCTCCCAAATTTCCTCACGATGGTGGGTTGCCACGGGTCCCATACTCTGGTCGACATCTCAGGAGAAAAGTTACTATGCTTTCCCCAAGGAGAATCGAACCTGCGCGCGTCCCGTAGCTGGAGGCCAAAGCATCACGCCTTACACAGCAGGATCACAAGCATAATTCTGAAATTATACTTGAATTTTAATTGGATCATTAAGTCTCAACCTTGATTGGACACTAGAATACTGCATGGAACTAAAGTAGTGCAGGTTAGAGAGTTGACAAACCTCAAGTGAGGAGCTGAAGTGAGGAGCTCGCCTTAATGGATTTCTCTCGTAAGGCATGAGCTCTATTTGATGGCGCAGTGTTGCCAGCTTCTTACTCGAAAAAATCACCAAGGTTTTTGGTCTAACCTAACCTAAAGCAAGGAGCTGGCAACTTTTTTCTCGCAGTGTTGCCAACATCTTACTCGAAAAAATCACCAAGGTTTTTTTTCTTGGCCTAACCTAACCTAAAGCAAGGAGCTGGCAACCTTGCTTGAGGCTTGTCTTACAGTGCATAAAGCAAGGTTGCCAACCTACTGGTGCTTTTGCCATGGCTTTTTACAAAAAAAGAGAGAGGAGAGAGAGAGAGAGGGAAGAGTTAAACAACCGACAGCCTACCTACAGCTTTTTTTTCTTGGTCTAACCTAACCTAAAGCAAGGAGCTGGCAATCTTGCTTGAGGCTTCTTAATAGTTTGCTCTTGTAAGGCATAAGCTCTATTTCCTCGCAGTGTTGCCAATATTTTACTCGAAAAAAATCACCAAGGTTTTTTTTTTGTCTAACCTAACCTAAAGCAAGGAGCTGGCAACTCTGCTTGAGGCTTGCCTTACAGTGCATAAAGCAAGGTTGCCAACCTACTGGTACTTTTGCCATGGCTTTTTACAAAAAAAAAGAGAGAGGAGAGAGAGAGAGAGGAGTTAAACAACCGACAGCTGCCAATACCTAACCTAACCTAACCTAACCTAACCTAACCTAACCTAACCTAACCCACCCTAACCTAACCCACCCCAACCTAACCTAACCTAACCTAACCTAACCTAACCAGGTCTAACCTAGCCTAAAGCAAGGAGCTGGCAACCTTGCTTGAGGCTTGCCTTACAGTGCATAAAGCAAGGTTGCCAACCTACTGGTACTTTTGCCATGGCTTTTTTACAAAAAAAAAAAAGAGAGGAGAGAGAGAGAGGGAAGAGTTAAACAGCCGACAGCCTACCTACAGCTTTTTTTTGTCTAACCCAACCTAAAGCAAGGAGCTGGCAACTTTGCTTGAGGTTTGCTTTACAGTGCATAAAGCAATTTTTGCCAACCTACATGTACTAAACAAGGAGAGCCGGCACTGCCGTAAAAGAGAGAGAGATGGATGGATGGTAACACTGCACGGGTTCAACGTCATCAAGTAAAAATCGCCTTAATGGTTTTTTCTTGTAAGGCATGATCTCTATTTTCTCGCAGTGTTACCAACTCCTACCTACATCTTTTTTTTAGTTGGCAAGGGCTAGAGAGAGAGAGAAACCTATAGCTGGGAACAGTAATGAGCGAATGCGCCATATCGTAATTTTCCAACTGCGACAATGTTTGTATATCGCGACCTTTGTAAACCTCTCTCGGGGGAACGATGTGCCACACACACACGCACACACACACGCACACATGCGCGCGCGCGCGTATGTATTGTAACACAAACAAACAAAACAAACAAAATAATAATTGTTGTTTTTTAGGATGCCTGGCCCCTATAACCTCGCCAGGGTGCGTGGTGCCCAGCCAAAAAAGTAAAGGTTTTCTAACGGCTGCGGTTATCTACAACCGCACCTCTGTAGAGTTTCACGTGTTTTATTTTTTTTCTCAAACTTCCATGAAACTCTACAGAGGACCTCCGTAATGCATGCAACGTGTACTAACGACTCTAGTGTTATTTGATGTTGTGATATTTTTGGATATAGAGTTTTATTGTGAGATATAGATAAAAATAATTATGTTTATTATAATATTTTCTTGATGAAGATGGAGAATATGTGCGTGTTACAAATAAAGTTGCATGCTTTTTTTTCTAGTGTGTGTGTATGTGTTTTTGATGTTTCGACAGCATCTGAAACGATAAAAAAGAAATTTTATTGTTAATTTTCACGTGTAAAAACAACAACAAATTTTTTTGTGCAAATTCTGATTGTCTCGTGCTATAGTGCAAAAAAAGATATTGTAACTGATAACTAATGAAATTGACATTTGTAACTGATCTGAACTAGTGAAATTCGTATTGTGCCATTGTAACTGATTGTGCTAGTGCAGAAAATTTCTTATTGTGCAAGAAAAGATGTTAAAAACTTGTTAAAACTGCTCTGTGACCCTCTCGTTCTTCACGTCGTAGGCGAAGGACTTCTCTGCAATCAGGATGACACTGCATAGGGTATCCTCGGGCAAGGCATCGTGGAACTCGCAGACGACCTTGATGTTGGTTCGATCGTTGACCACAACCTTCTTTCTCTTAGATGTGTTGATGACGGTCATGGGTCTCCGTGCTTTGAACTCGCTGGGCGTGTAGTACATGTCCACGCTCCCCTCGGTCACGCGTTTGTAAGCCGAAAACGCTTCGTAAAGTTTGAGGTAATCGTTTTTGGTCACGTCGAGGTTGTAATTCTCGCGCGGGAACACTTCGTTCCTACCGTTCTTCAGATAAACGTTCTTGATCTTGCAGTCGTCGAACTTGCTGGAATCTTTTTCCTGATTCTTGTCCCTCCCGGTCTGAAAAAGCACTACGACGAAATCTGGCATATCGAACTGTATGTTGTTGAACTGCGTCGTCACGTCGAATTCCATGTGACTTCCCGATGCCATCTTCTGCACGCATTGGTAACCGTGAAAGTGAATCGGCACCTGCGGATTTTTCAAGATCTCCGCTTTGTACTTGAGGGCGTAGTTCGTTTCGTATTCCACCACCGGCATTCTCAATTCCATGCTCCGGATGATGCATTTCGCTGCTTCGGGTAATGTGTTGGCTATCGGCGTGGTGCCGTCCGGACCCAAAGTAGCGTATCGCATCAGTACGTCGTTGTCGTTGGCCGCTCTTCGAAACGTGATCCTCAGTCCCCCCTTCCACATGATCTCCTTGTAGTCCGAGAAGAAGCCCGGCAGCAGACGCATGGGAAAGAGCACCGTGTGACTTCTCGTCGATATTTTGGTCCCGGCTTCGAATCCCCCGGCCTGGTAGTACGCTGCGTCCGTTTTGGATAATTTCAACGTTCCCACTGCCGTCGACGTGATGCCTGGATAGTCTATTCTGTCGATGACGGTGTTGTGTTTCCTCACCTCCACCTGCGAGAACAGGTGAGGCATGAAGTTGTCCACGAGTATTAAGTTTGCTGCTGCAGGAAACGCGTCTCCGCTTTCCTTCTTCACCACGTCGAATTGAAGGTAGAGGTCCGCTCTGTGAGGATGAATGAACCCGTCGCCTACGTCCACGTCGTATTCGATCTCCCTGTTCGCTTCGTTCAGATTGGCGAACGTGCGACGGTTGGGAGGGAAAGATTGCAATTCGTAACTTTCGATTTGCTCCATGATGTGTGTATGGTTATTTATTATATGTTGATCTCCACGATGGCCGTCGTAGTGGCACCTGCGAAATCCACCACCTCTCCTTTCTCGTTCGTCACCACCAACTCTATGTCGTCTATGCGGTTGCGACATACTGGAAAATAGATCGGCGAAGAGGGCGTGTAGATGATCGGTTCCATGAACTCGGAACTTGGTTTGAACGTGGCTATGATTCCCGTCTGCTTGTGACTTCCTAACAATCCGTCCGAAGATTTCGTGATCATGCTTTCGGCCACGTTACAGTGTACGTTCAGAGTCTCTATGGCCAAGAATTTAGGAATGTTGGTTGCTACGTGCTTGATGCCAGCTTCGAGTTTGGTGCCGTTCTCGAAACCTAAAAGTTCTCCCATGGTGCCCAGGTCCACGGTCTCCGTCGCGGATAGGATTTCCACTCTGTGCGTGACCGAATTTTGAGAAAGGTATGTACCTTTGGGTAATTGAGCTTGCAAAGTGGAAATATTGTATTGTCCTGGCGTGACGACGATGTGTTCGCTTCCGACGCTAATTTTGTTGTTGTGATGCGTAACATTGGGTATGAGGTACATGCTGTAGAATGCACGCAGAGCCACGGATTTAGGATAGACGATGTCGTCGTGCAGCGTGAGTTTCAAGATTGAAGATTCGCTCGTGAGATGGAACACGCCCATCCTAGTGATGCTGTTTGAGGTTCCACAATGCTTTCTGGAAATCCTCAATCGTAGGGTTATTTATTTTAGAGAGAAACGCGAGCACGGAGAGGCAGAGATGACCGCAGTTCACGTCTCCGAAATTTTGAATGCGTTCGTCGTTGTAGTATATGGAGGTTTTGTTCGTTTTCAGATAATGAATTAAATTTGTAGGTGGAACACCTCCGAAAGAATCGAAAACGAATGCTTTGTTATTGTCATCGTTTTTGTGGTAACATATCCAATGCGTGCCAGGATTTTCTTGACCGTCCAAGTTGACTACTCCGCATTCTTTTCTTTTAACGCTTGAAGGTAACGAGTCGGACATGAAAACTCTTCTGAAGTGCTTGATTTGTAACGGTTCGATCAGAGATTCAATGTCTCGGTTGGTGAGTGCTTCTGTTTCTTTTTTTTTAAACTTTTTCATCACGCCCTTCCCCTTCTTCTCCATGGCCAGGTTGTGACGTTTCTGTTCTTCCAATTCCGCCTTGTTCTTCTTCGAGTCGATGACGGTTTTCGCGATGGCGGCACTTCCGCCGGCCAAACTTCCCAATGCTGCCAGGATGGCCGGGATGCTGAATATGAAACCTCCGATCTTTTGCTGTTTCCGCGAACGCTGCAATCTTTTCAATTGAGGTGTGCTGAGCAGCAATTTCATTCCGTGTCCTTTCGACAAGCAAGAACGTTTCTTCTCGCGTTGTTTCTTGGTGAGTAACCCATCGAGGGTACCTAGATTTTTTAGATTCGAATATGGTATCTGGTACACGACACCCTTGGGCTTCATGTTGATGCTCTATGTGTTATTTTCACGGTATGTTATTTATATATATATTCTGAGATTTTTTCTTGTGTAGTTTTTTTACGGTATGTTATTTATATATTTTTAAGGCCTCGCAGTTGTTACACAAATTCTATTACGTGCTTCGTTTTCTTGCCAAGAAGTTCTTTTGTCCCCTTGTACACGATTCGAGTTTTGTTCTCGATTAAAATAGATAGCTTCTCGTCGGATAACATGTTAGCGTATCGATCCGGTAAAAATAGACTGTATTGTGCGTTGAGCAACAGGCGTACCTTGGGACCATACTGGGTAGAAACGATTGAACCGGAAGTTATCGTGTAAGGTTTGTCGACTTCCAATTCCTGAATTTTTACATACTCGACTGACAAATTTAGCATTTGTTTTAATGCTTGGAGATCACTTATTTTTTCAGTCGTCATATCAAAAAAAATTTCAGTGTTAGAGAGAAATTTAATTGTTTTTTTTTTCACGATGTGTGTTATTTATATATACCAAAGATTATTTTTTTTCACGATGTGTGTTATTTATATATCAAGTTTTTTTTTTCACGATTTGTATCGTATATATATTATTATTTTTTTTAACAGAGGAAGAAAGTCCGTGCTTCGGAAAACGCGATGATGTGCGTAATGATATCTTCCGTCTCCTGCTTAGACTTGCGCCAATCATCAGTATACCGTCTTCTTCCCTGCCTTGCCTCGTGCAATTCATCTAACCTATCGTTTATTTCTCCCCTGCAGCCGAAAGCAGAATGTTGAGATCACCGCACCTCAGGCCGCTGATCTCCCGAAGATGGTCCTTGAGAACCATTTCACAAGGGATGCGAAATTCCGGCGTTGTTCTTGCTATGATTACAAGTTTCCCTATATCTCCGTTTACTACTTTTTTGAATATTTTAGATAGTAGCTCGGGTGGCAAATCAGTTATACGAGACATGTTGTTATTATTATTATTTTTTTACTCTATGTTATTTATATACCCCACCCCAATTTTTGTTTCGTGTTCATGGCGATGGTGGTACCCAGTGCGGCGACCCGTTCACCCAGCGATGCGTCTCTGCTCACAAACCTTTCGAAAGCTGCGTGCTCTAACTTTCTGTCTGCTTCGTGACGTGCATCCAGATCCGTCTGCGTGGTGTTGTAAGCGATGTCGTGATCTTTGCATGCGGCGTCCAACGGATTTACACCCTTGTCTCCTCTCTCCAATCTTTTCTCGAGTTTGGTACCCGGTCCGCAGTACTGGTAGCCAGGTAAATGCATCTCAAAAGGTAACTTGTTGATGATGTCGTTCACGAGTCCCTTTCCTTCGGCCACGTTCCAGAATTTCGGAGGCAGTGTGTTGATGATTTTGATCAGGTAACCTATGCCCTTGTCGTCGTTCACGATGAAGTTGGAAAGTTTCGTGCTGATCATGTCCACGATGCCAACCTTCTCGTTGTAGAAATTACGGTTGCCTGCATTCTCTTCGCCGGCTATCACCAACAATCGGTCCACGAGCTTCCTTACGTCGTCCACCCAAACGAATTCTTTGGGTAACGTGTTGTAGCGTTTGACGCCGCTGCCTGTTTTGACCTGGTTCCAAATCGGTTTGATGAGATTCCTGTACTTCTCGCCGCTGCTCGATTTCACCCTATTCTGCGAGGCGTCGTTGTTCTGGTACAAGGCATCCGTCATGATCAGAATTTCTTTGTAACTCTGGTAATCTTCGTCGGTGTAATCTTTCGGCTGCTTTTTGGCGACGAGTTCCCACAGTCCCACCGTACCCGGATACCTGGTCCAACTATCCTTGTCGCCTAAATTGACTTTAATGTCATTGCCTTCGAAGGTCACCTTCGATTTCCCAATCTTTCACACCACACCGCCGCCTTCGCTGGTTTCCATGCTAGGATACAATCCGAACACTTCATCCTTGTCGAATTTCCCCGTGCTCAGGTAGTCTCGTGCCAAAGGTCCCAACTCGATTTTATCCGAAGACGTGCTGCCTATGGCTCGACGTCGTGCCGGTGCATCCTTCAGTTCGAACGGCGTCGAAGGAATGCTCGAAATGGGCGTGGGTATGGCGTAACTTTTAGCTGCGAGCGGTACGAGTTCGTTGATCAAATTTTTATTTTGTTCCGTGACACTTTTAATTTCTTTACCTAGACCGCTGATGGCATCGATCACAGGTTGATCCTGACGTTTCTTCTCTTCGTAGAATCCGCGATTCTCGGATTTCCAACCTTTGAAGCGTTTCGCGAGGTAATCGCGAAGCTTGAGATTTTCGTCTTCGATTTTTCGTTTCGTCATGACGTTATTTATACACGTCGTTTCTCACAACGTTGCAACGTTTAGAAAGTCGTTGATTTTGTTTCTGTATTTTCCGTCGTTGGGTTTTCTCGTCATGTCGATCGTAGCGAATCCGAAATCGTCACTGTTCCAGCAAGAAGAGCAGCCTTCCGAAAATTGATTGTAGTTCATGTCTCCGCCTACGTAGTCATCGTACGCATGCTTGAGGTTGGTGTGATCTTGACGAAACAAACATATGAAATTAGCGTTGTCGCGTACTAACTGTTTTGGAATTTTGGAAAACGTTTGAGCTAGGTAAAAACAATCCATTTCTTTGTGACGACCTTGCGTGAAAAAGTTGCGAATTTCATTTTGATTTTCCAGGATGGCGTCGTCGAACACAACGACTGAATTTTCACGACAATCGTCGAGTGGTTTTATTTCCGAGGCGAACGTTGCAATGTCCAGACCATCGTACAGTTTCATCAGTTGCTGGTATTTGGGTTGCTCCAAACTTTTCGAGAACACGTACAGGTGCCTGTTCTTCCAATCTAACCAATTCGGTGCGAGGAGAAAATTGTCCACGAGCAGTGTCGTTTTCCCACACCCCGAAGGACCTACGATCAGACAGCGGATGCTGTCGGGAAGCAACTCACCGTTCTTTTTTTTTCTTGTTTGACTTTCCGGATCCGGTAGACGCTTCACCACGTTCCACGTACTCACAAGATCACTTCGTTCGCGTCGATCCAACTCTTTTCCGGAAGTCCCAGCCATTTGACCAAAAGTTTGTCACCTTTCCTACGCAATACTTTCTCGATGAGGTACGTGTCGGGGTGTTTCGTTTTAGAGAGTTCCTCTTCGTAAAATCTTCCTTTCAAAATCTCGCCGCTACTATCTTTTATTATATACGTGTGTCGGTTTCCGGGTAGAACTCGAACCACGGTAAAAAGTTCCGTGCTCCAATTTTTTGTGAATCCCTTCTCGAAGGTGCGTTTGAATTTGCTGATCCTCACCTGGTCTCCAATTTTGTATTTAGCTTTTTTTGTCGTGGGTGTGTACTTTGGACAGTGAACGGTAGAAATTAAACGCTGCTCGTCGGACTTGGTAACGTCAACTGGCTTCATGCCTATCGTTCTGTGTACCGTTTCATTATAGGTGTCGACGAGTTCCGGCAGGATGTCGACCCATTTGTAATTTCCCCGAAGCGTGAATCGTTTCCACATGTGTGTTTTCAAGGTTCGATTGAATCTTTCCACGATGCTGGCTTTGATGTGACTGAAGGTCGAATAATGTCGAACGTCATGTTTTTGAATAAACTTTTGGAATACAGCGTTATAAAATTCCTTCCCCTTGTCTGTTTGCAGAAACCGTGGTCGTCTGCCACCGCTTTCGCGAAAAATTGTCTTGAATGCTTCCGTGACGCATGTTCCCGTTTTCGCCTTCAAAGGTAGAGCCCATGCGAATTTCGTAAACGTGTCTATGACGGTGAGAAGGTACTTGTTACCCTTGTTCAATTTATGCACGTTTTTCAAATTGCCGCTACTCATCTCCACTAGGTCGCTTTGCCAGAGGTCGTCGATGCCCTTGGTTACCACAGCCAAACGTTCGTAGTTGCGGCGTGCAGGTTTATGCAATTCTTCGACGATGGCTTGCCTAGACATTTTTTTAGAGATTACGTTTCAAGAGAAGCACAAGCGTGATGGGATTCAAAGAGGGTGGCACTTCGCTCGTGTTTTGAATGATCAGCTTATCGCCGGCACTCACGTCGAAAACGGTAAGATCTTCGTCTTCGTGTATTTCATATATGTTGCGCGTTTCGTTCCAACGTGCGAGAGGAATGTTTCCTGCTTTCTGGACACCACGATTCGATATCAAAGTCATGGTGGGAACGCTAGCTTTTCTACCGTGAGACCAGTACGAAAATTCGTTTATCTGAATCGTACCATCGAGGAGAAACTTGTAGTACGGATGATAAGGATGCAACATGTACAGTTTGTTACCTTCGACGAACGTGGAGATTCTCTGTTGATTGGGTACGCTGTTGATTTCGATGGCTTGCAGAGAATGCAGTTTAGCGAATTTAGTGTCGACGCCGAGCAGATTACTGTGAACTTGTCCGAGTTTATTTTCGATGGGCAGCAAATGCTCGACTATGGTATTCGTTACGGCAGAAAACGACGGTTTGATTTTCACTTCCACGTTCAACTGCTTGTAGTTTTCGTTGAGTTCTTGCAACTTGGCACCGAAAGAGGCCAGCGTCGATTCCTGCGTGGATTCCAGCACTCCGACTTGATCTCTGATGTTGACGACGATGTTCTGAAGGTTCTCGACTTGATTCAATTTCGAGCTCTTCTCGGTAAGATCGTTCACGATGCTTCGCATCTCTGTAAACTGCGTGTGAAGGTCGGCGACGCTCTGCGAAGTGGGCAGCGTCGACACCAGCGAACTAATTTCGTCCCGAATCTCTTCCACGTTCGCCGTTTCCGTTTCCAGTCGTTTCAGCATTCGAGATATGTTTCTTTTCAAAACGTGCAATTCTTTGGAGGTGGGGAGATTGGCCACCCTACTCTCGAGATCGCTCAATGAACTTTTGATGTCGTTCGAATCGGATAGTGCCGTCACCGCCGTTTTCAATTTTTCCAAATCTTCGCTCGAAGGTACGCTCGTCCGTAACGATTCCAAGTCACCCTGTATGTCGTCGAGTACGTGGTGAAAATGAGCGAGATTCGTTTCGACGTTCAAATTTTCTAAATATTCGATCTTCTGCTGAACGGTGCTCAACGTGTCTTGAATGCTCGTCAACGCTCTCGCTTCAGCGTGAATACTTTTAATTTCTTCGTTGATCAATTCCAAGGACGCCTGAAGCGTAGCGATGGTGGTTTGAATGTGTTCGAAATCTTGATAGGCCTCCAATTGAATTTTTATGTTCGCGACGCTTTTACCGATGACCTGCAGTTCGTCCGACGATGGTAGGTTCGTCATGGTATCTTCCAAAGTCTGCAACTTGGATTTAATTTCTTCCAACGTGCCGGTGAATTCTTCTTGTAATTTGGAAACGACGACGTGCAAGCGTTCTGCGTCTATATCGTTCACGACGGTTTGAAGTTCAGAGAAATTCTTTTCTATTGCGGAAGTTCGTTCTTCGATTTCGAGTTTCAATTTTTCCAAATCTTCATATTTCGATTGAAATTGCTGTAATTTGGCCAAATCATTTTGAAGCGAATCCACGCTCAACTGTATATTTTGAACGCTGTCGTAAGAAGGTACGTCGACATAATTTTTTATCAGCGTCTTCAGTTCGGAATCGATTTTCAGAATGGGGTCGAGACATTGCGTTTGGAGCGTAGCGATTTCCGACTCTAAACTTTTGTTTAAGGTTTCCTGCAAAGCAATCAAATCGGTCCTCAACTTCTTAACTCGAATGTCCAACATGAGAGTCTCTTCTGCATGGTCTACACGCTTGGTGTTGCCGAAAATGTCGTTAGGCATTTTTGGTTAACGGTTATTTATAATAGGATAGACGATTCGTAATTCTACGAAGAGAGGAATGAGTTTGTCGTAATCTCCGAGAAGTTCCATGTAAAGATAATCTCCTGCAGACACATCGTACGTAATGTTAGAAAGCATCTTGTCGTGCTTGATTCGAAAAATGTTCTTGCCGGTAGAAATTTTGATTTCGCCTGCGTTTTCCGGATTCACGGTGATTTGAAGTTTCCCGTCGATCGGAATTTCGTAGAAATGTAAATTGTTATTAAAAACATAAAACATCTTGCCCACATCGTCATTCAGTTTCGTCCAAATGCTGTTGAGGTGAATGATCAACAGACCGTTGAGTTTAGGTAACACGGAAGGTAAGACTTCATGATCTGGTATGGTTTCCATAATGATCTGTTTTTTGAAACCGAACAAATTCATAGGCATGCTGGTTATTTAAGAATACGGTCAAAGTTTTTTTGTAATGACAGTCAAAGTGTTTTTTTTTGTTTTGTTTTGTTTTTATGAATCTTCTGTTGAAGATGGACATATGTTGCAGGTTTTGCTTTCTGCTAAGCGATAGTGCCCCCACGGCAATGTGTGAATACCACACTCGAGGACGCACCTCTTATCGTCGTTGGGATCCAGCGCAATTTTTCTAACTTTGTTTGTGGTCAACACATGGTCGACGCTCTGGATGCGCTGTTCTTCTCTTAGAACCGACGACCTGGTCTTGAGGCAATCGACAAAGTCCTCGAATGTGAGATGCTCCCGAACCACCTGTCTGCCGACACCCTTGGCCTTCTTGGTAACGCTGCCCTCGGCTTTGATGGCATAGGCCTTGGCACGAGGACCTGCAAACTCGAGAATTACATCACCGTCCTTCTCGTCTTTGAGTTTGCCAGGCACTTTTTTGTTTCGGGGCAGGATGCCGTACTGGTTCGGCTGGGGATAGCCCGAGGTGTCGAAGAGGTTAACCAAAGCTGGTACCGTGACTATATCCCTGTATGCATCGGCTGAGTGGACGTGGTACACCAAGCTGTCCGTGTCCGTGTAGAGTAGGCTAATATTGTCGTTATAGTGCTGGCGTAGTTTCCCATAATATGTTTGAAACATGTGCAGCTTGCTCAGGTCTAATACTGAGGCGCCAACATAAATTGGCTTGTTGAGCTTCACCACGCTCTTCCTCATATGCACCAGAGCAAGCTGTTCGTTATAAATGGTCCTCGATTTGAATAACGGGTTTGCTACGAGCCTGCGACATTGTGCTTTGTTTGATATTAGCCTCACATCTACACGATTCCGTACATTCTCCATGGTTTTCCCGAACACCGCATTGTTCATAAGCTTGAAGAAATCCTTATCAAGCTCGGACGTGGCTGCGGTGCGGTGTTTCGTGTTGACTTCAATATATGGACGCAACCACGGAGAATGCTCGAACTTGAGGATGCGGTGAACTGCGTGGACCGCGACCCCTCGCTGCATCAACCACCGGAGATTCTGGTAGTGCAGGACGTAATTCTTCTTGGGCTCGAAATCCATGACGAGCTTCTTCTGGTTGGAATCGGGTGGACACTTCAACTCGGGTGCAGGGGGAAGATCGCTGAACAAATCCTGCAGCTTCTCGGAGAACTCAAGGTCCACCTCGGCGAAGAACCCATGTTCCGAATCGTCGAAGCTTTCGATGTCGAAGTTGGAAGGGTCAGCCCACTCGAAGCCTCTAAAAGGGAGTGGCTGCATCATGGAGTATCCGTAGAGGTTATTGACGTCCGTGTACATGATGTAGCTGGACGGTTGTGAGGGGTCGTAACCGGTAGCCATGTGGTGATTGTTGGCGCGCGAGTGTCGCTGCGACACCTGGACCATTCCACCCCGCACGACACGTTCTACAAACAGCACCATGTCCACGTCCGAAAGAAGCTCCAGCTCGATCTTCGTCACCAGAAACATGGCCGACCATGCCAGTCCAGGAAGACTGTAGAAGTATGCAGGGTCCAGCTTGTAGATGGTCTTCGCAGTCGCACGGAACGTCTGGAACACGTCGGCGAGGAGCGTCACATCAAGTCTGAGGTAGGCGTCGTGGTAGTCCCCGAGAGTTCGACAGCCCAGCTCGCGCCACATGGACTGGGCATGGTGATATTCCTCGTCGGTGATGTTCGAGCCTCGCAGCTTGCTATAGAACTTCGCCTGGGGAGGTAGCGACGTCTCTGCGAACTTGGAAGGGTCTGTAATATATTCGTAGGGATAGACCCCCTTACGCTTGAAGAGACCTGCGTCCAAGTTCGGAAAGTTTCCGGAGGTAATGAGCATTTGCTCGTCGCTAAGCTTCCCTGCGAGAGCATCGAGGCTGGCCGGGAGGAACCTCAGGGAGTCGAGGAAGCGAAGCTCGACGGTAGAGTGTGATCCTGAGATTCGCACCCACTTGCTCAAGCTAATGTAACACTCCTCGTTCTGCGCCAGGTCGTTGATTCGCATGTCGTCGTACCCAAGATGCTTGACGAGGTGGTGGAAGTCGTATCCCGAGCCATTATGAAAAAACACAGGGATGAAGCGCGGGTCCCGGGCCATGAGGTTGCATCCGTTGCACCAAGGACCAACATACCTACCGTTAAAGTGATCATGGTGTTGGACTTTACGGTTGTTGGCGGTGTACTCCTTGACGCAGACAGGGCAAGCGATGGACTCGTCGTGTCTACGCTGATCGTCGGGGGGCAGTGGGAGCATAGACTTGGGGGCCAACAGTACCTTCCCTATCTCATTGGCCTCGACAACCATCCTCTCGAGGAAGTGTTTGGCTGCGTCGGGACCACGGTACACGTAGGGCTCGGGGGCGATGTGCCGGTCACGTCGTACCACAACGTATGCGAAACTGGATGCCTCGTGGAGTTGGTAAGGGGTGGTAGAGGAAACTTCGGGATCTGGATCGCAAGTGGACAGGGGTTTGAGGAAGGCCTCGAAATCCGCGATGATGATAGCGGGGTGCTCCACCATAGCACCGTGCATGTGGAAACGCTCCACGGTGCCAGGTTTGGGCAAGACTGCCACAGCCGGCTCGTTGGCATTGCAATAAAATTTGTGGCAAGCGAGCTTCTCTGCAGCGATGTTGGGACCTCTGATGTGCTGATAATCCTGCTGTTTTTGATTATCAAAAGTGATCAGACACCTTCGACAAACTTCTATGCTACCATGACGCTTGCTTTTTTGGCTCGACACCAACCGGGAGAGCGAGCGAATAAGGGTGTAGTGGTGATGGGTCTCGTCCTTGATAAGTAGGAGATGGATTTCTCGAGCATTATTGTTGTTTACGTCACTCACCCGGATGGGGTACACCGCATTTTCGTCAGTGAGACCGTAAACGTTGATGGCCAACCGGGCACGAACCTCAAACTTTCGAATGTCCGAAAGCGCCACCGGGTAGTCGATCCCAACCATCGCATCTTCCAGCTCTGACTCGTAGGGTAGGTAGTGGTTAACTCGGCGTGGTTGGTTTTTCCAGTGGACAGGGTGTAACGCTGCCAGAACACACCATACGAAGCACTTGGCGTCACTGTTCTGAATGTTCAGGACGGCCTTCTTTGCCACAATGGTAGGTGGTAAGGGGACGTAGCTGGAGGCGGAGAGAGGCACGAACTTACAAAGTTTGACGCACAGTTCGTGAGGCTCGCCACACAGCGAACCCCCCGAGCCTTTAGCTTGATGTTCTTCTTGTTTTGCCACCAGCTCCTCTGCAAACTGGTTGTAGATGACCTCGAGGTTGTCGACATCCGCCAGATGCAGCGTCTTCGCCTTGGTGTTGTGGCAGAAGCTGTAAATTTCATCAGACGGCTTCTTGTACTGGCAACGTAGCGATGCGTAGAATTTGGTGGAGTGCATTGCAAGCGCATCGCCGAGGATGGAAATAATTTCGGATTGCACGTTCTCCAAAAAGCTACGCACGTCGCATGAGCCCTCCGAAGTGATGACAAAGTCCTCTAACAAACGCTGGAAAGCAGACTGGTTCGCTTTCGACACAGGCTTGACGCGTTTGGCGGATGGTGGCGAGTCGGCTTCCGCTTTCCTCTTGGTCGAGCTGGTCGACGGTTGTGGAACAGGTGCTCCAACAACAATTTTGCATGATGTTATATGCCTCTTTAAATTATTAATAGTAATATGTATACCGCACCTGGGACATGATTTTTTAGCGGTTACACGCTTACCAGGTGCGCAGGTACAACAATGTCTTGCAAAATTTTGGCTTGATATGGTTATCTTGCACACAGGGCAACTTTTCTCAGATTGCATCTTGTTGAAAATATTTGTGGGTATGTTATTATATATATATAGTGGAGTGCCACAAAATAAATACTGTGCAATAATTCACAATAGTGTTGGGTTTGATGGGAGTGTGTTATTTATGCTACTTCTTGCTTCTTAATGAATCCTGTAAATAATTGAAAAAAAATAATTAAGCTTGTGTATAGAAAACACAAAAATATTATGTGTGCATAATTCTACCAAACAATCTTTTTTTTCTAACCCTCAGCCCTCTTGGCGTATGAAGTATAAATCATAATTTCAGAAAACATAGTTATTTTCCGCTTGCCATTTTAAAAATCAAACCATAAGCATTATTTATTTTTATAGTATTCGTCGAGCGATAGCAGATAGAGCAAGAATTGTTTTCCTACAACCCATAGTTGATGAATTACAAAACATCTTAGAAATTACATCTTGAAATTTTAATCCAAAATAACTCGAAAACAGCAGGCAGTAGTCATCATCCCTCCAATAAGTTGTAGAGTACTTCTAATTTTGTATCGAATGCTATTAAAATTTTCGAATTAGGGCAAAAACTAAGCCTGCAAATCAAGTTTCTCAAAAAAATAAAAAATTGTCTGTATTTCCGAAACTTGAGGGGGTAGAATCGATTTTATTTGCTAGTCGAATAGTTCTCGTCGAATCCTATCCAACAAACCTAAAATCATCATCCTAGCTCAATTAGGAGCCGAGAAAATCAATGTCTTGGAAAACGTCTTAAGATTTTTGTCTTAAGAAAATTTTCTTGACAGACCGGAAGTAACATCTTGAGATACCGGAAGTCGACTTTCTTAAAGATTGAGATATTTGTCTTAAGACGTTTTCCAAGACATTGATTTTCTCGGCTCCTATGGGGCCTAGAACCATGTAACTTTGATCTATGTATATACCAGCACTTGCCCGACCCTGTGGCCGAGTGGTTAGCACATCGCGCTGCGACGCCAAGGGTCTCGGGTTCGAATCCTGGTTGGGCTTGGTTGTTTGTGAATGTCCATTTCATCACTCATCCCCAATCTTCGCAAATTAGCCAAGAGGTACAAAACGTAAAATAAAATAAACTAAATCAATCATTAAGTTCCGTGTTGCAATCATGAAATTAAATTTTAATTAACTTTTTTTTATCCATCTCTCTCTCAAATCTATATAGCCTGTTCATATTTGGCATGTCAGCCATTTTGTTTACGTGGTAAAAAAAATCTCAAGCTATTTTTTTTTGCAAATGCTCGTTGTAGCCATAAGTATAATTGGATATAATTGCCGGATTTTATTTAATTTTAGGTTTAAAATCAATAAGCGTGCATAAAAAAAACTAAATATTTTAAATAAATAAGATTCGAATAACTATGTACTTCCACTAGCCTTTGCGATGGCGCAGCGGTAGGCTTGTATTCAAGGGTTCGATACCCGCATAAGTGGTTCTTGAAACTGTAGGTCCAGTCCCGATTAGTTTTACTGTGCATAAAATAGACTTAAAACATCAAATCAATCAGTACTTCCACTAGCCTTTGCGTTAGCACAGCGGTAGGCTTGTATTCAAGGGTTCGATACCCGCATAAGTGGTTCTTGAAACTGTAGGTCCAGTCCCGATTAGTTTTACTGTGCATAAAATAGACTTAAAACATCAAATCAATCAGTACTTCCACTAGCCTTTGCGTTAGCACAGCGGTAGGCTTGTATTCAAGGGTTCGATACCCGCATAAGTGGTTCTTGAAACTGTAGGTCCAGTCCCGATTAGTTTTACTGTGCATAAAATAGACTTAAAACATCAAATCAATCAGTACTTCCACTAGCCTTTGCGATGACGTAGCGATAACGTCGTTGTCTTGTAATCAAGAGTTCGATACCCGGTGGGGACATAAGTGGTTCTTGAAACTGTAGGTCCAGTCCAGATTAGCCTTACTGTGCATAAAATAGACTTAAAAAAAAACGCCAACTCAATCAATCAATCAGTACTTCCACTAGATATCAAAAACACGCAACTCTCCTCTATTTTTCCTGTCTTCCTCTAACAATTTAACACATTTATTTTTTTGAAATATGCCCCGCACACATATTTCCTACCTACCAACAACGGCACACGGAAGAAAAAAAATATTCCAGCTACCAAGATGCATGCTTCAAATATATAAAAGCAGAGAGAGACATGAAACACCTTCTATATTCTCTCTCTTTTTGCATGTTTTGCGAGTATATTTTCTTCCACAAAAACCATACTTATAAATCAAAGCCAACTCATGCGAGCTAAGAAACAAAATTACTTACTTTTAGAAATTCTGCGGAAATGCTCTTCACTAACGTTGAAAATAAAACAGAACTTTATACACCAGCGCTTTAAGTTTTATACGGTTTTCTAATAACATCAAAAATGATATGTTAGCCAACGCAACGTGGACCAATAGAAATCCAAGAACCAAATTCTCTAGAACATTCTCCCCTCCCCCTTTTCCCCCTACATTTCAGCCACATCATTTTGCGCGTTGTGTTCGAAAATTCACAAGTTAATGCATCGCATCATTGTTACCTGTGCTGTTAACTGGCTATGAAATAAATAACCGGAAAATTCATTGTATTTTTTCTCTGCCACCAAGCATGCGGCAGATGGCAATCTGTGATGCACGCAATAACTATCAAGGCTATGAAATAAATAACCGGAAAATTCATTGTATTTTTTCTCTGCCACCAAGCATTGTTGAATTTGTGTTATTGTGTCAACATTATTATTGTTAGCTTTTAAAAAACAGGAAGTACATCCGCCACTGTAAATAGCCAGAAATGCTGCCCCTCCCAGTCATCCATCTTTCTCTTACAATAGCGTGTGTGTGTTGGCAACTCTTTCTAGTTGACGGGGAATGCTTTCCATGTAAAATACAGAGAGGGAGAGGGAACGAAATTGTCGTTTTTTTCTAGATATCCACAGGCAAAAGCGTAATATTTTTTTCAAATACAATATGACAGTCGCTTTTCGATACCGAAAAACTAAATACAATAAATATATATATATATTTACAATATTAATGTTTATTTAACAATATCTACCTACGAATTTGCCTCGAACGAAAACATGTCATAGAAAAACATTTTTCCAGCCGTAAATTCAAAAATTTTGGCCGCGCGCGCATGTGTGCGTGTGTGTGTGCGTGTGTGTGTGGCACATCGTTCCCCCGAGAGAGGTTTACAAAGGTCGCGATATACAAACATTGTCGCAGTTGGAAAATTACGATATGGCGCATTCGCTCATTACTGTTCCCAGCTATAGGTTTCTCTCTCTCTCTAGCCCTTGCCAACTAAAAAAAAGATGTAGGTAGGAGTTGGTAACACTGCGAGAAAATAGAGATCATGCCTTACAAGAAAAAACCATTAAGGCGATTTTTACTTGATGACGTTGAACCCGTGCAGTGTTACCATCCATCCATCTCTCTCTCTTTTACGGCAGTGCCGGCTCTCCTTGTTTAGTACATGTAGGTTGGCAAAAATTGCTTTATGCACTGTAAAGCAAACCTCAAGCAAAGTTGCCAGCTCCTTGCTTTAGGTTGGGTTAGACAAAAAAAAGCTGTAGGTAGGCTGTCGGCTGTTTAACTCTTCCCTCTCTCTCTCTCCTCTCTTTTTTTTTTTTGTAAAAAAGCCATGGCAAAAGTACCAGTAGGTTGGCAACCTTGCTTTATGCACTGTAAGGCAAGCCTCAAGCAAGGTTGCCAGCTCCTTGCTTTAGGCTAGGTTAGACCTGGTTAGGTTAGGTTAGGTTAGGTTAGGTTAGGTTGGGGTGGGTTAGGTTAGGGTGGGTTAGGTTAGGTTAGGTTAGGTTAGGTTAGGTTAGGTATTGGCAGCTGTCGGTTGTTTAACTCCTCTCTCTCTCTCTCCTCTCTCTTTTTTTTGTAAAAAGCCATGGCAAAAGTACCAGTAGGTTGGCAACCTTGCTTTATGCACTGTAAGGCAAGCCTCAAGCAGAGTTGCCAGCTCCTTGCTTTAGGTTAGGTTAGACAAAAAAAAAACCTTGGTGATTTTTTTCGAGTAAAATATTGGCAACACTGCGAGGAAATAGAGCTTATGCCTTACAAGAGCAAACTATTAAGAAGCCTCAAGCAAGATTGCCAGCTCCTTGCTTTAGGTTAGGTTAGACCAAGAAAAAAAAGCTGTAGGTAGGCTGTCGGTTGTTTAACTCTTCCCTCTCTCTCTCTCTCCTCTCTCTTTTTTTGTAAAAAGCCATGGCAAAAGCACCAGTAGGTTGGCAACCTTGCTTTATGCACTGTAAGACAAGCCTCAAGCAAGGTTGCCAGCTCCTTGCTTTAGGTTAGGTTAGGCCAAGAAAAAAAAACCTTGGTGATTTTTTCGAGTAAGATGTTGGCAACACTGCGAGAAAAAAGTTGCCAGCTCCTTGCTTTAGGTTAGGTTAGACCAAAAACCTTGGTGATTTTTTCGAGTAAGAAGCTGGCAACACTGCGCCATCAAATAGAGCTCATGCCTTACGAGAGAAATCCATTAAGGCGAGCTCCTCACTTCAGCTCCTCACTTGAGGTTTGTCAACTCTCTAACCTGCACTACTAACTAAGTTTCAATTTCACGACGTCTTTTACTTCACGATCCATTATTTTAGGATCCACTACCACAGACAAATTGCGGTTACATGTCTACTACTGGGTCTCGATCGTATATCGCTCGTTGTGGAGTTCGAGCGTTCTTCACTCGAGCGAGGAAGCTCTCAATTCCATACGCTATCTAGCGTCGTCCGTACGATCTATTTGTACATTTCATTATTCAACGCCCCTTTTCTTTCAGTTTTGCATAAACGCGAAGATGAGGATGAATGGTGATTCGATGATGAAGGTTTGACAACAAAGGAACACCCGTGTCCACGCAGGACTCGAACATGGGACCGTCGGTGGCGAGTTTGTGAGACGGCGCTCGGTTACCGAAGTGACTATCAATTCTTATCGTTCTAATCTTAGAGGAATTGATAAGCCTCATAATCCTGCCTATTGAAGATGCATCACGTGGAAGATGTTTGAAGACGTAAATTGTATTCTACCGTGCGTCCATTTCGATTTTCAGCGGAGAGATCGGGAGAAGCGTGGCGTGCGGCGCTGACGGAGATGCCGACATTTGCGGCCTGTAATGCCCGCTTATTTTTATGGACATATGCAGACACATATATAAATATTGCAAAACGAGCACTAACCTGTGTTATAAGAGTACGGTTTTAATTTTAGTAGCTTAGTTGTTGTATGTGCCAATGATTTTGACACGCCCACCTCTACAACTAATCTAGAATAAAGTAATAATTACAATTATTGTATTATAATAGTAACTAAATTAGATACTTTTTAAAGCAACAGTAATTATAACTGAATTAATTTCTCAAGTGATTAACTTTGAATTACTTTTGAAAAGTAACTTTCCAAACACTCTTGATATCTTAGAGTTCAGCATTACTCAGATAAGAATTGTAAGAGAAGTTTTCTAAGATACAATATGGTAATAATTACCATTAGAATAAAATTCAAATCATTCAAAAATCATTGCATGAAAGGACTATAAAAACTATATATTCGATATATACGAATAAATTCACATTAAATTTTTCTTTCAATGTAACTTCATTCTCCTTTTGGCTCATCCTGCAAAACATTATGTCGTTCTTTCATAGATACGTATGCTTTTTGCTGTCTTGTAATCATCATCCCATTCAGAAAGCAATGATGGGCAAATACCCTTAAAAATTGGAACTAGCAAAAATTTCAAGGAATGTGTGCTATAACTTGACAGACAAGACACACACGTTATACCATTCCCATTATTTTCAGTTTCTCTAATATACCGTTCCCAATTGCTGACTACTTGCAACCTGATATTAAGAAGTCTTGCAACATAATTTCTTGAGTATATTTTGGACTCTTGATATCTTGTAAACCATCACCATTCAACCATGTATCTGCAAATTGCGTACAGGTCAAACAATCCACAAAGACGATTTTCATTCCATAGAAGCATATCCACAAACTTCCACGGTATTGGGTTGCCATTGTTTGTGAAGTCTGTTGTCCTTTTTACAAATTTCAAGGTATTCTTAGAAGACATATCAAATGGATTCTCAAATGTTCATCTGCAAAAGGAGCAAATAAAAATATTGTTAATATGGTGTATGAGACTACGAGTATGAACTTAACAAAGATAAAAAAAAAAATGTCATTACATTGATACAACCTGAGACAAGTTGAGTTAATAATAAAATGAAAACAACTTAGAGATGTTGTGTAAGTGGATGTGAATATAATTAATCTAAACTACACCATAATTGTTAACGTATTGGTCCTGTTATAACAGAATTAAAGGTTTGATTCACTATATCAGCTCAGATTCAGATCTATCTTTACAGTGCATGTTAAATATGATTTGGACTTCAGTAGGTTATTGAATCAAATATTCGTAACATTATCCGGACAGATTATGATTTCTCTGAAAATCAATCAATCTTACCCACAAATAAATGATTGGCTTTGCACTTGTAAAATATGCAAACTAGTAAACTTTCCTAATCTATACAAATTTGTGCATTCTCAGTAAACACGCAAACTATTGTTTGGTAGACTGTTAGGACTTTACACTTTAAATACATAAAGCTTGAACTTATTAGAAATGCTGCACTACTATTCAGTGGCGCAGGAACGGGGGGGGGGGGTACAGGGGTACATTGTACTCACCTAAATTTTTGAAGGGGGGTACTAAATCCGTAAATCGAGTTGTACCCCCCTTGCTAATTTGACAGCAGACGCAAGGTGAAAGAACCTATTTTAAGTTCACCCAATAAAAAAGTGTATAATGTTTATAACTTATAAGCCTAAACATTATCTTCCTTACCACAGAAATTTAAACCATTCTAAACTTATTCTACTACATTGTGGTTGCTACTAGTTAGTTCATTGACCTAAGTTCTTGGAAACCTCTTTAAGGAGATGAAAATTGTTTAAAATGTGTGTGGAACGATGGAATCAGATTTGCTCTCAGACAATCACGCTGGAGACGAATGCTCCTTTGCGTAAGGGGGGTACACTTTTCTAAAGAAGTCGTCGCGTCGATTCGAAGATAAGATACAAATATTCATCAGAAGAGTATATGACTGATCCCATTTTCTTATTTTCTTTTGAATATTTAAAATGGAATTTTCCAAAACGAAATACTTACACGAACGAGACGAGACACTACAGACCAACTTGGGGGTACAACAATGTACTGCTGTACCTCACCCATATTTTCCTTAAATTTGTAAGAGGGTGTTCGGAAAACTATACTTAAACCTACTATATATTAAGAGATTTTGAAAGTAGAGTCCCGATTAGCCTATCTGAGCATGAAGTGAATCTAGAGTAAGTTTTAATAACTTCTCAGTGGAAACCGAAACAAAAATAAACACAAACATGATAGAGAAGGACCTCGCCACACAGGAGATGAGATGAGGCTGTGACAATTCTCGACTCATCGCATCGCGATATCATTCCTAAGTTAAATGAATTTTTTCCTAGACATTTAAACAGGGTTCAATTTGCGATATTATCAGAGGAGGGGGTGGGAATTATTTTTAGCTATGTATTAGGTATACTTATAATTGGACATTAATTACTTAAAATCTAATTTTGGTATCGAATGCAACACGAACACAACGCCATTTTTAAGTTATACCCTAAAGTTAAACTGTAAGAAAATTACATTAGTCAGATGAATGCACGAGATAGATGAAACTCACTGCAGGTTCTATTGGTAGATTTTGGATTGGATTCGCACGGTCTTTGAGTAAGATGGGAATGTTTGATTGATTTATTTGGTTTATTTTACTTCGCATTTCTGCCACTTTTGGCTAATCGCGAAGATGAGGATGGGTGATGATATGATGAAATGATGAACACTCACATGCCCAACCTAGGACCTCTGGCGTCAAGCGCGCTATGCTAACCCCCCTGCTACGGAGACCGGCGAGGTGGGAATATGTTTTGGATTTTCTTTGTAGATGCGAAAATCTTTAACTGTGACGCGCACATGCTTTTGCTTACATTAAAGTTTACCTTTTCACATAAACGAGAAATTGACATGTCACCCTAAAACACACGCATGTATCTGCATTTAATACAACTCTATACGAAAAGAAACCTTGGGCGGTTCTTCATATTGTCCACCAAAGATTGAAAAAAACACACAAAAAAAAAAAACCTTTTGAGCGTATGCCTTTCCTTGCTTCCTCTGACATCTGAAGGATTTCGGTTTTGTATATGTAATGATAGTACTTTCAGTGCTCGAAGAGTGTCATTAGGTACAGCTAATTATATAACAAATAAATGCTTTGTCAAATGTTTCACAAATATTTCAAAGTTAGACTTTTTACGAGTTGATCGGGAACCATCTGAACTCAGTTTTTTTTTCTTTTTTTAATACAACGCCCTACAGATGTCTGAGTAAATACCAAATACATGGCTTCTAAAAGACATTGGATGTGGTATCTGCCATAAATTGTTTAAAGATATTTTTATGCGTAGCTATGGGAATTTAAAATTAGAATTAACTGAAGTGGAAGTCTATAAGTATGATATATTCAATAATGTGGTTTCTACAGTGGGAGATGATTATTCCTGGTTGGGGTGGCTTAAGATCCTCCTCACCCCCTTTAATCTCAACCTGCATTAAAATGAATAGATGTATCTTTGTTCGCAATTTTCACATTTCAAACTCCGGATTTTCTCCGTTAAATTCAAATAAGGCCAGAACGAAGTCCAGAGCTATATATGTTTCAGAATTGTTATCTGGTTTTAAAATCTGTTTAAAAGAACATAAATTCTAAGAAAAACAAAGAAAAAAATAGTTATGCAAACTTTGCATTAAATAACAGGACATTCGTGTGTGCTGTTCTAAAATAGAATATTTCCCATGCCTTCACTTTATACCTAAGTATCAATGACGTATTTAGGGGGGGGGGTTCGGACATTCCCCGAATGACTTACCAAGAAGTAAAAGTAAATAATCAAAATGTAATTGTTTAGCATTTGTTATATAATCGATGGTTATTTCCGCTGAACTTATTGGAAGGCAAGGAATTTGGCTCATACGGCTTTGAAAGGTTCGGAAGATTTATGCACACAACTAATGATAATATCCATAAAATATTAATCAGAAACTTTACTCTTCGTTAATTGGATCTAACTTTTGTTTGTTATTCAATAAATATTCAATTATTTTTCTATTTGACATTAAATTCCTTGCCAGGGCAGTTGTTTTTATGCAAATCTTGGCGATCTTCACTACATGCAAGCTAGATGCCGTTATATCTCTATTCTTTTACTATATTTTACCTATTCACGTAATAACAACAATACAATATTAATTAACTTACATATTTAATTAATATTTAATTAATTCAATATAATTATAATAATAATAATTATTATTATTACAACACTTGGTTGGACCCCCCGAAATGTATTTCTAGGTGCAGTAGTATGTGTGTTTATATATATATGGGAGGCTGAATTTTGTACCCCCCCAAATGAAAAACGTTCCTGCGCCACTGCTATTACAAGGCGTTCAAAATTATGAAAGTACGAGAAAACCGAAGAGTTTTATACAACTTACGAAACCGGTTTTCTGACCTGATTCTGTGAAAGAAGATAACAGAACGTTGTCCAGAACTTGCACAAAATTCGGGGATCTCACATTTAATCTATTCCAATCCAACCTAACTTAGCTTAACCTACTTTATGCATTTAACACTTGCGAGCTATATATATATATATATATATATATATATATATATATATACATATACAGGGTGACTGGTAATTAGATGTATTCCCTGAAAGGGGTTAAAGTAGAGACAATTTGCAATAAATTTGACTAGATGATACCCCGTCCGAAAATTAGTAGTTTTCGAGATAATCGAATTTCAATTGTTTTTTTTTAAAAAAATGACAATTTTCCACATAAAAAGATGAATGGAGAAAAAACTGCTCATTGTATGGAACTTATTTCAGCGTTTTCTGATAGCTAACAAATAAGTGGTTCGTTGAAAAAAAAGTTTTTCCCAAATAACAATCACATGTAAGTACCGGGTGGGTCTAAACTTACAATTGATGATAAAAAAATTCACTCTTAGTTTACTTGGCAACGTATTAATAACAAAAATGGTATGACACGAAGCGTACAAATTACTTAAATTACTTCCTTGTTACATCTGCTATCCAACAAGGTACAAATGTTGCTAACATTCACATTTGTGTACAAGAAATAATACTTCATTCATCTTCATGTGAATGGAATCATTGCGTAATACAATTAAAGAACATTACACGTCTTGCTCAAAGTGGGCACCTCCGTCACGAATGCAGGCACGCAGGTTTTTACGGACATTTGGTCTCTTTAACTCGTGATGTGATGGTGTCCTTGATGTGTTGACCAGCTGTCGGGCCAGGGAATCGAGCCGCCTCGGTCAATCCATTTCTTTGGGTAATTTTCATCCAGCCACAGTCGCACGCCCAAGCAGAAGTATGGATGGGCGTAATCAACAATCATTTGATCGGGCCATTTTTTGTGCCCCAAATCTTAAAAGACATCACTTATGAACATTTCTTGAGGAACGGGATGGCAATGTTGTTGGAGGATGTGCCTCTAGCTACATGACGTGACATAATTTACAAGCATGACGGCTGCCCAGCTAGATCCCCCGATCGATTTGAAGCCTTGCGACTTTTACATTTGGAGCCACATGACAAGACACAGGTAAACTCGCAAGAAGAGCTCAGGGAGAGGATCTTAACAGCTGGTCAACACATCAAGGACACCATCACATCACGAGTTAAGAGACCAAATGTCCGTAAAAACCTGCGTGCCTGCATTCCTAACGGAGGTGCCCACTTTGAGCAAGACGTGTAATGTTCTTTAATTGTATTGTGCATTGATTCCATTCACATGAAGATGAATGAAGTATTATTTCTTGTACACAAATGTGAATGTTAGCAACATTTGTACCTTGTTGGATAGCAGATGTAACAAGGAAGTAATTTAAGTAATTTGTACGCTTCGTGTCATACCATTTTTGTTATTAATACGTTGCCAAGTAAACTAAGAGTGAATTTTTTTATCATCAATTGTAAGTTTAGACCCACCCGGTACTTACATGTGATTGTTATTTGGGAAAAACTTTTTTTTCAACGAACCACTTATTTATTAGCTATCAGGAAATGCTGATATAAGTTCCATACAATGAGCAGTTTTTTCTCAATTCATCTATTTATGTGGAAAATTGTCATTTTTTAAAAAAAACAATTGAAATTCGATTATCTCAAAAACTACTAATTTTCGGACGGGGTATCATGTAGTCAAATTTATTGCAAATTGTCTCTACTTTAACCCCTTTCAGGAAATACATCTAATTACCAGTCACCCTGTGTAAAGGAGAAAAATCTTGTTCAAAACAGGTCAGAAACAACTCGTTCCAACCTTGTACAAGGGCAAAGTGAAACTATAACGAACGACTGATTTGTAATACAAATTCCGATGTACGTACATTTGAATAGCACCAGTGAAATACGAAAATAATCGCATCTCACAGGAACGATAGTAGAGCATTTTGTGCAATATCGATTTAATGCCAGAATATAATCTATATCAAGGTATTTAAAGCTCTAGTAACAATCACAAAACTGTAATATCTGCATTATGCCTAATTTAAAATAACATTTTCTTCTGATTTTACAATTGCAAAGAATTATGAACTTCCTTTGTAAGGAAAAAATGCGTGTTGCGTTGAAAATGTAGACACTTCGAAGCGATATTCTCACAGAAATTATATCGGAAGGTATTTCCTCAACATATAAATAAATCATACATTCTGCATCACTCTTGCATATTGCAAACGTTTTGCTTTTGATGGATTAAGCAACAAGTATTTAAATATAAGACTTACCTTTCCGTTTTTTCCGATGTTTCCTTCTTCCAACATTTACTGGATTCGTTATTCTCTGGTAAGTTGGTTTAACTTTCACAATTTCGAATCACTTGCATTGATCATATCGTTATAAAGCACAGAGTGAAATCTCGGCAACAGTGTTGGCTAAAATCTGCACCACGGAATATATTGCGACAAACGCCACTTCAAAAATTTTAATGATAAGCAACACTCTCTGAAGGTACGAAATGTTTTCATTTTTTCACAAAGTATTTCAGATGCTTGCGGGAAGAACATGTGATCTTTGTTTCACCACGAAATCTTCCATACTAGTCATAAAAGAGAAAAATGCACCGGTATTGACAAAACTACGACTTCAGCGCCATCTGTACGCAGAAGTTTGAACACGACGGAGACCTTTTATTTTCTGTTATTTACTTAAATATCATTAATCGTAACAAAATTATAAGGTTCACATGTTCTAGTGAATAAAACAATCTTTTATATCGGAAAATTTCTTCCTTACCGAATCTATATTAGTTGTACGCTCATTCATTGAAATTTGGGCCTATGCTTTAACATGGCTTTAGAACCCCCTTAAATTAATATGTTTCTGTAATTATAGTGCTATCAAGTAAAGTTACTTAAAAACGAGTAATGTGACAATGGATATTTGCAGATACATTTACTTTGCTGCCATCTCTTATTAGTGAGCAAATTTATTTGTTACGGGCTCGACACCGATGTTTCCTTGTTCGAGTACGTCCTGGACGTTATTTGTGATTGTCTCTTCATCAATTTACTAATATAATCACCATTCATCCTCACCGTAGTGATACGCCAAAAGTGGCAGAAAAGAAACGAAAAAATACACATGTAACTGTATAACTCCTTGACAATTGTCTGGTGTTCAATTTTACGTATTATTCAATTCTAGGCCTTATTTTAGTAGCTTTGTTAAGCACAAGCTTTTGTTCCGCCACTAAACAGTTACATTATATTACGTTACGTAATTGGTATATGTATTGGGAGCAATTAGTACATCAAAAAATATTCTCGAATAGCAGTGGCGGCCAATAACGGAGACAAGGGTACGGCAGTTGCGCCCCTCTTTTTGCCCCCGCATTATGGCCTCTTAAAGCTAAGCCTCAAGAGAAAGTAAACTTCCCTTGCCCCCCCCCCCCCGAGTTTTGGCACGCAATCGCCGCCACTGGTAATGTACAAAAATATAGGTTACTCATTGCTACAAAGCCACGCATAAATAAACACACTTAAACTACGCAAACGGGAGCTTCACGATGTATGCATTGTTTTGCCCGAGTAATAATTAGATATAGTCATTGTATTTATGGGTTTCCTTGTCCATCTCTTTTCAGTGCTGGTAAGTTGCTTCTTCATATCTGACGTTTCGAAGCCGCCTCTAGATGTAGAATACCTCATTGTAATTGGTAAGTCTTTTCACGTTTTGGTTTTGAAAATGAAGAGCGGGATGAGTATGGAGTGCAATGTATCAAATCTTAAAAGGTTAATTGTCTACCACTGTAGTAGGGGAACAGCGGGCTTGAAAGCCCACTGAGTTTTTTTCAGGGTTTGACGCAAGGTTGCAACACGGTACAGTAGTACTTACGTGGCGCCATGTGCAATGAGTAGGCTGTTGTACAGCTTTATTTAAGACATATGAGAAAAAAAAAATTAAGTTTCAATATATTATGTTACACAAAGATGGATAGTGATTATAAATTAGCTGTTGTACCATAAATATATATACTTTTTTTTAAAAAAAAACAATTGAAATTATACTAGTCATGGTTAAGTATGTAATAGCCTTTGTTAGTTGGAAAGGCCCATGTTAATTTTTAAAGGTTATTTGATGGCTGGAATATCGCAAAGTCTAATTCGATAGCTTGTAACATGAAAATTTAGACTTTTTTTTTACCATAATGAAGCCTCGTCGATTTAAATACTTTTTTGCTAGTTTCCGTGTAACAAGTTCTAGAAATTAAATAATGGCTCAAGTCAGTTTTCTTTTTCGGAACAAAAAACGCGACAATTCGAAGTTTTGTGTTGGGCGATATTGTATAATGTGGTTTGCAATTAAAAAGGAGTTATGTGACTTCATGTCTATGTTTTGGATTATGTGAAAAAAGTAATACTTCAGTGGCATATATTCTTGGTTTGCAACCTTAACTAATCAGAGTTGTGTCGACGATTTTTGAAATAGAGTACCATGTACGTTCTGTTCAAACTTCGGCAATGGTATGCAGCCACTAAAATTTTTCATGTATACCTTGTCCCAGCTAACTGTGCAGCAAGGCCACACAGAGCGGCAGAAGAGGAGGAGGGAAATCGAGTGGTGAAAGCTCAGCGTTGCCAACCACGGTCCTGACTGTACATTTACGGAAATTTCATGGCACGTACGGACGTAAGTCCGTATGCTAAATGTACGGCTTATCAAAATTTGCACTTTTCGTTTTATCCCTAATATTTCCCTAAGAAATTCTTAAACCAAGCGTACGGACCTGGAGACAAAAATACGGTCTGTTTGCCATGTGCATACGGTATTGTCGCTTTCAAAATTTGAAGCGCTTCCAGAGTGAAGCAGAGAAATAGGGTAACTCCCGTCGCCCATTACGCAATCCCGTTCCATCACTGTTCACTGGCGGAGCCGTCTCACTTCACTCCTTGCGCAGAGACTTGTTCTCGTTCGCCTGGTCTACAGTTATGTGTACAGGGTATAGGCTATATTTCAATCCAGCGTTCGCTAAATAATACAAGGTGTTCATAATGTATAGATTCATTTTTTTGAAATAATAGAACAAAGCGTTCCCGATGGTATAGAGGCAACGTCGTCACCTTGTAATGAAAGGGTCGGCCAATCGATTCCTGATTCAGGAACAAGGTTGTTCGGATTATGTTTTAAACTGTAGATGCAGTCCCGATTTGCCTATCCGTGCATAAAATGGACTTAAAAACATAAACTCAACAACTCTTATTCTGCATCACTGTTATTTTTTCTTGCCTTTTTGTTGATGTTATTTATTTTGTTTTTGTCTTCCGAATTAGTATTTTCATTAGTGGTTTTAATTAGCTTATTTCGCTCCTATTCCTTTCGCATTTAGTTTTCCATCTATATTTCTGTCTTTATTTCTGTTTCGCGTTTATTCAGATTGTAAATTTTTATTTATCCACATCAGTGGCGTGCCCAAGGAGTTTTTTTTTTAACAAAAAAGAACGTCAAAGGTAGGAGAAAGTGCCAAAATGACGGCTGTGTACTAAAAAGTAGACAAAATCCTGGGCACGCCACTGAATACTCTGCTATTGCTTTTCCATTTACTCTGATGTTCAGCGTGCTTTCCTCTCTTAGGCGACTATTCATGTTTCTGCTCTTCCATTACGTCCTCATTTTGTGTTCCGGAAACCATTTCTGCTACCATGATGAAAGCATCGTTTTGGTTGCTTCTGCCGGAAGCATTAAATATCGGTAAAAGGCCATAACTGTCTTTGAACTGTAAATATTCTTCCAATTTTCTGCTGGACTGACAGCATTTGTTTATTGCACGTGTAAAACATTCGCCAGAATGCCATTCACTCGTGTTAGTCCTTTGAACGTTGTTACCATGCATGACTGTTGAATGTGTGTTCATAGAGACATGCTAGTGTGTTTCAAGTCTCTTGCAAACCCTAATTTGATCGCTTGAAGCAACAGACCTTTTATCTGCATTATGAAACCTCGTTTATTTAGATAATTAAATGTTCTTGCTAGTTCACTCCATGTAACAAGTTCTAGAAATTAGTTAATGGTTAAAGTTCATTTTCTTTTCCAGAACAATTTTGGTAGGGAAAACTCTGGTGACAATTTGAAATTTTGTGATGGTTTTGATCTGTTGTGTGCAACTAAAAAAGGGACATGTGGGAGCATGTCTATATTTGGGAATAGCAATTTTATGGGTTTATGGAAAAAAGTTATATTTTAGTGGCATATATTTTTGACTTGCAACCTGAATTATCCAAAGGTGGTTCTCGACGATTCTTGAATTGAAGAACAATATTGATATTCTGTTCCAAATTTGGCAATGCTACGCAGCCACTATTTTTTTTTCATAAGGCCATGTTTCAATCCAGCATACACTAAATAATACAAAGTGTTTATAAAGTATTGATTCTTTTTTTTGTAAAACAATGATCGTGAAATATACTTCTTCGCATTGTAGTTTAATTTAGTTCACTTCCCTGCATTTCGTAACGTGCATTCTTTGTTCCACGAAACATTTTCTTCAGCATGGTTGAAGTTATCAGAAAAATCAGAGGAGTTACGTGGGTTGGTTGAGCTTCACAATTTTATTTTGAGAAATAAAAATAATTTAATTTTGTTTGTAAGAATACTTTATGCACTTTTGCGAGACGAGCAATATGATAGCAATACTATTTATGAAAACGAATGCATTATATTGCATATCCTCTATAGTGCACTCAGATGTTTTTCAATATTTCAATTCAATGGTCTTCATTCTTGGGCGAGGTTGAGCAAATGCTGATCTACCATCCAACCGAAAGAAAGATGTAGCAGAGTACGTAGGTACATTAGATTAATCCTACAGTGTTTATGCGCTCTAGAATTAACTTTGTTTCCCATCCCCCTACACTTAAAAAATGTCTTTCTCATCCTGTCTTCTTAGTAGTGGTGTGCCTGGGGGTTGACTGGATAGTCTTCCCTAACTTAAAAATAACAACAATGGGTACTGACTACTAGAAATAATACATTACTCTTTTCAGTTATTTCCCCCTTGAGGAATTCTTGGCCGCCGAACTAGCAGCAACATTCCTTAATGGTAAAACTTTGGAAGAAAGCAAATCCATTACAAAATACAAAAACGTTATAACTCACACGATAAATATCACAAAAAAGATGAAAATCATAATCTGAGTGCAGTGCCCATTCCCATCTCTGCAATATTTGATCTGAGAAGCAGTACCTGCAATCCATAATATTATCTACAACGGTTTAGAAGTAGGGAGAACTGCAATTGTTCTTTGACACTATTGCTTCTATTATAAAGTTCATTAATAAATTAGCCAAACAGTTTTAAAACGCGACGAAAGCCAAGAAAAATCAGAAATTAGGTCACATAAAATCTCTTTTCACCTGCGTGTTGGTGTATGTGTGAAGATTATTATATGTTTGCATGCACTGTTACAACAAAAGTTTACTGCATCCAGTGTTTCAACTTGCTTCAAACACATTATTAAAGCACCAGTATCATTTGAAATTTTGGATTATTGTACAGGTAACATAAATTGTACTGAAATTTACCCAATTCTTTTTTAATTCTTTTCTACGCATATTCTTGGTAAAAATTCTCACTTTCAATCCAATTAACGATACAAAATAGAAAGATAGTAAACAGCAGCTGTTAAAGAAATACTCTCAGGAGAATTAAGATAATTCAGTAATGAATATTTGCCTCAAACCTGTGTTTACTCAACCCAATTCCACATTCGGAAACCATAATACATTAATGCCGGAAAAGTACATTGTTACTTATTAATGAACTTTAAATATGTATAGTTTAGCTTTTTTCATTGTCATGTCAGTCACATAGTGCAAGGACAAAAACACAACAAACAATCTACAAGTTCTATCCATAATTTTAACAAAATCACTCTAAATTAAGGTTTCTGTTTGGATCAAACACATTTTCACCACCAGTTTATCATTTTCAAAGCACTATTGGTAGAGGATAGAAGCAATACAGTCATACTGGACACTCCGAAAAGTGCTTTCAGGACTCTTTTTGCTCGTAACTCCTTAGAATATATTCTTGTTTCTACCAGTCTACTGACACACCATATGCCACCAGCGAATGAGCACATCATTGGATATGCCATACCTCCTGTGAGTAGAAGTATTAGGAATATTGGATAATTTTCTATCGTGTCTGTAAAAGGCATTTGAATAATGTCGAACACTTCATTGGCAGAGCAGTGTAAGATCGGGTAAGGTATCTTGAAGCAGTCACGATACAGTCCTATCTCATAGGATTGATAAGCTAGAACCAATGTTGACCCGATAGCCGTGAGCAGAACGTGCCCGTAACCTGGCGGGGGGCATAGGACAAGGTTTGGGGTACACTTCAAATGCTCTTCGAGAAGTTTAAAATACTGATCTAGTTCTTGTAACTCTTCCAATAATTCCAACGAATTCATTATCTTCAACCACTTGCAAAACTTCCACACAGACCATTTAGATTCTAAGAATATGTTATTCTTCCATCCATCATCATCAAAAACAACAACAAATTTTACGGACAACAGCTTTAAATTTTGCTGTTTATGCCCAACAGACATTTTGTGTTTTGACTACATAAAGGAATGTTTTTGATGTACATTTCTACACATAAACTTCATATACATTATTAAATAACTTGTTTTTATACAACTACATTCACTCATTCATTATGAAAAGAGTACAATTTCCTTTTAGCTTGTCTAAAAACAGCAAGTAACGAAATATAGCAATATCTAATTCTAATATCTGGTGCGTACAATAATCAAGTCAAATTTATGGGAAAGGTACATTAATTTTTGATAATGTTTTGTACAAGTCTCTCGGCTCTTTGAGTGAATAGGACATTCCAAAATTATACGATGAGCATCATGCCCATTCCTGAATTAAGTTACATTCCGAAGGTTTGGTTCATCACACACAAAGAAGTGTCATTCGTTTACAAGAAATGATACCAAATAAAGGCACAGTCATGAAGTTAGTTACAGAAAGGTAGTGATTGCTGCTACAACTCTTTCAAGCATTCCCATTTGCTGGCACTTTTTTGGGGTGGTAAATAATATGTGGTGGTTCGGTTAGGCTTGATGTGTTTGGTTCTCTTAGAAGAAGAAGACAAAAAATGGTTGTAGCAGCAATATCGAGCTTACAGAAATTCGTGGCAAAAGTATCAATATTAGGAGTGAGATGTAAGATGCGATATCTACACATTTAATTACTCTAATTACATGGAAATTGTGTCCAAGGCTACTGACAATGTACAACCTTGGTGACAATGAAGTTCGACCAGAAAGAAATACGTGATTAAATGCACAGAGGCATAGGCGGTGGAATGGGTGACCCGCAGAAGTGACGCATGTGTGTAAGAGGAGGCGTGTGAGCAGGCAAGAACTGTGATCCCAGCATGTCGCACCCAAGGTCACGTAAAGAACGAAAACGGGGAACTATACGCGTGACATTGAACTTCGACCAGGCACCAGACCCATACGGAAAATTCCAGATAGTGGCGCATTCGACGGAAGCATGACGTCACGGACACGATAAGGGAGTCCGCCGTGTATAAGCGCGTGCTGTGCACCGAGGAACCGCAATGCTTCATCACCATGGCCAGGGGCAAACCTATTGACAACACCGTGAGGAGAAGAGTGGTGGAGTTGTAACGGGATGGACTCAGTGAACGGGAAATAGGGCGCCGACTGAACTTACCCAAGTCAACCGTCCACTGCATCATCAAACACCACCAAAATACGGGCACTACAGAGCCAGGCAAGGCCCCCGGTCGAAAACGCCTGCTGAGCGTGCGTGACCTACGGATATTTAGGCGCTATATCCAGACCAACAATCATGTTTCTGTGGCCGAATTACGACTGTGGACTCGAGAACGCTTTCACATTGAAGTGTCAACCAGAATCATTCGTCGTTGCCTACAGCGATGCGGTTACCGAGTGTACAAGGAGAAACGTACACCCTTCCTTTCCATGTTGAACAAAGGCAATCGACTACGGTGGGCACGAATGTACCGGGGATAGACATTTCGGCAGTGGAACAGGGTTTTGTGGACGGACGAATCCATTTTCAATGTTGTGTACGGGAAAATACGGAAAACAGTCATTTGTCGGAAGGAGGAACAGAATGAAACAAAATGTTATGCACGTCGGGTACAGATACCTGCGTCAGTGATGATATGGGGATGCATGACGGCATCTGGGGTTGGCCCACTACACGTCCGTGAGGGCATTGTGAATGCACATGCCCATACACGCATACTGGAGCGGCATCTTCCCACAGTGCGAAGGCACCTGTTCCACAGGCGGCGTCTCATCTTTCAACACGACAATGCCAGGCCTCATACAGCGCGGCTGACAAGAGAATGGTTGACTCGCCATCACGTGCGAACTCTGCCATGGCCACCATCGAGTCCCGACCTCTCGCCCATTGAGAATGTGTGGCGTGTTCTTAAGCGACGTGTGCAACAGAGGGGACCCACGACAGTGGCTGCTCTTATCGCCTGCCTGCAGGAGGAATGGCACCGCATCGATGTGGAATACCTTGAACGACTCGTCCGCACCATGCCCCGACGCATTGCCACAGTTATTCGCCGACGGGCGTCACACCATGGTAAACAGGATCCCCTCTAACAGTGGTCGAACATCAATGTCACGTGTAGATGGACGAAAATGTTTTATTTTGTGTGGACACCATACATTGCTGCGTTGCAGCGGAAATTTATGTTTTCCTTTGTTCCATGTAGCCTGCTGAATAAAATATGTTCATCATATGCATGTGTTCTCCTTCTTTCACAACGCACTCCTATATTTGTGACTGGTCGAACTTCATTGTCACTAAGGTTGTACATACAGGAAATGCTTCACGTAGCTAACATGTAATGATAGTCACAATTATTGGTTCAAGGACCAATAAAGATAAACATCATTGATATTTTGTACGACATCTAAGGAATATACTACATCGGAACTGCAAAATCAGTCAACATTTCTTTTTAGTATCTACACTTTAAGGCCCTACAGTTTAAAGTGGGATCGCATTTTAAATTATTGGCTAGAATAGAAGTTACATGTATAGTAGGTAACGTTAGTCCTTCGGTTTGAGCCAGAAATACTCTTTCGAAAAAAATTATCTTCATTCGAAAAACCTTTGTGGTATTCCAAATATTTAACAATTATTTCACCTTCTTAAAATCCTTCGTGTGGTTTTGCTTTGGCTCTTTTCTAAACGACTGTGGCAGAAAGTAGGCTTAAGGTGGCACGAAACTAGAGACTGTGAATACCTAGATAACAAGGAAAGCAAACTACAATTCACTTGAATGTTCTAGAAGGGATTTTAAACTGTAGTATTTTTTAATATAAAATTAGAATATATTAACGTTTATTTTCCGAAAGGGGAGAACTTTTGGAGTTAGTATTTTCTGATGCAGGCAGGAAGTCCGTACGTTAACATACGGAGGGGAATCGAACAGTTTTACGCATTAATTATTTATTAAATAAAACTATTTTCCCCACCTTTTTTCACTTTTAAATTAACATATTTGATTGCTATGTAACACACGAATACAGACTATAGAGACGACGGCCAGTAATTATAACACAATCCCAAACATTATTACATCGCGCTACGACGCCAGTGGTCCCGAATTCGAATCCTAGCCTGGGCATGAATTTTTGTGAGTGTCCATTCATCAATTTCATCATATCATCAATCAACCCCATCTTCGCAACAGCCAAAAGTAGCACACGAAGCGAAGTAAAATAAGGCAATTCAATCATTTAATAAAAAAAACCAAACATTATTATTTATCTTAAAATGGCTATCAGTCTCTGCTTACCTCTGCAGATTGAAAAATAATAGAATAATTGATCTAAAAGAACACAGAGCTTGCTCAGCCAGTTCGAGATTTTTATCAACAACCTCAGAAAATATGTATAATAGGAACTATTAATAATAATAACATTATACCTTCGTGATTGAGTGGAGTGCTTACCACGACGTCAGGGATCTCGGGTTCGAATTCCGGCCTGGGCATGCATGTTCTTCGTGAATATCCCTTCATCAATTTCATCATTTCATATATCATCCTCACGATTAGCCAAAAGTGGCAGAAAGCGAAGTAAAATAAACCAAATAAAAATGTGTATATATTTTTGGTTTGTTGTGATTAATATAATAGATTGACCTGTATAAATTGTGCATTAAACCATGTTGTGAGTGCACATGTAAGTTTTGCAGAGCCTCACACATTCTCGATCTCGGCCAGATTTGAGGTGATGTGATCAACACCACTTTCTCTCAGGTTCAGGTTTGCTTCCAAGTACCGATTGGCATTGATGATAAGCTCCAGGGATTTTATCGGATAATTTCGCACTTGACATGACGCACCCCTTAAATCGAATCGGAGCCAATGCGTGGCAAACGGATTCCATTTAATATATATATATATATATATATATATATATATTTACATCTGTTAATATGATTGATGTATGAATTTTTGTTATTTTGGACCCATTCCGCTGTTAACACATAACACTGGACTATAAACGCCAATACTTCAAATTAAACGTTGTTCATAATTAAATTTTCTCATGACTGAATATTCCAGGAATTAACAAATGTAAAGAAAGGAACTTCTGTGGATTAGTTACATTTCTAAATTACCTGAAATCTATAAGGTATAAACTCAACCAACTGTTGGTAGATTCTTCTCATCAGTCATAACGGTAACTGCTGTTTTTGTTACATACACGTAATAACGTGAATACTGCAAAATGCAGAAGTGTTATACAGCTTACCATAGCTAAGAAACATTATCGAACATTGTACATCAACCAGTTATACAAGATTTGAGATTTGGAAGCTAGCTTGTGGATGATACGTATTAAGTTTGCAAATGACAAGAAACCATCTATTTTAATTTTTACCGTTGCAGAGGGCAATAGCAAAAAAACTCTTCTTGAAAGAAATTATGGTATATCATTCTTTGTTATACGTAACGCATACTTAGTCCGTAATGAAAACTTGGACTACAAACTGACATCTGCGTGACGCTTTAATTGTTGGAAATGTGTTCATAAATTACAAAAGAACAGGACATGTGCTTTTTAATGGACTTGATTATGGTAGTCTTATGCAAGTATTTGCACATTGTAATTTCAAGAGGTTTTGTTTTATTATGTGTTAAGCGAATGGTATGATTATGCGTCAGCTTAAATTTTCTTGTGAGTAAGTAAGTGACAATATATGATTTTTTTTAGGTGTGCATAATTCATATCATGTTTATATTTCAAGTTTAGAAAGATAGAGAGCGATTTTGTTCGTTGTTTTGTGTCTTGGAACTTGAGATACTTTTATGACACTGTTTTCTCAAGAAAGAATCGCATAAAAATTTTACTAGCCTTTCTTCTATGCAGTAAAAGAAGGTTACTCCTAATGAAAGCCTAAGATGACGTTCTTTCACGAAGCTACAATGACACTACAAAAGTGTGCTATAGCCAGGCTCGGAAGATATTGTTTTTATTTAACTCGTTCTTTTTTAAGCTAAGACACAAGATTTCCCATTGCTGTAATATTAAAATACAGGTACTCGCTCGAATACAACGACGTCATAAAATCTTAATTCCTATCTATATGTATATGTTACTTCAAATAACTCATTTTCCACTTTTATTCTTTTAAATTTGTTACACTTATACAACACGTACACCATTTCATCACATTTCATGTCAACAATAGAGCTACAGAATATCAACCTATTGGTTCAATTCTGGCCTTCCTTCTTAAAACATTTATCCATCTTTAATCTGACATCTCTATCTCTTTCACTCACACACATACACAAAATAACAAAATGTTTGTCCATTGAGTGCACAGCTATTTTGAAGTTCCTTATTTTACTTTGATATTCTACCACTGTGACACAGTGAAGGTGTCAGAGGGGGCGGGGGGTGCAAACGCCTCGGTCGACCGTCCCCCACATATGCATTTTTGTATGGTATTTAGGTGTAGCTACAATAAATGTGACTAACTAACTAACTCTCTAGCCTTCTTAAACCCGAAGGTTCATGGCTGCAGCAACACAGGCCTTCCATCTGTCCCTATCTTGAGTAAGATCTATATACTCTTTTCCACCCCTACCGATTTCCCTTAGGTCCATCTCAACGTTGTCCCTCCATCTTCGTCTTGGCCTTCCTACAGGTCTCTTACCATCAGGTTTCCCAACAAGAATCCTGTAAACTCCTCTTTCCTCTCCCATTCGTGCCACATGGCCTGCCCACCAAAGTCTTCTTGATTTAATCATTCTAATAATATCTGGACATGAATACAAATTATGTAGTTCTAAATTATATAGCCCGACCCTGTGGCTGAGTGGTTAGCACATCGCGCTGCGACGCCAAGGGTCCCGGGTTAGAATCCCGGTCGGGCTTGGTTGTTTGTGAATGTCCATTCATCAATTTCATCATTTCATCACTCATCCCCATCTTCGCAAATTAGCCAAGAGGCACAAAACGCGAAGTAAAATAAACTAATTCAATCAATCAATCAATCAATCTAAATTATATAATACAATAATTGTGACTGCCCTCAGAAAATATCCAAGCTTTATGCTTCCACTTTATTTCCTCAATTTCCTTCAATGTTTTGACTAATGATGAGATGAATGATGATTAGAAGAAAGCGACGAAGAGATTTGAAAATGGAACACCTATACCCAAGCGGGGCTCGAACTTGGAACATTCTGAAGATATGTGGCGTATCAATAATTAACTCAGTTAATTTCAAAATCAAAATCTCAAATTTGATAACACGGATAACATATCCGTGTTACGAATTTGATCTTTATATTGTGAAATGCTAATTTCATTTTCTCGTACAACCAGCGCCGAAAGTAGTGGTATTTGTACTAATATAAACCCGGGAAAGTATGAACCCTCCTCAAGCAGATTTGGCTACACTTAAAACTAGCTCAACATGCCCATATGAGCTTTTTTGCTCAAGTGTGGAACCTCGCCTAATCCAAGATTTTTGTAAAAAAGCCCTCATGGATTCCATGAGAAAGTATGACCCCCCTCAGATTGATTTGTCTACACTTACAGAAGGCACTTCTGTGAGATTGTTGTCCATAATCCTGTCAAAAATATGCCCCTCCTCATATTTTTTTTGATCACACCTGAAACTATGCCAAACGTATTAACACCCGCCTACACCCACCCACACCCACCCACACATATTCACTTCCGGTCCACTTCCGGTCCACTTCCGGTCCACTTCCGGTCCACTTCCGGTCCACTTCCGGTTTGCTTCCGGTTTGCCTACTTCCGGTCTACTTGTGGCCAAGTTGTGGTCTATTTCTGATATTTTTATCCAGCATAAAGTTTTGATCTGAATCCCAAGAAATTGTATATAAATACCAAAGCCAAAAATATTAAGTGTATACACACATACACTTACACACACACACACACAAAGGACAGTGTTGAACCCAACTGATATTTTTATCCAGCATAAAGTTTTGATCTGAATCCCAAGAAATTGTATATAAATACCAAAGCCAAAAATATTAAGTGTATACACACATACACTTACACACACACACACACAAAGGACAGTGTTGAACCCAACTGATATTTTTATCCAGCATAAAGTTTTGATCTGAATCCCAAGAAATTGTATATAAATACCAAAGCCAAAAATATTAAGTGTATACACACATACACTTACACACACACACACACAAAGGACAGTGTTGAACCCAACTGATATTTTTATCCAGCATAAAGTTTTGATCTGAATCCCAAGAAATTGTATATAAATACCAAAGCCAAAAATATTAAGTGTATACACACATACACTTACACACACACACACACAAAGGACAGTGTTGAACCCAACTGATATTTTTATCCAGCATAAAGTTTTGATCTGAATCCCAAGAAATTGTATATAAATACCAAAGCCAAAAATATTAAGTGTATACACACATACACTTACACACACACACACACAAAGGACAGTGTTGAACCCAACTGATATTTTTATCCAGCATAAAGTTTTGATCTGAATCCCAAGAAATTGTATATAAATACCAAAGCCAAAAATATTAAGTGTATACACACATACACTTACACACACACACACACAAAGGACAGTGTTGAACCCAACTGATATTTTTATCCAGCATAAAGTTTTGATCTGAATCCCAAGAAATTGTATATAAATACCAAAGCCAAAAATATTAAGTGTATACACACATACACTTACACACACACACACACAAAGGACAGTGTTGAACCCAACTGATATTTTTATCCAGCATAAAGTTTTGATCTGAATCCCAAGAAATTGTATATAATAAACAACAACAAAAATGCCAAATCAAAAATATTGTAATCAATGCAATAAGAATATATCCAGCCCCAATTGGGCCAAGCACCAAAAGATTTGTAACCCAGACAAATACAGAACTCCCACAAAAATTTGCCCCAAATGCAATAGAAAATATAACATGGAATATTTCACGTATAAACATAAAGGTACTTGCTCTGCACAGTCATCAACATTGCCCCCACAGCCATCTACATCTGGTCTGAAAAGGAAGCATGAAACACCTGTTAATGCCAGAGCAGCAAAGCAGCCACGCTATGAACCCATCCATAGCAGTTTTAATGCCCAACTTAGGGATTACCGGTTTGTATCAGAGCCAAGATGCGGCATTGAGAATTTCTTGAATAGTATAAATTCTGATCTCCAGGCAATTCTAAATGCACAAAATGGCTCTTATAAGCTCTTTCTCAAATTGTTTGTACAATATAAGAAACCAAATGACACAAAATTTACACACCCCCACGTAACAGAAACTGTACCGGTATATTCAAACGCAAATTTAGACACAATAATAAGCAGGTTGATAAATCAACTGAATATCAAACACTCTGAATTTGCGGCAAAAGAATCAGGATGGAGCCTATGTGGTTCATCACACAAGTTATATGTTAATATTTCTGAATTCAACCCATTAAAAGGATCTACATATCTGCCATTACCTGACAATATTAAAAACAGAAGAGCAGTGGTTAATATTGAAAATACCGACCAGAAATGTTTTCTGTGGTGTATATTAGCTGCTTTGTTTCTAGTTTCAAGGCATCCTGAGAGAATAAGTTATTACAAACAGCATGAACATCTTTTTGACGATGCAATGGAGGGTTTGGAATATCCAATGTCAGTTCAGAATATTGATAAATTTGAAAAAAGGGCCAGGCACATCAATGGCAAACAATTATCTATTAATGTATTTACTTGTTCCACTGGCAATTGCTTGATAGCACCTCTCAGAATCAGTACACTTGATGATGAATCTGCTATTCCGATTGATCTGCTCTTAATTGAAGGGGATGGCACATATCATTACACTCTGATACATAATCTTGAAGCTTTAGTGAGAACACAACTAGACAAATATAAAAAAATATTCAAGTTGTGCAGAAGATGTTTAACTGAATTTGATGGTAGAAAAATGGTGAATGGGGTTTGTCAAAAGAGTGCAGAAATTGCCAAAAACAAGTTAATTGAGCATCTGAAATACTGTGGGAATCATAAACCTGTTCATATGGTGATGCCCAATCCAAGTGAAAATTGCAAATTCAAAAAGAATGAAGCCTTGTTGGAACACCCAGTATATATTGTCTGGGATTCTGAATCAAATCTCAAATCTCTTGCATTCTGTAGCCCAGATCCAGAAGAATCTTCAATTACATCATACCAGCAACATGAACCTTCCAGCTTTTGTTATGTGGTTGTACAGGATGGTATTGTTACTAAAGAATATTCATACAAGGGACCAAATGCCATCAAAATATTTGCACATAGAATAGAAAATGTGTGCCGTGACATAGCATCTAACATTTTATTAAAATCAAAGCCCATGTTGCCTTTAACAGAGGAACAGATTGAGGATTTCAACAATGCAGAAAAATGCCCGGTATGTGATTCTGAATTTTCAGATACAAATATCAAGGTGAAACACCATTCTCATACAGATGGTAAATTCTTAATGGCCCTGTGTAATAGCTGTAATATTAAGATCAAGAGACCAAGATTTGTCCCCATATTTTGCCATGGAGCATCCAATTATGATTTCCATCATTTGATCAGGTACGAGGGGTTTGAGAAGCAGAATTTAAATATTTTAGCTGAAAATGATGAGAAATATATATCTATTAGCAAGATAATTAAAGTTGATGGTGTTCCTATTCACATAAGATTTCTTGATTCTTACAGATTTTTATCAGCTAGCCTGGATACACTGGCCACTCAATTATCTGATGATCAATTCAAAATCACACGTGCATTGTTTCCAAATCAGAACCTAAAATTAATTAGGCGGAAGGGTGTATATCCATATGACTATGTTACAGGTTTTTCTAAATTTGATGAGTGTGCTCTGCCACCACAACAAGAGTTTTACAGCAGAATCAGAGGATCTGGAATCACTGATGAAGATTATCACCATGCCCAGTTGATGTGGAACAATTTAAATTGCCAGACATTTGGTGATTATCACATGGCATATTTGAAACTTGATGTCACCCTCTTAGCTGATATATTGCAGGCATTCAGAAAATCTTCCATGCAAAATTATGGACTGGACCCAGTGTATTTTTACAGTGCCCCGGGTCTAGCATGGGCCGCAACATTTTTCAACACCAAAAAGCAATTGGATCTGATCCACGATCAAGATATGTATCTGTTTATGGAGAAATGTATAAGAGGAGGGATGGTGCAATGTTCCCAGAGATATGCCAGAGCAAATAACAAGCATATTCCCGATTATGATCCAGCACGGCCATCAAATTATATACTGTATGTAGATGCCAACAACCTCTATGGTCATGCTATGATGGATAAATTGCCATATGCAGGGCTTGAATGGGTCGAAGATTTCAATATTGAGGATCTTCAGGATTTTGATGACAGTGAATATGGCCTCTTCTTAGAGGTTGATCTGATAATTCCAGATCATTTGCACAACAAATTTTCTGATCTGTCCCCAATTCCCGAGGTTCAGTGCTCACCTGGTTCTAAACAGAAGAAGCTCATGATGACCCTGGAGCCGAAACAGGATTATGTTATATATTACAAAAACCTCCAGTTCCTGATGAAACATGGTGTTCAAGTAACCAAAGTTGGCAAAGTTTTGAGGTTCAGGCACTCAGAATGGTTGAAACCATACATTGATACAAACACGGAGCTTCGAACATCTGCAAAGAGCCAATTTGATAAGAGCTTGTTTAAATTGATGGTGAATTCAGTGTATGGCAAAACTATTGAAAATGTCAGAAAACATACCGATGTTAAAATAATTACTGACCCCAGCCTGAGCAAAAAATTGGTTGCAAAGCCCAACTTCAATTACAGAAGAATTTATGATGAGCACATGGCACTTTTCAACATGATGAAAACAAAGATTAAGTTTGATAAACCTATTTATGTAGGGGCTGCGATATTGGAATTGTCCAAATTACATATGTTAACATTGTATTATGATGTGCTGAAACCTTTTTATGGTGATCGTGTAAAATTATTGTACATGGACACGGATAGTTTTATTCTTGATATTCAAACAGAAGATGTTTATCAAGATATGTCACAGCCTGAATTGTTTCAATACTTTGATACCAGTGAACATACAAGAATTCAACCCCACAACAAAAAGGTGCCTGGCAAGTTAAAAGATGAGACATGTGGTGATGCTATTGTGGAATTTGCTGGGTTAAGTGCCAAGGTGTACAGTTTTAAAACATGTAGTGCTGTTGTCAAAAAGGCCAAGGGCATTGGCAGAGTGACTGTTGAAAAAGATCTTGAATTTGAAGATTATAAAAATTGCATCAAATCTCAGAGTTTAATCAGAACATCAGAAAATAGAATTCAGAGTGAGGATCACTTGTTGACTTCAAATGTTGTAAGAAAAGTGGCCCTGGACCCACATGATGATAAGAGATGCATTTTATCATGTGACATACATACTCTACCTTGGGGTCATTGTGATTTGAAAAGTGGGAAACAATGCCCAATTACAGAGCATGATTTGAAATAAATAAACATGCCTATGAACTTATTTGGGTTCAAAAAACAGGCTATTATGGAGCTGCCGACACCACAAGCCTCTCCTGATATGCTGTCTAAACTGAGTGGCTTGTTAATTATTCATCTGAACAGCATACTTACAGATAATGATGATGAAACAGGCAAAACATTGTACATATTTAACAATAATTTAAATCATTACCAATTACCTGTAGGTGGGCAATTGCAATTTATTACAACCCCTGAGGGTGATGTCAAGATTTCAGTAGGGAGAAATATTTATAGAATCAAGCACTCAAACATGATTTCTGGCACTGTATATACTGTTTCTGCTGGTGACTGCTTATATATTGAGGTCCCTGGATCTTATGACAAGCTTATACCCTTTTTTATAGAATTAAGAATCAGATACTCTATAATAAATAACCAATAAAACAAAAATGCCTAATGATATATTTGGCCATACAAGACATGAAGATCACAGTGATGAGATTCTGATGCTTGATGTCAGAGTCAAGAAATTAAGAAGTGATTTACAAGCTTTACAGACCACACTCAATGCCAGTCTTCAATTAGAAATTACAAATTTACAATCGCAATGCATGGACCCTCTTCTTAAAATTGATTCTGAACTCAAAGTGCTGCTTCAGAAATATACTGATTTGGCAACATTGGATAATTTTCAAAGTTTAGAAGAAGCTGTAGCAGCTCTTCAAGCCAAATTTAAGACCCAGGCCACCAACTCCGAGCAATTGAAACAGCAATTGGAAGAGCAGATAAATAATGTCCAGACACAGCTCCAAACAATTGTCAAAAGCATAAAATCACAGGAAGATTTTGATCTAGTCATTTCCACTCTAAAAGAACAGATTCAGTCACTCCAAATACCTAATCTGGATCCCCTGAACAATGCCATAGCCGAGGTTAAAAATAAAATTGAGACACTTGAAAATTTTATGAACAATTTGCCATCTTCTGATGCTTTGAATGCAATAACTCGGAGTGTTGCAAACATCAAGCTGCAACTTGAAACATATGAAGATTTTGGAAAAATTCAAAGTTCCATAACCCATCTTGAAGGTACAATAGCAGCAGTGCAAAGTGATTTGGCAAATGTACTAGAATCCCGATTGCCTGGAATTGTAGACACACTTGTCAGTGTCCAGCAACAGATCACAAAGCTTGAAAACCTCAACACTGAATCTGAACTATCTCATTTTCATCACTTGATCGATGATATCCAAACAAAACTTGAAATTTTACAACAATCCACACCCACTCAGGCAGATATAGCCCTGCTCCAAAATGCCATGCAAAATGTGGCTGATGCTTCTGAATTAAATAATGTGAAATTGGCACTTGAATTTTTACAAAATACAGTATCAAATCTTCCCACATCACAGGAACTTAAAAATATTAAGAGAGCTGTGAATAGGATATTGAAATCAGAAGATATCAAGAATATCCAGGCAGAGATCAAACATCTCACTCAGACAGTTGCCACTCTTCCAACCAATCAACATATTAATGAACTGCATGCTCTGTTTGAGGATATCAGAAGACAGGTCCATGATCTTACTGCTCAAAATTCAAAATTGGCAGTTGTTGAAAATTTGCAACAAATTGTAGCTAATATCAAGCAACAGCTAGGGACCATGGAATCCAATCAAGCAAATGCCCTGTCTGTTTTTGCCACCCAGCTACAAGATATTGTGCAACAATACAAAAAACTTGTTGTGGACATAAAAATAAAGCCAGGCCATGATGATGTTGTTAGGACCATCAATGAGCACCTTGAATCTGTAACAAGCAGATTGCTCACAGCAGAAAAGGAAATAACAGGCATAATCGAGAATCCAAAACATACAGTAATTCTCGAATTGTATAGCATCCCCAACAAAGAATATGATTCACCATTTACACCAGGTGGCAAAATATATATGCTGTCCCCTGCACAATTTTATTACCAGTTTTTTGTTGGAGGCACACTTAGACCAATCAAGATCAAATATTGGCATCAGCCACAGGCACACCACTACCCCACCTTATCGATAACAAATGCTAACAACAAACCAAAAATCACCAGTGTGGAGTTAGAGGATTTTACAGACCCCGATACATTAGAAACAGCCTATACTGAAGATGATGGATCTCTGGAATTTAAAATACAAATAGGGGACAAATTATATTTAGAAAATCCTGCAGTATCAGCTGCTGAACACCCCATAGTTGCAATATTCTTGTTTACATATTATGTCTAGACAAATTATTGTTGATGAATTACACAGACAAGCCCGACATAATTATAAGAGGCTCCCAGTAGTTACAAAAGGCATAGATGATTTATGGCAGAGCGACTTGATTGAAATGGCAAGTGGGCAGTTGAAAAACTTAGACAAAATCAACAAGGGCTACAAGTATCTACTTACTGTAATAGACACATTTTCAAAATTTGCCTGGGCTGTGCCACTCAAATCCAAGACTGGGGCATGTGTTACAGAAGCCTTCAGGACAATCATCAATCATTCAGGAAGATCACCGCGCTATTTGCAAACAGATAATGGCAAGGAATTTTATAATTCAGTGTTCCAACAATTTATTAAAAGCCAGTCAATAAAACATTACTCGAGTTACAGTGATCTCAAAGCCTCAATTGTAGAGAGATTCAACAGAACCTTAAAAAATCTTATGTATAAACAATTTACACTTCAAGGTAATTATAAATGGATTAATATTCTTCCAGAACTTCTACATAAATATAACAACTCGGTCCATTCCACAATCAACATGAAACCCTCTGAAGTAACTTCATCTGATGAGCAAAAATTGATCAGGACTGTTTATTATCCTAGATACCAGCCAACAACAAGAAGGGCCAAATACAGGGTGGGGGATCAAGTAAGAATCAGCAAATATAAGCACTTATTCAAAAGAGGCTTTACAAGAAACTGGAGCACAGAATTATTTACAGTGGTTCAAGTTAAACCTGGGACCCTTAACACATATATAATAAAAGATCACCGAGGAGAAATTCTCAAAGGCAGGTTCTATGAACAAGAACTCAGCAAAACTAAACAGCCTGACACATATCTCATAGAAAAAATCATCCGCAGAAAAGGCAGCAAGTTACTTGTCAAATGGCTGGGTCATCCGGAAAACAGCTGGATCGATGCAGACAAAGTGATAATATGAGCACCTGGGATGTTATAAAAAGGCTGCCAGAACCTGAACAGCAGAATAAGAGAAATGGCAAGTTGCTGCCTGAAAATATTAGATGTCTTATTGTTGGGCCATCTGCTTGTGGTAAAACTACACTAATGGTTGATAATTTTTTATTGGCACCCAACTGGTTAGACTGGAAAAACAGGCACTTGTATGTTTTCTCTAAGAGCTTGGAACAATTAAAATATCAGCAGCTGATGAAGTTATATGATGGATTGGATATTGCCACTTTTGAACCAGATGTTAAGCCATTAGATGAATGTCTCGATAATTCTGTTGTTGTGTTTGATGACGTTATACTGGATAATCAAAACAAGGTTAGAAATTTCTTTACACAGGGCCGACACAAAAACATTGATTGCTTCTACCTGGCACAGACTTTTTCTAAAATACCGAAGCAACTGATCCGAGACAACAGCAATTTTATATGTGTGTTTCATCAAGATCATACCAACCTCAAACACATACATGATGAATATGTAGGTGGGGACTTGAGCTACAATGATTTTTCCAAGTTTTGCAGTAGATGCTGGAACCAGGACAGTTATGGGTTTGTCACAATTGATATGACAAGAACACCCAATAGCGGCAAATACAGAAATAAAATCAACGATTTTCTAGACGTTGAGACATAAATAAACAACCATGAAACGACCAGTCATTGATGATCTTAAGTTAAGAGATTATCTTGTAAAAAGATTTAAGGGATGGAAAACAGAGAACCGTGGAATTTATGAAAAACACAAACAAACAGAACAGCCTGTCATTGATGCTATTAATAATTTAGGTAAGAATATCAAAACTGTTACAGAGCAAAATCAAGATTTGATCACAGAGCTTGTACCTGTAGCTGCAAGGAACATATTAGATTATCCATTCACCCCACTTTCCAGTATTCATACACCTAGTCCTGTTGCTCCTAGAAGAATTGAAGCTACACAGGATCCTATTGAATTGGGTCTTCTTGCTCAAAAATATTTAACCACACCTAAAGACAACAAAGATGAGGTGTTTGGCTTATATGCCGACACAGAGCTTGATGGCAGCATTATTCATAGAATCGGTAATTTCAGAGTAACATTTATGGGAGATGATCTGATTGTTTATTCAGAATCTCGTCTCGGAGAAAAAGGTGCTTTTGTTAAGTACCCCGGCACACCTGGGTTGTGGGAACTGATGACTAGGAAAAGGCCTGGCAGCTATACAGATCAAGATTATGAACATTACAAAGAAATATTAATAAAATCAGATGCTCTGTACCAGAACAATGATCCCACACAAAAAAGAGTCAAGTCTAGCAGTGGAGCAAAATACAATAATTTAATCAAGCCCATATGGTCACAGATCAAGACTGGCAGTGGAATCAAACAATACAACACCCTGCCTAAAGAATTTGTGTGGGTTGATGATGTCAGGAAACTTGTGGATAGGTTGCTGGTGATAGCTGGGGAGGAAAATGCTGGCAACCACAATTTTTACAATGAAAAGGTTGGAATTATGGACATGATAAGCACCAAATTGTCTAATTTTATAGTGAATGACCCTAAGGGGATTGGATATCTCATAAAAATTATTAATACTCTACCACCTAAATTTTGGAATGTCTCTGAGGGTCGGGGCCTGGTTAATGACATTATAAACAAGCTGCCATTTGAACTACACATTCCAGGCTATCAGTATTGTGGTCCAGGCACAAAACTAGACCATAGATTAAACAGAGGTGATCCTGGTGTTAATCCCCTAGATGCTGCTTGTAGAGACCATGACATAGCATACAACACACATACTGATCTTGACAAGAGACATGTTGCAGACAAGAAATTAGAAGAGGCTGCATTTGGTAGATTTGTAAGCAAAGATGCTTCTTTAAGTGAAAAAATAGCAGCATTGGGAACCACCATAGCTATGAGCACCAAACAAAAACTGGGGTGGGGGTTGTGAATATGTATATAATAAACCTACAATGAAGGCAAAGGGTGTTATGTATCAAATACCTTATGCAGGTCTCAAATCTCTTGGGCCTCTTGACAGTCTTTTAACCAAAAAGCAGCGCAAGAAAAAAAGCTCTTGTATTGCCAAGGGACATGGTATGAAATTGTTGCTTAGTACCCCCCAATTAAAAAAATTACAGCAATCAAGAAAAAAATCACATGTGGGGGGGTTCATATTTACTATCCCGGCCATCTTAGCAGCACTGGGGGCTGTTGGGAGCTTGGCTGGGGGATCAGCTGCCATAGCAAAAACGGTAATAGATGCCAAGAAAAATAGGGCAGAATTAGATGAGCAGAAGCGCCATAACCTGGCCATGGAGAAAAAAGGCAAAGGTGTTAAGAGAGCCATGAATAAGTTTAAAAAAAACAAGAGCCGCTTACAAACCAAGATATTGAAGCTTTGATCAAGCCATTGGGCATCAAACATTTTAGAGGTGTGTACATGTCTGATTCTTTACCAGAACAACCACTCAACAAAGAGTGTGGCATTGTTAATTTGGATGAGTACAAAAATCAGGGCACACACTGGATCTGTTATCTTAAATATTTAAACAATGAGGCATTTGTGTTTGATTCATTTGGAGGTGTTCCACCTGAAAATTTAATAAAATATCTAAAATCAGCTAATCTTTATTACAATAATGCCCGTATTCAAAACTTCAAAGATGTTAATTGCGGACATCTGTGTTTATCTGTTCTCAGATACATGTCTCAAATAAATAAACCATCAATTGAAGATTTTCAAAAGGCCTTGTGGTATCTGAAACATCATGGGGGTATTCCATCTCACCAGCCAAAATTCAATATTGAAACTCAAATTGCATGATGACATAGTGTATCCCAAAACAATAGCTCTCAGAGCATTTTACGGCATGTACCTGATCCCTAATATTACGCACCACAACAATACAATTGCAGTAGGGGATCAAAAAATTGTCATCACTCCAGGGCAATATAATCTGTCCACTCTAAATGCTCAATTACCCAGAGGTGTAGTGTTAAGTCAAAATTCTGTCACTCACAGAGTAGAGATTGTATCTGCTACAGAAACAGTGCATCTGGGTACTATAGGAGAGCTGTTGGGATTTGAGAACAACACAAAACTTGAACCGGCCATCAAACACACTGCTATGAATATACCCAAATTCTTAGCCATAGAGACTCTGAATATTCACTGTAATGTGGCCGAGGGTATGATCACCAAATCAAATGGCATAGGTACTCACAAACAAACTGGCATCATTGCAACATTCAAACCTAATTCTGAATTCATGGAGCCCATCATCTACAATCCATCCCCAACATTATATTTTCCTGTATGCCACAACAGAATAGATTACATTGAATTGATGGTCACTAATGAAAAAGAAGAATTAGTTGATTTTGCTGGAGCCACAACAACTGCAATCGTAGAGATTAACATTTAAATAAAAATACATACAATGGAAAATATTGAGAGTTATGAGCTACAATCATTCCCCCCAAACAGGAGGACATTTGCAAATTTAAATCAACCCAACACAGAAATAGAGGTTGATCTTGATGTAGGGGATGGCTTTATACACCCCCACAGAGCAGATCTATACATCAAATTTGATGTTGTAAAGCTCGATGGAACAGATTATCCGGCAAATACAAATATAAGACTGGTGGACAATTTTGTGCCGCATCTGTTCTCTGAAATTGAGATCAGAAAGCATGGCGTTGTTATAAACAGAGTGGATTATCCAGGCATTACCTCCACAGCTTTGGCTACATTAAAATTATCCAAAACCGAGGCTTCATACTACAGAATCGGTGGATTTGAAGCTGGTGATAAGATATTAACCAAGAACCACACAGTGCTGTTCCCGATGCGCCTGTTGCCAGGATTCTTCTCGGATTACAAAGATATTATGTGGAAGGGTGGTTTAAGAATCACATTTAGAAGAGCTGCAAATGATAACAATGCTTTGATGAGGTACAGCACATTAAACCCTACAGGAGAAGCTCTGCCTAATACCCTACCTGATGAGGGCAAATGCATTATTCAGACTATGGAGTTAAGAATCCCGGTTGTTGAATATGAGGCCAGTTACGCTCTTAAATACAAAGCTGATATCCTAAAAAATCCACATGTTCCTCTCCAATTTTATACATATCAATGCGTACAGAAGCCTGCCGCTGGTTCTTATTATGAGTTTGATGCCACAAATTCATTCTCCAGCATACAATACGACATGCCGGATTTTGTGGTAGTATTGTTTCAGACTGGGAGACACAATAATCAGGAAAAAAATTCAAGTAAATTTGATAGCTGCAACATCAAGAACATATATCTTAAAAATGGCAGAAATGAGGTATTTCCTAGAGAAAATTATAATTTAGACATGTCCAAGGATGATTTTCTTAAATTATATGAGGCTTTTTCTTCCTTCAAGCGCGTCACTACTGGCAATACTGACATGTATTACACACCAGATGAATTCAAAGCACGGAGACCCATGTTTGTAATTAACACCTCAAAAAGGAAACAGGTTGTGGTGAATGACAGGACAAATATTAAAATTATCTGTGAATTCCACGAGGCTTTACCAGATGACACCATATGTAGTGTCATTCTCATAGGCGAAAAATCATATGTTTATGATGTAAGAAATGAGAGGGTCACGGAGCAATTCTAGAAGAATTACATTATCTTAATACTAGATATACAAATTGAAGCTGGTATCCAATTAAACTTAAACCGGAAGCAAACCGGAAGTGGACCGGAAGTGTACCGGAAGTAGACCGGAAGTGGACCGGAAGTAGACCGGAAGTAGACCGGAAGTGGACCGGAAGTGAATATGTGTGGGTGGGTGTGGGTGTGTGTAGGTGTGTGTTAATACGTTTGGCATAGTTTCAGGTGTGGTCAAAAAAATATGAGGAGGGGCATATTTTTGACAGGATTATGGACAACAATCTCACAGAAGTGCCTTCTGTAAGTGTAGACAAATCAATCTGAGGGGGGTCATACTTTCTCATGGAATCCATGAGGGCTTTTTTACAAAAATCTTGGATTAGGCGAGGTTCCACACTTGAGCAAAAAAGCTCATATGGGCATGTTGAGCTAGTTTTAAGTGTAGCCAAATCTGCTTGAGGAGGGTTCATACTTTCCCGGGTTTATATTAGTACAAATACCACTACTGCCGAAACAAACTTTTTGTTTTGGTGGATGTGGATTACTGGATTTTGGTGTAAGCAGATTTCCAAGTAAAATCGGCTCTTTCTTTACGGTAGATAAATGTATATTATTACTATTGGTAATAGTGTTGCTGGTGTCAAAACATTAAAACTATTAAGGGAATTTTCTCACTTAAATATGTGGGTGTTTGAAAAAGTAAGTGAAAGTTTACAGTATTTTATGAAACGAACTCCCTAGGCATTTCAAACTCGCAAGGAATGTTCTCTCTTCGGAAAGGTATTGAAACTGCCCAATGACTGTCATGGCGTGCTCAATCTGAAGGGAAACATGTAAAAAATGACGGCTGCCCTAGCTCTTTTCAACCTAAGAGGGTCAGCGAGCAATCATCAGATTTTCGTGGTCGAGATGTGCGAAACTTGCGCTGGAGATTGAAATACCTGGGGTGTTTTTCATGAAATACTGTGAATTTACTCTCACTGTTTGAAATTTAAAACACCCTAGTATCCATTCCCAGCCTTTACGATGTGTTCCGAATATTGTTACTGTATTATCCAGTTCTTGTTCTAGAATATTTAAATTAAATTAACAGTTGTTGTATTGTTACATTTGAATTATAACTTCGAGTTATTCTTGTGCAAAAAGATGTGCATGATGTTTCTTTATTCATCATTCCTTTTCAACTAACAACACCAAATATCTATAATAGCTATTGTTGAATACTTCTTGACAATAATCTAAATACAGGACGTGAGTTTCGCATTAGTGAGTTTTGTTGTAGACCAACTCGCTCCCATTTGTTGAGGTCAGTGAGCGCTTCGTGCGACAGAGCAGGGATGGAAGCCGCGTGCGATGAGAAGTTAGAAAGAAAAAAGAAAGAAATACTGCGGGAGAAAACGCCCTCATTTTAACACAACCACCACCTTTTTGTTCTGACATGATTACAATGTCACGCTGCTCTCTCTGTTCGTGAAATCAGGGGCGCGTCAAGTATCTGATCGCCGAGCGAGCAACGTGATCGGCCAAATAAGCGCTGCTCCGCGAGCGCTGCTCACTTGATCGCTGAGCAAACTTGAACCTAACTCGCCACAGGTTTGAGCAACAGAATGTAGTTTTTTTTCTTTGTTTCGATCTGGTGAGGCAAAGAGTAAGAAGAGGAAAACTGCGTGATGATGGCGGATTGGCGGCCAATGAGGAGTATTTGTGATGAACGGCTTGCGATATAGTAATTACAGAGGAAGTTGAAGTAACAGAAGGTATGATAATATTCCAATTTTTGTAATTGTATTAAAATGGAAGTGTTATGATGTTGATTCCAAATACACACCGCAGTTTTGGAAAGTTGTGCAAGGGCGTGAAAATGAAAATTTCGACAGTTTTGTGTATCCACATACGCAGCCACGTTGATCACAGATTATTCAAAGAGCATACAGGGCCAAGTAACTGATCTGTCTGCTCAACGAGCGGAAATATTGCTCAGCGAGCATCGCTCAGATACTTGACGCGCCCCAGATGACGAGAGGAGGAATGAACGCGACCGACGAAGCCTCCTGTTTTGTTCAATTCCTCTTGTAACGCTACGCCCCCGTTCCTTGATCGGCAGTCCACACCCACAAATACGGTGTGTTGACCAGGTCTTTTATAAAATACGATCGAAACATCTGTTACAAATTTCACTATTTTCTATGAGGCTGGTAGGGATAAAACGAATAAAAAATCCCTACTGGGCTACACATCCTCTTCTCTTGCCGAGGTCTGCTGGGGAAAATCCCTTCCCCTCAACGTTCGAACCTGCATCCAACTATGCAGCAAACTCTATTGGGTAGTTTAACTCATGGGGGTGCGTGTTGGGATAATAATAACATCAATACTATGAATGCTTGATAAGAATTTTAAATCGGTCAAGCCCTCTCCTTATTGAACTGACAGACTCGCAATCCACAATTCCAAATCCATTTCCTGGTGATGGTGCTTTCATCGAAGGAGGCATACGCTTCTTTCGATTTGCTTGTTCCTCTTGCTCTATCCTTTGCCTTGCTACCACTATTGACCTAACGATATAAATAGGCGGAACAAGTAAACAAAGATAAGACCAATGTTTTTCTTCTCTTGTCCGGTGTGTATATTACAATAAATAGTGAAATATTTTTGGCCTGTCTATCAATTTGAGGATTGGGCACAAAACACGTGATGTAACATGTGTAACACTTAACAAGAAAAAGGTTTTGGAAGATGTAAAAGCGTAGGATCAACCCAAGTTCCTTTTATCATAGATCATTTATTGTTTTACACTCTTTCTCCATGTATCTGTTACTGCGGACTAAAATTGGTCGCCATGTTCCAACGTGGCGACCGTAGATTTGAAATAATGCAACTCCTAGTATGTCCATTAGGAAAGGTAGTGGAACATTTCTGCCAAATTTTGTGTATCTGAAGCACATTAGGAAACACCCTGTATTTTTGCTTGGCTTGCTAGTTTACCTAGCGTTGGCTGCAAGTATCATGATTCCGTGAAATTCCTGACGACTGAATACTGTCTCCCTAGGGGACTCAACCGCCTACACTCGGAGAATTCAAGTTGGGAAGAACTGAATAATTTATTTGCAATAGTTTCAATTCAAATAAACACGCTTCCAAAAGTTAAGCACGCGATGGTAAAATCAACAAAAATGGAAAAGTAAAGCATTTATTAACACAAAATTGCACATGAAGGTAGCAAATGTGTTTATGCATTAAATAAAACAAGAATTGTGTACAAAGATGGAAAAAATACTTTTCGTAAGTAATATGATGACGTCACAGCTGGGTCATTAAGATAATGATGTTTAAAAGCAAACAAACCAAAAAAACTTACATTAATATGGTATGTGACCACCCCGGACCTTCTTCACACAAACTTTACGATTTTCCATGCTTTCAATGAGGTGATCAACCATCGCAGATGCAAGCAATGGCCATTCCTCAATTAGGGCACTTTCCAACTCTCTGACACTGGCTGGAGGAGGTAAACGTGCAGAGACAGAATGCCCGAGGGCATCTCAAAGATTTTCAATGGGATTAAGGTTGGGGCAATACACCGGCCACTCCAAACGAGAAATGCCCTCACTTTCCAGGTACTCATCAACGATGCTGGCTCGATGGGGACGGGCATTATCGTCCATAAGGAGGAAATCAGGACCAACTGCTGCAGCGTAGAGTCTTACAATGGGGTCTAGGACTTCATCCCGATACCGCGCAGCCGTCATAGAACCGCCTTTAAAGATGTGCAGCTCGGTGCGATATCCCTTGAAATTCCAGGCCACACCATGACGCTGCCACCTCTGAATGCATGATGTTCGATGATGTTCTTGACTTGATTGCGTGTGCCTCGCTCTCTCCAGATTCGTATACGCATATCATCTGATTCCAGGGCAAATCTGGACTCGTTCGTGAACAAGACGTTGCACCAATCTGAGACAGTCCAATTTATAAGTTGACGACACCACTTTAATCTTGCACCTCTGCATTGGACGGTTAGTGCAACACAAACACGTGGTACTCGGGTGTACAATCCCTTCATGTGGAGCCTTCGGCGCACAGTACTGGCAGATATTGTCTTACCAAGTGCCGCTGCAACCATGGATGTAACAGTTGTGGAGGTCGCTCGTCGATTCCGCTTGGCTACTATAGCAATATATCGATCATCAGAGGAGGCGGTAACCCTTGGAAGACCGGGCACAGGTCTCCGGTTTGACTTGTTTCGAATTGTTTCCATAATCGAGAAATTGCCTAATGATCAATGCCAAAGACAATAGCGACATCTTTGATCTTCAATGCGTCCGACATTAGAATCAATATTTGAATCAACATAAACATTTTCTTTAAATTCTGTTTTTGTTTGGCATTGTATCGTAGTTTAAGTGCACCTTGGTTCCACCCCTAAGAGCTACATTGAAAAGCAACCCCCCTGCATATTGCGACATGCCATGGACGCATGGCTCTGAGGTAAGGCCTCGCACATTCATGATCTCGGCCTTTTGTGGAGGTGACGTGATCAGCACTACGCTTAGTCCGCCTTTACCCCCAATAGAGACTGGGTAAACCATAGATCTTCTCCACGCACAAAATTTCTCGAAAATTCCCAACCTGGTAATTCATTCCGGTAATGAACCCGGGTCTCTAGCGAGGCCGTCAGACACCCTGCCGATTTTCTTTTATAGAAAGAAAATTCCCCAATGGCAGAATTCCGTCATTCTCTTTCACATCTCTTCATTTCAGTTTTACTTAATTGTATGTTTTTTCCTCCAGGACAGAAACTCAAACATCACGATTTACGATTCGAATCTGTAAATCCTGTCCTGACTGCTCAGTCATGATGGTTGAATTACCCATTTCCTAGAATCTGGCTTGTAGACATACTATCTGATGGTTTTCTGCAACACCGACTTCACCACGGCAGAGACCCACAGTTGCCATTCATGAATCACCAATAATGCTTAAAGAGAAATTTTCTGTTTAGAAGCAGTCTCAGGCATGTATTTTTAGTATCGAAAACGACACGTTGTCATAAGCAATGTCACACATTAAATTGACATCTTGGATTTTCCCCAGTAACGTTTGAAAGTAGCTCTGTTAGGAAGGAAGGTATTTTTAGGATGAAACAATTACCTTTTCAGCTTCAGTGCCTTTTGAAATACATTTGTAAATATCAGCTATTCAGTTATATTTTTGGATTTACTGCCTTTATGTGCATTAATATTCGCATGTAGAAGAGAGGTTCGTTTGATGATCCCAAGGAGCTCTGTAGAACAAGGGACCATGGATTCTTTTTCCACGTACCAATGAATTTTTATATCGCAGTGCAGATATCAACCAGAAGCTTGTTGTGTTACGTTAAATGAAATAATGGGCAATTTCGCTACCAGACCGCACCAGTGACGTCACAAGAGAATTATTTTTTCAACTGGGTCCAAGGGTGGTCAAAATATTTTCAGGTGAGATCTGCTTCGGAGGCCATGGATAATAACATTCTCTCTCTTTGTTGTTCTCTCTCACTCTCCCTCTCTATCACGTATTCTTTAGCCTATATTCTTTCATGTTCATATTATTTCTGTTGTTCCATACCCTGTTTTTCTCTATCTTACTTTTATATGTACAGTCAACGACACTTCTGAATTGTAACGATTCCATTGACAGTTATTGAGAATGTTACAACCCAGAAATGTCCATGATTGTACTTAGATATATTTATCTCTCTCTCTCTCTCTTTCTCCAGGTATATCTTTACTCCTTTCATTCTTCTTTTTCCTTTATTTGCCCTTTCTGTTCCTCTTTCTTTTTCATTATTTTTCACAAATTTCTCTCTCCCTATCTCTTTTCTCCTCATTCTTTCATCCTTCGTTTCTCTATCACTTTAGTCTGTAGGCTGTTTAAAATAGTGTTTTTACTATGACCTGCTCGTTTGTGGCCCATAACTTACAGTAGTTGTCACCAGCAGAGTTCTTTACCCTTTTGTTACTAGAGCATAGGAGCAACTTGACTAGAGCAGTAGGCATAACAAGTTATGTTGTTACTGAGTTTCATATGGAAAGTATTCAGCATCATTTAACACTATACTTCAGAATTGGTGAAAATTACAATTATAATGATGCTAATGATTTATTTGTGGAACGTTAACCAAACATTGTAAATCCATCTCGACAAGATATTCACAAGAATAATAAAAGATTTGAACATGCTGAGTCGGTAGCGGATCTTCCTTGTGTAGGTAGGTAGGTCTATATCGATTACTACAAAAGAAAATCTTCGAGTTGTAAGGCAATGTTTTGTACAGTCACCATCAAAATAGCAGGAAAAGTATCCCGCGAGTGTGACATAACCCAGACAAATCCTACAAGGAATAAAAAAGTTGAAGTTGATGCCTAAATGAAGATAAAAACCTGTTAACATTTTCTACTAATTCATTTTGTTAACTTATTTATGGACCACCCTGTATAGTACCTTGGCAATAAATATTCATTTCCTCATTTCAATTCAGAAGCAACTTTGAATTCAGTACTGATGATTTGTTTATAAGCGTTTCAAACTGTACATGGAATGTAATCTTTCTATTGTGCTTGCATTTTATACATCTGCACGGGTAGTGGAATGACCCGCTTTTTGCAAGTGCCAATTATCCCTTGTACGCAGCTGAGTGCAGACAATATCCAGACGAATTAACAAGCGCATTTACATTTGTTGAATATTCAATTTCATTGCACAATGTCGTGCAGCGTGTGTATGTGTATTCAAAAGGAGGTCTCGGTTCGATCATTTTATTGTTAATGTTTCGTACTAGAAACATATTTTACATATTTGTTAAATATAGGGGAACCCGTGGTAGAACGGGCTACGTAACTTTCAATGTTAATAAAAATTATACTATTAAATTTAAAACTATAAGAAACCAGTACATTTCTGATACAAACCTTTAACCACAATACACAGAAAAACTTTACGAATATGAAATATAACAAACTATGCAAATTGCCTCTTGCTTTTTGAGCAGGGTAGAACGGGGTAGCATATAGAAAGTCAGTTTTATGATGCACACAATTCACAAGCTAGTACCGCTTCGTCGTCATCACTAGGGAGCGGAAGTTGATGAAATGTCATCTTTCTTCTGACATAGCCTATTCGGACACGATACCCATTAAATATACACAATGTTACACGTTGTTTAGAACCCAAAAAAGGTAATTTTAAAGTGCATTTTTTTGCATTTTTTGCCAATTTTCAGGTTTTACGTCATTTTCCTCGATTTTCGGAATTTTTCCGCCATTTTTCGCAATACTCAGTGTATTGTTTCGTCATATTTTGTCACTTCTTTCATTTTGGTAATATTCTTGAGTCGTTTCACCAAGGTGAACATAGGCCTATATATATCTCGCAGGATTGCAATTTACGAGCAAAAGAAATGCTGATCTGGTGACAGTCTTTGTTGTGTCGGGGGAAACCACCAGGTGTCTCTCTGGGGCAAACTCAGATTTAAGATCAGGTAAGGAGAGGCTGGAATTACCCTGGCCAGACGTTGAAACCCGCGGGAAAATTTTTCTGGACACACCACACTACATCACCAGGCAAAGATGCCGGAAATTAATGCGTTTTACACCAATTCATTCTGTGTATACGACCTTCTTATTAAATTGTTTTAAAATTATTCAGTTGTTTTCATTGGAAATCCTCGTTGCATTTTTTAATTGAATGTGCAAGTGGTATCATTTGGTGTATTTTTTTTTTGAAGGCCGGATTGCATTTTGTTCAATTTCCTTTTCATTTCAATTTTTAACCTGAAACTAACAAATTTAATGGTCATTTTTTGCATTTTCCCATTTGTTAGGACATTCTATAGGTCATACACCTATATTTTTTAGGTCATCTTCCGCTCCCTAGTCATCACCATCTATACCAGTACACGAATTGTGTGACCACTTTTTACATAGAACACACGACACCCAACCGTCTGTCGAAGTAAAGTACAAGTCTCCAGTACATGTCTTTAACGTACCGTATCTTCCTGAACATCATCGTCACCTGATTCTAACTCTTCTAATAGAGCTTTATTTTATCAACTTCTTTCCAATTGTTAGTTCTTGGAAAAGTTTAAACTTTTTCCCTTCTTTATATTCTTACTGTCAAACCCCATTCTGCCCCGGGTGTTGTTGTTTGGTTATGGTAACCAGTGGCGGCTCATGCTACTTATTGTTAGGAGAGCTGCATTCATTAAAAAATGCCTTACCTTAACTATTCGAAGATGAACTCCATGCGGCGATCTTTCATACAATTATTCATTTTTACTTGTAAGATCTACCATTCAGAACACCAGATTATATAACTTACTGCCAGAAAACAAATAACTCTTGGAATCGATTCGAAAATTTAAACTATCACTCACTTACTGACAAGCGAAACGTATGCGTTACATGGCGGGCCAATATTTCTCTCGGTAATCGCATGTTTGTGCGCAGTGTCCGCAGTCATAGTGTGAGAGGTTTCGATTTCTACCACTTGGAAGGGCCACCGTACATTGGACTGCGTTGAATGCAGACCGCTTTTTAGCATCGACAAGGGCCTAGCAGGGAGGGAAGTGGAAGCAGTGCTTACGTTTGAGTTAAGATGGAGATGTACTGGCAGTCCAGGGTTAACAAACAATATTTGTAAATATCTAAAGTGAAAATGGCGGAATATATTATTGACGCACAAGGTTTTATGTACAATAATAAATTTATATTGCGAGAGATATGTGTGAGTTCTACAAATTTGAAAAATGTGTATTATGCTCTTGTAAGTGTTCCAGAATATTTCAAAGACAACAATGAATCTAACTGTGTGAAAGAAAATATCAATGCATTATCGTACGATACACCCCTGAGATGTGAAGTATACTATGTTCGTAGTGTAATTAGAAATTTGAACTGTCAAGGTGCAACTTTCTATTGCAAGGGAGAAGAAAAATCCAAATTTCTCAAAGATTTCTTCAATATTTATAATATTGTAGATTTGCAAAGTGCAAACTGTCCTTCGCTTAGAAATTTGTATATGTTTCAAGGATGTTGGTGCAAGTATCATTCTGATACTTCTCCCCCATCTGAACAAGGTTGTGTATTCAGAAATGTTCTAAGACTTGCATCTTGGTACAATACTAAAATTACCAATGTGTAATGTATTTTAGTGCAAATAATAAAAGATTTGTTAAAAAATAATTGTTTTCTATGTTGTTATTTAGCTTTAAAGGCCTTTTTCAAGCATTACTGGTTTTCTTGAGTGTTTGACTTAATTTCAGGGGTTATTTTTATCTGTTATACCACCACTGACTGACTGACTCACTCACTCACTGACATAAAGGTTCTCAATGAAGGAAGCCCCGGAACCAAAAAAATGTCCGATTACGACTCCCCATGAAATTGTCCCAAAAGGCTGAGAAAATTTAAAAATCGCTCAATTGGGCCTTTTCTAAGGGAGAACATGCCAGTCTTTAGCAATCATTTCTACGAGCATTTTTTGCAGCACACATTGTTTCTTTCAATTCTTTTTTTTTATATATACATGTATATTTGGTTATAGCTTTGCTGCTGTGCACCAGTTACATTTGTTTTACATTTTATAATTTTACAATTTCCTAATTTTACAATTTCCTAATTTTATAATATAATATTTTCTAAAGGTCCCGGGTTCGATTCCCGGCCGGTTCAAATCCGGGAACTTTTCTAACGATGGAAGCGGCCCCGGCGCCCACCCAGCGTCGAATAACATGGGTACCTGGGGGAAACCCTGGGGGGTAAAGGCGGTCAGGGGCGTGATGCTGATCACATCACACCCACTCACGACCGGATCAAGAAAGTGTGGGGCATTACCCCCACACCCCCTATACGCCTTCATGGCGTGGTGCTAAGCACAGGGGAACACTTTACCTTTACTTTTAATATTTTCTCTCACAATATAGTTGTTAAGTACATATATTATTTTCTTCGTTGGGTTCCTCAAAAGTGTTGACAATGCGTATGGGACATTATATCCTGCTTCTTTTAGGTGTCTAAAGAAATAATCACGCGTAGTTGCATTAAGTTGACATTCAAATATAATATGATCAGGTGTTCCTTCAGTTGCACCACACTGACAGATTGGGGATTGAACAATCTTCCTTGTATACAGGTCTTTAGGGGCTAGGGTGTAATTTAGCCGACATCTAAGAAGACTTGTTAAAGAGTTTCTTCAAAGGTTAATGTCTTGATACCAAGGTTCTTTAGGTATAAGTGGTTGAATTGAATAATATTTTTTCCCATTAGTCTTCCCTGTAATTGTCCATTGTTTCTGCCAACTTTTCCACAATTCTGTTTTAGCATGCGACTCTAGCGATTTTGCAGAAAATTTAATCCGAAGCGATCGGTGACTTGATTCTTCAGCTGCGTACTTGGCTAATGCGTCTGCTATGTGGTTCCCTTCTATGGATGTATGCCCAGGAGTCCAGACAAAAGAAATACTGTATCCTGAGTTGGTTAGTTTGTGATACAAAATGTTTATGTTAACAATGTACCAGTCTACATAGTAATCAGCTGTTATCGATCCCAGGGAGTGTAAGACTGACGCTGAATCAGTGGCGATCACTACCCTCTTGATTTTTTTTCTCCTGTATATACAACAATGCTTGACGAATAGCAAACGCTTCCGCCGTGAATATTGAAAATTCTGCTGGTAATGGGTAGATTTTGTATTCCATTAGATTATTGCAATATATTGCAGCTCCAGTGTTACCAGTTGCGGACTTTGATGCGTCTGTATATACTATGTAAAAATCTTCATGCACTACAGTGTGTACATATTCCATGAATATGTTATTCACCATACTTGGCATTGACGTTCGTGTATCTTTATCTGGATATGGAGGAAAGTGAACGGGAAGTATTGTTGCTAATTTAAAATAGTCTGTCGTAAAGCACGGAGACGATGAAAATCTAATAACTTTCGGTATGAAATCCTTAATCGACTTGTATGCTGTGAATAAGATTGGAAGATTTAATTTATATTTAGCTGTACGGTTTGATGACATTAAGGCTTGTAAAAGTGATAATTTTGGTATTATCGGACTGGATATGGAAGACATCTTTTTCATTAAGAATTTTCTCGCAAGATATTGTGCCCGTAGATGAAATGGTGGTTCTCCTACTTCAACAAAGGTAGCATGTTTCGGTGTTCCTTTCCATAGACCAAAGATTCTACATAAACTATGATATTATATTGAAGATATTTTCCCAAATGCCCAATTTAGATTATTATTAATCAAGAAAGAGCCATATTCTAATCTTGAGTTTAGCATTTGCTTGTGAACAATGTGGAGTAGTCTAGGATCTGCTCCCCACTTTTTCTTGATTGTGAGACATTTTATAATGTTAAACGCCTTAAGCGCCTTTTCTTCCATGTGTTCTACTTGGGCTTTCCATTTCAATTTATCATCCAACATAATGCCAAGAAATTTGTGTGTCCTAGTTTCTTTTATGTGTGAACCATTATTGTCTAGCACAACTGGAGTTTGTAATCTTTTTCTATGAAACACAATTACAGATGATTTTTCTACGTTAATGTTTATGCCATTGTTACCACACCATGTGCATAATTCGTTTAAAGCCAGTTGTATTTTCTCTATACCATCAGATAGATTATTGCTGCTTTTGTATATAATAATATCATCTGCATATTGCAATAATCTAGCATATTTCAATACTTGTTTACCAAGATCATAAGTATACAAATTAAATAATGTTGGACTTAACACCGCATCTTGCGGAAGTCCTTGACTAGTTGTGCGAGCATTCGAAAGTTGATGACCGTAACGAAAAATAAATTTTTCTCTGTAGTAATAATCCAACTATACTATTAATAAATTGCTTAGGAAGATTGAGATTTTTGAGCTTTTTTACAAGCAAACCTATAAGGACTGCATCATATGCACTAGAAAGATCCAGAAATACAACTATACAAAATTCGCGACGAACAATTGACAACCATATGTCTAAAATAAGTGTAGTTAAAACATCTATTGTCCCCATTCCTCTTCTGAATCCCATTTGATATTTTGGTAATATATTGTTATATTCAATCCACCAAGTAATTCTATTAAGTATAAGATGTTCATAAATTTTTGATAAGCATGACGCTAGTGCGATTGGCCGATAATTTTTAGAACATCCTGGTGTTTTTCCTGGTTTAAGGATTGGAATTATAACAATTTCCTTCCATTGAAGAGGAACTTGTCCACTATTCCATATCACGTTATAAAGTTCTAATAATTTATCTATCCCCAGTTGCGGTAAGTTTTGTATACATTCATATGATATGCCATCCATTCCTGGTGAAGACGAAGGTTTCCTTTCACTTATAACTTTTCTTAATTCTGCACTGGTATATGGAAATTCCAATGTTGATGGTGTGGATTCATTCATTGAATTTAATATGGCATTAAAATCACATCACTGGAGTCTGGTGTTAGGGTTTGATGAAATTCTGTTATCCAATTACTGCTTATGTCGCCTCCATGATATCTACTAATATTGTTGGCATTAGACATTCTGTTAATAACTTTCCACGTTGTGGTTAAGGATGATTCATTTGTTAATGAGGAACAAAACTTTTTCCAAAACTCTGCCTTAATTTGCCTTAAGTACCGTTGAGTTTTGGCTGCTGTTGCTTTGTACTTTAAGAAATGGTTCATTGTTGGGTTTTCTTTATATTTGATGAATGCATTTTGTCTAGCGTTTATCAATTTCTGGCAGTTTGTTGTCCACCACGGAGCAATCTTTCTTTTCGAGTCACGTTGACGGGGAATTGTATATTTGTTCAAATTCTCTTTAATTAGTGACGTATAGTTTTCGTAATCTTTCCCTAAAGTTTGTTGTTGGTAATTTTTAGTAGAGAGATTGATTTGTCTTGAAAATTCGTTCCAGTTAATATTTTTAGAATAGTACGGACGTGTTCGTCTTTCCGGAAGATTACTAGATATAAGTGTTGTATCTATATTTGAATCAATGATATCAGAATTGGAAGATGATAACTATTATATCGATTTTGAAGAACTCTCCAGTTAATATCGGCAAATATATTCTCTGTCACAAAGTGTTATGTCAGGGGCACTAGGATTTTCATTTGGTCTCGAGATATATGTGGGAGTGCCATCGTTTAGTATTGTTACATTTGACTCTTGAATGTATCTGCACAGAGATTTCCCTGACATATCTGAACCATAACAACCCCACAATGGATGATGTGCTTTAATATCCCCTCCGATTATAATAGAAGTATTTGCCGGAAGTTGTTGGAAGAGATTACACCAGAACGAATACAGTAATTTAGACGAAGGTGGATTATATAGTGTAACAAATGTAGTACCTACTATCTATTGTTACTCCAACTATTTGAAAATTATCAGGCATATTCCTCAAATGTATTACTTCATACCTATAATTATTTTTAATTCCTATGGCCACTCCACCATATCCGTCATCTCTGTCGTGTCTTATCCAGTTGTATCCATAGGCTTTAATTTTTGATTCGGGTTTCAACCACGTTTCTTGAATTAATATAATATCTGCTGGGTAAAAGTGATTAATGTTTTCTAGACTGTGTGTATTTGGAATTATGCTTATAATATTCCATTCTATAATTCTCTTTATCCTGCCTGGCATTCTGAGTGATGAATTAGATAATTTATTATACTTGATGCTACAACAGAGCAATCCTGTTTCATGTTATGTGATGACGAGATATTGGCGAAGTTGTATATTCCTGCTAGATACTTTGAATATTTTGTATATTTGTACCATATTAGAGACCGTACACACACAAAGTTACATTCAAAACTTTCCAAAGAAGCTAACTACGTCGGCGAGAGCACGAAATGACGGAAAACAATTACTTTCAAATTACGTTTAAAAATGTGAAAATGACAAAAGACGTAAATACAACTTTTCCAATGTAGTGTCGCTATTCAATTAGTTTATATGAGATATCTAACTATTTTGAAACGGACAATATTTACCCAGTTTATTATTATGAAAAGGGACAATAATGTGTTGAATATTTGTACAATATTAGAGTACACATATAAAGTCATTTTCTAAACAATTCAAATTAGCAAACTTATACAGTTGTTCCCCTTCATCCAATACAACATGCATAAATTTTCAAAGTCATTGAGAAAGCCCATCTATAACGTGATCGCGTATAACCGTTTCCATGGCTTTTTTTTTGCTCACATTGTTTCCTTCAATTCTTAATTGTCAAGCTACATTATATGTATTTCTCACAGATCACACACAGATGAATGAACTCATGCTTTTGAAAAGGTGCCTCAAACAAGGGTGATATCTACATAAGAAGAAGATTCAGTCCAGATACAATTACGCATTTATTGTTATACTCAATTCGCAAATATTTACATCGTGCTTGTTTTAACTAAATGTTTAGGGGTAATAACAAACAATTCTTTAGTGCTTGTCGTGCTTGTTGTTGTTCGTGGAAACGGACGATGCTAGGTAAGTTAAAGAAAGTTTGTTTTCAACCCGAAAACTATTGTAAGGGAATTATGCTAGACTTTTCTATTTTCAAAACATGAGCATCAGAATTTATTACTGAGGAGAGGTAGAAATTTGATGGGGAATGACGGAAAACAATTATTTTTCAATTACGTTTACAAATGTGAAAATGACAAAAGACGTAAATATTGCTTTTTCAATTTAGTGTCGCTATTGAATTCGTTTATACAAGAAATCTAAATATCTTGAAACTGTTATTGCTTACTCACTTTATTATTAAAATAATTGGCAATAATATTTTGAATATTTATTCCATATTAGAGCCCGTACACATGTAAAGTTAAGTTCAAAACTTTCCAAATAAGCGAAGCACGTCGGCGAGCGTACGAGACGTGGCCAAGCAAGACCATCTTAGAGGCTCAGGCCGCAACACTCAGTCCTGACGTCATCATCTGGAGGCGATCATCTTAACACTGTACAAGGAAGACAATATTTTATCATAGAGAATTTAAGTTCATTGTTTCTCTTTTGGAAGGACTGGAAGCTCAGAGGAAGTTACATTTGAACATTTATCCTCACCGTAAATATAGTTAGAAGAGATAGAATAAAATATTAAATATTTACACCAACGTTCTTTGTTCAAGAAGCAACTTTGGCCACCACAAAATAATCCCTAATGTCCCACAAATTCATGTTGAAAATCGTTCAAAATTCCTGTTGGAATTTTTTTTAAAAAATGCGTGTATTTGTGATATATTATCGGTAATATTTTTAAGTTTTACATAAAACTCGTTACAGTTTTTGTAAAAGAAAAAAAAACAAATGTAGAAACAAATAGAATAAGTTAAACCCCGCATGTTACGTTCAGAGGAAATTCGCCGAGTTGCCTAATCAATTAAAACTCACAGAAGCATCGCTAGCACTTTCATTATTATTATTATTTCATTGTCTTTCCGTTCATGAAAAGACGACGACAGATAGCACTTTAGTACAAACATCAATTATTTTTTCAACAAGTAATAAGGCAAACAGCAAAGAAGTTTAGAGTGTGGAGAGTTTCCTTCTTTTGTGTCGGCCTTCAACAAAGTTATTTACTTTTTTACAATAATTATTTAACAAAGTATTTGTTGAGGACCACAAAATTATTCTCAAAACCTTTTCGCATTCGTGTCCATTAATGCATCTCACATACCACTTATCTTCATCTTCTCTCAACTTCACAAGACTGAGATTGAATGCCACTTCCCGCTGGTTTTCTGCTTTCAAGAATTCCACTTCATATTCACGGCTTATCAGTTTTTTGACAACAACATAATTGATCAGCACAATATCCACAACCAAATCTGAAGGACAAAACAATCCACCTCGATCCAAACTTTTTTATAAAATCCAATGAATCGTTTGGAATATATTGCATAGTCTTGTCCAAAATTAGAATGTTGCTGCAGTCATCACACGTCAATTTTTTTCTTGCAATGTAAGAGCAATAACCTGCTAGGTACATCAAAATATGAAGATCTCTCTTCGCTTCCACAATATCCGCAGCACAAATTTTCAAACTCTGAAACATAGCCAAGTCTGTAACTGCCAGGGTCAATTCAGATGTACCATGCTCGTCAATTTGATTTACAAAGATATCACCATATTTTAGTGACTTCCTATTTATCATGTTGTTATCTGAAACAACACATATAATCTTAATATCTAAATTTTCAAGTCCTAATATAACATTCTTAATTACGCAATGCAATGAGTCAGCAGTTAAAGTTTTCACGGGTAATATATGTAGAACTTCCTTGTACTTAGAGAGCACACTATTAATCTTAAATACGTGAGCACTTTTTGTAACTTCAGAACTATCATATGCAGTGCCAACAATTGTACCTCCCTTATAATCGATGTAGGATTTGATATGGATTTCATCCAATATCAATGAGCAATACAACTCATGGTCTTTAAGATGAGCCACTTTCTCTTGCATATGCATTAGAAAATTGCCTTCACTTTGCTCTGCGATTGGACTTGCATGGATATCTGAACATAATGTCTTCAAAGTATTTGGATGGGGTAAAAGAAAATATCCTGAATCACGGATGAACCTATATGCACATGGAGACATAAAATTCAACAACGATGAGAAAACAATAATCTCAGAATCATGTCTCAGCCGTTCTTTACGAACATTTAACAGCCGTATTTGTGATTTTATAAAACGAAGCACTGACACTCTGCTTTCATGTACAGTCTCGTTTACATTGTCCAGAAGGATTTCAATGGCTTCCAAAACATCACTAATATTACATGCTGATTCTACACTGTCGAACATTTCCAGGAAATTTATTGAGTCTTCAATAGCATGTGTAGTTGATACCTTACGTGAAAATCTCTTCTCATTAATTTCAACTCCACGATAAAACATTGACAAAGAAAGTGAGTCATTTACAACAACATACTTAACTGCATGGGGCTTTTCAGAGAGGTTGAGAGACAAGAAAATAATACAACTTTTCTTTTGCAAAATATCCCACTGCAAAGAAAGATGGATTTTGTTAATCTGATCCTTCAGTTCATTTAAGGTCGAAAATGTGTGAGTTGCGGCATACTCTTTTTTTGTCCCTATACTGTCTGCAATTGCTCTTCTTAAAGCTTCTGCCTCCCTCTTTTCTTTCTTTTCTGGACATTCTCGCGCCTCTTCATATTGCGTTCCAGAAGACAGGTATGATGGACATCCAGCGAAAATTGATGGGATTGCACCTGGACGGATCCGAGGCCTTGCCAAAGCAACTCTGAAGATTTTTTCCTGTACGGTCAACCACATCCACAGTCTCCCATTCAATGTCCCCAGTCCTGAAATGTGCTTGGCACATCTGGAAATAGCATAATGAAAAATGGCATTATAACTGGGAACATAAAGGTAAAGTGGGAGCTTTAGAATGAAGTGAACTATTAGGTACTTACTTTATACAAGCAGAACTTAAGATATAAGGGAATGCAAATCTTGCAGAAATTGTGACCGTTTTTGAAATATAGAAATACAAGTGTGTGGTTACCATGAAAATGTTCAGCAAATCATGACGTGAGGTTAAGAATGCCAGGAATTGGCAGTAAAAAGACCATAGGCGGGTATGACATTCATTTTCACCAGCATAGAATGAACAAACTGGTAAAGCTCTTACAATTTATTAACAATACACATGTACAGTATTTAATTACTTAATCTGTCCTCAAGTAGACATGTAATACTTTTGTTGAAAGGAAAATAATATTCTCTCATCGAGGTCACCTGACATCAGAATCGACTCGGTGGCTGAGAGGTTAGCACAGCGCGCTACAACGCCAGGGGATCCGGGGTTCGAATCCGACCGGGGCACGGATGTTCTTTGTGAGTGCTACATCAATTTCATCATATCGTCATTCGTCCTCATCGTCGCCATTAACCAAAAATTGTAGAAAAGCGACGCTAAATAACAACAACGAAACATGACATCAGCAAGTCTCAATACTAGTAGTTATACGATTTTTTTAAAAAAAATTGAACCAATACTTTTTACAAGACGGTTTAAGGATTCAGGTTACGGTTGGTACAGAGAAAGAAAGATTTGCTTAGACTAACGAAAAAGGTTAGGTTGACAGTTTGGCGATTTATTTGTTTGCAATAACCAAACATCAGTAAAAATTTCTAAATCATTTTGTTTAGGAATACCAAAAAAAACTGTCACATAAAAGTTTGTAGAGCCATAATGATTTATACACATGCAAGTAAAGAATATGATTAAATATATTCAAGAAAAAGAAAGTTAAACGAAATGACTGTGTTTGCTTATTCACATAGCTCGGTAAAAAGTATGTTTTTTTTGTGTGAAAACGTTTATTTGAAACATCAACAATATATTATTGTATAATTATACAAGAAAATATTCCAACACTTGCTTGTTGTTACACAATGTACTTTGTATTTCAATGTATAACCTAAATATCAACTTGCCTTCCATTATCTCCGATTAACCTAAAGAGGCAGAAAAGCGGGCTAAAAATAAGAATATAAATGTGCATATATATTTCAATTTTGCTCAATTCTATAGTTTTCTTTCCTTAAGCATACTTTGAAACTAAAAATTTATATAGAATTCTCGATGACGAACATGTTATCGAAAAAGACTGCTTTGGTAGATGTAACATTATTTTATAACGTTGAACAATTCATTTTGCATCGATAAACAACTATGTAACGTTAACCAAATATAGTAATTGAAGTTAATTTTGCCATTTCTAAAGAAATTAGCTTGGTTAGATTTACCAATTCGATACTGGTGATCAAGAATGATTTGCAAGAAACAAGTAAAACTTGACCAAATCTGAAAGTATGTTAGATGCCTATTTGGTGCACATTAAATCTTTACAATATGAACTAAACTATCTCTCGTTTATTTATAAGTATAAAGTCTGTGTTACTTACCCTGGAGTTCATCGTAGGGTCAAAATTACGTGGAATTGCCCTAATCCATTTCTGTCTTTCAGTAACATCTTGTGGAAATCTAAATACATTAGTCTTACTGTTCTCATCATAATTTCCTCTACAATTGAGAACACAACACTTATAGACCATATTCCTTGTACGCTCCCACTTCACTTATACTTCGTTGCAGTTCTTAAAATGGCATTGCAATTCCACATATACTAAAAATGATCCAACATTACTTCCACCAAATAAATCAAACATGGCGGCTGTCTGGCCTACAGATGATGACGTCGCTCACGTGACTAGAACAAGCCATTCGGCTTTCTCCAGTTTGAGAAGGTGATGGGCCAAGGGCCACGTAGATAGTACGCGAGTCCACTAATATCAAGCAAATCATGCACGCTCTCAAAAGACGTCACTCGCTTGCTCGACATCACGGAGTGTCAGATGAAGCCCAACAATCTTTCTGACCAATGGAAATCTTTATCCACTCCTAACAGTGAAGGTTAAGGTTAATCTCAGTCATGCATGAACATTTTTCAATTTATTTTGTAGTGTAACTATGACGATAAATGTGATGAAAAGAGAAGAAAGTGAGACTAAATATCGAGAAGACAATTCAGTCTAATCTATCTCACTAATCAATCACTTCGATAAATGTCCACGGTCAAATATGAAGTCTTGATTGGCCCATCATTTTATGTATATACCTGTCAAAAATTCAAATCAATGTAATAGCACAGTAGGAAGCTACGGATATATGTTGAAAAGGAATACCTGCTTACATATGCTGATGAATAGTGTTTATGTTCAAACAATAATAAATATTTTTATAATTATTATATTGATAAAAAACTAGAAATAACAAAGTTACAACAGCATCAAATTATACATCTGTTTATAAGAACATTTATAACATATAAATGTTATTTATAAGAAGAAAATATTTCTTTATTATCTCATTTTGAGATAGAGTAAGTCTTTGTTTTTATAATTTAGCATGCGTTCATTCTACAACTGAGTATACTCAATATACCAATTTCTTCATCCAGGTTTTCTACAATCCTGATCTTCAGTTTTCAAAATTCAGCATCTGGCTAAATCACATCAAAATGTAGAACATATGTGTGTCACTTTATGTAACTTTCCCAAAGCATTCATTTGAGGAATTGTAGCATTAATAAGCTTGCTTGTTAAGGAAAATGAAAGCAGATACCTATTAACTGCTTCAAATTCAACATGGCACATTTTATACATATGAGTGTTATTCCACAACTTTCGAATCTTTATAAGATTATATCATAATCAAAGTTTATATAAGTCATAAAAGGCTTCTATAAAACTTAAGCATCCAAGTTATTATAAAATTGCAAAGTTTAATGCTTTAAAAGCAACAATTATTGTACAAATACATATCCATCCCATATTGCCATATCTGTACTTACCTTTGTTCCATCTTGAGATTTTTTTTATATAAAGTCGCAGACAACTACCATCAGAGCAACTAGTTCAAGCCAGATTTTTTAGTAGGTATGTGTTATCTTCAATTGTTTTTGTTTTATATTTTTTGTCCATAAGTGCTTAACAGCTTGAATGTTTGTGTATTAAATGTACATATTTGTTCTGTTACAGCTATTTTACAATGTATATCACAACATATTTATCTAATGATTACAATTACCATTTTTTGAATGTTGCTACAAAATACCAAGAATGACATCATATTATACATTGAACAATTTTAAAGAATTGACCTTTGTATATAAACCTTGATGCCAATGCAAATGTACACAATTTCAATAAATTTAATTATAAATTTGAATGTATCCTATCTGTCTTATCTGAAAGAACACATATGATTGAAGATATTTGTTTTTCATATTGTCAATCAAAAATAAATGTTTTGAATATGAATTCAAAATATTGCACAATTTGATAATTTTGTCATGATATACAAATTGGCGTTTTAAAAAAAATCATATTTAATAAAATTAGTTTAAATACTAATTTCAGACATTTAATTGCATTATATGAATAAATTTTGAGCAATCATATGACTAAATTATTATAACTATTGCACAAATGTGAAACTTTGAACTTAACCTAACCATTTTCAAATGTTCTTATGACAATGTATTAATTTTATTGTCATAGTAACGTAGGTGAAATTCATTGTACACAATGCACTTTGCCCTGAATAAATAGGAGAATGTGGTAGCTTCACAAATTCACGATCTGGGACCTTTGTGGAGGTAATGTGATCAGCACCACGCTACCCCCTACCCCCACCATTTCCAGGTTACCTCTGGATACCCATTTATTACATGCTGTTTAGACCTTAGAGCCGCTTTATGCAGGAACAAAGCCAGAGGAAATTCCGACCGTAGATCACCCACCCTGAGAATCGAACCGCAGTCCCTGCTTGGCAGTCAGACACTCTATCGACTGGACCACCGTGGATCCATTTGGTAGTGTGTTCATGTCAATATGCACAGCATTTAACTGATTTCATGTGATATTGCAAACTGCAGTTTTTCCGTTACTTTATTATTTTGCACTGTCATCATGTGAATAACAACAGAATTTCAATCACTTTATGTTTTTTATGTATTATATTTTGTTATTAGAAATACTGACAGCGTAAAGTATCTCTGTTCACCAATTCAGATTTTTGTGCCCATTTTCAAATTATGGCCCACTATTCAGTGGTGCGATTTGGGAACCGGAGCCATTTAGGCAACTTTCCCCTACTTTACATCATTCGTCACGAGTATCAAAAACATGCTATAATTATGATGTCGGACAACAAAGCCAGAGTTCATGTCTCCAGCGTTGCTACCTTTATAAAAGTTGAATTTATTTCGTGTGTGAAATAGGTATATAATTTAAGCCACATTTGTTTTTTTTTACAATCCAGCAATGACGTGCCCAGAAATTTCTTAAGCTTTCTGGAACTTTTCCCTTTGAATTAGACTGTACTATTTTTACCGGGTTTTAATCTTGCGTACACTGAAGCTATTTTGAATGAAACTCAGCGACAGCAGTGCCGGGGATGGGGGCGGTGATGAGCAAGCCTTTATGGGGCCCTTGCCATTCCCTTTACATAATCAAATATGTGTACGTAAAGCAAACGTTGTAATTTGTCCCTCACCGCAGAGCAGAGAAGACCCTAAATATTGTGAAGTGAAAGGTTACATCATCAGGGTTCCCACACACGCGGAAAAACTGGAAAACCTGGAAATATCAGGGAATTTGAAAAAAGTAAAATTCTCAGGGAAAATCACATAATTGATCAATGAGTCACATTGAAGTACATCTGAAGGACTAGAATATGCTCCTACCTGATTTTCTTCACACAAGCTGCTTTGAAGACATAGTTTTGTAACATATGTTTATTTTCCATTACAGATGAATTGATATTGTGTCCATTTGTACATTTCTGTTTCTCAAAAGTGTGAGGGGTGTAAGGGGTGACCTTCCACGTAGTACACCCAAATGTCAACCTCACTTCCACGTTTGTACACCCTGGACTGCAGACTAACGAGGCTCTGGCGACTGGTCCCATGGCCAGTATAATTTTGTTTGTATTGTCCTGTTCTTTTGTCCTTATGTGTGCTGAGTGCCCCTTTACAGCCTCAGCTTTTAACAGAAGTCAGAACATTTTAAATTTTTTAGTTATGCAGCGTTAAAGTTGTCATTTGTAATGGTAAGGGGCTGGACCCCGTATAATGTGACGGGAGCAAAATAGCCTAAGTGCTGACGCTCCCAAAATTTTAAATTCAAATCAAATCAAATCAAATCAAAAGTGTGAAAATATTTGTTCTATATGTAGTATGTTTTGAATGTTATTTTGTGCACTGTAATACAGTTAGAAAAGGTGTTAACTCAGACAAATATCTGTAATCGTAGTCCTCAATTATATGTGCACAGGGATTCTTCATTTAGTTTGATTTCAGGAAGTGAACTGATATGAAGTATTTCCCAGTACTGATAATACTGATATAAAATTTACTGATTCCGATAACTGACCATGCATTCACATCCTCATGTATGTAACCAAGTGATTCAATATGACTTACTTTAAAAAATAATAATGAACTACTTATATAGACATTTACTTCACAAAACCATTACATACAAATTGTATTTTTTTATTCATAAAAGTAATAATAAATGGCTAAAATTATCAGTAATATTACTGATACACAGATATATCCATACCAATAGAGTAACAATTAGTTTGCTTCTGCTGTGCCGCCAGTCATGTAGGCATCAAGGGGAACGAAGGGGCTGGCGACCTTCTAGTCCACCTTGTTGCCGGCCTCTATGGCGGAGTGGTTAGCACATCGCGCTACGACGCAAGGAGTCCCTTGCAATGCCTGACATGGGCATGGATGTTTGTCAGTGTCCATTCATCAATTTCATCATATCATAACTCATCATCATCTTCGCAAATTAGACAAAAGTGGCACAAGAACGAAGTAAAATCAATCAATCAATCGTCCACATTGTTTTCGTTCTCTCTCTCGCCGAGAATAAGTCGTCTTAACTCTTCTTCAAATCTGACACTGCCGTCTAACACATTGCTATTTGGTGCAAGGGCTGTTCCCTCCGCTGTGCCGTACCTGTAACGTTGTGTTAAGTGTTCGGCACATTCTTCTCGCATGTGCTGATTTTAATTTCCTCGGAGTTTTAACCTTCCCAACAATTTATCATCCATCCATGTTCGGACATGACAGTGTTTTACCAAATGTTTTTATCCTTTTTGAAAAGAGCGGGCCATTTACACTCTTTCTGAAGAAGTACGAGGGTTGGGGCAAAAGTCATTGCAACTATTTTTTTTCTTGCACATACCAGCCCGGTTGGAAAATGCGACATATACAGATGAAAGGACGAGGGGGGAACTACATGTGGGGACAGTTAAAACACGCGAACATTGTGCCTCACATAGTTATTACGATAGTGTACAGGACAATACTGGTTTGATCGTGCGAAACAATTACATACCTGTTCTACAGTTGATAGAACAAAACTGGGGCTAGAGGCCCTCAAAGTAGTCACCTGCCATGTGCACCACACGCTACCAACGATGTTTGAGACTCGGAATACCATCTGCGTCACCATTGGTCGCACCATGGGTGAATCGGGGTCATCTGTTGTTGCACAGCATTGGCAATGTCCTCTCGTGTCGCAAACCGCCTTCCACATAGTGGTTCCTTAGCCTTGTGTATGAGATAAAAGTCACAGGGTGAAATGTCAGGAGAATATGGCGGGTGCTCCAATTCTTCCCATCCCCAGCGTTGCAGTTGCCACCGTACACACTCTGCTTTATGTGGTCTAGCGTTGTCGTGCAGGATGATTGCACTGTCCAGAAGGTCCGGACGTTTCTCCCAAACGCCACGTCGTACCTGTCGCACAAGGAAGTTCCTGTAGTACTCTTCTGTCACTGTTCTGCCATGTGGAACGAAGTGGCACACAATGACACCCGTTTTGCCTCCCCCATGGCGCAGCGGTAGCGTCATTGCCTTGTAATCAAGGGGTCCCGGGTTCGATACCCGGTGGAGGCACACGTGGTTCGGATCCCACTTTAAACTGTAGGTCCAGTCCCGATTAGCCTTACTGTGCATAAAGTGGACTTAAAACACTAACTCAAACCAAACTCAAACCAATGACACCTGTTTTGTTCTATCAACTGTAGAACAGGTATGTAATTGTTTTGCACGATCAAACCAGTATTGTCCTGTACACTATCGTAATAACTATGTGAGGCACAATGTTCGCGTGTTTTAACTGTCCCCACATGTAGTTCCCCCCTCGTCCTTTCATCTGTATATGTCGCATTTTCCAACCGGGCTGGTATGTGCAAGAAAAAAAAATAGTTGCAATGACTTTTGCCCCAACCCTCGTATTTAGACTGCCCTTGCCTTTTTAAAATTTCGTGTTTGTCCTGTGGAAGTCCCTTTTCAACTTACATTTTCAACCTTTCTCCAAGGTCTCTTTATACTCCATTTTTTAAATTTTAAGGTAAGGGTTTTAGATAAGGGGATTTTCCCCATATACTTAGAAGGGTGCAAAATAGCACTACTGCACTGTGTATTGACTACTCTGGAAAAAATTTAAAGATCCTGGAAAACTCAGGGAAATCTCAGGAAAAATACATTTCAAGTTCACGTGGGAACTCTGAATCATGTACAGATGAAATCTGTAATTTCTTTGTAAGTTTGGTAAGTTTCATCTGTACATGATTTTGCAAAACCTTTGTGTGAGAAGTCCAATTTCTATCTAGATCTCCAGATTTATACCGATCTCGGCTCGCTACGACGCCAGGGTTTCAGGTTGGAACCTTGGCCTGGGCATAGGTGTTCTTTGTGAGTGTTCCTTCATCAATCTCACCCTATCTTCACTCATCCTCATCGTCTCGATTAGCCAAAAGTGTAAGAAAATAGACACTAAAGAGCAAAAATCAAATATTTCCAGAAAAGTGTGTGTGTGGGGGGTGTACATCAGTAGCGGCGATTGGGTGAAAAATCTTGGGAAAAACGACAGTTTACTTTCTCAAGTGTGGGGGCAAAGAGTGGCAAAAGTGGGAGTCAACTCCCCCCTCCCCACGCTCCTTCCCAATCACAGCCACTGCACATTCACTGAACAAGCTTAAAAACAGCAAAGCTGTGACATTTATTTTACAAGTACGTGTATTTTATGTAGAAGGGGCCTTTAATAATATCTTGCGGAAGGCCCCAAAATATGTAGATCAGACACTGAGAGACAGCGCTCCTGAAAACATAATGTACTAGTACAGAAACTTTATGACTGCCCAATGAAAGTTCTTGAGCAAGTATATTATATTATAATAGGTTTAAATCCATTGATGGATACCCTGTATATGTCGTTGCCGTATTTTGCGTAACCTTAAACTCTTGTGGCAGAAAGGTGACGCCTAGAACCATGTAATAACTGTGAATTTAATTGACAAACAGTTCTGTGACGTTCCTCTCAAGGTGAAGTTACACCCACCTCTATTACGTCAGCCACAAAAATGCAAGACATTAGAGGAAAAGGAGAAGTTCTAATTGTTAATTGCTTTAGCAATGGCTGAGCGGCCTCTTTTAATGTCCCCCCAAATTAGGATGAGAAGCAATTAAGTCAGCTGAAGCGGATGTGTACACGGGTGAGCTGAATATTAGCGGGAGAAAACTTCGGATGTTCATTATCTCGAGAGGATTAATTCCAGGAAAAATAAGGAGAGAGACAGAACAGTTCGGCGTAATTAAAATAATTTAGTTTCTAAACTAGGGGATCAAAATTTACTATGGATAATTCAAAATATGCACGGACTAAACTTGTTTAAAGATTTGCCAAATTGAGATTGCTTTTGAAATATCTTCTTACTCAATTTTAGCATATTTTGTGGAAAATTTCAATGAAGTCTTGCTTGCTTACATTTTCAACTATTTCTTGTGTTAAATATAAGCTACCCTAATTTCAAAATAGTGTGCTGGTCACGTTGGAATAGTGAAAGAGAATAACTGCGAAATGAGTTAAGTCAGAATTCTCATTCATTAAAGAAGTGACGTGAATAACTGGTAGTGTCAACTGAAATATTGATCACCATGTATATTTGTGCAAAGCTTGTCAGAGTTGCAAAGCTACTCTGTATTTTCAACGTCACTTTGTAAAGAGATACACAAGTCCAGAACAGTTTTTATGAAAATATGTATGAAGCAACAGATGACGTCATGTAACATTTTCATTTTAAATTACATTTTGATTATTTATTCATCATTTTTATTACTTTATATCATTCATCAAGAGTGTACATTTGTTAATACATATGATAATTAAGAAAATGTTGACATTTATTCCTTCCTGAATACCATAGATGTCATGACATGAATTCATAGGAAAAACTCTCTCAAGATGACTTGAGTATTACAAGTAAAGGTTATTGTAAATGATTGTCGGGGTTTAAATAAAATGTTACGAGTAGTGCACTTGAGAAATTATTATATATATATATATATATATATATATATTCATAGCGAAAATCTCAAGGGTCCGTTTCGCAAGTGATTTTTTTTTAATGAAGATTATGTATTGCAAATTGTGAAGAACAAAATTCTGGAGCGCGGAAAGAAGTATTTACTACTACTGTACAGCCGTTTGAAGTTGAGATGTAACCGTTTGAAGTGGCGAGGTGGATGTCTACTTGCGGCCATGTTAGTTTCGTAGCACCCGTGCCGACGGATATATGTAAAAGTTGGTTTTTCAGGACTATACCCCAAGTAATGTCGAAAAACGTTTTTTTTTTAAAAAAAACGATTTATTTAGAAAAACGAAATATTTCTTTCAAAAAACGATTTTTTTAACTATTTTTTTCGAAAAACGAAAAACTATTTTCTTTCGAAAAACGAAATAGTTTTCGAGAAACAATTTTTTTCGAAAAACGAAAAACTATTTTTTTTTTCGAAAAACCGAGCAACGAAAACTCGAGAAATTTCATTTTCGGAAATCGAAAAACAATTTTCTTGAAAAGGCCATCCCTAGTTTAAATCTCTATCTTCAAGATAACAAATACCGGCCTCCGTGGCGGAGTGTTTTTGAAATCGCGCTACGACGCCAGGGGTCCCCGGGTTAGAATCCCGGCCTGGGCATGGATGTTTATGAGTGCAAAGTCATCAATTTAATTCGAAACTGCCATTATGAGCACTGCTGCATGTAAACAATGGCATCTGCAGTAGATACCACGTTTTACATGAATGTACGTGGCCATGCACAGTTTTAGTCACATTTTTGATTGGCAACCTCTTCACTCTCCTCATTCAGTCGGTGGTACATATTCCGGGTCATTATGGGAATCATATACACTTTCTAACTAGTTCTCATCTTTGCTGTTGCCTCAATACTCGCGAACTTTCTGAGACGCGTTGCAATTCAGTAACAGCCGTTTCGCCTCCATCTTTGCTACTTACCATACTTTACATGAAACAACTGGTAGATATCATAACTTTCAACACGTCTAACTCTGCCATCTGCTGACGAAACGAAACACTTCGAGTGCGATTCCACTCCATTTACGATGGACTACACGATGCACATTGGAACTCCAAAATGACCAAAATGTCACTTACCATGTTTTACACCCGAGCCCTTCAAATATGATATTGTGTATTGTTCTGGAATTGAAATTCTAAATGTGCTTCTGCTCATATTCGATATCATGTAATTTACAATTTTTTGGTCTTGGTTCGATTCCCGCGGTAGCTTCAGTGAACAACAATTCGTTTTCCTGAGAAAGTTCTTACTGAATTTCTTAAGGCGCTAATAAATCTGAAATGATGCTCTTGTATTCTCGTTAAGTGCCAGTTCTCGTTTTAGCAGCATGGGGTGGTGCTATAGAGCGACCACAGACAAAAGAACCTACAGCCAAAAGCCTTCGGGCTTCTTCTCTTCCATCCGTTCAACTTGGACCATAAGTAATCCTGCTCCACTCTACCCTTCCCCTTCACGGGCGAGTACGATGCACAGGACACACGTATCTGCGCAGGTTCTCTAACCTGTGGTCCCACTATAGAAGACTGTGGAAAGAATTGTACAAAGCTTTCTGTCATCTCGAACCGCCGTGCTATGTCAGTAAGGGCGACTAATTTGCCTGAAATAACTATGTATATTCCAAAGAGCACTTGAAATAGTGTCACAAGACCAGGCATGTCGATTGATTGATTGATTGTTTGATTTGCTTTATTTTACTTTGCTTTTGTGCCACTTTTGGCTAATTTGCGAAGATGGGAATGAATGATGATATGAGGAATGAACACTCACAAAAAGTAAACCAAACCAATCAACCGGGACTTCTGTGTTTTGAATTTCGGAAAAAAGGGACTTATCCTAGTAATTGTTTCTTGCTTATTGCACTTGCCCGTCACAACGAAAATTCTAGAACGTTATGCAGTGTATATGTTTATCGTGCGATGTAGGCTGCCCCGCTGCAAGGGTTTACCCACACTGTCACTTCAGATTTTATTAATAGCTCATTCGAAGCGATTACACAAGTTGTAACTGCATTTACATGGAACAGCAATACGGCCCATGGGTACTAATCAGAATGTTGGAATATCCCTCGTTAATTGATTTTAGATCTTTAATGAACTGAATAATTAGTAATATTCATGTCAAAATGTTGATACAGATATCATTGTAAAAAACAACTGGTACTTTGTTTAAAAGTTATATATATATATATAATATATATATTTAATCAGATTGGTGTCCTATTGGTATTCCACCCCCCAAAACAGTACTTGCCACTTGGCAAGTTGCACATTGAATAGGTGGATGAGGAAAATCTTCTATTTGTCACATTAGTAATAGGCTATTGACTTTTACATGGGAGTCATAAGAGCCAGACGGCTGGCCCCCTTTATTATTGTCAAAAACCTTATTTCTGATTACATAAGCGTGGCAATTTGTTATTTTTTATTTTTTTTTATTTTATTCTTAAGTCCATTGTATGCACAGAAAGGCTAATCGGGACTGGACTTTCAGTTTAGAGTGGGATCCGAACCACTGTGCCTCCCCCGGGAGCGTGGCTATTTGTTTTAAAAGATGTTAGATTTATTAGTACAATGAATTAATTGAAGTTACTGCTGATTAACATAATAAGTATATTGCAAAATCATATAGGAATTTAAGCTAAGATATTGCTGATATTTATTGTCATTATGAAGGTCTTAGACGCAGACCTACAATAAACGTGTTCTTTAACAGTGACACTTTAAAAATAAAGCCATTATTTATCGTCATTAAAAGAGTAAATATATAACATGGTTCCTTTTTTTATTGGAGGAAAATGGAAAGTAGGAGGACTAAGGTAGAAAGAGGGGAAGGGGAAGGGGGCAGTGTGGTATAGTGAGTGTACCAAAATTCCACCTCGCTCGGGTGAAAATCTTATCTTCAGCCGCTTCTGAACTTATATCGTGGTACTGACTGTGAACCTGTGAGTGCACCTTCATCAGTTTCATGTAATTTTTGGTAATGCTCATTGTTGCTATTAGGGAAAAGTAGCAGAAAGGATACAACAAATGCCAAACCAACATTCAAGGAATACAGTACACCCTTTGAAGGTCTTCATAAAGGTTGAAAAGTCACCGAAACACATCTAATTTATTTGTACCATTACAAAAATACATCCTTTCAAAAATTAGAGAATGGTCTTCACCACATTGATATTTACTTTGATTCTGCTATTAACCTAGTGACGGTGATGTAAAATGACCACACATCTCCACGCAAAAGCAGATTCTAAGGCATCGTTAGATCAATGTACTATCGATTGTTGACTTTTCATAGTCTCTCACGAACAGAGAGACTAACCATTAGGGGTAATAGATTTTGCATTAAGCCACTATTCCAGCCCAGAAAGTCTTGCCTTTGTAGAACTTAAACCATGCAAACAGTTTCAAAATAGCAAATAACAAAATGCGCATCAGGCCCTGTTTACGTTTCTTGAACCGAACGAGGAACTCCCACGAATTCAATTTCGCGAGCGAGTTTGTGTAAATCATTTACCTGACTGCTGTACTTTACAACAAGACAAGAGAAGTTTCTTCTTTTTTTTAACGTTTGATGGGTCGCTTTTGAAGTTTCACCACGACCTACTTGTTCTCTCATAATTCGGAAACGCCCGCCCACAAAACCAATGAGTGGGCAGGGTTATTTTCATTCGCTGTTATTGTTGAGCCCAGCGAGTGACTCCTTTGTTGCCCGGCGCTCAATTCGATCATCAATTATTCAGAATGATCTCGCGAATGTCCTGTAATAAAACACGGTGCTGTAACGGTCGATGACGTCACTCGGGGAGGCTCAGGGCAACCTTTATTTCGTTCTTTATGTCAACGTTTGCGTTTTGATGACTGCTTTTTTTACTGTTTATCTCCGGCAGTTCGGGCTAAATATATAAAAGAATCTTGTTGTGGAGATCCTATGTGAAGAGCTTCGAGCTGGTATCCTTCATGTAACGGGATTTTCCTAGTCGTTCATATGTTCCTATGTCGTCTTTAGAGCGCCTCTTCACTCAATCTATCTCTTTCATGTGAATGATTTACTTTAAGCGTTGGAAATGATTCCAAGTTTGCAGCGTTGTCAACCTCTCAATACTTCCAAACCGTACACAAATTTCAAATGGACCGTATTTTTGTTTTTAAACCGAACACTTGCACTTCAGGGAGTCTTGTACGTGTATGTTCTCACACACCTCGTAAACCTGTAGAACTTGGATATCTGAGGGAATTTTAAAAATACAAATTTCATGGAAGATCTTCTAATTGACTAATGAGTACCAATGAAGCCTATCAGAGGACTAGAATATGTTCCTACCTCCTGATATCAATAATTACCGTATTTGCCAACGTACAAGACTCCACTTCTTTCCTTTAAAAATATGCCTGAAAACCAGGGTGCGTGTTAATCGCCGATACTGACTTTTTGATTCCCTTAATTTCTGAAAATGTCCTCTGTTCTGAGTTAGAAGATTTCCATGTGGTGTGTGACGAAGAAGATTAAAATGTATTGTTTCCCAGTCAGATTAGTTAAGTTATTTGTTGAAAGTAGACCTCCTATACATACCTATTACTTTATATTTGAAATACTGTAAATTAATTATAAATTCAGTGATAGAGCTTTTTTTCTCAAAAATGTGTTCAAAAAGGGGTCTTATACGCCGACAATTACAGTGTAACTGATAAGTACTAATAGTATTTACAACTGCATTAAATTGGTTGGTTGATTGGTTGATTGGTTGATTTGGTGTTTTAAGTCCACTTTATGCACAGTAAGGCTAATCGGGACTGGACCTACAGTTTTGAAGTGGGATCCGAACCACTATGTGCCTCCTCCGGGTATCGAACCCGGGACCACTTGATTACGCTACCACTGAGCCATCGGGGAGGCCTAACTGCATTAAATTGCTTTACACAATATACTTTGAAGATATAGGGTTTAGTTATGTGTTTTAATTGCGTTACACATTTATTGATGTTGCGTCCATTTGAAAACCTCTGTTTGTCAAAAGTGTGAACATATTTAATGTTCTCTACATTAAATATGTTCACACTTTTGACAAACAGAGGTTTTCAAATGTTTGCAATTTTATTTTATGAACTATAACACAGTTTGAAAAAGTGTTTAACTTCCAGAAAAAAATCTTTGTCCTTTATCATATGCACAGAGATGTCATTTTATTATTTTAGTTTTATTGTATCAGAAAATAAATGTAATAATAACGTATGAACAGATATGAACTTTTTCCCCTTACCAATAAAATATAACATATTTATACTTGTATAAAATTTACTTGTAGCGATAATCTATGTTATACTGATCCAATACTAAATTTCAAATCTTCCTTGAAGATCAGGAATGGTTCATTCACTTCTCTAATAAACGTATTCAACTAAATATTGCAATGGATTTTGCTTTTGAAAGAGACATGCGTATTTAGATATTTACTTTACAAAACTATGGTATATGAATTAAGTGTTTATTTATAAAAATAATAACCTTCAGAATTTTGCGTTGGTTACTTTTACGTACATGCTAAAATTACTGGTAATTTTACTGATAAAACGAAACACCGATGTACCTATATCAGCACGCATCGATAGGACATTAATTAAAGAAGGCGAGGATGGTTTGGCTATGAAGGGAATAGACAAATCTATTAAAGAATTAATTTAAAATACTAGTGCACTGTATATCAAATACACTAGTAAAACTTTGAAGATTTTGGAAAACGTATGACAATCTCATGGAAAATACCTTTTCAGTTTATGTGGGAACCCTGCGTGTGAACAGTGGGTGCCACAATAGCGTGCGAGTTATATACAGTACATACATAGATTGGTTTATTGAAAGTATGATTATCGAGCGAGCCCCAAAATACAAGTACACTTTGAACCTTGCAATTGTTGTCAGAAATCAGCTTCTAAATTGCTGAGAATGCTTTCATACACAGGGTGGCGACAGACCTGGAAAACCTGGAAAACCGGGAAAAGTCAGGGAATTTGAGGTGTCAAAAAAAGTCAGGGAAATGTCAGGGAATTTCGTCTTCATTGACTTTTTTTTTATTATTTATTTATTTATTTATTTAAAGATATCGTTATGGAACTCTGCAGGGGAACAGCAAATCCCATTCGTAAGTTTCGGCCTCAACTTTTAGGCCCCTTTTATGCGCAACACAACCACGGCGCCAGAAACCAGTGATGGCAGGAGGAGAGAGAGAGAGAAATTTCTCTCGCCCTGGCTTCTCGGCGGGTATTTTAAATTCGAACACACTTTGGAGGAAAATTGTTATAATTCGGTCACTATGGGAGCAATCTACTTCGGATAACTTTTGTTTTTCAGCTAAAACATCATAGCATGCAACCGTGTACAATTCAGATTGCCGAACCGAGGAAGGGGGTTTGGGGGCGCGACCCCCGAATTTCATCGGAAAGAAACATAATAATCTTGAGTTTGCCCTCTCTTCTCCCACTATTTTGGAGGGCAGCCGCGAACTTTAGTATTCTCTTCAAAGAATGGATATTTATCAAGAGAATGAAAAATGTTTCATGTTCTTTGGTGCCATACAAGTTGAATAATAAGCCAAAATATGTTGGTTTTTTTTTTACGAAAAATAGGTAATTTGCAGTTTTTGAGGAAAATTGTTATAACTCAGGAACTATTGGAGCAATCTACTTCGGATAAGTTTTTTTGCAGCTAAAACATCATAGCATGCAACCGTGTACAATTCAGAACGCCTGACCGAGGAAGGGGGATTCGGGGGCACAACCCCCGAATTTCAATGGAAAAAACATAAAAATCTGGAGTTTGCACCTTCTTCCCCCGCTATTTTGTGGAGAGGGCGTCAACTTTAGTATTCTTTTCAAAGAATGAACATTTCTCAAGAGAACTTTTCATGTTTTTGGGTGCCATACAAGTTGAATAATAAGCCAAAATGCGATTTTTTTTTACGAAAAATAGTAATTTGCATTTTTGGAGGAAAATTGTTATAACTCTGGTAATATGGGAGCAATCTACTTTGGGTAAGTTTCGTTTTGCAGTTAGAACATCAGAGCATATAACCGTGTACAATTCAGAACACCGGACAGACGAAGAGGGGCTTGGGGGGGGGGGCAACCCCCGAATTTAAATGAAAAAAATAATCTGGAATTTGCCCCCTCTTCTCCCGCTATTTTGGGGGAGAAGGCGCAAACCTTAGTATTGTCTTCAAAGAATGGACGTTTCCAAAGAGAATGAAACATGTTTCATGTTTTTGGGTGCCATACAAGTTGAATAATAAGCCAAAATGTGAAACTGTTTTTTACGAAAAGTAGGTAATATGCATATTGCTCAGAAAATTGTTATAACTCTGGCACTATGGGAGCAATCTACTTCGGATAAGTTTTGTTTTTCAGCTAAAACATCATAGCATGCAACCGTGTACAATTAAGAATGCCGAACTGAGGAAGGGGGGTTTGGGGGCGCGACCACCGAATTTCAAGGAAAAAAACAAAAATCTGGAGTTTACCCCCTCTTCTCCCGCTATTTTGGGGAGAAGGCGCAAACCTTAGTGTTCTCTTCAAAGAATGTACGTTTCCAAAGAGATTGAAACATGTTTCATGTTGCTGGGTGCCATACAAGTTGAATAATGAGCCAAAATATGAAATTCTGTTCGGAAATGTGGCATGGATATGTTGCGGAGAGGTGGGAGAAGGGGGGGGAGGTTGGTCATCAATATGAATTTTCCAGGCTTGCTCCAGACCTGCTTGCTCCACCCAAAGATAAGAGTATGAAGGTCCAAAAAGCACATTCATTTCGTAATCAGCACCATGATACCATATGGTATCATCGGGCGAGTAGGACCTTACTCTGATAATACCATATGGTACAGTCATGTTCAAAAAATCTGTCGCATGGATTTTTTCTAAGTCCAACGTCTTACGAAATTATGTTGGTAGCTCTGAAACAAGGAAGTGTTGTGAAATATACGATCCTCCAATCAGAGTGAAGTTCGATTCAGAGGAGCAGGAGGCGTGACTCACGGTCTTGTCCACAGGAAGTTCAACCAATGCAGCATTTCCAAATATGAGATAACGTCCCCATTGGTTAAATATTGTTTCAATAATGCGAATCGGCAGAAAGATTGAGCAAAAGTTTACTTTGTCGTTTTAATTGCCTTTAATCGTTTCAAATTAGTATTAAATTGTCCCAATTATAGTTCACGAACTTAATATAATGTATTCATGTATGTGTTTGACAATCATATATCACTCATTACAACAATTTTCACATTGTTTTCACTACGTGAGATGACATTTCATTTACATTTACGATAAAATAGTGGTTTGGGTGTAATAACAGTTTTCATTAATTAATTTAGAGATGCATTTTTATTTGTTGAGTTAATGATTAGGTTAATTCGTTATTTCTCGCGAAAAGAGGGAACCACAGCTGAAAGAAAATACACAACTTGTATTATTGAGGTCAAGAGTTCGTTTTAACATCACTTTTTGCACCCATAGGCTAATCACGACTCGGGATACATTTAAATTGGAATCTGAAACATTATGCGACCTGACTGGAACTCGGAAAAGGACACACTGATTACAAGACGTCGATACATTACCACTTGGTCTGGCGAACGCCAATAATAATGAGGGGTTGTGGGAGTGGGAGAGGGGTGACGGAAAGTAGAAAATAAATAGTATTTTGGGGGGTATTTAATGTTATATTTATACACATACAAACCTAAGAAAATATTTATTTTGATACATGTGTGTGGGGGGTGGGGAAGGGGGAAAAGAGAGGGACAGAAATATATTGGGAGACATGGGACGAAGGGGTGATTGTGAAAAATGTTTTATTTGACGTTCAGTAATAAAAACAATCAAATCAATGATGATTATCTTATAAATACCATATTTAATGTAAATTTGTTTTAAAAATGGGGGCGGGGAGCTGTTTGTTTTACGTTCAGTGCAGGATAACAAGTGGAGACACATAGTGGTTCGTATCTCACTTTAAACTGTAGGTCCAGGCCCCATTAGCCTATCTGTGTATAACGTGGATTTAGAATTCAGTAGAAAATAACGTCGATCTAGTATTTTGGATTTTAGATGCGTTGAGACCACTAAAATTTCCAATTCTTATAATAAGAAACCTGTCCTCATATTACCATTTTGAAAGAGAGAGAGTTAATTGTATAATCTTTCGTTGTTAGTTTCAAAGAAGACTAATTCAAATAGTAACAATGGGAACGAATAAAGCTTACGAAAAGTTTTTGCCACCGTGGGGATTTGAACCTACGACCATTAGAGTGACAACCCAGTGCGATAACCACTACCCCACGAGTTCGTTGCTTCTTACGGCATGATTATGAGTTAAGACCAATTCGTTCAATATGCATTAGAAATATAATCCCCACCCGCCTCTTTATAAACAACACACCCAAACGCTCCTTTGTAGCAAATGAAATAAAGGTGGTATGAATGTCACCAAACATTTAAGCAAAATCTACTATATTTACGACGCAATCGTTTTACATGGAGAGGCTACAGCTTCGAAAATTGAGGTTGTGGTTTGACTGTAATTGTAGGATACCCCATAGGTATCCATAAGCCAAGGCTCTAGTGTGCACTAGATTGGTTTATTTGTAGTGACGTGCTCAGGAATTTGTAAAGAGGTATGTGAATATAAAAATGTGTTAATGCTTATTTTTTAAACAGTGAACTCATAATATAATCTCTCTCTGTGCATCTCATTATCTCTCTTAGGAACTAATTAGTATTGCAGGAGTCATATAGAAAAGAAATCTCACATGACAATGACAAGAAATTAGATTTACGGAAGGAATAGTTTTCATATTTTAAAACCTCGAAGGGCCTTGGGCAATCTCCCGACTGTCAGTCTCCCTTCCACAATCCTACCCAGAGTTATCTTCAACTTGCAACGAGGTGACGTTGGTCAGCACGTCGAACCCTCAGCCATTATAGAAGATATCTCAAACCAGGTTACACCAGTCACTCGTAGCTCCCCAATTTTCTCACGATGGTGGGTTGCCACCGGTCCTATACAGATAATAGGCCGAGAACACAGGACGACTCAAATCCATGCCGTCCCGCTGCAGTCGGAGTCCTAAGCACAGAGGAGGAGGAGAGTTTTCATATTTTGTTTCTTATAAATGTCGACAATACATTAAATATATTACGCACCAATAATTAGTGTCAAAAAATAGCCGGTTCTATAAGAGATTCGAACCTTCGATCTTCACTCAACTAGGCCGCTATTTTTAACAATTTCCCATTTTCTCACTCAATAGCCTTCGTTGAACGTTTGTCTTAAGAGTTAGCAATCTTGTAAACCTTATTAACCTATCTGCTGTCTATCACAAATGTATTTTACAACCTGGAGTACATTTTGATGTCTGCAATTTAGAACTTGACTTTCGTGGTAAGTAATTCTCTACCGTATACTATAATAAATAAATCAAAGTCTACATATCTCATATTTTGTAAATGCGAAATGTCATTGTTAAATGTTACAAACTATTTCTTATTCCACCGTTAGTTCCAGATTTAGCCACAGCATTCTGGAAACCAGCGTGAAACGTGTTTCCCACACTTCCAATGTCAGGTGAACCCTTATCAGTTGTATTGGATGCCTGTGAACATGTTACTTCATACGTCATGGTACTGTGGTGGATTTCTTCCCCTTCCCCTTTTACCTTGAACGGTAGTAATCCCCGACTGGGCACGACGAATCAATCACAGAAAAGCAGACTGTCTAGTAAATCGCATGCCATGTATTATTTCGAGCTCCTAGGTTTTGGAAAGTGAAATAAAAAAAAGTATGTAACATTAATTCATAATGGTTGACTTCTTTGGGTATTATTTCATGACTCTTTTCTACTTACTCCAATGAAATTTTGTCTACTGTTTTCAGTAGATCAATAGGTGATTTGAAACATCTACTGTGTTCAGATTTTCAAAAAGATATCAATACAAAAAGTAATAAGGGGGTATGGAATTAATATTTACAGCCAAAATATTAAACTTAACATATTATACACTATACTGAATAAATTAATTTCACTTGCAGTCTCTCTTCTGTACTGGTTTCAGTAGATCAATAGGTGTTTTGAAACATCTATGTTAAGATTTTTTAAATTTGAATTACAATTTGTGTGCCTGAAAACTTAGGCTATACGGGTTCCAGCCCCTTATCATGACAAAAATAAAAGCGTGTCTGAAAACTAAAATATCCTTACCTGGGTTAAAAGCTGAGCCTGTAAAGCGACAGACAGTCAGCAAAAACAAGGACAACACACACGCAGTCCTACAAAGATTATACTAACAGTAGGTCCAGTCGTTAGTCTGCAAAATGCAGTTCAGGGTGTACTACATGGAAGTGAGGTTGGTTTAAATTTTAAATAGATATAAAAACAAATTGTTAGTGAGGAGGAATAAAATGTTATATTTACAGCTAACATGCTGAGCTAAACACACTACAAGGATGTAAGGGATGACCTTCCACGAAGTATGTACACCCAATTGTTGCTTCCACGTAGTACACCCTGGACTTCAGTTTGCAGACGAACGACGTTCTGGCGACTGGCCCCATGGCCAGTATAATTTTCTGTGTTGTCCTGTGTTTGGTCCTTGTGGGTGCTGAGTGCCTCTTTACAGCCTCAGCTTTTAACCGAATTCAGAATATTTTAATATTTTAGTTACAACACGACGTTACAGTTATGTTATTTTAGTTCTGGTAAGGGGCTGGACACCGTATAAAGTGACAGGTGCAAAATAGCCTAAGTGCTGACGCACCCAAAATTTTGAATTCAAATTCAAACACACTAGATGCAATATTACATGTAGTACTGAAGAGAATATTTCACTTGTAGTTCCTCAACTGTAATTACACATTAGGCCTACTGAAAGTGTTCAGTAGGAAATCATTGATTTTGAGTAGATTTCCGAGAAACACAGTAGAGTACTACAATTGATAACAGTCGATTCTGTCTACTGTAAACAGTAGAAATTATGTAGGTTTATAACGACGATGAGAATGAAACAGAGGTAAAAACAATGATAATGAAATGCAGATGCGACCTGGAGCAAACAGGAACGTAGAATGTCTGGCAGCGAGACGCAAGAGTTGATCAAGCGATTGTAGCGTCAAATTTAGCTTAGAGCTCATAATTGATATTTCTACATGAGCTCAACATACAAGTTACATACAATGAGAGAATTGAATTGAGTTTACATCTCACGTGATATGAGTCGAAACTATTGTTGCACATTGAACTGTGAAGTGAATCAATATTCAATTCGATTAACTAGTGAATGGTGATATGCTGTGATTTTGTAACGAGATGTGCCAAATGGCTGACAGTATAATAAATAACTTATGGACACATTGATTTAATATATTTGAACAATCTTATAACGTGCGATTTTGCATGAAATTTTATTCCTTGAATTTACATCACTTCATTGCAAAGGCTACAAGGCATTTTATGGGTTGTAAAATTCTGTGTTCGATTCACCGTTCTGTTAACTCTGCGATTTTTATTTCTTATTAAACCGAAAAATTATTTATTGCATTTTACTTATTACGAAAATTCGTATATTATTTGCTTTGCGAATGTAGAGAATATATTGTTTATCATGCTTTTTACAAGACTACAACTATACATGGTGAACAAAAAATAATGTAAAATAAATACTATTCACAAAAGGATGTCAATAGTATTTATTTGTTTTGTTTCTTGATAATTTTCCCTAAAATAAAAATGTATAACTTTCGCTGTACATGACATTTCTTCAAATATGACACATGGATCATTATTATGGAAATCCTAGTAAAATTATGAGAAATTCAAAAACATATTTTGAAAAATTATTTTCAAGAATAACATTGGAAAATCATTAGAAAGGATTGTTATTTTTTTTAAAAAAATATAACATTTTTATTTCTTTAAATTATTAATTAAATACAATACTTAGTTGCTATATATAATAATAATAGGGGTAATCGAACAGAAGTCAAACCTATAATCTTCGGCGTGAAATACTGATAGCCTATCACTTTACCATCATAAAAAAAAATTGTAGTTTTTTCTCGGAAATTAATGGCTAGTGCACGCTGGAACCTTGCCATACGAATATCTACCCTACCACTACAAGAAGCCACGTCACAACCTCAATTATCGAAGCTGTAGCCTCTCCATGTAAAACGATTGCGTCGTAAATATAGTAGATTTTGCTTAAATGTTTGGTGACATTCATACCACCTTTATTTCATTTGCTACAAAGGAGCGTTTGGGTGTGTTGTTTATAAAGAGGCGGGTGGGGATTATATTTCTAATGCATATTGAACGAATTGGTCTTAACTCATAATCATGCCGTAAGAAGCAACGAACTCGTGGGGTAGTGGTTATCGCACTGGGTTGTCACTCTAATGGTCGTAGGTTCAAATCCCCACGGTGGCAAAAACTTTTCGTAAGCTTTATTCGTTCCCATTGTTACTATTTGAATTAGTCTTCTTTGAAACTAACAACGAAAGATTATACAATTAACTCTCTCTCTTTCAAAATGGTAATATGAGGACAGGTTTCTTATTATAAGAATTGGAAATTTTAGTGGTCTCAACGCATCTAAAATCCAAAATACTAGATCGACGTTATTTTCTACTGAATTCTAAATCCACGTTATACACAGATAGGCTAATGGGGCCTGGACCTACAGTTTAAAGTGAGATACGAACCACTATGTGTCTCCACTTGTTATCCTGCACTGAACGTAAAACAAACAGCTCCCCGCCCCCATTTTTAAAACAAATTTACATTAAATATGGTATTTATAAGATAATCATCATTGATTTGATTGTTTTTATTACTGAACGTCAAATAAAACATTTTTCACAATCACCCCTTCGTCCCATGTCTCCCAATATATTTCTGTCCCTCTCTTTTCCCCCTTCCCCACCCCCCACACACATGTATCAAAATAAATATTTTCTTAGGTTTGTATGTGTATAAATATAACATTAAATACCCCCCAAAATACTATTTATTTTCTACTTTCCGTCACCCCTCTCCCACTCCCACAACCCCTCATTATTATTGGCGTTCGCCAGACCAAGTGGTAATGTATCGACGTCTTGTAATCAGTGTGTCCTTTTCCGAGTTCCAGTCAGGTCGCATAATGTTTCAGATTCCAATTTAAATGTATCCCGAGTCGTGATTAGCCTATGGGTGCAAAAAGTGATGTTAAAACGAACTCTTGACCTCAATAATACAAGTTGTGTATTTTCTTTCAGCTCTTTTCGCGAGAAATAACGAATTAACCTAATCATTAACTCAACAAATAAAAATGCATCTCTAAATTAATTAATGAAAACTGTTATTACACCCAAACCACTATTTTATCGTAAATGTAAATGAAATGTCATCTCACGTAGTGAAAACAATGTGAAAATTGTTGTAATGAGTGATATATGATTGTCAAACACATACATGAATACATTATATTAAGTTCGTGAACTATAATTGGGACAATTTAATACTAATTTGAAACGATTAAAGGCAATTAAAACGACAAAGTAAACTTTTGCTCAATCTTTCTGCCGATTCGCATTATTGAAACAATATTTAACCAATGGGGACGTTATCTCATATTTGGAAATGCTGCATTGGTTGAACTTCCTGTGGACAAGACCGTGAGTCACGCCTCCTGCTCCTCTGAATCGAACTTCACTCTGATTGGAGGATCGTATATTTCACAACACTTCCTTGTTTCAGAGCTACCAACATAATTTCGTAAGACGTTGGACTTAGAAAAAATCCATGCGACAGATTTTTTGAACATGACTGTACCATCGGGTGAGTAAAGGTTAAGTCTCTAAATAATAAGTGGAAAATGCATTGAATTATCATTTTTTCTTGTCCGTATGGGAGTAGTAAGGGGACTTGTCAACTGATGGAGGGGATGGGAGCGGGTGGCGCCGTCCGATGGTTGTCGGACGTCGTAGTAAGGCATTTTGTTGGGCAAACTGAAGGAACATGGAAACAAATAGGTTCCATTGATACATACGATTTTTGTCGAATATCGCCACCCGACAAAGTACCTCACTACAACATGCGACAGAAATTGCAGGACTGCAACATCCAACAAAAATCGCATGCATAAACAAAATATATAACTTGCTGCTCGAATTTTGTTACTCTTCTGGCTCACTTCACCTTATTTAATGTAGCAGTGCTTACGAAGGTTTTCTTTCATCATCCTGACGTATTACTGGTTCTGCACAAGTTAACATACGTTTCCAATGACATTGCACTATTCTTAGATATCAAGAAGAATCCAACCAAATGAAATATATATTGAATACTATCACGAAAAAGTGAAACATAAATCTGCATTGGTGAACGTTATAAGAATTGGTAAGTGCATGCTCCCAGCCTCAAATTTACTGCAACACTAGTATTGCAATGAAATTAACGCCACTCTCTGTCCTGTCTGTTTAAACTCGTGAGAGATGGTCATTAATCTCTCACTGAGTAAGGTTAATGTCCAATATTATGAAATAAAATACTAATAATAAATACGTAAATATTTTAATATCATATTTACTCAAATCATTCAATCATAAAAGCAAAGCCCAGCCCTGCTAAATTTTCACTTTCCATCTACTGATTTATACGAGGGGTGTCCAGAAAGTAATTTCCAATTAGTAGGGACATTGAATTTTTCGCAAACGCCAAAACCGTGAAAAATGGTAATTGCTGCGAAGTTATGTTTAGGAATGTGCAGTGATGTCTGGACACATTTTTCGCCGGTTCCAAATATCAAAATAATGCGAATTTGGCATAAAATGCGAATTGTTGGCGTGTTTAGCAATTTTTTTTAAAGAAATGTCCTAAAACAACGAAAAATTCCATGAAATCCAACATTCTTGTCTTTTCTAGGCCATGTTTGTGTACATAGAACATGCAAGTTTTCCAACATTTTACTCAAGAGTAAACTATAGAGTTATACGTACATGGAATAATTCCGACAGCCACATTAAATCATGTATTTCCTACGATTTTTTCAACTTCTATCAAAACCATTTGCATCACAGAGCAAAGTGGCAGGGTTTTAACACGAGATCGGGTGCGTATCTACCGTCACACGGGAGCCACATCTTCGTATTTGTCGCACGGGATATGTTTTGAATTACCAAGCTAAGTGCGCACCATCGGCATTTGTCGAGCGAGTAATAATGGAGCTGTCATTAGGGCATCTGACTACTATGCGAGAGACCCGGGGTCGATCTCCTGCGGGGGAGAACCGGGATGTTTAACACCTATTCAAAATGCTCCGGCGACCACTCAGCATCATATGAAGCTGGTACCTTGAGGAAACTTTGAGGGATAAAGGTAGCCAGGAGCGTGGTGCTGATCACATCACCATTACCTTCAGCCGTGATCAAGAAAGTGTGGGGCCCTAACTCCACACCCCTATACACCTTCATGCAAAAGTGCAGGGGAGCACTTTACTTTTACTTCCTCAAAAATCTGTTCCAACATATCAAACTGTCATTAAAATACGTAGACCATGTGACCTACAATTTAAAATAATAGTTTAAAAGCACATTGGAGTATTACGTTTCGGTATATTTGGTAGATAAATGTTCTAAAACAAAAACGCGAATTTTTGGAAACGTAACACTAACAAGTGGCCGCGGTGGCTCAGTCGGTAACGCGTCTGACTACCATGCTCAAGGTCCCGGGTTCGATCCCCGGCCGGTTCAAATCCGGGAACTTTTCTAACGGTGGAAGCGGCCCCGGCGCCCACCCAGCGTCGAATAACATGGGTACCTGGGGGAAACCCTGGGGGGTAAAGGCGGTCAGGGGCGTGATGCTGATCACATCACCCCCACTCACGACCGGATCAAGAAAGTGTGGGGCGTTACCCCCACACCCCCTATACGCCTTCATAGCGTGGTGCTATGCACAGGGGAACACTTTACCTTTTTTTTACCTTTAACACTAACAAGTCAAAAAAAGATAATGCCAATTTTTGGTGCCATAATATATCGGTATCTGTCACGTGAGATTGATTGATTTTATTTTTTTGGGTGCGTCGCCACTAATGGTCATTATGCACCCTTCAGTATATATGGGGAAAATTCCATTATCTAAAATCCTTACCTTAAAATTAAAAAAGGGGTATGGAAAATAACTTTCCCAAAATAACTTTCAAGATATCAAACTCTCACGAAGAGGCATAAGCCATGTGACTTACAATTTGAAACAGTAGTTTAAAAACACCATTAAGGTGTAATTTCAGATATTTGCAAGAACATGCGCTAAAATGAAAATGTGAATTTTGGGGAAAATAACACCGTATAGTAAAAAATAAAAAAAATAAACCAATTTTAAAAAAAATAACAAAATATCAAGCTCCCTACCGATTAAGCATAAATAAAACAAGAATATCAGTTGTAATTTGTTGCATTAGTAACAGTGAGTCCTAACCTAATTTTTGGCATAATCACCACCATTGTTCTGGCATTTGTCGTAGCATGGCACTAAATTTTGTATGCCCATGGTATATGTGTCTGACAGCAAAGACTGGAACTATCTCTACCGCAGTGTAGCTGTCAAATCCTTGCCCTGCCAGAAACCTCTTCAGTTAAACAAAGAGATGAAAGTCGGTACATTCAAGGCCAGGGCTGTACAGGAAGTGGTTCAAGATCTCTCACCTGAAGTGATGCAAAGAGCCCGTGTGTACTCAGCTGTATGGGGGTTGTGCACATTCGATTGGCCTTCCGTGAATTGTCTGCACCATCGTCTGACCATACTATCACTCACGACGTCCGGTCTGCACACCTCACACGATTGCTGGTGGCTCTGTGCCAAATTCTGAGCTTGCAATGTAGGCTACATCGCAGTGGGTGGGAGACTGTATGGGAGCTGCAATCTTTAACCTAGAACTGTCCTAAAACGGCTGCATTGCAACTGTACCAGATTACAGTTACATGCCACTTCTTCCTGCCTGCATGTGTGTGTGTCTATCTCTGACCACTAGTGCTGTGTATAGGCACCTTTGGAGCTTTTTTCAGGATTCACCTCGTATATGAACTTTCAGAACCTTTTATTATTAGAGTGTTCCTGTTTTAATGTGTGGTTTGCTAAATCAGGTACCTATCCAATGTAATTCTATAAATTCCTTGCATTAAATTTCTAATACCTACATACCCTTTTCATCAGCAATAATGGTATAACTGCATGTTGTCTGTTTCACAGTACTTCACTTGGATATACTGTACTGAAGCAGAAATCCCATTGATAATGTAAGGAAATATGAATATATGTTCGATTCAATTGTTTCACTTATATGCAAGAGTTAAGTTGTGTGCTTCACAGAGAAGAGAGAAGTAGCTTTATGCATTGAAAAATGAATCCGCACTCATGGTTCTTGCAAGCAAAGGATTCCAAACCTCAGTGGAAATATCAACATATAATACCGAGAATGCATAAGGAGACTGATAAATTACAAATTGCATTTCTTAATCATTCAATCTTCACTCTTATCTCACTTAGTCGTAACTTTAAAAATAATCAAGTATTTTATTTTAAACTTACAGCGTATGACAAAATTCCGTAATCCTTTCCTAGCTTGTACATTGTAATAATTTTCCAAATTCACTATTTTGCAGTTTGAATAGAGAATAGAGAAATTAAGTCAATTTTATAGAAGATAATATTGGTACTTAACAAAACCGTACGTGGATCTGTGCGAGTTTATTATTTCTATTTGCAAAAACATCGATTTAGTTTAGTTTGTAATTGTCAGGGAAAAATGTAAATTTTGTCCAGGAAAACCTGGAAAAGTCAGGGAATTTTATTTCTGCTTGTTTGTAGCCACCCTGCATACATTTTTGAAGGCTTTTGCTTCCTTTGCTGATTCTTGTTCCTGTTTCAATTGTTTTCATTTTTCTATCCATTTTTCTAAAGTTATTTTGTGTTGAAAGAACTTCATATTGACATTTTGCTAAGTTAGTAGGAATTTCTGATTCTGCGCCTCGAGGGGAGAATAAGATTTTTCAAGTCCTAGTTCAATTTTTAAAAAAATGTTGCTTATTCTTTGCCGCAACAATATATATATATATGTAAGATAATAGTGTACTATGGGTTAAAACGTTCGCTTCCAATAATTCAAAGGTATATACGCTTGTGTATAGATCTTATAACTGTTGTTTATATCCTCTTACTATTACACAAAAATTGTGCTCTCTGTCCAAGAGAAGTAGTAGTACAACATAATAATGTTCACATATAATCCATTTTATAACTGTGTGAAAACCTATATATATATATATATATATAAACATATGAAAATTTGTTTTGCATTGAAAGCAAATGTGCTTATAATTATTATTCAACGAGCACAAATATTTAAGTAATTCCTGCAGCTGAGAGTAGACAATGCACGTTTTGTTTTAAGGGGGGTGCATATATTTTTGTTCATAAATGTAACATAACCTACAGTAGAATCACTGAAAGAAGTTTGTAACTATTCGCAACAATTTTGGTTGTTTAATGATGAATAGTTAGGGTTTTTAACCACTCTACTTGCTTTTATATACCAGCATTTCAGAGACTCGTTCTGTCTCAGGGTAGCGTAGTGCATTATCTGTTCATAAAGGTAGTCTACGACCACAGGATGTGTTTGAAAAGAACAGTCAATATGAACGTTAAGGGCAGGGAGCGGTGGCTGAAACCCCACCTTGTCTAGTAGTTTGAGCAGGCAGTCCTAGGTTACTGGCATGAACCAGAGTGCAAAAAGCGGAAGGAAAATTGAAATGAAATCAAAGAGTTTGTGCATTTGAGCGATATTATTTAACATTTAAGCAAAAACAACAGAGAAAAAGCTGCAGGAACATAATGCATCGTGGACTTTGAAGAGAAGAGTCTGAATGTAATTCCCCGCAGTAAGTGTTGCGGAAAGTTTCCAATTTCTGTCGGGGATTACTTCCGTCCTTCAGTGTCTTGAGGCAAAAGAAACAAGAGATTGATGCTCAGAGATTTGTTGCAAAGTTTTCTCTTACAGAAAATCCTGATGCGAATTTTGATTGCGCACGGATTCCATTTTAGTAGACCTGATGTGCGCTTAACTGCAACAAGCAAATATTACTTGTAGATTTAACGGTTTCTTGAGAAGACGAAAAAGAAAAAAATACCAGAATAGTAAACTGCCGAACAGAAACATGTCCTAAAACATGTTGGAACTGTGATTACGGTCTATGATTGTTGTGTGCTCGGAGTTTATTCACCAGCATATGATAGTTTTTGAACACAGTTTTTTTTACGAAATCCGTGATCTGATCATTCAATGCAGCCACTCTAGCATAATTATCTGCACAGCTAAAGTTGATAATCTGATTTGTCATCCCTTGTAACGTCCTTCCCCATTTACTGATGTAAAGCACGGTTTTCTGGTTTGCAAAACTTCCCAACTTCAACTAAATCTTCCCTTACACTGATCGCAAGCCCATCTGGCGGCTCACCTTCCTTTTGCTACACAGGAATCTGTCCACCAATCGTCTTCTAGGTGTGTGTCTCGATGAGTGTGAACAACCTCAGTTGCGAAGTACAAGCTGTAGGAGAAACATCGCTGTCCCGTTACAACGTTGCCAAGCGTATGTCCTAAAACATGTTTTGTCACTTGTTTTATTGGCTTGTTTGTGCAGTTTTTGGGTGTTTTGTGTACTAATTTTGCGTTCTTTGTGTACGCATGTAGCCTTTGCAACATGCTGTGTATCCGACGCTCATTTGTTTCGTCCAGCCAGGAACTTTCGGTGCCTTGTGACTCAAAAATGCCCGATGTCAGTCGAGGAAAATTCGTTGTTTCCCGGCCGCCAGTTGGAATTGCGGATTGTGTATTGTTGTACTTCCATCGTGGAAGTTACGGTTGAGTACTTGCTGGAATTATTTTATAACCTCTTGACTTTCCCCTGAAACAGTGTTGCCACTCCTGAAACTCCCTTCTTCTGGTGATTTCCGCATGTTGAGTTTCTCTGGTGTTTGTAAAATGCAACTGTTGAGACTTTGATGTTTGTTAACTCGAGAAATCGATCGAACGTTTTGAATGAAATATTACTTTGCTGCGTTGATGTCACTGCCCATACACAAGAACAGAAACTACCATATTTCACCGTATAATCGTTTCAGTTTTATGCCATTTTTTTCTGCAAAAAAGTAAGGTGCGACCATTTCTGTGGAGTTTTTTTCTATATAATAACCGGTACTTCAAATAATGTATTAGTAAACTGTCTTTGGTCAAGGTTAGGGTGCACCCAATACTCGTGAACGTACGTTAAAACTAAAAAGTCCAAATCGACGTATAGTCACCAGCCCTAAAAATGGGACACCTAAATCCTGAAATGATCGCTTCCCCATAAGGCGTTATGTGTGTTGCCTAACTCTACAGAGGTGGTAGAAGTTATTAAAGCCCACTTATCCACTTATCGCCGTAGAGTTAGGCAACACACATAATGCCTTACGAGGAAGCTAGTATTTCAGTATGTAGATGTCCCACTTTTCTTGCCGTCGACTGTACATAATTTCTTCGAGACAGTTTAGTGAACATTTATCCCGTCTCATTGAAAAAGTTAACACATTAGTTCTTATTGATTTGTCTATTGTATTCAAAATATTACACTTGAGAAAATTTACTACAGTGTTGCAAATTAAGGACTTAATAAATGTAATCTTCTGCGTCCGAAGATTCTGCGGCCCTACCATTGGTTTCGTTATCTCACGCGCCGATGCAACGTTTACGCGATGAAAGATTATGAACCAATTTTTTGATTTAAAAAACGTGGTGAAATACGGTAATTTCTGAACATATTCTTGCCTTCGCTTCTATTGTACAGTAGAATGCATAAATATTAACTAACATTGCCATCACCGTGTTTATTCCCTTTGATTTAAGTAATGCGAACTTCAGGAACTGCAGCTAAACCAAACATTGTACAGTATAATGCATAAATATTACCTAGTATTGCCATCACCATGTTTATTTCATTCGTTTTACGCAATGTGAACTTCAGGAATTGAAACAGAACGCCAAACACGCTTCTGACAACCCCTTGCACCAGCCTACCTTAAAATCCATCCCTTAATAACACGTAGGATGTACAAAAGTTAATGGAAACAGTCAAGAGACAATTTGCGAGCACTACCTGTACATCCCACTGTACTGCTACGAACATTCCTAACTTTGCTCTAGGAATGGATGAAGAATAGCTGTATGACTTTTACTTAGTTTTAACATCGTGGAAATATATTTCAAGCGAGAATGTTGCAAAAATGCTTGATCTCTCCACTTCTCACCATGAATATGAACACACAACGTGCCGCAATGCAGAAGTTTCCAAAACGTTCACTGGCCTTCTCCACTAACTAGATATTCAGCAAAATTGCTATTTCCGGCTTTTCGCACATGAGAGTGACATCTCATTATGAGATACTGTTTTGTAACTCTCTCCCTATTCTCCAGCGGACATGGAGCTAAAAAAGGGGCTGTTTTATTACCCACATTGTCTCTTTACCCTGCAACATCCGAATGATCAAGATATATAGTTCAGGATATATAAGGGTGGAAGTGTGATAAGGCTCTAAAATAATATGGGGTTTCATGCAGAGGGGGGGGGGGGGGAGTCATTAAAGATAAAGCTATTGTATCCAAAAGACAATATATCTGGTTAAGCACCGTATTTACAAATAACTATGTGGATGTCTAAACTGTGAGAGCCTAAACTGTGGAAATAGACAAATGTGGCGCATTTATTACACGACGCAACTGTCACCAAAGGGTTCCGGATTCAGTGATGGAACCAGAAAAAAAATAGTGGGTGGACAGAGGGGTAGAGGAGTTATTTTTTGGAGATTGTCACATTTAATACACCACCCAATTATCATTCATACCTAGGCTAAAAGAAAAAGAACATTATTTATGTGTTGTTTTTTTTCGCTGGCTCATCACCGCTCGCGGACTGAATCCTCCCCGGTTAGGCATAATACACACTGCACTTTAAAACTCTAGGCCCAGATCAACCTATCTGAGCATAAAGTGGACATAAAAAACAAACTTTTACGACGCAGGTCCATTTACTGATTCCTTGTCTCAGACACCAACATGGTGTTTGCATGCTTATATGCCTGTTTTCTGCCCTGTAGTAAATTTAATGGTGCAGGTTCACAGGACAGGAAAATTCCAACATTGAAAGGCTTCACCTCTAATCCTCCTCACATTAAATTGTGCGCGAAGAAGTCAGTTCAAGAACTCTTTCTGGTAGCTCATGTATGTGTGTGTGTGTGTATTGTTGACGCTCACCCTACTTATGATACTAGAGACACTCGCTTCTTAATGCTCAACCCTTAATTATCAAGATCTGTTAATGGACCCTTGAAATGTGTTTGCATAATATTTCAAGACATTGAATTACAAAAATAAGTACTTGGGTTATTGTTATAGTAAGTTTAACAAGCTGAAACACAAAATACGTCCAATTTTTTTCCAATACCTTGTATACTTCCATAAAATATCCATCACCCTGCATACGTCTCATACGTACCTCGTATAGGGCTATCCACAAAAACATATGGAATGGCACAATCGATTGTGGAAGTGGAACACAGGAACTTCCGGTTCCCTGCCGCTGGGTAATTCAAGCGCGTACTTGTGGCCTTTCTTCTCTTTTTGTGCAGGAGATAAAATGGATCATATAAAAGCCCTTAACGACGAGGAGAAGAAGAGATATCTGGAAAAATTAGAGGGCTTTCCATATCAATTGGTTGAGCAACTAGGAAGCAAGAAATACGGGATAATTGCAGGATGAGATCTGTTTGCTGACGATATTTGTAGCCTACATATTTAATAGAAAGTATTTTTTTTATATACACAACGCAAGCGGAAGTGAAAAAGTGTGAGATGAGTGGACACACAAAATAGAGGAAGAAGTTTTTTTCTTTCTTCAGTCGGAGCGAGTCAGCGAGATACGGTTTCGTTCCCGTTTGAACGCAGAAATACAAAGCGGACATTGTTATTCTAGGTCAATGTTCTATTATTTGTGTTAATCATGACGATGAATGAATAAATTAATATAAAATTTTGGGTGCTTCAGCACGTAGGCTATTTTGCACGCGTCACATTATACGGGTCCTGCCCCTTAACTAGAATATAACTAATAACGTAAGTGTAATGTCGAACTAAAATATTCTGACTTAGGTAAAAAGCTGAAGCTTTCGAGGGGCGCTCAGCACACAGAAGGACAAAACATAGAACAACACACACACAGCCCTACAAGGATTATACTGCCCGTAGGTCCAGACGCCAGAGCCTCGTTAGTCTGCCAAATGCAGTCCAGGGTGTACTACGTGGAAGGGAGGTTGACAATTGGATGTACTACGTGAAAGGATCACACCTTACACCCGAATCATGACGATGGAGATGCATAATATACTGGAAAAATTAATGATGGGAAAAACACAATGATACACCATTACCTGACCAGTGTATAAATCTAGGACCCCTTCTCTATCAATGTTACAGAGATTACCAAAGTAAAAAATAATATTAATAATAATAATAATAATACCCCCATTTATTTTTCTGGTTACACACAAAAAAATATCTTTTTCTGGGTACACAAAAATTTAGTACGGTTCATGTGTTCTTCAACAACGTAACGTATAACTTAACTGACTATGATCGAACGTCTTTTTTTTAAAAAAATAAAAAAGTAATAGTTTTGCCCAAATCTCTAAAACAGAAAGATAAAATCGAGATTTGAATGATTTCACTTTTATCTTTAATGAAGTGGTTACTAGGGGGTGCGGAGCGCAAAACTTTTAGTCGGGACGAGATTAGGACGGGAAATATTTTAAATTCCGACGTTCAAGGCGGGAAAATAATGTTGTTTCTCGACTAAATTGGGAGATTTTTCAGACGGAAAACATTCCAAATTATCCGACACTGAAAAATGTTAAATATACACACAATATCTCCGTCATGTGATGATTGATTTTACATTTCTGGAATAAATACCTATAATTTTAATAAATTTCCGACGCTTATAGTGCAAAAAAAGTGTAGGGAAGAAACCACTTTTAAATCTATTATTTAGATTTTCCCCAAGAAAGGATTGGGACAGATATTTTTTCTGGTCCTGACTTTTTGTTTTTGGGATCCTGCACATCCGTTGTGATTACTGAGGAGTCTACTGCTGATAATGGACTTCGAATTTTCACGCCTGACAGCTTGAGTGCAATAATTTGGGCGCCCTATCTCGAGGAAATGAGATTCGTGAAAGATTATTTAGCCCTGATCGTAGTTTACATCCTACTGCTATACACCCATTCTTCCTTTTCTGTGTGACACAATCTCAACTCCCCTCAGAGGCATGTTGTGAGCCTACGAACCGGAAGTAGGTGTGCTACAACTATGGCACCCGCGGTTAGACACTTCTTTCCGATGGATAGGCACTATCATAGGCGCCGACTCCATGGGGATTAGGGGGGCTCGAGCCCCCCCAATGTTAATGATGTGAGGGCAGAGCACCCCAAATAATTTTGCTTAAGAGGATCTAATGTATTATTTTTCTTCTCTTGTAAAGTTCTCTGAATTGTGCCACATGAACTTAACTTTAAATACACATTTGAAATGTTCTAGACCATTAACGTTTGGGGGAGGGGGAGGCTGAGACTGCTCAACCATCAACTTTGAGGAGGGGAGGCTATGACCGGAGACAGCAAAACACATGACTTATTACTATATACTAAGTATATAATTATTATTTACTATTATACATATATTAATCAGAGACATAATGTATTTAGCCAAGGACTTGTTAAAGACTGTTTGGGAATCCCCTAAAAGAATGCAAATATTTAGGAATATTATTGATGTGAATGAGAAGGCTAGCCATACTGGACTGCGACCACTTTGCCCTCGTCGGTGGACGTTGAGAACCTCCAGTGTGTAACAGATCTTAAGGAACTATGAAAACCTTCTCAATTTTCTTGAGAAATTTTCTGAAGAAGATTCTACTGACGCAGCATTAAAATGTGCTGGATACCTGGAGACAATGCTTCACTTCAAGACATTTTTCTTTCTCTCGTTCTACTGCCATGTGATGGGTCCAATAGAAGAGGTAAACTGTAAGATTCAGTCTCCACGCATTGGTGCTACAGAAGTGGAATCAAAACTAAAATACTTGACTGACATCTTTCAAGAAAAGCGAATGTGTTTTGAGCAGTTCTGGCTGAAATTCACAGAGGGCAAACCGAGCCTAGTTGATGAGCCAAAATTGCCCCGGCAACGTCACGTCCCTCAGAGACTTGAAAATCCTGATGCTGCCAAACATCACAAGTTCTACACTCCAAAATAGTATTATAAATGAATATACACTTACGTGTGTGACACAGCAAAATCATGTGTTAAACAAGGACATGAATCTACAGGACTACAAAAAATAACAGCCGTAGAGAAAGAATGCATCTCAACTGTGAACAGTTGTAAAAACAAACTTTCAGCAAACGCGAGAATTCTTTGGCCAAGATTTGGATGCTGATATGCTCTCCTTACACATGTCCATGCTTGGTGATATCGCCAAACAGAAGAAAGTGGTTCTAACTACCATGCGTGACATAAGGAAGTTTCTTTTGGAAAAAAGCACCCTCCAGGAGCTTCTGCTTGAAGTTTCCAAATTCATAATTGTCCTCACCATAGTGAGGACAGCCACAGCCGAAAGGTCATTCAGTGCTATTCGCCGACTAAAGACATATTTGAGATCTACAATGAGCCAGAAGTGACTAAGCAGCTTAGCGGTACTCAAATACATCAAACTGTGCTTGATAATTTGGACCTGAGACCGCTCGTTAATGAGTTCATAAAAAATAACCCACCCACTGCGTAGAGCAACTTTTGCTTTATTTTTAAATCACGTTCATATGTTTTTGTTGTGTATGTCACTTTATATCTTAGTGTACATGCTATTTTTTATTATTGCAAAATTCAATTTATAAAGTTAAATATTGTAGCAAGAACAAAAAAGTAAAACTATTTTCCTGCGATTTGTGTTAGCATTTATGTAAATAATTAAATAAAACTGTTAAATATTGTAAATATTCGTTATTTTATGGGTACGTCAACACTAAGGTTATTTGCAACCCATCACATGTCTGTTACGGACATTATAACACACCCATGCCCTCGCCGGGACTCGAACCCGAGCCCTCTGGATCAAAGCGAGTTGAGTCGACCACCCAACACGCTCGCCTACCGAGGCCGGCATAAAACTGTTAGGTTCGTCTCTTAATGTAAATACGTACTTTTCAATAAAAATGTTAATTGTTATCTAAAAAAGCAAATGAACAGACACAAAAGACATAAAGAGACTTTGAAACATTTTCTAAACGTTTTTCATGTTACATTTCATTCGCATGAGGAATATAATAGCTGCTTAAAAACTGCTGTACAAAAACGTAATTTTTATTTTTAAGAAAGGGAGGGAGTGAGTCAATCATTAATTTATTTCGGTGATCAGAGCCTCCCCAATAATTTTGACAAGTCAGCGCCCCTGGACACTATATAGTAAAAGTTCACACATAAGCAATTTTAAGATAGATCTCCTTCCACTGTCTACAATAAACCCCCGCCTCATATACATATATGTCTTACAAATGTATATTTTATATTTGAGTTCTCTCGGCTGCTTACGGTAAAAAGAAAAGCTTTTAACCCCAAGTCACTATGTGAAATATTGAAATATTACAGGTTTCTTTGTATGTTGTTTGAATGTTCATATACAAGTTATGTATGATTGTGTATGTATACAGTATTGTGTTTATATATATTTTTCTCTACTGTGTTTCATAGCTGTTTAAGTTCGTTATCCATATTTTTGTTCTTTTGTATTTGTATGTTTTTAAATGTCATATCATGCATATTTCATTGCGTTTGTGTAATTGGGATATTATATTTACGAATATTCTTGGTCTACACCTATACAGTAACAATTTTGCAATTAGGCCTACTACTTTTAAGAAGGTTTTTTTTTTCCAGAAACATAGCAATGTTTTAGAGGTTGAAATCCTGCCACTATAAAAAAGGAAATGAATGAAATGACTTCTATAAACAGAGTTAAATTTTGTGTACGACGAGAAAATGACTAATATATGTACACAAAAACATGCAATAAAAAGAGAGCATCTGGATTCTGAAATTCTCGCCTCGCTAAAATGTGTTTTGTCTAACCTGCGGCGACGACCGAACTTACTACAGGAAAGTTCCTTTGCTCATCTCTGTAAAGTTAGCAACCTTGCAGGTGACTGTCATGCAAATTGTGAAAATATTTAGCAAAAAATGAAAATTCCATGCAGAAAGAAGTGAATCAGTCAATACTCAGAATAGATATTTGTGCTAGTTAATAAATGTGTACTTTTTATGTTATACAAAATATGAATAATCACATATCATTGTTAATTATAATAATAATAATCGTTCCTGTGTACGACCAGCTGGGTCCAGCATTAGACGAAATTCTCTGAAAACCCGTTCCTTGTAACCACTCTTTGCGCATAAGAGAGAATGTCTTTCTTCAGGACATGACATAGAGTGGGATGAGGTTAAGCAGATAGGAAGTAATAAGATAATACTAGAGAGAAAATGGAAGGAGGCCAAGGAAATAGAAAAGAAAGGTGAAGAAGACACAATGCACTGGATGGGGGACTGAAGATAAACAAAGAATGGAAGAAGGTGTTAGAAAGAGTGGAAAGGACAAGAGAGACAGAGGAGAGAAGAAGGAATAAGAATGAAGGAATAAGAGCGTGAGATAAAGAGTCCAACCACATTCCAGATGAAAGAAAATGTTTAGCTAAATCGCCTTTCAGGTGAAAGTACAGTTGACAAGGGAAAGCCACCTGCCAGATCAACTTTCTAATAGTCTGGAGGGGAGTAATTTTTGTGTATATGTATCGTCCTGTTTTGTACCTTGTTACATTTGTACTTGGTGCACAGTCTGAAGAAGACCTTGCTAGAAGGTTGAAACGTTATGTTTAGTTTATGTTTTATAATAAAATAAATTTCTGCCTTGGTCAGTATATTGAGTTTTGTTTAATAAATCACTGTAAACAGGAGTCACGTCAGCCTAAAATTTTCCATTGTATAATGGCTACACACAATAGTCTGACAAAAGAAATTGTTGGCTACTTCCAACCAGTACGCAAATTATTTAAATATACACTTTATCACTGCACACAGGGTTATTTCAGTTAAAAAATGTACACTATATATTCCACACAGCAGTTCGAACTAAGAAACTGTTTAAATGCATTTCAAGTTTGTACTGTACGGTTTGGCAGTCTCTGAATAAGAAGCACTAATTGCGGTTGCACATCACAACAAGGTATTTCTTCAGGTGATCAACCGACAAGTTATGTCTGCGATCGGACAACACATTTTTTAGAATTGAAAAAGATCTTTCAGCCTCCACAGATGTTACCGGAGCATACTTAAAGCACGCGAGAACATGTGGATCTAACTCAGTTTGTACATTTTCACCTTTCAGAACTTGTTGAATTGCCCTAAACGTGTCCAAGTCCTTATTAGCTGCAATAACTCGCTGACATTTCTCACGAACAGCCTGACCTTTAGCACTTGGTACAGCACAAATTTGGTCAATTGCAGAATGAAAGCGGTCCATAGAATTTATCAGTGTTTCACTTCTCTCATCCAGTAATGTTGTTGTCTGACAAATTTGAATAATGGGTGGTGATGAATCCTAAGTCGTTTCGCACAACAGAATTGTTCAAAAGACGCTGTGTTACGCGAATTGATGTTGCATCATCTTCAGATAGGGAATTAATTACTTCAGCCACATTCTGATAGTTGGTCGCGTAACATACTGCAACAGATATCCAAGTACCCCATCTAGTTAGTATTGGCTGTGGAGGCAAAGCAAGTTCAGGGGCTGTTTCTTTAAACAAAATATCCCGGGATGATGCTTTGAGGAATATTTTCTTAGCATTGGAAATTAAAGAGTCAACTTCGGGAAATGAAACACGAATTTCCTCTGCAACTCGATGGAGAGCATGCGCGAGACATGTTGCGTGCAGCATAGCGGGGAAAAGTTTAAACAAAATGTCTAAAATAGGCAATATCTGGCATTTATGAAATAATATAGGCAATATCGTATGAAATAGGCAAAATAGGCAAAATTAAATTACCTTTAAATGAAGCTAATCCCTCCTCCCTGGCCTTCGCAACATTCGTTTTAATCATATCTCTAACAGGAAAGAATAGGCATTTTGCCTAACATCCGGTATCTAGTCATGAGAGTCTCTTCAATTATAATATTCACAAGCGTATACTAACGACTGCTGTCCGTGGTTTCGCCCACGTTGCATTATATTTATACGTTTGTTCATCAGATGATAGAATCAGAAACCCAAAATCAAATGATCAAATTCAAGTTAATTTAGTACATTATCTCTATTGGTATCAGAAACGAACATTCTTAAGAATAATAGACGTGTTCAGTGGTTCGTTCATATAGATCTTCATTCATATCATCCCTCATCCTCATCCTCGCGATTAGCCAGACGTGGCAGAAAATCGAAATAAAATAAACCAAATCATTCACACACACACACACACACATATCTACATATATAAAGGCTACATGTATCTATATATAATAGAACTATATAAAATTCGAAAATTACATGTTGATCGGCGTTTTCTTGATTTAATGTTATGCAAGGGAATGCAACTGAAACAAAACCCACAAATCTACTATCGTAAATCTTACATGCAGGAACCTTATTTTTCGTAGTGATCCTTATTCCAAATGACGTTAATTTTTGACAAAATTTTTTTATAAGTGCATAAAATGACACGCTAATATATTTTTCATTCATACTAAATCGCGATAATATAGTACATTAAGCACTTAACGTGAGTGTTGGCATGTCTCAAAAAATTTTCCACACATTTTGTACGTGCTCTGTACAAAATAACTGCAACAATCGTAAATTTTCTCCCGCATGAGTTAATGTGTTCGATATCATTTTGGTAAACGCAATGCTTAATAAATGCCTTTGTCACAAGTTATGTACATACTGAGAGATATGTTTCGGGGTGTTATTTCAGTTCTTTTCCAGAACAATTTTCCAACATACTTTATTGAAGATAAAGCACCACGCGAAAAATAATCCTGAATACGGACGGCTCTGTTTTCTCTGCATACATCCTGAGTATAGCCCAGATATGGTTCAATCCATCCAGACAGAAATTTGATATTGGGAAGGGAAACATCTGCATGAAATGTGTGGATTATGTGTTGAATGTTTTCGTAGTATGAAACGATATATATATATATATATATATAAAGTTGTGCTCTAACGTTGCATTTGATAATCCAGTGTTTTAGGGATCTCGCTCCATCCTTGAGACGGTGGGGAAGCATTCTCATAATCTCTAGAGACTCGAAGCTTTGTGCACCAGATGTTGCCCTTCGCTGCTTCTTCACCTGGAACAACAAACGCGCACTTACTTTATTGACTTGAAGCTCCTAAAGGACAAGAGCACACGAGGTTCGTCGCTTTCTTTCGATGCTCCTTCCTCTGAAACGTTGCATCCTAGTTCTTTGAACGACGTACCAAAATTCTAGTGTCCAGGTACAGTCTTGTCTTAAGCCTCAAATGCAAAATTTGGTGAACTTGTTTCCATCCGATATATACAGAGTGTTCGGAAAGTTTTTAGTCAAGTAACGAAATTAGAGAGAGATGTTGGTCACATACCCTACTGGAATCTGTATTTCAGCATGGATATCGCGAAGTGGTTTCGAACAGGTCCGTCCAGCCTCGTGGAAACTGGCATCGTTCCTAAACATTAGAAAATGTGTAATATGTTGAAAGTCGATAACAGAAATTAAGATACTTGTTTTTCCAGCAGAATAAACAAAACGAAAAATGGGATAGCTCGAAAAATTGAGTGCAAAGATTGGATAAGGACTTCGTGTTTTCATAGTCTACAACATAGTCCAGGCGGAGTGGTTAGCGCAGCTCGCTACGACGCCAGGGATTCCGGGTTCGAATCCCGGCCTTGCCATGGGTGTTCTTTGTGAGTGTCTCTTCATCAAATTCCATCATATCATCACATCTTCACGATTAGCCAAAAGTGGAAGGAAAGCAGCGTAAAATAAACTACATCAATCAATCAGTGAACATAGCCTAAAGAATAAATGGTTCCAGGTGATTTCGAAATTCAAGGAATAAGATTTTCGAAGAATTTTCTTAAATTAGGTGTGTTACTTAATTACAAAATATAATAATATTGTGTGCAGTACATTGATGGTATAGAATGTGAAAAATAACGTAACATATCTGTGCCTGAAATTCACTTGTCTCGTATATCCAAGAATATATTATTATTATTAATAATAATAATAATTAATCGGTAATAAAATTATATTCTTTATTGGATTTAGTTGTAATACCATCTCTACACCTAGTGTGCTAGAGAATTAAATCATACGTGATATTGTTACATCAAATTACAGTGTTGAAAGTTCTTAATTTTGTTATACATAGTAGCAAAACATTATTTATATGAACACACACGATCTGATACGTTAGTTCTGCATTGTAAACATTACATTTCACGTGGCGTACCAACAAATTTCGTAAGAAGCTAATATGACCGGATAGCGGGATTATTACCACTTGTATGATAATCTCTGCTCTATTTTATAACTGTACATTTATCCAAGGCTGTTTTTATGTAGTAATGTTGTCAAAGGGTGGGTGAGGTTTATGGTCACCCTGTGCTGTCACAGTGCCTATCAGAAATGGGACCTGATGTCCATTAGTAGATACCTGTACTTCAATTTCTGTTTTGGTAATTTTACGTTTTCTTTCCTGGTGAATTCATGAAATTCACATTTGATCCACGTTGTCTTGCCGAGAATTCGAACTTAGGACACCAGGAGTGTGCACTTGCAGGCACATCATAAGTTTAGCGTAAACAGGGAAAGCCTCCTTGCAAAACTTCATTTTCAGCATGCAATAAAGTCTAAAAGAAAAATTATTTTTCTGAAATGAAGTTAAGTTTCTTTCTTCTAGTTTCCTACTGGTTTCCTGTAGCAGAGAGCCACAGAACAAACAAATATCAAGATTTCATTTTGTCCCGTTCGGAGGAAACCAAACAGAATTAGCCGGCTTCTTGTATCGAAATTCAATGCCCGAACCTTTTGAGACAGCTCAAGTAGAAAAAGGAAACTTTGGCAAGGGAAACACGAAGTTAAAATTGAATTTTCCTCTTCGAAATCTCTTTATCTTCTCAATTTGTTCTTCTCCAGGACTCCTGTTCTCCTTCTTCGATTTCTAATTCGTTGTGTGTTCGCCTAACTCAAAACAATGTTAGAAAATTAGGAGAAACTAGAAGTAAAATAACTTTGGAACACCATCACGGTGTATCAAGTGATACAGAGAGTTCTATGAAGAAACGATGTCGATATAACGTCACGTCTACATTCTCTATTTCCTGAATGATAATACTACTGCAATTTAAAAGTTTTATGTAATTAATTTCTCGCTTACGTTGAATAATCGTAGGAAAACCTAAAGTAGAAAGGAAGATCCCCAGAACAGTCGTTTCGTGCAAATTCGTGAGATCTCCAAACCACATATTCCAAATGACAAAACAATTCAACGATTCCACCTCTAGGCTATATATTTCACCTTGATGATACATTCGCAATTTTTTTCTGACTAAACTCACACCTTTATATATTCCTGGTTTTCTCCAATCCGCGCTCTTTGTATTGAAATAATCCATGCATTTTTTTCAGGATCAACACTTCAACATCAATAAATACCGCATTCTTTTCATAGGTCTATTATATTTCAGTCATCATTAATATTCCATCACGTTACAAACTTATTCGAAAATAGCGTTCTAAATATCGTCACTAGAATTACTACACTTAGCAGACTGTGCTGCTCAAATCAGGAAAATGGTAACTTATAGCATGACCGTGTAGTCCAGAAAGTCGGTGTTGATGCACCCAAGTATTAGTGCATGACTACTGGGTTGACCTTGTCGAAAACAAGAGGAAATCGCCGACGCTATGCTACGACGCTAGGGGTCCTGGGTTCGAATCGCGGCCCGCGCATGGGTGTCCCTTCATCAATTTAATTGTATCAAGACTCATCCCCATTGCCACGATTGGCCAGAAGTGGCTGGAAAGCGACGCTAAATAACAAAAATAAGATCGAATCAAGAAGAGGAATGTAGACATATTCTGTTATATTGGACTGTTGAGTTCACAATGTAGCTACATCGTTAATGTTTCGGACGTACAACCAGTTTTTGATTAAAATATGTTGTTTGTTCAACGTGTTGTTCTTTTGTCTATGTCTTCTTCATTAAATGGTGATAGCCTGAATTTTAAAGTCCTATTCACAAACCTGGAATTTTCAGGCTCAATATAGGTCAGTCGATTTATCACGTACAAATAAGCGTGAATTCCAAACAGATCTCTAATTAGCAGGTTGGAAACGATGGGTTTATGATTGAAGACAAGCATTTCATATGATCTCACATGGCGAGAGATGGTTCATTAGAGTTTTCAACATCATCTCGGGCGCTACGACGCCAAGGGTCCCGGTTTCGAATTCCTGGAATGCCGGATGTTCTTTTTGAGGTCCCTTTATTTCATCATCACTCGTCCTCGTCTTCGAGATTAGCCAATAGTGGAAGAAAAGCGACGCAAATAAACCAAATCAATGAAGCATCGTTCCACCACTTTTGGAGGCAATGATCACTATGACTCCTCACAAGCAGTTTACCTGCAGCCAGAGAAACGAGTGAATGGAGGTATTGAATGACTCCGTAGATATGGATTGCAATATTAGAATTTAATTGACGTGATGAGTCGACGATGAAGTCATCCGTATAGAAGAGATCCTAGATATAGCGACTAAAACACCTAGAGTGGCATTCGCAAATGCAGCTACGTTTTCCTGCTGGTTTCACTTCTGGACGAAATCCTCAGTGGCGTTTGTCTTCGTGTGTCAAGATATCGCCTGCTTTCAATGACATTAAATGCGAGTTTCCTTCCAAGTTTTTTCTTGAATGTTGAAATTAATCTAGCATTTGGAATAAATGGTTGCTAATTTGAGTTCTACATTGGACCACTCTCGCTCGCTCATACTCGTTCGAGTCCCCCCTCGCTCGAGCGTATACAATCAAATATTTTAATCAGAAAATAAACATTCGTAAAATATCCGTCCTGGTAGTTTCAGCCCACAATCATCTATTTCATTTTCATAGTCGTATGTCACTGTATTGGTAAGATAGGCAAAACATCATTCTAACATGGCTAACATGGAGACGGTGACTATCTTCACTTAATTTTCAACTTCACTGCGCCTTTCACTTCACGATTCATATTTGAGAGCCACTTCCACAGGCAAATTAAGGTTATACCTGTACTGCTGGGCTTCGAGTGTATAGTGCTCATTTTGCCTGTTCGAGCGTTATTCGCTCTAAATATCGTGCGCTATCCAGCGTCGTCCGTGCGAACTATTTGGCGGTCGAGCGAAATCATCTCCCTGCAGCACGGTCACTATAGTAAAGAGAAATCTGAACTAATGGATACTTCTTATTGTTCTGATGCTGATCGATAATAAACGATGATGTAGTAACGTCGTCTCCTTGTAATCAAGTGGTCCCGGGTTCGATATCCGGTTGAGGCACATGGAGCAGTGATTCGGCTCCCACTCTAAATTGTAGGTCCAGTTCCGATTTGCCTTTCTGTGCATAATGTAGACTTAAAACAACAAATCAATCAATTAGTCAATACTGAATGAATGAATTTAAGTATAGATTATTTATTCCTTGTAACATCTCATCCAAAATGTACGAGCGAGTACTATAATAATTCCAAAAATTGATATAAAGATTGAAAATACTGATAATACTTCTTCTTTTAAATTTAATGGCTTGAAAAAGGTAAGCCATGAAATATTTCATAGTTTATTATTATTGATATAAATGAAGTTTCTTAAATAATAATGTATTGTTAATAATGGTGTAATAATTAAAATGGTAATTATTATTATTAATTGTTTAAATCTGGTTATTTGAATAATTACTATTCATTTCGTAAAAATCCAAATATTGGAGGGAGTCCCTCCAGTGATAGTATGGAGACGAATAGGAATATTTATTTTTATTGGTGGAGGGTTGCACATGAAAAGGTGTATGTTTACATCTGTGTGGATTATGCCGAACTTACTGTGTGTCATCCTGCAGTTGACGCATGAAATACGGCATTTTTATTTCGCCCAACAGGGAATACGCAAACAATACTCCGCGTACCGATACACACGCATAGAAGATCACTCGATAGTACATATAAGACTTATAAAAATTGTAATTGATATAATAATAAAAATTTCAATCCATATTTTCTACTTATTAAACTATTTTAAATTTATGATTCAACTCTTTCAAATAATATCACTTCAGGAAGTTTAAATTTCTATTATGTAGGTACTACACACAGCAGTTCTCCTTTAGGAAACCGTTTCGGTGTTATTATCACCAAAAATTAAAACTACGGTCCATAACACCCTAAGACTTTACCAATGAACGCGTGAGAGGGAACGTGAGTTCATGGAGAGGAAAACACGGCTGGAGCTACCAGCAGTTTGCAGCGGCGCATACTACTTTTCTCCGATCACTCGCTTTCTCCCATTCTCTATCGTTCTGCGGGGTCATGCTCCACAGATTCCCCGAGACAGTGCGTTTATGTCTAGGACCACATTGCGTAGCATTGCTGCTTGCGGTGCTTACACATATTATGTCTAGCAAGGCGACCTTTCATTTTAAAATAGATGTCGTTTTGCCACTGAAAATCAATCCACGAATATAACTGCTTCTGGTACTTCAGAGATGTAAGGGGAGACCTTTTCTAAAGACACCCAAATGTCATCATCTCTTCGGCGTGGTACACCGGAGACTACATTTTGCATACTAGCGAGGCTCTGGCGTCTGGACTCGCAGACAGTATAATCCCCCGTGGGGCTCGTGTTGTGTCGTCTCTTACTGTTTCTGACTGTTCCTTCATCCTTCTCATTTAATCATCATTCATCCTTGCCTTTGCGATTAGGGAAAGTGGCTGAAAGGAGAAGTAAAATAAAACCAATCAATCAATTCTAGAATTTTACTCTCCACGTTTCAATATAAAAATTGTGACGTATTAAATTAAAAAATGCAACTAAACTGCATTACCGTCGTAAGTCTTGCAACTTATTTTATAATTTTCTTGAAAGTCATTGTAAACCCGCACATGACATTCTCCTCGTAGGGGATTGCAATATCCCTTGCATAACAAGCAACGAATACAATCTCGTTAATGCCCCTCCTGTATGTCGCGACTTATATAATCATATGTGCTTTTTTTAATTACGCAGCATAAATAACAATCAAAATAGTAAGGGTAAAACTCTCGATCTTACGCTAACGAACGTTTTTGGCATGGAGTTGACACGAGAAACTCAGCCACTCGTGCCTGAGGATAAGCATCATCCTTGTCTCGTAATTGAAATAAAGCACACAAAAAGAACACAGAGTAACAATCCACCGAACAACCTCTCGTACGATTTAAACAAAAGCTGACTTTAACAAACTATACAACAAACTATCGGTCGTTGACTGGAATACACTAAAAGTCTGTAATAACGTAAACGAAATGACAGATATGTTTTACAACATAATATACGAAGCATTTGACGCGTGTATCCCCTAAAGGCGCCTAACCCCTCCTAAATTTCCATTCTGATTTACCGCCAATATAATTAAAAAAATAAAAGCAAATGCTCACCACCACCAAAAATGGAAACAAAGCGTAGGTAACCCAGTTCACCATGCCAACAAATTTAATGAACTCAGAAAAGCAATCAAAAAAGAAATATCGACCGCCCATAATAATTACTTGTCCGGCATCGAAAGCAATATTCAAAGTGACCCGTCACTTTTCTGGTCGTACATAAATCGCAACAGTCAAAATAAACAGTTTTCAGATTCTTCAAACAATGAACCCATACTAAACCTGAATACCGTCGTTGATGAATTTGCGAAATACTTTCAATCTGTGTACGCAAACAATACGGCAAAGTACAACCTCGAAATCATGGCGGGGCACACAGAGTGCAATACGTTAGATTCACTCAACATTCAGATGATCAGTGTGTCTGAAATTGAAGCAGCTGTAAAAAAAAAAAAAAAATTAAAGCCACAGAAGTCGGCGAGGCCAGTCAAAATCCCATCCTGCATCTTCAAAGGATGTGTGGACATTTTTAAAATTCCACTCTTTATTATCCACAATGCGATTTTATCTTCTATGCAGTTTCCCGAACGGTGGAAACTTACTGCTGTATGTCCAGTACCGAAATCCTCGGAGAACAGAAACATACAAAACCATCGTCCTATAGCTCTTTTATCTGCCCCTGCTAAAATATTTGAGCAAATCTTATATTGTCACATATGTAACCATGTCAAAGAAACTTTTTCTGAATTCCAGCATGGCTTTCTGCCCAACTGCTCAATAGAAACAAACCTTGGCGAGAAACTGCATTATATAAGCACGGTGCTAGATGATGGGGGCAGGTGGATGTAATATACACGGATTTTTCCAAAGCCTTTGACACTGTAGATCATTATGTACTACTAAGTAAATTGGGCACTTTCAACTTTTCCCTTCCTCTCAGGAAACTTATGACGTTATATTTAATGAATAGAAAACAATATGTTTCGTATAAAGGCCACAGATCCAGCGAATTTTTTGTACGTTCCGGAGTACCTCAAGGGTCCAGCATAGGACCTCTTCTCTTTCTTCTATTAATCAACGACTTACCAGAACATTTGATTAATTCTAGGAAACTGTTATTTGCAGACGACCTGAAATTCTTTCAAAGAATAAAAAATATTGAAGACTGTGTGTGTCTACAACAAGACATAAATAGATTGAGTGCGTGGTGCTTGTGCAACGGCCTTCCTCTGAATGCAGCAAAATGCTTTTCCGTTACTTATTCTAAACAAAGAACGGTCTTAAAATGTCAATATAAACATAATAATACTAATCTAGAAAAAAACCTGAAAAGGCAAAGGAGCTAGGAATAAATTTTGACTCTATGCTAACTTTCACTCACCATATTAACAAAGTAATAAGCGACGCTTATAAACTTACCGGGTTCATTATTAGAATGGGCAGAAAATTTCCATACACCCAAACACTTATGATATTATATTACTTATTAGTTTGCTCAAAACTTGAATTCAGTCTGTTGTATGGAACACTGACAGTATAGTGCAGACTACAAAAATAGAGCGAGTACAATCGAAAATGTTACGTTATATGAAGTATAAACTTGTAATTACTTATCCCAGATTTCATTCGTACAGTAATCTAATAGAGGAGCTCAGAATACACAGGCTTGACGATCGAAGGACAGTCTGCGACCTGCTGCTGCTCTGGAAAATATATAATGGGGAACTTCGCTCTCCTCTTCGGATCTCACAATTTAAATTACGCGTTCCCAACAATAAGACGCGACACAATCATCAAACCTTTTTTTTTTAATTTGACATTGTGACATTGTCAAGAAATCCCTTATGTGGAGAATGATTGTTCTTTACAATGCTTTAGAAAAGCGTAACAAAAAATTGATTTCTCCTCTCTCTCTATCTCTCTCTCTCTCTCTCTCTCTCTCTCTCTCTCTGTCTCACACACACAAGAGATGTACAGATCTACATCAATAACAATATATGCACAATAAAAGTAAAACTATAATGAAGCAAATACCGAATTTAAATTCACTCGGAAAAAATGTTCCTGGACAGTAATTAAATTGATCCGGAAAAAAGGTTCCTGGACCGAATTGGAATGATTTAAATATGGAAAGGTTATACACTGTCTAGAACTCATTTACGTTTACTGATTTTCTCTCCCAGTCCGGGATTGGATTTATTTACAAATACAGACCAGGCTTGACCGATTAAAAGTTGCCTTCAAAAAAAGTCCGCGAGTACGTTTTACATTGGAATGTCACACTGCGGTTGTAGAAAACGTAGCACAGGGAATAAATCAAAACGCTGTTGTTCTCTCGTGGGCCAGGTTAAAATACTCCCTTGTCGAAGAGTTACTGTACATAACGCAATGGATTATATGGTGATATAGCAGACAATAGGAGCCGTCGATGAGGTAACGTGAGGCTGCAGCGTTTGCGTTTTGCCTATTTCTACCTTGTACCTTAGATTCTACAGACATCCTGCAACAGGATTAGTCTATCATGCTCACAAGTGGATAATTTTTTATCGTCAGGTCCGTATTCGATCCAAGTTGCGTATTCTTTCATTTCAATACGAAACTTGGACACTATTTAAACTGATTAGGAAAAAAAAGGTTCCTGGACCGAATTGAAATACTTTACAGATAAAAAGGTTCTTTATGGTCCAGAATCCATTTGCGATTGCTGATTTTCTCTCCTGGACCGGAATTGAATGTATTTAAAATTCCTGGACCTTTAACAACCCTGGCAAATATAATTGATTCATATTAATGAAAATCAAAATTCAAACAAAGATAGATAATAAAACCATTTCAAAAATTTTGCAATTTGACATTTTAACCAATTGGTAAAATAATCAGTTTGCTACTTTATAAATATTTGAAATATATAAAAATAACCAATAAATTCCTTTACTAAATTAAGGTCCCCACCACGAGTCTTCAATGTTTTTGTGCCCTGCATAAAAGCTAATAAAATAAACTAAATTAAAAAAACCTTTATTCCAAATTCGAGATTGCTCTCCCCTCCATAAAAATATCCTGAGTACGGGCCTGAACTTGTTACAGAGTTCTGTTAAAATATGTCCCTTCCCCCTCATACACCCCCCCTATAAAGAATAGAATAATCTGTGCTTACCAAGAATTTGCAAGTTTTGTGAGACTGGAACATTTAAATGTAAAAGACAAGCCTCAATCGCCATTCTTTCGTTATGCGTCAGAGATTTTTGAAATCAGATTTCAGAGCCTCATCTCCTCCTCGCGTTAAACATGAAGTGACAGATGAAGTGGCAGCTTGTTAACATTCAGCAGAAGAGTTGTAGAAATTCAGTATTCAAATGTAATTACTGCAACCGTTGGAAACTTCAGAACTGGGACGACGATTCTTCCGCAAATGCAAACCCTGATACGCGACTCTCGAATTGCATTACCTATTTTGCAAATTAATCGTGAGACTGGCAGATTTGCTAAATGTGCTTAATTTGAATGCATTGTCTCGATTTGTAATACTTGCGATATATGTTGAGCGACATGCAAATTAGCACATCTTCCCATCAGGACTGGATTCCAGGTGCGGACACATTGTACGCCCACGGACACCACTTCTGGGATGTAAAGTTTCCATTGAAAGTCAATGGGTTTGTTACTAATCAGAAGCTGTGACTGTAGGCCTCCCCAATGGCATAGTGGTAATCAATCACCCCAATGGCATAGTGGTAATCAATCACCTTGTAATCAAAGGGTACCACATGCGATACCCGGTGGAGACACAGGGTGGTTTGCATCCAACTTACAGTCCCGATTAGCCTATCTGTACACAAAGCGAACTCAAACGGACAATCTATATTCGTTGAAATTTTTTAGTTAACCATCTGCTAGGAATTAACTTGTGGAAGTAATATAATGCTTCCATCATGTTTTTGAATGTAGTTTGTGTTCGAAAGGCCTGAAATTCGTTCGCACACGAACTCAGAAAAATTAGACAGCAAATTCAATTGTGACGAAAGGTTGTAGCAGTGGATACTGCAACAAAATCAGATAAATAAATTTGCTGTAACGAAGATAATAAATTGCTTCCCAAAGGAAGATGTTTCGGAAACTCGAAACATACGTGATGTACTTTCTCGATACTATAAATATAATTTGATCCACAAAAATAACAATTGTGCAGTCATAAAGGCATAGTTTTCTTTTCACAAAACGTACACTTACTAAATAGACATGTACGAGAATATTATTAAGCTAAATTTCAGATTTCGTCAACACAAGACATAGCTTTAGAATCGAATTTAACACCACAGGCGTACTGCTGCTGGCACGTTTCTTAAATCTTTAGTCAAACTATACATTTGTGTCTGTCCATTGCCCTTTTCTCCTTTCGTTATATAATCACCATTATATAAATACCGGAAAGGATGTTCATCGGAATATTTGATTTCATTTCATTATGATTAATATACGTTTCTGATCGTAATCACATCTTACACTTTTCAGCATTAGTTTATCTTTGCCACAGAATAAAAATAAATGACTATCTGCATCTCAATGCTTTGTTCGATATAATTGATTTCTATACCACGTGATCTGACTGATCAGCAATTTGACTTGAAATGCGATTTTTTTACCGTTTTGAATTGTTGAATACTATAGTATTATTTTATAGAAGAAAAATGACGTATGCTCTGACGTCATTACCTGTATATGGCCAGATCAATCATTTGATCGTAGTTTGTAGTATTCTACAGTAGACCCAGCAAGACATTTCGAAGATTGATTGTCATGCATCTTAGTACAACATTGTCGATTCAGTTGCTTGAATTTCCCTCCACGTAGAGTGGACTGCACAAGTATTACCAAGCAAATTGTTCATCACCATGTTTATTCTGTGTGTTTTACGCAACCAAGATTTAGGAAATTGAAACAAATGGCAAACAGGCTGCTGTCACATTTATTGTGAATTCCTCAAGAAAGCCTGTTTTAGGCACAGCTAATTTCAACCACTTTCTTCGATTCAGTTTCTTGATTCTTGCCTCCTTGTACGTCATTCATATCTTTTGTGGATATCAAAGAGAATTCCTAGCTAAAATTTATTTTAATTATTTGACACTGTCACAAGAAGAATGAGAACCCGATTGCATGAAAGGATGGAATCTACGTTTTCCATACACACTGCATAAAGAACTAATTAGACCTGTGTAAACTATTTCTGTGTTAACCAAACTGTTCGTAGTCGAGTAACAATTTACTACATATTAGAGCATTTAGCTCTCAGGGCAACGGATTCTAATCAGTGATACACCAACTTTTTAAGTCCAAATTGACATGCCGTGCTACCCAGCTGCATTCTACGTTCCCACTAATTGCAGTTACTGAGGTAGCTACGCAGTGGCAATACCAAACTAATTTCTCCAAGAAGAAAGGAAATACCACACAACGACTGACCCTGTCAGTATCTCTGCAAAGCCATCAATCCGCAATCATTACCTCCAATTAGAAAAGTTCATCTAATAACTTCAGGTTGTTTACGAAGGGAGGAATTAGTCCTTGCAGCTATAGCAACGGCTGTTTCCTGGAAACAGAGCTTGAGGAAAAAACATTCTTGCGATTCCAATGCAGATGGTGGCGTTGCCTTGACAACAAGGAAACGCTCGGCTCCTGCAAACAGAGGATTTGCTCTGGGAAAGAGGCTCGACAGCCGAGAGTCGTTCACCGACCCTAGAGGATAAGGTTTACAGCGTTTCATCTCGGTTCTTAAGGTAAAGTTTGGCTTCACTTCTCCTGATTGTGGTCGTTTCGCTCGGAGAATTTCTCCGGCCACCATCGGTGTGGAATTTCGCTCCTCCTTTTCTGCATGAATGCTCTCTTGTTGGCAATATAATTTGAAACCCCACTAGGGACTCCGGCACTCTTTTCGTAGTGCATTTCCATTGCGTTTCCTTCCCTTATTTTAATGTTTTGTAAACTTAGTTTCACAATGCGAATGGGAGAGGGGAGGATGAAGTAATTGAGGGGAGAAAAAATATGAAACAACAATATGTTTTTCGGGTTTTAAATCCAGTAACCCCCTTATCTCTATATGGAGATCAATATTCGTAAAGATTTTTTTTATGTAAACGGTTTTTCAGCTTCACATAATATCTACTTTACTATGCAAATTGCCTACAATGGCAACATTAGATTTTTGTGATTCAATAAGAAATTTATACACAAGGTTTAAATCTCTATCTTCAAGACAACAATTGCCTGCCCCGTGCTGAAGTGGTTAGCACATCGCGCTACAAAGCCAGGGGTCGAATCTCGGGCTGAGCATGGATGTGTGTGACTGCTTATTCATCAATTTCATCATATCATCACTCATCCCCATCTTCGAAAATTAGCCAAAAGTGGCACAGAAAGCGAAGTAAAATCAAGAAAATCAATGAAGACAACAATTATGCCCTTGTAGCTTCTGTTCTATTTTTCTATAACTTCACATATTTGTAAAGAATGATTTCAAATGTACACAGGGGTTACGTCTTAAATAGTTTTCACTGAAATTTAGCTCTTATAGATTAAATAGTTATAATTTCAAACCAAGAAGAACGAATATTTGCATATCAACAATAAAATAATTTGCTTTCATCAAAGTCACAAATATCATAAATACGAAAGTTTATTATGTTACAAATATGTAATTACAGATTTATGAAAGATATATTTCATACAAAAACTAAACAGTTCCTTATAATTGATACGATTCAGATCATATCACATATTCTTAAAGTATAAAGCATGGCCTTAAATGCGCATATCCAATTGAAAATCAAACGCATTTCTATGTGACTTCAGTTACTTATATCTAGTAGAAGAAAAGTATATGCTTCTCTACTAGATCGCAGTTCACATCAAGGTACGAGAGTAAAATTTATTTCGAAACTGCCATTATGAGCACTGCTGCATGTAAACAATGGTATCTACAGTAGATACCACGTTTTACACGAAATAGAATATACGTGGCCATGAACAGTGATACTAGCATCTTCATCGGTAATCTTTTCATTATCCTCATTCTATTTTGGTGGTATATATTCCGTGTCTTTATGTGAATCGTATACACTTTCTGCCGGCCTCGTGGCAGAGTAGTTAGCACATCGCGCTACGACGACAGGGGTCCCGGTTCGAATCCTGACCTGGGCATGGATGTTTGTGAGTGTCCATTCATCAATTTCATCACATCATCACTCATCCTCATCTTCGCAAATTAGCCAAAAGTGGCACAAGAAGAGAAGTAAAATAAAGCAATTCAATCAATCAATCCCTTCTTTTTGCCTCTTGGAACAGGGCAAGGATACCATCGATATTTCCCTTTTCTAAAAAAAAAATAAAAATCATATAGACTTTCTAAGTAGTTTTCATCTTTGCTGTGGCCTAAATACTCGGAAACTTTCTGAGACACGTTGCATCTCAGTAATCGCCGTTTCGCTGCCATCTTTGCTACTTACCATATTTTACATGGAACAACTGGTAGATACCACAACTTAAAACGCGTTTAGCTCTGCCATCTGTTGACGAAACGAAACACTTCGAGTACGATTCGACTCCATTTACGATGCACTTGCACATTGTAACTCCAAAATGACCAAAATGTCACTTACCATGTTTTACACCCGAGCTCTTCAATTAAATCTTCTAAGATCACATTTCATAACTTATCTTAGTTGGATTCATGGCTTTCTTAGCCCGTATTTGCCAAAACAGAAGAAGGAGAAGAAAATTTGCTCCTGAGAAATTGGGGCTTGCACCAAGGCCGCCCGCAAGATTTTTCTCAGGGGTTTCAGCAGTACTTAAAGTGAGGTAAAGGTTAAGAGAATTCTCGTAAAGCATACGCCCTACCAACTAGACCACCAAGGCTCTAAGTCCATATTGCAAAAAAATATTTTTCAGAAACTGACAAAGCATCAACATTGAATTTTTTGATGGTCAAAAGCCCACATAAACTAATAATAGCGCGAAAAAGTGGTTTCTATAAAAATGACTTGCCGCAATACAAGAACTGTTAATTTTGAAATACCATATAGACGCTCCGCAAAAAGAAAAAAAATGATTGATTGAATTGGTGTTTTAAGTCCACTTTGTGCACAGTAAAGCTAATCTGGACTGGACCTACAGTTTAAAGTAAGGTCCGAACCACTATATGCCTCCCCCGGGTATCAAATCCGGGACCTTTTCATGACTCAGCAATGAAATTGTCCGTCGCACCTGCATTCCCATTCTTTCAAGTTCTCCTTCTCTGTCCACAATGTATTGAAATCTAAAAACTTTTCTCCTTTATTATTCATTAGCGTCGTCGCCCTGTAATCAAGGCGTCCAGGGTTCGAAAGCGAAGCCCGGTGGAGACACATAGTGGTTCGGATCCCACATTAAACTGTAGGTCCAGTTCCAATTAGTCTTACTGTGCATAAATTGGACTTAAAACACCAAACCAACCAACCAACCAATCTTTTCATATCCACAGTTGAAGAGAAGAAGTTGTCTCCTTCATAGTACTAGATTTAATAGATTTAATAAGTAACATATAATCAAAATATATAAACCCACAACTTAAAAAAAATAAGACTCAAATATATACAGACAAGGAAGAGAAGTTTTAAAGAGAAACGTTCAGTAATAACGGAATGACGGTATCAAGATTGAACAAACACAAGTATGGTTGCTAAAATGAAATTTCACGTCCAAGAGTAACTTTCGGATGATTCTTCACAAATGAGCGTAAAAATTTCTACCTTGATTTATGTAGTGTTAGGATTTATCTTCAAAGAATTCATCAATAGTATAAATGTCATAAGAATATTTAATCTCATCTCCAGGATGCTAACAGATAAAATTATTTTCTGTAGTGCCTTTTTAAAACTTTATTTTTATTTTTAGAAACCAAATTAGTAGACTTTTCTGCTGGAAGATTCAAAATATTAGTCTAATAAACAAAATATACAACTGTAAAATCCTTACAGCATAATTTGACACTATGAATAAAATTTATCATTTTGAATATTTGTAAAAAAACTGCTTGAGAAGATTGGTTAAATATTTTGCTCCTATATTGGTTAAAAGTTAAATTATTAGTAAAAATAATTTATGGATACCTTAAAACATTTCTTGAACATCGTCAGCCATTAGATTTCAACACTTTACTTTTCAGTGATGTTATGTAACATTGATGAAACTTTGTTTTTGTATTATCATAATAATAAATATTAAATGTTTGTAAGTATTTTGCGATAGACCCTTTGTCGTTTGTGCTTTCCGTCTTGACAAGAAAGAAACGTTGCCATACCTTACATTGTTATTCCAATGCTAGGAAACATTAGCGTTGGTTAATTTGAATCAGCAGTGAATCAAGTTCTCAGGTAAGCAACATTTTACATGTAAAGTAAATAATTTTTGACTTGCAATTTGTAATTTAATTTGTAATGCCAGTTCGTAGCGTAATATGATAATCTTTTGTTTCAGGTTGCAGAAGCTACCTTTGAAGTCATCATCGTAAAACATCCATCAGCTGCAAGGTAAGATTTCAATGTTTTCCTATCGCTGAACAAATTATGAATATGGTGTGTATTGTCAGGCTGATGTGGGATATAGATTTCACATAATAATTAGCACATTCCGCTTTTTGAACTAGGTCTGTCCGATGGCGTAGTGGAAACGCTGCCGCATTGTAATGAAGGCGTTCCGGGTTCAATCCCCTGTGGATGCTTCTAGTGGTTCGGATCCCACTTTAAACCACAGGTCCAATCCCGATAACCTGTCTGTGGATAAAGTGAACTTAAAACACACATCGTGATAGTTCGAACTGTATACCCTGTCCCAGTTATGTCTGGAGCAAGGACACGAATGGCGGCAGAAAAAGGGGGAAACCGAGTGGGCAGAGCAATGCAGTACACGCTGAAGGGAAGGCTAGTAACTGCAGTCGCTTTCAACCCTCCACGCAATCCCGTTCCTCTCACGTCTGCATTGAAGGAGTCGTCTCGCGTCACTACTTGCGCAGAGACTTGTTTTCGTTCGCCTGCTCCAGACGTAGCTCGGACAGAGTGTAGTATGGTTAAATTTTAGCAGATAGAATAACCCACTGCGTTTGTGTAATGGACTTGGGCCTCCCCGATGGCGCAGTGGTATCGTCGTCGCCTTGTAATCAAGGGGTCCCGGGTTCGATACCCGGTGGAGGCACATAGTGGTTCGTATCCCACATTTAACTGTAGGTCCAGTCCCGATTAGCCTTACTGTGCATAAAGTGGACTTTAAAACACCAACTCAATCAATCATGTAATGGACTTGGAAATACGGAGCTAGAAATATATTAATCCATTGTTCATTTTTGTGCAGTTCCGTAAAGGATATTTATTATTTATATACATGCATACATACATATACATGTACATGCATACGTACGTGTATGTATATGTATGTATGTATATATATATGTGTGTGTATATATATATATATATATATATATATATATATGGGTCAGCCACCCTATATAACTATGAAACTATGTGCCCACCTTAAATGTAATCCCCGTAGGGCTTGAAGCATTTGTCCCATCGTCTTGGTACTGGCAGAAGGTCAATGGCAGCCCTGTAGAAGGTGGGTGGTTGCTGTAACAACCAATCACTCACTGCATCCTTCACCTCAGCATTCGAGTTGAACCGGCGACCGCGCAGTGCCCGTTTCAGCTCACCGAAGATGGCATAATCGCACAGAAACAAGTGCGGGATATGAAGTGGGTGCTGTACTGTTTCCCACCGAAATCTGTGTAACAGGTCCCGGACAACATTGGCCGTATGCGGATGTGCATTATCATGCAACAACGCCACCCTGGACGACAGCAAACCTGGTCTCTTGGATTTGATGGCCTGAATTTTGGTGTATTGTTAGACCATCGTAAGATGTAGTACATTTTACCAAAAGTTCCGTGCTCCCCCACTACGCACCCCTAAACTTCAATATGCAATGGTTCTGGAAAACGTGCATATCTCTGAAACCAGTGAGCATATCGGGACGTTATTTTTTTTAGTATCGGTGTCTGCATTACATTCTGCAAATTTGGTTCTCTTGATGTTTTTAATATTTCCAGTGATATTTGAGTAATTTTAAGACAAATAGTAAAAAAATGTAAATTTTTATGTTTACCTTTTTGACGCTGTATTATCGTGAAAATGATAATATTGAAAAATTAAAGTATCAAATTATATTTCATTTGATACCAATAATGACAAGTTTACTACTAATATTTTTCCTGTAGTGAGTAAACTTCGAAGGCCGCGGAGCTTTCTTACCCGACTGATGACAACCCTGTTTACCCTTTCCCGAAAATCAACTTGATCGCTTTATATTTTACTTTGCAACTGTACTTTACACTAAATATACGTGGGGCATACAATACAATTCCGGTAGTGGTATCGGGAAAATTCTTCCATCACTTTTCGACATAGTTCCATCCGAGTGACAGACACTTAGGCCATCGTTTTTCTAGTATAAAATGTTCTGTCTTGCTCCTGTAACCACCCCTCCAAAAGATCATGACATCAGAATCATTGTGTAATTTCTTATCACGCAGCTCTTCCTTTAGTTTAGGAAACAGGTAGTAGTCCCCCGGGTCCAGATCTGGGGAATAAGGCGGACGTCGCAAGCTTTTGAAACCACAGAATTGGATAGCCGCTGTTGTTACACCTGCCTTGTGACTGGGAGCATTGTCGTGCAAGAGCAGAACGCTCCCCTGAGAGCTTTCCGCTTACTTTTCTTAATCTCAAATGGTTAGTTAAAATGGTATGAATGCTACCATTTGATATGCCAACAATATCAAAAACTGTCCTAGTGGTGAATCTCATCTCAGTGTGGATTAGTTGTTTCACACGATCGATAGTTTCCTGTGTAATGGCTGTTGATGGTCTTCCGGTACGTTGTTAATTTTCACATGACTCACGACCGCAGCTGAATTCCCTATGCTCCTTCTTTACCTTATAATATGAAGGTGCTTTATTCCCCAATGTCCGCAACATATCATTGTGGACTTCTTGAGGTGATAGACCTTTCAACCGTAGATACTTAATCACAGTTTACAACTCTGAAGGCTACATTTTCCAATATAGCCTCACCTTCTGTTATGTTTACACCCGTAACACAAAAATTATATTAATTACATGCTTGATGCTTGCAACACATACAACGAAAGGATACAGGAGTCATACTACAGAATTTGGTCCATCAGACCCAACGTGAAGTGGGCCAGGGCACGAACTAATTGTACGCCCCTTATATAGTCCATACGTACGCAAAGGATGAGCAAACTTTTGCACAATTTTAAAATTGAATTTCAAGTCCTCAGCGCTCAACTGGGTTTCCACAATGTTATATAACTTACATTGAAAGAATTAAAAGAGCACACTTTAACTCGTTAAAGTATTATTTCATCTTAAATAATTTGATAAAACTCATTTCCAACTTCTTAATCCATTCATTCATTTCTTGTTCTGACCATGTCAAAATACATTTTACATTTATCTTCTGATATATCAAAAACGAATCGAAATCAACAACTTTAAAAACAATGGCATTGATACAGCGTTCTTAATCTCAGTGGTTCCCTATTAATTTTATAAACACGTGTACACAATAGAAATGAAGTAATTGAATTGAATTGAAATTAAAATTTTGGGAGCGTCAGCACTTAGGCTATTTTGCTCCCGTCACATGATACGGGGGCCAGCCCCTTATCATTACAAAGAACAACTCTAACGTTGCATAACTAAAAAAATTAAAATGTTCTGACTTCTGTTAAAAGCTGAGGCTGTAAAGGGGCCTCAGCACACATAATGACAAAAGAAAAGGACAATACAAACAAAATTATACTGGTCATGGGGCCAGTCGCCAGAGCCTCGTTAGTCTTTAGTCCAGGGTGCACTACGTGGAAGTGAGGTTGACTTTGGGCGCCTACGTGGAAGGTACCCCTTACACCCCAGAAATGAAGTAAATACTGGTTATTTCGTGAATGCACAACTTGCATACTCCGTCTGATATTTCAATCACCTTTAACCTATGCAGTATCCTTCACCTTCGCTAACCGTTCAAAATGTACAGGGTTTTCATTCTATTTATCGTAGCACCGTTAGTATTCTTGAGAACAGCGCTTCTTTAGCCAAAAAATAATGCTCGGGCATTGATATAATTACACTTTTTTTTCCAGTGTATATAGCTAAGTAAAATTACTTTCTCGTCATCCTGGTTTTGCAAGAAACGACAGAATATGCTTAAGTCATAATTTGCTCATTTATCTTGGTTACATAAATCTTGGGCTTTCCTCATATTTTACAGGTTTTTTTTTATTAACTCATTTACAGTTGGATCTTCACCAACAAATAACATCTGTATTATTATCTCACCATGTTATTCCTGTTGAAAACCAAATAATTGCATATTATCCATTGTCCACTGCTTTAAACTATACTTATTCTAACACTACATTTAGAGAGAGCAACTCTTCTCTTGTCTTGAAGTGAAAGGATTTCTTTTGCAGGGGGTGGGGATCGAACCTACTACAGACCTGCGATTTTACTACAAATCCGTTGCTCTCACCAACTACTTCCCGGCACCCCCTCTCCTCATAGGTTCGATCCTACCACTGCCCAAATAAATGTGTTCACCTAAAGATGAGAGAAGAGGTGCTCTCTCGGAATGTAGATTTAGAATAAGTATATTTAAAAGCACTGGACAATGGATAGTGTCCAATTCACATTACATGCCAATGTAGAACCATTGTCACCAATATTCAGAGATTTATTAGCAAAATGGAAGTAACAAATGTCGGCGATACAATATTAGAAACGATATACGAATTTAACGTTAAATAATTTTACACGTTTTGAGGTATATTGCATATCTCCCAGTTTAACGTGCATACAGTCAAGAAAGTCAAGAAATCAAACCAATATGCCAAGAAATTATGCTTGTTGTCAAGAATGTGTGCTACTTTTTTAGAGTATAGTGAATTTACATTGTTACATATACCTGTAGTGAGATTTGAAAAAACTTAAATATTTTGAAATCTAAAATTGTATTGAACTGTGGTTAAGATATTTTCACTTTGTTTCTTAAGAATTACATTATTGTGTGTGTGAAGTTTTGTAAATAGTGAAAATCCTAAGTATGAAGACAAAACTGCAGAATATTATTTCCTTCATGGAGAGCACAGGTGCCCACCACCCTCAAAGCCAATGGCCATTCGCCCCAAAAATCATGTCATGCGTTCCCCCAGATTATATCATGTGCCCCCCCAAAAAAAACATCATTCGCGCCCTCAAACCATATCGTAATTCCCACAAAGTATTTAATTACGACAGTGTGTCTACCGAAAGTAACTTTTTCTTAGCTTTACAGAACACTATACTTGATCTGCCCTTATTCCCTAAACAGGGGTGCCCATCACTCAAGACCACCCCTAAAATCGTTCGTAAACCCCCGAAAATAGTTTGGATGAATGTGTAATAGATGGTGTCTATTTGAATGAAATACCATGTTACATTGTCCATATTTTCGAAAAAATCTTAAAGCTAGCACATTGATTGGTTAAATGTAGTAAATTAAAGGCACAATGCTACTTATTTTTTATAGGTATAATTCCATTTTTTGTCTATATACGATATTATGTCCTATGTTTAATGTGTTTCTGTTTGTCTTGTGTAGTATCGGTGATGTGTATGTATGTGTCTTGTGTTGTAATTGTGCTGTCTAGTATGTTTGTGTAGTAGTTGTACTGTCTAGTATGTTTGTTTTGTCTTGCGTAGTAGTTGTGCTGTCTAATTTGTTTGTGCTTGTCTTGTGTAGTAGTTGTGGTGTGTAGTTTGTTTATGTTTATATTGTGTAGTAGTTGTGGTATGTTTGTGTTTATATTGTGTTATAGTTGTGATGTGTTTGTGTATGTCTTGTGTAGTAGTTGCGCTGTCTAATGTGTTTGTGTTCGTCTTGTGTAGTAATTGTGCTGTCTAATGTGTTTGTGTTTGTCTTGTGTAGTAGTTCCTGCATTCATATTGGGGGTTAGGCGTAGAGCTGACAACTCTGCACTGTAAAAAAAATGTCAAGAAACAGCAATATAAGGCCATGGATGTTCCCAAGGTAAAATATTCCGGAGGTAAAATAGTCCCCCGTTCGGATCTCCGGGTGGGGACTACTTTGGGAGGTCCCTGGACTAAGGATAAGATCTACGTTAGGAATAAGGATATTAAATTAGGCACCTGGAATGTTCTGAGCCTTTACCGGCCTGGTGCATTTCAGTGTACAGTTAATGAGATAGTTAAGTATAAATTAGATGTAGTAACTGTCCAGGAAGTTAGGTGGCCAGGAGAAGGGAATTGTAAAACTAAAAATTATACTTTTTTCTATGGTGGTACTGAAAATCATAATTTTGGAACAGGCTTTTTCATAAATAATAGAATTATGTCGGCTCTTAAAACAGTAGAATTTATTAATGATAGGATATCATATGCAGTTTCACAGGGTAGGTGGTGTAAAATTATTTTAATAAACATACATGCTCCAACGGAAGATAAAGATGATAATACTAAAGATGATTTTTATACAGAGTTAGAACAGGTCTTTGATAAATTTTCTCAGTATGATATGAAAATTCTGTTAGGTGACTGTAATGCACAGATTGGCAAAGAAGAGACATTTAAACCCACGATTGGTAAAGAAAGTCTTCATGAATTAAGTAATGATAATGGTATAAGATTGATTACTTTTGCAACCTCAAAGAATTTAATTGTGAAAAGTACCACTTTTAAACATAAAGATATCCATAAATATACCTGGTCTTCTCCAGATGGTAAAACTCATAATCAGATAGATCATATTCTCATTGATAAGAGAAGGCATACTAGTATAATTGACGTTCGTACACATAGAGGTGCTGACTGTGCCAGTGACCATTATTTAGTAATTGCTAAGTTAAGAGAAAGACTCTCAGTGATAAATCATAAGCAACAAAATCTAAAAGTTCTAAAATTTGATACAGGAAAGTTTACTGATAAAAGAATTAAGAAAGATTACCAAATTAAACTGTCAAATAGATTTGATGTTTTGCAGGATTTAAATGATGATGAAAATATAAATGAAACAGATGTAAATAAGAATTGGGAGCACATACGTAATGCAATTGAATCAGCAGCTAAAGAAAGTATAGGATACCATAAACCGAGAAAAAGTAAGCTATGGTTTGATGATGAATGTCATAATCTAATAGAAATAAGAAATCAGGCTAGACTTAGGTGGTTAAATAACTCTGATGATACAAATCTAAACAATTATAATAGAATAAAGCGAGAAGTTAACTGCACGTTTAGAAGTAAAAAAAGAGATTACTTGAAAAGCAAAATTAACGAAATTGAAACAAACAGCAAAAATAAAATTATCAGAGATTTATATAAAGGTGTAAATGAGTTTAGAAAGGGGTGGCAACCTAAAGTAAACTTGATAAAAGATAAAGACGGTGATTTTCTAGCTGACCCAAGCGATATTCTAAATAGATGGAAGAACTACTTTAATGACCTTTTAAATGTTCATGTAGGAGATAAATCAGAAGTAAATGAAGTCCACACAGCAGAACCTTTAGTTCCAGAACCTAACTTGACTGAAGTTAAAGATGCTATTAAAAGGCTAAAGAATAACAAAGCACCTGGCATTGATTTAATACCAGCTGAGTTAAATAAATATGGTGGAAATTCATTAATATGTCAAATTCATAAATTAATTTGTTTAATATGAAATAAAGAAGAAATCCCTCAACAGTGGAAAGAATCCATAATTGTTCCTGTTTTTAAAAAAGGTGATAAAATGAACTGCAATAATTACCGTGGAATTTCTCTACTCCCAACAACATATAAGATATTATCTAACATATGCTAATGAAATTATAGGTGATTATCAATGTGGATTTAAACGTAACAGATCAACTACAGATCAAATTTTTCACATCAGACAGACACTTGAAAAAAAGTGGGAATATAATCAAAATGTCCATCAGCTATTCATTGATTTCAAAAAAGCATATGATTCGGTCAAAAGAGATAAATTATATAATATATTAGTAGAGTTTGGAATACCTAAGAAGCTTGTTAGTATGATAAAAATATGCACCAGTGAAACAGAAAGTAAAATTCGTGTGGGTATTAATATGTCTGACAAATTTACAATTCATGATGGGTTAAAACAAGGAGATGCATTATCTCCATTGCTCTTTAATTTTGCCTTAGAATATGCTGTTAGGAAGGTAAAAGAAACTAAAGAAGGACTAAAATTAAATGGTGTGACTCAGTTGTTAGCATATGCAGATGATGTAGACTTACTGGGGGATGATGTGAATACAATTAAGAATAATGCTAAAATATTTTTCAAAACTGCTAAAGAGATAGGTTTGGAAGTTAACAAAGACAAAACTAAATATATGCTTACAGGCCGAAACCAAGTGTTGGGTAATAATCAAAATCTAATTATTGATAACAACTCGTTTGAACCAGTTTCCAAATTCAAGTACTTAGGAGTAATATTAACAAATGAAAATGATATTAAAGAAGAAATAAAAAGTAGGCTTAATTCAGGAAATGCATGTTACTTCTCTCTTCATAAATTTTTGTCTTTTCGTTTAATATCTAAGAAACTAAAAGTTAAAATATACAAAACAGTAATTTTGCCTGTAGTATTATATGGGTGTGAAACTTGGTCCCTTAATATTGAAAGACGAACATAAATTGAGAGTATTTGAAAATAAGATCCTTAGGAAAATCTTTGGACCTAAAAGGGATGAGGAAACAGGTGAGTGGAGAAGGTTACATAATTTAGAACTACATAATTTGTATTCATGTCCAGATATTATTAGAATAATTAAATCAAGAAGACTTAGGTGGGCAGACCATGTGGCACAAATGGGAGAGGAAAGAGGAGTTTACAGGATTCTTGTTGGGAAACCCGATGGTAAGAGACCTGTAGAAAGGCCAAGACGAAGATGGAGGGACAACGTTGAGATGGACCTAAGGGAAATCGGTAGGGATGGAAAAGAGTATATAGATCTTGCTCAAGATAGGGAAAGATGGAAGGCCTGTGTTGCTGCAGCCATGAACCTTCGGGTTTAAGAAGGCTAGGGAGTTAGTTAGTTAGTTAGTTAGTTAGTTAGTGAAGTTTTGTAAAAGTATTAAAGTTATGGCCATTCCCCATCCAGGATTAAGTCTGAAGCGTTAGTTTTTGCATGCATAATTAAAGCAAATCTAAATCTCTTGTTATTAAAGTACAGCTTCAGTTTTTATCTTAACGGCCTTGTGGAAGGGTTTTTTATTGAATATTTTTTCTTAATTTCCAACTGTACCTAAGTAGGGGGCGATTAAACAAATATTAAGAGAAATTGGGATAAAATGGCCAAGAAAAAGTCATGAAAAAGTCAAGAATTTTGCATTTGTTATTTTGTAGACACCCTGCATATTTTCTATTTATATTGATATTTTTAAGTAAAATGCAGTATTCGCGCAATTTCTGAAGCATTCATTAAGAAATGCAAACATATTTGTGGGGAAAATATTCAAAATATAATTTTTATTTTTATTACTGTGACAGACACACCCCATATTTTAACTTAATATTATTGTAAGCCATGAAAGTCGCACAGCACATACAAATTCGCCGTGTTTATTTTGTTCTTCTCTTCTGCCATATTTAACAAACAAAACCTGTTGTTTCTGAAAATAGGTACTGCAGCTCAGAGGTTCTGGTAGAGATCCTGACGGAATTTCTGAGGTATCCAATTTAACCTAAAATATCGAGCAGGAATGAAGGAAACGATCAAAAGCTACGAAACATATTACTTATTTTAATATAGTGTAGTCACGTATTGTTTACATATGTTTTCGTTGATTTATTCTACAAAATATTATGCTTTGGGTGCATGAAAATGTGGGTCTTCAACGACTCCTTCCCAGAAGATTGCCATATGGATGGTATTTATAAACTGCCGTAAGGGCGGCCCTGAATCTAACCCTAGTTCTCTTGTTCAGCATCTGCTTAATCATTCCTGACTCATAAGAAATTCATTCTCCGAAAGTGCCTGAAATGGTGCGAGCGATGAATGAGGAATCGCATCGCAGGTTTACTAAAGCGGGAGCGGAAAGGTAGACCATGGTAAGCATAATGGGAATTTCAAGAACATTATTTTCTTTTGGTTTTTCTTTTTATCCCACGCGGAGAACAACGGATAAAGATTGCCATGGTAACCATCCAGATGGCGTCACGAGCGATACCGGCTAATTTAGAGTCGCCTCCCGCTCGAGATACTTAATTATTGAGGATGACAAGTGAACGTCGCGGCTGCCATGGTGACGGGACGCTGATGGTCTCCGATTCTCTTGACTAGCTCTGGGCATTGGGAGAAATCCAATATAGGGCAGGTAGGGAAGACGAAAGCATCTCATTTCCACTTGGAAAGTTCCTCCCCCTCGCTGTATCGAGTTATTGGTCAGATGTTTCCTCGACTTCAATAGCATTAGCTCCATAATAACAGAGACCGTGGAGTCCCAAATGATAACAGTCAACGTTACTCCTTGTTTATGCACAGCGGGTGGTCGGGGAGAGGACTGCGTTGAAGAGAGACCACTGCAGACCTGTGATGAACCACACACCTGGGGTCCTAAGGAAACTAGGCTATAGTTTCGAGTCTTTTCATAGGAGACCTTTAATTTGAAAATTGAGAACCGCTTCAACGTTTCACATAAATGATCACGGTAAAGTAAACATTATTGTTATTGCGTAATTGTTAATAATATTTTTTGCTAATTATTAGAGATAACCTAAATCACCAAAATGTGCAAAATAAAATATTCACTTAAGACCTAAAATTTCCAATAATATGCCGTATCAACAAGAGTTATTTTTTTTAAAAAAAATAATAAATACTTTTCCTAACGGGATATAATATTTATGTAAGATCAGAGAACAAAAGGAAAATCATGTTGAGTTGTCGACTCACATTGCCGCCCCCAGAGCGTATTTAGACGATATGTATGTAGAGGGGTTTCGACCCTTTTCGCTCCAGAAAGAGGTGTCAAGTATTAAAACTAAAGGAGTAAAATACTTATTTACTAGTTGTTGTATAATATGAAGTGTATTTATTTCCATCGTACTTGCATAACTATAATGATTCGATTGGGATGAACCAGTTTTGCATTACTACCGTCTACAAGCATAACGCATGATGCATAACTTATAATGAATAATAATAATATACCAAAAGCATAATTTTTCACAAGCTGGAAATTACAAATTCATCTTATAAATCTTTAATTTTCTATTTATTTTGATATCATTCTAGTTCGTGGAGTAGGTTTTTGAATTCAAGAATGTATCTTTTTACTTTGCCAGGTTATGTTAATAATAATAATTACTATTTATAAATTACTACTAGTAATACTATACTTATATTAATAATAATATTTATTATTATTATGCATAAGAGTGTAGGATCCATTGTATTATTTTATAATTATATACTCAATTTTGTAATTTAGTATTTCCAATTTTGACATTGTGATGTACAGCGTCTCTCAAAAGTCTTGGGACTTTGACATTTGATACTAGGGAACCCAACATACACAAGGCGTTGGCGTATGGAGTTAAACTAAATTTTAGAGTTGCCACATGCACAATAGATATGTGTAAAAAAGGAATAAAACAAAGATTTATATGTTTAAAATTATAAAGAATTTCGGTGTTGTATCGCAAATGGCAAAATACATAAAGTACATTCTGTACTTTATGAAATAATAGAGTTCCTCTACTAGTAGGTGAAGTGGACCACCTGTGAAACCGAAAATGGGGCTCGGTGGGGCTCGCCTTAATGGATTTCTCTTGTAAGGCATGAGCCCCATTTTCTCGCAGTGTTGCCAACTCCTCACTCGAAAAAAAAAATCACCAAGGTTTTTTTTGGTCCAACCTAACCTAAAGCAAGGAGCTGGCAATCTTGCTTGAGGCTTCTTAATGGTTTGCTCTTGTAAGGCATAAGCCTTATTTTCTCGCAGTGTTGCCAACACCTTACTCGAAAAAAATCACCAAGGTTTTTTTTTTCGGTCTAACCACCTAAAGCAAGGAGCTGGCAACTTTGCTTGAGGCTTGCCTTACAGTGCATAAAGCAAGGTTGCCAACCTACTGCTTTTGCCATAGCTTTTTACAAAAAAAAGAGAGAGGAGAGAAAGAGAGAGGGAAGAGTTAAACAACCGACAGCCTACCTACAGCTTTTTTTTGGTCTAACCTAACCTAAAGCAAGGAGCTGGCAACTTTGCTTGAGGCTTGGCTTACAGTACATAAAGCAATTTTTGCCAACCTACACACACTGGGCAAGGAGAGTTGGTACTGCCGTAAAAGAGAGAGGTGGGTGGATGGCAACACAGTATGTGTGTGCGCGTGCGTGTATAATATGTAGCATTATTAACTAGAGTGTGTTGGCAAACCACCTGCAACTAAAAAATAGAGATGCCAACGTTGCTGTAAGATGAAGAGAGAGAGAGAGACCTACGGCTGGCAACAGTAATAAGCGAATGCGCCATATCGTAATTTTCCAACTCCGTATATCGTGATTTTTGTAAACCTCTCTCGGGGGAACGATGTGCCACACACACACGCACACACACACGCGCGCGCTTGTATTGTGACGCATTACATACATGTGGAAAAAAAAACTTTGCCTGTTATTATAAAAAAAAACTTTGACCGTATTCTTAAATAACTAACAAGGACAATGAATCTTTTTGGCTTCCGCAAACAGATCAACATGGAAACTGCACCGCCAAATTTCAATAACCTCTTACCTTCCGTGTTATCTAAACTCAATGGTTTACTGATCGTTCATCTCAACAGCATTTGGACGAAATTGGATGACGATGTGGGTAAGATGTTTTATGTTTTTAATAACAATTTACATTTCTACGAAATTCCGATCGACGGGAAACTTCAAATCACCGTGAATCCGGAAAACGCAGGCGAAATCAAAATTTCTACCGGCAAGAATATTTTTCGAATCAAGCACGACAAGATGCTTTCTAACATTACGTACGATGTTTCTGCAGGAGATTATTTTTACATGGAACTCCTCGGAGATTATGACAAACTTATTCCTCTCTTCGTAGAATTACGAATCGTCTATCCTATTATAAATAACCGTTAACCAAAAATGCCTAACGACATTTTCGGCAACACCAAGCGTGTAGACCATGCAGAAGAGATTCTCATGTTGGACATTCGAGTTAAGAAGTTGAGGAGCGATTTGATTGCTTTGCAGGAGACCTTAAACAAAAGTTTAGAGTCGGAAATCGCCACGCTCCAAACGCAATGTCTCGACCACATTCTGAAAATCGATTCCGAACTGAAGACGCTGATAAAAAATTATATCGACGTACCTTCTTACGACAGCGTTCAAAATATACAGTTGAGCGTGGATTCGCTTCAAAATGATTTGGCCAAATTACAGCAATTTCAATCGAAAAATGAAGATTTGGAAAAATTGAAACTCGAAATCGAAGAACGAACTTCCGCAATAGAAAAGAATTTCTCCGAACTTCAAACCGTCGTGAACGATATAGACGCAGAACGCTTGCACGTCGTCGTTTCCAAATTACAAGAAGAATTCACCAGCACGTTGGAAGAAATTAAATCCAAGTTGCAGACTTTGGAAGATACCATGACGAACCTACCATCGTCGGACGAACTGCAGGTCATCGGTAAAAGCGTCGCGAACATAAAAATTCAATTGGAGGCGTATCGAGATTTCGAACACATTCAAACCACCATCGCTACGCTTCAGGCGTCTCTGGAATTGATCAACGAAGAAATTAAAAATATTCACGCTGAAGCGAGAGCGTTGACGAGCATTCAAGACACGTTAAGCACGGTTCAGCAGAAGATCGAATATTTAGAAAATTTGAACGTCGAAACGAATCTCGCTCATTTTCATCACGTACTCGACAACATACAGGGTGACTTGGAATCGTTACGGACGAGCGTGCCTTCGAGCGAAGATTTGGAAAAATTGAAAACGGCGGTGACGGCACTATCCGATTCGAGCGACATCAAAAGTTCGTTGAGCGATCTCGAGAGTAGGGTGGCCAATCTCCCCACCTCCAAAGAATTGCACGCTTTGAAAAGAAACATATCTCGAATGCTGAAACGACTGGAAACGGAAACAGCGAACGTGGAACAGATTCGAGACGAAATTAGTTCGCTGGTGTCGACGCTGCCCACTTCGCAGAGCGTCGCCGACCTTCACACGCAGTTTACAGAGATGCGAAGCATCGTGAACGATCTTACCGAGAAGAGCTCGAAATTGAATCAAGTCGAGAACCTTCAGAACATCGTCGTCAACGTCAGAGATCAAGTTGGAGTGCTGGAATCCACGCAGGAATCGACGCTGGCCTCTTTCGGTGCCAAGTTGCAAGAACTCAACGAAAACTACAAGCAGTTGAACGTGGAAGTGAAAATCAAACCGTCGTTTTCTACCGTAACGGATACCATAATCGAGCATTTGCTGCCCATCGAAAATAAACTCGGACAAGTTCACAGTAATCTCGTCACCTTCGACACTAAATTCGCCAAATTGTTCACCTTGCAAGCCATCGAAATCAACAGCGTTCCCAATCAACAGAGAATCTCCACGTTCGTCGAAGGTAACAAACTGTACATGTTGCATCCTTATCATCCGTACTACAAGTTTCTCCTCGATGGGACAATTCAGATAAACGAATTTTCGTACTGGTCTCACGGCAGAAAAGCTAGCGTTCCCACCATGACCTTGATATCGAATCGTGGTGTCCAGAAAGCGGGAAACATTCCTCTGGCACGTTGGAACGAAACGCGCAACATATATGAAATACACGAAGACGAAGATCTCACCGTTTTCGACGTGAGTGCCGGCGATAAGCTGATCATTCAAAACACGAGCGAGGTGCCACCCTCTTTGAATCCCATCACGCTGGTGCTTCTCTTCAAACGTAATCTCTAAACAAAAAAATGTCTAGGCAAGCCATCGTCGAAGAATTGCATAAACCTGCACGCCGCAACTACGAACGTTTGGCTGTAGTAACCAAGGGCATCGACGACCTCTGGCAAAGCGACCTCGTGGAGATGAGCAGCGGCAATTTGAAAAACGTACATAAATTGAACAAGAGCAACAAGTACCTTCTCACCGTCATAGACACGTTTTCGAAATTCGCATGGGCTCTACCTTTGAAGGCGAAAACGGGATCGTGCGTCACGGAAGCATTCAAATTAATTTTTCGCGAAAGCGACAGACGACCTCGATTTCTGCACACGGACAACGGTAAAGAATTTTACAACGCCGTATTCCAAAAGTTTATTCAAAAACATGGCATTCGACATTATTCGACCTTCAGTCACATCAAAGCCAGCATCGTGGAAAGATTCAATCGAACCTTGAAAACACACATGTGGAAACGATTCACGCTTCGGGGAAATTACAAATGGGTCGACATCCTGCCGGAACTCGTCGACACCTATAATGATACGGTACACAGAACGATAGGCATGAAGCCAGCTGACGTTACGAAATCTGACGAGCAGCGTTTAATTTCTACAGTTTACTGTCCAAAGTACACACCCACGACAAAAAAAGCTAAATACAAAATTGGAGACCGGGTGAGGATCAGCAAATTCAAACGCACCTTCGAGAAGGGATTCACAAAAAATTGGAGCACGGAACTTTTTACCGTGGTTCGAGTTTTACCCGGAAACCGACACACGTATATAATAAAAGATAGTAGCAGCGAGATTTTGAAAGGAAGATTTTACGAAGAGGAACTCTCTAAAACGAAACACCCCGACACGTACCTCATCGAGAAAGTATTGCGTAGGAAAGGTGACAAACTGTTTGTCAAATGGCTGGGACTTCCGGAAAAGAATTGGATCGACGCGAACGAAGTGATCTTGTGAGTACGTGGAACGTGGTGAAGCGTCTACCGGATCCGGAAAGTCAAACGAAGAAAAAGAACGGTGAGTTGCTTCCCGACAGCATCCGCTGTCTGATCGTAGGTACTTCGGGGTGTGGGAAAACGACACTGCTCGTGGACAATTTTCTCCTTGCACCGAATTGGTTAGATTGGAAGAACAGGCACCTGTACGTGTTCTCGAAAAGTTTGGAGCAATCCAAATACCAGCAACTGATGAAACTGTACGATGGTCTGGACATTGCAACGTTCGCCTCGGAAATAAAACCACTCAACGATTGTCGTGAAAATTCAGTCGTTGTGTTCGACGACGCCATCCTGGAAAATCAAAATGAAATTCGCAACTTTTTCACGCAAGGTCGTCACAAAGGAATGGATTGTTTCTACCTAGCTCAAACGTTTTCCAAAATTCCAAAACAGCTAGTACGCGACAACGCTAATTTCATATGTTTGTTTCGTCAAGATCACACCAACCTCAAGCACGCGTACGATGACTACGTAGGCGGAGACATGAACTACAATCAATTTTCGGAAGGCTGCTGCTCTACTTGCTGGAACGGTGACGATTTCGGATTCGCGACGATCGACATGACGAGGAAACCCAACGACGGAAAATAGAGAAACAAAATCAACGACTTTCTAAACGTTGCAACGTTGTGAGAAACGACGTATATAAATAACGTCATGACGAAACGAAAAATCGAAGACGAAAATCTCAAGCTTCGCGATTACCTCGCGAAACGCTTCAAAGGTTGGAAATCCGAGAATCGCGGATTCTACGAAGAGAAGAAACGTCAGGATCAACCTGTGATCGATGCCATCAGCGGTCTAGGTAAAGAAATTAAAAGTGTCACGGAACAAAATAAAAATTTGATCAACGAACTCGTACCGCTCGCAGCTAAAAGTTACGCCGTATCCACGCCTATTTCGAGCATTCCTTCGACACCGTTCGAACTGAAGGATGCACCGGCACGGCGTCGAGCCATAGGTAGCACGTCGTCGTCTTCGGATAAAATCGAGTTGGGACCTTTGGCACGAGACTACCTGAGTACGGGGAAATTCGACAAGGATGAAGTGTTCGGATTGTATCCCAGCATGGAAACCAACGAAGGCGGTGGTGTGGTGTGGAAGATTGGGAAATCGAAGGTGACCTTCGAAGGCAACGACATTAAAGTTAATTTAGGCGAGAAGGATAGTTGGACCAGGTATCCGGGTACGGTGGGACTGTGGGAACTCGTTGCCAAAAAGCAGCCGAAAGATTACACCGACGAAGATTACCAGAGTTACAAGGAAATTTTGATCATGACGGATGCCTTGTACCAGAACAACGACGCCTCGCAGAATAGGGTGAAATCGAGCAGCGGCGAGAAGTACAGGAATCTCATCAAACCGATTTGGAACCAGGTCAAAACAGGCAGCGGCGTCAAACGCTACAACACGCTACCCAAAGAATTCGTTTGGGTGGACGACGTTAGGAAACTCGTGGACCGATTGTTGGTGATAGCCGGCGAAGAGAATGCAGGCAACCGTAATTTCTACAACGAGAAGGTTGGCATCGTGGACATGATCAGCACGAAACTTTCCAACTTCATCGTGAACGACGACAAGGGCATAGGTTACCTGATCAAAATCATCAACACGCTGCCTCCGAAATTTTGGAACGTGGCCGAAGGAAAGGGGCTCGTGAACGACATCATCAACAAGTTACCTTTCGAGATGCATCTACCTGGCTACCAGTACTGCGGACCGGGTACCAAACTCGAGAAAAGATTGGAGAGAGGAGACAAGGGTGTGAATCCGTTGGACGCCGCATGCAAAGATCACGACATCGCCTACAACACCACGCAGACGGATCTGGATGCACGTCACGAAGCAGACAGAAAATTGGAGCACGCAGCTTTCGAAAGGTTCGTGAGCAGAGACGCTTCGTTGGGTGAACGGGTCGCCGCACTGGGTACCACCATCGCCATGAACACGAAACAAAAATTGGGGTGGGGTATATAAATAACATAGAGTAAAAAATAATAATAATAACAACATGTCTCGTATAACTGATTTTCCGCCAGAGCTACTATGTAAAATATTTAAACATGCAGTAAACGGCGATTGTGAGGATGTAGGCGCAAGTCTAAGCAGGAGACGGAGGATATCATTACGCACATCATCGCGTTTCCGAAGCACGTACTTTTTTTCTCTGTTAAAAATAATAATATATATATACGTGTCAAAAAAACTTGATATATAAATAACACACAAGTAGTGGGGTTTGTGGTGGGGACAGTGCCGGAAAGTATGAACCCCCCCTCCAGCAGATTTGCTATACTTAAAACAAGCTCAACATGCCCATATGAGCTTTTTGCTCTAGTGTGGAGCTCTTCCTAATCCAAGATTTTTGTGAAAATGCCCTCGGGAATTTCTCAGAAAGTATGACCCCCTCAGTTTGATGAGGCTACACTTACAAAAGGCACTTCTGTGAGATTGTTGTCCATAAACCTGTCAAAAATATGCTCTTCTTGTGGCCATACTTAAAACTAAGCCACACACACACACACACACACACACACACACACACACACACACACACACACACATACATACATATTTATTTCTGGTTTAAGTTCAATTGGATACCAGGCTCAATTTACATATCTAGTATTAAGATAATGTAATTCTTCTAGAATTGCTCCGTGACAACAGGGCCATCTATGTGCAAATGTCTGAACTCGGTGAACACTTGGGAACAAGTCAATTTTTTTCATTATGTCAATATTTTTAACTCTTTTTGCCAGTAATAGGGATTGGTAGTAAGTGTTAAACAAAGTACTTTGGAGCTAAATATGCCTTTCTTAGACGTCGTATATTACTAAAATATCTTTAATTTACATATTTCTCATACCGCTGTATCTTGTTCTATTAGGCCTCTTCAAGAACATTGCCTATTAGGCCTCTTCAAGAACATTGCCTATTAGTGAAATAATGGGGCAAGCATACAATGATATGGGGATATGTGAATTGTTGGTTTCTTCAATTCAGATAAATGGATTGAATTGAAACTGGGATATTTTGCATTTTCCGTGTAGAGGAGCTGCGCCATGGCCAATTCCTCTACACGGATCAATATTCGGGGGAGTTTCTCAGATTCCCGCGGAGCGGCACTTGAAGCAACAGTACTGCGAGCAGTTCATTTCGAGCCCAGCACCGGCGTGTCGATCAATATTTGGAGCAGCGATCCTTTACAAAATTGATTAGTTCCAGACAATTCCGCTCGCCTCGCTGGGGAGGCGCTGCGGTCTGGATTGCATGTACGCCCAGCAGAAAAAAACGGGATGTGCATTCAGAAGAAAGTACTTCATCAAAATATTAGAGAAGAGCTTATGTTTCTGAATGCACCCCCAACCCATCTCCACACCCACCCACCCACATCCATACATATTTACTTCCCGGTCCACTTCTATTGCATCATGTTGTACAATATTAATTGATTAAATGGTTATGACATAATGTGATTATGTGGTATTTTCTGATTGGTTGCTTATGACATAATGCGATTATGTGTTACGTTTAAATAAGCAGTGTTTCTATTGGCTCTGTAAATCTATAAAAGCCAGGGCACAGTGCAGATTCTTCACCATTGCTGGCTCGGCAGTGGAACCCACATCGCGGGGGATAGAACCTGAACAGGCTCCACCAAAGTATAGGAGACTTGAAGCATATAATTTGGCGGAATAACCCAAGTAAGGTCATAGAGACAATATACACTGATAAAATAAAAGCCAATTTTTGATTTGAATCCCAAGAAATTGTATATAAATACCAAAGCCAAAAATATTAACACACATACACACCTACACACACATACATACACACAAAGCACAGTGCTGAACCCAACTGATCCAGCATAGAATTTTGATTTGAATCCCAGGAAATTGTATATAAATACCAAAGCCAAAAATATTAAGTGTATACACACATAAATACATACATACCTACACACACACACAAAGCACAGTACCGAACCCAACTGATCCAGCATAGAATTTTGATTTGAATCCCAGGAAATTGTATATAATAAACAACAACAAAAATGCCGAATCAAAAACATTGTAATCAATGCAATAAGAATATATCCAGCCCCAATTGGGCCAAGCATCAAAAGATTTGTAACCCGGACAAATACAGAACTCCCACAAAAATTTGCCCCAAATGCAATAGAAAATACAGCATGCAATACTTCACATATACACATAAAAATACTTGCTCTGTACAGGCATCAACATTGCCCCCTCAACCATCCACATCTGGTCTGAAAAGGAAGCATGAAGTACCTCTTAATGCCAGAGCAGCAAAACAGCCACGCCATGAACCTATCCGTAGCAGTTTTAACGGCCAATTAAGGGATCACAAGTTTGTATCAGAGCCAAGATGTGGCATTGAGAATTTCTTGAACAGTATAAATTCTAATCTGCAGGCAATTCTTAATGCACAAAATGGCTCTTATAAGCTCTCCCTCAAATTGTATACACAATATAAGAAACCAAATGGCACAAAATTTATACATCCCCACTTAACACAAACTGTACCTGTATATTCAAATTCAAATTCAGACAAAATAATAAGCAGGTTGATGGATCAACTGAACATTAAACACTCTGAATTTGCGGCAAAAGAGTCAGGATGGACCCTATGCGGTTCTCCACACAAGTTATATGTTAATATTTCTGAATTCAGCCCATTACAAGGTTCCACTTATGTGCCATTACCTGCCAATATCAAAAACAAAAGAGCCGTGGTCAATATAAAAAATAATGACCAGAAATGCTTTTTGTGGTGTATATTAGCTGCTTTGTATCCAGTTTCAAGAAATCCTGAGAGAATAACTTATTACAAGCAACATGAGCACGATTTTGACGATGCAATGGAGGGTTTGGAATATCCAATGTCTGTTCAGAATATTGATAAATTTGAAAAAAAGGCCAGGCACATCAATGGCAAACAATTATCTATTAATGTATTTATTTGTTCCACTGGCAATTGCCCGATAGCACCTCTCAGAATCAGTACACTTGATGATGAATCTGCTATTCCAATTGATTTGCTCTTAATTGAAGGAGATAGCACATATCATTATACTCTGATACATAATCTTGAAGCTTTAGTGAGAACACAACTAGACAAATATAAAAAAATATTTAAGTTGTGCAGAAGATGCTTAACTGTATTTGATGGTAGAAAAATGGTGAATGGTGTTTGTGAAGAGAGTGTAGAAATTGCTAAAAACAAATTAATTGAGCATCTGAAATACTGTGGCAACCATAAACCTGTTCATATGGTGATGCCCAATCCAAGTGAAAATTGCAAATTCAAAAAGAATGAAGCCTTGTTGGAACACCCAGCATATATTGTCTGTGATTTTGAATCGAACACCAAACCTATTGCATTCTGCAATCCAGATCCCGAGGAATCTTCAAGTACACCATACCAGCAACATGAACCTTCCAGCTTTTGTTGTGTGGTTATACGGGATGGTGTTGTTATTAAAGAATATTCATACAAGGGACCAAATGCCATCAAAATATTTGCACATAGAATAGAAAATGTGTGCCGTGACATAGCATCTAACATCTTATTAATATCAAAGCCTATGTTGCCTTTAACAGAGGAACAGATTGAAGATTTCAACAATGCAGAAAAATGCCTGGTATGTGATTCTGAATTTTCAGATACAATTATCAAGGTTCATCACCATTCTCATATAGATGGTAAATTCTTAATGGCCCTGTGTAATAGCTGTAATATTAAGATCAAGAGACCAAGATTTGTCCCCATATTTTGCCATGGAGCATCCAATTATGATTTCCATCATCTGATCAGGTACGAGGGGTTTGACAAGCAGAATTTAAACATTTTAGCTGAAAATGATGAGAAATATATATCTATTAGCAAGATAATTAAAGTTGATGGTGTTCCTATTCACATAAGATTTCTTGATTCTTACAGATTTTTATCTGCTAGCCTGGCTACACTGGCCACTCAATTATCTGATGAACAATTCAAAATCACACGTGCATTGTTTCCAAATTAGGACCTGAAATTAATTAGGCGGAAGGGTGTATATCCATATGACTATGTCACAGATTTTTCTAAATTTGATGAGTGTTCTCTGCCACCACAAGAAGAGTTTTACAGCAAAATCAGAGGATCTGGAATCACTGATGAAGATTATCACCATGCCCAATTGATGTGGAACAATTTAAATTGCCAGACATTTGGTGATTATCACATGGCATATTTGAAACTTGATGTGACCCTCTTAGCTGATATATTGCAGGCATTCAGAAAATCTTCCATGCAAAATTATGGACTGGACCCAGTGTATTTTTTCAGTGCCCCGGGCCTAGCATGGGCCGCAACGTTTTTGAATACTAAAATGCAATTGGATCTGATCCACGATCAAGATATGTATCTGTTTATGGAGAAATGTATAAGAGGAGGCATGGTGCAATGTTCCCAGAGATATGCCAGAGCAAATAACAAGCATATTATGCTGCCTGATTATGATCCAGCACGGCCATCAAATTATATACTGTATGTAGATGCAAACAGCCTCTATGGTCATGCCATGATGCAAAAACTGCCATATGCAGGGCTTGAGTGGGTTGAAGATTTCAATATTGAAGATCTTCAGAATTTTGATGACAGTAACCATGGCCTCTTCTTAGAGGTTGATCTGATAATTCCAGATCATTTGCACAATAAATTTTCTGATCTGCCCCCAATTCCCGAGGTTCAGTGCTCACCCGGCTCTAAACAGAAGAAGCTCATGATGACACTGGAGCCAAAACAAGGCTATGTCATATATTACAAAAACCTCCAGTTCCTGATGAAGCATGGTGTCCAAGTGACCAAGGTTGGCAAAGTTTTGAGGTTCAGGCACTCAGAATGGTTGAAACCATACATTGATACAAATACAGAGCTTCGAACATCTGCAAAGAGCCAATTTGATAAGGGCTTGTTTAAATTGATGGTGAATTCAGTGTATGGCAAAACAATTGAAAATGTCAGAAAACATACCGATGTTAAAATAATTACTGACCCCAGCCGGAGCAAAAAATTGGTTGCAAAGCCTAATTTCAATTACAGAAGAATTTATGATGAGCACATGGCACTTTTCAACATGATGAAAACAAAGATTAAGTTTGATAAACCTATTTATGTAGGGGCTGTGATATTGGAATCGTCCAAATTACATATGTTAAAATTGTATTATGATGTGTTGAAACCTTTTTATGGTGATCGTGTAAAATTATTGTACATGGATACGGATAGTTTTATTCTTGATATTCAAACAGAAGATGTTTATCAAGATATGTCACAGCCTGAATTGTTTCAATACTTTGATACCAGTGAACATACAAGAATTCAACCCCACAACAAAAAGGTGCCTGGCAAGTTAAAAGATGAGACATGTGGTGATGTTATTGTGAAATTTGCTGGGTTAAGTGCCAAGATGTACACCTTTGAAACATGTAGTGGCGCTGTTGCCAAAAAGGCCAAGGGCATTGGCAAAGTAACTGTTGAAAAAGATCTCCAATTTGAAGATTATGAAAATTGCATCAAATCCCAGAATTCAATCAAAACATCAGAAAATAGAATTCAGAGTGTAGATCATTTGTTGACTTCAAATATTGTAAGAAAAGTAGCTCTGGACCCACATGATGATAAGAGATGTATTTTATCATGTGGCATACATACTCTACCATGGGGTCATTGTGATTTGAAAAATGGCAAACAATGCCCAATTACAGAGCATGATTTGAAATAAACAAACATGCCTATGAACTTATTTGGGTTCAAAAAACAGGCTATTATGGAGCTGCCAACACCACAACCCTCTTCTGATATGCTGTCTAAACTGAGTGGCTTGTTAATTATTCATCTGAACAGCATACTTACAGATGTTGATGATGAAACAGGTAAAATATTGTACATATTTAACAATAATTTAAATCATTACCAATTACCTGTAGGTGGTCAATTGCAATTTATTACAACCCCTGAGGGTGATGTCAAGATTTCAGTAGGGAGAAATATTTATAGAATTAAGCACTCAAACATGATTTCTGGCACTGTATATACTGTTTCTGCTGGTGACTGCTTATATATTGAGGTCCCTGGATCATATGATAAGCTTATACCTTTTTTTATAGAATTAAGAATCAGATATTCAATAATAAATAACCATTAAAAGAAAATGCCTAATGATATATTTGGCCATACAAGACATGAAGATCACAGTGATGAGATTCTGATGCTTGATGTCAGAGTCAAGAAATTAAGAAGTGATTTACAAGCTTTACAAACCACACTCAATGCCAGTCTTCAGTTAGAAATTACAAATTTACAATCACAATGCATGGACCCTCTTCTTAAAATTGATTCCGAACTCAAAGTGCTGCTTCAGAAATATACTGATTTGGCAACATTAGATAATTTTCAAAGTTTAGAAGAAGCTGTAGCAGCTCTTCAAGCCAAATTTAAGACCCAGGCTAACAACTCTGAGCAATTGAAACAACAATTGGAAGAGCAAATAAATAATGTCCAGGCACAGCTCCAAACAATTGTCAAAAGCATAAAATCACAGGAAGATTTTGATCTAGTGATTTCTACTCTGAAAGAACAGATTCAATCACTCCAAATACCTAATCTGGATCCTCTGCACAATGCCATAGCCGAGGTTAAAGAAAAAATTGAGACGCTTGAAAATTTTATGAACAACTTGCCATCTTCTGATGCTTTGAGTGCAATAACTCGGAGTGTTGCAAACATCAAGCTGCAACTTGAAACATATGAAGATTTTGGAAAAATTCAAAGTACCATAACCCATCTTGAAGGTACAATAGCAGCAGTGCAAAGTGATTTGGCAAATGTACTAGAATCCAGATTGCCTGGGATTGTAGATACCCTTGTTAGTGTCCAGCAACAAATCACAAAGCTTGAAAACCTCAACACCGAATCTGAGCTATCACATTTTCATCACTTGATCGATGATATCCAAACAAAGCTTGAAATTTTACAACAATCCACACCCTCTCAGGCAGATATAGCCCTGCTCCAAAATGCTATGCAAAATGTGGCTGATGCATCTGAATTAAACAATGTAAAATTGGCACTTGAATTTTTGCAAAATACTGTATCAAATCTTCCCACATCACAGGAACTTAAAAATATTAAGAGGGCAGTGAATAGGATATTGAAATCAGAAGATATCAAGAATATCCAAGCAGAGATCAAACATCTCACTCAGACAGTGGCCACTCTACCAACCAATCAACATATTAATGAACTGCATGCCCTGTTTGAGGATATCAGAAGACAGGTCCATGATCTTACTGCTCAAAATTCAAAATTGGCAGTTGTTGAAAATTTACAACAAATTGTAGCTAATATCAAGCAACAGCTAGGGACCATGGAATCCAATCAAGCAAATGCTCTGTCTGTTTTTGCCACACAGCTACAAGAGATTGTGCAACAATACAAGAAACTTGTTGTGGACATAAAAATAAAGCCAGGCCATGATGATGTTGTTAGGACCATCAATGAGCACCTTGAATCTGTAACAAGCAGATTGCTTACAGCAGAAAAGGAAATAACGGGCATAATCGAGAATCCAAAACATACAGTAATTCTTGAATTGTACAGCATCCCCAACAAAGAATATGATTCACCATTTACACCAGGTGGCAAAATATATATGCTGTCCCCTGCTCAATTGTATTACCAGTTTTTTGTTGGGGGCACACTGAGACCATTCAAGATCAAATATTGGCTACAACCACAGGCACACCACTACCCCACCTTATCAATAACAAATGCTGACAACAAACCAAAAATCACCAGTGTAGAGTTAGAGGATTTTACAGATCCCAATACATTAGAAACAGCCTATGTTGAAGATGATGGCTCTCTGGAATTTAAAATTCAAATAGGGGACAAATTATATTTAGAAAATCCTGCAGTATCAGCTGCTGAACACCCCATAGTTGCAATATTCTTGTTTACATATTATGTCTAGACAAATTATTGTTGATGAATTACACAGACAAGCCAGACATAATTTTAAGAGACTCCCAGTAGTCACAAAGGGCATAGATGATTTATGGCAGAGCGACTTGATTGAAATGGCAAGTGGGCAGTTGAAAAACTTAGACAAAATCAACAAGGGCTACAAGTATCTACTCACTGTAATAGATACATTTTCAAAATTTGCCTGGGCTGTGCCACTCAAATCCAAGACTGGAAAATGTGTTACAGAAGCCATCAGGACAATCATCAATCATTCAGGAAGATCACCGCGCTATTTGCAAACAGATAATGGCAAAGAATTTTATAATTCAGTGTTTCAACAATTTATTAAAAGCCAGTCAATAAAACATTATTCGAGTTACAGTGATCTCAAAGCCTCAATTGTAGAGAGATTCAACAAAACCCTAAAAAATCTTATGTATAAACAATTTACACTTCAAGGTAATTATAAATGGATTAATATTCTTCCAGAACTTCTACATAAATATAACAACTCGGTCCATTCCACAATCAACATGAAACCCTCTGAAGTAACTTCATCTGATGAGCAAAAATTGATCAGGACTGTTTATTATCCTAAATATCAGCCAACAACAAGAAAGGCCAAATACAAGGTGGGTGATCAAGTAAGAATTAGTAAATATAAGCACTTATTCAAGAGAGGCTTTACAAGAAACTGGAGCACTGAATTATTTACAGTGGTTCAAGTTAAACCCGGGACCCTTAACACTTATATAATAAAGGATCACCGAGGAGAAATTCTCAAAGGCCGGTTCTATGAACAAGAGCTCAGCAAAACTAAACAGCCTGACACATATCTCATAGAAAAAATAATCCGCAGAAAAGGCAACAAGTTATTTGTCAAATGGCTGGGTCATCCGGAAAACAGCTGGATCGATGCAGACAAAATAATAATATGAGCACCTGGGATGTTATAAAAAGGCTGCCAGAACCTGAACAGCAGAATAAGAGAAATGGCAACTTGCTGCCTGATAATATTAGGTGTCTTATTGTTGGGCCATCTGCTTGTGGTAAAACTACACTAAGGGTTGATAATTTTTTATTGGCACCCAACTGGTTAGACTGGAAAAACAGGCACTTGTATGTTTTCTCTAAGAGCTTGGAACAATTAAAATATCAGCAGTTGATGAAGCTATATGATGGATTGGATATTGCCACTCTTGAACCAGATGTTAAGCCACTTCATGAATGTCTCGATAATTCTGTTGTTGTGTTTGATGACGTTATACTGGATAATCAAAACAAGGTTAGAAATTTCTTTACACAGGGCCGACACAAAAACATTGATTGCTTCTACCTGGCACAGACTTTTTCTAAAATTCCGAAGCAGCTGATCCGAGACAACAGCAATTTTATATGTGTGTTTCATCAAGATCATACCAACCTCAAACACATACATGATGAATATGTAGGTGGGGACTTGAGCTACAATGATTTTTCCAAGTTTTGCAGCAGGTGCTGGAACCAGGACAGTTATGGGTTTGTCACAATTGATATGACAAGAACACCTAATACTGGCAAATACAGAAATAAAATCAACGATTTTCTAGACGTTGAGACATATATAAATAACCATGAAAAGGCCAATCATTGATGATCTTAAGTTAAGAGATTATCTTGTAAAAAGATTTAAGGGATGGAAATCAGAGAACCGGGGAATTTATGAAAAACACAAACAAACAGAACAGCCTGTCATTGATGCTATTAATAATTTAGGTAAGAATATCAAAACTGTTACAGAGCAAAATCAAGATTTGATCACAGAGCTTGTACCTGTAGCTGCAAGGAACATATTAGATTATCCATTCACCCCACTTTCCAGTATTCATACACCTAGTCCTGTTGCTCCTCGAAGAATTGAAGCTACTCAGGATCCTATTGAATTGGGTCTTCTTGCTCAAAAATATTTAACCACACCTAAAGACAACAAAGATGAGGTGTTTGGCTTATATGCTGACACAGAGCTTGATGGCAGTATCATACATAGAATTGGCAATTTCAGAGTAACTTTTATGGGGGATGATCTGATTGTTTATTCAGAATCTCGTCTCGGAGAAAAAGGTGCTTTTGTTAAGTACCCCGGAACACCTGGATTGTGGGAACTGATGACTCGGAAAAGGCCTGGCAGCTATACAGATCAAGATTATGAATATTACAAAGAAATATTAATAAAATCAGATGCTCTGTACCAGAACAATGATCCCACACAAAAAAGAGTCAAGTCTAGCAGTGGGGCAAAATACAATAATTTAATCAAGCCCATATGGTCACAGATCAAGACTGGCAGTGGGATCAAACAATACAACACCCTGCCTAAAGAATTTGTGTGGGTTGATGATGTCAGGAAACTTGTAGATAGGTTGCTGGTCATAGCTGGGGAGGAAAATGCTGGCAACCACAATTTTTACAATGAAAAGGTTGGAATTATGGACATGATAAGCACCAAATTGTCTAATTTTATAGTGAATGACCCTAAGGGGATTGGATATCTTATAAAAATTATTAATACTCTACCACCCAAATTTTGGAATGTCTCTGAGGGTCGGGGGCTTGTTAATGACATTATAAACAAGCTGCCATTTGAACTACACGTTCCAGGCTATCAGTATTGTGGTCCAGGTACAAAATTGGACCATAGATTAAACAGGGGTGATCCTGGTGTAAATCCCCTAGATGCTGCTTGTAGAGACCATGACATAGCATACAACACACATACCGACCTTGACAAGAGACATGTTGCAGACAAGAAATTAGAAGAGGCTGCATTTGGTAGATTTGTAAGCAAAGATGCTTCTTTAAGTGAAAAAATAGCAGCATTGGGAACCACCATAGCTATGAACACCAAACAAAAACTGGGGTGGGGGTTGTGAATATATATATAATAAACCTAGAATGAAGGCCAAGGGTGTTATGTATCAAATACCTTATGCAGGTCTCAAATCTCTTAAAACTATTGACAGTCTTTTAACCAAAAAGCAGCGCAAGAAAAAAAGCTCTTGTCTTGCAAAGGGACATGGTATGAAATTGTTGCTTAGTACCCCCCAATTAAAAAAATTACAGCAATCCAGGAAAAAATCACATGTGGGGGGATTTATATTTACCATCCCTGCCATCTTAGCTGCTCTCGGGGCTGTTGGGAGCTTGGCTGGGGGATCAGCTGCCATAGCAAAAACAGTAATAGATGCCAAGAAAAATAGGGCAGAATTAGATGAGCAGAGGCGCCATAACCTGGCCATGGAGAAAAAAGGCAAAGGTGTTAAGAGAGCCATGAATAAGTTTAAAAAAAACAAGAGCCGCTTACAAACCAAGATATTGAAGCTTTAATCAAGCCACTGGGCATCAAACATTTTAGAGGTGTGTACATGTCTGATTCTTTACCAGAACAACCACTCAACAAAGAGTGTGGCATTGTTAATTTAGATAAGTACAAAAATCAGGGCACTCACTGGATCTGTTATCTTAAATATTTAAAAAATGAGGCATTTGTGTTTGATTCATTTGGAGGTGTTCCACCTGAAAATTTAATAAAATATCTAAAATCAACTAATCTTTATTACAATAATGCCCGTGTTCAGAACTTCAAAGATGTTAATTGCGGACATTTGTGTTTATCAGTTCTCAGATATATGTCTCAAATAAATAAACCATCAATTGAAAATTTTCAAAAGGCCTTGTGGTATCTGAAACATCATGGGGGTATTCCATCTCACCAGCCAAAATTCAATATTGAAACTCAAATTGCATGATGACATAGTATATCCCAAAACAATAGCTCTCAGAGCATTTTACGGCATGTACCTGATACCTAATATTACACACCACAACAACAAAATTGCAGTTGGGGATCAAAAAATTGTCATCACTCCAGGGCAATATAATCTGTCCACTCTAAATGCTCAATTACCCAGAGGTATAGTGTTAAGTCAAAATTCTGTCACTCACAGAGTAGAGATTGTATCTGCTACAGAAACAGTGGATCTGGGTACTATAGGAGAGCTGTTAGGCTTTGAGAACAACACAAAACTTGAAGCGGCCATCAAACACACTGCTATGAATATACCCAAATTCTTAGCCATAGAGACTCTGAATATTCACTGTAATGTGGCTGAGGGTATGATCACCAAATCAAATGGCATAGGCACTCACAAACAAACTGGCATCATTGCAACATTCAAACCTAATTCTGAATTCATGGAGCCCATCATCTACAATCCATCCCCAACATTATATTTTCCTGTGTGCCATAACAGAATAGATTATATTGAATTGATGGTCACTAATGAAAAAGAAGAATTAGTTGATTTTGCTGGAGCCACAACAACTGCAATCATAGAGATTAACATTTAAATAAAAATACATACAATGGAAAATATTGAGAGTTATGAGCTACAATCATTCCCTCCAAACAGGAGGACATTTGCAAATTTAAATCAACCCAACACAGAAATAGAGGTTGATCTTGATGTAGGGGACGGCTTTATACACCCCCACAGAGCAGATCTATACATCAAATTTGATGTTGTAAAGCTCGATGGTACCGATTTTCCGGCAAATTCAAATATAAGATTGGTGGACAATTTTGTGCCGCATCTGTTCTCTGAAATTGAGATCAGAAAGCATGGTGTTGTTATAAACAGAGTGGATTATCCCGGCATTACCTCCACAGCTTTGGCCACACTAAAATTATCCAAAACAGAGGCTTCTTACTACAGAATTGGTGGATTTGAAGCTGGTGAGAAAATATTATCCAAGAACCACACAGTGCTGTTCCCTATGCGCCTGTTGCCAGGATTCTTCTCAGATTATAAAGATATCATGTGGAAGGGTGGGTTAAGAATTACATTTAGAAGAGCTGCAAATGATAATAATGCTTTGATGAGGTACAGTGCAATAAACTCTACAGTGGAAGCTCTGCCTAATACCTTACCTGATGAAGGCAAGTGCATTATTCAGACTATGGAGTTAAGAATCCCGGTTGTTGAGTATGAGGCCAGTTATGCTCTTAAATACAAAGCTGATATCCTAAAAAATCCACAGATTCCTCTGCAATTTTATACATATCAATCTGTACAGAAGCCCGCATCTGGTACATATTATGAATTTGATGCCACAAATTCATTCTCCAGTATTCAATATGACATGCCGGATTTTGTGGTGGTTCTGTTTCAGACTGGAAGACACAATAATCAGGAAAAAAATTCAAGTAAATTTGATAGCTGCAACATCAAGAACATTTATCTTAAAAATGGGAGAAATGAGGTCTTTCCTAGAGAAAATTACAATTTAGACATGTCCAAGGATGATTTTCTTAAATTATATGAAGCATTTTCGGCATTCAAGAGGGTCACCACTGGCAGTACTGACATGTATTACACACCAGATGAATTCAAAACACAGAGACCCATGTTTGTAATCAACACTTCAAAAAGAAAACAAGTTGTGGTGAATGACAGGACAAACATTAAAATTATCTGTGAATTCCATGAGGCATTACCCGATGACACCATATGCAGTGTTATTCTCATAGGAGAAAAATCATATGTTTATGATGTAAGAAATGAGAGAGTCACAGAGCAATTCTAGAAGAATTACATTGTTTTAATATTAGATAAACAAATTGAAGCTGGTATCCAATTGAACTTAAACCAGAAATAAATATGTATGTATGTGTGTGTGTGTGTGTGTGTGTGTGTGTATATGTGTGTGTGTGTATAGGTGTGTGTGGCTTAGTTTTAAGTATGGCCACAAGAAGAGCATATTTTTGACAGGTTTATGGACAACAATCTCACAGAAGTGCCTTTTGTAAGTGTAGCCTCATCAAACTGAGGGGTTCATACTTTCTGAGAAATTCCCGAGGGCATTTTCACAAAAATCTTGGATTAGGAAGAGCTCCACACTAGAGCAAAAAGCTCATATGGGCATGTTGAGCTTGTTTTAAGTATAGCAAATCTGCTGGAGGGGGGGTTCATACTTTCCGGCACTGTCCCCACCACAAACCCCACTACTCACACATCATAAAAAAATAATCTTCGGTATATATAAATAACGCACATAGTGAAAAACAATTAAATTTCTCTCTAACACTCTGAAATTTTTTTGATATGATGACTGAAAAAATGAGCGATCTCCAAGCATTAAAACAAATGCTAAATTTGTCAGTCGAGTATGTAAAAATTCAGGAATTGGAAGTCGACAAACCTTACACGATAACTTCCGGTTCAATCGTTTCTACCCAGTATGGTCCCAAGGTACGCCTGTTGCTCAACGCACAATACAGTCTATTTTTACCAGATCGATACGCTAACATGTTATCCGACGAGAAGCTATCTATTTTAATCGAGAACAAAACTCGAATCGTGTACAAGGGGACAAAGGAACTTCTTGGCAAGAAAACGAAGCACGTAATAGAATTTGTGTAACGACTGCGAGGCCGTGAAAAAAAATCTCGGAACATTTATATATAAATAACATACCGTAAAAAAACTACACGAGAAAAAATCTCAGAATATATATATAAATAACATACCGTGAAAATAACACATAGAGCATCAACATGAAGCCCAAGGGTGTCGTGTACCAGATACCATACTCCAATCTTAAAAATCTAGGTGCCCTCGATGGGTTACTCACCAAGAAACAACGCGAGAAGAAACGTTCTTGCTTGAGCAAAGGACACTGAATGAAATTACTTCTCAGCACACCTCAATTGAGACGCTTGCAGCGTTCGCGGAAACAGCAAAAGGTCGGAGGTTTCATATTCAGCATCCCGGCCATCCTGGCAGCATTGGGGGCCGTTGGAAGTTTAGCCGGCGGTAGCGCCGCCATCGCGAAAACCGTCATCGACTCGAAGAAGAACAAGGCGGAATTGGAAGAACAGAAACGTCACAACCTGGCCATGGAGAAAAAAGGAGGCAAGGGCGTGATGAAAAAGTTTAAAAAAAAGAAACAACAGCACTCACCAACCGAGATATTGAATCTCTGATCGAACCGTTACAAATCAAACACTTCAGAGGAGTTTTCATATCCGACTCGTTACCTTCAAGCGTTAAAAGAAGAGAATGCGGAGTAGTCAACTTGGACGGTCAAGAAAATCCAGGCACGCATTGGATATGTTACCACAAAAATAATGATAAAGCATTCGTTTTCGATTCTTTCGGAGGTGTTCCACCTACAAATTTAATTCATTATCTGAAAACGAACAAAACCTCTATATACTACAACGACGACCGCATTCAAAATTTCGAAGACGTGAACTGCGGTCATCTCTGCCTCTCCATGCTCGCGTTTCTCTCTAAAATAAATAACCCTACGATCGAGGATTTCCAGAAAGCATTGTGGAACCTCAAACAGCATCACTAGGATGGGCGTGTTCCATCTCACGAGCGAATCTTCGATCTTGAAACTCACGCTGCACGACGACATCGTCTATCCTAAATCCGTGGCTCTGCGTGCATTCTACAGCATGTACCTCATACCTAACGTCACGCAGCACAACAACAAAATTAGCGTCGGAAGCGAACACATCGTCGTCACGCCAGGCCAATACAATCTTTCCACTTTGCAAGCTCAATTACCCAAAGGCACGTACCTTTCTCAAAATTCGGTCACGCACAGAGTGGAAATCCTATCCGCGACGGAGACCGTGGACCTGGGCACCATGGGAGAACTTTTAGGTTTCGAGAACAACCACCCAAAACTCGAAGCTGGCATCAAGCACGTAGCAACCAACATTCCTAAATTCTTGGCCATAGAGACTCTGAACGTACACTGCAACGTGGCGGAAGTCATGATCACGAAATCTTCGGACGGATTATTAGGAAGTCACAAGCAGACGGGAATCATAGCCACTTTCAAACCAAGTTCCGAGTTCATGGAACCGATCATCTACACGCCCTCTTCGCCGATCTATTTTCCAGTATGTCGCAACCGCATAGACGACATAGAGTTGGTGGTGACGAACGAGAAAGGAGACGTGGTGGATTTCGCAGGTGCCACTACGACGGCCATCGTGGAGATCAACGTATAATAAATAACACACATAGTGAAATGGAGCAAATCGAAAGTTACGAATTGCAATCTTTCCCTCCCAACCGTCGCACGTTCGCCAATCTCAACGAAGCGAACAGGGAGATCGAATACGACGTGGACGTAGGGGACGGGTTCGTTCATCCTCACAGAGCGGACCTCTACCTTCAATTCGACGTGGTGAAGAAGGAAAGCGGAGACGCGTTTCCCGCAGCAGCAAATTTGATACTCGTGGACAACTTCGTGCCTCACCTGTTCTCGCAGGTGGAGGTGAGGAAACACAACACCGTCATCGACAGAATAGATTATCCAGGCATCACGTCGACGGCAGTGGGAACGTTGAAATTATCCAAAACGGACGCAGCGTACTATCAGGCCGGGGGATTCGAAGCCGGGAACAAAATATCGACAACAAGTCACACGGTGCTTTTTCCCATGCGTCTGCTGCCTGGTTTCTTCTCGGACTACAAGGAGATCATGTGGAAGGGAGGACTGCGCGTCACGTTTCGAAGAGCGGCCAACGACAACGACGCACTGATGCGATACGCTACTTTGGGTCCGGACGGCACCACGCCGCTGCCCAACACTTTACCCGAAGCAGCGAAATGCGCCATCCGGAGCATGGAATTGAGAATGCCGGTGGTGGAATACGAAACGAACTACGCCCTCAAGTACAAAGCGGAGATCTTGAAAAGTCCGCAGGTGGCGATTCACTTTCACGGTTACCAGTGCGTGCAGAAGATGGCGTCGGTAAGTCACATGGAATTCGACGTGACGACGCAGTTCAACAACATACAGTTCGACATGCCAGATTTCGTCGTGGTGCTCTTTCAGACCGGACGCGATAACAACCAGGAAAAAGATTCCAGCAAGTTCGACGACTGCAAGATCAAGAACGTTTATCTGAAGAACGGTAGGAACGAAGTGTTCCCGCGCGAGAATTACAACCTCGACATGACCAAAAACGATTACCTCAAACTTTACGAAGCTTACACGGCTTACAAACGCGTGACCGAGGGAAGCGTGGACGTGTACTACGCGCCCAGCGAATTCAAAACACGCAGGCCGATGTTCGTCATCAACACATCTAAGAGAAAGCAGGTGGTGGTCAACGATCGAACCAACATCAAGGTCGTGTGCGAGTTCCACGACGCGCTGCCTGCCGATACTCTGTGCAGCGTCATCCTGATTGCAGAGAAGTTTTTTGTGTATGATGTCAAAAATGAAAGAGTGACCGAACAGTTTTAAGTAAAAAAAAAATCACATAATTCTCAAAAAATTATACTGACCGTAGGTTCAAATATTAGATTAACCTGCAACGCAACGTTTAGGATGTACTGCGAGGAACACCTTCTTACATTTGTGAGAATAATCTGGAATAAAAAAATAATAATAAAAAAAATTAATTTTAATGCATTTATAATAAATCACACTTGAACGCACAAAGGAACTTCCCCTTTGGCCCTGCGTGTGCCCCATATTCACCCCGTAGGGCGCGGCAGGGAGTTAGTCCCGCTAAAAATTCCAAACCTCCACCTGTTTTTTTTTTCGCATTTGAAGATAAACACTATTGTTCTAATATTTTGGCTATATTAAATTAGAACTTCTGTTACATAAATTGTTTTTTTTTCATACATACATACATACATGCCATTTACCACATTCTAAGCTAATTTCTAGATGATAGTGCCCCCATGGGAGCGTGTGAATCCCACATTTCAGAACGCGCCTCTTGTCGTCGCGTGCGTCCAGGGCAACCTTTCTCACCTGGTTGGTTGTCAACACATGGTCGACGCTCTGGATGCGCTGCTCCACTCCTGCAATTGACGTCCCATTTTTAAGGGCTTCGCGGTAATGCGCTATCTCGAGTAACTCTCGGACGACCCGCCTGTCCACACCCTTAGCTTTTTTCGTGATGGATCCTTCTGCCTGAATATCATAGGTTTTGGAGCTAAGACCGACATCCTCGAGAGCCACATCACCTTTCTTCTCGTCTTTGGTTTTGCCGGGCACCATCTTGTTGCGAGCCGGGATGCCGTACTTGTTCGGCTGGGGATAGCCCGAGGTGTCGAAAAGGTTAACCAAAGATGGAACCGTGGCCATATCCTCGTACGCGTCGGCCGTGTAAACCTGGTATATTAAACTGTCCGTGTCTATGTAGAGAAGCGAGATGTTGTGGCCGTAGTGTGCACGTAATATGTCGTAGTGCGTCTCGAACATGTGTAGCTTGCTCAGATCCAGAACCGTGACTCCAACGTAGATTGGTTTGTTGAGCCTCACCTCACCTCGCTTCATGTGAATCAGAGCCAGCTGCTCATTGTAAATGGTCCTTGATTTGAATAACGGGTTTGCTACGAGCCTGCGACATTGTGCTTTGTTTGATATTAACCTCACATCTACACGATTTCGCACATTCTCCATAGTTTTCTCGAACACCGCATTGTTCATTAACTTGAAGAAATCGCGATCGAAATCAGAAGTGGCGACTGTGCGATGTTCGGTGTTGAGCTCGATGTATGGCCTCATCCATGGAGAATGCTCGAACATCAAAACTCGATGTACCGTGCGGACGGTAACCCCTTGCTTCGTCAACCACCGGAGGTTTTGGTAGTGCAGGACATAACGCTCTTTGGGCACAAAGTCCATCATGAGCTTTGCTTGGTTCGAGCCGGGTGGGCATTTGAATTCCGGGACTGGCGGAAGATCGCAGAACAAATCCTGCACCTTCTCGGAGAACTCGATGTCCACCTCGGCAAAAAATCCGCGTTCCGAATCGTCGAAACCTTCAACGTCGAAGTTGGAGGGATCGGCCCACTCGAAGCCTCCAAAGGGGAGTGGCTGCATCATGCAGTATCCGTAGAGGTTGTTGACGTCCGTGTGCATGATGTAGCTGGACGGTTGCGAAGGGTCGTAACCGGTGGCCATGTGGTGATTATTGGCGCGTGCGTATCGCAGCGGCACCTGGACCATTCCACCCCGCACGGCACTTTCCACGAACAGCATCATGTCCACGTCCGAAAGAAGCTCAAGCCTGATTTTCGTAAGAAGAAGCATGGCCGACCAAGCCAGTCCGGGAAGACTGTAGAAGTATGCAGGGTCCAGCTTGTAGATGGTCTTAGCAGTTGCACGAAACGCCTGGAACACGTCGGCGAGGAGCGTCACATCAAGTTTGAGGTACGCATCGTGGTAGTCCCCGAGATTTTGGCAATCCAGCTCGCGCCACATGGACTGAGCATGGTTATAGTCATCCTCAGATATGTCCTAGCCTCGCAGCTTGCTATAGAAGTTTGCTCGAGGAGGTAGCGACGTCTCCGCGAACTTGATAGGGCCCGTGACGTATTCGTAAGGGTAGACCCCCTTACGCCTGAAGAGACCGGCGTCCAAGTTCGGAAAATTCGCAGAGGTGATGAGTGTTTGCTCGTCGCTGAGTTTCCCCGCGAGAGCATCGAGGCTGGCCGGGAGGAACCTCAGGGAGTCGAGGAAGCGAAGCTCGACGGTAGAGCGTGATTCCGGGATTCGAACCCACTTGCTCAAGCTAATGTAACGCTCCTCGTTCTGCGCCAGGACGTTGATTCGCATGTCGTCGTACCCCAAGTGAGGCACCAGATGGTGGAAGTCGTATCTCGAGCCATTGTGAAAAAACACAGGGATGAAGCGCGGGTCCCGGGCCATTAGGTTGCAATCGTTGCACCAAGGACCAACATACCTACCGTTAAAGTGATCGTGGTGTTGGACTTTACGGTTGTTGGCGGTGTACTCCTCGACGCAGACGGGGCAAGCGATGGCCTCGTCGTGTCTACGTTGGTCGTCGGGGGACAGTGGGAGCATAGGCTTGGGGGCCAACAGTACCTTCCCTATCTCGATGGCCTCGACAACCATCCTCTCGAGGAAGTGTTTAACTGCGTCGGGACCGCGATACACGTAGGGCTCGGGGGCGATGTGCTGGTCTCGTCGCACCACAACGTAGGCGAAACTGGATGCCTCGTGGAGTTGGTAAGGGGTGGTGGAGGAAACTTCGGGATCGGGATCGCAAGTGGACAGGGGTTTGAGGAAGGCCTCGAAGTCCGCGATGATGATAGCGGGGTGCTCCACCATGGCACCGTGCATGTGGAAACGCTCCACGGTGCCAGGTTTGGGCAAGACTGCCACCCCAGGCTCGTTGGCATCGCAATAAAGTTTGTGGCGAGCGAGCTTCTCTGCAGCGATGTTGGGACCTCTGATGCGCTGGTAATCCTGCTGTTCTCGATTATCAAATGTGGACAAGCACCTGCGACACACCTCGACGTGGTGACTATCACCGCTCCGTTGGCTCGAAACAAGTCTAGAGAGGGAGCGAATGAGGGTGTAATGGTGATGGGTCTCGTCCTTGATGAGCAGAAGGTGAATTTCCCGAGCATCATCGTCGTCTACATCGCTCACCCGGATGGGGTACACCACATTTTTGTCAGTGAGGCCGTAAACGTTGATGGCCAACCGAGGGTTGTGTGTACGAGCCTCGAACTTGCGAATGCCCCGGACCTCCACCGGGTAGTCGATCCCAGCCATAGCATCTTCCAGTTCCGACTCGTAGGGTAGGTAGTGGTTAACCCGGCGTGGTTGGTTTTTCCTGTTGACAGGGTGCAAAGCTGCAAGCACACACCATACGAAGCACTTGGCGTCACTGTTCTGAATGTTCAGGACGGCCTTCTTTGCCGCGATGGAAAGTGGTAAGGGGACGTAGCTGGAGGCGGAGAGAGGCGTAAACTTGCAAAGTTTGACGCACAGTTCGTGAGGCCCGCCACACAGCGAACCCCCCGAGCCCTCAGCTTCATGTTCTTCTTGTTTAACCACCAGCTCCTCGGCAAACTGGTTGTAGATGACCTCGAGGTTGTCGACATCCGCCAGATGCAGCGTCTTCGCCTTGGTGTTGTGGCAGAAGCTGTAAATTTCATCGGACGGCTTCTTGTACTGGCAACGTAGCGATGCGTAGAATTTGGTGGAGGAGTACGTAGCCAGTGCATTACAAAGAATAGAAATTATCTCTGCTCGCTTCTCCTCTAAAAAGCTACGAACGTCGCATAAGCCCTCCGAAGTGAGGACAAAATCCTCCAACAAACGCTCGAAGGCAGATTGGTTCGCTTTCGTCATACGCTTGACGCGTTTCGTGGGTGGTGCATTGATGGAGGCTGCTTCTGCCTTCCTCTTGGTGGAGGTCGAAGGCTGAGCCCCAGATGTACTTTCGCTTAGACAAGTAAGCTTATGCTTCTTGGCATACGCAATTGTGATGCGTTTATTGCATCCGGAACACAGTTCGGTGGCAGCCAAATGCTTGCCTGGCACGCAGGTGCGACAATGTCTTGCAAAATGTTTGCTTGATATGCTTGTTTTGCACACAGGGCAACTTTTCATGGAGCGCATTTTTTTTTGGGGGTATGTTTATTTATATGTGATCTGTTGGTGGTAGAGTGTTTACGAAAAATGCCTTATGAGAAAAATTTTGTAAGCTAATTCTAATTAGCGTTAGTTTGGGGGGTTTATTTATATATGGGTGGTGTTGTCTTCCTCAAATATGCGCTTTAGTCAACCCTATAAAAAAATTTAAAAAAATATATAAGAAAAAACACAATAAATATTGTATGCATGTGTAATTCTATTTAGCTTATTTTTGCTACAAGTAAGTGTAAGTGGCAAGTAAGCTGGTGTCGCTTGAAGTTGGCAATAGAAATATTTTTTCCACACTTAGAGCACAGTTTGGTCGCACATATTTGTTTTCCCGGCACACAAGTACGACAGTGCCTTTGAAAATGTTTACTTGACACAGCAGTTTGGTACGTAGGGCAATTTTTTACAGAACGTATAATGCAGAGATTTTTTGAGGGTATATTATTTAATATCCAATGCTGTGCAATGCAAAATATAAATGTTCACTTTTTTTTTTAACTATTCTCTATGACCTTACTTGGGTTTTTTTTGTTTGTTTTTTCGCCAAATTATATGCTTCTAGTCTCCTATACAATACAATATACGTACAATATTGTCAACAGTATCATATTTGAGCAGGTCGCTTGTCACCTAAACACTACAGCTCACAGGTTGGCAAAATCTGACATGAAAGCAGATAATACGCTTATGTCTTATTTATATATAATTTTCACGGGCGTACAATATTGTCAACAGTATCATATTTGAGCAGGTTGCTTGTCACCTAAACACTACAGCTCACAGGTTGGCAAAATCTGACATGAAAGCAGATAATACGCTTAAGTCTTATTTATATATAATTTTCACGGGGGCGTACAATATTGTCAACAGTATCATATTTGAGCAGGTCGCTTGTCACCTAAACACTACAGCTCACAGGTTGACAAAATCTGACATGAAAGCAGATAATACGCTTAAGTCTTATTTATATATAATTTTCACAGGCGTACAATATTGTCAACAGTATCATATTTGAGCAGGTCGCTTGTCACCTAAACACTACAGCTCACAGGTTGGCAAAATCTGACATGAAAGCAGATAATACGCTTAAGTCTTATTTATATATAATTTTCACGGGGGCGTACAATATTGTTAAGAGCGTCAGTTTCCGTAGAGCTCTCTTTTTCCATCTTCCCTCTATACAGTGAAGCTGTAGAAGACACAATTAGCTAACCTAGCATACAACATACTTTCCTAATTAATATGGATATTGTCACACATTCCTCTTATTTTATACTGTTGTAAATGGAAAAGATTATGTACGGTAAATGTTTTGTACATTATAGGGAAAAAATGCAAAATATCCCCAATTTTAATTCGATCCACCTCTGAATCGAATTTTTACATATTCTCACGCCGGCACATATGTTGTTCTATTTTGCTTCTTTTACTTGCCTTGCTTAATTAACTCTCGCTAATTAGCATTTTTTTGGAAGAAGTCAACTAGAACAACATATGGCGGTATGAGAAATATGCAAATTAAAGAATATTTTAGTAATATAAGGGCCCTAGCAATTAGCTTCGTCGACTAAGAGTACTCTTTTAAACGTCTTCAGCTAGATCGTATTACTACGCGAGGACGTTTAAAATGTTTGGGTGTTGAAAAAGTTTGACCTATTTTTTTATTTCTATTGTTTGCTAATAGATGGCGCTGATAGTACCTCCTCTCTCTCCCCCCCTCTTCTCCTCTCCCCCTCTTTCTCCTCCTCCTCTGCTGTATGACAAATAGCACAAACATAAAATCAAGATTTTGGAGAGCAAACCATAAAATTTGCATGCATCTGATGTCGAACTAGGAACTTTATCTTTCGGGGAGTCAACATTATTTTTTTACTCAGTCGTCATATAACATGAACACACGCAAACATTCACATGTGCTTTTATTATTTTGTGTTCGGTAAGTACAAGTATATTCTTACATAAATTATTGTTTAATTTAATAAATTGTAAACTCGAAGCCTGCTATACTAACACTCCTTCTGTGTTTCATTATACTATTGAAAGCGAATGTTGCGTGCATACGGAAATAACACAGAAAAAAAAAGCGGATGGAAGCAATTTAAAATCAGTGGAGCAAGGTTAGTATTACGAGAACGTAAAAACATGTGCTTTCATTCAACTTCGAAAAATAAGAATAAATATGTGCATACAGAACACATATGCTTTCTTTTCACAGTTATAAAATCATATAAATTGTACATGAAGTAAGTTACGGGAAGGCTCTTTCTTTTATGTCTGTGTATATGTATGTTGTACAATTAGGTACAAGTATTGTACAATTAGGTACAAATTGTTGTACAATTATTTCCCCCAGTTGCCCAGTTGGAGTTGGGGGCATAACACTGGTACTATTTGTTTAATATTTTATTTCAAATTCACTGTCAGAAACTAGTGTTGCCAGTTCCTGGATGTAGGTTTACCTACTCTGTTGGTTGTCACTGTCAAGCTTCCAGTATTCGTACAGCATAAAAAGCTATAACCCCCCCCTCTCAAAATATATACATTGTATACGCCAAGATGCTCAATAGCCTAGCAACACATCATGAAAAAACATGCCAAGAGGACCCAGTGGGTTTATAAGTCAGTGCTGCCAACTCCTATTTGTAGGTTAGCTTAGCCTGTGAAAAATCATATAGTAGAATTTTTGTAGAGTGGGTAGGCAACACCGACGAGCATCAAATAATGATTTCGAGCCTCAAATAATAATTCGAGCCTCGTCAGTGTTGCCAATTCCTATTTGTAAACCTTTACTTTTTTGGTTGGGCACCACGCACTCCTGGCGGGGTTATGGGGGCCAGGAATCCTAAAAAACAACAATTATTATTATTTTGTTTGTTTGTTTGTGTTATAATATAAGTGTGTGTGCGTGTGTGCATGTGTGTGTGTGTGTATGGCACATCGTTCCCCCGAGAGAGGTTTACAAAGGTCACGATATACGGAGTTGGAAAATTACGATATGGCGCATTCGCTTATTACTGTTGCCAGCCGTAGGTCTCTCTCTCTCTTCATCTTACAGCAACGTTGGCATCTCTATTTGTTAGTTGCAGGTGGTTTGCCAACACACTCTAGTTAATAATGCTACATATTATACACGCACGCGCACACACATACTGTGTTGCCATCCACCCACCTCTCTCTTTTACGGCAGTACCAACTCTCCTTGCCCAGTGTGTGTAGGTTGGCAAAAATTGCTTTATGTACTGTAAGCCAAGCCTCAAGCAAAGTTGCCAGCTCCTTGCTTTAGGTTAGGTTAGACCAAAAAAAAGCTGTAGGTAGGCTGTCGGTTGTTTAACTCTTCCCTCTCTCTTTCTCTCCTCTCTCTTTTTTTTGTAAAAAGCTATGGCAAAAGCAGTAGGTTGGCAACCTTGCTTTATGCACTGTAAGGCAAGCCTCAAGCAAAGTTGCCAGCTCCTTGCTTTAGGTGGTTAGACCGAAAAAAAAAACCTTGGTGATTTTTTTCGAGTAAGGTGTTGGCAACACTGCGAGAAAATAAGGCTTATGCCTTACAAGAGCAAACCATTAAGAAGCCTCAAGCAAGATTGCCAGCTCCTTGCTTTAGGTTAGGTTGGACCAAAAAAAACCTTGGTGATTTTTTTTTTCGAGTGAGGAGTTGGCAACACTGCGAGAAAATGGGGCTCATGCCTTACAAGAGAAATCCATTAAGGCGAGCCCCACCGAGCCCCATTTTCGGTTTCACAGGTGGTCCACTTCACCTACTTCTACTTAAAGAAAATCGACTTTCTACTATTTTATCCTTCATGAGTCTACACAAAAGAAATGGAGAAAGGGGAGGAAAGAAGAGAAGAGAGGAGGCGATAGTAGATTAAAGCAGCGAAGGAAAGAAAGTAGAGAATAGAAGTGGAGAGAAGAAGTAATGAGAAGATAGAAAAGAAGATGAGAAAGAGGAGAGAAAGAGAAATGAAGAAAATTGAGAGAAGTGAATCAACTCATTTATTTGTTTATTTTTTAGGAAATTCCGGATGCAGAACACTGTGGCCATTTCGCACTGCTATTACACGTAATATTATTGTTTAATAATAGATTTTTTAAAAAAAAATCACCTCCTAGCTAGGATCGTTCAGAAGGGTATTTTCATGTGGAAAATAAAGGTAATAACATCGTGAGATTATGATATTTTGATAATAATTATGTACGAATTTAAATTAATATATTGACAAAAATTAATGATAATTCATTTCAACCATTTACATTTGTGGCAATTCAACACATAATAATGTCACCCCCTTTCCACCCTCAAGTTAAATACAAGGCTACCTGAACAAATATCGAATGAATAGTTTTCACCATGTGCAAATTTTCATTCAATGTTTCTGTCCATTTCATACTACCTTCATTATCTATGTTACAATCGAGTATTCTCTACACAATACATGTAGGAGGTGAGTTACATATTCATTTACCATTTGTCAGCTCCTTCTATCTCTTTTAAACATCAACAGAAGGAACGAAAGTTTATAGGGTTGTGGTTACCGTTCGGGATTGTCAACTTAATGGTCGTAGGTTCAAACCCTTCCGGTGGTAGAAACCTTTTGTAAGTTCTTGGATATATCTTATTGTGTTCATTGCCCGCGCCTTGTGAAATAGGATGGTTCCGTTTGGTATTAACTATGAAATATTAAAGAAATAAATCTCCATTTCAACAACGAACTCAGAAGAGAAAAAAATTGGAAACTTCTTATAATTATGAAAATAAAATTCGTTTTTTTAGTGGTGTAATCGCAGGTAAACTCGAAATTCTTACGCGAAAGAACTTATCTTGCTCTGAACTCAGCCAAAAGACATTTCGCACCGAGAATGTATTACATCGTAATTTTAGAATGTTTTTGATTGTTTCTTGTTGATAATTTTGATCAATGCATCAATTCTTGACGCTCAGAAGATATTTTCTGCAACTACCTTCCCTCTCGTCTCCCCTCTACTCTCTTCTTCCCCTCTCATCTGCTTCTATCTCATATCACTTCCTATTCTCGCCGCTTGTCTCCACTCCCGTCTCCGATTCCAGACTCCCTTGCACAAATTTCCTTTCCTCTTTTTTACCTCATTCTTCATTATTCTCTTCTTGTCTCCTCTTCTCCTCTCTCCTCTCCTCTTCTCGTCTCCTCCTCATCTCTCATCTCGTTTCCACCCCTTCTTCCCCTTTTTGGCCAATTTTCTTCATCTCTCTCTCTTGCATCTTCTTTTCTTTCTTCTCATTACTTCTTCTCTCCACTTGTTTTATCTTTTCTTTCCTTCGCTGCTTTTATCTTCTCCTTTCTCCTCATTTGCGATACAACTGAAATTCTTTATAATTTTAAATACATAATTCTTAGTTTTATTCCTTTCGCTACTTTCACACATATCTATTGTGCATGTGGCAACCCTGAGATTGAGCCTAACTCCATACGCAAACCACCAACGCCTTGTTTAAATTGGGTTGCCTAGTATCAAATGTCGTTGTCCTAAGACTTTTGAGAGATGCTGTATCTGGTTGTAAAATCGTGCTCATCACTCAAATAATGATGATAATAATATTTATACGCGTATGCGAGGATTGGTGAAAAAGGATCTCTCTCGAAATGTATGTGCGTGCCCAACCAATCTTTGGTTCGGGTTCGAGTCGAGTTCTGGTCATGGGTGTACCTTTGTAACCGTCCCTTCATTAATGTCATCCTCATCGTCGCGATTGTCCTTAAGTGGTAGAAAAACATAAACATATAAACATGCTCATCATGGAGGTTTAGGTATAAAGATAGAATATTGGCGACAAGTAACTAGGAAAAGAAATAAGATGCTTGGCCCTAAAAGAGTTCTCCTTCGGCAATACCATGGATTACACCAATGCAGAACGTGCTTCTGTGGAAATAGACGAAGGAAAAACAACCTTTTCATTGGACGAGGAGAAATTGAAAAGAAATTAGGAAAGCTTCAGTTGCAATGCAGAGAGAGGAGGCAGGATCTCCTCCCCCCCCCCCCCCTTCGCCTGAATTTACAGCGGAAACTTCATTGAGAGAGATCTCACCGCGCCGCCGAAACATAATGAAAAACAAATACAACTCCTGAGTCGAGGCTTTGCACAAGTTTTCGCTGCATTGTGTGAGACAGAGGGTGAATACGAATTCTCTGTAAACAAATCATTCAATTTGAAGAACCAATTTTTTCCGCTCATTTTCCTTGCAAAGACTCGTCTCTCTGCATACGGTGTATTCTAATGCTATTCCTGAATTCAGTCCACTTTGCTTGAACTTAATGCACTGATAGAAGGGTGTGTAGAAGCTATATTATTCATCAACCTCTATACAGGTAGATGCAAAAAATATACAGGGTTATTGAAAAAGGATGGTCCAAAAGTGAAGCTAATGTGTTCGTACTTAAACTGACGTAGCACAACCGTCATGACACGAATTGTCGATGTTGGTGACACGTCAGACGTAAAAACTTTGGTCGGTTGTGCCGAAATGCATTACAGTATACCTTGGATATCAATTGAGCTGCATCGGACTTTGAGACTGTCGACTGTTATAGATTCACCGTTACCACATGAAAACGGTCAGGATCATTTTTTAATGGTAGTTGGATGGCAGCGAAAATTAAGGGTATCAGATCGTAATTTCTCCACTCAATTTTTTACAGTGTAAGATTGGATTGGATTGATTTGGTGTTTTAAGTCCACTTTATGCACAGTTAGGCTAATCGGGACTGGACCTACAGTTTAAAGTAGAATCCGAACCACTATGGGCCTCCACCGGGTATCGAACCCGGGACCCCTTGATTACAAGGCGAGGACGCTACCACTGCGCCATCGGGGAGGTCCGCAGTGTATGAAAGCATTCATGCTGTTACGCTCAATTCAGGTACACAATTTCCTGGCACCAGAACGTAGGTGTGAGTGGTTCCAACATGATGGAGCAACATCTAATACAGCAAGGATTCCAATAGAAGTTGTCAACAGCATGTTCCCAGCACATATATTTCGCACTGTTGCAACATATCGTGGCCACCGCTATCACCAGATCCCTCCGTCTACGTTTACATTGAGATACCACGAACATTTGGCGATCCGAAAGAAGCGTTTCGTCGCAAAATTCACGCCATACACCCAGCAATAATTCATCAAGCTCTGTAGATCTTCACTTACAGTTTCACGGAGGACAAAGTCATTTGTCGCACGTAAATGTTGTTCACTGGCATCTCCACTTTCACATTTCTGAATCGCACAGATACCTGCGTTCCAGGATACGGTACAGTCCTTTCTAGCACATATGTATAATAGTTATCTTTCGTTATCCGTCAGAACTTTTTGGCTGTCCCTGTAGCTTCTTTGCGTTCAGTTTTCATATTCCTAATTTTCGAGAAAAAATATTGACGGTATCGCATATTTCTTCAGGGTTGCAGCTTCAGTGCCGTTTGATTTCTGTCAGTCCTTGTTAACGCAATGTTTCATTCGTTACCAGTGGCGTATTTAATGGGTTGTGCTGCCTGCCTCGAAATGTTCTCGAACCATGTGAATTTCATCACTTATCGATTTACAAAATTCTTATTCTATAAATCACTATTCTTCGCCTTGTAATCAAGGAGCCCTTAGTTTGATACCCGGTGGAGCCACACAGTGATTCGGGTTGTACTTTAAACTGTAGGTCCAGTCCTGATTTGAATATCTGTGGATAAAAATATAAATCACTATTCTTAGGACTGTACAGTCATGTTAGAAAAATCTGTCGCATGGAATCTTTCTAAGTCTAACGTCTTACGAAATTATGTTGGTAGCTCTGAAACAAGGAAATGTTGTGAAATATACGATCCTCCAATCAGAGTGAAGTTCGATTCGGAGGAGCAGGAGGCGTGACTCACGGTATTGTCCACAGGAAGTTCAACCAATGAAGCATTTTCAAATATGAGATAACGTCCCCATTGGTTAAATATTGTTTCAATAACGCGAATCAGCAGAAAGATTGCGCAAAAGTTTACTTTGTCGCTTTAATTGGCTTCAATCGTTTCAAATTAGTATTAAATTGTCCCAATTATAGTTCACGAACTTAATATATGTATTCATGTGTGTGTTTGAAAATCATGTATCACTCATTAGAACAATTTTCACATTGTTTTCACTTCGTGAGATGACATTTCACTTACATTTACTATAAAATAGTGGTTTGGGTGTAATAACAGTTTTCATTTATTACTCCCTCTGTCACATAATTATTGTCCGGTATGCCAAAAAGGTAACTTTTTATTTAGGTTCTTTTCGATACTTGATCGGCCAATTTGTACTGATACTTGAGTAATGACGTTGTATGACACATTCCCGTGTTTCATTTACTTCTTCTGTATACACCAATGTCACAGTTTGAATATCGTACAATTATTATGGGACAACAAACAAAAGTGTACCGGCCAATAATTATGGGACAGAAGGAGTATGTAATTTAGAGATGCATTTTTATTTGTTGAGTTCTTTCTCGAAAATTACTGGCTAGTGCACGCTGGAACCTTGCCATACCAATATCTACCCTACCACTAAACAAAGCCACGTCACAACCTCAATTTTCGAAGCTGTAGCCTCTCCATGTAAAACGATTGCGTCGTAAATATAGTAGATTTTGCTTAAATGTTTTGTAACATTCATACCACCTTTATTTCATTTGCTACAAAGGAGCGTTTGGGTGTGTTTTTTATAAAGAGGCGGGTGGGGATTATATATTTCTAATGAACATTGAACGAATTGGTCTTAACTTATAATGAAGCCGTATGAAGGAACGAACTCGTGGGGTAGTGGTTATCGGACTGGGATGTCACTCAAATGGCCGTAGGTTCAAATCCCCTCGGTGGCAAAAACTTTTCGTAAGCTTTATTCGTTCCCATTGTTACTATTTGAATTAGTCTTCTTTGAAACTAACGACGAAAGATTATACAATTAACTACCTCTCTTTCAAAATGGTAAGATGAGGACAGGTTTCTTATTATAAGAATTGGTAATTTTAGTGATCTCAACGAATCTAAAATCCAAAACAACAGATCGACGTTATTTTCGTACTGAATTCTATGTCTACTTTATGCGTAGGTAGGCTAATCGGGCCAGGACCTACAGTTTAAAGTGAGATACGAACCATTATGTGTCTCCACTTGATATCCTGCACTGAACTTAAACAAACAGCTCCCCGTCCCCATTCCTAAAACAAATTTACATTAAATATGGTATTTATAAGATAATATTTATTAATTTGTTTTTATTACTGAACGTCAAATAAAACATTTTCTACAATCACCCCTTCGTCCCATCTCTCCCAATATCTTTCTGTCCTTCTCTTTTCCCCCATCCCACCTCCCACACACATGTATCAAAATAAATATTTTCTTAGGTTTGTATGTGTATAAATATTACATGAAATACCCCCAAAAATATTATTTATTTTCTACTTTCCGTCAACCCTTCCCCACTCCCACAACCCCTCATTATTATTGGCGTTCGCCAGACCATAGTGGTAATGTATCGACGTTTTGTAATCAGTGTGTCCTTTTCCGAGTTCCAGTCAGGTCTCATAATGTTTCAGTTTCCAATTTAAATGTATCCCGAATGATGATTACCCTATGTGTGCAAAAAGTGATGTTAAAACTAACTCTTGACTTCAATAATACAAATTTTGTATTTTCTTTCAGCTGTGGTTCTCTCTTTCTGCGATAAATAACGAATTAACCTAATCATTAACTCAACAAATAAAAATGCATCTCTAAATTAATTAATGAAAATTTTTATTACACCCAAACTACTATTTTATCGTAAATGAAAATGAAATGTCATCTCACGTAGTGAAAACAATGTAAAAATTGTTCTAATGAGTGATATATATGATTCTCAAACACATACATGAATACATATATTAAGTTCATGTATTATAATTGCGACAATTTAATACTAATTTGAAACGATTAAAGGCAATTAAAGCGACAAAGTAAACTTTTGCGCAATCTTTCTGCTGATTCGCGTTATTGAAACAATATTTAACCAATGGGGACGTTATCTCATGTTTGAAAATGCTTCATTGGTTGAACATCCTGTGGACAATACCGCGAGTCACGCCTCTTGCTCCTTCGCATCGAACTTCACTCTGATTGGATGGTCGTATATTTCGCATCATTTCCTTGCTTCAGAGCTACCAACATAATTTCGTAAGACGTTGGACTTAGAAAAATTCCATGCGACAGATTTTTCTAACATGACTCTACGTACTATGCTATACAACTCAAAATAAAGCAGGTTGGGCAACAGAAATGTTACCTTCAGCCGTGGATTTGTGATAAACAGGAAGTAGTTACTACATGAGGCTTGCCCTTGAATTGCGAATTGGAGATAATCAGATCAGGATGAATATCAGAGGTGCCTGGAACCGTGAGTGACAGAGAAACATTTTTTTGTGTTAACATCAACCCTTTTTCTCCCATCACTATATAAATGTCTTCGTTTATCTTGTATGAACACAGAAAATCTCGTACTATACTTTGAGTTTGAAGCTGTCATTTTTACATACACCAGCAAGTAGTGTACGTCTACGTCTGAGAACCAAATCTGTGGATATTTTGACTGTACACTGTCCTAGAGCCGTGATATCTAGATAAAGAGTAGAAAAAAATGTGAAAGTTTATCCACTTGGATCACACACTGAATATCCTCAGGAGACCTTCGCCTGCCTTTCACTTTGAGGCTATTGATCCCAAAGGACTTCTCAAATGGATGGGAGGAGACTTTGTTTACGAATTCGCTTCCTGCTTCCACCCAAAAGCGGAAAATTTTCATCGAGTTTTTGCGACTGTGAAAAATAACAAGCTCGGTGTGGAGGAGCGAGAAATGGACTTGGACGAAAAAAGGAATGGAATTCAGTCTTCAACTTCTAACTTCATGCATTTCAATAGTGAAAATACAAAAGCGTAGGCAGCAGAGGTGTGACCTTGAATCATAAATTCTACATAAGTAGACCAGTGTGATCAACAGATGTTGGATCATGAACAATAACTTCTAGAGAAATAGACACGTTTCAGGCGGAAATAAACTTCATTGCTGACACACCCATTAATTTTAATTTACTAGTTCATTAATGGCAGAGGTTTGAATTGGAATGATAAATTCTAGATAGAACAGCATCGGAAGCAGAGGTTGCATTTTGAATCATCATTTCTAGATAAATAGACCCGTATGTGTAGGAGAGGTTTGACCTTGACTCACAAATTCTAGGTAAATACCTAGGTAGACCAGCATGAGTAGCAAAGGATTGACCTTGACGCTAGTTTAAGATAAATAGAACTCGGTAGAGCGTTATACTCTAAGGAATTATTTTTAGAAATGTCTTCTTGGGTATGGAACCCACAAGAACAACGAACAAAATCCCAGATCCTTCTACATACCATGTTAAGACAGGATAGGAAGCTACACATTCTAGATCTCAACCATAATACAAGCGATGTAATAAGCAGCACACTTCAGTCGCCTTAACACAAAATTTTTGGCCCTGTGTTAAGCTCTGACTAGATACTCGAGAGTCCCAGATGTGTTTATTCAGGGATATCGATGGAGAAATTCCAACTTGAGATGTCTTACCAAGGAAATCGAACCTTTGTTTCCCGCAAGTCACAAGATCCTGAACTATAATTCTTTACGATATCTCTTGTCTTAATTACATCCTATATATATATATATGAATTAACATTTTGCGAAACATATGATAAAAATAATCGTTTTCGCTAAGTATGATTGGCTGGCGTCCCTGAGTCTATCTCGAGACACTCAAAATATCTCAGGAATTTTTTTGAAAAAAATAACAAAAGTGAACATATAGTGCCACATTTAAATTGTTGGGTATTGTGAAACGCCCTCCCTTGCCCGGGAAAACAAATGCTACCACTACCTAGATAGAGGCGGCAAAATCTCCCTCGGACAAGCGAAATAGCGTTACGGTCCAGGTTAAGTTCGTGTGTAGGAACCGGTGACCGACAGTGCATAGTGATAAGCCATATCGAATAAAAACAAAGACATATGTACTTTCAAATTACCACCTCTTTACCTGTAGCCGGGAAGCGGCTAGCTGCATGCCTGAAAATCACGGGTAGCGACATGCGTACGAAATGATATAGCCCAAAATTAACATGAAAAATAAAAAGTATATTCTATTCATAACCAACAAACAATGGAATTATTACAGGTCCCCACTCTTACATCCCACACACATTCTCTCACAGATTCTCTCTACGGGGTCATCAACACAAAAATGATACATAGCATGTACAGGTTTATATGACGACAAGCCCTAATTATCGCATTCATATTTAAATTTACCTTGAATTTTTGTCTAATCAGGTCATTTGTGATTTTGCTCCAGTGCTACTCAAATCCTAGCCAGCCCTTACTTAAGTTCACCCTTTTAAAAGAAACTAGTCGGCGCGGTGACAATACATTATTTGACCGGCATAAACAAAGGCGTCTCAACGGCAATTACATTCACGTGGGCGGACGTTTTCCTTTTACAAGACCTCACGTGGTTCCAAACATAACAAATAACCTCCGTTGAGTGACGCAAACATATACTCTCTAGCAGGCGGGACTTAAACACTTCGCCGCGACGAGCAATTCATATTACCAGGCAAATACTTTTACCAAATAATCACACATGCGGCCTGACATAGCGATTGAAAAACACATAGTCACACGGAAGGTTTCCTTGGTCGCGACGATGAAGATGCGAAAAGTGTTCATACTTCTGGTTCCTCGGTTTCTCTTCCCCTCGGGATCGGTGGTCTGGGCGTCGGGACGTCATCGTGGCGGATGGTAGTCATCATCGGCGTATCAATAGGGCGGCGTTCGACGTCTCTCTCTCTCTCTCCAAGGCGGCGGATAGGCATCATCGGCGTATCAATAGGACGGCGTCCGACGTCTCTCTCTCTCTCCATGGCGGCGGATAGGCATCATCGGCGTAGTCTCTTCTGACATCGGGCGAATCGACGTAACGCCCTCATCTCTCTTCTTCCTCTAGCCCGCCATAGTTTCCGGTGTTCCTCGTTTCTCAAAAAATTATAAACGGCGTAAGGCAATCACAAAAACACGGTCTCGCTTCAACTGCTCCCGGCGGTTGAGGTAGGCGCACTCGTGTAGACTTACTGTCTATCACACACACTGGTGTTCGTAAAACACAACAAAGTCCACTGTACACGCAGAGGTAGCACGAAGGTGCTCTTGTTACAAGAATCGCGGCAAAACTGTATATGGAGAGATAGCACGGAGCTGCTCTCGCTACAAGGATCGCGGTAAGACTGTATATGGAGATAGCACGGAGCTGCTCTCGCTACAAGGATCGCGGTAAGACTGTGTATCGAAAAACCATGTCCTTCGTTTTATTAGGATTTTGAAAAAGGACGCTAGGCGCACGTTGAAGTGACACTTCCGAAGAGGTCATTTCACTTTGCTCTATTGTCTCCCAAGTGGGACGAGCCGTGCTCGAAGTTGAGTTTGTGCGGATTAAGCATCAGCCTCGCTGTCGCCCATAGCTCAATTGCAACCGGTGTCCACAAACTGATCAATTACAACCGATTTGATCTGGCGTCCGTAATTGTTGCTTGATCGCGACGAAACTCCACACATCCGTCCTTGCACACATGCCGCTGCGCTGGTATAAGTTTCACGTGAATCTGACCGCTGGAAACCGAGATATTTAAATGTTTGTCATTACGGTCGAATTTCCTAAGCTTTAGACGCATAACGTGACCCTTCAGGTGCTCACCCTTAAGACACGTGAACGTCTCGTTCCTCCCGTCGGCTTGGCAAAAATCAAATATGTATTCTTACAACTTAAAACTCTCAACGCTTTGAATCAACACATTTTTTACCGCTATGGACAATAATAATAATAATAATAATAATGACGTCGGTAAATCTGACTCACAGTATTGTGGATGGTAGCTCCTTCTCTTCTCTTCCTCTCTCTCTCTCTCTCTCTCTCTCTCCTCTTCTCGTTTTGTCTCCCTCCCTCTCTCTTTCAATCTCAGTTATATCATTTCTAAGAGAAAGGTATGCTCCCGTCTATAATAACTCCAGATCTAATTGCATTTTGCACCCACTAAAATTTCAGTTATAACTTTTAGGCAAAGTTACGAGTTACGTATGTAAGACGATTAGTTATATTTTTAAATGTTTTACCACTTTTGAAATATTTATTTTGTCATTTTGAGAACCTTTTCAAGGCAAATTCATTTTGCAGATGAAGGCACGGGGCGGGGGGTGCTGTAGTCCCTGCAAGAATACGTGCATTCAGATGAGAGCAAAAGGGCCTGGAAAATAATGAAAAATTTCATTTCGGTGTGCCCATATTCCAGGGGACGATTCTTTGCTTCATCTCCTGTCACCAGATCGAGAAAAGTGTCTCCACCGGCTTTAAACACTTCCAGCAGACCCACTCTTATCTCCTTCATATAAGGTGTCCGCTGAAGAGGTACCAACTTTGAACACGCTTTCCGATACCCTAAATTTTCCACCAGCTTCTTTGTGGGCTTGCTACCACAGGGCAGCAAGCTAACGGGCTGTGATCGCAGTGGTCGCAGTTTAGCCCAGTCAATAATGGTTTCATGTCGGGAATAATTCCGTAAAAGCTGAATTTTGATCAGTTGTTAGAACACTTCTAGCAGTGCAAAATCCCAAACGTTCCCGCCCCTTACCGCCGTGCTTCTCCCCAGTGCTCCTAAAACATCGATTTCGCAGACTCTCAGTTCCTCACCTATGTCGCTGTAACCAATGGTCATAAGCAGATAATCGTCTTTTAGTCTTAATCCTCATTAGATGGGCTACAAAAAGATTCTGATAAAAATTATCGATAATGTCGGTGGTTTTACCGTTATTTAAATCTTTAAATCGAGAATTTTTCTAGTACTTTAAAATGTTTTTGCCTTATAACTTTTTGAGCAATTTGAATGACAGGACACTACGACGCCTGGGCATGGATGTTTGTGAGTGTCCATTCATCAATTTCATCATATCATCACTCATTCCTATCTTCGCAAATTAGCCAAAAGTGGCACAAGAAGCGAAGTAAAATAAAGCAAATCATAAAGAAAAAAGAATTGAATGACAGAAAATTATTTCGAATAAAAGTTGTGGTCAAATTCGTAAACTTTAAAACTACATAAATTTTAACGTATTTTAATGAAAGATACACCATAAAATATGCCACCAAATGGAGGATAGAACGAAAAAAGTGTGTCTTTATCACAGTCCGGTTAAGTTCCGGATCATTGACTTTCTGATAAAAGCAAGAGACTTGGTAGGATTAAATTGTTATGTCATTTAAGATATTTTCACTCAATTAACCAATCGCCATCTTTGTCCTGACGGCCGCCATGTTGAAAAGAGTCCGCCACTTTGAACGGCGGGTGACTCTGAACGATTAAACGTTTTTCAACTGTTCTCGTGATCATGGCTGAGATTTTGTGTACAACGAGGGGCTTCTGTAACAGAACGTGTCACGTTTTCGTTTCACCGAAGCAGCGTTTTGTACGATATCATCAGTAGTTTGTAGTGTCGACGTCAGTCCAACTTTACAAAAACGTTGCGATATAGTTTTATCTCTTGTTACTGACCTACGCAGAGGGGGCGCTGATTGAGCTACAGCCCCCTCCGAAATTTTGAGAAAATGAACATTTTCAAGCAAAAGCAGTGAAGAATTCGAAAAAAGAAAACAGAATGGTAAATGCAAACTCGCCTTAAAAATGATTTCCGATTGCCATTTTTGAGAGAAAACATTTTCTAATATCATATTGTGTAGTACGCCGACCCCCTAGAAAGGAGCTATGTAGTATCCATCTTTAAAATTCCAGCTCCTCTCGAAAATAAAATCCTGCTTACGTTAATGCTTCTTGTGTATATTAGAAATAATTTTAGAGTGAATGAGGTGAAGTGGTTGAAATTTTGTTGGCGGTCGACTGCAAATGTCCTTTGTGTGGAAGTATAGGATTTGGATTGAACTTCCAGCTGCTGGTAACTGAAATAAGTTTTTGTTCAACCACTACATTTGGGGTGATTCTGTGCGAAAAATGTGGTGTGACACTGAACGCTGGCGGGTGAGATTGCACTGCTAGCGACCGTCATGTAATCGTTATTTTTTTTTTTTTTGAGATACCGCGACAATACAAGAAAGTTTGCAAGGAAAAATATTACAAAAACTGGAGCGATGAAAGTATGGCAGAAGCAATAAATTATATTTCATCGGCCACAATTTCCTTTTCAGGTGCCACAAAATTAAACTCCACCTACGTCTTTTGCCGATGCATTTCCCATGCCTCATTTCTCCTAGGAGAAAGCAACTTTGCTTACATCACCTAACTGCATAGTGAGGTTAACAAGTGCGGAATGAAGACAGAAGCAACTTCCAGAGAAGCTAACGAAGAGAAATGCTCACTCAAAGCGCATCAAGTCATCTGAGTTTAACTGCAGATTGTGTGGACTACTTTTCTGATGAGTGATTGGATACAATGTCAGGCATGTAATGTCTGATTCCGTGCGCAATTTGTGTATGGACGATGCAGATTTGTTGCGTACAATAATCATTTCATGTATTGAACACATGTATCCATAATTTCATTTACATGTGTGTTGTTATGCTTTTCTTTCAATTTTATTTATTTACCATTAAGCATCATTCATTGCACAAGAAGAACAACACAAGTCTATGCTTTGTGCTTATTTTTACTGTGAATCTATCTATCTTGTACATTCTCTCCTGTCATTCGTTCAGAGTTTCCTATCGGGGTGAGTCCGAGCGAAACAGCTTGTAAAGCATTTATTGTAATAAGACATAAACCATTTGAATTATTACAGAAGTATTTCATGCTGTAATAGAGGCATCATGTTAGTGTATTTTTTTTATTTTCCTGGTACACCATTTCAAACCACATCATGAAGGCGAATAGGGGTGTGGAGTTAGGACCAAACACTTTCTTGATCTCGGCCGATGGTAGGGGTGATGTGATCAACACCACACTCCTGGTCTCCAGAGTTTCCTCCAGGTTTCCCACTTTATACGACGCTGGGTGGGCGCCGGTGCCTGTTGAACAGGTGGAAAAAATTCCGGTTCTCCCCCGCCGGGATCGACCCCGGGTCTCTCGCATGGTGGTCAGAGGCCATTACAAACAGGAACCGAAATTCTTCATATCGTTCAGTCACCCACCCTACTGTACAGCATCATCGTCATCAATATACTACCGTGAATGACTTTTTTTGTAGAAATTAAATGCTTTCATCCATATATTTATTGGAAACATAATCCAACATTAATTGAAACACGGTCTACAATTAACGTTTTACGGAACTTAGCGTATACACTGTGAAACGTTTGGGTACAGTCCTCATATGTAACACACACACCACGAATGTAAAATATGATCATGTCAGCCCATGAAATTGAGTCTTGAAACTCCCCTGCATTTAGAATATCATCTTCAGCCTGCAATGCATTTTGCGATCAATCATGATATCGCGGAGAAATGCACGAATTATCCCTGGAGGAGTATGTTCTGTTACGCCTTCATCTCTTAACAATGCTGCTTCCAGCCAGCCCTCCAGCGCGCTCGCTCGCTCGGAAATTGGATCAGCTGGCAGGAAATCCTCCGATAACGAATTTCGACGCAGACGAGTCTCCAGCGGCTTGGCAATCGGTCGGACGGCGGGATATAACCGTTTCCAAACAGCATCTTGTGGGGCTGAAGTCGAAGCGAGGACATTTCATATTCGGAAAGTCTTCACTTGATTAGGTGAAAACCAGAAGGTGGCAAAAGATGGCTCCTTTAAACTGTTCCAAAATTCTTCATATTGCTCTCGAATATCATTTCCAGCGCGTCACATCTATCGGAAATTCCTGGAAACTTGTTCGCCAAGGTCTTATTCGGCAATATGCAAGGAATATAAAAAAGATAAAACATGACTAGTTTAAGCAGGTCAGAGCTTCTATTTGTTTTATTTTCAACAGCATGTGGTGTATAATGTCAGTGCTTCTACAACAATCGAATTCATTCATCCACTTCTCCCACATATTTATTGTGTAATTAACATCCAATCTTAGTTGGATATTGACGTATTGTTAGATCCACATACGTGGGTTGGAAATTTAATAGTAGCAACTATTAATTTACAAATGATACAAAAGAGACACATCTGTGAAACTTTTACAGCCCTTCGATGTAGTCACCAGCCTTGTGTACAACTGTTGCCAGCGAAGTGGAAGTCGTAGTATTTCTGTAGCATAGCCTTATCTGTTGATGGTTCGAAAGGAGCGGTCTATTGCCTGAAGAATCTCTGGAACAGTTCGGAAGCTTGATTTTAGGGATCAAATGAAAGTCGCAAGGGCTGGTAGAGCATCTGCCAGCCCCATCGAGCTAACAAATCAGCCACAGGTTGCGCTACATGCGCCCGAGCATTGTCCTGCAAGATGATGGGAGGTTTCAGCAGAAAAGTGTCCCCCTCTTCTTTCACAACGTAGATCACATGTTATGTTCCAAAAATGAACAATAATATTGCGCATTGATGGTCAGTTCTGGAGGTACGCTGAGAATCACCAGAACTTTCACATTAGTGGGGTTCTGACTACACAACTTCACACCGCCAACTATACCATTTACTGGGAGGTAGCTTAGATATCAAACTAACATGTGGTATAAGTGATAATACCGTCATTACGCATTTAGTGACAAAACGTGGTAGAAAATGCACCTTGCACTCTTTAAAAACATGAAAAATGAAATTACAATGTGGTATTTGAAATTTCATTTTGCCTCCCCGATCGCGCAGTGGTAGCAATCTTTCAAATATGATTGGCTCTACCTATTGTATAGAGTGCGGCATTGAATGGAGCGATATTGCAACACTGGATGAAGCTAGTTGTTGCGTCAGAGACATCACGTGACTACAGCCATCTTGCGGTCCTTGCTTTACCATTCACTTACGATAGAGTCATGTAAAGGGTCAGAGCGTGCATTCACCGTAAAAGCATATTACAAAAGCAATGATGGTTATGCGTCCCTCGCAGCGTGGATTTCGAAAGCAAAAAGTCTTCCAACCACCATCCCCACACACCCTCAGTGGAATTAAAGATCGGATCCGGGAAGAGGCGCCTGAAATTTCTGTGTCCATGCTACGATGTGGTGTGTAACCTACCCAAAATACTGATAGAGTGTGTGGAAGGAAATGGAGGACATCGTAGTAATGTTATTTTCAAATATATCAAAATGTAAGGATTGTTTATTTTCTTTTGGTATTTGTTCTTCAATGAAAAAAAGTAGTCCACTTTGTCTTAATTAGGTATGTTTTCTTGTGTATTATGTAGTATTTTGTTTTAAGCAACAACGTATTTAGGGGGGTCCAGGGGGTCCGGACCCCTCCCTAAAGACTTACTAATTCAAAAATTAAATTATGAAAATATTATTGCTCTTTAATCAAGGATTATTTATGTATTTCCGCCAAACTTATTGGAAGGCAAGGATTATATTGTAATCCTACCACTTTGAATGGCAGTGGCAAAGTAGATTTATGCAAGATTTATTACTACTTATAACGTAACATTTATAAAATATCACCAGGAACTTTACTTTTCGTCTACTGGATCTAACAACCATTTTTTTATATTTAATAAAATATTCAATTCTTTATCTAAAATTATTTGGCATTGATTTTCTTGCCAGAGCTGTTTCTTCTTCGTACAAATTTTGCCGACCTTAACTGCACGTAAGCTACTTGACGAATACCTGCTGTTATATCACTATTTTATACCATCCTTTTTCCAATTCATGTATTAACATATAATATTAATTATTGGAATATTTAATTAATACTATTTTAATTAATTTAATATAATTATTATTTTTGTTTAAACATTATTACGTACTATTATTATTTTGAGACACTTGGTTCGGACCCCCCCCTCCCCGAAACATATTTCTAGATACTTGCCTGAGAATGGGGTATATAAACTCGTCCGATTCATTGCGGCATCCATCACTACGTTTTGAGAGAGTACCTACACTCGTATTGAGGTATACAAATTTATTTCTGCTGGCGGTGGGGGTCAACCAGCGACTTCATCACAAATACAGTGTGCTAACCAATTATTTACTCGCACTCTCCCCAATTCTATAGCTACCACCTTTTGTTACATTTTAGTTTCAACTGCTATGTCCTCACAGGAGGGAACCAGGGGGCGTCGTGGAGTAGTTAGTTAGTGCAACGGATTTGTAGTAAAATCACGGGACTGTCGTAGGTTCGATCTCCACCACCGCAAGAGAAATTTGTTCACCTAAGGACGAGAGAAGAGGTTCTCCCTCGAAACGTGATGTTGGAATAAGTATAGTAAGCAGTGGACAATGGATAATGTCAGATTAACATCGAAGCTAACAAAGAGATTTGTCTCTGTACCATCCGTATGTTTTGTGAAAATGAGCTTCTTTTAAATTTGTAACCGCAACCCCCGCCATTCAGTTTAGTCTTTGAACTGAGTCAGATAATTAATAAGCACTGCAACTACTTTGATTGTTCATGCACTGAAGTTACCTATGATGGCGTAAATTGTTGAATTCTCTAATTACACTTTTGTGCGTTTAACATAATAGAATCCTTCGCATTCATCAAAGAACCATCTAAATTATTTCTGCTCTCGCGTTAATTACATCTGGAACACTGGTGGTAAAGCTATTTCAACCTCAAGACTCCTCATTCGTCCTCAATTGAAAGATGATGCTTCAGATGCACGCAGATTCCTGTTCTTTGATGATTTCCTTCGGAGCTCTTGTTTTAGGAAGAACTCTCTCAGAATGCTATTTCACACAGCTTTTCTAGCTCTTGGGTTGATAGCAACGATTAGCATGATGGTGAAATAGATGCAATGGTACATTCGTATCTTACCGAGGATTCGAACATGGATCCCTTGGCTTTGTTGCGCGTTACGCTAATTATTCCGCTACAGAGGCCAGTCCTTTTTCCACGAAGCGTTCCTCTTCTCTTCATTAATTACCTATAATTATAATAATTATAGTTTTTCAGCGCAAGACGTTTCTGCAGTTTGATTTTGCAAGTGCTCCAGAATGACTGTTCTGTTAAGATTAACAAAGTATGATCTTATCTTTCTCACAATCTTGATAATACGATAATACCAGACCTCATACAGCAAGACCAACAGTAGACACTGTGCACAGGTTTGGCTTTGAGTTGCTTCCCCATCCTCCGTACAGCCCTGATCTGGCGCCATCAGATTACCACATTTTCGGCCCTTTGATGGAGGCGCTGCGTGGTCGTCGGTTCAGGTCAGATGACGAGGTCCAGCAGGCGGTGCAGACGTGGCTTCGCGAGCAACCAAAAACCTTCGCGGACGGGATACAGAATCTGATTGCACGATACCAAAAGTGCATTGCTTGCAAGGAACATATGTGGAATATTGATATGTGTAGTTCTTCTTTTTGTGTGGAAATGAAGTTATGTGAAAATTGCCTTTACATTTTGATTTAGCCTAATATATAACATAATATTTGGTACTTCCTCTATCATTTCATGCATTATATTGAATTTTTGAAGCCATTATTATCCAGATTTCTGCCGCTAAGGAATATGAACATAGCAGTCATGAAAATATGTAAAACTTTGCAATATATATTCATCTTGTTAGATCGTCGTCACATTTATTCAACTCCTCGTATGAAAACCAGAGGAACCTAATTCCAAAAATACCGTTTTCAGTTTTGTTTAAATAAGTTCCACCTAAAAGCACTATTTGGAGTAACATCGACATATTTGCACTCCTAATCCTTAGCAGTAAGGTGGAGTGGCGTATCCACGATTTATTGACTCGTTTTAAGAGTCAGGCATATTCCAAAGAATACGTTATTCCTCTCTCTCCTGACCATTGATAAATTGGAGTTACGTCCCTCTGGTTCTCACACAACTATTTGATAATCGATGGTATTCGAGTATCCTTCAACTATGTTGTTACATTTCCCATGTACAAAAATATGAAACGTTTTTATTGAACCACTTAGTATCATATTTCTTCTGCTTGTATTACATTTTTGTAATGTAAGTTAAGAAAAAGTGTTTGCTATCGAATTGATAATCTATGTGATGACACACTAGGCTTAATTCGTGTTAACACAATAATTTATCAGTATCTATACAACGAAGTATTTAATACAATTTTCTATAACAAAAAATATTAATGCAAGATTTTAAAAAAAACGGTTGTTTAATTTTTGTAAGAACTATTTAAAAATTGGAAATGTTAAAATATTATGAACCTTGGTCAAACGTGTGGATCATATTTCTGTTACACAAGATTAATAAAAAAAAAAATAATTGAATGCTGTTCATTATCCATGTACTCTTGTTTAACAATTGCTTATTGTTTCTAATTTCTTTTCAGGTTCCAGAAAGAATATAAATTCTCCTTTCCGACAGTTCGGTGAGTAGAATATAGTAGATTCTATCTTGTAGTAGAATATAGTATATACAGATTACTAACAAGATACTTTGAATAGAACTGGAAGGGGGTGGCAATATATGCTAAAGGGCAAATTACCAAACTGCCATTCTATGTATCAACACACACACACACATACACTTCGCCATTATTCATTTGTTCTTTTACGGTGTACCGTACCTTAATGGCGATAAACCTTTACCCATTTTCCCGGATCCAAATGTAGATGGAAAACCAAACCCATTTCCCTTCAGTTCATGACTGACATTTCCACACATTTACAGTAAAATCCATTTATAACTTTCTACGCTGCCCTGCTGAGACTTGCACATGTCCATCACGTTGCGTCACCTCCATTATGAAGGTAGGAACTGCATTTCTCTTCTTTTTGCATGCGAATTCGCCTGCATGTTCCGGAACGGGTCGAAATCGTTACGCATCCATCAGGCTTTATTAGTTCCTGAATTGCGAGCGAGTTGCGTGATCAGGCAGTCCCTCGCGTGGTCCCCGCCCGCAGGGACAACACAGGCCGCGAAGTTATTGATCACCCCGCGAATAATTGTTTATTTAAAGCCGTGGAACAGCTTTTGCTGGGGTTTCCTCTTGCGGGTCTCGTGGCTGTGCACATGTTTATTGTTGGTCGTTTCTCTCCCGCCTGCTTCATACACAACTGGTGCTGCTGCTATTTCGCGCACGGGGGCGGGCATAACTTTATCTCCATTACATGCATAGGCTAGCTTTGCTCTAAATTCACTTCCTGCTAAGGATGTAGCATCATTTTTCTTATTCTATAACAGAACATTATTGTCGATATCATATTTAATGTCGCCTAGAGTAACATAAATGGAAATCACCTCTCAGGAAAAATTCAGACCGAAGCGACACGTTTCTCTAGGTAACTAACTCTCAGAAATAAATGCAACCTTTCAAACCAATGCGACACGACAAGATGCACTTAGCTTCGTATCCAACCTAAAGCAGCTAAAATCGGTTCATTGGTTCGCAACATTCTGAGCTTTGAAGGGATTGATCAAAAATTCAAGATGGCATCGTATTTCAAGATGGAGGCTGGTCAGGTCAGACACCTCCACATCAGGGGAGTGATGTACGAAGTTCGGTGCTTTAAGCCGACTGTAAGCACAAGAAATATATACTAAAATTGATAAAAGAAGATCGAAAGCTAGGATAAGATAAGAGGGAAAGAAGACATACTAATAAAATGTAAAAGTAATGAATCAGGGAAAGGGTGGAGGGATAAAGAACTTCTCTTGAGCCTCCTTGCATGCAAGAAATTTCATTGAACAACTAATATATCTTGAGACGGATTATCTTGATAGTTTTTCATTGTCTCCTGATTTGTGACATTAAACTTAAGAATAGTGTAAATTTATAATAGGCTATTTTGTGACGTACGAGGTGTGTTAAAAAAAGATACCGTACTTTTGCTGTTCTTGCTTTATTGCTCATGATACACACTTTCAACCACTATCCCCTTCAAAGTACTCCCCCCCCCCCAAGCGTCAATACACCGTTGCCATCGGTTGTTCCAATTTTGGAACGCCTGCTGGAACGCACTTTCTTCGAAGGCGCGTAGTACTCTCGTCGCATTTTCCTGAATTTCCTCGATTGTCTGGAAACGCCGTCCTTTCAAAGTGGTTTTCAATTTGGAAAAGAGAAAACAGTCTGCAGGGGCCAAGTACGGAGAATAGGGTGCGTGGGGCAGAACAGAAGTGCGATTTTTACCAGATAACTTGTGCCAAGGATCGATGTGTGAGGTGGAGCGTTGTCATGATGCAACATCCACGACTGATTCCTACACAGTTTAGGCCTCTTCCTACGCACAGCATCTCTCAATCGTGTTATAATTCTCTGGTAGACTTCCTTGTTTGCCGTCTGACCAGGTGGTACAAATTCATGGTGCACAACACCTTTCCGAACAAAAAACACAACCATCACCACCTTGATTTTTGACCGACTCATCCGCGCTTTCTTTGGTCGAGGAGACACTTTCCCCACCCATTGCGAAGACTGCCTCTTCGTTTCCACATCGTATCCGTAAACCCATGTCTCATCTCCGGTTACGATGTTATTGAGAAAGTTTTCGTCTGCATTTGCATATGCAAGCAGTTCCTGACAGAGTTGAACTCAATTCTGCTTCTGGTTATCTGTCAAAATTAATTACCACTACACACTATTTAAATTAGATATGTGTATGATTTCTGGGAGGGGGAGGGGTGCTCAGTAGTGTTGCCCACGGGACGAGACGGGACAGGCTTTTAAAAATTCGAGACGAGACGAGATTGACCATGTGTCATAAGACAAACGAATATTTTCGAGACGAGACAGCATTTCCACTAGACTCCACGAGACGAGACAGGCCAAAGTCTCGTCTCGTGGGCAACACTAGTGCTCAGCTCTCTTAGCGTTACCCCCTGGGTATGTGCCTATCTTGACCCCTAAAAGACCTGCTGCTGCTCAGGGGTTTTTCTCCTCTCTCTCATTTCTCCTGTCTTCCCTATGTCAGTCTTGACATAATCTTCCTAATTCTCTCTCATTTTAGTCCACGTTCCATTCATTGTATCTGCCAGCCCTTGCTTTCAACTGCTCACTGTGTACTTACTTTTCTACAGTGGATATATAGTCTTCTTCCTTTAAGTAGAGAAGGAATTTTCATACTTCTTTATTAGGTGATAGTGCAAATAACAGTGGGGATGTACTGTTTAATACATGCGAAAATATGAAACGTACGATAGAAATTCAAGGCAACGAAAGTTGTCAGGTTACATTGCAAGAAGTATTTATAATTGTGAAACAAGCCCTGCCCCTAAGAGAGAGTCAAGGCATCACCCTACCTGGAGGGAACCTGCGTAGCAGCAAAAATATTTTTAATGTAATTTTAGCATACCCGGTGGAGGCACATAGTGGTTTGGATTCCACTTTATACTGTAGGTCCAGTCCCCATTACTTAAAACAAAAACTCAAATGTAATTTTAGCGTTTTAGATTCGGAAAGCAAGTAATGCCAAAATTCAACATATACAGTTGTACAAGTTTCAACTGTCCTCCTTTATTGGCCACTATTAACGTCCTTTACAAAACGATACTTTGTTTTGTCTTTGGATACAAGACACATGCTGTGTGTGCATTATAGATTCAAGGATGGCGACAGAAGGTATGCAACCAGCGACAGCAGTAAAGATTCATTTTGTTTTCTCCATAATTCAAATGAACGATGTTGAACATCCAGTTATAATATGGTGAGTTTTTAACTCGAAAGAGTGTTGGTTACTGCATGAGGGTTAATTGGTTTGGTTTGATTTGGTAATTTAGGTCCACTTTATGCACAGTAAGGCTAATCGGGACCGAACCTGTTGTTTAAAGTGGGATCCGCCGGGTATCCAACAGAGGACACCTTGATTACAAGGCAACGACGCTACCACTACGACATCGGGGAGGCCCTTGCAATGCGAAAAAAGAGATGTTCGATAGGGTTTAATTGAAATATGCATTTGATCACGTTAGCTACGTAGCAATTCTTCTCTTCCTCATGTCGTTTTTTGGAAAGTGTCATTTATTTATTTACTCTTATAACATATGCGTTAACTTTAGGGGGCAATTTCTGCCCTTCAAATTCCACAAGAAGTATATAAATTATAAAAAAATATTGTTGTCAATCTTGCCCCCTCCCAAATGCTTATATGAAGTTTGCACCCTCTGATTACTATCATACTATCGAAATAAAACATTTATTACTTAAAACACTAGGTTAAGAAAGCCTTGTCATGGATCGAAGTTCTTTTTCATACCTTATGGAAGTAAAGTGTTTTTATTTACCTGTTTGGTTGTTTTAAGATATTTGTTCCATTCTGAATGATTTTGTGCACGCCACCTCGGAAAACGTGCATTTTGGCTATAGTCAGATATTGCATTACTTCTAGTCACAGACAGAGGCGCAACCACAATTTTTTGTTGAGAGGGAACAAGTACCAGGATAAACGTACCAATAATAATAAGAAGAACATTATTTTTATTATTAATATTACAGTAGTAGTAGTAGTAGTAGTAGTAGTAACAAAGACGTTATTATCCTCGTAAATCACGTAAAAAGGGGATAGAAGTCGGTGATAAAGCATTTGTGTTGTCACAAAGGATTTAAATTTTATTTTCAAAAAGTTCAATTTCATATTAATAATGGAAAACAAGAACACAAACTGTATTTTTGAAACACAGAAAATGCATGATAAATGCATTCCGAATAAAATTAATTTCTTACACATAGCATGTATAACTTGCACGTACAGTACATATGGAACATGGAGCGACGTAAAATAAGATAATATATGTGTAATACGCTAACACTAATTGTGTACGTATTCAAAGCTTCTTTAATACATATATGTAAACCATATATTATTTAAATACATTATACAATCAATTCATCCACATCATAATAAACCAATAGCAAAATTGTAATAAATTGTTTCTCAAATGCGCACACTCCTTTACCTCAAAACATTTGTTCATGCATTTAAGACAGAAAACGCCCATGCATTGCGAGTGAAGCGAGCAAGGAAAATTTTAGATCAAAGTTTTTGCAAACTGAAATCAATGTTGATTTAGTATGGTGCAAATAATTCCCATCCGCCATGACGTTTTCTTTAAGAACTTTTTTTCAATCAGATCGGTCAGCTTCCAGACCGCAGCTACGGCTCTGAAGTTGATTACACTAAGAAAAGCAGGTATTGCGAGCGAAGCGAGCAAGAAAATTTTACGAAAAGTATTTTTATTTGCATAAAATTCGAAATCGAGGGGGCCGATTGCCCCTCTCTGTCTCCTGCAGGTGCCCTTGACCTCAATGTTTGCCCCCTTGCCCCCTAGAATCGATTTCCGCCCAAGATTGGTGGCAATGCACCCTGCCCCCCTGTGGTTGCGCCACTGGTCACAGAAGTATTAACTGGATCATGTTTCAAGTTTTAAATAAAAGATAAATTTGACAAGTATTATTCATCTTATTCAGTAACGTAAATCCAATAACAGCGAATGAGCGAAACTTCTTGCAGGATATTTGTGACATTCTAGTATCGACAATATTCATGAGAAAAATGTGCAAGGAGTCAAGTCATTATATACTTTTCCTTATTGAAGCATTCATATTTTCTTAATCACTTACATCTTGAATTTCTTAGGGTGGGCAGACGAATTTTTGAGGGAGCGCTTTCCCACCCTTCGCGCCGTCCCTGTTGGAATGTTTCCGGAAAGGTTTTTCCCAAGTTTTACGCAAAATTTCACACACGTGTTGTTCCTCCAATTCCTTCATTGTTGCTTTATAACTAATCCGACGAGTCGCTTGTGCACGACCTCACTCAATCGGCTGCTACTCGACAATTAACGCATAGATCGGAACCCAGTAAAAGGCGATCTCTTACCAAGATATACCGCCAGGTGCGCGCGGTAGCCGGATCACGCCATCTGCAACCGTTGGGACACTATTAAATAAGTCTTTTTTTGAACACACCTCATATTTCGACTTACATCCGACCTTTCAGAATTTGAAAATTATTTTTTCAAATCTATTTGATGATTGTATGAAGGAATGACCAAGAGATGGCGGTTGTTTTTTTGTGGGCCTGCCCTCAATTTTGCTCTTATGCCCGTATTGTATAACGGGCAAAAATAAAAAATTGCCTAATATGCTGATGTGCTCATACTATATAAATCAATCAATCAAGTTATTAGTTGTATTATTATTTAAAAATTATTCACATCTATTGCATCTATATATTATCACTCAAAATAAGGGAACTGTGAAAGGAAAAGTTCTAAGCACCTGCTCCCTTCAATCATTCTAAATTTCGATGTATTCAAACGCTAGTTGTAGCTCTGTGTCAATAATTCATTGATATTTCACAAAATATTGAAACTATGAAAATAACTTGTGGTGGACTGAAATATCTACCAATGTACTTTCATTTTGTGTTGTTTGAACACAACATTCAGTGTATTTGTCTTTCTCTCTCGTACAAAGAAAGCTCAGAATCTCCTGTCACTACCGATGCTAAAACCATGTAGTTTTATAGTTGGAAAAACTCCCCTATGAACACTCAGTCGTCATAATTCTTTCCTCCTAAACTTTGTCTCTGTACGGTGCGCGAAATGCCTCGTGTTAGCTACTGGAACTTAATTTAAATAGACTCGGACGCAAGAGAAATAACACTCTGCCCCTGAAGTATTTACTGGTCATTGTCGCAGAACATGCTTTTCGCATTAGAGTTAGAAATTTGAACAATGTTAGTTTCATGTCGGGGCGCCGCCATCTGTACATGTTTCAGCGTCACAACTGGCGGTAAGTCTATTTATATTATCCGGGAAGTGTTGGACATAACGGGGGGAAATGCGAATTATTTCCTTTGAATCGAAACGTATTGCATAACATTCACGATGCAAGTTGAATCTAGTCTTCCTTTGATGTCAGTCTTCTTCTTGTGACGCACCATGAGTGCAAGGGTTTTCAGGTTGGCCATCGAGTCTAAACACTCCCTGGAATATGGAAAATTCCTTAGCATTAAATTTTTATTTTTATTCCTTTCTCTGTTTTCTGCGTTTCTTTCCTCCTATCCATCAGAAGTTTTCTTCTTGCCTATCCTCTCCCTGGTGTTTATATCTTTACTGTTTTCTATCTTCCCTCATGTCTCTTTTTCTCTGTCCCTCACCTCTCTCCCTCTCTCTCTCTCTCTCTTTACATACATACATACAAACAAACGTACATACATACCTACAGCTTTTTTTTATTTCTCTATTCCTCTTGAAGCCTCACTTGTTAATTTTTATTACATTTCTATTTCGTTTTTTTTACATTTCTCATTTGTTATCTTACTTCCTTCTCTTTCTAGTTTCTTATTGCTCTTACTCGACTTTCTGTTATTTTCTCTTGTTTTCTTTCTCATTCGCTCGCTTTTATTTATGATACCTTTTCTCATTCTCTCTTTATCTATATTTATCTTTCTTTTATTTCTCTCTGTGTATATACCTTCTCTTTTACGATACCCATCATATACTACATGACATCCAATGATCTTGAGAGCATAGTTTTGAACATTTCCTTAGAATCGATCCATTTTCCTCTCAAATTTTGGACTGTCAGAATCATAAATTTATTCGATTAGTTTTTATCAAGCGAACCTATTGTATAAAGTATCCTGGTTCATTGGAAACTTTAAAGGGATATTTTAAAAAGGAAAAACCAGCGGAAGGCGGTTTCGGAGATAACTGGGACCAGGGTGCGATTTAACGGGACACCCGCCAAGGAACTCCCGCAATGGACCCAAGTATCCATGGCAGCAGGGATGATTTTATCCCCCCATTTTTTTTTCAAAGCCATCAGCGCGAAACTAATACACCATCAGTGCGGGTTGCGAACATGTATGTAGTGTCAAAAAATAATGTTTACACTCTTTGAACTTAAATAACAGAGAAACTATTAAAGATGGCTTGACTGGACTTTTTGCATTTGAAGCTGCAATGTCCATGTTGAGCATGTGAGAGAGCATATAGGCCTCTTTTGTTTTTAGTCCCGCCACAGCCTGCCAAGCGGTAGTCATTGGTGTACACAAAATGCCAGAAGTGAGAAATATTTCTTTAGAGTAACGTATGAAGAGTCGAATATTTATCCAGATCTCCTGATTTAACCCTTAACTAGGAACGCCTAGTTACGTACGTGATTTTATGTTCATTTTTTTTTTTTAGAACTTTCGCTTACTGGGCTTCGTGAGTGAAATATTTAAACAGTTTTTATTTGTGAGCGTGTTTTAAAGTAAATGTTTAATTTTTTTAAGAAATCGTTCAAAAGCTCGTAGTATGAAAGACAGCAGGGGCGTATACGGTGGCTCTTAGAGGACATTTCGAACCTAGTTCATCTGAAGTGCTTCAAGATGAATAATTGACTCCAAGTCAGATCATGATGTACAGAGTGTATCAGAAGTCCTTTACCACCCATTGTAAAACCCGCAGTGATGTAATTGCATGGAATTTGATATGGGCGATACAAAATAGGCCTATTGGAGTATGTCACGGAGACGGCAGCCATCTTGGTTCCACCATTTTGAAGTCAACTTTATTATTTAAAATGATAGGTGGGCCATGTGATACATGACCTTAAGCTAGAATTTCGTCAGAATGTCAAATCTGAAATCATATTTCATGTAACGTCATTTGGTGAAAAGTTATTGGCAAATGAAAGTGATGTTTACCGGCTTGTTGCAGGTGCTGAACCATGCCGTTAACAACTGAGGAACGCATCCAGATCGTCAAACTGTGGAGTGGGAGAAGTGCCCGTGCAGTGGCTGCCGATTTCAACCTGCGTCATCCAGAACGTCACCCTGTGTCACATGTTGCAATGGCACAGTTATTAACCAAATTCGAGAGACGGGCACGGTCTTAGACAGACCGCGTAGTAGACGACCGCGGACAGTCACGGATGAAGCAACAGCTACGGCAGTGCTGGCCTCCTTCTCGACGTCACCACAGCGAAGCACACGTCGTATAGCAATGCAATGTGCTATGAGTCACAGTTCAGTGTACCGGGTGCAACAGAGGCACGAGTGGCATCCGTATAAGGTGCAAATGCAGCAACACCTCTCCGAGGACGATCCAGATCGTCGCGTTCAGTTTTGCGAGTGGGCTATAGCGCAATTACGGCTAAATCCAAACGTCGCTATGCAGATACTCCATTGCGATGAAGCGAACTTCTACGTATATGGGGAGAAGAATATGAAAAAAACATGCGCTATTGGTCGCCTGACAACCCCGCATAGACAGATCCCTCCAAAATGACCGGTGCAGGCAAAATTATGGTGTGGGCAGGCATATGTGGAACACGGATAATCGGTATTTTTTTCATTCAAGTAAATTTAAATGCGGAACGATACCTGGGGATGCTACAGGAACTGATACTGTCAGTTCTGATGTGGGAAGATTGTACATTTCCCATTATGGCGTCCAGGTGCGTCAGTACCTGGATGAACAATTTTCTGGGGCATGGATTGGTCGACGTGGGCCAGTTGAATGGCCTTCCCGATCACCAGACCTAACGCCAATGGACTTCTATCTTTGGGGACACGTTAAGACTATGGTGTATGATGGTGTGAAAATTCGTGATCATCGTCATCTGGAACCACGTATCATGGCTGTCTTTGAGCAAATTTCACCAGATACCTTGCTCAGTGTCCACAGACATTGGGAGAAGCGTCTGCACACGTGCATTGCCCAGCAGGGACAACATATGGAGCACATTCTGTAACAGGTAAACATAACTTTCAGTTGCCAATAACTTTTCACCAAATGAAGTTACATGAAATCTGAAATAAAAAAGTTGAATTCAAGATGGCGTAACCAAGATGGCGGCCGTCCCCGTGACATACTCCAAAAAGTGTCCCCCTAGGCCTATTTTGTATCGCCCATTTCAAATTCCATGCAAATACATAACTACGGATTTTACAATGGGTGGTAAGGGACTTCTGATAGAATATCATGTTACTGAGTGAGAACATTATACTAATTCGAAATTGAGACAACCTACGCTTCCATTTCCACAGAAACCGTATCTGTTGTGTATCGATCTTTTCAGATTGCACACGATGTATTACTGCCAATGGTGGTCATTTTGAACATCTATAACTTTAAGGTACGTGATACCAAAAAACCTCGTGCTTGCTGTTGTTAGTGTTCTTGTTATTGACGTTAAAAGAGTGTAAACAGTATTTTGGGACACTCTGTATATCCAGCTTATTATCAAGAAATATTCAATAAAAGTTTTAGCAAAAATTGTTGCTAAGATGACAAAATCTTCGCCGTTGCAGGGTTTCTCTTTTAGTCATTCTCACAATAAAATGTTGCAAAAGAATTTGGAGAGATGATATCGTTCGTAATTAATATAAAATGATAACAAGCGTTTATTAACAGTTTATGGTTCCATTTGAAGTTGGAGTACAAAAAACCAGATGTAGGTGGGGTGGGACAGGAGCGAGAGCGAGAAATGTAGGTTGGACAGAAAGTAGGCACACCATTTTTTGATTGCATGCGTTTTGAATTGCAGTCGCAATATTTTGTTCTTCCCATCAGTGGCGGCTGGTGGTCTGGGTGTGCACTTCTATGGGTGTGCACTTCAGCCTTGGCTATTTATTTGTTTGAGTTTATTTTTTAGATCCACCTTACGCATAGAAAAGCAGTCACGAGTCCCTAACCACTATGTGCCTCCACCGGGTGTGTGGCTATTTGTTTTTAAAAAGAGTTGGATTTATTGTTATCAAGAATTAATTGAAGTTACTGCTGAATAACTTAATAAACAAATGCAAAATCATGTAGGAATTTAAGCTAAGTGATTACTGTTACTTTGATGTCATTCTATATGTATTAAATAACACATACAATAAACATATTCTTTAGCAGTAACACTTTAGTATTTTTGAAATAAGGCTATTATTTCTCATCAAGGAAGTTTTTTCTGTAATTTTTACGCTCTTCGATTTAAATGATAATTTCCAAATTTCTTCATGACGTGTGCTCCAATGACTGTTTCTTTCTGTGGGTATGGGAATTTTGGGCATGAATTTTTTTCCAGTAGTCACTCGTTCGTCAGCTGTTAGCAACGTGTCGATTAAGTGCCTAAGGTGTAGTAGTTTTTGTACAATTAGTAGTTTTTTGGTCGCAAGTCGGAATATGTCACGAAAATCTACAAACTGCAATAACTCGAAACCCATTGATTTCCGACCCTAGGTGCATAGGGTCAAATTTGTTGCAAATGTGCTCTAGTATTACCCCTTTCCAGGAATAGGTCGAATTACCAATCACCCTGTATACCATGACCATGATTTACATTGGAGCAAGGTGGAAAGTAGAAGCACCAGGGTGGAAAAGAGGGGGCAACACCTCGCCCGGATGAACATTTTATCTGAAGCCGCTACTGCAAACTACTACCGATCCAAAGACAACTTGCAGAAAATCAGTTGTAATCTATCTAGCAGTGTTTATTTCTAATGACCGACCGACCAAAATAACAAATTCAAGCGAAATCAAGAGAATAATAAATATGAAGAAAATAACAGTATTCACTCAGTCCACACTGCCCTGCTTCGTCTTTCAGATATTTCCCCCTTTAGCTATCCGTATTATTACTGCAGTCGCTGCGCGCTTTGTAGCTAAATTCCCTCCAAATATTCAACAACGTTAAATATTACGTATATGCTATCGCTCTATAGAGTTTTCCCTTTCAGCATGAAATCAAACAATTTGCACTGAAACAGGAACGGCTTTTGACAGTGTAACAATTTTTGCAACGCATGAACTGGCACACAATGAAAACAGCTGACTGATCAGCGATCCCCCCGCCCGCGTTGATCGACTACAGCGCCATAAGGACAGTTTATTATAACCAAGCTGCTGCACTAAACAAAGGCAATGCAAGACATTGTTTAAAACACACGTTTCGCTCTCAGTTGCCCCCTCCTTCCTCCCCTTCTCTCTTGCGCCTGGCATGCTCGGAACAGCAGTGTGGGCGAAGATACCATAGAAATGTCCCTTTTCCAGAAAAACATCCCTTGATTTACGATGATGTGTGGGCTGCGTCCACTCCGCCACACCATCTCGAATGGAATGGGATTGCAACACTGTGTGAACACAGCACTGGTGGTGCTCGTCAAGCCCATAATACTGCAAGCTACAGGCGCCAGTCCTTCTCTTTTCTTGCGTCCTCCAAACAGTGGCATCTGAGCGCACTGCCACTTGTGCGAAACGAACGAACCTCAGTCTGCAGTCGCTCGTAACACGAAGATATGGTCGCCGATTGGGCGTGGGAACGTTTGATGTTTTGAAGGAGATAGTATTAAGTGATTAAGTATAATAAAAATTAATTGCATTACAGATTTATTTTGGTGTGCACGTGTAAATGTGCGAATAGGCAGAAGCCGCTACTGCTTCCCATGCGTTTTGCTTCTTACTCCTCTGTAAAGAGATAACAAAAAATTGTACGGCTCTATATGTGGAATACCGTTCCATGTTTTCAATATTGCAAAACCCCTATGGCATTCCATATTATGAACCTATTATGTGTGTTCATATCAACGAAAGTCGGTTCTGACGAACTACAGGGTCATAGAAACCTCACAATACCTACATTACAAAACATCACATTTATATCCAACTAACTCTCATCATGTTTGCATTACAGGGTGGCTACTCACCGGGAATTCCTTGAATTCCGGGAATTATGCTTGAATTATTGGTTCCGGGAATTATGCGTGAATTCTATTTGACTTTTTCTCCATAGACGTGAAAAATTACAACTTTTATTAATCAGAGTCCTATTCAAATTATACATGTATTTATAAATGCCCTGAGCCAAGTTTTTCAAAGTTGAGCTTCCATTTTTATCTAGGAAGGCAACGAAAGCTGTGGGAAAAATAAAACAATTCTCTCAATCCGTTTACTTTGTTACTGTCCTTTCCAGAACAATGTGACAGATGAAAGATTATTGCAAAATATCTTGAGGTTGATTAGGTAAAATTGAGTTTGACAATTAACAAGTTTTTGTAGATTAGTACATCTCGTAACATCTGTGACTTGTGTTTGTAGCTGTAATTTGAGACTGATTATGTGGAATATTAAACAGTGGCGCAACCACAGAGGGGCATTGCCTCCCAAACGTGGACGGAAATGATTTCTAGGGGGCAAGGGGGGGGGGCAAACATTGACGGCTAAGTGAACCTGTAGGAGGGAATTACCGCCCACAACTTCACATTTTATGCAAATAAAAATACTTTCGTAATTTATTTTTGCTCGCAATTTCTCCTTTCTTCGTCTTATCAAGACGATCTGAATGAAAAATTGTTGTAAAATTGATTGATTGATTTGTGGTTATAAGTCCACTTTATGCACAGAAAGGCTAATCGGGACTGGACCTACAGTTTAAAGTGGGATCCGAACCACTGTGCCATGTGCCTCCACCGGATATGGAACCCGGGACCCCTTGATTACAAGGCGACGATGTTACCTCTATAACGGGGTGGCACAAAAGTTGTAAAAGAGAGAATGCATTGCCGTCCCGTGAAATTATTTGCGCCCTAATAAATCAATATTGTTTTCAGCCTGCAAAAAATTGGATCCAAGAATTTTGTTGCTCGCTTCGCTCGTAATATATGTTTGTTTTCTGAAATGACATTGTATTGTAAATTACCAAGCAGAGAAATAAGACTTGACTTAATTGACTTTGTTTTAATTGCATGAACAGTTGTTTTGAGGAAAGGGAGCGTGCACATTTAAGAGATAATTTATGTAATTTTTGCTGTTGGTTTATTGTGAGATGGATGAATAGTAGTGTGTTTGGTACTATTACTGGGTCGATAAGTGATGAGCCCCCCTCAGGCAGATTTGGCCACACTTAAAACTAGCTCAAGATGTGCATATGAGCTTATTGCCCAAGTGTGGTACTCTGTCTAACCCAAGATTTTTGTAAAAATGCCCTCGGGAATTTCCCGTGAAATGATGAGCCCCCTCAGATTGATTTGCCTACACTTACAAAAGCTACATCTGTGAGATTGTTGTCCATAAGCTTGTTAAAAATATGCCCCTCTTGATATTGTTTTTGCTACACCTAAAACTAAGCCAAGATGCTCATAAGAGCTTATTGCCTCTAGTGTAATACTCTGTAAAGTGTAATCTTATTAGCTACATCTACACCCACACCCACACATATTTACTTCCGGTCTACTTCCGGTCCACTTCCGGTCTACTTCCGGTTCACTTCCGGTTCACTTCCGGTTTACTTCCGGTTCACTTCCGGTCCACTTCCGGTTTGCCTACTTCCGGTCCACTTGTGGCCTATTTCTGGTTTATTTCTATTGCATCATGTTTTGCAACAAATTATTATCCAATATTATGCAATAAATTATTAGGCATGTGTTGTTTTCTGATTGGTTGGTTATGACATAATGTGATGATGTGTTATATTCTGATTGGCTTATTGTTTCAGATGTTTTCAATGCGGTCCGTGCTTAGGCTATATAAAGAGATTCTGCATTACATATCAGCCAGTATTGTGAGAGTTGTTGAAGAGTACAGATGTGTTGTTGCAGTGCTCCTCATATTTTTTAAACACAAAAATATAACAGATTTGTATAAATTGAATTATAGGTTTGTTTGATTTAATATAGAGAATTTTTTATTATTCATATCAAACATATTTGTAATATATTGAACAAAAGGTTTATATCTGCCCCAGTTTGTTATACATGGCACATGGTATTAGGTCATTGTTTTTCTAGGACATGCCTGTGTAGACATGCATTTGTGCTAGGGCAGTGCTTCTGTACTTATTCTACCTTTGTGCATGTAGGCTATCAGCTTTATACAACCTGTCATAGGTTTATTAAGTATAGAGTTTTGATTTGAAGCCCAAGAAATTTTATATAAATACCAAAGCCAAAAATATTAACACACACATACACACACACACACTAAGTATACAAAGCACACTGCTGAACCCAACTGATATTTTTTATTAAGTATAGAATTTTGATTTGAATCCCAAGAAATATATATAATAAACCAACAACAAAAATGCCAAATCAAAAATATTGTAATCAATGCAATAAGAATATATCCAGCCCCAATTGGGCTACGCACCAAAAGAATTGTGATCCAGAAAAATGCAGAACACCCACAAAAATATGCCCAAAATGCCATAGAAAATATAGCATGGAATACTTCACTTATAAACATATAGATACTTGTTCTGCACAGTCATCAACATTGCCCCCACAACCATCTACATCTGGTCTGAAAAGGAAGCTTGAAACACCTGTTAATGCTAGAGCAGCAAAGCAGCCACGCTATGAACCCATCCATAGCAGTTTTGCTGGCCAACTTAGGGATTAACGGTTTGTATCAGAGCAAAAATGTGACATTAAGAATTTTTTGAACAGTGTAAATTCTGATGTGCAGGCAATTCTAAATGCACAAAATGGCTCTTATAAGCTGTCCCTCAAATTTTTTACACAATATAAGAAAGCAAATGGCACAAAATTTACACAGCCCCACATAACAGAAACTGTAGCTGTATATTCAAATGCAAATTTAGACAAAATAATAAGCAGTTTGATAGAGCAATTGAATATTAAACACTCTGAATTTGCAGCAAAAGAATCAGGATGGAGCCTATGCGGATCTGCACAGAAGTTCTATGTTAATATTTCTGAATTCAACCCATTACAAGGTTCCACATATGTGCCTTTACCTGCTAATATTAAAAACAAAAAGCTGTGCTTAACATAGAAAATAATGATCAGAAATGCTTTCTGTGGTGTATTTTAGCTGCTTTGTATCCAGTTTTAGATAATCCAAAGAGAATAAGTTATTATAAACAACATGAAAATGATTTTGATGATGCTATGGAGGGCTTAGAATATCCAATGTCTGTTCAGAATATTGATAAATTTGAAAAAAAGGCCAGGGATAACAATGGTAAACAATTATCTATTAATGTTTTTATTTGTTCTACTGGCCGTGGCAATTGCTTGATAGCACCTCTCAGAATCAGTACACTTGATGATGATGATGCTGTTCCGATTGATCTGCTCTTAATTGAAGGGGATGACACACACCATTACACTCTGATACACAGTCTTGAAGCTTTAGTCAGAAAACAACTAGACAAATCTAAGACAATATTCAAGTTGTGCAGAAGATGTTTGACTGTATTTGATGGTAGAAAAATGGTGAATGGGGTTCGGGAAGTGAATGCAGAAATTGCTAAAAACAAGTTAATTGAGCATCTAAAATACTGTGGCAACCATAAACCTGTTCATATGCTTATGCCTAACCCAAATGAAAATGCCAAATTCAAAAAATTTGAAGCCTTGTTGGAACACCCAGCATATATAGTCTGTGATTTTGAATCAAACCTCAAACCCCTTCCATTCTGCAGCCCAGATCCTGATGAATCTTCAATTACATCATACCAGTTACATCAACCTTCTAGTTTTTATTATGTGGTTGTACAGGATGGGGTTGTTAGTAAAGAATATTTATACATGGGATCAGATGCCATCAAAAAATTTGCAGATAGAATAGAAAATGAGTGCCATGACATAGCATCTAATGTCTTATTAAAATCAAAACCCATGTTGCCTTAAACAAAGGATCAGATTGAAAATTTCAACAATGCAGAAAAATGCCCGGTATGTGATTCTGAATTTTCAGATACAAATATCAAGGTGCATCACCATTCTCATACAGATGGTAAATTCTTAATGGCTCTGTGTAATAGTTGTAATATTAAGATCCAGAGACCAAAATTTGTCCCTATATTTTGCCATGGTGCATCCAATTATGATTTTCATCATTTGATCAGGTACGAGAGGTTTGACAAGCAGAATTTAAATATTTTAGCAGAAAATAATGAGAAATATATAGATATTAACAAGATAATTAAAGTTAATGGTGTTCCCATTCACTTAAGATTTCTTGATTCCTACAGAATTCTGTCTGCTAGCCTGGCTACACTGGCCAGTCAATTATCTGATGATCAATTCAAAATCACATGTGCTTTGTTTCCAAATCAGGACCTGAAATTAATTAGGCGGAAGGGTGTATACCCATATGACTATGTTACAGATTTTTCTAAATTTGATGAGTGTTCTCTGCCACCAAAACAAGAGTTCTACAGCAAACTCAGAGCATCTCGAATCACTGATGAAGATTATCGCCATGCCCAGTTGATGTGGAACAATTTAAAATGCCAGACATTTGGTGATTATCACAAGGCATATTTAAAACTTGATGTCACTCTCTTAGCTGATATACTTCAGGCATTTAGAAAATCTTCCATGGAAAATTATAAGCTGGATCCAATGTATTTTTACAGTGCTCCAGGCCTAGCATGGTCTGCAATGTTTTTAAATACTAAAATGCAATTGGATCTGATCCAAGATCAAGATATGTATCTGTTTATGAAGCAATGTATAAGAGGAGGCATGGTACTATGCTCTCAGAGATATGGCAGGGCCAACAACAAATATATTCCTGATTATGATCCAGCACGGCCATCAAACTATATACTTTATGTGGATGCCAATAGCCTGTATGGCTATGCGATGATGGATAAACTGCCATATGCAGGGCTTGAGTGGGTTGAAGATTTCAATATTGGAGATCTTCAGGATTTTGATGACAGTCACTATGGCCTGTTCTTAGAGGTTGATCTGACAATTCCTGATAATTTACACTACACATTTTCTGATCTGCCCCCAATTCCTGAGGTTAAATGTTCACCTGGCTCTAAACAGAAGAAGCTCATGATGACTCTAGAGCCAAAACAGGATTATGTCATATATTACAAAAACCTCCAGTTCCTAATGAATCATGGTGTTCAAGTGACCAAAGTTCGCAAAGTCTTAAGGTTCAGGCACTCAAGATGGTTGAAGCCATATATTGATACAAACACAAAGCTTCGAATATCTGCAATGAGCCAATTTCATAAGACCTTGTTTAAATTGATGGTAAATTCAGTGTATGGCAAAACCATAGAAAATGTCAGAAAACATATTGATGTTAAATTAATTACTGACCCCAGCCGGAGCAAAAAATTGATAGCAAAGCCTAATTTCAACTACAGAAGAATTTATGATGAGAATATGGCACTTTTCAACATGAAAAAAACAAAGATTAAGTTTGATAAGCCTATTTATGTAGGGGCTGTGATATTAGAATTGGCCAAATTACACATGCTGGAGCTCTATTATGATGTGCTGAAGCCTTTTTATGTTGATCGTGTAAAACTGATGTACATGGACACAGATAGCTTTATTCTTGATATTCAGACAGAAGATGTTTATCAAGATATGTCACAGCCTGCATTGCTTGAATATTTTGATACCAGTGAACATACAAAGATTCAACCCCACAACAAAAAGGTGCCTGGCAAGTTAAAAGATGAGACACTTGGTGATGTTATTGTGGCATTTGCTGGGTTAAGGGCCAAGATGTACAGTTTTGAAACATGTAGTGGTGCTGTTGCCAAAAAGGCCAAGGGCATTTGCAGAGTAACTGTTGACAAAGAGCTCCAATTTAAAGATTACAAAAATTGTCTCAAAACCCAGAGTTTAATCAGAACATCGGAAAACAGAATTCAGAGTGAGGATCACTTGTTGACTACAAATGTTGTAAGAAAAGTGGCTCTGGACCCACATGATGATAAGAGATGCATTTTATCATGTGGCATACATACTCTACAATGGGGTCATTGTGATTTGAAAAGTGGTAATCAATGCCCAATTACAGAGCATGATTTGAAATAAATAAACATGCCTATGAACTTATTTGGGTTCAAAAAACAGGCTATTATGGACCTGCCAACACCAGCACCCTCTTCTGATATAATATCTAAACTAAGTGCTTTGTTAATTATTCATCTGAACAGCATACTTACAGATGTTGATGATGAAACAGGTAAAACATTGTACATATTTAACAATAATTTAAATCATTACCAATTACCTGTAGGTGGTCAATTACAATTTATTACAACTCCCAAGGGTAATGTCAAGATTTCAGTAGGGAGAAATATTTATAGAATTAAGCACTCAAACATGGTTTCTGGCACTGTATATACTGTTTCTGCTGGTGATTGTTTATATATTGAGGTCCCAGGATCCTATGACAAGCTTATACCTTTTTTATAGAATTAAGAATTAGATATTCAATAATAAATTACCACTAAAACAAAAATGCCTAATGATATATTTGGCCATACAAGGCATGAAGATCACAGTGATGAGATTCTGATGCTTGATGTGAGAGTCAAAAAATTAAGAAGTGATTTACAAGCTTTACAAACCACACTCAATGCCAGTCTTCAATTAGAAATTACAAATTTACAATCACAATGCATGGACCCTCTTCTTAAAATTGACTCAGAACTTAAATTATTGCTTCAGAAATATACTGACCTGGCCACATTAGATAATTTTCAAAATTTAGAAGAAGCTGTAGCAGCTCTTCAAGCCAAATTTAAGACCCAGGCCACCAACTCTGAGCAATTGAAACAACAATTGGAAGAGCAGATAAATAATGTCCAGACACAGCTCCAAACAATTGTCAAAAGCATAAAATCACAAGAAGATTTTGATCTAGTGATTTCCACTCTAAAAGAACAGATTCAATCACTGGAGATTTTTAATCTGGGCCCCTTGAACAATGCCATAGCCGATGTTAAAGAAAAAATTGAGACACTTGAAAATTTTATGAACAACTTGCCATCTTCTGATGCTTTGAGTGCAATAACTCGGAGTGTTGCCAACATCAAGCTGCAACTTGAAACATATTAAGATTTTGGAAAAATTCAAAGTACCATAACCCATCTTGAGGGTACAATAGCAGCAGTGCAAAGTGATCTGACAAATGAACAAGAAACTCTGGAATCTCGCTTGACTGGTATTGTAGATACCCTTGCCAGTGTCCAGCAACAGATCACAAAACTTGAAAACCTCAACACTGAATCTGAGATATCTCATTTTCATCATTTAATCGATGATATCCAAACAAAGCTTGAAATTTTACAACAATCAACACCTACTCAGGCAGACATAGCCCTGCTTCAAGATGCTGTGCAAAATGTGGCTGATGCTTCTGAATTAAATAATGTAAAATTGTACTTGAATCTTTGCAAAATACTGTATCAAATCTGCCTACATCACAAGAACTTAAAAATATTAAGAGAGCTGTGAATCGCATATTGAAATCAGAAGATATCAAGAATATCCAGACAGAGATGAAACATCTTACTCAGACAGTGGCCACTCTACCAACTAATCAACATATTAATGAATTGCATGCCTTGTTTGAGGATATCAGATGACAAGTCCATGATCTTACAGCTCAAAATTCAAAATTGGCAGTTGTTGAAAATTTACAGCAAATTGTAGCCAACATCAAGCAACAGCTAGGAAGCATGGAATCCAACCAAGCAAATGCTCTGTCTGTTTTTGTCACCCAGCTTCAAGAGATTGTGCAACAATACAGAAAACTTGTTGTGGACATGAAGATCAAGCCAGGCCATGATGATGTTGTTAGGACTATCAATGAGCACCTTGAATCTGTAACAAGTAGATTGCTTACAGCAGAAAAAGAAATAACTGGCCTAATCGAGATTCCTAAACATACAGTAATTCTTGAATTGTACAGTATCCCCAACAAAGAATATGATTCACCATTTACACCAGGTGGCAAAATATATATGCTGTCTCCTGCATAATTTTATTACCAGTTTTTTGTTGGAGGCACACTTAGACCAATCAAGATCAAATATTGGCTTCAACCTCAGGCACACCACTACCCTACCTTATCAATAACAAATGCTGAAAACAAAGCAAAGGTCACCAGTGTAGAGTTAGAGGATTTTACAGACCCCGATACATTAGAAACATCTTATGCTGAAGATGATGGTTCTCTGGAATTTAATATACAAATAGGAGACAAACTGTATTCAGAAAATCCTGTAGTATCAGCTGCTGAACACCCTATAGTTGCAATATACTTGTTTACATACTATGTCTAGACAAATTATTGTTGATGAATTACACAGACAAGCCAGACATAATTATAAGAGACTGCCAGTGGTTACAAAAGGCATAGATGATTTATGGCAGTGTGACTTGGTTGAGATGGCAAGTGGACAGCTGAAAAACTTACACAAGATCAACAAGGGCTACAAGTATCTACTCACTGTCATAGACACATTTTCAAAATTTGCCTGGGCTGTGCCACTCAAATCCAAGACTGGAGCATGTGTTACAGAAGCCTTCAGGACAATCATCAATCAGAGTGGAAGATCACCGCGCTATTTCCAAACAGATAATGGCAAAGAATTCTATAATTCGGTGTTCCAACAATTTATTAAAAGCCAGTCAATACAACATTACTCGAGTTACAGTGATCTCAAGGCCTCTATTGTAGAAAGATTCAACAAAACCCTAAAAAATCATATGAATAAACAATTTACCCTCCAAGGTAATTATAAATGGCTTAATATTCTTCCAGAACTTTTACATAAATATAACAACTCGGTCCATTCCACAATCAACATGAAGCCCTCTGAGGTAACTTCATCTGATGAGCAAACATTGATCAGTACTGTTTATTATCCTAGATACCGGCCAACAACAAGAAAAGCCAAATACAAGGTAGGTGATCAAGTAAGAATCAGCAAATATAAGCACATATTCAAAAGAGGCTTTACCAGAAAGTGGAGCACTGAATTATTTACAGTGGTTCAAGTTAAACCTGGGATCCGATACACATATATAATAAAAGATCACCGAGGAGAAATTCTCAAAGGCAGGTTTTATGAAGAAGAACTCAGCAAAACTAAGCAGCCTGACACATATCTCATAGAAAAAATCAGAAAAGGCAACAAGATACTGGTGAAATGGCTAGGACTTCCAGAATACAGCTGGATCGAGGCAGACAAAGTGATACTATGAACACCTGGGATGTTATAAAAAGACTGCCAGACCCTGAACAGCAGATTAAGATAAATGGAAAGCTGCTGCCTGATAATATTAGATGTCTTATTGTTGGGCCATCGGCTTGTGGTAAAACTACACTAATGATTGATATTTTTTTATTGGCACCCAACTGGTTAGACTGAAAAAACAGGCACTTGTATGTTTTCTCTAAGAGCTTGGAACAATTAAAATATCAGCAGCTGATGGAGCTATATGATGGACTGGATATAGCCACTTTTGAACCAGATGTTAAGCCACTCCCGAATGTCTCGATAATTCTGTTGTTGTGTTTGATGATATTATACTGGATAATCAAAACAAGGTTAGACATTTTTTTACACAGGGGCGGCACAAAAACATAGATTGCTTCTACCTGGCACAGACTTTTTCTAAAATACCGAAGCAGCTGATCCGAGACAACAGCAATTTTATATGTGTGTTTCATCAAGATCATACCAACCTCAAACACATACATGATGAATATGTAGGTGGGGACTTGAGCTACAATGATTTTTCTAAGTTTTGCAGTAGGTGCTGGAACCAGGACAGCTATGGATTTGTCACAATTGATATGACAAGAAAACCTAATAGTGGCAAATACAGAAATAAAATTAACAATTTTCTAGACATTGAAACATATATAAATAACCATGAAAACGCCAATTATTGATGATCTTAAATTAAAAGATTATCTTGTAAAAAGATTTAAGGGATGGAAATCAGAGAACCGAGGAATCTATAAACAACACAAGCAAACAGAACAGCCTATTATTGATGCTATTAGTGAATTAGGTAAAAATATCAAAACTGTTACAGAGCAAAATCAAAATTTGATGACAGAGCTTGTACCTGTAGCTGCTAGGAACATATTAGATTATCCAATCACCCCACTTTCTAGTATTCATACACCTAGTCCTGTTGCTCCTCGAAGAATTGAAGCTACTCTGGATCCTATTGAATTGGGTCTTCTTGCTCAAAAATATTTAAGCACACCTAAAGACAACAAAGATGAGGTCTTTGGCTTATATGCTGACACAGAGCGTGATGGTAGCATCATACATAGAATTGGCAATTTCAGAGTAACATTTATGGGAGATGATATAATTGTATATTCAGAATCTCATCTTGGAGAAAGAGGTGCTTTTGTTAAATATCCTGGCACAACTGGGTTGTGGGAACTGATGACTAGGAAGAGGCCTGGAAGCTAACAGATCAAGATTATGAGCATTACAAAGAAATATTAATAAAATCAGATGCTCTATACCAGAACAATGATCCCACACAAAAAAGAGTCAAGTCTAGCAGTGGAGCAAAATACAAGAACTTAATCAAGCCCATATGGTCACAGATCAAGACAGGTAGTGGAATCAAACAATACAACACCCTGCCTAAAGAATTTGTGTGGGTTGATGATGTCAGGAAACTTGTAGATAGGTTGCTGGTCATAGCTGGGGAGGAAAATGCTGGTAACCACAATTTTTACAATGAAAAAGTTGGAATTATGGACATGATAAGCACCAATTTGTCTAATTTTATAGTGAATGACACTAAGGGCATTGGATATCTTATAAAAATTATTAATACTCTACAACCTAAATTTTGGAATATCTCTGAGGGTCGAGGGTTGGTTAATGACATCATAAACAAGCTGCCATTTGAACTACACATTCCAGGCTATCAGTATTGTGGTCCAGGCAAAAAATTGGACCATAGATTAAACAGAGGTGATCCTGGTGTTAATCCCCTAGATGCTGCTTGTAGAGACCATGACATAGCATACAACACACATTCCGATCTTGATAGGCGACATGTTGCAGACAAGAAATTAGAAGAGGCTGCATTTTGTAGATTTTTAAGCAAAGATGCTTCTTTAAGTGAGAGAATAGCAGCTTTGGGGACCACCATAGCTATGAACACCAAACAAAAACTGGGGTGGGGGTTGTGAATATATATATAATAAACCTAGGATGAAGGCCAAGGGTGTTATGTATCAGATACCTTATGCAGGTCTTAAATCTCTTAAAACTATTGATAGCCTTTTAACCAAAAAGCAGCGCAAGAAAAAAAATTCTTGTCTTGCCAAGGGCCATGGTATGAAATTATTACTTAGTACCCCCCAATTAAAAAAAATACAGCAATCCAGGAAAAAATCACATGTGGGTGGCTTCATATTTACTATCCCGGCCATCTTAGCAGCACTTGGGGCTGTTGGGAGCTTGGCTGGGGATCAGCTGCTATAGCAAAAACAGTAATAGATGCCAAGAAAAATAAGGCAGAATTAGATGAAAAGAAGCGCCATAATCTGGCCATGGAGAAACAAGGCAAAGGTGTTAAGAGAGCCATGAATAAGTTTAAAAAAACAAGAGCCGCTTACAAACCAAGATATTGAAGCTTTAATCAAGCCACTGGGCATCAAAAATTTTAGAGGTGTGTACATGTCTGATTCTTTACCAGAACAACCACTCAACAAAGAGTGTGGCATAGTTAATTTGGATAAGTACAAAAATCAGGGCACTCACTGGATTTGTTATCTTAAATATTTAAACAGTGAGGCATTTGTGTTTGATTCATTTGGAGGTATTCGACCTGAAAATTTAATAAAATATCTAAAATCAACTAATCTTTATTACAATAATGCCCGTGTTCAAAATTTCAAAGATGTTAATTGCGGACATCTGTGTTTATCTGTTCTCAGATATATGTCTCAAATAAATAAACCATCAATTGAAAATTTTCAAAAGGCCTTGTGGTATTTAAAACATCATGGGGGTATTCCATCTCACCAGCCAAAATTCAATATTGAAACTTAGATTACATGATGATATAGTGTATCCCAAAACAATAGCTCTCAGAGCATTTTATGGCATGTACTTGATCCCTAATATTACACACCACAACAACACAATTGCAGTTGGTGATCAAAAAATTGTTATCACTCCAGGGCAATATAATCTGTCTACTTTAAATGCTCAGTTAGCCAGAGGTATAGTTTTAACTCAAAATTCTGTCACTCACAGAGTAGGGATTGTGTCTGCTACAGAGACAGTGGATCTGGGTACTATAGGAGAGCTGTTAGGCTTTGAGAACAACACAAAACTTGAACCAGCCATCAAACACACTGCTATTAATATACCTAAATTCTTAGCCATAGAGACTCTAAATATTCACTGTAATGTGGCCGAGGGTATGATCACCAAATCAAATGGCATAGGCACTCACAAACAAAGTGGCATCATTGCAACATTCAAACCTAACTCTGAATTTATGGAGCCAATCATCTACACTCCATCCCCAATATTATATTTTCCTGTGTGCCATAATAGAATAGATTATATTGAGTTGATGGTCACTAATGAAAAGGAAGAATTAGTTGATTTTGCTGGAGCCACAACAACTGCTATCATAGAGATTAATATTTAAATAAAAATACATACAAAAAAAATGGAAAATATTGAGAGTTATGAGTTACAATCATTCCCCCCAAACAGGAGGACCTTTGCAAATTTAAATCAACCCAACACAGAGATTGAGGTTGATCTTGATGTAGGGGATGGCTTTATACACCCCCACAGAGCAGATCTATACATCAAGTTTGATGTTGTAAAGCTCGATGGTACAGATTATCCTGCCAATTCAAATCTAAGATTGGTAGACAATTTTGTGCCACATCTGTTCTCTGAAATTGAGATCAGAAAACATGGTGTTGTTATAAACAGAGTAGATTACCCTGGTATTACCTCTACAGCTTTGCCCACACTAAAATTATCCAAGACCGAGGCTTCTTACTACAAAATAGGTGGATTTGAGGCTGGTGATAAAATTATATCTAAAAGCCACACAGTGCTGTTTCCTATGCGCCTATTGCCAGGATTCTTCTCAGATTACAAATATATTATGTGGAAGGGTGGTTTAAGAATCACATTTAGAAGAGCTGCCAATGATAATAATGCTTTGATGAGGTACAGTACATTAAACTCTACAGGGGAAGCTCTGCCTAGTACCCTACCTGATGAAGGCAAGTGCCTTATTCAGACTATGGAGCTAAGAATTCCAGTAGTTGAATATGAAGCCAGTTATGCTCTTAAATACAAAGCAGATATAATAAAAAATCCACAGGTGCCTTTACAATGTTATACATATCAATGTGTGCAGAAGCCTGCCACTGGTAGCTATTATGAATTTGATGCTACAAATTCATTCTCCAGTATACAATATGACATGCCAGATTTTGTGGTGGTACTGTTTCAGACTGGAAGAAACAATAATCAGGAAAAAAATTCAAGTAAATTTGATAGCTGCAACATCAAGAACATATATCTTAAAAATGGCAGAAATGAGGTGTTCCCTAGAGAAAATTATAATTTAGACATGTCCAAGGATGATTTTCTTAAATTATATGAAGCATTTACAGCATACAAAAGGGTCACTACTGGCAATACAGACATGTATTACACACCAGATGAATTTAAAACACAGAGACCCATGTTTGTCATCAACACTTCAAAAAGAAAACAAGTTGTAGTTAATGACAGGACAAACATTAAAATTATCTGTGAATTCCACGATACACTCCCTGATGACACTATATGTAGTGTTATTCTTATAGGTGAAAAATCATATATTTATGATGTAAGAAATGAGAGAGTCACAGAGCAATTCTAGAAGGCCTCTGCATATTGCACAAGTTGGGCCTGGTGTCCAATTAAACTTAAACCGGAAGTAAATATGTGTGGGTGTGGGTGGGTGTGGGTGGGTGTGGGTGGCTCATATTGGCTTAGTTTTAGGTGTAGCAAAAACAATATCAAGAGGGGCATATTTTTAACAAGCTTATGGACAACAATCTCACAGATGTAGCTTTTGTAAGTGTAGGCAAATCAATCTGAGGGGGCTCATCATTTCACGGGAAATTCCCGAGGGTATTTTTACAAAAATCTTGGGTTAGACAGAGTACCACACTTGGGCAATAAGCTCATATGCACATCTTGAGCTAGTTTTAAGTGTGGCCAAATCTGCCTGAGGGGGGCTCATCATTTATCGACCCAGTAATAGTACCAAACACACTACTATGAATTTATTGTGTAATGTATTTAAATAATATATGTTGTATATAATATGTAATATGTATTAAAGAAACTTTGAATACGTACACAATTTAGTGTCCATGTCGTTCCATGTTGCATAAATGTGAAACATATATCGTGCATGAAAGTTATACATGATAAAGTAAAAAAGAATTATATTTGGAATGCATTTATCAAGCATTTTCTGTCTCAAAAATAGTTTGTGTGCTTGTTTTCCATTATTAATGTAAAATAGAACGTATTGAAAAAATTATTCAAATGCCTTTAGCACTAACTTCTCCCCCCTTTTTGCATAATTTACGAGGATAATAACGTCTTTGATACTACTACTAGTAGTAGTAGTAGTAGTAGTTGTAGTAGTAATAATAATAATAATAATAATGATGATGATGATGATAATAATAATAATAATGACAATGTTGGTCCCGGGTTCCAATCCCGTCTTGGGGATGGATGTTTGTGAGTGTCCATTCATCAATTTCATCATATCACTCATCCCCATCTTCGCAAATTAGCCAAAAGTGGCACAAAAAGTGAAGTAAAATAAAGCAAATAAATAATAACAATAATAATAATGTTATAATAATAACATTATTATTAACACTGTTATTATTATTATTATTATCATTATTATTATTATTTGTACGTTTATCCTGATACTTTCCCTCCCCCAGACAAAAATTCGTGGTTGCGCCTCTGATTGTAAATAGAAACTCAGCACCTTAAATTAAATATTTTAATTATATTACGTATACCGTTTAATTGAATTAGAATTTTTGGATGTTGGAATCACATAGACCCTTTATATTATTAAGATATAAGGTAACGTAAGGTTGAAAACATCTGCTTGAATTTTTGGAAAGTTCGCCTTGAAAACCGGGAATTATAGCCTACTTGAATTTTATCATGGTCCTAGAGTAGCCACCCTGCATTAGGTTAGGAAACGAAACATCATAATAAAACAACTAACTTCCGATAATCCACCAGCTGCAACACAAAATAATGTGTCGCCCCTGTTTCGTACACCTTTCACAAATATGATGAATAGCTATGCACTATTATGCAACTTGGTCATTATTTCCCGCTTCGATCACTAGGTTACGGCGCTATACAGGAGATATATCCTATTATTCCATGTTACAAACCTATTCCATATCTAGGTGTAACTTCTTGTCTGGTCACTTGTTCCTCCAATCTCACGTAGCGATCGGAGCGAATCAGTTCCATACATTCTACCTACCAAGTGTAAGAGTCTCACTCAATTAACACGTATCAATGTTATCGGCAGGCGAAAACCATTTAGCTCTTCAGTAACCATGGCACCACACAGGTAATATACTATGACACGGTCATTAATTTCGAACACCTCCTAAATTCTGGCCGCGAACGTAATTAGTCTCTACCCACGCCCGTATTTATGTGGCTTTTGAGGGCTTTAGCCCGAGGTTTCCATCTGAAAATGAGTCCACTGGCAAGTAGAACGGTGTTGAAAAGGGCAACAAACGTATAGGGTGGCCATAAAGTATACAAAGAAACTATTTTAGTTACAGCTGCATGGGTTGTGGCAAAATAAAGAGAAACGCATAATAAAGTTTATTTACAGCATCAATACACTTCCACATATGCGCCCTTTATTGTCCGCAGAACGTTTAAGCGATATTCAATTTCGCGCCATGCAACATTTCTTTGGTGACACAAACGACAGCGTCAGTTATCCTTAAACTTGTCATGCATCGGTTTATAATAATGGTTCTATACTCAGGTGGTGGTCGTCGAAATTCTCTGCTAAAATGTCGCTGTACAGAAATCTGTCTTGGCACATTGAGTTTTCTCCTGCACTGACCCCATTTTCAGTTCCAGCTATTTGCGATGAAAATGATCACCTAAACGCCAATGTCGCTTTCAATATGGCCGCCATATGTAGGATACATCCCTTGTTTGCGTTCAGTTAGCAGTAGGTCCTTCAAAGCATTAACACCTTGTGTTGTAACTGGGGCTCTCGGAAATGATTTGAAAATAATGCAATTGAATTATACTTGAAAAGGTGGGGCAAGAGAAAATTGCAAACATATCGTCGCAGTTCTTCCTCCAAAGAAGCAGGCTGGTTTAGTAATAATATAATTCACAATTTCATGACCAGGCTATCTGACATCATACTGAATGAAATATTGCAGCAATATTAGCATACAATATTCTTTTTCTGGTTACATTTAAGACATTAATTCATTCTCTCTTAGAACTTATCGACTTGCACCTGCTCCAAAATTCCTACATAACATTGTTTATCTGGATTCATTGGGCAAAACGCTTCAGGACTTTTCTAGAAAAAAATGTTTTATTTATGAAGTACAATTTAAAACTTTACTTTCATGGTAACATATAATCATCTTTCGAAAAATAAAGTGAGCAGACTCCTGCTCTGTTTCTAATTTCCTTGCCGCATTTCAGAGCTATTCTCCATGCTAGTCTTGTCAGTCAATTCTGTTTTGCCGAATTTATTTACTTGTTCTGACTTGTTCTGACCCATAAAACAACTTGGAGCCAAAAACTGAACAGTAAACTTTACTCTTCCGCTCATTCCCCATGCTTCGTGTCCTACATACATTAGTTCCTGAAAATCACACTAGATAGCATATCGGATAATTTTAATCACGAATTGCAGCGCCTCTTATACCAAGTCAACCTCTACGTGGAAAAAAGGGGAAATAAATTTTATGAGTTTCTCTTTCTTTTGCCACAAGCCATGCAGCTGTAACTGAAATAGTTTCTTTGTAATAAAACTTTTTAATGTTGGAAAAACTTTATGGCCATCCTGTAAATCAATGAGATGTTGAATGTGGCCGGAATATGTGGGACAAATACAACTGATATTTTTCGTAGCCACAGTGGTTGCAAATTTTAGCACAGGTATAATTATGCGTACTAAGTGTCATGGATTGCAATCTCTTGCATTCTTCGACTGTGTTGGACTTCTCAAAATACGAGAACCAACTTAGGAGTCAAAGTGAACGTTGAAGAATTTGATGATGAAAGAAAACGCAATATTACGAAATTCCCGGATGGTGAGAAACAGAAGAGTTGATGTCGTTTATTGCAACAGCTGAGAGAACTGGAGGATGGAGAGGAAGAGCTTTGCTGAAGAGTCGAGATTTTTGGAATTTTAACTGGCTCTATGGTGAAGCAACTCTCAACACGGACAAAGTTCAACGGTTTCTTCGTTGCATACTTTTCTTGAAGCTACGGACCATCCAAACATTTATCTTGTGTGTATGGAACCAGGCATCACGGATTCAATTGATTGATTGAATTGGTGTTTTAAGTCCACTTTATGCACAGTAAGGCTATTCGGGAGTGGACCTACAGTTTAAAGTGGTATCCGAACCACTCTGTGCCTCCACCGGGTATCGAACCCGGGACCCTTAGCTTAAAAGGCGACGACACTACCACTGCGCCATCGGGGAGGCCCATCACGGATTCAAGTTTGGAACTGGCACTTGATTTCCTGTCAGAGTACATACTAAAAGCTTATCGATAACGTACAGCACACGGTCAAGGTGAAGTTACCGGAATTGCATGTTTTTCCCACATCATGTTTAATCACCATCCATACACATGCAGCTTGTTCCTTGACGATAAAATACGTATGCATGTTTTAATAAGAGGTATTCATACTCCGAGGCTGGCCCGTATCGTGATTGCTTACCCAATCTGTCCTCATCAAGCATTTAGTAAATTGTACGAAAATAAATAGATAAATAAAATAAGTGTTACTAACAAATAATGAATCTGTTCTGCGTGGTTGAAAAATAGAAACTAGGATCCAATTAGCAAAATGTTGTTAAGGACAATTGTTCACTGTGATGTCCTCTACGCGCTGTAATGTTGGTGTGTCATACGCGACATCTCGTGTATGATATATGTATAGTGCAAATGCGGTCAACTTATAACGTTTTTCTAATCACAAATATGCCTTTAGGAAATCATAAATCATAAATTTATCAACTTACATAATTCCATGTAGCGTCTTTTTTTTAAAAAAAAACCTGTCTTAACACAACAGGTGTTATTCATAGTTGTTTTCATTAGTCTCTTCTCTGGCCAACTCACAGAAGGAAACTTTAGAGCGTGAGATCTGAGTTCAGAGAAGGCCAGTCATAGTGTATGCACTATTCGACCCTCTGCTATATTAATTGAAATTAAAAGTTATTAATTAAATAACTTTTGAAAAAATAAATTAATAAGTGCCGACGCACCCAAAAATTTTACTACTTCATTTATTCATCCTATATACATTATAACTTTCACAACTACATCAATATTCACGGGGTAAGGCTGAGAAAATAAATTGGAATAGATCGCTGGGATGGCTAGCATTGTGTTTGAACCCAGAGACCGCCGAGGGACTGGTTTCAGTCATTCCTTTCAGGTGTTGACTGGTCTCATATAATGTTCAACCTCCTCCCCAAAAAATTAAACAATACTTGCAGCATTAATGCAAGTTCAGAAACCAAAATCTACAATCGTCTTCAAATAATGGTGCAAAGTTTTACAAAATTTCAACAGGGAAAATCGAGCTGGAATTAATTTTTCCGAAGAAGGTTTTATTCTTGGAATCACAGCCCACCCCCAGGACCCCATCGCTTTAACTTTAACAAGTCCTCTTTCCAGTGTTGTCATAGTTCAGACTGAAAATTCCCTTACGAGTGCCCCAAATTTTTTTTATAAAGTTTTAATACCCCTCGACAACAGCTCGAACTTGGGATCTCTGGCTTTGCTCACAGCCCCCTTCCCCCAAGCAGTCGGTAATATACAGATTTATTAACCTATCTTCGGTCCCGTAAACACATGACAGTTAAGTATAGGTGGGTTACACGTGACGTCAGGATTCGCAGCGCCAAGAGCACGTTTGTTGTTGTAAGTACTGTGTAAAATGTCGGTAACATTGCATAAAAATGCAACGAAAAGGCCGACTCTAGTTCACCTGTGTTTATTTACTTGAGCCAGCTACATGGAATCAGTTTGTTTTCGTATTTTTTTGTGGTTCCGATTAAATATTTACATCCAGTAAGTAACGTATGTTTCCCGCTCGGGGTGGGAGAAAGTGGTCATCGACGACCTTGAGTACAGATTAACTGAAAATTCCAAGACTCGGCCATTATATTCTGTTTCCTTTTAATTTTTATTCAAGCGCAGTAATTTGAAATGTTGCGTTGTTCCAAAACAGTAACTTCACTTCTTGCTTTAACAATTTGGGATATGCAGGCCTCAGTGACGGAGTGGTTAGCACAACGCACTACGATGCTAGTGGTCCCGGATTCGAATCTGTGCCTGTGCATGACTGATTTTTACGACTAGCCAAATATAGCAGAAAGACGAAGTAAAATAAACCAAATAAATCAATCAATTTGAGATACTTTGAAATCTCATTAACATGTTTTAACCAAGCAGTGCTTTTTCTGACAGTACGCAAAACCTACTGCCGGCACCTTTTCTCATGAATAGAATAACAATTAATAACAGTTTGTGTTAATGAATGTAATATAAATAATCAAGTACAAGGGTGCAATTATCAAGATGAATTTAACTTTGAATGTTATCATTTTTATCGTCAAACTTATCAACACCTTTCCACCAAATAAAACAATAACAAGGAAACGCTACTTGCAAGTATGATAAAAACACCAGTTCAGTCTATTTGTACTAAAAGTCAGAGAAATGCTATGTATGAACTTACCTGAAAAGGAATGTTCACCTCACCACTCTGTACTGTTTTTTTTCTTCATTAATGTTGGCACTATATATTCTCGCCATGACGGTGTATTCTAATCAACAATCGGAAAATCCTGTGCCGTGAATTGCACCTTCTGTTCTTTCTCGGAAAATTCTAGGATAAACGTGAGTGCGTCTTATACCTAAACAACCTAATATTGCACAAAGTATACCGTCGTAAACAAAGTTCAAATCTCCCCGAGCCCGCTTGAATTCCGAATGTTTACAAGAACCCGCCACAATCATGGCTGCTCGATCCCACAATGCAAGAGTTTGTGACGTAGGTGAAACACACCTATAGGACTACTTTATGGGTGAACTCCCCATAAAGTTTTTTTCTGTTTACGGCCATGTGTTTACTCTATTTTCAGTGCTTTTCATACAGTTTCCTTCGCATATGATCTTGAAATACTGGCAACAACAAGTAGGATAAAAATTAAACCTCCTGTTTATACAACTTGCTCTACGCTACAGCTAGTCGGGTTGCATAAGAAACAGGCGTAAAGAAAGTTCAGTGTTCAGGAAACTAAACACATATATTGATTGACTGATTTGGTTTATTTTACTTTGCTTTTATGCCACTTTAGACTAATCGCGAAGATGAGGATGAGCGATGATATGATGAAATTGATGAAGGAACACTTAAAAAGAACACCCATAGCCAGACCGTGATTCTAACTCGGACCTCTGGCTTCGTAGAGCTACGAATGCGTGTGTGTGTGTATGTGCCCATATATACATATAATATACATTTGTATATATATATATATATATCCGCCGCGTTCGAACTATAGCCTTGAGGATATTTCTTTTCTAGGCTATTTTCTTCTGTAGTATGTTCATATTCCATACAGATTAATGATTAATTTTCTTCAAGCATAAAATGTTTCCTCACCATCAACGTCAAGTCCGTCTACGTTAGTCTCGACCATTAACATAACTGCACATGCGCCAACTGGACGAGTCCATTTGAAAAATAGGGGTGACTGCTACCAATGTAATGCACGTTCAGCAAAAAATGTATTTTTCCACTTCGAGATGGTTTGCTATGGGCTATAACATACATCACAAATACAAGAAAGGAAGCGGCAATAAACAATCGAATGCATACAAGTGAAATAGTGTTCTGAAACTCTCATCACAGTTTCGTGCATGTTTCAATATACTTCCTCTTACTTGTTTGGCTTTGTCCACTCGAGCTAGGAACATATTTCGCGGTCGAACTAAAGCTCCGAGTTTCCGAGATAGCTAAGTGGGTGACCTTGTTGGCTCGTAACTAAAGAATTTCGTGTTATTTGCGGCGAAAACTTTGTAATTCGTACCCATGGATGCCACAGAGAGAGTTAAGGGGGGGGGGGACACTTGTCTCCTATGCAATCTGGCGAAAAATTACTTGATTGATGTTTCTTGTATTTGAATTCCTCCTCCTTTCTCTTTGTTTTTCTGTATTTCTTTGTCCATAACATCGCCTTTCATCCTATGTGTTAAAAGAATCTGTTTCTTCTGGTTTACTCTCTCTTTTTCTTTACGTTCTTTTCCGTTTCCTCATTTAATATCTTCCTACCTCTCTCACTCTCTTTCTCTCTCTCTCTCTCCCTCTCTCTGTGTGTCTCTGTCCGTCTATCTTTATAGAACTTCTTTTATATTTCTGTCGTTTTTTAAAATTATTTCTATCTCTCTGGTGTGAGTTTTTCGTTCTTTCTATCTCTTCCCATCTCACCTACTAATTCGCGTTTATTCCCTTTTCTTTCCCTCCTTTTAATTCTAGCTCTACCATTCTTACATTTCTCTCTTGCTCTCTTGCTCTCTTTATCTCTTTCTCTCTTTCTCTCTCTCTCTCTCTCTCTCTCTCTCTCTCTCTCTCTCTCTCTCTCTCTCTCTCTCTCTCTCTGACTGAAAGAAAATGGTTTTGCGATAACGTAACACGATTCTTAATACAAGTTTATCCCATTTCAAAACAAAATATTTTGATTTTGACCTTCCTTAGAAATTCTTCTACAGGTGCCCTTATTCGAATCGTACTTTAAACTATTGACACAGTCCCGTCTCCTTACATAAATGCAATTCTGTGGCTCATATCCTACTTAAAATTGCAGTTTCGTCCCGATTATCCAATCTGAGCACGAAGCGAACTTACACTATTTGGATCCAACTTGTTTATCATGAAAATGATGAACTTTCGACGCAGTGGTTTTTCAGAAGACGTGGAGAGGACTTAAAAGTTAGAAATGGAGGGAAAATCGTTGCCTTGCCTATTACGACTGGGCTACAGAGCATATCTCTGTAAGGCAGACGTTCTCCGCAAATCTGTTGGACCAAGTCAACTCAACAGCGTTCTCTCCACTCGTTTTATGTGGACGAAAATGTTTCCCTTCGGTCTTTTCACGTAACAAGCATCGATCCAAGGTACTGCTGAGTCCGAGTCTTCCTGCAATGAACGCAGAAATGGCCTCGCTCTATCTTTACTTAGGCCGAAGGTATTTCTGCAATTCCTGGAGCAAAACTTCGACAAAGATCGTCGGAAAACTTTCGTAAACTACTTGGAATGGAGACATATCCTGAGAAGTAAAGTTGGACGACTATTTATAACCTCCAAGTTGTCTGAAAGTTGTTGAACAACTGTTGTTCTCTTCAAAAACAGCAGTTTCGCTGCAAGTTAAAGCATAAAATTTGAAAATATTACACTCGTCAGATATTTTCTTGTAAATTCCATCCTGGTATACTTCCAAAATATTAACAGTTGAGGTTAGTTACGTCCAGTGTTGCCTCTCGAATGGTGCATATCATCCTTTCCCCGTCCTTTTCTCGATAATTTACGTATCGTAACTTTTGTCTGCCGAGTGCTGCTGAACTCACGGATTCGCCATTACGGTTCTTGGTTCGAGTCCTGCCGTCGACATAGGCGTTCCTTGGTGAGTGTTCCTTCATTAGCTTGGTCTAATGATGGGACATTCTCAGTGTACGCATTAGCCTGAATAGGAAAAGACTCGACGTAAAAAATGAGAATAAAAACATAATTTACCCGCAAAATTTGTCATCAACTTTACTTTGAGAATTATCATTTCTTGGTCATATTTATCAATAATTTTCAAAATATGAAATGTGGTAAGTTGGTTGAACTGCTAATTGTCAAGTTGACAATTGGCCCGTCCATTTATTTCTTCTAGTCAACGATCAACACCACCGATACTTAACGACTACTCAGAGATAATTACTGATTTGAATATAATGTTTAGTGGAGCCATCTTACGATGACGTGATTAATGTTAGCAACAGGCAGGACTTTTTGTACGCGTAGTCATGCCGTTGATTAAATTTGAATAGTAGATGTAATAATAATATCCTGGTTTTTATTATTATTATACAATAATAAATATTATAAACTAATAATAATAAATCAAGTTTATTCAAAAATGTATTTTTTTTATTATGTCCTTTCTTACTCGATCCACGAGGTGATTGAAATTGTAAAATATGAAAATTTCTAACATGGTTCCTGGATTTTACACTCACATTTTTCGATTGGGTTTGAGTCCTGGATGGGACACAGAGGTTGGCATTTGTCTGTCTTGAATGGAAAAGCACAGAATCAAGTGAAATTGATATGAAGAGATGAGAAAAAGAATGACCTACGAATGTTGGACTATTGATCTCGGCACTGGGGTTAGCGGGATCGAGTCTGAGCCTGGACATATGCTTTTTGTGTGAGCCTTCCTTCATCAGTTTCATCCAATTTCTAATTATCACTCCACATCGTTCCGATTAACCAAAATTAGCGAAAAATGACAAAATTAAAGAAAAACATATGTAAGATAAACATACGAAATTCACTGACTCATAAGGATAGATACCGGGTGAACATTCTTATATACGAGGGGCGATCAGGTTGCTCTGACCCTAACATAGAAAGAGCGGCAATAGGGTTTCAATTTTTTTATTATTTTTCAACATACTCCCCTGCAACTCCAAAGCACTTTTCCCATCGGTGCTCCAACACCTGGATACCTTGCAAAAAAAATTCTTCCGACTGGTCCTCTAACCATGAGTCCACAGCCCTTATCACCTCAGAATCATCAGAAAATTTTTGCCAACAAATGTCACTCTTCAAATGTTTGAACAAATGGAAATCACTGGGGGCCAAATCTAGGGAATAGGGTGGGTGGGGCAACAATTGGAACGATGCATCTGCGATAGCGGCCCTCGCAATGCGTGAGGTGTGGACAGGTGCATTGTCCTGGTGAAGGAGCACACCACGGGTCAACATCCCACGCCTCTTTTTCTTGATGGAATCACGTAATTTCTTGATTAGGTCACTGTAGTATGTGCCAGTGATGGTTTGCCATCTTTGTAGATAGTCCACAAGTAGGACACGCTTGCAGTCCCAGAAAATTGAGGCCATCACCTTTTTTGCTGACGTTTGCACCTTGAACTTCTTCTTGGTGGAGAATGTGGGTGTTTCCACTCCATGCTTTGTGATTTTGTTTCTGGGTCGAAGTGATAGACCCATGTTTCATCCATAGTTACAAATCGGGGAAGGAAATCGTCTATATCAGCACGAAAGTTGTCAAGAAGTTCTTGACTGATGAGCACTCGGGTGAGCTTCTGATGTGGGGTGAGGTTTCGAGGGACCCATCTTGCAGCAATTTTTTTCATTTGCAATTTCTGGGTTATTATGTCTTGCACAGTGCCATATGACAGGCCACACATCTCAGCAACATGACGGATAGTGACTCGACGATCCTTCAGCACGATATCGTGGACTTTGTTAATGTTTTCTGTCGTCATGACAGTTTTTGGTGCTCCACCTGCATATTCATCCTCACACGACTCTCTCCCACAATTAAACTCACGACACCATCTCTTCACCATACTGTATGAAGGAGTACTGTCCCCTAGTGTATCCACCAAGTCCTCATGAATTTTGGATACCGTCCACTTCTTCTTCACAAAATATTTGATCACCGCTCTCACCTCAGTTTTCTCCATTCTGGCACATTGACACAACTTCACTCAGTTAAACCCCTGTAAAAAGAAAACTGTACGCTACTCAGACTTACAATTCAGAATGAAAGCATATAAAGGATCACTAAACAATAGCAAAATAAAAAATCAATCATAACGTCATTCCTTCTATGTTAGGGTCGGAGCAACCTGATCGCCCCTCGTAAGTAGTGAATTATGCAAAACCAGCATTATGGTTGTTAGCCACGGAAGTCTGTAGCACTGAAGAGAACAAATAGAAAATCGTTCATAGTAAATGCTAAAACAAGCAAATTAGCCAACCACGAAATGCGTAATGAACGAATAAACTAAGTACTTACAAACCTTTCGGAAAGTTGGCGCCACTTGGTTACTAAAACAACGAGTCTAAGGAATAGCAAAGGCAGAATTTGCTGGATGGAAACCATGTTCATAAACTTACAAACAACATTCCTTTCCAGATTCGTAGCCGTCGCATGCAAGTTCCAAACTTATGGTCCCCAAGAATAAGTTTCCCTTACAAAATTGTTCCAGAACTTTCTCTGCTCCAGACTCCAGAAAACTTTTAATCCCCTCCAGAAGCGAGTCCTCGTGGCGCCGACAATGCCTAAACCGTCGGTGCATGCACTGCAAAGACAATTGCATGTGGTCTCGTGCTGCATGAAACCAGATGACTATTTTTTCTAGGAGGATCTATTGTCTGAGTAACGTTTCGGTGAGTGAATATACCATATCAGGCAGAAACGGGATGTTTTCCTTAAGTTATTTTCTAATCGAAAAGAAAGGCAATTAAGTAGTAAAAATCCTTTAAAGACAACTTCTTACCGAGGAACTTATTTTGACGACACAGGATGTAACTGAAATTTATCTGATCACAAATAAAGCCACATGTCGAGTTGAAACTCGCATTGAAGGAGACACATCATGGTCCACGGTGAAAAAGAGCGGTGGGAAAAATTCAATATCAAAGAATCGGCCTCACTATTCTTTATTTTGCTCGCATTGTTTTCTTGCCTATTTATTCCCAGTGATAATCTGATATAACATGATATCCATACTACCTTCATGTTGTTCTTTGCACTTCATACTTAATCAGTTCGTGTATATTGGGATTTTGAGCATTGTGTTTACTGGCCTATTGTGCTGTTGAATATATTTTCGTGATTATTGCATTTCAAGGTAATTCATATATTGTGTACTGTTATTGAATTCATTACACCGCTCTTTTCAACGAGTTTACGTTTCGAGGTTAATTCACTTCGCACTGCCAACTGTCGCTTGTCTTCCGGATCTGAGCATCCTTTCACTTTATTCTGGTTTTTAGTATACTTTCTGAACCTGTATAGGGGTGTTTCGCGCTCTATTTTATGCTCGTTATTACTTTTGTCTGTATCAACCTGGAACTTTCCTTTCCCGTTCTCATACCTTTGACGATTGTTCTTGCCTTTGATATAGGTTCTCGTGGTTTTTCACTTTCAAGACCTATTTCTTCGTATGTGCCTATTTAGAGCTGTGGCCTTCCCTATGGCGCAGTTGTAGCGTCGTCGCCTTTTAATCAAGGGGTCCCGGGTTCGATACCCGGTGGAGCCGCTTAGTGGTCCGGATCCGACTTTAAACTGTAGGTCCAATCACGATTAGCCTTTCTGTCATAAAATGGTCTTTAACACAAACTCCAACTCTATTTAGAGCAATTCTTTGTGTCATTAGTGCTCTCTCGTTAATAAATACAGGGTTCCCACATGAACTGCAAATGTATTTTCCCTGAGAATTCCCTGAGTTTTCCAGAATTCTCAACTTTTCCCCAGAGTACTTGATAGGTATTTTAAATGTTCTTTACAATGTTCTCTCATTTCCCCTTCATAGTCATACCATCATCACCTTCTTTATTATTATTAGTGATCAGACAAAATAATCAGTTCTCGGTTTGGTGTATCATTTCATCAGTAATATTAGTGATCAATTTGTAGATAGTCTGTAATTTTGTACTGTATCAGTAGAATATTTGTCTCAGTAAATTTTATATCAGTAGTTTATCAGTAAGAGGAAAAATTTAATGTCAGTTCACTTTAGGATATCTATAACAAAAGTAATTCAAGAATAAAATGACATTTTTGTGCACATATGAGCGAGAATCAAATGAAAACCTTAATGTTACTTTTTTTTTAATATCGAGTAGATTTATGCATCTTGGGTTCCATAAGTATGCTACTCCTTGCTGCCGTACATATATTTTCAAGTCCCAAGTCCTTACCTGTATACCTCAAGAGAAATAATCTTTGGGATACACATATGAGCCACCACAAAGATTTTTTCCACCCACCTCCCTGCAACTGAGGCCATTACCGAACTTCCTACTCCATTCGTAAACTTTTTGATGTGGTAGACATGAATAGGGATTGAATTTCCTTTTGCGGAGAATTTCTCCAAGTTTTAGGCTCCCAGAGGGCAAGAAAACACAGTTCTTAATTGATGCAAGTGTAGAGGAGGGTCAATCTTTATAATGAAAAAAAATGGAGTTTTGAAGTTCACTTGATCAGTAATTCGAATTTTCCTCCTATTTGGATAATTCAAAGGCAGCTAGCTGTGAATAGAGAGCCACAGGGAAGAGAAAGTTTGCTGGTATGCAATCTCCACCCTATCCTCAAAAACCTATGATCGTGTACCTTTTTTGTGTGCAGTTGTTCGACCTTGAAACCTTACTTGGCAGTGATTTGTGAAAGTCTTCTTATCTGCCTCCAGTTGTCGCTTGTGATTAGTAGACCTCGGACTTTAGGTTTTTAACCTACTTTTTTTTTCTTTACATGTATGTAAGAAATAATAAGTTACGTCAGCGTTTCGTTAAAAACCGCAACAACTGATGAAGTTTTATAGTGCCTAAAAAAACAATTTTGCTTGTTAGAACCTATTTTAGGTTTATACGCCGTAATCAAGCCTTTTTTAGGTTTTTATATATTATTAAAGGTTTTACAGGATTTCTATGTCACACAGAGGCATTTGCTTTGTTTGGTCACGAAAAAATTCATGACGAACGTGTTTCAAACACTCTCTGTCGATTTCCCTTCCGCCAAGCTCATGGTGATTTTTCAAAGCTCTAAACAAAGTGAAATGTCTGGTGCCAACGATCCAAAGTGGTCTGATCTGTGTGGTCTTGCTCACTTTCGCGTCACTTCGATGCTTTGTTGCATTCACTGAAGTTTGCACCACTGACTATATTTTTGTTGAAATATTATTTTCAGCATGTAAGATGATCGTCACGGACAAAATTGCGGAGTTTAACTGTGGATAACATGAAAAAAGATTGTTGCCTAACTATACGACGAAGCGTGGATTTTAATAGCAAATTTCCAATCGTAAGTTTTGCCATCGCCGTTGGATTAGGTAACACACAAGATAGTGGGTATTTCAGGATATAGGTGTCCAGAGGCGTCTCGTGAACGCATGCGGTGCATGCTGCGCATGCGTCAATTGTGGGAAAAAGGACAGCGTGGTCTGTGACGACATTCATGAGCATTTCTACATTCTGATTTCTTCATATAGGAGAAGTATTTATTTTACACGAGAGCGCTGAACTAAGCTTACATTACATTTCTTGGATCTGAAGTGACGCATGCGTCAATTGAGGGAAATAATTATTACTTTCTTTCACTTCAGATCCAACAAATGTAATATAAGCTTAACTCAGCGTTCTCGTGTAAAATAAATACTTCTCCTATATGAAGAAATCAGAATGCAGAAATGCTCATGAATCTCGTCGCAGAGCAAGCTGTCCTTTTTCCCATAATTGACGCATGCGTTCACGATACGCCTCTGTAGGTGTCCCATTTTCATTGCAGCATTTTTCAGGAACTTTGAACTATTTTAAGTTTTTTTGAACCTACTTCAGGATTTTAAGGACGTATTTTAGGATTTTAAGGACGTATTTTAGGATTTTTAGAGCCTATTTTAGGAACGTAAAAGCACATGTTTTAGAACCTAAAAATCCGACGTCTAGTGATTAGTCAGGGTGCCTTGTTCGCAATGCCGAAGCGTGCTGCATTGATTTTGAAGCAAACATTAGTGATGATTTATTTCATGCAATGAATGAAATTAAAGATGTTGTCAACCTTGTAAAAGTAAACAAAAATCAGAAACTTCTTTATGTGAGAACAGGTAGCTAATGTTATTAAACATGTATGTGATATTGTGTGTTAATGCAGTGTATTTACTTAAACATGCTTTCCATTTATTAATTACTATTGCGAGAGGAATTGTTTTCAGCCACTATACGACCATACACAAAATATGGTAAGGTCCATTGCATGTTCATTATTTTTGTTTATTCTGTAGTCCTGTAGTTTTCTTTTATCGAGTTTCTTTAATGATGCATGTTTTGTTAATTTGTATTTCGGATAATTGGAATTTTTTGTGTCTCCTTGGGTTCAAATTCAAAAGAGTCCATTGCATATAGAACACTTATAATAAAAACTTATAATAAATGGACACAATATCGATTAATCTGTAATGAAAAATTAGCATATCCAAAGTCTATATCTTTAAAGTAGCTTGTGTAAAGCAAGTTACTGAATTGTTAATTATTAGTGCATATTAGTTGTAGTTATTATTATCAGGAAGCAGGTGTCTTTCAGATGTGCTTCATTGGGGCATGTTGATCATTTCGATGTTTTTATCTGAGATTTCCATTAGGTTTCTATTTTTTTTAAATTACCTGAGATTTCCAGGTGTTAGAGCCCTGTAATACTAACGTCAGTTTTCCTTACAATCGATACGATTGTGCTCATGCTTAATGTTTTTCAAATTAATGTATCATAATGCACATATTCTGATGTTACAAGTTTAGCTTGTATTCCTTTTGACTCTTATCTCCTGGGTTCACTTATTTCTTCAGCACTTATTCCGGTTCTGATTTTGGCTTCCCTGATTACTCACTTACAGAAACACTAAGTTGTTGACCAAGGCAGTTTATTAAGATATGAATACACATGAAATATGTTAAAATATGTTTAAACATATGAAATATGGAAACAAGGCTTAATTTTATTACAATCCCTTACAAAGTGTCTTTTCAACAGGTCTGACATCCTGGATACATAGACAACCATATTGCACGTTACATGCGCGTAAGAGGACAACTGAAGAGTACAGAACCTTCTATCATCATTTTATTGCCGGTACAGTCGTGAGCATTTACGGAGTGTAAAAAGACAACTGAGAGTCAGTGCGATGTAACAGCACTTCAGAAAAATAAACAGTTTTGTGGGTACAGTTCCGAGCAATCTTCTTTAAACTGCATGAACGTGTGCGCTTACCATGTTTAACAAATATCTTTTTCCAAAGGTGTATTCAAAGCGCTCGTGTCGTCCTGGAAATGCGAGCAGGTGCTTTTCATTGTGAAACAGAATCCTGCAGTATCGGAGGTCCTGGCAATTAACTGTGGTTCGCAGTGAAAGCCGAGGACATGCTCTTGACACGGATCGGATTCCTCCACACATGATCTCTCTGTGTAATGCCTAATGAGAACGATTCGAATGCCACGCGAGACTGTGCAATTAGCTTTTTACCAAAAGTCACTGAGGAAAGTGTATCAAATTCGGGGATGAGCTCCTGAATTTTACGTTATAAAAACTCTGTATCTATACGGTAATTTGGACTATTGGTTGTTGATTGATTGATTTGGTTTATTTTACTTCGCTTTTCTGCCACTTTTGGCTGATCGCGTAGTTGAGCATTAGTGATGGAATTGATGAAGGGTCACTAACAAAGAATACTCATGCCCAGGCCGGAATTCAAACCCAGGACTGCTGGCATCGTGTGTTAGATCGGTTGTTGAGAATATTCGCTTGAAAAATAGATGGCGCTGTCTTTCCAATGCGGTGGTGATAATCTTTGGGTCGTTCCTAAAAAGTCGCTCCACCACTATGAACATTGATAAAGTGTGAAAAGTTTCACACTTTTTCGTAGAATGCACAATTATTTTACAGTTCTAGATCATAGATACTCTAACATTATCTGATGAGGTGAATCCCGCTTGAGACAACTTCCAAATTAGTTCCTTACTTCTTAATATTGTGGTGTTGGCGATCAGGGATGCCCATCCCCCCAAGGCCCATGACGCACTTCCCCCCAAAAGAGGTAGAACATTCCCCCTCCGTTTATGCCGAATTAATTAATTACTCAATTTTTTTTTGTCAGACAAAATTTGCGCAAAAATATATTACCAGAGGTGCAACCACAAACTTTTGTCTGGGGGTGGGGCAAGTACCAGGATAAACGTACCAATAATAATAATAAAATTAATAATGGCTTTATTACTACTACTACTACTACTACTACTACTAGCAGGAGTAGTAGCATCAAAGACGTTAATATCCTCATAAATTACGCAAAAAAGGGGTAGAAGTCTGTGCTAAAGCAGTTGTTAGGAACAAACGATTTGAAATATTTTTATAATACCGTCAATTTCACATTAGCTAATAATGGAAATCAAGCACACAAACTGTATTTTTGAATGGCAGAAATGAATGATAAATGCATTCCAAAGATACATGTGTAACTTTTATGTACAACATACGTTTTACACATATGCAACATGGAGCGACATAAAATAAGAAAATACATATGCAACAAGCTAACACTAAATTGTGTACGTATTCAAAGCTTATTCAATACAAATATAGCTACAACACATATTATTTAAATACGTTAGATTAAAGAAGACAAGTAGAATGCGAACGAAGCGAGCAAGAAAATTTTTAGATCCAATTTTTGCAATTGAAAACAATATTGATTTAATAGGGCGCAAATAATTTCACTGGACGCTGACTGACTCCCGCCACCCCTAGCTACAGCTCTGAACTTGACGAAAACGAGAAAAGCATATAATGTAAGCGAAGCAAGCATGAAAATTTTACAAAATGTATTTTTATTTGCATAAAATTTGAATTCGAAGGGGGTAATTGCTCCTCAGTGCCCCCCATGCATGGGGCCTCTGGCCGTGAATGTTTGTACCCCCTTGCTACCCTAGAATTGACTTCCGTTGAAGGTTGGGGGGACAATGACCCCCTGCCCCCTGTGGTTGCGTCACTGTATAATACAGACATATTTAAGCAATATATGTTTACTTTAGATACTTTAGGCTCACTGCCATTGTTAGTCAACCTTATTCTACACAGTTTGTCTGCTCGACTAGCCTTGTGTTAATGCGAATACCACAAACCCCCCCCCCCCTTCTATCCAAACCGATTCTAAATGTTTCATTTCAACCCTATCGCCGCGATCACCCACAGATAAGTAGAAAAACTATACATAATAACCAAAACTAGAAATCAATAACAAGTCAATCAAACGATACGATCCCCCCATTTTTGTGTGAAGATTGGTATAAAATTTTGTCCCCCCAAAAAATTAACCTTCCTGTGGGCACCCCTGTTTGCGATGGATGCTTCATAACATATGTTCCTCTTCTCGTAAGGTGTTGTAGGAAAGAGAAATGACACTCTTGTGTCTGGAGAACATGCATATTGGGTTCGTGACCACTTATCACCTTTACCATCCGATTATCTACTACCTGAATCTTTCATTTCAATGTCTTGGAACAGTGAGGCCACACTGCACAGGTAGCATAAAGGTGTAGTTTCCATGGCAAACGTTGCCTGTGATAGTGAGTTAGAGAAAGATAACTGTATTATTGTTTTGTGAACCGCAGTGTAAAACAATGACCGTGAAAGTTACCATGGACGGAGTTTGAGGTTTTGCTTTGGGGGGAGGCAGACTCTGGGAGAGACATATGATGTACCTGAAGGTTATTGAATATCCCCTAGTTTATAAGGGGTCCGGAGGCCTTCCCCCGGAAATTAAAAAAACAAAAAAAAAACAACTTAAAAACACTGAGTTTTAGGCCTTTTAGATTTGAAAATGTTAAATATCCTCGCTTAAATAAACAAATATTTTAGCAGTAACTGTTGACTCAACACAAAGTCATTTTACGTTTTTCTTTCTTCAAACTGTACACATCAATCAAATCGTCTAAAAGTCGCTATTGCGGTGCAATTGCCGCACATGCCATCATGTCAAACTTCAAGATTTGAGGCATGGCTTCATAACAAAAATGTAGTAACTGAACTTAATCATGTGTTATTTTTTAGTCTTTTTTAAATTGGGGGGGCATTCGCCCCCTGGCCCCTCCAGAAATCCGCCTATGAAAGTTGCAAAGCAGTAGCGAACATTACATATTAACGTAATTAATGCAATTGTAATGATATTTATTTCAATGAAATATATTTATGGTGCGTCCAACTCAAATTTGAATATATTATCAATTTCATGCATGATAAAGTTTTTATTTAAATTCAAATTTGAGATGTTTCTTATACTAGCTACTAAATGCTGTCTTAGGCATGTATGAGCGTATCTGTGTGTTCAATATTCCAAGCGGTAACCGACTTCTCATTCTAGCCAACGCAGGAAGGTGGTGACATGAATGCTCTCTCGCTCATGAAAATAAGCGCTCCCAACGTCTTTTTGTAAATTAACAGCGAGAGTGTTAAATTGTGACGATAGAATATTGTAAATTTATCGGCAACTTCTGTCTTGTTTGTTTAAATTGTTGTTTTAATTCCACTTTATTCTCAGAAAGGCTAATCGGGACTGGATCTACAGTTTAAAGTTGGATCCGAACCACTGTACATACCATGTGCCTCCACCGGGTATCGAACCCGGGACCCCTTAATTACTGTCGTTTTTGTGTACCTAAATGTAGTTATATCAATATGCACAACGAGTATCAAACAATGAGAAGAATCAGCGGATATTGTTGTGGTGTGGTGAGGGGGAAGGAGAGGACAGCCACGCTCTTCGCCATACCCTGGGCTCCAGATCTTGAACTAAAGTTGCTTCTGGACAAAGTAGAACGTTCTGAGTTGTTCACGTGTTGCGATAAAACATATATTAAGACTCGCGTACTTTCGACGTTGCTTTGGCCACGTCTTGTACGCACGCATGCGTGATCTTCGGCCACGTTTTGGGCGTAATCATATTATAGATAAGGTAAAATGAATGTCTGCATGTTGTATTGGATGAAGGGGAACAAGTGTATAAGTTCGCTAATTTAAAAAGTTTAGAAAGTAACTTTATGTGTGTATGGACTCTAATAAGGTACAAATATTCACAATATTATTGTCTATTTTCTGAATATTAAACTGAGCAAGTAATAACCGTTTCAAGATAATTTGTTGGATGTTTTGCATAAACGAATTCAATAGCGACACTAAATTGGAAAGGCAATATTTACGTCTTTTGTCATTTTCACATTCTTAAACGTAATTGGAAAATAATTGTTTTTCATCATTCCCCTCAAATTCCTACCTTGCCTCTGTAATAAATTTTGACGCTCGAATTTTGAAATAAGAAAAGTCTTGTGTAATTCACTTACAGTAGTTCTCGGGGCTAAAATAAACTTTCTCGCGGCTGCAGATCGAAATGGACGCACGGTACATTGTTATGCGGATGATACGCAGTTGATGATATCGTCATCACCATCGGATTTGTTAAACAAGATAGATAATCTACATAGCCTTAACAAGTGGCTCACTGCAAATGGGCTCGCAATTAACCAGAATAAATGCGTATACACAATTTTAGGCTCTAACTATTATCTTGAAAAAGTAAATTATGATACAATTAACATCAAAATTAAAAACCAAAACATAATTTATGCACCAACCGTTAAAAATTTTGCCTTACTTTTGATCCCAAATTTTCCTGGGCAGGGCATATCTTAGAGCAATGCACAAAAGCACTAACAATAATGAGATCACTCTACAAGAGGAGAGACTTTTTCACTAGAAAAACGAAATTATATCTCATCGAAACTCTAATATATCCTATTTTTGATTACTGTGATGTGGTGTACGGCACGAATTTACAACGTAAAATATCGAACAGAATACAAAAAATACAGAATTCTTGCATTCGTTACGTTCTCTCGATCAGGAGAAATCAGCACATCCTACCCTTACAAAATCCTTAACATGTCTAGGCGACGCCTCCTGCATCAGTGTTCTACAATATATAAAGTATAAAATTGCAAACACCTAGCTATCTCCACGAGAAACTGGCATTTAGAAATTCCATACATCCATACAATACTAGAGGTCGGCGAAAAATCGACATTCCCCGCCACTCTGCTTTCAGTTTCGAAGGTTCCTTCTCCTTCTGGTCTACAAAGGTTTGGAATGCTCTTCCCGATTATGTTTCTTTTGCTACAACACCCAAAAACTTCAAAGAACAAGTCGTATTATTTTTATTGCAAAGACAACAATTGAGCATTAGCTCGTACGGCTAAGCAATAGGAATCAAGTAAAGTAAAAACACGTATTTTGCAAACACTTATCTGACACAACGAATATTTCAACCTGTGTGCATGCTATTTTAGTATCGATCTGGAAATTGCGTATGTACACGTGTGTATGTGTGTGTGTGTGTGTGTTAATGTATCTGTCATTGTATTCTCTTATAATTTTATTATTTTTCATTTATGTCATATTCATTCATGTTATGTTATTTGATTTCAGTATTATTTAGTATTATAAATATATGTATTGTAACTTTTATTCACCAGAGTTAGGTGGTAGAGCAGCCCAAGGCTGAATCTCGCTCTGTAGTAAATAAAAAGACTTTTCAATTCAATTCAATTCAATTCAATCTCGTCTTCTGCGCTCGCATGCTTAGGTGGGGCTGGCTACGCAAGGCTTGTAATGACTTAGAAAATGTCGAGATGTAGTAGTAGTTACAGAATTGAAACAAGTGAGTACGTTCCGCTTTCTCAAAGTTTGCTCGCAACGTTAATTGAGTTTGAGTTGGCGTTTTAAATCCACTTTATGCACAGTAAGGCTAATCGGGACTGGACCTACGGTTTAAAGAGGGATCCGAACCACTGTACCATATGCCTTCACCGGGTATCGAACCCGGGACACCTTGATTACAAGGTGACGACGCTACCACTGCGCCATCGGGGAGGCTTACAACGTTAATTGAGTACGTTGTCCAACCTTGTACAAATATACCTTAAATAATTTTGTCTCGTACTTTATTTTAAACAAGTTAAATAGCCTACTTTTCGTATCACAAAAGATTTTTTATAGCATAAACAAAATCAATAGTGACAACGAAGGAGAAAAACAATATTTACTTCTTTTGTTAATTTTACATGTGCAGACACAATGGAAATAATTGTTTTGCCAATATGTAAATGCATATTACATTCCGTCCATTCCCCATAAGTTCATAAGATGTTATCTTGCCTCGGTAATAAATTCAAAGACCTGTAATTTAAATTATGGTTAATAAAATATCAATCACTTACCGCAGTTTAGGGGGGGGATGCGCTGTTTCCTTGCAAAGTCTATTTACGGATCCAACAATATATCCGAAGAATTACCTTTGTAAACATTTCAAAGCACTCATGCTGGAGCTTTTTTGGTTTTGAGTAGTAAGTTGCAACTGTTTATGTAATTTTTTAACCTAACTTTTTTTAGATATCACTCTATTTTAAGCATGTTTTATTACCAATACTTAAACCATTTGTATAATCTTTAGTAAAGTAGAGAAAGTGGCACACCTCGCCAATAGGCATCTTCGGACTGATGACTATGTGTATGGCACTCTTGTTTGAAGCTTGTGACTGGGTTCTGCTTTTCACAAATACGTTGAAAATTAGAACAATGTTTTGTAACGTAACATTTTAGAGAACCAATAATAAAATTAAACGTATATCATAAAATATATATTTTCCTCATTATTATTGAAACGTACACAATATGTAAATTTTAATGGTTTGATAGCATATGAACAACGAAGATTACCTCTCCCACTCTGGAGAATCACATAGGAGTTTTCTGTACACTATGTTTTTACGTATGGAACACCGTCTACAAAACTATCTATGGTTTGACCTTGACTTTTGTGGATGGACATGGCGTAACACACCTGCAGTGGGAACTGTCGTCTATACATCTGTAAAGGGCTTCCAATCACAACATTAAAACTTGACACGTCCTTTTCCATTGCACTAATATTTATTGTTATTAATTATCTTTTCTCTTGTACAAATGTTTATTGTTCTTAAATTTTAATTTCGGTAATTTACCTATCACTGATAATGTCAGGATAGTGACTAACCTGTATATACTTATCTTGTTAAGAGCTGTTGCCATGGCAATTAGGAGTGTGTTTCGTCTTGACTTTGAAGTTGGGGCTCGGTTTTTGGAATTATAAGAAGTTTAATTTCTTTGAGTGACATGGATTATATGTTAGGCATATAAGTATTTAGTTTGCAAAGAAGTAAAATAGACTTACTTTTTCTTAGTGCAAACTTAACTTTTATTTTTATTTGACGAACTAACAGAGATATATTACCCCATACCCTGAGAGGCATCGCGCGAATGGTTTCGAGTTTTTCATGTGAACTTATTATTTGCTCTTTTAGTTAAATCATGTTCTTTTGACTAGAGAACGTGTCAAACTTAAATGTTGTTCTTGGTATCCCGAAATATTAGTTGTCGCCTGGTCGCCACACCGTTATCAGCCGAGGACTTATGGCCACAATGTATACCTTGGTGCCGTTCATTAGTCGATCATTGAAATTTAGGTTTCGTGTTATCATGCATAAAGTACCCACCTTCAACCTGAGAATGTGATCTGGAACTCCTGGAACTGAAGCATCTCAGTGTCTATAGCAAAACCATCATTTTCATCTTCATCGATGTAATCATAACTGTACAATTCATGGAAGTTACCATCTAAGGAACTCAAAAGAATGGAATTTATCTCATCCACATTAACATTGTCTGTGCATATGATAGCACTATTAGCTAACTTATCTTGTCTAACCAATACTTCAGGGGGGGGGGAACAAATTGAATAAGATTTTGTAGACAGGTTTCTTCTTGAATATTATATATTGGGATTTGATTCTCTTGTGATTCTCTTCCTTTGTCGGAACCATGATAACTTATATTGTCGTTTCCATGTATTAAAAAATTAGAGTACTCTGCTGCCCCATGAGTTCTTTGTGGTGTAGTCAGCCTAAATATATGTAAATAATCGAACAAATACAAAGACCGTAGCGATATCGATACAATATCATTTTCCGACCAGCCATTCGTTAAAATAGGTGGGATCTGACGAAAATCTCCAGCAAAAAAATAAATATTTTGTTTCCGAACGGCCGCTGCGATTGCATTAGATCACGGAGAGATCTGTCCAGTAATTCAATGACATACACATTGGACATATTGGAGCCTCATCGTAAATGATTAGATTCCCGGATAAGGTCTGCACGTTGGGTACCAATGGTGAGACCCCAAAACCTTGTTGCATCACCTAAGTCTAAAGGTACTCGAAACATGCTGTTAGCAGTGATACCTCCCTCCATATTCAATGCTGCAATTTCAGAGCTCGCCACGCAGAGAGCAATGCCATTTTGTGACCTAATTTGGGCTGCTATAACCTGTGGCAACAGTGTTACACCAGGGCCATCAATAAAAAGTGAACGACTATAGTTAGACGATGGAACAGTTTGATTTGCCTGAAGATCCACATAATTAAAGACCCAGCGTTGTTGTTCTGATAATTTAGGTTTCCAATAGTCCACAAATGACTTTAGCAAGGATGCATTATACATAATGTTCTCCCTACCGAGCTCAGTTGAATTGTCTTCAACTTCTGGTAGACCATGATATCTTAAACAAGTCCCATGGATACGCAGCCCGCGCTCTATTTCATTGAACGCCAAATTGTGTGCACGGAGGGGATTATTGTGAATGATATACAGGAAATCCTCAGAGAGACAGTGTTGAAGTTTGTCCCACAAATCTGAAGCTGGAGCACCAATATTGCAAAGCAAAACGAAAAAGGAGCGCAAGTCATAAATACTGATGCCTCAACCATTGCGCCTCTATATTCCTCCTCATTATTGATCAAGCCCAGTAATCGGGCTGCTTCTTGAAAGGTGGAACAACTCTCTCCTCCTCGTCTAATCAAGTCACTGAAACTACGGCATGCGAATCTGGAAAGCAATATGCCGAGATAATACAATTCTCCTAAGTTAGGAGCAACCCAGAATAGACGAGCAACCGCACTACCCTGTTGTCTCCTTGTTATATACTGTTTTCCATCAGGGTGCGTGAGGATTGGCACAGTTGTAGTTTTAGGACGCCTAGTGTGAACCATGTATTGTTTATGAAAATCAATGTATGTGAGATCATCTAACTCTTGCGCAAAAGGTCGATTTAAATAGATGGTAAGATTAGACGAAGACCGCTGAACAGCCTCAGCCTCCTCCCCTGGTCGGAACATCAGTAACTGCCTTCCTTCTAGATGTACAGGTAATGCTTCTACTGTAGGTTCCCTGCCAGTAATATTAAACTCCAGTACTCGCCAGGCAGCGCCACTTGCTCCAATATACCTCTTCGTAACACACTGTTCAACCTCATTAACCTGATCCTCTGACACCACAGCGACACGCCTCAATGAACTGCCTTTAGTTATGTACTTGAAGATATACTTGACAACTCTTCGTGCTGAAGCAATCTTGAGATTTATGTGGCATTCATATTTAAGCAGCAAGGAAGAGTTGTATGGAACTACCCACGAATCGTTGAGTTCTACCTGCCGGCCACCTTGCTGAAACAGGGCAGTATTTTCAGTGTTCCTACGGTATTGAACAAATCCTCTATCGTCTGTATATGTGACCTGTGTATGCGGTTTTTGTACATTGCTGCTTCTCAGTATCCCAACGTGGCACATTCGTGTGATTTGGAGGTCCACATGGACCATGAATCATGTGACGAATGACCAGCTCTCTTAGTCTTCCACAAGCCTCTTCAGGACCTGGAATATCAGCCCGTATCACTCTATCAATATCGGAAGACTGCCTAGGACCTTCGATTCTAAAACATATGTGTTCATGCGGCAATCCCCTCATTTGGAATTCTACGACCCAAACAATATATGCTAATTATCCAAAGAAAGCACCACACCTAAGGTCACGCCGTAACTTTCGAGTTTGACATGGAACACCCTATTGCACACTTGAGGCTCACTCTTGCATGGGCTGTGAGTGGATTGCCTGATTTCTGGCCACTGACTGTAAGCTGTAAATCTTAAAAAATATGTAGGCCCACCTAGTCGTCCTACCAATGCCATTGCATCTAGGTAACGCATCTTAATGTACCTAGGTCCACCAGTAAATGTGTTAGGGAGGTAAATTCGACCAGGTATAACACCACCCTCTCCTAGGACGATTTCATCTCTGCGGATACTAGGTTCAATCAAATATAAACGGAATTTATTTTTCATAACTTATTGAAACAAAATACAAATACAAAACAAAGTAATTACTTTTCTACATAGCTCCCTTGAACTGAAATGCACTTTTTCCAGCGGATAGGGAGTTTGGCAATCCCTTTGTCCCAGAAAGTTCTCGGTCGTGTGTGCAGCCAGTTGAAAACGCTTACCTCCGAGTGCTTCTTTCAGGGGTCCAAACAAGTGATAATCACAAGGGGATACGTCTGGACTGTATGGAGGATGTTCAAGTGGTGTCCAATGAATGTCGTCCAGTTTGTCACGTGTTGCACCAGCTGTGTGAGGTCTGGCGTTGTCATGAAGCAGCAGAACACTTCTGATGGGTGTACCACGTCGTTTTGTCCGATAAGCAGCCTTAACACTTTCCAGGAGTTGACAATAGTTAGCAGCATTTACTGTTCTTCTTTCATGAAGATTATCAATAAAAATGACACCTCTGAAATCTCAAAAGACTGTGGCAAGAATCTTCCCAGCTGATGCGTGGGTTTTGGCCTTGACTGGCCCAGCCTCTTCTTTTTTCCGCCACTCCTTGCTGGCTGTTTTGACTCTGGTGTGTAGTGGTGGACCCAAGTTTCAACACAGGTGACAAGAAGGTGCAAAAATTCATCCCCTTCTCTCTCATAACGAACCAGGAGCCTTTGAAAGATTTCCAGTCGAACCTGTTTTTGCTCCTCAGTGAGGAGGCATGGGACCCACCTCAAAGCGATTTTTCTGTAGCCCAAGTTCTCATGAATGAACGTGTGAGCACTACCATAACTTATGCCCACTGCAGATGAAATTTCACTGACTGCCAAGCGACGGTCACCTTCAATCAAGTCCTGAACAACCTGAATGTTTTCTTGAGTGATGCTTTTCCTTGGCCACCATTGATGTCTTTCATTTTCCACAGTCTCCCGTTCTCCCGAAAACATGTGCCATTCATACACACGGGTCTTTGAAAGGGTAGACTCACCAAACTGTGCTAGAAGTCTGGTCAAAATTTCACTTGGTTTTACCCCTTCGATTGTAAGAAATTTGATAAGGATGCGTTGCGCAATGGACGGGTGTACCTCCTGCTCACTCATCGTGCTACTGACTGATGTTAAAAGTTGGCAAGGACTCCAGGTATGGAACAGACTCCAGATACACCCAGTATCATCAACACAACGCCACAGGACCCCACCACACTTTCCCTGCAAGTAAGAAATAAATTCCCGTTTATATTTGATTCACCCACGTAGTATTCACTACATGCTCTCTCTGAGCAGATGTCCCTACCTGTAAGTCCACCATTTGCTTGCTGGTGGCTGCAGCAACACTTGATTCCGCCTCATCTGATGGGGCACTTCTAAGACTAGACCTCGAAGTATTCCTTTGTGAGTAATTAAGAAATCGTAACTTCTCTTCCTCTATTCTTGCGTACATATCGACGAGCCAAGTCTCTGACAATCTACCGTAATGTGTGAAACGCGTTTCCGACATTAGTAGGCAGCGAACATATTTAAGCTGTGATAGTTTGTAACCTTTATTATCCAATCGGTTGATGTACCATCCAGGAGTTCCTTCTAATACAGCAGTGGTTACTGGAAGGACTCACACAGTGGGTGGTTGGAATCTATTGTGCGAGGCTTGGCTTCTCCTATTTTCCAAATGCATTTCTTACGAGGATTAAATACCTCAGACTCTGTTCTAATTACAGATGCTATTTTCATGCTCTGTGGTCTGTCACCAAGCACTGGGCCGTGAGATTATGTAGTGGTCGTCTCAAAAACAAGATGGGCATCATCCGATGGTTCGTCACTCACCCGTTTTAACATATTTATAAAAGGATTACGAACATACAAATATTCAGATATCGCATTAACCACGTTTGAATTAAGGAATTCCCTTGTTTCCCAACAAATCCTCTCCTCGCCGTCGTCTACATACATTGAGCTATGGTTTGGGTACGGAGCTCTGTAGGCAAGGACAAAGATCCTATGGTAAGTCCTGCCTAATATTTTCACGAAGGAAAGCCCAGTCCTTGGATGGTGCCAACCTTGTAGAATAACCAGAGCACTGAAGGCGAAAAAATCATTGTACATACGAGGTCTTTTGATGAAATCAGGATGTTGATAGAAATTACCTGAAAGTTGCGGAAATTTAACAACGTTGTACCTTCCCTGACGACAACAGCATTGAATTTTTCCTCTTCTCCTCCTATGGAGCACTACAATAGCTACACTTGTAACAATTTCTAGAGAGTAATGATGGATTCTTCAGGCGGTAAGGCTGAATTACATGTAACTGCACTTTTGAGTAAAAAGCAATACCTTCGCAATGCCTTAGAGAATTAGGGAGATGCCTCACTGTTCACTTCTCGTAGGACTGAGATGCCCGTCTATTTCTGTCCTTGTTCTGCAGCATACCTCTGAACAGCTGCCTGGTTTACCTCTGGATGTTTCTGCTTGTAACGCTGAACATCAGTTCTGTTTATGTCTGGATGGGATGTAGCGTATCGTTTGAATGCTTCTCAATGTTGTTCCGCAATCACAGGCAGGGGATGGATTTTGGTGCAGCCTTGCTAGGTGTTCGTTCGTGCAAACGTAACTCGTTCGTGGGCGAAGTGTGAAAGTTATCACTTCACGAGGAAGTTTCAGTTTTCTCTGTGTACCATTTATAAGTGGTCGTATTTGCAATTTGATTAAGCGCCCGAGCTTCCCATTGGGAATTAAGTTTAATTTTAACTCGGCGTAGAAGGTCAGTATAGGATAAGCGAATGGGAGTAGAAAGAAGAGTGTTCTTCGCATATTGGTCTACTAAGTCCTGATAAAGATAAATATTGCTATGAGCTTTTATGTACGTGAATTGTATTCGTTGATCATTTTGGAGGAGACTTAACGTAGTTTGTAAGATCAGGTACTGGAGAATGGGCATGCGGTATGCATCTTTCCCACAACGATCGAGTGTTAATGAAACATTCAAGGCATCAGTTAGATTTAGCGATTTTTTTCTTATCCCGCTCCAAGGGCATAGAGCAATGCCTGGTGGATTGCATAACTTTCTGCCGAAAGTCCTGCGGTAAGATGAATAGCCTGACGACGTTTTGGCAGGGTGCGTAGAATGCGCAGCCGAACATGTTCGTTATCTTTAGATCTGTCAGTGTATATGAAGTCTGTCCAAATTTCTTTCCTAATATTCATGTCGACCGAAATCCATAAAATTGACATTGGCAGGTGACTCAGTAGGGATCCTCAAAGTGTAAGTTAAGGGGTTTTGTATGATGAAACTTTGGTGATATGCTTCTCTAAGTTGTAACAATAAAAAATTAATATTTAGTACATGATCTATCCAAGGGTAAAGTATCGCCCAATTGTCGTAAATGCTTTATTGAAAGGATGGGTGTGTCTTTCCCATATTTTTAATATAAATTTCGTAGTAGAAGAATTTACTAACAAACTCCAAATACCTGAAAATATGCTAACAAACTCCAAATACATGAAAATATGCTAATGCCCGCCATCGTTGATAAACCACAGAAATTATAACAATGACAGCCAGGACAACTGTATGCTTGGAAACGCTATTGCATGCTCTTGATGGAAGTGGAACAAGAAACTGTGTGAGAGTGTTATTTCATTTTATACTTCAAGGAAAACGTATTGTTCCACAATTACAGAATTTCAGTGCGGTTGTTCCATAAAAGGTCAGTTCTCCATTATAGGATTTTTTACCGTAAACTATTCGAAATTACATAGAATAGTGTTTTCTAGCTAGTTAGATTTGTATATTCACTTCGAACATATTTAATAATTTGACTAATGGCTTGAAATTCTTCGTGAAATTTTAATGAAGTAGCGACAAACTTGGTTTCTGAAGTCCTGTCCCCATCATGGCTTAGATGAATGTATCCATTTGAGCTGCTCCTCCGATTGCTTTATTTCCTAATGTGAATATTCAATATGATATTTTTGCAACCACTGAATATATCAGTTATTGGAAATTTACTTTACCTTGCTTAGCTCAAAAAGTAACTCGAGAGTTTCCCGTTTTTGAAATGTAACTCCAATGTGGTTAATTGAAAAAGTATGTGTAAGTAATTTTTACAGTTTCTTTATTCCAGATAAGCAACGTGTTAAGCTGAAAGTGGTTTCTTAATTTCCAGGTACAAGTTATACTGATTTCCTACCTATTATCTGCAACATATGTTAAACTATCAGAGTTTCGGTTACTCATTAAAAAAATATCATTACAGTTACCGTTACTCGATAAAAGTAACTTAATATTTGTAACTGTGCTACTTCCAAACACTGGAATACACATAGTCGATTGTTGTTATCCAGGATAAACACCAAGATCATGCGTTATGTTGTAAGATTCATATTCTAGTATCTGAGTGATAATAATATCTCACGGTACTTAGCATGTCTACATTATCTGAAGAAAATGAAAAATTTTGAGTCTGTTTACCATATATTTTCGTCCGATGAGAAGTTCCGGAAAATTGGTAGAGCAAATCCTCGCCGAAATTCGTATTGCCTCCCAAATCCGGTCACAGAAACCCTGCTGTGGTTGTAAACATAGGAGCTGAAAAAATAAAGTATGTTATGAGCAGATCTTCAAGAGCGGCGGAAAAGCGGTCGAAGGACCTTGGATTCGCAGACCTGCTGCGATGACTTGGGCAGCCTGACACCATTGCACTCAACAGGAAACGTAGCGGAACGGTTGGGCACGGGCGGTAGAACTGGGTTCCCATTTCGATGCGATAAACTTAGCGAATCTCTTACGTATTTCTAGCAGTTTCATGGCGTCAATTGACTAATTTCGCACAAAGATGCGAATATTCTGACTTATTTTTAATTTTTCTCTAAAATTTTTACTATTTTGCTTTCTCATCGCCGCATCTTCCGATGACTGGTTACTATGCGTTATATTATAATTAAGGTAGTGTCATATTTTGCTTGCAAATGTAACCTAAAAGTAGAATATTCAAATGGGATGAAATTCTTGTCTTATTTGAACAGACCTCTTTGTTTTTTGTCAAAATACTAGAATGACATTTATCTATTCTTAAACAGGGACGTAGCATGGACGTCGCCCAACCTGAAGTTTATAAGTCGGTATACACTACTATCGGATTAAAAATTAACGAAGACTTCTTTTAGCATTTCCATTCCATTCCTGTGTTTTCACTTGAGATGCTTGAGGATTGGTAAAAAAAAAGGTAAAGTGCTTCCCTGTGCATAGCACCACGCCATGAAGGCGTATAGGGGGTGTGGGGGTAACGCCCCACACTTTCTTGATCCGGTCGTGAGTGGGGTGATGTGATCATCATCACGCCCCTGACCGCCTTTACCCCCCAGGTACCCATGTTATTTGACGCTGGGTGGGTGCCGGGGCCGCTTCCATCGTTAGAAAAGTTCCCGGATTTGAACCGGCCGGGGATCGAACCCGGGACCTTTATCATGGTAGTCAGACGCGTTACCGACTTTTTTTTTTTTTTTTAAAGGAAATACCCCCTACACGGAGGTATCCCCCACCATTCACTCTTTTTATCACTTTTACACTTTTCAATTCTTACACTTTTCTTTGTTTCTTATCAACTGGACGAACACAAATACCCATGTCTTACCCGGGACTCGAACCCACCGACTGAGCCACCGCGGCCACGTTTGAGGATTGGTTTCATATGAAATGTAAATGTAATGCAAAGTCTTACTATTATAGTCACAAAGGAGGAAACATCTCTGTTAATTCCATTCGAGAAAATAACAACCAGTTACATAACGTCATAGTTGGTTTTATTTTCATATAGGCTATACACGTCAACGGTATTCGGATTACATCATGATTTATTTAATATTTGATGCAAGGAACTGAATTGTTACAGTAATCGCTACCACGACGCATTGATTATAATAAGCATAAGTGTTATGTTTAAACAAAGTTCAGGCCTTCCGGATGGCGTAGTGCTAACGTCGTCGCCTTGAAATCAAGGGGTTCCGGTTCGATACCCGGTAGAGGCACATGATGGTTCGTATCCCACTTTAAACTGTAGGTCCGGTCCAGATTAGCCTTTCTGTGTATAAAGTGGACTTAAAAACTCAAACTCAAACTCAACTTTAAGGAAAGCTCGTTTCTCCATTAAAGCAAACTGCCCAAAGGTGCGAAATATTTTTACTTGCATTTTAGAATCGTAAAATGTTAGACTGCCCAATGTAATGGGATTTTTCACATTGCATGGAACATTTCGCCAACTACGACGTAGCACTAAAAAATTGCAACACGAGAGGAAATGTACCTTGGGAACGTTGTTTTTTGCTGTAAAAAAGTTTGAAACAGAATGAGAATCAGTCCAGCATGAGATGGAAGCATCGATCCGACTTTCACAGCTTTTCCAATAATGCCTTTCGGCCGATTAAAAAGAGAAAAACTTAGCAGCTACCGAAGTTCCCTTGAAAACACTCTCATTTCCATTTCGTGGAGCTTCCAATCCGGAACTGAAGAATGAAGTCTGTCGTGGGTAGGAAACTTTGCTTACCTTCTTCCCAATTTATGGCTAATCTGGTAAACAGCCTCTATAGAAGACGAAGGCTTGAATTGCATCGACACGTGCTACCTGCATTGTGAAGACAGTTTTTTTTGTCGCCTGTTGTGAAGGGCAAATCCCATCTCTCCATCAACGTCAGATGAGCTCTTTTCAGGGTGAACATAACGGGTAAAAGCGTGGTGGAGACTCATGAAAGATTAAGCAACAAGAACCTTCGCAAGTTTACAAAATATTCACGTTAGGGGAAAATATCGCCTTGGTGGTTGTTTCAGGCAAAGGACGTTAAGACAAACGGGAGAAGGTCTTCGCAGCACCACCCGGCAGCAATTAACTCACCATTAACTATACATGTTCATTTAAGGTATATTAAGGTATCACTACTCGAATTACAACACAATATATAAAATTATTACTATTATTAGCAAGCGGAGTTTGAAAAAGTAATTTGTTTCCCTCCGAGTATTATTGGATAGATCTTATAAAATGTGCTATAACTCCTCATCAACTTCTTTTTCCTGATATACGTATTTCACTTTTATATTTAAAAATGAAAGTAAAAGAAAATTGTAAAGACGTGTGACAATTAGGGGTCCAGGGGTAAAGGCTCAATTTTCAAAATTTCACGAAAATTACGAATTTTGAAAATGTTACGTAATTTCAATTTTCTTTTCAAATTGGAGGACGTGCATTACATATCCCCAAAGAGATGTCTTTTGACGTGCTTCTCTCAAACTTTGGTCCATCCAGCGCCCATAGAAACAAAATTCCGAATAATGTTTCTGTAAGTTGGCAACTCCGCCACTTTTATACATTGTTTTCTCCAAAGAAGTATCAACATATTTTCAATGTAACTTTGTAGGAATGTACCACTGCTACATATATATATTTTCATTTACTTTGGTCCATTTTGGTAGCCACTGGAGAAGCTGAATACTAATTTCTTTTTGACAATTCCCATCTTTTTCTTCCACTAAAATTTCTGTCATTCCGAATGAAAACGATACTGATTCCATCTCTACAACAATTAATTTTCTGGGTAATTTTTTTTCTTGTACATCGCTGCAAGTTTGAAAACCGTGCGAATGGAAAGTTCCCGTCCAGAAAAGCTAAACACTTGTTCAAGTTTCCGTCTGCTAACGGCAAATCTTCAAAATTCCTAGAAAATACATCTTTACCTTTTTCATCCAATTAGAGTGAATATGAAGAAAATCTTCACTGATACTTACAATCGACTATATTAGTTGCGACGTCAACAGCAGACAACCGAGCACGATTGAATCCAAAGAAAGTTGTAACGTGGTTTGGTACTGTATTATAGCCAGTGGCGAAGCATGACATTTTTACGAAGTCATCACAAGATTTGCCGAACGTCAGGGTCGTTCTTTCAACGGAGGGGAGAAGGGCGATAAATGCAAAGTTCGTTGCCAATTCAATGTAAAAACTCATACCACAGACCTTACGACTACAAAAAACACAATTATATCCCATACGACGAGAATTATTAAATATGATGATAACTGAAATGCAAACACCTCAATTGTCGCGTTTAAAGGTAAAAAAATCAGCTTTTTAGGCCATTTTTCGTTTTCTTTCATACCGAACGCGGTACCAGTTAGATAAGTCGGAGACACATTCAACTCGTTTTTTTTTAAATAAAAATCATTTCTACTTACCTCATATGCATAGCAGAACATTTTTCAACCTGGGGATCACTTTTTTTTCATGAAAAACAATGTTATTTTTAAGATTATAATTCTTTATTTGTCGTTGCTAATTCGGCGGCCAAATCTTGACTCACGTTGTCTGTCGTCAGCACAAGCTATTCACAAAACGTTTTTATTCGAAAATTGTTCCACATACCATTCACGTAAGGTTAGGTTAGGTTCAGTTAGGTTAGAAAAATTTAGAAAAATAATTTTTTTTAAAAAAATTAACATCTTGTCAAACTACCGCGTGGTTGCTGCACTGACAGAGGGTTACATAACCGAACGCACGGAACATTTGATTCACGTAGTCGACGGCAATGGTGGCAAGAGCTATCGTGCAACGGAGATGCATGATTGACGAAAAATACTTTACTGACAGGCCAAATAAGTTGCACGATTCGAGAAAACTATTTCCCCGGCTTTAGAAAGTCCACAAGAACGCAATTCCGTAACTACTTTCTCGTCTTTTCTCCTGCAAATTTGAAGAAATCCGTCTCCGGCTTATCTAATCGTTACCGTGAACGCGACTGGAGCGCGACGACGCTTCCTTCACCTTGAAGTTATGGTCCACGGAATCGCGTGGACCTCAGCTTCGAGGTGAGGTAAGCGTCACCGAGCTCTGTTTCATTTACTGTCAACGTGACATGCGTCTGGGACGTGTTTAAGCTCCCCGGCAGGTGAAGGCTAGCGTAGTGTTCCGTGTTTTAACACCCGACGCGACTGGAGCGCGGTGACGCTTACCTCACCTCGAAGCTGAGGTCCACGCGAACCATGGTTCGTCGCCAATTGTTGTTTTGATAATGAAAAGCAGATTTCATATCATTCAATGTGTGATTTTCCTCTTAACAAGTGGAAATAGCAGACATTCGAGTGGTGTCTCCAGGATTTTCGAAGGGGAAGGGGTTATGTGTAATTTTTAGTAGTCATTCCTGAATTCCTCATTTTGCCCTCATTTCCTGCCTTTTCTTTCTTTCTTCCCCCCCTTTTTTTTTAAGAATATTGAGCCTAAGCAGGGACGAACCTCAACAACCCCTCGTTGAGCATGCCACTGGACACTCGGAAGAATCTTGATGACTCCAGACAAACCCTGCCGTGGCTGTAAACATGGGGATTGGGGCTGAAAAAAATTTCCTGTTATAACCCAGACCTTCAAGAGTGGGGGAAGGTACATTGTCGTTGTACCTTGTAGGGTGTCTGCCTGTTCGGAATCGTTCGGCTGTTCTCGGCACCGGCAGAGACTGGAGAGATTCGCACCATTCTGGCACGAGCTGAGCCGTCGAACACCATTGCCTTCAATAGGAAACTTGGCGGGATGGTTCGGCGCGATGGGTATAGTTCGACCACAAGGAAAAAAACCTTCCGGCAAAAGCGTTCGTGCATCTTCCCTGCCGTTATCGGTGCTCGGGGCCGTGTTGCCAGGTCAAACTTGAAAAATCTGGAGATTGTTCCTTGGGAAACCAGAAGATGATCTAATAGTAGCGAATGAACAACGTTTTATCGGGTCGTCCACAGATTTTTCCAGCGAGGGGGAAACAATGTATTTTTATCAGGCGGGTAAACGAGGCATATTACCCTTAATAGTGTTGCTCTTTCAGAAAACACCACTTGAGTTTGAAATTATCACGTTCCTACATCCCTATTATAATAATGGATGTTAATTACTGTGACTGAAATCAACTCATACGTCTGAAATAATAGGTACTTTTATGTCACATTCATTTTCCACAATCTTTGAAGTCGAATGCTAACAATAACAAATTAATTTGCCTTCTGCTGGTGTTCGGTGTACATCTATCGTTAGGGGTGGGCACGCGTCCTGCACCATAATGAGAAAATGCATTACGTATGTGAAATATATTTGGTGAATTAGACAGCATGTCTTCCTCAATAATTCAAGATAGTAACGCTTATGCTAGGGGGCCACCTATCCTCCCCATCTGCTAGAAATACACACAACACATACTCACACACACACACACACACACACACACACACACACACACACACCACGCACATGTATAAAATAATTTGCTCACGCTACGAAGTCTAGAGGTTCCACCTAGTAATGCAAAGACGTTTCACTGTGTCTGTGTCACTTCATCCATTTCATCAGTTTTTCATTCATCCATATTGTCGTACCTACCCATAGAGGCACAGAAGCGACGTAAAATAACTAAAATAGAAATAGATTTTCGGTGGGATAAAATACAAGCATCTAAAATAGTAATGTAGTAATAGTAATAAATAATAATGATGTCCTAGTACAATTAAGTATCATTTGGCATAATTTCACAGTTCAAACAGCACTTTTCATGGCTGAGTGGAGTTCCACTCTATCTCTCCCCTCCATGTTCAAGTAAGATGAGCAGGAAACCTGTTTTTGAGCGGGCCGTTGGAGGTTCCATAGCAATAGTTTATTAAGCAATTCTCCCGAGAAATCAATAGGTCTGGCAACACTGACGTGTGCCGCTTTGAAGGCTCTTTCCCCTGTCGTTTCCCCCACCCGCCAGCGCGATGAGGTTCTGCGCAGGTTTCTTTCCTTGTTGTTCCACTATAGTACTGGGACCTCATTTCGATACGCAAGGATTAGCGAATCTCTTGCGTATTTCGAGCTGTTTCATGTTGTCGCTTGGCTTATTTCGCACAAATATGCAAGTATTCCGACTTATTTTTTTTACTTCTCCTCTAAAATGTATAAAATGCAATATTTTTATTATTTTTGTTTGGTCATCGCCGCATCTCCCGATGATCTCTTCATTCTTCAGTTCCGGATTGGAAGCTCCACGAAATGGAAATGAGAGCGTTTTCAAGGGTACTTCGATTGCTGCTAAGTTTTTCATTTAACAAATTATGACCATACTCGTTATAAGGGGTGCCCACAGGGGGTATCATGACGCGCCTGCGTCATGAAAATTTTTTGAGGCGACAAAATTTTATACCAATTCTATGTATCTTCACACAAATATAGGGGGATCGTATCGATTGATTGACTTGTTATTGATTTCTAGTTTTGGTTATTTTTTATAGTTTTTCTACCTATCTGTGGATGATCGCGGCGATAGGATTGAAATGAAACATTTAGAATCGGTATGGATAGAAGGGGGGGCTTGTGGTATTCGCATTAATACAAGGTTAGCCGAACAGACAAACTGTGCAGAATAAGGTAGACTAACAATGGCAGTGAGCCTAAAGTATCTAAAGTAAACATATATTGCTTAAATATGTCTGTATTATACAGTGACGCAACCACAGGGGGCAGGGGGTCATTGTCCCCCCTCCAACCTTCGACGGAAGTCAATTCTAGGGTAGCAAGGGGGGGGGGACAATCATTGACGGCCAGGGGGGCCCAGAAGAGAAATTATCCTCTTCGAATTCAAATTTTCTGCAAATAAAAATACATTTTGTAAAATTTTCTTTCTTGCTTCGCTCGCATTATCTGCTTTTCTCGCTTTCGTTAAGTTCAGAGCTGTAGCTAGGGGCGGCGGGAGTCAGCCATGGGCGCCGAATGATCTAAATGAAAAAAACTTGTGAGAGAGAGAATGCCTTGACGCCCCATGATAATATTTGCGCCTTATTAGGAGCAAATGCGGGGGGGGGGGGCAAACGTTGACGGCCTATTGCACCCCCTTCGAATTCAGATTTTATGCAAATAAAAATACATTTTGTAAAATTTTCTTGCTTGCTTCGCTCGCATTATCTGCTTTTCTCGCTTTCGTTAAGTTCAGAGCTGTAGCTAGGGGCGGCGGGAGTCAGCCATGGGCACCGAAAATCTAAAAAGAAGTTGTAGGTAAAAGAGAGAATGCCATGGCGTCCAGTGAATATGAAATTATTTGCGCCCTATTAAATCAATATTGTATTCAATTGCAAGAATTGGATCTAAAAATTTTCTTGATCGTTTCGCTCGCATTCTACTTGTTTTCTTTAATGTGACGTATTTAAATAATATGTGTTGTATACAGGTAATGGACAAAATAATATGAACACCAATGCAATTGCAGAAAACGTGTATTAGTAGGGGGTTGGGCATCCCCTTGCCTGAATGACAGCTTGTATCCTACGTGGGATAGACAAATAAAGGTCCTGTACAGTGTGAACTCCTCGCACAAAACAGTCTCAAGTTCCGAAAGTGTCATTGGAGGTGGAAATCGATTACGCACTTTGGCCTCCAAAATACCCCAGAAAGGCTCAATGATGTTAAAATCGGGGGACTGTGGACACCAGATGAGATGTTCTACCTCATCACTGTGCTCATCAAACCATGCATCAACGCACCTAGCAGTGTGAATAGGGGCGTTATCATCTTGGAAGATGGGGCATGCATCGGGAAACAAAGTGTGAACCATGGGATGGAGGTGGTCACCCAGGATGGTGCAGTACTTCTCTGCGTTGATTCTCCCACGCAGGACGACAAGTGGGCCAACACCATTCCAAGATATAGCCCCCCAAACCATCACAGACCCCCCACCATGTTTCACGGTAGGCACTAAGCAGTCAATATCAAATGCTTCAGCAGGAGTTCTCCACACATAAACACGTCGTGTGGTCTGAAATAATGTGAAAGACGATTCTTCTGACCATATCACATGTTCCCATTGCTGCTGTGTCCAATTCTTGTGCTCTTGGCACCACCTTCTTCGTGTCACTGCATTACGTGGAGTCACCAACGGTTTGGGGATGGCAACTCTGCCATGAATGTTCACAGAATGCAGCTCCCTTTGAATGGTTTTCGTTGATACAGGGTCCTGGAGGTGATTGTTCATCTCTGCGGTTATCTGGGACAGTGTTGTCTTGTGCTTTCGAGTCACTATTCGCTTCAACACACGTCGATCCCTGTTGGATAACTTTGTTTTTCGCCCACTATTCTCCTTTGTAGACGTTGTCTTTCCATGTTGTCTGTAGGCTGTCAGAACAGTTGACACTGTGCTCCGTGCTACACCAACAAGTGTAGCTGTTTTTGTCACAGATGCTCCAGCCAGGCGGGCTCCTATGATCTTGCCTCTTTTGAAGTCTGAAAGGTCGGACATACCTGCATTTGACGGATAGCTGACTGCTCGCATGCAACTCTCACACCAGCTTCTGATAGACTGATATGTTTGCTTTCATCGCCACTAGATGGTTGAAATCTCTGCTGAGTGTTGTTCCTTTTCCACGACGGCGTATATAGGCCTTTGGAAACCAAGGTGTTCATATTATTTTGTCCATTACCTGTATTTGTATTACGAGCAGGGAAGGATGAGCTATTTCGCTCTCAATAGACTCTAGTAACCCTGGCATCAGGGATAAAGTTTCATCTATACCCCCCCTCCTTCCTTGCATACATAATAGTAAAATTATAACACAAGCGCAAACAACTGCAGGACGCATAAATGCAACAAAACACATAGAGTTATAAAGAAACAAACATTGAAGCAACAATCACTGCAATCTTACACATTGTCATCTGGGAAATAAACAACTACAGACACCTTCATTCTTCAGTACTATGTCTGGCAGTGCCCGAATACCTTGACGACATTCACACTCAAACTGCCTGAGTTAGATGGAAAATCCAATACTATAATCAATTTAAAAGTAGCTTTAATGATTGTGACAAAAAATGCTGTTAGCTAACAAATTTGTGAAGTGTATCGTACATCAATGTAAATATGAGATTTCGGAGAATACATCCATATATTACACATACCTTGCAGAGGATAAGGTTAAGAATATCTGGAGTAAGAAATCGAATAAAGCGAATGCTCCTCGAAGTCGTCCAATCCGGAACTGCCGCTAGTCACGTGAGACTGCTGAATTCCCAGCATTCATATAGGCAGCGTCACTGTAGTTGAGCTCAGTTGACCTTCGGCTATGTTCGGAAACGGAATGGCTGGATTTTCTTTAAAATTGTATGATTTCCTTTCTCCAGTAATTCTTTGCCTTATGCTCTGTAAGGTATGTGTGATATCCACGTATTCTCCGAAATGTCATCTTTACTTGGATATAGGCTACACAATTTTGTTTCTTAACTGCTGTCACAGTTATTAATGCCATGGATCCAAGTCAATGCTATAGTATAGGACAAAACCACGTTACAATTTTGTTTGGACCCAATCGCGCTCGGCTGTCTGCTGTTGAAGTAGTTATGCACCCGCGCTGAGGCCGATAAATCAATTGATTGGAAAAGATCGATCAAAGATCAATTGATGATGTAGGTGTGTGGGCAAGCAAGTGTGGGTTTTTGCGTGATGACGTCCTAAAAAGGGCGTGGCTTATTTTGTGAGGATGATTTTGATTCGTGTGTGGGTGAAGTTTTATTTTGTTTGGAGGATTTTAATTGGTTGTTGGGGTGAGGAGGAAAAGTAGTGGATTCCGGTGACGGTTTCTCGGAATTGGAGTACGTGTTTCCGGAGATGGCGTTGATGATTTTCAAATTCTGAGATTTGGGAGGTGGAGTGGAGGATTCAGATTGGTTGTTGGGGAGGAGGAAAAGTAGGCGACTGTTTTTCGGTGGCTATTGGTTTTCTCGGAATTGGAGTACGTGTTTCCGGTGTCTGAGGAAAGATGGCGTTGATGAGTTTGAAATTCTGCGAATAGTGATACGTGTTTCCGTTGTTTGAGGAAAGATGGCGTTGATGAGTTATTATGGGGAGGAGGGAACTGTTTATATTGGAATAGGGATTTTCCCTGATTAGCTGAGAGAATTGTGACGTCATAAATTGGGCGTGCGCGCCGTTTTTCTTCGAATTGTGATATGTGTTTCCTGTTTTTGAGGTGGCGTTGATGATTTTGAAATTCTGAGAATTGGGAGGGGGAATGAGATAAGAATGTGCGTTTAATTAGGGAAATAGGATGGTAATTGGCGTTGATGAAATTGTGGTGGGGAAGTAGGAAATTCGGCGACGGTTGGTTGCTTGGAATTGTGATTTTTGTCGGTCGTTAATTGAAAAGGACGGGAAGGAGTGTTGTGGTGGAGATAGGGGTTTCCGATTGTTATGGTATTCTTGGAACGGTTGAGTAATATGTGTGGCGTGTTTGTCGGGCTGAACATATGGGTTTCCGGTTGTTAATGGGTCTATGACGGTTTAAGAAAAGAAGGGAAACGGTTGGGCGTAATCTTCTAGGAATTGTGCCTGTTTGAAATATGTTTAACGGAAAACGTGATATTGAAAAAAAAAAAGGTACATATAGAAGGGATAAAAGATAATAGGATCTGGTAACGGTTCTTGTGTGGGGAAATGTTTGTTAGTTTTTTGTAGGTAAGAAATGTGGTATCTGTTGAAAATAAGGAGGATAAAAAGAGGAATAGGTGAAGATGGGATTCGATAAGAGAGGAAAATAATATATTCAAAAATATGAATTATTTGTAAAAATCTCGAATGGGTTATGTAACACTCAGGATAAAAAGAATTGGAGGAATATTTACCATTACGGTTATATAAATTTTGGGATATAAGATAAGATGAATCAATGGGGTTGCGACAAGAAAATAATATATGAGGGTTGTTCACAAATGGGGGAATTGCTGTCAATATTATTATATAGTTGTGGAAGTAATTATTGAGGGACATACTACATTTTCGGAAAGGAGTTAAAGTTCAGGGGTATACCAAAAATATTGGAAAAGGGCAAGGGTGTTATTGGTGGATTTAAAATATTGTGTGGCGGCGGAGATGTTTGAGAATGTTATGTGATATTGAGAGGTGTGTGGATATTAAACACCACCAAGTTTGAATTTGATGTTTTCCATGTGCACACACGATTTCGTAAGAATTATGCAATTCAGTTAAGGATACAGCTATTTGACATATAAAAGGTGTCCTAATAAATGTTTAAAGAGTCCCTGTTATATCCATAAAATGGTACGAAAATTTCCATAATATGTTCCAAACAGGAAACATCTTTTGTACATTCCAATAACACCCAGAAAAAGTTAAAAAAAACAAGTTTTATTCATATCTAAATCGTGTCCAGATAAGATCCAAATGTAGTCTAAAATGTATTTTTTGTATCCACACAATATCCAAAGTACGTACAAAAATGTCTAACTAAAGTATATTGTCAAGATAAAGTCCACTTGGTGTACAAAACATTCCAAATATGATCTCGAATTGCCCATAACACATCCAATTCTGGATATCCCCTGGGCCTGTCCCAATTACCCTATATGTGCATAAAACTGAAATTAAACAGCAATCGGTCCTAAAATAGACCCCGGTCCCAATCACCCTAAATATGCATGAAGTGAAGGTGGACACATTGGTCAACATATTCAGCTTTATTATTGAAAGGAAAAGAAATGCGTCAGTATTCGGTGATTTTGTAGAAAACATACAGAGAGCGCAATATGTACGTTCGCATTTGTCGTTAAGAATTTGTTTCGCCTACCCACCTTTTGTCATTTGTGGCCCCGCACTATGCTAAACCTCACCTGCAAGGGAAAAGTAAACTGTCTTTGCCCCTCTAGTTTGGATGTCCTCCAGTTTTGGAACCTATTTGAGTCTACGGGCAAGAGATAATTTTAATTTCGGTGTAGGGTTTAGACATTATCGGAACGGATGCAACTTCCTTGCTGGCCATGTACTGTTGAAGCGTCGCCAGAGAAGGAAAACTTTGTAATGGTTACAACACATATGTTCGATGTAGACTAATTAGCAGCGGTTATCGTTATCATATAACGATTTCCGTCTGGAATGCGAATTCGATAGAGGTCTATTCATAGAAGCACGACTTCCTTGTTACATCCTGCCACAGATTCACTGGTGTTAAAAATTAAACATTCACAACCGAGAAATGGAGAACGTCCTGTGAAAACAATTTAGCTAACCGGGGGCTTTTAGTACAGGGCCTACAGTTTTAAAATGTGGTACCAAACACGCCCAAATCTGTAATTAGTTTTAGGATAGACAAGACCGGGGTCCCTTATCTGCAATTAGTTTTACTCGGGGACAAACAGAGTCGGAACAGGGGTTCTTTGAAACTTGAGTACGGGACCTACAGTTTTAGAAAGGGGTTCCAAACGCACAGATTCCGAATGTATAATTACTTTTGAGGCAAATAGGATTGGAGCTGGGGCTTTATCTGCAGTAAGTTTTACTGTGGGTCAAACAAGGTCGAAAAAGGGGGTTCTTTGAAACATGAGTACAGGGCCTACAGTCTTAAAAGTGGGGTATGTGTAGATTCCGAATGTACAATTACTTTTACTCTGGGGCAGACAGGACCTAACTGAAGGCCCTTTGAAACTTGAGGTCTGGGGAAAATAGGGCCGTAACTAAGGTTCCCTTTGAAACTTGAGGTCCAGGGCAAACAGGGCCGTAACTGAGGGAACTCTTATTTAACTTTTTTAAAAATGTCGACTTTTTCCAAAAGAATGTCAACCTTTTTCCAAAAAAAATTCGACTTTTTTTTTAAAAATTTCAACCTTTTTCAAAAAAAATTCTACTTTTTTCAAAAAACTTTAAAACTTTTTTCAAAAAACTTTAAAACTTTTTTCAAAAAAACTTCAACTTTTTTCAAAATATTTAAACTTTTTTTTAAAAATAGCTTTTTTAAAAATTCTACTTTTTGTCAAAAAAATTTAAACTTTTTCAAAAATCTGGAGGCTTTACCGATTCCGGTCACAACGAACCGCGATCGATTGTAACTTGCTCCTCCAGCTACCTCGGAACAGACCTGGTGAGCTCTGCGAAATTTTCTGCGTCTTCAACGCCTAGCTCATAGTGATGGTAAGCATTTCGCAAAGCCTCCCATGTCGTATCACATGTTTATGTGTGAATTAATATATGACAGCGATTACAGTCTGTGTAAAATATAACTAACATATTAATCTATCTATTTTCAGATGCCAACACTCCCGCTGAAGTTCAGTTTACATAGTAATCGTGGGTGATGTTTATTGTCAGCTAGTTGTTGTAGGTAAATTTGAAAAGTTGAAAAACGTGTCCGGAAACTTTTAAAGGGCTGTCCAGCCGGTCCTAATTGAACTAGAGTGAAGGCAATTGTAGATTCGGAATCTGCACATCAAAACCTTTCCATAGAGTATATGGAAGATGTCTACGGTCAAAATAACTCTAGAAGGTACCATATTTTCTACCATATCCTCGTATATTTCTGTTACATTTTGCCTCAGTGTGTAAAACGGATTTGAAACAACGGTTCAATCCGTTATTCGGTCGGCCCCTCAAAAAATACCACATTTTTACAATGCCCTCCTATATTTCTGTTCCGATTAGTCTCTGTGCATAACACAAATTTGAAACATCGGTTCAATTTGTCATTCGATCGGACCTTCAAGAAAATATCACATTTTCTACCACGCCCTCATATATTTATGTTTCGATTAGCCGTAGTGCATAAAACGGATTTGCAATATCGGTTCAATCCGTCACTTGATCAATCGATCGGACCCCGAGAAGGTACCACCTTTTCTATTATACCCTCGTATGTTTATAAACAATTCCCGTTTCACTTGTGTTTTCTCCTCTTTTACATCACCGTACAATAAACTGAACTTCAGCGGGAGTGTTGGCATCTGAAAATAGATAGATTAATATGTTAGTTATATTTTACACAGACTGTAATCGCTGTCATATATTAATTCACACATAAACATGTGATACGACATGGGAGGCTTTGCGAAATGCTTACCATCGCTATGAGCTAGGCTTTGAAGACGCAGAAAATTTCGCAGAGCACACCAGGTCTGTTCCGAGGTAGCTGGAGGAGCAAGTTACAATCGATCGCGGTTCGTCGTGACCGGAATCGGTAAAGCCTCCAGATTTTTGAAAAAAGTTTAAATTTTTTTGACAAAAAGTAGAATTTTAAAAAAAAATATTTTTAAAAAAAAGTTTAAATATTTTGAAAAAAGTTGAAATTTTTTTGAAAAAAGTTTTAAAAATTTTTGAAAAAAAGTAGAATTTTTTTTTTAAAAAAGTGAATTTTTTTGAAAAAGTTGAAATTTTTTTTGAAAAAGGTTGAAATTTTTTATAAAAAAGTCGAAATTTTTTTGGAAAAAGGTTGACATTCTTTTGGAAAAAGTCGACATTTTTAAAAAAGTGAAATAAGAGTTCCCTCAGTTACGGCCCTGTTTGCCCTGGACCTCAAGTTTCAAAGGGAACCTTAGTTACGGCCCTATTTTCCCCAGACCTCAAGTTTCAAAGGGCCTTCAGTTAGGTCCTGTCTGCCCCAGAGTAAAAGTAATTGTGCATTCGGAATCTACACATACCCCACTTTTAAGACTGTAGGCCCTGTACTCATGTTTCAAAGAACCCCCTTTTTCGACCTTGTTTGACCCACAGTAAAACTTACTGCAGATAAAGCCCCAGCTCCAATCCTCTTTGCCTCAAAAGTAATTATACATTCGGAATCTGTGCGTTTGGAACCCCTTTCTAAAACTGTAGGTCCCGTACTCAAGTTTCAAAGAACCCCTGTTCCGACTCTGTTTGTCCCCGAGTAAAACTAATTGCAGATAAGGGACCCCGGTCCTGTCTATCCTAAAACTAATTACAGATTTGGGCGTGTTCGGTACCACATTTTAAAACTGTAGCCCCCGGTTAGCTAAATTGTTTTCACAGGCACGTTCTCCATTTCTCGGTTGTGAATGTTTAATTTTTAACACCAGTGAATCTGTGGCAGGATGTAACAAGGAAGTCGTGCTTCTATGAATAGACCTCTATCGAATTCGCATTCCAGACGGAAATCGTTATATGATAACGATAACCGCTGCTAATTAGTCTACATCGAACATATGTGTTGTAACCATTACAAAGTTTTCCTTCTCTGGCGACGCTTCAACAGTACATGGCCAGCAAGGAAGTTGCATCCGTTCCGATAATGTCTAAACCCTACACCGAAATTAAAATTATCTCTTGCCCGCAGACTCAAAAAGGAAGTTGTGGTTGGTTATCTCTGGCATGCATAATCAGCAAGGAAGTTGCATCCGTTCTGTTAATGACCAAACCCTACACAGAACTGATATGTAAGTGATGTGACCATCACTGCAAAGCTTTCATTCTTCCGTAACGTCTTTACTGGTACAGTGTTGTATTGATGGAGGGAGATAATTTTGTACGTATATTACATCTATTTATTTCGATACAATAATAACATTTACTTGTATGTACAAACTCTTTTATTACTTTACACATTCTTTGTTAAAATACGGGTACTTTAGTATAGGTTTTCGCAGTGGCGACGAATAGGTTCCAAAACTGGAGGGCATCCAAACTAGAGGGGCAAAGACAGTTTACTTTTCCCTTGCAGGTGAGGTTTAGCATAGTGCGGGGCCACAAATGACAAAAGGTGGGTAGGCGAAACAAATTCTTAACGACAAATGCGAACGTACATATTGCGCTCTCTGTATGTTTTCTACAAAATCACCGAATACTGACGCATTTCTTTTCCTTTCAATAATAAAGCTGAATATGTTGACCAATGTGTCCACCTTCACTTCATGCATATTTAGGGTGATTGGGACCGGGGTCTATTTTAGGACCGATTGCTGTTTAATTTCAGTTTTATGCACATATAGGGTAATTGGGACAGGCCCAGGGGATATCCAGAATTGGATGTGTTATGGGCAATTCGAGATCATATTTGGAATGTTTTGTACACCAAGTGGACTTTATCTTGACAATATACTTTAGTTAGACATTTTTGTACGTACTTTGGATATTGTGTGGATACAAAAAATACATTTTAGACTACATTTGGATCTTATCTGGACACGATTTAGATATGAATAAAACTTGTTTTTTTTAACTTTTTCTGGGTGTTATTGGAATGTACAAAAGATGTTTCCTGTTTGGAACATATTATGGAAATTTTCGTACCATTTTATGGATATAACAGGGACTCTTTAAACATTTATTAGGACACCTTTTATATGTCAAATAGCTGTATCCTTAACTGAATTGCATAATTCTTACGAAATCGTGTGTGCACATGGAAAACATCAAATTCAAACTTGGTGGTGTTTAATATCCACACACCTCTCAATATCACATAACATTCTCAAACATCTCCGCCGCCACACAATATTTTAAATCCACCAATAACACCCTTGCCCTTTTCCAATATTTTTGGTATACCCCTGAACTTTAACTCCTTTCCGAAAATGTAGTATGTCCCTCAATAATTACTTCCACAACTATATAATAATATTGACAGCAATTCCCCCATTTGTGAACAACCCTCATATATTATTTTCTTGTCGCAACCCCATTTATTCATCTTATCTTATATCCCAAAATTTATATAACCGTAATGGTAAATATTCCTCCAATTCTTTTTATCCTGAGTGTTACATAACCCATTCGAGATTTTTACAAATAATTCATATTTTTGAATATATTATTTTCCTCTCTTATCGAACCCCATCTTCACCTATTCCTCTTTTTATCCTCCTTATTTTCAACAGATACCACATTTCTTACCTACCAAAAACTAACAAACATTTCCCCACACAAGAACCGTTACCAGATCCTATTATCTTTTATCCCTTCTATATGTACCTTTTTTTTTTTTCCAATATCACCGTTCCAAGAATACCATAACAATCGGAAACCCCTATCTCCACCACAACACTCCTTCCCGTCCTTTTCAATTAACGACCGACAAAAATCACAATTCCAAGCAACCCACCGTCGCCGAATTTCCTACTTCCCCACCACAATTTCATCAACGCCAATTACCATCCTATTTCCCTAATTAAACGCACATTCTTATCTCATTCCCCCTCCCAATTCTCAGAATTTCAAAATCATCAATGCCACCTCAAAAACAGGAAACACATATCACAATTCGAAGAAAAACGGCGCCCACGCCCAATTTATGACGTCACAATTCTCTCAGCTAATCAGGGAAAATCCCTATTCCGATATAAACAGTTCCCTCCTCCCCATAATAACTCATCAACGCCATCTCTCCTCAAACAGCGAAAACAAGTATCACTATTCGCAGAATTTCAAACTCATCAACGCCATCTTTCCTCAGACACCGGAAACACGTACTCCAATTCCGAGAAAACCAATCGCCACCGAAAAACAGTCGCCTACTTTTCCTCCTCCCCAACAACCAATCTGAATCCTCCACTCCACCTCCCAATTCTCAGAATTTGAAAATCATCAACGCCATCTCCGGAAACACGTACTCCAATTCCGAGAAACCGTCACCGGAATCCACTACTTTTCCTCCTCACCCCAACAACCAATCAAAATCCTCCACATAAAATAAAACCCCGCCCACGCACCAATCAAAATCAACCTCACAAAATAAGCCACGCCCCTTTTATGACGTCATCACGCAAAACAATACACTTGCTTGCCCACACACCTACATCATCAATTGATCTTTGATCGATCTTTTCCAATCAATTGATTTATCGGCCTCAACGCGGGTACATAACTACTGTTGACGTCACCACTAATATGGTCCATTGTAAGTATATGTGTGCCGGAGGACTTGCTGTGAGATATATTAAGTTGTAACGTAGTGAAACACTGCAGTGGATAGCGAGGCCCTCTGCTTCGCAAAACATACCATCGATGATATTTGCAGTTGATATTTGCACTGACATTCTCTGCGGCATTCCATTTTTATGTAGAAGCTCTATGTAATCATCCGCTGCTTTCGTATCTAAGCTCTCCTGTTCAGATGATGCGCCACACACGGATCATCATCTCGCTCACATTATACACAAAGAAAATCTCAGATTTACAGTGTCTTGTGTAAACGGATGCCGCGTTTCTTCAATTAGTTGCTCTAATTAAAAGCTGCTCATCCTCCTTGTCGGCGGACGGTGAGATCAAACGCTCAAGTGAGATGGAATTAACTACGTGGGAAATCCTATTAGCTTTGCAGGTGCGCTGAAAGGAGACGCAGTCTTTAATCCCCTCCTTACAAGGAGGAAGATTTTCCTAGCTACGTACATTTCCCCAACTTCTTTCTAACACCTGTGGTTTCTCCCTATGAAAACCAGAGGATGTCGCATTGACACCTTTTGGGTCAGTACTTAAGTAAGGTAGCCCGAAGGCAAGCGATTGACGTGGAAGTACAAGCTAAACTGGCGACCCTCTTGTTTAGTGTAAGGTGCTAGGTAATTAGACGTCGAAGGTTCGAACCCTGAGTAAAGAAGGGATGTTTCAGCAGTGGCGTCAATGTAAAATAATTTTAGAATTGAAGATTGATATAGGCACATTGTGTAAACAAAGGAAAAATGAGGAAACTAAAGAAAACTAAGTACAAGGAATGGAAAGGAAGCAAGTGCCACGCACTGCCACGCACTTTATAAAAATGTTATGGCATTTTATAAAAATTGCAAATGTACAGTTGTTGTTAAGTAACTTTGCAACGTCCTCCAGTTGGATACCGGTCACAAAGAATTAGTTCGCTGCTCCTTGTGTCGGGAACATGAGGCTCTTTATCACTCATCAGGGCTCGCTGGGTACAAAAATAAAAGAACATAACATGGTTTTCAAAGTTAGGCACAGTTTTATAATCACTCATGTGGACTTACAAGCAGTGTACAGATTTACTTACGTATGTTTGGCTTGCCTGAATAGGCGTAAAGAGCAATTCTATAGCATATCACTAAACACAAATGCATATAGAATTAACATTGGACAAGACAAACGTAGATACGCGAAAGTTTCTGTATTTATTTATTATTTTCGAGTTTCGCTACAAAGAAACGAAATTAATACAAACCAATAACACTATTCTGGCATTCCATTTACTCTTACCACCTTCCTGTCGATCCCTCTAGCACCTCTACCTTCGCCTGTTTTTGTTTTTTTCAACTCTGTCGTCAGGTGGAAATGTTCAGGGTTCATACACTTCCTCCGCCGAGATAGAAAAGTGACGTCAACATGAACAGATTATGACGTAATTCTAAACACATCTACAAGTTTCAACAACAACTTTACCAGTCTAACTATAGTTGTCTGTGATATCGTGCACATTATTAGAAGTGAAACATTAAAATGCTGTATTGTGAATATTCGTCTAAAGAAGACCCTGTTAGAGGGTGGAAACGTTACATTTTTATGTATAATTTTTATACTATAAAAGTTTGCCTTGGTCAGCATTTTAATGTTTTATTAACATGAAAACAAAGGGGCCTCCCCCATGGCGCAGTGGTAGCGTCATTGCCTTGTAATCAAGGGGTCCCGGGTTCGATACCCGGTGGAGGCACAAGTGGTTCGGATCCCACTTTAAACTGTAGGTCCAGTCCCGATTAGCCTTACTGTGCATAAAGTGGACTTAAAACACCAACTCAAACCAAACCAAAACATTAAAACAAGGCTTAACAGTGTTACTATTAGAAGTAACAAAGATTTTAAAAATCTTAACATTTTATAAATATACAACCTTAAACACTCAGGTTCGTTACAACCTTATTTAATTGTTTATCTTTACATCCTGTATGGTGCACCTGAAAAACACGGCGTCACGGTCACGGACAGTTGAGGATCTCAAAAACAGCATCGGTATGAAAGTGAACACCATTCCTATGAGATATTGGAGCCCGTCATGGTTGATTTCCTTCTCACTCAGGCAGTTTGAGTGTGAATGTCGTCAAGATATTCGGCCACTGCCAGACATAGTACTGAAAATGAAGGTGTCTGTAGTTGTTTATTTCCCAGATGACAATGTGTAAGATTGCAGTGATTGTGGCTGGAATGTTTGTCTCATTAAAACTCTATGTGTTTTGTTGCATTCATTCGCCCTGCTGTTGTTTGCGCTTGTGTTATAATTTTACTATTATGTACGGAAGGGGGGAGTACAGATGAAACTTTATCCCTGATGCCAGGGTTACTAGAGTCTATTGAGAGCGAAATACCTCATCCTCCCCTGCTCGTAGTAACATAGTTACGAAGGAGTAGATGGCGTAACTTATGGTTAACTCTTTTGTTGAGTTTCTCTTTGTAACACCCTGTTTAGAGGATAGAGTGTGCAACGTCCACCCACGCAGTGCCCAGCACCAAGGCGCAGGAGTACTGGTACTGGCTGCGTTCAACACGCTAAACACTGCAGTTGGAGGGTCGGCAAAAGTTACCCATATGTGCTAACTGATTCAGTCGTAGTACAAGGACTCAGAAATATCGCAGGGCTAGCTAGGTGCAAAGAAAGACTAAACCAGGTTTATACATATATATGTAACAGTTTATTATAATCGTATCACAAAGATGTCCTTTAGCACACTTACTCAAGTGTCTTTACTTTTACCCTTAGCACTCACTGGCATCAACAAATTGAACAGTATAAATGACAATCAAAATGGCTAACAATCTCATGTCATAAACCTTCACACTGTACTCAGAATTTGAACTCCAGGCCTTTCTGCCTAGTACTTACTGATTTCAAAGAGTGCTTCTCGCTGAGCTAATTTACAATTTTTTTTCATTTCACATTCCACTTTTCAGGTTTTAAACTTTAATTCTCATGTCACAATATTTGATAACATTTACCAAAAAAAAACAACGACCACGCAAGGTCTAATAATCAGCCAAGTTAATCCACGTATAGGTGGACCCATTAACATTTATAGAATACAGCGACCACGTAGGGTCCAATAATAATAAGCGAAACTAATAACCATAGAGGTGGATCCGTTAACACATTTAAACATTTAGCATGCATTCTTCATCCATACCTTCTTAACAAAATATAATTTTGCGACCTCGCAGGGTTGTTAAATGTGGCGACCACGCAGGGTCGTTACATACGCCCCTTCCTCGGGCAAAAATTTTGGTAGAAATTTAAAACTTACAATTTCTGGAAAAATTTTACTGGAAATATTAAAGATCAAACTGGTAAGAATCTCTGTCTCTTCTACACTTCAGTCACTTGGTCCTCTTCTTCCCCTACTACTTCTCTTCTTCGCTCCGGAGAACATCTGTAAAGGCGAAGGTTGTCGAAGTTGACTCTGTCGACTGGGTTCTTGGTCGTCGGGTTCAACAGCAGGGCAGTGTTGCTTCGAACATCCGTGGCGACATAGGGGCCAATAAACACCTCAAATAGCTTGGCGATTGTCTTATTCCTTCTTGAACTCAGCTTATGGTTCCTGACAAGAACCAAGTCACCTTCTTGCAACAGGAATGCATTTCCTTTAACTTTAAACTTCCTTTTCTCACTTTTGGAGCGTTCTCTAGCTCTTGCCATGAATAACTTTTGATCCCAGTTGTCTATTTGGGAATCGGCTTCGTCGATGGGCCAGTTGAAGTGGTCCAGAACTTCATTAGGCACAGGTCTGTTAAAGAATAACTCTGAAGGGGCGTATCCTGTAACGTCTGAAACAGAGTTGTTTAGGAGCCATGAAATTTCGGTTAAATACTTTGACCAAGACTGGTGCTCACGATGACAGAACAATCTGAGTAACCGCACTATTTCTTGGTTCATTCGTTCGATGGTATTACTACTGGGGTGATAAGCAGTGGTGAAGTAATACTTAATCCCTTTCTTATCTAAATACTCCTTCCACAATCCCGAAGTAAACTGTGTTCCTCTATCAGATAGAATTGCTCTCACCTTTGGAAAATGGGAGAAATATCTTCTCTCCATTACATTAAGGATTTCCCTGGCCGTTCCTCGTCTCAGAGGGTAAGTGGAGACAAATTTGGTCCCTACATCTACCATGGTCAAAATATACTGGTACCCATGAGACATAGGTAGCTTTCCAATTAGGTCGACTGATAAAAGTTCATGAGGATTTTTCTGGTTAATGTGTAGCTTATCCTTCAATATACCTAATTTGTCCATTTTTGTTTTAGCGCAGGTGAGACAATCCCTAACATGTTTGGCTATATCCATCTTTAATTTAGGCCAAAAATATCTACTCTTAATTCTCTTGAGAGTTTTAGCCATGCCGAAGTGACCCAGTTCGTCGTGGTTATCCTTTAGGACCCTCTTTTTCAGATTCTCGGGAACACACAATTTCCAGGAGACTTCATCTCCAGATGTTTTCCTAAATAAGAGGTTTCCATACACTTGATACAACCCTTTTATCCTGGATTCAACTGGGGAGTCGTTAACTTCCTCTTGCCTCAGAACCTTTAATACCGGCTTGCAGAAATTATCCTCTTCTTGGGCCTGGATCCAATTCTCTACATCCTCCACTTCTCCCCTTTCTTGCCAAACGTAGTTCACATGGAAAAATTTGGTGTCCTCATCCTTGACGCTCTCTTTGACTGGATAACGGCTGAGTATATCGGGAACCGTGTTTTCCTTTCCTTGTATATAAATAATTTCAAAAGAGTAAGATTGTAGTTTCAGGGACCATCTGGTTAGTCGACAGTTCCAGTTCCTGGAATTTTGTAGCCAAACTAACCCTCTGTGATCAGTGTAGATTTTGAAATGTCTCCCGCGAAGATAAATCTCAAACTTGCTTACTCCAAAAAGTATGGCCAGGCATTCCAGTTCATGAATAGAGTAGTGTACTTCATTGTTCTTTAGCTTCCTGCTAGCATACTGGATTACAGCTTTCTCTCCGTTCTTCTCCTGAAATAAGACACATCCTAAGCCTTTGGTCGAAGCGTCACACTGTATGCAGAACTCCTGGTCTAAATCAGGTTGAGCCAGGGCAGGAGCGGTTACCAGTTCTTGTTTAAGCTGGTCGAAGGCGGATTGTTGCATTGAACCCCAGTTCCATCTAGCGGTCTTAGAGAGTAACTTAAGCAATGGTTCTGTCTTAATTGAAAAATCTTTTATGAACTTCCGTCTCCAATTTGCGAGCCCCAAAAATTTCCTGACATCTTTCTTAGTTTTAAGTAGTGGAAACTTCAGGATGGCTTCGTTCTTTTTCGGGTCTATTTTAATCTTATCTCCCGAAATTAAATGGCCTAAATAAACCAATTCACCTTTAGCAAAGTTACATTTGCGAAGTTTCACCTTAAGTCCAACTTCTTCTAATCTATGGAGCACCTCTTCTATATGTTGGATATGGCTATCGAAATCCACATCAAAAATCAAAATATCGTCTATGTACACTGTCAGATAACTTTCAGTTTCAGGTCCAAAAACTGTATGCATAACTGACACAAAGGTAGACACAGCATTAGATAAGCCGTAAGGCATCTTCAAGAATTCGTACTGGCGACCTTTGTACGAAAAAGCAGTGTATTTTCGGCATTCTGGTTTCAAAGGAATCTGTAAATAGCCTGAAGCTAGATCTAAACTCGAAAAATACTGGGCTTGTTTAAATTTCTGCAATGACTCTTCAATAGGTGGCACTGAGCTTTTAGGAACAATCATAATAGCATTTAATAGTCGAAAATCCAGGCACGGTCTTACACTACCATCGGGCTTATCCACCACTAGTAATGGATTGAGATAGGGTGATACCGATGGTTAAATAATGTTCCAGCTTTTCCACAAGCTAAGTTCTTTTTCTAGAGCGGCCCTTTTCGAGAGCGGCACTGGATATGGAGGGCGATGAACTGGTTCGGTACTTTTTAAAAGGATCTCACATTCTGCACTTTCCATGGTACCGGGCTTCTCTGAGAACACTGCTATATATTGATTCAGCACTTGCAGCAACTCCTGTTTCTGGGAATCATTAAAAATGTCTATAGTTTCGACCTTCTCCTTGAGGTCTGTCGGTTTATACATCCACTCTTCGTCTCTTTCTTGGACCTTTTGGATGTACCGCACAATTTCAACATCCAGTGGATTCCCTACATCTTGATCCGGAGTTTTTCCAAAATACAATTTTACCGAGTTTCTTCTGAAATTTATCTCGGCCTCGTGCTGCTTCAAGAATGGCATGCCCAAAAGAAGATCTGTAACAAACCCTCTCAATATAAAAACTTCAGTACTGAACACCATACCTTCAATCTCCAGTTCCACACGTCTGCTGCCAAAGACACGCTTCCTATGGCTCCCAGAAAAATCCACCAATCTTATCTCTGGAACCTTCTGCACTTGAATACCTGGAATTTGTTCCTTTAACTTAGTCCAAACTTCATAACTTAAAATAGAGCATTCGCTCCCAGTATCTATTACACAAGTCACTGGTATATCTATTAACTTTGCAGCCACTGCTGGTGATTTATATCTAATCCTCGATTCCCTTGCGGATTTCAGTTCACTCTGTAATTTTACTTCTTCTGTTTCAGTTAGTTGAAAGTTAACCTTTAGTTCTTGGATAGTTGTATCAGGTCGCTCCTCCGAGGCCCCTTGCCTAAATGGGAACGAAGCACCTAGACAAGGATTTAGTTTGTTTGGCAGGATTGAGACCTTTGATTATGCAAGAAGTCCCGGGTTGTTTCTAGGGCTCCCTCCTGCTCAGAGGTCATAACTTCTCTGGAGGGTGACTGTCTTCCCCTTGGTCCCGATTCTCTAGGTGAGGATCGCCTAGGAGAATTAGGACTACTGCGTCCCTGATTGTTCCTCCTCCAATCGGGAAACCTGCGATCTGGCCCTCGATTTGGTCGATAAGATTCCCATCGACCATTCTGGTTATGGTTCAGCCCTCTGTTACGTCCAAATCTATTAAAATTCCGAGCGCTCCAAGAGTTTTCAGGTTTAGTGTCACCCTTGGTCTCAATGCTTCGCACTTTGAAATTCTTATGGGGAAGTTCTTTATCTTTGAAGTCCTCTTTATTTCTCCAGTAGTCGGGATCATCATATATTTCAAAGTCCTTGAGGAAACTGGTCAATTCGTCAACTGTTCGGGGAGAGTGCGCAAGGCAGAGATTTCGAGTTCTATAAGGTAACTGACCTATGATTAAATTCAGCACCTCGCTCTCGCTGAAGTTGTCACTTAGATTCCTATAGGCGGCGTAAATGCTCCAAGCGAAGCTCTCCATATTTTCATGTACTGGACGGGAATATCTTCTATTTCTTACAGCTGTTAATTGTCTCTGCTTAGCCTTCTCGGAGGCAAACTCTTCTTTAAACTTTATGCAGAAATCAGCATAGCTAACAAAACTGTCTATGTTACCTGCCAGCCAATGTTCAGCTTTACCTGTGAATACTCTAGGTAGCAATTCGAGTCTGTAATTGTCAGGCACTTGCATGAGCTCGAAGCTTACATTGAGCTCACGAAGATATTTCTCAGCTGACTGAGCTTCGATATCACCCTTGAACTTGGGGATGTGTGCGATGTCAGACATTCTAGGCATCTTAAATTCGGTTCTTCGCCGAGGAGATGTCCCGTCGGAACTATCTGCTTCTCTAGGACGCTTACACTTATCCGATTGAATGGTTCCCATATAGAAAGGATTCTGCACCACTCTAGGAGGTTCATAAGAGGCTGCTTCAGGATTCAGACTTCTATTTCGTTCAATGGAATCTGGGAGAACATCAGAAGGCACTCCCGGTTGTAGCTGCAACCGTTCAATTTTATCTTGCAGTTCGCCTACTCTTCTGACCATAGACCCAGTCTGCTCCTGTATTTCTTGCCGAAGAGATACCTCCAATTTCTGTGTCTCTCCGCGAAGAGAGTTCACCTTTTCGCCGGTTGCTTTAGCCATCGTTTCTGCAGCTACTTTTTGTTCTTGGACAGCCTTCTCCATAACTACAGTCTGCTCACTCAGAGTCTTTACTGCTGAACTTATGGTTTCTATAGATGCTTCTATCTGCTTAACTCTCTCTGGTTCTTCACTTCCATTTTCCGTCGTAGACTGAGCTACCAATTGCAGACAGACCTCTAAATTTTTCTTCATTTGTTCCTGCTCTTGCTCCATTTCACCACGCCAGACAGCTAAAGGTTCTAATTGTTCTTCCACTACTTTCACTACTTCCAGCTGACAAGAGATTCTAATTTTATCTAATTCCTCCCTAAGACTTTCTAACTGGTCTGTCTTATGTTGGGAGAACAGTGTTCGCATCTCTGTTCGGCTTCTTTCAGCTTCTTGCTGTCTCCTCTCTTCTTGACCTTGAACTAAGGCATGGAGAGTCTCTAATTCTCTTTCTCTCTTCTCTTCTGCTTCTCGTTTTTCCATTTCTCTCTTCTCTTCTAGAGACTCTATTAGCGACCTAAATTCTTGTGTCTCTAGTTTTCTTTTAGCTTCTTCTTCTGCTTTCTCTTTCTTTCTAGCTTTCTCTAATTGAGCCATATCTTTCTGTCTCTGCTTCTCCTCCTCCGCTTTTTCTTTCTTTCTCTCTTCTTTATCTCTCATCAGCCATTCTAATAACCAATGGTCTGATGGGGTCGTACTAGGAGCACTTGGTTCTTGTCCTAAAACCATCAAGGGTACCGATAAGCAAGTCTTGCATCTGGACTCTGCAGTGGAGACTGAGGTCTCTTCTTGCCCCTCACATTTCCAATGAAACTTCTGTAGACATTGGCAACACTGGAAAGACTCCCTCTCTCCTCCGGTATCCTCACAGCATCCGAACCCAGTTTCTTCATCTACGGTTTTCCTCCCTCTGCTTCTTAAGCTCATACTTGACGCATCCCTTTCCATTTTGGCACACCGTCTATGGTTTCTTCCACTACCGACACTATATCTTCACCTTCGTGAATTCTTTGGAAGAACACCAACACTGACACTTATGAGCCCTTTCTAGTCCTTGTAGCTAAAAGGCTCCCACTGGCTTGCTGGTTTCAGTCTTTACAATCTCTCGGGCCCCACGTTAAGACGCCAAAACTTTATGCAACGTCCACCCACGCAGTGCCCAGCACCAAGGCGCAGGAGTACTGGTACTGGCTGCGTTCAACACGCTAAACACTGCAGTTGGAGGGTCGGCAAAAGTTACCCATATGTGCTAACTGATTCAGTCGTAGTACAAGGACTCAGAAATATCGCAGGGCTAGCTAGGTGCAAAGAAAGACTAAACCAGGTTTATACATATATATGTAACAGTTTATTATAATCGTATCACAAAGATGTCCTTTAGCACACTTACTCAAGTGTCTTTACTTTTACCCTTAGCACTCACTGGCATCAACATATTGAACAGTATAAATGACAATCAAAATGGCTAACAATCTCATGTCATAAACCTTCACACTGTACTCAGAATTTGAACTCCAGGCCTTTCTGCCTAGTACTTACTGATTTCAAAGAGTGCTTCTCGCTGAGCTAATTTACAATTTTTTTTCATTTCACATTCCACTTTTCAGGTTTTAAACTTTAATTCTCATGTCACAATATTTGATAACATTTACCAAAAAAAAACAACGACCACGCAAGGTCTAATAATCAGCCAAGTTAATCCACGTATAGGTGGACCCATTAACATTTATAGAATACAGCGACCACGTAGGGTCCAATAATAATAAGCGAAACTAATAACCATAGAGGTGGATCCGTTAACACATTTAAACATTTAGCATGCATTCTTCATCCATACCTTCTTAACAAAATATAATTTTGCGACCTCGCAGGGTTGTTAAATGTGGCGACCACGCAGGGTCGTTAGAAGTGCTCGACTCAACGTTTAATCTTCATGATAATAGATACTGCTTGCTGCTGTTTTTGTTTCGTTACTAAGAGAAACGAGAATGCTTTGAGTATGAAGTTCTACGAGGTGAAGGGTAATTCGACACCTTTGTCAACAAAAGATGGCATCCTCAGTGATGAAATGAGTTTACAGTAACATGACGACTACATAGCGTATCGTCTTTCTCAAAGCCTGCGGCTTCCTTTCACTTTCTGTTAGAGAAGTTAAACAGAGAATGTTGCATTACCTGGCACGTGTCAAATCAACAGCTTAAAGAGATTACGGAGGAAGAAACCAAATATGGATTGTCACATATCCATTTTTAAAATCCATTTTTTTAGCCGTTAAGCAGCTCTAAACGGACATGTGATGAAAGTAGATGTTGTGGATGACGATGAGCTGAGAAATGAAGATGCCAAAGACAAAAACGCATGTGGTGTTTCATAGCTGTTAGCAGGGTCGGATTTACAGTGTTGTCACTCCTAGCTCCTTTAAAAATGCCCCATGTCGGATTACTTTTTGGGAATGTTTAGTGAATTGTGGGGATGTGTTCTGTCACATAATTAATTCAGTGGTTCATTTAATAATTAAAAAATAACATAACCCCTGGCGGAACAGCCCGTGAGGGTCAAGGCCAACCTACCGACAACATGCCCCAGCAGAGATGGCCGATCATTCAACCAGTTACGAATTGACCTGTGGTCAGCACGACGAAACCCTAGTCGTCGTTGTAGGTTCTCATGACTGGGTTAGTCTACTCATTCCTAGCTCCCTACTGGTTCCATACACAGGGCGAACTCTCAGGAAAGTTGCATTCGGCTATTTTCTTTTTCGTACAAATGGTTAGATGGAAAATGTACCACCACTGATATGATTATGGAAGTTGTACTCACACTGTCATGTACTTGAAGGCCCACTATCGTACCCGGGGGATGGAGTGGAGGGCTACAGCTGCCCGAAATTTATAGAAAATAAAAAATTCGAATGAAAGCACTAATGTCATAAAAAGAAGACTTAAAATAACCCCCTATAACCATTTTTGTGTTTGAATAACTTTTAAAACGAAGGTTTAAAATGGTAATTGTACAGGGTGGCTCAATAAGTCACTTAACACCCTCAGTACAAGGCCACTGCAGCGCGCAACATGGAAATGGTGATGACCAATCGTTATCAGGCCAAGGGGGAACCACATTGACGCCACTCACATGGTCGGCGGCCATCTTGATGTCCGCCATCTTGAATTCAACTTCAGAATTTTAAATGGGAAGGGGGTCGTGCGACATATCAAAATGGGCTAGAATTTCACGAGAAATGCAATGGTGAAGGTTTTTTCGACGTATCTTTAACCAGTAAAAAGTTATGACTGAATTCTTGTACCAATTTGCTCCTTTTCGAGGTGTTAGAAAAATGCCTTAAAATTTGTTTAGCGCATCGGTAATGCATCGAGATCAAAGTGACGTCTATGGAGAGACGTTCGAATGCCATTGCACATTATTTTAATCGGATACATCCATGAAGAGCTGTGCATTATGAATGGTTGTCGCGAACAATTTACAGTGTGACGCTTCCATTGAATTAAAAGTCCTTCACAGTGACAAAGCTAATGTTTATGTTCATAAGGAAGTTCATAAACAGAATATGTTACCCTTGTCATCTGATAACTAACTTTGGACAAAAACTGGTTCATAACGTTCCCATAAGTGTTCTGGTGTTCTTCCCTATTGAAAAAACTCTGTAAAAAGTACCTTCTTCCATAAGCAAGGATGAAAAAAACTGTTTATTTAACAAATCCAAGTAGCCCTAAGCATTTAAGGTTCCGTTGATGGAAAATTGACTAACCAATCGTGTTCCACACAGCACGCCACACCATTAACTTACCAACACTAACCATTCAGCTTTGATCTGTCGAAAATGGGTTATCAGATAAAAATCATCGAATATTCTGTTTATGAACTTCCTTATGAACATAAACATTAGCCTTGTCACTGTGAAGGACTTTTAATTCAATGGAAGCGTGACACTGTAAATTGTTCGCGACAACCATTCATAATGCACAGCTCTTCATGGATATATCCGATTAAAATAATGTGCAATGGCATTCGAACGTCTCTCCCTAGACGTCACTTTGATCTCGATGCATTACCGATGCGCTAAACAAATTTTAAGGCATTTTTCTAACACCTCGAAAAGGAGCAAATTGGTACAAGAATTCAGTCATAACTTTTTACTGGTTAAAGATACGTCGAAAAAACCTTCACCATTGCATTTCTCGTGAAATTCTAGCCCATTTTGATATGTCGCACGACCCCCTTCCCATTTAAAATTCTGAAGTTGAATTCAAGATGGCGGACATCAAGATGGCCGCCGACCATGTGGGTGGCGTCAATGTGGTTCCCCCTTGGCCTGATAACGATTGGTCATCACCATTTCCATGTTGCGCGCTGCAGTGGCCTTGTACTGAGGGTGTTAAGTGACTTATTGAGCCACCCTGTAGTTCATATCTAATGAAAATTGAACACCAACAACGGGATATCACCGAAATTGATTTTCAGTGATGCACTCTGTGATCCAATCTCACTCTGTTCAGTTAAGGTTAGATTCATGGCACAGAACCCGCGTTCACATTCAGCTGTAGATATTGGTACAATTTGAATCGAATTCAGATAATCCTTGAGTGAGGTTGAAATGTATTTTGGATTTTCTTTGTAGATGTGAAAATCTTTAACTAGTGACGCACACATGCTTTCGCTTTCATTAAAGTTCACCTAACGTGTCACTATAAAACACGCGTTCTTAGGTAATCATCTAAATGTCATGTGTGTGTTCATTAAACCCTCTGCTGGGCACGTGGGGTCTTTTGAGACCTCACATGTGTTTTCTCAAGGGTAACGACTAAATTATATATACACCTGTGTCACCAAAGGTTGAAATATCTTATTTTGATTTATTTTCTATAGCATCGTCATATTATAACCGAAAAACTAATTTTATTTTTTTCGTTAATTGGTTCTAAATATAATGCCACTTCGTACGGGTACTTGGGGTCTTTGATGACCCCAATGAATATTTCGATTTATTGTTTCTTCTAAAGTTTATTCTGTATAACATATCTTACTATAATAAAATACAGTAATGATTTGCTATTTCCTTAAAACATAAACCTGGGGTCTTAAAAGACCCCTAGTGCCCATTCAGATATGTTTTTCATTATAAGTATCATTGCTAATGCACATAATTAATTTAAAAATATATTATTTTCTATATATAGGATAATCATAAAATTGGGGGAAGGGGCAAGGGGCAAGGACAGTTTACTTTTTCCTTGGTGGACAAGGCTCACCACTGTGAAAACACATCATACTTCATCTAGCACAAAATGGATTATAACCTTTCATCTCGTAATCATCTCATTGGTGCGTCAGATAACGAAACCAATTCTAATCGACGCATGATCTTTGGAGACACAGGAGATTAATGTTTTACGGTCCGTATTTCGCAACACTCTAGTAAATTTTCTTAGGTGCAACATTTGGAATATCATACACAAATAAATAACAACTCATGCTTTAGTTTACCTTTTCAGACCTGTAAACTGTTTACTGTCACAAATAAATTATGTGCGCGCATTTTTTTTAAAAAAAATTCTATCCTATTCACAAGTATTCCGTGCATCTTAATCTTACACCGAAGGCAGTTAAAAAAATAGCTTTATGTAATGGGCACACCCCCTCTAAAAATTTGGCATGAAATCTGCGACGAATATGTGGAATTAGTCAAACACCTAATTCGATTAATATTAGTGGAAAAAGTAGCAGACTATTTTTTTCCGACTAATTAGTCGATATTTTGTTACGACTAACGATTAATTAGTCGACGGTGCCTATCAAGTGCTTTATATTCTACCGTTATCCCCGATGGAGGTACAAAGTGAATCGGATCCCACTTTAAACTGCAGGTCCAGTCCCGAGTAGCCTTTTTGTGCATAAAGTGAATTTGAAAAGAAACAAAAGAAAACAAGAAAGAACTAAAAGCTCTAACCTTGCGGCCATATCAGGATATCGCTACCCTCCTTCAATATTTCATGTGTGTAAATTCCTAGTGCTAACGCAAGGCACATAACTCTCCTAACGAAAAGCGCAATTGTCGCCAGAGAGGTTCGATAAATTTTACCAGACTGGCTCAACAATAATGAAAGCGACTAATATACGTGCTGTAAAATGCAATAACAACACTAGAAATATATTTTTGGTTTGGAAATGATCAAATCATTATGTAGTTTTTATTATTTCAATATCTTCTTACTAACAATATCATGGCACACGTCTTGCAGGAGTATATTTAGTGTTATGGCACGTAAATTGTTCTACTAATTTAATATGTTACTGCATGACACCAAACTGGCAAGTTGGAAGTTCATGACAGTGTGAGTACAAGTCTCATAAACATATCAGTGGTGGTAAATTTTCCATCTAACTTTTTGCATGAAAAAAAAATAGCCGAAAGCAATGGATGGAAATGACAATCTCGAGTTTTCGACACGCTATTGGATAGGAAGTATACAGTATTTGCATAAAATACAAAAGTACGTTGAACAAGTATGTTACAAAAATATAAGAAAAATAGCAGGAAGCTCAAAAATGTTCCTGTAGGGAATTGTTGATGTGTTTCTTGAAAAAGTACACGACTTTTTCTAAGACTATATCTTTATTAACTTCGTATTTGTGAGGAATGAGTAAAAAAAGCAGGTATTCTCCAGAATCTAGTCTTTACATTAATGTACGATGAGTTTCTTTCTTCAATCCCATAGCCCGTGCGACAGCTTCTTTGGCCGCGTCCGAATCGGCAGCAGATGTCACCTAGAGCACCGTTCCATCCGAGGACTCAGCCAACCTCCGTTGTCCGAATTCGCGGCAGACGTGGAGTCGAAGGGGAGAGCTGAGAGGCGCGACTGATGCACGCTTGAACTCGCTGTGACGCTGCGCTTGGCAGCCGTATTCCAACTTTCACTTTGTACAGGCAACATTTACTGAATAGACGATGTAAAACTCGGTGATACTTTAACATTTTATCGATAATACTGAATGGAGAAAAATTGTAAATGATGAAATAGCATGTTACATTTTTAATGAGTAGTAAATAGGTGGAAATCATGTTTGTTTGGTGTCTGCTTTCTGCAGACGGTGCGCCTGCGCCCCAGAGCGCGGTGGGTGGAGTTCGGACTAACACCTGGCGGGAAAATTGGCAACCGTACTACAAGGGGACATGTAGATTCGGACGACTTGAACGTGACTTCGAAGTCACGCGAGAGCAACGGGAGAGAACGGGACGGAGCGCTTGCCAATCCGGACACGGCCATAGCAAACACACGTCTCGCGCATCTGCCTCCCGTGACGTCACGTTCCCCCACTTGCTTCAAATTTACGAGTTTGACCAGAAGTGAAAGCGGGCGTCTCCAAGCATAGGATATTCGAACTTCTTGTAGGCGCTCTTTTAAGAATGCAGAAGTTTGCTGCCTGAGGTCAATGTGGACCTCAAACGTTTTACCTTTGTCTGTGATAATACTCTCTGGGGCTTGAGGTTTGATCTGTCCATGTGGGATTGTGATTGTCCTCATCATGTTCATCTCATCACCATTCATTCCCATCTTCACGACTAGCCAAAGTGGCAGAAAGGTGAAGTAAAAATAAATCAAGAGAGGTCACATCCTCACTATAGAAGTAATATCCGAGAAAATCTCTGATAACACTTTCGACATATGGGCTAACAAGGTATGTTGTTGAGTGGCCTCCAAGGCCACCAGAACACGCAGTGTGAATTTCCAGTTCAGGGGAGAGTCAAAAAGAAAGTTTACAAAACGAAGCGAAGAATAATTTAAGAAGATCATGATCCAAACATATGCTACACCCAGAATTCGAACCTAGGGCGCCTGATGTAGAGTACTATGGTGATAATTTTGTGTATTGTCTCCTAGCTTTCGGTTAAATAAATATTAGGGTAGTCCTACAAAAGGCCATAAATACTCTTGGTTACTTTTTAGCGCTACCATGTACTTTCATGTGTAGCGCAACGCTGTACATTGTTTGAGATTACCACAGTACAGTAAAATACTGTTGCTTACACGTAGACCTAGAGCCTTCCCATTGGCGTAGTGTTAACGCTGTCGCCTTGTAGTCAAGGGATCCCGAATTCGATCACTTTAAACTTTAGGTCCAGTTCCGATTAGTTTCTCTGAGCATAAAGTGAGCTTAAAAAAAAACAACCTTTTTGACGTTGACCTAGCCAATGATCTTAATAAGCAGGGTGGCGACAGACCTGGAAAACCTGGAAAACCGGGAAAAGTCAGGGAATTTGAGGTGTCAAAAATAGTCAGGGATTTTTTTTTTTTAATTTAAAGATATCGTTATGGAACTCTGCACGGGAACAGAAAATTGTTATAACTCAAGGACTGTGGGAGCAATCTACTTCGGATAAGTTTTAATTTGCAGCTGAAACATCAGCGCATGCAACCGTGTACAATTCAGAACGCCGGACCGAGGAAGGGGGTTTGGGAGGCGCGACCCCAGAATTTCAATAGAAAAAACAAAAATCTGAAGTTTGCCCCCTCTTCTCCCACTATTTTGGGGAGAAGGCACGAAATTTAGTATTCTTTTCAAATAATAGACATTTCTCAAGAGAATGAAACATGTTTCATGTTCTTGGGTGCCATACAAGTTGAATAATAAGCCAAAATGTGATTTTTTTTTACGAAAAATATGTAATTTGCATTTTTGGATTTTTGGAGGAAAATTGTTATAACTCTGGCACTATGGGAGCAATCTACTTCGGATAAGTTTTGTTTTGCAGCTAAAACATCATAGCATGCAACCGTGTACAATTCAGAACGCTGGACCGAGGAAGGGGGTTTCGGGGGCGCGACCCCCGAATTTCAATAGAAAAAACAAAAATCTGAAGTTTGCCCCCTCTTCTCCCACTATTTTGGGAAGAAGGCGCGAACTTTAGTATTCTTTTCAAAGAATGGACATTTCTGAAGAGAATGAAACATGTTTCATGTTCGTGGATGCCATACAAGTAGAATAATAAGTCAAAATGTGATTTTTTATTTTTACGAAAAATATGTAACTTGCATTTTTGGAGTAAAATTGTTATAACTCTGGCACTATGTGAGCAATCTACTTCGGATAAGTTTTGTTTTGCAGCTAAAACATCATAGCATGCAACCGTGTACAATTCAGAACGCCTGACCGAGGAAGGGGGTTTGGGGGAGCCCGACCCCCGAATTTCAATGAAAAAAAAACATAAAAATCTGTAGTTTGCCCCCTCTTCTCCCGCTATTTTGGGGATAAGGCGCAAACCTTAGTATTCTTTTCAAAGAATGGACGTTTCCAAAGAGAATGAAATATGTTTCATGTTCTTGGGTGCCATAAGCCAAAATGTGAAACACTGTTTTTTTTTACTAAAAATAGGTAATTTGCATATTGCTCAGAAAAGTGTTATAACTCGGGCACTATGCGAGCAATCTACTTCGGATAAGTTTTAATTTGCAGCTAAACCATCAGAGCATGTAACTGTGTACAATTTAGAACGCTGAACCGAGGAAAGGGGGTTTGGGGCGCAGCCCTCTTATTTCAATGAAGAAACCATAAGAATCTGGAGTTTACCCCCTCTTCCCCGCTATTTGGGAAGAAGGCGCGAACTTCAGTGTTCTTTTCAAAGAATAGACATTTCTGAAGAGAACGTAACATGTTTCATGTTCTTTGGTGCCATACAAGTTGAATAATAAGCCAAAATGTGATTTTTTTCTCTTTTTTTTTACAAAAAATAGGTAATTTGCATTTTTGGAGGAAAATTGTTATAACTCGGGCACTATAGGAGCAATCTACTTCGGATAATTTTTTTTGCAGCTAAATCATAATAGCATGCAACCGTGTATAATTCAGAATGCCGAACCGAGGAAGGGGGGGGGGTTGGGGGCGCGACCACCGAATTTCGATTAAAAAAGAAACACAAATCTGGAGTCTGCCCCCTTTTCTGCCGCTATTTTGGGGAGAGGGCGCAAACCTTAGTATTCTCTTCAAAGAATTAAAGTTTCCAAAGAGATTGAAACATGTTTCATGTTCCTGGGTGCCATACAAGTTGAATAATGAGCCAAAATGTGAAACTGTTTGGAAATGTGGCATGGATATGTTGCAGAGAGGGGGGAGGTTGGTCATCAATTTGAATTTCCCAGGCTTGCTCCAGACCTGTGTCAGAGTTTCCACCCAAACATAAGTGTATGAAGGTCCAAAAAGCACATTCATTTCGTAATCAGCACCATGATACCATATGGAAGGAAGGAACATGGAAACAAATAGGTTCCATTGATACATACGATTTTTGTCGAATATCGCCACCCGACAAAGTATCTCACTACAACATGCGACAGAAATTGCATGGACTGGAACATCCAACAAAAATCGAATGCATAAACAAGAAGAGCTTTAGACTGCAAATATGCTGCTGGAATTTTATTATTCTTCTGGCTCACTTCACCTTATTTAATGTAGCAGTGCTTACGAAGGTTTTCTTTCATCATCCTGACGTATTACTGGTTTCGCACAAGTTAACATACGTTTACAATGACATTGCACTATTCTTAGATATCAAGAAGAATCCAACCAAATGGAATATATATTGAATACTATCACGAAAAAGTGAAACATAAATCTTCATTAGTGATTGTTATAAAAATTGGCAAGTGCATGCTCCCAACCTCAAATTTACTGCAACACTGTAAATTCCTGTCTGTTTAAACTCATGAGAGATGGTCATTAATCTCTCACTGAGTAAGGTTAATGTTCAATATTATGAAATAAAATACTAATAATAGATACGTAAATATTTTAATATCATATTTACTCGAATCATTCAATCATAAAAGCAAATCACTTTCTTCAAGAATTGACTTTTCTCTGCCAGCCCTGCTAAATTTTCACTTTCCATCTACTGAGTTATTCGAGGGGTGGCCAGAAAGTAATTTCCAATTAGTAGGGACATTGATTTTTTTTCGCAAACGCGAAAACTGGGAAAAAGGTAATTGCTGCGAAGTTGTGTTTAGGAATGTGCAGTGATGATGTCTGGACACATTTTTCGCCCGTTCGAAATAATGTGAATTTGGCATAAAATGCGAATTGTTGGCATTTTAGCGATTTTTTAAAAAGAACTGTCCTAAATCAACGAAAAATTCCATGAAATTCAACATTCTTGTATTTTCTAGGCCATGTTTGTGTACATAGAACATGCAAGGTTTCCAACATTTTACTCAAGAGTAAACTATAGAGTTATACGTACATGGAATAATTCCGACAGCCACATTAAATCATGTATTTCCCACAATTTTTTCAACTTAACAAGTCAAAAAAAGATAATGTCAATTTTTGGTGCCATAATATATTGGTATCTGTCACGTGAGATTGATTGATTTTAATTTTTTGGGTGCGTCGCCACTTATGGTCATTATGCGCCCTTCAGTATATATGGGGAAAATTCCATTATCTAAAATCCTTACCTTAAAATTAAAAAAGGGGTATGGAAAATAACTTTCCCAAAATAACTTTCAAGATATCAAACTCTCACTAAGAGGCGTAAGCCATTTGACTTACTTTGAAACCATGAAGGTATAATTTCAGATATTTGCCAGAAAATGCGCTAAAATGAAAATGTGAATCTTGGGGAAAATAACACCTTGTAGTAAAAAATAAAAAAATAAGAAAATACACCAATTTAAAAAAAATAACAAAATATCAAGTTCCCTACCGATTAGGCATAAATAAAACAAGAATATCAGTTGTAATTTATTACATTAGTAACAGTGAGTCCTAACCTAATTTTCGGCATATATACCACCGTTGTTCGTAGCATGGCACTAAATTTTGTATGCCCATGTTATATTGTCTGACAGCAAAGACTGGAACTATCTCTACCGCAGTGTGGCTGTCAAGTCCGTGCCCTGCCAGAAACCTCTTCAGTTAAACAAAGAGATGGAAGTCGGTACATTCAAGACCAGGGCTGTACAGGGAGTTGTCCAAGATCTCTCACCCGAAGTGATGCAAAGTACCCGTGGGTACTCAGCTGTATGGGGTTGTGCACATTCGATTGGCCTTCCGTGGATTGTCTGCACCATCGTCTGACCTTACTATCACTCACGACGTCCGGTCTGCACCATCGTCTGACCTTACTATCACTCACGACGTCCGGTCTGCACCCCTGACACGATTGCTGGTGGCTCTGTGCCAAATTCTGAGCGTGCAATGTAGGCTATATCGCAGTCGGTGGGAGATTGTATGAGAGCTGCAATCTTTAACCTAGAACTGTCCTAAAGCGGCTGCATTGCAACTGTACCAGATTACAGCTACATGCCACTTCTTCCTGCCTGCATGTGTGTGTGTGTGTGTGTAGCTCTCCGACCACTAGTGCTGTGTATAGGCACCTTTGGAGGAGCTTTTTTCAGGATGCCCTTCGTATATGAACTTTCAGAACCTTTTTTATTAGAGTGTTTACTGTTTTAATGTGTGGTTAGCTAAATCAGGTACCTATACAATGCAATTCTATAAATTCCTTGCGTTCAATTTCTAATACCTACATACCCTTTTCGTCAGTATTAATGGTATAACTGCATATTGTGTGTTTCACAGTACTTCACTTGGATATATTGTACTGAAGCAGAAATCCCATTGATAATGTAAGGAAATATGACACTTTATTTTGTTCGATTCAATTGTTTCACTTATATGCAAGAGTTAAGTTGTTTGCTTTACAGAGAAGAGAGAAGTAGCTTTATGCATTGAAAAATGAGTCCGCACTCACGGTTCTTGCAAGCAGAGGGTTCCAAACCTCAGTGGAAATATCAACATATAATACGGAGAACGTATAGCTAAGGAGACTGATAAATTACAAAATGTATTTCTTAATCAATCACTCTTCACTCTTATCGCATTTAGTTGTAACTTTATAAATAATCAAGTATTTTATTTTAAACTTACTGCGTATGAAAAATTCCGTAATCGTTCCCTAGCTTGTGAATTGTAATAATTTTCCAAATTCACTATTTTGCAGTTTGAATTCAAATCATAGCGAATAGAGAAATTAAGTAAATTTCATAGAAGATAATATTTGTACTTAACAAAACCATACGTGGATCTGTGTGAGTTTATTATTTCTATTTGCAAAAAGATCGATTTAGTTTACTTTGTAATTGTCAGGGAAAAATGTAAATTTTGTCCTGGAAAACCTGGAAAAGTCAGGGAATTTCATTTCTGCTTGTTTGTAGCCACCCTGATAAGGCTTTTGACATTGCGAGGCCAGTCATAGGAGAAAATTGGCAAAGGGAAACAGACTTGCACGAAGTACACGGGATGAAGAATACTAATTTAGAGTGCTGTGCAATACCACTGTACTTTTAACCCACCCTGTCACTGTTAACTACATTTAAGGATGCTCTTTATTGCGAAGTGAGGTGGTTATTATTTTACACGTTTTGAGATTAACCGTTTTAAAATCCCTTCTATGAGGCCAAGGTGTTAATTTTGAAATGCAGGCGACCTGCTGCGCTCAACGAAATTAGGAAAACATCCCTCTCCCGTCCATATTTATGTGAAGGGCCTCTCCAGCTGGTTCCAGCCGCAGACATTAATAACCTCCCGCCCGGTAGACCTTCATCAAACCCCGCTGTCAGTCATGAAAGCCGTTACCCGAGGAGGGCCGTGATCTTGGCGAAGACTTTCTTCGTCGGTAATTCTGCGGAAATTCTGATAAAAGCATCTCAGTGTCTGGTGTTGACACAGCTTATAACATCACTTGCCACTCTCTCTCGCCCCATGTGATGGATGTTTCCTTTCTTTGGCAGCTCTTGGGTGGCGTGTAAGTTTCTGCCAGCCCTTCAATTGCAAGGCCAGAGAGCTAGCTATCGAATGCTCTCAGGCAAAGCAAACAAGCCACATGGTTGGTCGAACGCGTTCTCACGTTCTCGCCGCAGCAGGTTTTAGGTTCGAATCCATTATGGTGTGCGAGATGTGTTGTATTTATTCCTTTATTTGTTTCCTTAGAAAAAAGGTCACTTCTTTACAGACTACAAAACCTCTCCAATTCATTAAATGATGCTTCAGTCTTCATCTCTTTAAACTTTCAAATCGACGTGCATCATGCAGTGAAGGAGTTAATAATACTGGTTTCACTGTCATTATTATTGTAGTTATTATTCTTGTTGCTCGTATGTGTGTGTGGGGGGGGGGTGTCTTGTGACGTTATTTTCATTTTACATTGTAGATACCATTGCCTTTGTCTTCTTTACATTAATCTTCATCCCATACTGCTCACAGCTGCTGTTTAACTCTTCTAACATACTATTTATGGTTATTTCATCCTCAGCGAATAATGCCATGTCATCAGCAAATCTTATGCAGTTTATTCTTCTTCCTCCTAATTTGACACCTCCTGTGCCCTGGTAACAAGTTTTCACTATATCTTCTAAATAAATATTAAACAAAGTAGGCGATAGGCAGCATCCTTGTCGTACTCCTCTTCCAATTTCACAGCCTTCTGTCATTTCGTCTCCTGTTCTCACTTTAACTCGTTGATTCATATTAATGTGAGAGCAAACAGTGAAAGAATCCAGCAAGTGGATAGCTTCAAGTACCTCGGATGCACTATAAGCAGTGACATGAGCTGCAACCAAGAAGTGAAAATGAGAATCGCAATAGCAAAAGAAGCTTTCAATAGAAGAAAAAATGTTTTTTGTGGACCCATGGACATAGGTCTAAGGAAGAGATTAGTGAAATGTTTTGTGTGGAGTGTAGCACTATATGGTGCAGAAACCTGGACGTTGAGAAGAAATGAAGAGAAACGACTCGAAGCTTTTGAAATGTGGACATGGCGAAAAATGGAGCGTGTAAAATGGACGGACAAAGTAAGAAACGAAGCCGTACTGAAAAGAGTTGGTGAAAAAAGATCTATACTGGAGACCATCAAGAAGAGGAAAAGAAACTGGTTAGGGCACTGTCTAAGAAGGAACTGCCTGCTAAGAGATGCCTTGGAGGGAATGGTTGAAGGAAGAAAAGTCCGTGGAAGAAAGAGATATCAGCTTATGGATGATATTAAATTAACTGGGTCGTATGCTATTACGAAGCGTAAGGCAGAGAACAGGGAAAGCTGGAGATTGCAGTGAAAAACCTGCCAATTAGGCAGAAAACAATGAATGAATGAATGAATTGTAGATACCCTGATATAAAAGAGGATTCTTCAAATAAATAAATCTAATCTAGAATTTCAATTCATACAAGACAATATAAGCAAACGAACACAAAGAAAAATAAACAGAAGTGATTTCAGGAGCTAATCTTGAAAGGGGCCTTATTTAATACAATTTAATAGTCTACTGTCTTGCATAAGGACACAGTGTTTTTGTTGAAGTCAGGAAGTATTTTCACTTCCATATCCATTCATTTATATGCGGTTCAGTGAGTTAGTAGGCGCAGGGGGGGGGGGGTGGAAACTCTTGAAGGTAGAGATGACCAGAACAACCTGATGCAATTTCTCACACCATATCCTATGTGGCTGGAGCGAGATCCCTACAAGGGCGATACTTTCAGAGTTAATATTTTAGGATTGACAATGAACTCTTTTCGATCTTAGAAAAATGGTTAGCCTATGAAAAATCTGTATTCCAGAACTTTCCAATCGTGTTGTTCATAATTGATTGATTGATTTGGTGCTTTTAAGTCCACTTTATGCACAGTAAGGCTAATCGGGACTGGACCTACAGTTTAAAGTGGGACCCGAACACCACTATGTGCCTCCACCGGAAATGTGTTGTTCATAATTGTATTGTCGGTATTCCTATTTGTATTTTTGTTGTCTTTCGTCGCTTTTCTTCCACTTTTGTCGAATCGCGACAAAGAGGATGAGTGATGATTAAGTGAAATAGATGAAGATACACTGAAAAAGGCTACCCTTTCTCGGGACGGAACTCGAACCCGGGAACTTGGGTGTTGGACATTGTGTAATGCGGCCAATAATAACACTGCCTGCCTATGTTACTTTTGACTTTCTCTCTCGATAGCAAAAGTTCAAATTTTTCGTCGCTGGCGTCTCGGGGTAACCTCAGAAATTAGTAAATTCAATTCTTTCAGTTCTACAATTCAGTAGGAACGTAGCCTAGTCTGTTCTTCGGCCTCTGTTTCTCTGTTGAGAAGACTATTTCTTTAAAACTTTATGTAGTAATTTTTGCGTTTCTATTTAGTTCTTATTACCTATCCAATCTATTCTCCTTGATTTTTTAAAATATCTTACATTTTTCCTCGAAAGTCTCATTTTATTGCAACTTAACTCGTGCTCTCTCTCTCTCTCTCTCTCTCTCTCTCTCTCTCTCTCTCTCTCTCTCTCTCTCTCTCTCTCTCTCTCTCTGTGTCTGGCTTTATTATTACTTTTCTTCTTTATCTCATTCACCATTATTTATTCAACACACCTTCTTCATTCTCTCTGGATCTTTTCTTCCCAACTTTATTTCTTCGCTCTCTCTCTTTCTCTCTCCCTCTCTCTCTTTCTCTTTGTGTCACTCTGTCTCTTCCTTCCTTATTTACTCTTTCAATCTCAGTTTTCCTCCATCTTTCGGTCTGAATTCTTTATTTTTCTGTCTGCTTCTAGTTTTCTATCATTTCTTGTTCTTGATATCTCTCCTCTTTTTATGACACATAAAATTTACGTCCCTCACTAACAACGCAGTTTATCGATTTTGGTTGCATTTGGCAACTTTTCTGAGGCCCTCATGAGTCTGAAGACGACCAGTGATAGTAATGGTTACACATATTTCATTCTGGTTATGCGCACCCTGCATTGTAGTCCTACTTAATGTTGAAGTAAATGAATTTATGATATGAACTCAAGTATTAGTTGAATTTAATGCATGAATCGGCAAAGGGAATTCGCTTTCAGTGCTTGCTCTCTTTTACCCACCATCAGGACTGCATAAATGTTGAAGATGCATTTTAATGGAGTTACTTCCTCGCCATTTGCAATGATTTCCCGCCCTTAATTGCATTTCGGCGCGAAAGATTCGATCACTTTGCTATTTAGTGGGATTTGCCGATACCAGGAAAAAAAAACTGGTGTAGGTTTTATGTGAATTAATTTCACGGAAAATCCCTTTGGTAGGTGAAATCCACAGCTCTTTTTTCAGGTGGACGTTGAAAGGGTTGAATGCACCAGCGACATCTTCACCAACCACCACTCGGTTGCAGCCACAAAAGCTTCTGTCAAAGTGTTTCGTTCGCTGCGAGTTATTAGGTGCGTAGGAAAGCATACGACCATGGGAGGTCCCAGAAACTTTTTTTTTTGCCACATCATGAATAATCCCCGTCCACATGAACTTGCCCCACACACTCCCGTTTAATTTGATTGATTTGATTTACTTTACTTCGCTTGTCTACCACTTTTGGCTAATCGCGAAGATGAGAATGAGTGATAACATGGTGAAATTGCTGAATGGACCCCCATAAAGGCCTGGATTCGAACATGGAACCCCTGACGTCGTAGAGCCCACTTCCGTTTAATTCCAGGCGGAAAATATGGTGGCCACCTCCCATAAAGTTCCTGAGAGTTTTGTGTATTTATAATTTAAATGATGACGTGTTTTGTCTCAGTAAAATTACATTGAAAATCGTTGTGAAAGTGAATCATAGTCTGTGATATTTTACAAAGGTTTTAAAAAACTTGAATTAATGTGGCCAAAATAAGTATAAAATATGATGGAAAAATTAAAACCTAACCTATTTCTACTTACATATATGCTAAAGCTTGACAAAATAGGAAATGATTTGTAACAGGCAGTTAAATGACAAACGTTAAGGGTCATTTCATGTTGAAGTTTGGTATGAACTTACGCAAAGTTGCGTATTTTTATATTTTCCGAAGTTAAAGGGGTGGCAAATGTGAGACTTCGACCATTTTATTACCATCTTGTTACTTTAAAATTGAAATATTTCGACAACATATTCAGACACCTTTGGAGGAGTCAAATGAGATATTACGTGCCTACATCAGAGACGAACATTTTTGAAGGAAGTGTTATCAAAATTTAGGTAGCTATTTTCTCAAACATGGGTATTTTAAAAACTATATGTCATGTATTCACTTTTACTCAACAAATATAGAATATTTGAAACTAGGATGGCAATGAGATCCGGAATTATATTTTATTTAGTGTAGGTTAGGTGATAACATATTTCATTAAAAAAATCCTACAATTCAGAAGTAAAAGTCTTAACAGAAATAAAAATAAAATGTACAAAACATTGTTGAAATTTAAACGTACATGAAGCTGATATTTACATCCACAGTTCTTAGAAGTAGGCTACATGGTGATTCAAAAGTCTGGTCCCATACGACAACTCCGATATTACTGCACATGGCGAAAAATGGAAAGGGGGAAAGTTGTTCGAAATATGTGAGTTTCAATCTAATATGCTTAAATGTTCAACATAGCATGTACCTTTCAGACATAGGCGGGAGGGGAAGGGGGTAGTTGCCCCCTCAAATCATAGACCTCCGCAGATTTTTCAATGAAGGAACAAGCAAGATATTTTTCCATGGGGTATATTACACCGATAATAGTGTTGCCCCCTCAAAAAACAACACTTGAATTTGAAATTCACACGTTAACATATATTACTATGACTGAAATCAAATTATACGTGTGAAATATATACTTTTAGCTTGACATTCGATTTCTAAGGGGGAATAGTGGCCATCCTTGCTCCCCCTTCCAGACGTCCATGTCCCTACGTTATTATACTTTAACCTAGAAAATTAGTGTAGAGGAATCTTATCACCGTTATTAAACGATATTATGCTCATAAAGAAAATAAAGTATTTTCAAGCCGATTAAAGTTCAAACCAACTGGGGGGAAGGGGTGAGGTGGCGCAACCACAGGGGGGGGGCTATGACCATTACCCCTCCCCAACCTTGGATGGAAATCAATTCAAAGGGCAAACATTGAGGGAAAGGAAAGCAAGACTATAATAGTAGAATCTAAGAGTAGCAGGACAAAAGGATACTCAAGATGGAATTAGTTTTCACATCTTTCTTGTATTATTTCTTCCAGACTGCCAAGAGCACCTGCAGGGTGGCACAAAGGGAAATTGCCCCTTCGATATCAATTTTTATATAAATAAAAATACATTTAGTAAAAGTTTCTTGCTCGCTTTGCTCACAGTATCTGCTTTTTTTATAGTCTTGTTAAGTTCAGAACTGTAGCTATGGGGCGGCCGGAGTTGGCCCTGGGCGCTGAATGATCTAAATGAAGAAAATTGTAACTAAACTTTGTAATTCAAATAAAATAAATAGTATCATGACAATGTATTAAAAAATATATACGTAAATTTTACTAGCTTTCATTTTGACAATTTTTGAGATGCTACTTGAATGAATTGAATTGGGAATATTATTCTCAATGTCCATTGTTGCTGGTTCACATAAACGTTGCTGGGAAATCGTTGATCGAAAGTAAGTTTTTACCATTTCAATTTGGAAACAACTCCTTTCCCAGAGGTTGCAGCTGAAATTGTAAGGTACGTAAACTTATAAACACATTAGGAGAAGTATCAACGGTACTGTTTTTCGTCATATAGACCAAAGTGCAACGTGCAACGCAGATTGTTCCGGGAGACAGAATGGGTAATAAGATCCTGACCATCAATATCACATTCTTCACCATCTGTCAAAACTTTTTCGAGGTTTATGCAGGCCTTTTTCAATTCTTGAATAACCCAAAGAAATGAAAGCCTCCTCCACGGTTTGAATCTCTCTTGAGTGAACTGATTGCCATGTCTAAAATAACATAAAAAAATTACTTTCAAGGATCTCACAGCTCCAACGGATTTATCTTCACCCTCATTTCAAACTTTTTTTTTCACCCTTCTTGGTTGAACTCACATTTCCTTTAAAACAGAGGGTTAGAACCAAGTTTGTCAGCGAGCTCCTTCGCATCGGTTATTACGATCCTTAGATCCTGATCGTACCTAAACTTTTAAAATAAATTGAACACTTTGAATGAATTCAATAGCTCTCCTCCGTATGTAGATTGTGTTATTTTCTCGTCTACTTTGAAGAGTTAAAAAATAACCATACGTGCCGCGCCCCTCCCCTTAATTTTACGTCATTCATTCATTCACTTTGCTGATCATGTTGATTTTAAATATTTTGTACCAGATAACCAACCAACAAAGAAATTTGATCTCTTTTTATCTTAATTCCTATTGCAATGGTTCTCCCGAAAGCATATAATTTTGTATCTTTTGACCTCATAAATGGAATGCTTCCTCAATAGTATGCCTAGCAGGAAATAGAATGTCTATCGCGCTCTTCCAACATGTGTCGAGCCTCCTCCCCGATGGCGCAGTGGTAGCGTCGTCGCCTTGTAATCAATGGGTCCCGGATTCGATAACCGGGGGAGGCACTTAGTGGTTCGGATCCCACTTTAAACTGGTCCAGTCCCGGTTAGCCTTACTGTGCATAAAGTAAACTTAAAACACCAACTCAAAACAATCAAACGCATGTGTCGAAGAGAGATTTTAAGGCCAGAGAAGAAATTTCTTCCTTAAACTCCAACGGTAGCTGGACGCAGAGAGAAAGTTGTAGATCTGAAAAGTGCTGACAAAATAACACGAAGGTTAAGATCGATAATCGTTTCTCAACTACTAGTTTTCCGCTTTATGTTTGAGCCATCATTGGTGTGTGGACACGTATGTTCTTTAATGGAATTTGTGCCGTGTGGAGTTCATTTAGCGCACCAACTGTTATATCTTCATCTCATGAATTGCTAATTGGAATGAAACCTTGGAAATGTTCTTTACCTTCCACAAGCCACACAAATCAAACGACCTTTGTCATCTGTTCAGTGTGCCTGATATTTGGAGTACAGTTCAATACAATTGGAACATGTGTTGACTTCCACAAGTCACTCAATGTATGATCTTCAATCATTGTTGACAGCAGGACAATAAACTCGTTCTCGGTATGCTTGGTCAGACAGTGTACATGTCGTCGACGCCGTCTTCTACGGGCGCCAAACTGGGGTATACTCCTTGAGTTTCACCAATATCTTAATTTTGATTATATAAACGTGGCTATTTGTTTTAAAAAGAGTTGAAACAAACCAGATATTTTGTATTGGGAAGAAAGGGGGATGGAAAGAAAGGTGTTTCGGAAAAGAAACATAGATGGCAGCACAAGGTCAAAGAATATAAATAAAGTGTTGGAGGATTTGTAGCAATTCAGTGAGAGTAAACATATAACAGAATGGTGTAAAATAGATGACAGCAATGTATGTATAAAAAGTCGATAGTAGTAAGTGAGAAGAAAAATATAAATGATTTTTTTTATCATTCAAGTTCAAGTCTATAGTCAATTATTAGGCACACAAATAAAAGTATTCAATAACAATTTAGAAACTCCAGAAGCATATCTCGATGTAGAGTTTGTCCTCATTGCTACCAACCCTCCAAGGAGAAAATTTTGAATTTACTGCTGCATACCAAAATACATGTATTGCCAAATCATGTAGCAATTTAAGCTGAGAGATTATTTTTATATTGATATAATTAAGTAAGTATTAAATAAATGCATATCTCCAATAAACATACCCTTAAAATATTAAGAAATAAGGCTTATTTTTTCTTATAAGATTCTAAATATGTAACATATAGTGAAGGTTTTTATTGGGAGTGGAGAGTGATGGTGAAAAATTTATCTTGAGCCGTCTCTTGACAATTACTCTACGCAAGTATTCAGCCAAGACTGTGTTAAATTAGCAGTGTACTCAACTCATTTGTAGTTACCATTGTTCTTTACAGAAAGAGTATCCTTTTTTCTCCTGGATACTAAGAAACTGCATTATACAGAATCGTTTTAAAACATCTTCATTCCAGCGTCACATTTCTGCTTGAACAAGTCTCTGACTGGGGAGGCGGAATGGGGCGAGAATCGGACAAGACGCGATTCCGTGCTAGTAGCGAACGTGCTCGTAGCGAACAAGCTCTTTGCGAAGAACATCGGAAGGAAATGATTTGCAGGTGCGTGGTGTTAGCGAACACACAAACTTGCCGTGTCTTGCTTGTCCTTGAAAGTGATCAGCATGCAAATGTTGCCAGTAATACCTTATAATCATTTTGTGTTTGAAAAGAGCTAAATGAAGGATCCTCAACAATTTAGGTTAAGTACATGAAAGTTTTTGTTAAAACTTTGATATATATTTCATCTTCCTTAATATCAGCTTAGGCTTTCCGTTTCGAAGCCGTAGCCACGATTCTCGAGCTCCTGTAAGATACATTATATTTTATGTATTATACAATAAATGAATGAATCACCACTGATCAGCTACAAAGAAGAATACAAAATAGGGTTTGCCTAAAACACATATGCAAGCTCAATAATAAATATTGGTGCCGTGTCCACTGAAGTAAACGTACCTTAAATTATTCCTGGAAGATCGTATTAACAGGAAGAGAAAGATCCTCTCTCACCCGTTCCCTACAATGTTCAGCTCCTTTCTTCACTTCTATTTCGGTAGAATTAGTACCACAACACTCTTTCTTCTTCTTCTTCTTCTTCTTCTTCTTCTTCTATCTTGCCCAATCCAGCCTAACCTCACCTAACCTAACCTAGCGTCACTAATGACGTCATGTCAGCCAGTCGGACACGTCAGCCAATCGGACTGCTTAAAACTGTAGTGGTAGCAATCACTGCCTTCCATTTCAGCAATATTTGGTCCGTGCGAATGTACTTTTAAACTTTCCTCAAGTACAACTCTGCCTTTTGTCTTCAGTGACTCCTTAAACTTCATTTTCTTCTCTTTCGTACATAGCCATGTCACCACGCCTTTCGCCTTTTCGATACTGGTAACCATCGTAAACAAACACAAATTCCCGTACTTCGTTTTAATGAATTCTATGTCATTCATCTTGCTGGTTTCACAGTCGATTAAAGAATGATCAGGGGTGAGTCAGGTCAGGTCAAGAGACACCAGCCAAAGAGGTGTTTCTCCACGTAAGTTGGCTTATCACTGGCAACACTTGCTTGCTGATCAATTCAAGCACAAATAAGACAGGACTAGTTTGCGTGTTCGCTAACAGTACGCACCTGCAAATCTTTCCGTAACTGTGTTCGCTAAGAGCACGTGTTCGATATGAGCACGTTCGCTAACAGCACGGCACCCAAGACGCTGAGGCTTTAGCACATCTGGAGTCGATAGAAACATGTTACATAAAGAGTAGGGTGACAATAATATTTTGACCCAAAAAAAAGGGACATCCAAAGAAGACCAGTCAACTCCCCTCCTTTTTCCTGAAATATCAGTTAGGCTATTATTATTGTATTGTTATTATTTATTAAAGGATCGCATAAATGATACATCACAGACAATAAATGAAATATGATCTCCTGTTGCCAAAAGGTATGAAATACCTATTATAATCTTGGTATGATTTACATAGCATTTCTTGTTCTTTTTGATCACCTGTGACTGTCATCTTTTATAACATTCACAATTAAGTTGTATTAATGATAGAAATCTTTGATAAGAAGAAATACATTTCATTATCACTGTTACTGTTCTAATTATGTATTATGGGATGTAGTATAATATATACCAATTCGTAAGTAGATTAATGTATTTTCTTTCATAAAACAAATAATATATTTTACTAGTTGCTAATACAAAATTAACAGCAACAATTATGGCGACCTTCAGCCAGGATTCGTGAATATATAGTATGGAAGTTATATTCTGATTACTTTAAATAATGGATCGGAAGCAACATTCTTACAACTTAAGAACGGGAGTTTTCTTAAGATCCGAGGTCGTCGATAGTTTCAGGGAAAATGAAACTATTGAAGAAAATGCTGACCCAATGAAGAATATTATTTGTTGCAGTAACATTGAAGCAGATTCTCGTCTTGTGAAGTGCAATAGCTGCAATAAATGAGAACATTTGGAGTGCAGAGGTTTGACTGTAATGCACTGGGTAATATTTAGCTCTTCTAATGAAAGCTATTTTTGTAAATCTTGTAAACCAGATTTTGATCCTTTTTTGTTAAAATCTTATACAAGTACAAACTTGGACAATTACTGCATTTCAAGTTACGGTTACCCAAAATTTGCAGCAAAATAATGAAAATCTTCAAGAAAAGTTGCAACAGAACATTCGCTGTGATATGCAAGAAAATAATGAAATGTTGCAAAAGGATATGCAACAAAATAATAAAATGTTACAAAGGAAATTGCAACAAAATAATGAAATGTTACAAAGGGAATTGCAACAACATAATGAAATGTTACAAACGGAATTGCAACAAAATAATGAAATGTTACAAAGGGAATTGCAACAAAATAATGAAAATTTGGAAGAGAAGTTTCAAGCCATTCGAAATGAAGTACAGCAGCATAACGTTAGGTTTAACGGCCGGCTTGATCATATTGAACATTCGTTACAAGATGTTGCCCAAACTTGTCAAAATGTTAGCAGTGAGTTGAGGTGTAAATTGGATGAAGGTATTAGTACAATGCATGTCGAAGTTTCAGTTATTCAAGAACAAATGAAGAGTCATGACGGAAAGTTGGTAAGGTTGGAAGTCTGCAATGAGGAAATTATGGAGAAATTTACTCAACATGAGGTTAGGTTTGAAACATTAAATGCGGAATTAGATAGAATGAAGGTAGTTCAGACTGCTACATGTAGCTCTGAAACCTTGGTAAATGACCTTAGAGATAGGGTTATTTCTTTGGAGCAAGGCAATGCCATTAGCAACAGTGTTGCTAACGAAACTTTGAATGGAAGACGAGAACCGAGCGAAGAGGATGGAAATAGTAAACAAACTGAGCATGTGGCTTGTCAAACAAATAATGCAAATTCAAATCGAAGATCACGAAATGTTAAATTTCGGGCTAGTGCTCGAAGTGACAAACGTGGTGTTGGTTCTTCCGGTTATGATTCATCTGATATTGATGTACCTGTAATTACTAAACGTAAATCAGGTCAGAACGCTACTTCTTTAGGAACTGATTTTACCTATAGGCTTTCCAATATATCTTATTTGTGGGATCTTCCATCACGTGACGAATCACCTGCTCATTTCACTACACATCCGTTGGCCAATAGGGACTTCGCACTTTCGGAGATTACATATAGAATGCATTACAATGAACCTTGTTCTACTAACCATTATGGTTATGGAAGTCCTCTGAATGCCAGTTTTCATAATAAAACTCAGTGTTGTACAACGAAAGCTTATTCAAATAATCCAATTTCACAAATGTGTTTTCAGCATACACCTTCATGTGAGAAGCCATTATATACTGTGGCTGGTAAATACAAATGCTACAACTTCAATGAGTACGATGTTTTGTAATCAAAATTACATTCCCAGAAATGACATTTTGAATGGTAAAATTAACATTGCTTCTAAGAATTCTCAGTCTCCAAATTTTGAATCAAACCAGTTTTGTAAACCTGCGCGTGCAGAATGTTGTTGCTGTTAGTTTTGTATTAGCAACTAAAACAAATATATTATTTGTTTTAAGAAAGAAAAATACTGAAATCTACTTACGAATTGATGTATATTACACTATATCCCATAATACATAATTAGAACAGTAACAGTGATAATGAAATGTCTTTCTTCTTATCAAAGATTTTTATCATTAATGCAACTTAATTGTGAATGTTATAAAAAGATGACAGTCACAATAATCTCCCCTCCTGGGGTGAAGAAAATATAGACATCATACTTTGATGGCTTAAAAAGATACAAGATTTTAAATATACACATCGAACAGTTACATAACTTTAAAATATTCAACATTCAAAACAACATTTAATACTATAACAAATCTTTCAAAGAATGACAATCAATTCAAAACTACGTTGTTACCCTTGCGCACCTATTTGTTAACATTCAACAACAACTCGTGTTTCTTCTCCAATGAACAGTGAAAGGGTTTGATATTTTGTAAATTGTGTCTACACTTTATCCGTTGTCCATCTAAAGACACCAAGTTCACGAAATTGTTCTTCACTTCCTCCACCAAAAATGGCTACACATGTAAGTCATAAAATTTATGGATAGTTTTGTTCAAGGCAGAACTTCTTGCATGATTCCTAACCATAACCAAATCCCCTTGAACAATTGTAGCGGCTTCTGCGTTTCAATGAATCTTCTTTCTAGATTTTGAACGTTTAGTTGTTTCAATTAACTGAATATATTTAGCTGTCCAAGACAATTCGTTCATCTCTTTTGGCCAGTCAATAACAGAAGTTATTTTATCTTGAACTTCCTCGTGTAGAAAAATTTCAGCCGGAGTGAAACCAACAACCTCGTTATATGAGTAATTTAGTAATTTTATAACATTTGTTAAAACTTTGGACCAAGATCTGTGGTTGGTTTTACAAAAGAGTCTAAGCAAACGAATGATCTCTTTATTATATCTCTCAATTGGATTCGCATGAGGCGAATATGGTGAAGTGAGAATATGCTTTACACCAATTGATTTCAAAAATTTTTCCCATTCATTGGATTTAAATTGTGATCCATTATCCGTTAACATAACTGTACACATAGGATAATGATGGAAATAACCTAAGTTAATTCTGTTGATAATTTCTCGAGTTGTAGCCTTCCTGAGAGGATAAGCCATAACATATTTGCTGGTTAATTCTACAATAGTCAGAATATGTTGATTTCCTTGAGATAATGGCAATGGACCAATCAAGTCTAAAGATAAGAACTGATGTAATTTGTAAGAAATCACGTGAAGCTCCTCTTTGGTAATATGTTGTGTTTTTTGTTTCGTCCTTGCACATTCCACACAATCACTTAAATATGACTTGACACTTCCTCTCATCTTAAGCCAGAAATAGAATTTAGAACACTTCTTATAAAGCTTAGAAAACCCAAAATGGCCAGCCAAATCATGTTGTTCATACAAAACTTTCTTGACTGCTGCTTCAGGTACAAAAACTCTCCAATGATTCGAGTTGGTAGATCTATAAAACAATATATTTTTATGTAGTTTAAATATTCCCTTAATTTCGAAATGGTCATGACCCTTGCCTAACATAGAAATTATTCGTTGACATAATTCATCGTTTTGTTGTACTTTCATCCAATACAAAAAGTATTCTTCTTCAAGTAAATCAATATCTGTGCAGTTTACATGTAAAGTGGAAGGAAACAAATTGTTTTGTGACTTAATTGGATATCTACTTAACGCGTCCGCGGCTTTATTTGCAGAACCACTAACATGCTGAATTGTATAATCATAATTTTGCAATTTCAAAGCCCATCTATTAAGCCTTGGATTTAACGATCTTGCTGAATTTAACCAAGAAAGTGATTGATGGTCACAGTGTATTACAAATGGTCTGCCCAATAGATATATTGAACATTTTTCCACGGAAAAAAGAATGGCAAGACATTCTATTTCATGCACAGAATATGTTAATTCTGAACCTCGCAAAACTCTGCTCGCATACTGGATAATCAAAGTTTCACCATCGTCAGAATATTGCCATAAGACTCCACCGATTCCAATTTTACTGCCATCAGTATTTACATGGAAAGTGTTGTTCAAGTTAGGTTGAGATAACATCTCCGGAGACAAAGCCAATTCCTTCAGACGTATAAATGCCTGGAGATGTGCTTCATTCCATTCCCATTTCTTATTCGTTCTAAGTAAATCGTATAAAGGAGCAGCAATCATTGCAAACTTATCCACAAATTTTCTCCTCCAATTTACCATTCTATTTGTTGGAGTAGGATATTCAGTTATTGCTAGATTTATTTCTGGATCTACAGCGATGGTTTCACCTGATACTATGTGACCAAGAAACTTCACTTCAGTTTTACAAAATGTGCACTTCGATAATTTGATGGACATATTTACTTCTTTCAAAGTTTTCAGCACGTAGTCCAAATGTTTTAAATGACTTTCCAGTGATGATCAATATATGAGAATATCATCCACATACACTATAAGAAATGAACTAGTATCATTGGCAAACACTTTATGCATTCTGTCGATAAAAACACTAACAGCACTCTTAATACCAAAAGGCAAAAAATGAAATTCCATTAAAATACCACGATATGAGAAAGATGTGAAGTTATAAGATCTAGGTGTCAGTGGTATTTGAAAATATCCACAAGTTAGGTCAATCGTCGAAAAGAATTTTGCGCCTCTCAACCTAGGCAAAAGTTCAGATATAGGTTCAACCTGTGTCATGGGTTAAATTACATGTTCATTCAGCTTCCTAAAATCAACAACAGGACGCCACAATCCACCTGCCTTTGGAACTATGTGGAGAGGGTTCCTGTATGGAGAAGTACTTTCATGAATTACTCCCCACGTTTTCCATTTCTTTAATTCTTTCTCCATATCATCTCGCCTAGCGAATGGAATAGGGTACGTAGATGCCACTATAGGTTTATTCTTATCTAGCTGTATGTCATAAGATTCCACCTTGGCTGCCTTTGGTTTGTCCGAAAACACATCTTGATACTTCAGTAATAAATTAAATAAATTATCAGCAACTCCAGCTTCACAATATTCGTTGCCATAAACTTTCTTATGGATATCTTCTTCAGAAGCTAGATAAGCAGAATCATTAACATGAGAAGATTCAAATGTCAAAGTTTTACAAGATTCAATTACGGAATTTAGCGAGCAAGTATTATTTGTGGAACTCGGAACAAAAGGAGCTGATACTTCTTTACCACTTGAATGAATTAGTTCAACAGTAGACATACGATAATTAATTATAGCCTTAAACTGCCACAAAAATGGTGCTCCCAAGATCAAATCGGCATGTAATCGTTTAACTACATATAAACCCACGTGGAAAAATTCATCTCCCAACTGCATAATGACATATTTAAAACCCACAACTTTTATACGTTGCTCACCAGCGAAACAAGCCAACTGAATTCCTTCTATTGGTTCCAGCTTTATACTTGGTAATAAAGAACTTAGTGTGATCCAAACCTTGTAATCCAACAAATTAGATTGACTACCAGTGTCAATTAAACAATTAAGAAACAATTCACAAATTCTTCCCTGTATTTCTGGTGCTTCAAGTAAAGGTATAGGAGTTCCTTTATCTGTAACAGTCCACTCAGGCTCTGAATCAAACCACTCCAGCAAAAATGCAACAGGTAAAACATCTTCTTTATCAACGCCTAAATATTTAACTCTATTAAAGTCACCGAGACAAGACTTAACATGCAAAAGGTAAGGATCATAATTACAAGTAAGCTCCATGTGGTCATCCTTGGGCAGAGCGAATTGGAGCGCATTTCCCCGCCTTAGTTGTTTAATGTTCTCGGAGGGCTCCCACTAGTAGCATTAGTTACTGAGGAACATTCTTGATTTAAACTAATGTCATTGCAATTCATTCCATTTCGGAAATGTCCATTGTTCCTTGCTGAAATCTCTGAGTTAGTGTTAATGGAGTCACCTCGCAATTCTGTATTGGCCGGACTTTGAAATCTTCTATTCCTGTTGTATCTAGGTGCATCTGTATTATTGCTATTACTAGCGTTCCTTTGAGTGTTTGTTCTTCGATTATTATTATGAAAGTACAAACTTCGATCGTTACCTTGTCGCCTATAGCTCTCTTGATTAGCTCCACATTGCTTATAGTTGTTTCTGGGATTCCTAGCAGCTGGTTGGCCCATAAGTCTCTCTGAAGCTACTGTTTGGGTAGATGAATCGCTGCATGACTTACTTTCCATAGTCAGTTTTTAAGAATGTGGGTTGTCACGAAATTTCCAACCTTAAACAATTAACACAAAAACTCAGGACAATAGACTTATATTCTAGTGGTAAAACCAAATTTTTGTCACTACCTGGTGATTATATAAGTGGGGTGTACAACTCGAATAGGTTCGAAAAATCTAGGCATTTTGTAAGGCAAGTGTCTATGGAAAATAAGTCATGCAGTGATTCATCTACCCAAACAGTAGCTTCAGAGAGACTTATGGACTAACCAGCTGCTAGGAATACCAGAAACAAATATAGGCAATCTGGAGCTAACCAAGAGAGCTATAGGCGACAAGGTAACGATCGAAGTTTGTACTTTCATAATAACAATCGAAGAACAAACACTCAAAGGAATGCTAGTAATGGCAATAATACAGATGCACCTAGATACAACAGGAATAGAAGATTTCAAAGTCCGACCAATACAGAATTGCGAGGTGACTCCATTAACACTAACTCAGAGATTTCAGCAAGAAACAATGGAAATTTCCGAAATGGAATGAATTGCAATGACATTAGTTTAAATCAAGAATGTTCCTCAGTAACTAATGTTACTAGTGGGAGCCCTCCGAGAACATTAAACAACTAAGGCGGGGAAATGCGCTCCAATTCGCTCTGCCCAAGGATGACCACATGGAGCTTACTTGTAATTATGATCCTTACCTTTTGCATGTTAAGTCTTGTCTCGGTGACTTTAATAGAGTTAAATATTTAGGCGTTGATAAAGAAGATGTTTTACCTGTTGCATTTTTGCTGGAGTGGTTTGATTCAGAGCCTGAGTGGACTGTTACAGATAAAGGAACTCCTATACCTTTACTTGAAGCACCAGAAATACAGGGAAGAATTTGTGAATTGTTTCTTAATTGTTTAATTGACACTGGTAGTCAATCTAATTTGTTGGATTACAAGGTTTGGATCACACTAAGTTCTTTATTGCCAAGTATAAAGCTGGAACCAATAGAAGGAATTCAGTTGGCTTGTTTCGCTGTTGAGCAACGTATAAAAGTTGAAGGTTTTAAATATGTCATTATGCAGTTGGGAGATGAATTTTTCCACGTGGGTTTATATGTAGTTAAACAATTACATGCCGATTTGATCTTGGGAGCACCATTTTTGTGGCAGTACAAGGCTATAATTAATTATCGTATGTCTACTGTTGAAATTATTCATTCAAGTGGTAAGGAAGTATCAGCAACTTTTATTCCGAGTTCCACAAATAATACTTGCTCGCAAAATTCCGTAATTGAATCCTGTAAAACTTTCACATTTGAATCTTCTCATGTTAATGATTCTGTTTATCTACCTTCTGAAGAAGATATCCATAAGAAAGTTTATGGCAATGAATATTGTGAAGCTGAAGTTGCTGATAATTTATTTAATTTATTACTGAAGTATCAAGATGTGTTTTCGGACAAACCAAAGGCAGCCAAGGTGGAATCTTATGACATACAGCTAGATAAGAATAAACCTATAGTGGCATCTACGTACCCTATTCCATTCGCTAGGCGAGATGATATGGAGAAAGAATTAAAGAAATGGAAAACGTGGGGAGTAATTCATGAAAGTACTTCTCCATACAGGAACCCTCTCCACATAGTTCCAAAGGCAGGTGGATTGTGGCGTCCTGTTGTTGATTTTAGGAAGCTGAATGAACATGTAATTTAACCCATGACACAGGTTGAACCTATATCTGAACTTTTGCCTAGGTTGAGAGGCGCAAAATTCTTTTCGACGATTGACCTAACTTGTGGATATTTTCAAATACCACTGACACCTAGATCTTATAACTTCACATCTTTCTCATATCGTGGTATTTTAATGGAATTTCATTTTTTGCCTTTTGGTATTAAGAGTGCTGTTAGTGTTTTTATCGACAGAATGCATAAAGTGTTTGCCAATGATACTAGTTCATTTCTTATAGTGTATGTGGATGATATTCTTATATTTTGATCATCACTGGAAAGTCATTTAAAACATTTGGACTACGTGTTGAAAACTTTGAAAGAAGTAAATATGTCCATCAAATTGTCGAAGTGCACATTTTGTAAAACTGAAGTGAAGTTTCTTGGTCACATAGTATCATGTGAAACCATCGCTGTAGATCCAGAAATAAATCTAGCAATAACTGAATATCCTACCTCAACAAATAGAAAAGCGTTAAGAAAATTTTTAGGAATGGTAAATTGGAGGAGAAAATTTGTGGATAAGTTTGCAATGATTGCTGCTCCTTTATACGATTTACTTAGAACGAATAAGAAATGGGAATGGAATGAAGCACATCTCTAGGCATTTAAACGTCTGAAGGAATTGGCTTTGTCTCCGGACATGTTAGCTCAACCTAACTTGAACAACACTTCCCATGTAAATACTGATGGCAGTAAAATAGGAATCGGTGGAGTCTTATGGCAATATTCTGACGATGGTGAAACTTTGATTATCCAGTATGCGAGCAGAGTTTTGCGAGGTTCAGAATTAACATATTCTGTGCATGAAATAGAATATCTTGCCATCCTTTTTTCCGTGGAAAAATTTTCAATATATCTATTGGGCAGACCATTTGTAATACACTGTGACCATCAATCACTTTCAGCAAGATCGTTAAATCCAAGGCTTAGTAGATGGGCTTTGAAATTGCAAAATTATGATTATACAACTCAGCATGTTAGTGGTTCTGCAAATACGGCCGCGGACGCGTTAAGTAGATATCCAATTAAGTCACAAAACAATTTGTTTCCTTCCACTGTACATGTAAACTGCACAGATATTGGTTTACTTGAAGAAGAATACTTTTTGTATTGGATGAAAGTACAACAAAACGATGAATTATGTCAACGTATAATTTCTATGTTAGGCAAGGGTGATGACCATTTCGAAATTAAGGGAATATTTAAACTACATAAAAATATATTGTTTTATAGATCTATCGACTCGAATCATTGCAGAGTTTTTGTACCTGAAGCAGCTGTCAAAAACGTTTTGTATGAACAACATGATTTGGCTGGCCATTTTGGGTTTTCTAAGCTTTATAAGAAGTGTTCTAAATTCTATTTCTGGCCTAAGATGAGAGGAAGTGTCAAGTCATATTTAAGTGATTGTGTGGAATGTGCAAGAACGAAACAAAAAACACAACATATTACCAAAGATAAGCTTCACGTGATTTCTTACAAATTACATCAGTTCTTATCTTTAGACTTGATTGGTCCATTGCCATTATCTCAAGGATATCAACATATTCGGACTATTGTAGAATTAACCAGCAAATATTTTATGGCAGGAAGGCAACAACTCGAGAAATTATCAACAGAATTAACTTAGGTTATTTCCATCATTATCCTATGTGTACAGTTATGTTAACGGATAATGGATCACAATTTAAATCCGATGAATGGGAAATTTTTTTGAAGTCAATTGGTGTAAAGCATATTCTCACTTCACCATATTCGCCTCATGCGAATCCAATTGAGAGATATAATAAAGAGATCATTCGTTTGCTTAGACTCTTTTGTAAAACCAACCACAGATCTTGGTCCAAAGTTTTAACAAATGTTATAAAATTACTAAATTACTCATATAACGAGGTTGTTGGTTTCACTCCGGCTGAAATTTGTCTACACGAGGAAGTTCAGGATAAAATAACTTCCGTTATTGACTGGCCAGAAGAGATGAACGAATTGTCTTGGACAGCTAAATATATTCAGTTAATTGAAACAACTAAACGTTCAAAATCTAGAAAGAAGATTCATTGAAACGCAGAAGCCGCTACAATTGTTCAAGGGGATTTGGTTATGGTTAGGAATCATGCAAGAAGTTCTGCCTTGAACAAAACTATCCATAAATTTTATGACTTATATGTGGGGCCATTTTTGGTGGAGGAAGTGAAGAACAATTTCGTGAACTTGGTATATTTAGATGGACAACAGATAAAGTGTAGACACAATTTACAAAATATCAAACTCTTCCACTGTTCATTGGAGAAGAAACACGAGTTGTTGTTGAATGTTAACAAATAGGTGCGCAAGGGTAACAACGTAGTTTTGAATTGATTGTCATTCTTTGAAAGATTTGTTATGGTATTAAAGGTTGTTTTGAATGTTGAATATTTTAAAGTTATGTAACTGTTCGATGTGTATATTTAAGATCTTGTATCTTTTTAAGCCACCAATGTATGATGTGACTGTCATCTTTTATAACATTCACAATTAAGTTGTATTAATGATAGAAATCTTTGATAAGAAGAAAGACATTTCATTATCACTGTTACTGTTCTAATTATGTATTATGGGATAAAGTGTAATATATACCAATTCGTAAGTAGATTTATGTATTTTCTTTCATAAAACAAATAATATATTTTTACTAGTTGCTAATACAAAATTAACAGCAACACACCCTTTGATATTAGTCCCATGTTGAAGTTGAGTAATGCCAGAAGTATTTAGCAGAATAACTAATCTTTTTGAGTCAGATTTATTCTTCATCAATCGTTCATAAATCTCCCCGAAAACCTTACCCTACATATCAAAAACACAACTCTTGATTTTTCTTTTGCGTTTCTGTCAAGACGCAGGAACTTTAAATTCATTTCGCAATCCCATAAAGAATCTGCATGCTTATTTTGCTCTACAAATAACGGAACACATACAAAACAATGCATCTTTTTAGCATGGAATGTGTCTCAAATTTGCTTGGTTTGCAAGATAACTTGTAGGCTTTTATAAAACGAGAGAAATAGAGTTTTTTCTTAATAATACGGACGGGACAACCGATACACGCCTCTGAAACGGGGCTGTCCCGGTAAAAACAGGACGTATGGTTAAAGAGAGAAGTGTTGCTTGGGCCTCAGACCACCCTGCATGCAACACAATCCATTAAAGGTTATCGTTTCGTTCACAGAGGAGACGTCCATCTTAGACGTGATGAAAAATTATATTTTGCATTTGGTTCAGAATATGTAATAAGCGGCTTTTATAACAAAACGCAAACACACACACTCACATACATATATGCAAATTGTACAGCTTCTCCCTGCAGTTTGCAACATGCCACGAAGGCATAAGGAGGGTGTGGAGATAGGGCTTCATACATTCACAATATCGGCTATTTCTGGAGGTGATGTAACCAGCACCACGCTCTGCTCCCAGGTACCCATTTTTTTAGAGGCCGGATGAACCCCGGAGTCACTCCATGCAGGGACAGTGCTGCAAAAATTACCACTTGAAAGCAACCACCTCGGGAATCGAACTCGGGTGTTCAGCGTGGAAGACAGACTGAAGCCAGCACCTCTCTCTCCGTCCCCCACCATGTCCACTTACTTAACACTCATTTCTTGTGAAAATCATATTATTATTCAAATATGTTCCAGTTAATTAAAATTACATTTCATTCACATATTAACAAAATAGGTAAATCAAGTTAATATGTTTGTTAAGTTAACAAGTCATAAAAGCAATTAATGTAGGCAGATTTCGCATCACTAAATTCATATTTAAGTAACATATATTGAAGTCACAAGATGGCTTCCACTCGCTGGCAAACAGGCTGCTGGAAATAACATGTTTCGAATGATTGATTGATTGAGTTGCTTTTTTTACATCGCTTTTTGTGCCACTTTTGGCTAATTTGCGAAGATGAGTATGAATGATGACATGATGCAATTGATGAATGGACACTCAAAAACATCTATGCTCAGGCCGGGATTTGAACCCGAGACCTCTAGCATCGTCGCGCGATGTGCAAACCACTCTGCCACGGGGACCGGTAAGATGTTTCGATCATTCGTTGTTTTTGACCGATTACAAGCATATAAGATATGTCTGTAGCTATTTATTAGATGTCAATAGTTAACTTCAACGACTATCACATGATTTTTCTGTCCAATTTTGTTGATTTATTAATCTATAAATATTAGAACAAATGCAATTGAAGACTAAAATTGGTAAACGCTGTAAGTGCCACAATAATTCCAACACCGTTTTCCACGTTAAACTGTGAAATGTGCCATGCTTTATAATGTGGAAAACGTGTAAAGTGGCTGGTAGCCCTCTACGTAGTTCAAAGGGTGTGTAAAGAGGTCACTAGTGTGAACGTTCTTACGGGCTGATGTGCGGAACGATGCTTTTTTCCAACACTTTCACTTTTGGCACTTACAACGTTTACCACTTTTAGTCTTCAATTAATACTATATAGTTCAATCATCACCATCGTTCATTGTGGTAGAGATAACGTAAGATCCATGCACGTTGATTCGCTATATTTGACGATAAATCAGCGACAGACAAAACCCAAAAACACTCTTGTACGTTGATTGCGGGTTACCTTTCTCTGAAAGCAATCAAGGCTTCATTGGACTCATTCACAATCAAACCCGTTCTCTCATCTCCCCAATTCCAGCGCTTTCTTTCATTTTCTCCCCTTTCTTTGTGAACAGAAAAAGCGACGTCGCACTGAATGCTGTACACAAGGGAGACCGGGTGTTCACACAAGACGATGATTAAGTCACGTGCACCGGTGGCCACAAAAGACGGGGATTCTAGACAATCAGAGAAGACATTCAGCCGTTGGCGTCTTTCCCAGGACATTGCTTCCGTTTCCTTTCTTGATCACCCACCAATAAACCAAATCCCTTGGTCCTTGGAACCTGATGGAAGGAATGTGTTCCAGACAATGTCCCTTGATTCTTTTCGTCCCATTTCTGTTTTTGACCTACTTAACAGCGATGCCGTTTCTTATCTCCTAATTTCACATTCTTTGGAACCAATGATTCTAATTTGTTACTACTGATTCGCCATTAACTACAGTTCTACATCGATCACGTGAACCTACAGAAACGCAATCATAACTTACATTCGTGTGGCTAAACAAGGCTGCGCATAACGGCAAAGAAGGGGAGAAAGCGAGTGGCTGGAGCAAAGCAGTGCGCGCTGATGCAAAGGCTGGTATCTGCAGCCACGTTTTCCCCTCCATGCACTCACTTCTCATGCCTTCATTGGTCGAGCCCTTTCGAATCACTACTTGCGCAAAGGACTTGTTTTCTTTCACTTGCTCCCGGAACAGAATGTAGCTTATGTTGAACAGTTAAGATTTCCCGCTGTAGAATTCGATAGAAATAGCTATATATTTTTCCTGACAATTATATGCAATTTCTTGACAATTAGCATGCACTGCATAAGGATTTATTTTTACGAAATTTAATGTAAATACGAACATGTTTTCTTAGTGAAAGTGCTATGTTCAGCTGGATAGGGATGGCATTGCTTGAACGACATCTTTTATTCAAAATAGCATTTCACATGATTTTTTGAATAGGTTTCATTATCTGCGTAGACTACATAGAGTACTCGTAGATTTCGTGTAGACAGCACGTGCAGGCTTAGCGTCTTATCCCTCATCACACAGATTTGACTTTATTTTTTTATATTTAGCGTCGTTTTTCTGCCACTTTTGGCTAATCGCGACAACAAGGATGAGTGATGATTTGATGAAGTTGATGAAGGGACACTCACAAAGAATATCCATACCCAAGCAGTGGCGGAACCACAGGGGGGTTTGCGCCACTGCTTGGGCGCCGAACGATCTAAATTAACATATGTTGTAAGATTGATTGATTGATTTGTGATTTTAAGTCCACTTTACGCACAGAAAGGCTAATCGGGACTCGACCTACAGTTTAAAGTGGGATCCGAACCACTGGACTCCACCGGGTATCGAACCCGGGACCCCTTGATCACAATGCGACGATGTTACCACTACACAATCGGGGAGGCACAAAAGTTGTAAAAGAAAGAATGAATTGGCGTCCCGTGAAATTATTTGCACCCTATTGAATCAATATTGATTTCAGCCTGTAAAAAAAAGAAACTTTGAATACGTACACAATTTAGTGTCCACGTCGCTCCATGTTGCATAATGTGAAATATATATCGTACATGAATGTTATAGGCCTACATGTTAATGTAAAAATGAATTATATTTGGAATGCATTTAACAAGCATTTTATGTTTTCAAAAATAGTTTGTGTGCTTGTTTTCCATTATTAATATGAAATTGGACGTGTTGTAAAAATAATTCAAATCGTTTGTTCGAACGCAAATGCTTTAGCACCAACTTCTAACCCCCTTGTGCATAATTTACGAGGGTAATAACGTCTTTGATACTACTACTACTAATAATAATAATAATAATAAATAATAATAATAATAATGCTGCCGGGCTCGAATCCCGGCTTGGGCATAGATGTTTGTGAGTGTTTTCATCATATCATCACTCATACACATCTTCGAAAATTAGGCTAAAGTGGTACAAAATGCGAAGTAAAATAAAGCAAATCAATAATAAAAACAAAAATGTTATTATAACAACATTATTATTATTATTAGCATTATTATTATTATTAATGTTATTATTATTGGTACGTTTATCGTGATACTTACTTCCCCCGAAGATAAAAATTCGTGGTTGCACCTCTGTACCCAACGGTATTCGATCTCTGGGACCCTGGCGTCGTAGTGTGCTGTGCTAACCACTCCGCCACGGAGGTCGTCCTGATCACATGGATTACGCCTAATCTACACGTACTCTGCGAAGATACCATGTAGAGTACAATGCTATTTCAAAGATAAGTGTGGGTTTGAAATGGAAGCTTGTATTCAGCTTAAGAACAACCGTACATATTCAAAATTCTTGTTACACTTTGCAAGACATAAACTGATGAAATAAACTGTAGAGAGAAATCGTGTGTCTGGCAGTCCTAAGACAATCATATGACTTCAATCACCACCTCGTGCTTCATGAAAAGTGTCTTGGGGGTTGGGTAGCGTATCCCTGTTCAGTATAAGTCACGTGATCTGATTTATTCAGTTTTATTTTATTTTATTTTGTTTAGTTTGTATAATTAATAAACCAAAGTTAACTTTAATGAAACAATACTTCGTTCCGAAGTGTGATGCATAAGTCATAGGTGTACAGTCGGAGAAAGAATTACCTGGGCCACGGGACCTAGAATTTCGTAACGTCTTAAAGCCTGTTGTTTATGCAACCCAAATAACAAATTATTCGCTTAAGTTTGTCTGGTGGATCTGAGTTCTCGGGAAGGATTGAGCATTGATAGCATGAGTCACATGACTCATGCCCCAGCAACAACAAACAACAGCTGGGTGCTACGTGGCCTCAAGAAGAACATTTTAGCAACTGTTTTCTTAACAAGATCTGCCACACGCTAATTGTTTCTCTATCTGGTATTGAATTCGGAAGCCTTTGATTGCATGTCGAAGACGTTACCACTACGCCATCGGAGAGGTAATGGAACGCCTTGAGAAAGACACGAGTGAAACCATATTTAGCGTAAATTTTAAAAATAAGACAATATTTTGTGGTCACAGTTTCGAACCGTGGGAGAGGCATAGATTTTTTTGTCCCATCGTCCATTTCACGAGTTTACTCACAGACACATTTAACACGAGTGGTAGAAGAAAAGCGAAGTAAAATAACTGAAACAGAAATAAAAGAAAAAAGCGAAACAAATTTTATCCACAATATTCTGCAGTCACTTCAGTCGTATTCACGGAATGCTACCTTTAAAGAGAGGCGTGGTCTCTAACTTGTCTTTTCCCCTTCCTTTGTGCTCTCGATTCCCTCTGTCACGATTGGTCTAAAACTAATCAATGCGACGTTAATTAAACAATCGAAACAACGAAACAATGCACAATCAACTGATCAACATTCCAGTTTTTTTCGAATCGGAAAACAATTGAGATGCTGTAAAATGAAGCAAGATGCAGTAATAAACTGGGAATTTGGTACGGTATAGAATAAATCGGTGAAGATGTTCAATCTGATTGGATTTTTGTTATTTAGTGTTGCTATTCTTTCACTTTTTGCAAATAGCGACGATGAAGATGAGTAATGAGTGATGATATGATGACATTGACTAACGGACACTCACCAAGAACACCCATGGCAAAGCCGAGATTCGAACCAGGGACCCATGCTGTCGTAGCGCGCTGTGCTAACCACTCCGCCACGGAGGTTGGTTAGGAGTGGACATTATACCATATTTTGTGTGCGTAATTGGGATCAATCAATGGAATGACTAGACATATTATATTATTAATATATTCATATCATAATATCACGTCATATTATTCGACACGAAGTAACATCAGAGACATTCCATCTTCCATTATTGCCTTTCAACTATTTCTTCGACTTCAGGTTAATAACATCAATAAGATAAATTATGAAACAAATGATAATGAATGTGGGATATTGACAGTTATTTCGAATTACCTGACACAAGCAACATTAAGCAGACTCGGTGGGCAAGCTCATTAAGTGGTCAACCTTCGATCTCGTCACCAAAGTACCCGGATTTGAGTACCGTCCTTGTCACAGGTGTTTGAGTATTTCGTCATTAATTTCATGTAATGGTCACTCGTCCGCGACTAGGAAGAAAAGTGATGTTACGTAACAAAACTAATAAAAATAAACATGATCGAAGAGTACTTATTTCATCTCTCACGAAATCTCCTATAAAACCGGGATATATGAAATATATGTATCTTCACATACTTTTTTCGATTTCTATATTTAACTAGCCGAGACCGAGAACGGGAGACCAATTTTCAATTCGAGAAACCGAGAGACGGAGACACTGTAAAGTCTTGTTTCTTTCTTGACATCTGCCTAATTGAGTGCCAGTGGCGTACGCAAGGGGGGGTTACGGGGTTTAACCCCCCCTTGAGCTTTTGAAATATTATGAAAAATACTGTGGAAAAAATAAAAATGACCAATTTATCACTGTCAAGGACCTGCGGCAGTACTACTACTACTAATAATAATATAATAATAATTTGAATTATTATTCCCATGCAGCACGGAGAAAAGCACAGCATTCCAAACATGCGTCTTTAAGAGTGAATGCCTTGAAAATAAACACGAATTCTTGAAAATAATATATAAGGGCAACTATGATTTTAAAGAGCAAAAAAGTTGTTTTGTATCTCGGCTGCAACAATGTTCAATGATCATGTATTTTTGTGTGTGAACAATGAGCATTAACTAAAGAAAGTTCTTGGTTCGTTGAACTTGGCTAATGTATAGACAATGGCTAGGCCGACAAGAATAACTCAGTCACCAGTCCGCCTTCCCGCGGCACGTTTGAATTTCTGAATTCGAACGACAATAAGCTTAACTATTGTAAAATGTTATGTTGGTAACAACAGTGAGACAATCCAAATTTGAATTATCGGGGATATTTATGCGGCGACAAAGCCGGAAAAATTCCAACCAATTCCGGGAATCGAATCCGGATCTCCCGCATGGTTGTCAGATGCCCTACTGACCAGACCCCCCGCGGCTTCTTGGATGAGTTCCGTACTTTGATTATTTCAATTTATTTTAATATATTTTCTTGTTTTTATGGATTTTCTTCACACTTAAAATGTCTCATCTCCTTGAGTCGACAATTATTTCGTAAGAAAGAAAAAATGCTCTAGAATTTGTTAAAAATCGAATTACTAGAAATTAATTTCGTTTTATTGCTTTCATAAATACTATATTTATGTAGATCTCTACTACTTAATAGTAGTAGTGGTATTAGTAGTATTATTAGTAGTAATTCAATTAATTAATTATAAGTATTATTATTTAATTATGAGAATTATTATTTAATTAAAGTATCATAAAACAATGGTAATGTGAATTTCGAACAAGTTTTATATATAACACCCCCTTGATGAAATCCTGCGTACGCTACTGTGTTGTTCTGTTCGTTATTGGCTTTGTATTGGCAATTGTCATTATTCTTCCCCTGTAGGTAAACCATAACGACGATTTATGATGAAATAAAGCAGATAAAACGGCAAGAACAAGAAAGTCATGTCTGCCCGGGACTTCAACCCAGAACCTTACGTAACGAGATTTGAAATTCTGGAGAAGACATCTGTGTTTCACTTGACTTTCTCTTTCCTCAACTTCTGTTATTTTATCATGCACGTATAATTAAAATGGATCTTAGAAAATACGTTGCGATCCATAATTGTGTTGGCTATAAATGTGAACTCCAACATGGAATAAATGATTCCCTTTTGTATGTGGTTGAACATTAAATTTTCTTACACTGTGACAATTTCTTTTTTATTTTTTCTGCACAGATAAGCTAATCTGGACTGGACCTTCAGTTTAAAATGGCATACGAACTACTACGTGCATCCACCGTGTATCGAACCCGGGATCCCTTGATTATAAGGTGACGACGTTATCATTACGCCATCGAGGAGGCCCCGTGAGAAAATATTATTCACTCGATCTATACAATAATTTATTTAAACATTTACATTTTCGTTTTCTTCTTTTTTTTTGTTAACTACTCTTCTACGACTTTTTTTTTGTCTTTGAATTTCTTCTTGTTTCAGGAAAAAATAATACATGCAGGCTGTATACCCCCCCCCCCCCCGTGCAAATAGATAGAAAGCTCACTCTCGAGAACTAATTTATAAATAACGTAACAATTAGGAAACAATTCGAACGTTAACTGATAATAACTGAAGATGAAACAATACTTACAGACGCTAACGAAATATCTATTCTTGTATAAGCTCACATCACAGGCAACAGGTATCTGGTGAGTCATTCACTCTTGCTAACTACAAGCGAAGGTCACTGAACCAAAGGGTGGCAAACAGGCGTCTGCTCTACGAAACTAGGGTGAGCAGGCGAGGCCCGTGTTCCTGTTATCAATGACGTACGAAATAAGGAGGAACACAGCTTTCATATCAAACTAGACCTGTGTTTCGGTTCCGCCATTGCATGTAAAACGCTTTCTCGTCGTGGCCTTGAAGGCCTACGTTAAGCCTTCTCTGAAAGAAAGATATCTTACCATTGAGGGGAGGAAAAGTGTGTGTGTATATCGAGGTCCTTCAACTTTCGTATTCTTCTTCATTTCAGAACGCGTGCTGTATCGTCGATTTAATCCAATCTAGCCGTTCTAGGTTTTAGGTTCTGTTTCTGTTCGGTAATTTCACATTGTCTTCCTGCTTATGTTATTCGCGACGAAGCTTCTTATTTCAATAATCTGGACAATAACGGGATTGTGTTGGTTGGTTGATATGGTGTCTAAGTCCACTTTATGCACAGTAAGACTAATCGCGAATGCACCTACAGTTTGCCTACCTGCTGCTAGATATTTGCGTGCTAAGATGTAGGAAGTGATACATTTTCAGTGTGTGGAATTAAGATTTATTTCTGATACGAAGAATCTGAGAATGGAGTAGTGAGAAAAGTATCACCTCACATGTTTGAATTTTAGCGCCCCCCCTCCACACACACACACACACACACACACACACACACACACAGGATATCGGCCGTGGTTTTTATAATGAAATATAACATGGATGAATTGTGTCAAGAAAAACTGGAGCCTATTCACATCCCTACGGAACTTGGAAGAATGTCCACGTAGAAATTAGAAAGTTCTGTTCCGATAAAATCGGGACGTATAGTAAATGAAAAAGCAAAGTGCTACCTTGTGCTTTGAACCAAGCCATGAAGGCGTGTAGGGGGTGCGGAGTTAGGGTGCCACACTTTCTTGTTACAGCCGAAGGTGGTAATAATGTGATCAGCACCACGCCCCTGGCCGCCTTTACCTCCTCCCCCCACGCCAAGCTTCCTACAGGTACCCATTTTATACGACGCTGGGTGGGCGCCGGAGCCACTTGAACAGGTGGACAAAATTCCAATGCTCCCCAGTCGGGGATCGAACTCAGATCTCTCGCATGGTAATCAAACTCCCTAACGACCGAGCTACTGCGGCACATATAGTATAGTAGCCTTATAAAATTAAGGCAAGAATTATTTTAGCGTTTCGTTCGACGGTTTTAGGGGAATGATTTTCGGACATAGGCTATAACTCTTGTCGGTTCTGCGACCTGGTTTGAGAAAAGGCGATTTTATGAAGAACAACATTCCACCTGACAAGTCACGTGACTTTTCTACATTTCCTGTGTCTGTTGGCTATTGCATGAAAGACGAGTTGCTCATTGAGACAGACTGAATCACCCGATCACCTAAAGGTGCAATGTGTGTTGCCTACCTTTCCGGCATTATTTACTGCCATTAAAGTCTTATGGGGAAGAACTTTTTTCCACCACTGTACACTAGGGTTATGACAAAAAAATATTTTTTTAGCCTGTAGTAGAAATCAATGAACTTTTTAATACAGAATCAGAAAATGACAATTATTTCATTCAATTCATAAAAAAATGTTCCGCACCAATCGCAATGAAAATTCTCAAATTTAAGTACATTCAGCACAGTCAAAATGTATTAGTTGAAATAAGCTTCAGATTCAAATATTTATCTGTTTTGCATTTCTGGTACAGTTCTTCCATTAATTTCACCCCTCGTTCGGCACAAATATTCGTCTGTGGTATATCTACAACGGATCTTTCAACATTCCAGTGAGTTACAAAGCACTTCATGGCTGCAGAGCAATCTAATTCGGAAATTCCATCCATCAGTTTCTCGTGAATCTCTGCGTTGAACATTTAGTTAGAAAACCAGGCTTCCTGCCACGTATTTGAGATGAAAGAGCATGGTTTTTCCAGTGATATTCTCCATTTAGGAATGAGGAAGTACGAAATATGAGCATATATAGCACGTGAATTCCATCTGGCATTGTGAAGAGACGGTAATTGTCTCCATTTAATTGCTGCGTATGCTCCAGTTTCTTTAAGGAAACGGAATGCTCTACATAACTCATACAGAAATCTAAAATCATCTCGCCAACCTGGATTTTGAACAGTTATCATTTCACTTTCTGGCTTCTAGGACTGCTGTAAGACATGGTATTGTTTTATCACTTCGTCCACGAATTCATAGTTGACAGTTGGTTTGGTAGAGGAAACGGATTAAAGAAGTCTAACAAATGCTTTATGATTCTACGAAGAATATGGTGCTGGCCGCCAATGTACTGTGGCTGATCAAATCCTCTTGTGATCATTTCACTTTTTAATTTTTGAACAATTCCATTCACTCGTCCAGTATTTACTGCTGTTGTGTCGCATACAATCATTTTGAAGTTCTGCTTTGCAGTGCATTAAAAATATCCTGTGATGATTCAGCATATGTATCAGAAGAGTTGAATTAAAATTGTTAGGCCTCCCCGATGGCGCAATGGTAGCATCGTAGCCTTGTAATCAAGGGGTCCCGGGATCGATTCTCTTCTTGCAAAATAGATTTTATTTTACGCTTCGCATCTTCGCCACTTCTTATAACAGCTCGCGAAACACCTGACTGTGATGGTGTTGGAACACTGATTTCATCTTCGGCTAGACTGAAGCACACTACAGCAACTTTATTAATTGAAAGAGATTTTTTGTCACCAACTTAGCTGCATGTGATGTTGAAAAACGCACGACTCGTTTTTTTTTTGTCATTTTCATCACTACTTACTTCTGCTGATGATGCATCGTCTACATCAGTGGCAAAGACAGCGTTTGGTTCAGATTGTGAAGCCGATTTTCGCACTCGCTTAGAGGGATGGGTGGACGATTGTGGAGCAACTGTGCTTGTTACATATCTAATTAAATTGATTGATTTGGTGTTGTAAGTCCACTTTATGCACAGTAAGGCTAATCAGGACTGGACCTACAGTTTAAAGTGGAATTCGACGATAAGCGAATTGCAAATCACGAGTATCAAGCCTAAACTCTACATTTCTGTTATTTGCGCTCTACCATTGCATCAATAGCTACATTCTGCGTCAACGATTCCGCATTTTTCTTAATCGCTTCACTTGATTTATAATATGCCATTATAATACTAATATTGAACTACCAAACCTGAAAATAGAGAAAATATACACAATTAGTCACTTAATAAATAATCATTTAATAATTACTACATTAATTTACTAATTATTACATTAATAATGCCCTTTTCAAATGTTGTTTGTGGTATTTTTAGAAAGAGCCCCAAAAATAGTTGTTATTGATAATGTAGCATTATAAAAATATTAAATTTATTGTGAAGTTCTTTCCGAAGAATCCTCGCTGTTTGAACCCACCAACAGTCACACACACTGTATAATTAGCATGATCTGTAACTACATACAGAGACAAATACACGTATCATTTTAAATAATGTTTTACTAAAAATATAAACACATTTTATTAGTCATTTTATCGTGAGCGATATTATAAAGATCTACTTTTTTAGTAGCTACAGGCTACAGTATCCTACATACAGATATTGTGACACACACTGAAACTGAAACGGGTTGGTGCGGGACGTTTTTTTTAGAGCCACCTGTAATAATTATTTTTTAGTAATCAGGTCACAAAAGCTCATCATTTGCGACCACAGGAGATATAAAATTTTGCAATTTTTTTTTAGTCATAACCCTAGTGTACACGTACCTAATATTTTCATTTGGAAATACAATATTCACCGTCAATGAACAATATTATAATCTTTGAAGACATAACCATGCCGGTGAAAGGTGCGAGCAACGAAGGGGTATTATTTCAGATGCGATTGGAAATGTCAGTGATAACATGGAGGTGTACCAACTGAATGATGGCTAACATTGTAGGACGAAATATTTTTCGAAAGCCTGCAGAAGCTCATTTTAGTGATGGGCCAACCGTGTTTCACACGCTCTCCAATATTTGTAAATATATGTAATCGATTCTCAAGCGTGTGTGTGTTCGGCTTTTGTTTACTTGGTAAATAAACACGAGTTCCATTTCTGCATCAGATGTATGCATGTGTAGGTATAATTATGTTTAATATTACACCAAATGGGAGGTACGCAGGAATGGGATTTTCCTGCTCCTGTTTTGTACACATCAATACAGAGTTTGTAAACGAGTGAGATGTAAATGTACTTTCGCTGTTCCCGACTGAACTTCTAACAAGGCTTTTGCTTCCTCCTAATCAGAGGAGGTACAAGAATTACCAAGCAAACTGTCCATCGTTATGTTTAGTCATTGTTTTACGCGATGAGAGCTTCAAGCATTGAAACAAAAGCCAAACAAACTGTTGACCCAACCTCTGCACCAGCATACGTAAAAATAAAATTCTTAGTTGATTTTCGATTGATTTGGTTTATTTTACTTCATTTCTTTGCCACTTTTGGCAAATCTCAAAGAAGAGGATGAGTGATGAATGATGAAATTTATGAAGGGACAAGAACTACCATGCCCAGGCCGGGATTCGAATCCGGTACTTCTGGCGTCGCTGCGCGCTGTGCTAAGCACTTCGTCATGCAGGTCGGCGATAAAATTCTTAAAAATACGCAGAATGCAATAGAAGAATTAATGTAGACAGTACTGGACAATTTGCCAAGCAATACTTGTACATGTCATTGTGCGTACGTACAACAGTCTATTGTAGTTGCTGTCGATTCTGTGAAAACTTGTGTACATATTTTATAAAACTCAGAAACGACAATAAAATATATATCTCCACATTCATGTACTTATAAAAGAGAAAAGTGGCATCTATCTTCCGCTGAAATTATGTAGTTCGGTAAGGTATCGTATGCCTTCACATTCATATGAAAGGGTTACAACGAATATTCAGCTGCAAATTAGTGTAAACATTTCAACCTTTCGTTTCTGACCTCTTTACTTCACTTCACTTCGTGACGCGGCTCGGTGGTCCCGTATGGGAGGGTTTTCCTTTACATCCTAAACAGTGACGGCGCCAGAATCAACAACAACTGTATTTATGCAATCTTACATGTATGTAAATAACACGTTGGCGCAAAATAATTCCTCCCTGGAATTAGTTCATAATACGTGCACTACTATTAAACACTGTTCACTGTCAAGTTTTCTCCATGCCGAATGTGAAGATGAACTTCTGTGGGGTAATTAATTTGCATATTTCCTGGAAAAAATGCAATAAAGAAAATCTTGGTAGATTCAATTTATCAGCCATAACAATAACTGTTATTTTCGGTACCATAGTAACTTTAATGTTGCCAAATACACAAGGGCTATGCAAGAAAAATGTGCATTCGAGGTGGATAATTCACACTTGAAAGAAATTACCAGAAAATATTTTTATTAGTATAAGCTGTTGCAGAGAACAGACGAAAGTTTACCGCGCAAACACAATGAATGGTAACACAAGGTTTTGAAAAGTCATCTTTCTCTAGTCTATTATGCTAGATTTATTCTAAATTTGCGCTGTATTAGATCTAGAATTTATTCTTAAAATTAAACATTCTAAGGTTTTCTATTCTTTTCTTTTCAGAATTACACCACTTGGATATATTTCGCAACCTCTTCTCTTGGTAAGTAATAATCCTTCTTTTTACACAGTTGTAACCTTTAGATTGTGCACCACTAGGTTCGATGCGACCATCAAATTTTATGATAACATCACGATAATGGAAGCGCTAGACGAATTGAGTCGTTACTATATATTTTAACTTTGTAGCTACAAACCATCAATGGCATTTCCATTGAGGATTTGTGGGAATTATGTCTCCGGTTGTTGGCATAGATTTCCTAAAAAGTCAGATGTTTGAAAATATGGTAAACCTTTAGATGAAAATGGGCCTCCCCAATGGCGTAGTGGTAACGTCGTCGCCTTGTCATCAAGGGGTCCTGGGTTCGATAGCCGATGGAGGCACATTTCCCAGTAGTTCGGATCCCACTTTAAACTTTAGGTCCAGTGCCGATGAGCCTATTTGTGCATAAAGTGAACTTGAAACCAAAAGTTTAATGCAATCAATTTAGTAGCCAAAATTTAGTCAATATCCCCGGTCACGCCACTACCCACACCATTATCATCAGTGGCACGGCGCTTTCACAGGTGGCATGCCACTTGAAAATTAAGAAATATTATACATGTCTCCCCACTCATGTGAAAAATTACATTTGCTTTCTCAGATCAACATTTAGTGACATATCATGTACAGCATGCTGCTTCGTATTTAATGTTTAGCATGGCCTTCCCAGTGGCGTAGTGGTAACGTCGTCGCTATGTAAGTAAGGGGTCCATTGGCGTACGCAGAGGAGGCTGAAGGGCCTTTTAGGCCCCCTCCCCTGAAATTTTCAAAAAAAAAATCAGGTGGAAGCAGTAACAAAATTAGGGAAACCCAAAGTGGTAAGTGCAAGCCCCACTTGTAATGATCCGCAACAACAACTTTGAATAACATTTAAAACGAAGCTTTGAAACGTTATTTGGAGCTCATATCTCGCGCGATAGAACAACAACAACGGGGTATCACCAAAATTGATTTACAGCTATGTAAAGGTGAGATTCGTGGCACTGAACCCGCGTTCACATTCAGCATTAGATATTGGTACAATTTCGATTGAATTCGCGTAATCTTTGAGTTACATGGAAATGTGTTTTGAATTTTCTCTTTAGATGAGATACTTTTAACTAGTGACGCACTCATGCTTTAAAGTTCACCTGTTATGTCGTCACAAAACACACGATCACAATCATCTGAATGTCATATATGTATGGACTACATTCGAAAAGAAGCATAAGTCTTCAAACAGGCTATTCATATTGTCCACCAAAGACTTAATTTCGAACGTATGGCGGGCCTCCCCTATGGCGCAGTGGTAGCGTCGTCGCCTTGTATTCAAGGGGTCCCGGGTTCGATACCCGGTGGAGGCACAAGTGGTTCGGATCCCACTTTAAACTGTAGGTCCAGTCCCGATTAGCCTTACTGTGCATAAAGTGGACTTAAAACACCAACTCAATAAAGCAATCGAACGTATGGTTTTCCTCTAACTTCTGAACACGGTGAATCTATCGCTTTCTATGTTTCAAGAGTAGCCATTTCAATTTTTTGCTTTCCTCTAAGAACTAAAGAATTTCTGTTTTGCATGTACAATGATAGTACTTTCAGTGCTACTAGAGCGTCGTAAAGTATGGCAAATTCCATTATAAATAACTACTTTGTCAAATGTTTTAACAATTCCTTCATTCTAGGACCTCTTACGAGTCGATTGGGGACCACTTCGACTTATTTTTTTAAAGTCAACAAAACGCTAGCTCTCAAACAGGATTGAGCGACGAAGCGACCCAACTTGTATGTCAAAAATAGAGCCAAGGTTTAGTATTCGATAGAAAAGTACATGTGAAACATCAGAGGTCTGAGAAAGTGTGAAATACATGACATCTAAAAGAGACAGAGCTATGGGCGCAAACTTTTCAAAAATATTGGGTGCCATTGACCACTTGAATTATAAGTTCACAAACGAACTCACAACTCCTCCCTTCCTTATATTATGATATTAATGCTCACCAACAATACATCCTATTCTTTTGAACTGTATTGTTTACTGATTTCAGTAAACACTCCACTACGAATCACGATAATAAATATAATAATAACACGATATATTATTTGATGGGCTCACGTACACAATCTACACAGCCGCCATAAATTGCGCAATGATTTTTTTACATATAGCTATGGGGATGTAAACTTAATTCAAACGAACTGGAATGCTATAAGTATGATATGTTTCATAACATAGATTACATCCAGCGGGTTGGAAATGATGATCCCTGATTGAAATGTCACTTTTAACCAGACGTTTCGTGGTTCAAGATAGGGGAAGCAATCCTTCCTATTCCCCGTTCAAATCGCACTCTGTATTAATATGATTGATATCAATAGATGCATTTTTAGTCCACTACTTTCATTTGACAAACTTCTAATTTTCGATTTCGTCACATTCGAAATGAGCCCCGAAAGAGGTCTAAAGCTTTATATCAGTGGCGCAACCACACGGGGGCATTGCAGCCCCCCCCCCCCCAACCTTGGACGGAGTCAGTTCTAGGGGATGCAAGGGGGCAAACATTGAAGGCCAAGGACAGCTGCAGGGGGCACAGAAAGGCAATTTCCATCCTTAATTTCAAATCGTATGCAAATAAGAATACATTTCGTAAATTTTTCTTGATCACAATGCCTGCTTTTCTTTCACAGTCTCATCAAGTTCAGACCTGTAGCTAGGGGCCAACGGGAGTCGGCCCTGGACGCCGAAAGATCCAAGTGAAAAAAGTTGTAAAAGAGAGAATGCTATGGTGCCCCGTGAAATTGTTTGCGCCCTATTAAATCAATATTGTTTTCAGTTTGGATCTAAAAATGTTCTTGCTCGTTTCGTTCGCAATACAATTGTTTTCTGTAATGTAATGTATTTAAATAATGTATGTTGTACATATATGTATTGAATTAACTTTGAATATGTACACAATTTTTAGTGTTAGCATGTTGAATATGTGTAAAACATATGTTGTTCATGAAACTTATACATTTTATGTGTGCAAAAAGAATTATATTCGGAATACATTTATCATGCATTTTCTGCCATTCAAAAATACAGTTTGTGTGATTGTTTTCCATTATTAGCTAATCCGAAATTGAACGTGTTGAAAAAAATATTTCAGTCCTTTGTACCAAACAAATGCTTTAGCAACGACTTCTACCCCATTTTTGCGTAATTTACGAGGGTAATGTCGTCTTTGATACTACTACTACTACTACTACTACTACTACTAATAATAATAATAATGAATTATTATTATTTAAATTATTATTATCATTATTGGTACGTTTATCCTGGTACTTGCCCCCCCAGATAAAAATTCGTGGTTGCGCCTCTGCTTTATATACAGGGCATATAGTCATTATTTGTGTTAATCTTGTATTAAATGAAATATTGCATGACCTAATTGTAACCCTATTAAGATAATTAATAATAATATGTCTCGGAACTGTTCTTGAAATAACCATAAATGCAAAATTTCTTTATGTAAACTGTGTCCCGATTAGCCTTACTGTGCATAAAGTGGACTTAAAACACCAAATCAAACCAATCAAACCAATCTAAAATGTAATTTTCCATGCCGGCACATTATGTGTGTGTTTGTGGGGCGAAGGGGGTTGAATTTTGTACCGCCAAAATAAAAATATTTCCTGCGCCTATGCACCATCCAATTCTACAAGTCCAGCCCCCTCCCCTCCCTCCTCCCGAAAAATCCTGCGTACGCCAGTGAAGGGGTCTAGGGTTCGACATCCAGTAGAAGCACATTACACAGTGGTCCCACTTTAAACTCTCCAGTCCCGATTAGCCTCACTGTGCATAAAGTGGACTTAAAACAATAATTCAATTCAATTAAATGTTTAGTAACACTGTGAATATTTAGCAGCAACATCAAGTTCTCGTGTTGTTATGAAACCTGCTACCTGTCAAATCTATAATTTGGATCGTGTTGTTGCTTAAACTCGTGTGGAATTAACATTATTTTTGTTTATCATGTAAACAATCTCCCAAGTAGTTCGTGAAACTGGGATAATGAGGAAGTAACGAGTATTGTAACAATGCTTACCCCAACAACGGATTATGTTGCATTTTTTTCAATGACGCCGCTAATGATTCCTGAACTGAATCAAACGTGGGGTTTTACTTAATCCAGGTGCTTAGGGAAATGTGCGTGCCCAATTGTCCCTTCACTCCCCATTCTCTGAACAGTTGCCTCCGTTGCATGCATGCGGTCGTGTTAATGTGCAAATAAGCTCTTGTATCTGAGGTCATCTCGGATCCATGGCAGATTAATTAATAGGATCGTTATTTTTTACGGTGAAGGTAGTCGAACCACAATGTAACTGAAGGCCACTTTAACCTCGTAGTTCCCACGCGGTGGGCCTATGGGGATTCCGCCCTTCAAAGGGTCAAACGTTTCACCTATCCAGACATCACGTTGAGTATGGCAGGGGAGTGGACAAAGCACATCGAAGGCAGAAAGGGAAAAGCTTGTTATGGGCTGGGCAAGGTAGAGCGACTGCAACGGAAAGTCCCTACAGTCAGTGTGAGATTGGTGGATCAAATTTTTGAAGCAACGGTGAAAGCAACCCTATTTTACGGCGCGGAACTATGCGGGAGGGTAGGGGGGCGAGTAGCAAATCAGACACAAGCTCGGTTTTTAAAACAAATACTGGGAACCAGCACGAGTGCAAGCACGTTTGGCGTCCTGAGGGAGATGGGAAAACATAGGGAGGATGTCGAAGCGAGGATGAGATGCTTCAAGTACTGGGTGAAGCTGAAACAAGGGACTGGAGACTCATTGAAAGAACGGTGTCTGCGAGTTCAGATTAAGGAAGGGTTCGCACGCCACTGGGCAAGTGGGATTAGGGACGACTTGTACAGAATGGGTCTGGGGGAACTGTGGGAAGATGTGAGGGGCGGGAGGTGCGAAACTGGAATGTTGCAAATTGTAAGGGAAAGGTTGGTGGACAGTAGCAGGCAAGACATCATGGCAGAATGTAGGGAGAAGGTAACGCTCGCCGCCGCACAACCGCCAGGGGTGTGGGTGGAATGGGGGAGAAAAAGATACATTGATACGTGTACGTACCAGCAAGGAAGTGGATTCGCCTGGTTCCCGCTAGGGGGGTGGAGGCAACACAAATTCAAGGGGCCGGACGGTCGTGCCATCTGCACGTTATGCGGCGAAGAGGAGACGAGGGCTCACATCCTACATGAGTGTGTTTGGTCGGCACCCCTCAGACAACGCAAATGGGGGGACAGTGCAAAGGACAGCATTGAGCAGACGATCCAGGCTGTATGCAGGGAGGAGAGGGGTAATACAATGGATGCAAACATCAAAGCCCTGGGCTCCTATTTACATGCAGTTTGGAGGGAGCGCAGGAAAATGCTGCAAGGAGTCAGTGAAAGTGAAGGGAACGAAACAGCAGTGGCTCAGGCATAGGTGGAGCATGTAATGTAGTGTTGTGAAAATGAACCATCTCAAATGTAAGAAGAGGACCACATTGCCATTTATATATGTACATATATGTATATGGGGTGAATGTTTAAGGCGGGGTGTTTATGTAACAATATTATAGGATACGCACAACCGAAGGGCTCGTATCAATATCAATAAATATCAATATCACTAGGGACGACCAAATAAGAATAAAACTTTATCCGTATCTCGGATAATTTTCTAACCATATCCGGATGTCGGATATTCTGATATACGGATTATATAAATTTTCCGGATTATCGGATATCTGATGTCCGGATATTCGGATTATCCGAAATGCCAGAATATCTGAGTGTGCATTATCCGGATGGTTCACGCGTTTTACGTGCTTTTCACATATTCTTTTATTCGCTATGTTTGCATTTCAGTATATGGATTTTCTACAAATCCTTCATCAAATCTGTACTATGAATATCCTAATTATCCGGATGTTGTGGCCATTCCAACTTCCCACTATTACGTGGTCTTTCGTCTGCGGACTGTTGCCAAATTTAAGTTTGTTCCAAATGTTGCAAGTAACCGTGCTGTTGCGCAAGCCCTTCGAAAGGGCAACCAAATAACATCATTGAGTTATTCAAGCCTTTAAAGGGCAAACTCTTTTACTTCCTGTGCGTCGGTTGCATTCACCTCCCGTCCATTACACTATGCATGTGGAAGCCAGTTAATCTAGTACAGTGGCGTACGCAAGGGGGAGTTACGGGGTTTAACCAACCCCCCCCCCCTTGTGCTTGTGAAATATTATGAAAAATGCTATGGAAAAAAATTAAACGGCCAATTTATCACACTCAAAGATCTGGGACAATACTAGTACTATTACTACTTCTACTACTACTACTAATAATAATAATAATAGTAATTTGAATTATTATTTCCGTGCAGCATGGAGAAAAGCACAGCATTCCAAACACACGCGTCTTTCAGAGTGATGCCTTGAAAATAAACACGAGTTGTTGAAAATAAAATATGAGGGTAACTGTGATTTAAAAGAGAAGAAAAATATTTTGTATCTCAGTTGCAACAATGTTCAATACACTGGCGTACGCAGGATTTATTTTTTTCGGGAGGACCTGGAGTAGTAAATGTGTATAGCACATGGCTTTGTTTTGGAGGGCAGGATGCATAATAAAGTATTTCGTATTTTTGGAGCTTTTCAGTCTATTAAATTGTATTTAAAGACAAAAATGGTAATCGGGACTCACTTGAAAAGAGGTTTCGCATTTACACATTTTGATTTTTTAAAGTTTTAACGGATTTTTATTTGAAAATTCTGATTTTCTCAAAATTTTGGTAAGGCTGTAACACCATCAGCCACCCCTCTACGTACGCCAGTGTTCAACGAACATGTTTTTTTTTTTTTTTGTTGAACAATGAGAATTAAATAAATAAAGTTCTTGGTTCATTGTAAGACAAGGAATATAGAGATTAGGTAAAGCCATCCGAAGATTGCCGATCTTGCACGAACGCGTGACGTCACCGGAGAAGCAGTGAGCTCGGCTGAAGCAGACGGCCCCTAGTATTTATATGGGAGATTCAGAGAGCGAAAGTATATTATTACTTTTAGGAGGGGGAAAATAATAATTGTCATCCTCCAAGATGGTATTGAGGCATCCTTTTAATGATTAGTAACATAATTGAAAACGCGCTACTTTTAAAAGGGGGCAAAGTACATGTGAAAAAATATATTTTGAAAATCCATATTCCTGAAACTTTCTGACCGATGCGCTACAAAGAAAGTTGAGTGTTCTCCTTTAGAATTTCGTCATTTTACAAATCGTAATATAATTTTAACAAAAACGTGGCATGCTAAAGAAGAATTAAAGAGTTTTAAAAAATAATTGATTAATATACTTAGTTTATTTTACTTCGCTTATCTGTCACATATGGCTAATCGCAAAGATGAGGATGCGTGATGATATGATGAAATTGAAGAAAGGAAAGTAGACCCATGCCCGGGCGGGGATTCGAACCTGGGGGCACTTGGCATCGTAAAGCGTTGTGCTAACCACTTCGCCACGGATGTCAGCATTACAAGGAAATAAACAGAAATTTGACATCTATGTTTTAATATGCGAGAAACATTTGCGAGGAGGTTATTGAAGTAACAAATAATTATTACAAGACGTTGTGATGAAAATTATTAATATATCTGAAATATCGGGAGTAGATTTACGCAAAACCTTTACTCAAAATTGCTAGTGTAAATTTATAAGCTATTAAAATTTAGAACTTATTCCTGTTCGAAAAGAGAAACTGCCAAGTCAAATTAATATTTCGTAGAAATACATATATTTTTTTTCATGAGGCAAAGAGAGTATTTGGAGGGGACAGTGGCTTGGAAAGGCTATAGCCCCGGATCTCGATCTGCAAAGGGGCTTCCAGTGGGAAAACATTCCTATGAAATAGTCCAGAAGAAGGGGCGAAATTATTTTTTTTTTAAATGGCTCAAGAATACAAAGATATAAGTGGATATTTGACAAGCTTAGTCTAAAACTTACAACTGAAGTCGTACGTGTGTGTGGGGGGGGGGGTGGCTACGTGAGGTAACACAGTGGAATATGATTCACAATACTAAAATTAAAATAAATATGTGGGAACAATAGAAATCAAAATATGTTGTAGCTAGTGACAGCGCAATAGTAAAGATGGAAGGGTAAATCATATTTTCCCGGGACAATCATTTTTATTATTCCGTTACATACGACACAAAAATGCATATTTTGGCTAAAAGAGCATTCATTCATTTATTTATTTTGTCGGTTTACTGGGGGCAGATAAGAGAGAGAGATAAATTGTCGAACGAGAATTGGGGGGCGTTTCTGCCCCCCCCCCCCGTAGTGTGGTCACTGCCTATGGCTATGCTAGAGAAGAATGCACCAATTAATACGCTATTAAATAAAACAGATACCTTTAAAACTTTTAATCAAATTATTTGTGAACTATGATTTAAATTTAGAGAGAGCACATACCTGTTTAATTTAATTTGGATGAGTTAACTTCTGAAGCCTGCCATTTCCGAGCCTTCTTCCGGTGTAACTGCACTGCCCTTTGAGCCGCAGCTGCTGCGTTCAGGTGGCAGAATACTAATTAAAACAAATATGTGACAAATATATATAAAAAAACAACGTGTTGAAGCTATTGACGGCGCCAAAGAAAAGACAGAAGAAGAAGAACGTAGAGAGTGCAGTGATATTTTACGGGAAGCAGCAGGCACGTATCCAGGAATTCCTTTCGGGGCGGCGGCTGAACACCATTTTTTAAAGGGGTATCACAATTGTATGTTTAAGGCCAGTGGTGGCAATTGGGTTCCAAAATGTGGGGGGGGGGGGACAAGGAGACAAGCATTAAGAGGCCATAGTGTGATAGTGTGGAGGCAAAAGAATGGGGAGCAACTATCTCCTAAATCGTCGCCACTGTTTAAGGCTGTCATTTTAATCAGAACGTGAAATCGGGACATTTTCTACCACTCAACTCCTCTGTTTCCATGCATTAATATTGTGTGCCGGAACCATCTCAGTATGTATGTTTGTCCATTTCCTCTCATCAGGCATCAAAACATCTATGTACCAGAAGTGTTTTTACGAAGGTGTTATACATGCACGGAATGCACAATCCACTCGACAACACAAGATTCAAACTGTGTGCTGGGAACTGGAATCAGACAGTTCACGAATATTTCTCTCTCATTCGAGCCTGAACACCACTAATGTGTCTTGTCCTCCCATGTTTGCAGCTCTTATAAAAGCCGAAACCCACCAAATTGTTCATATTCATGCCTAAGCACTCTCAAGTGTCCAAAATTGTCTGTTGAGTGTGTGTCGAACCCAGTAGCCTTAAACAAAAGTATTTTTTATGCCATGAAATTCTCGGACTGCATACACAAAATTTGGTCCTGGCACAACCAAATCATCACTCAAAACTTTGATTTTCAGTTGATCTGTGCAGCTTATTTCTTTTTTTAATAAATCGCTCCAATGCCCAGCCCGATACTGCCGAAATATTCACTTTAGAGAGAGAAACCTTCGATCTCTTCGTCTTTCGACCCGAACTACTCGTAGCACTACTCGAAGTTCCGCTGTCGAACTGGAACTAGTGGTAGACTTCTTTACTTTACGGTATTTAGTCCATTTCATTTTCGAATCACTAGATCTTATAAAGCAGAGGCGGCGCCAGAAATTTTCAACCGGGTGGGCAGAAACTGTATATTGATAGATTAGGGTGGGCAGGTATAAATGTAAGGCCATATCCTATATATATGTATGTAAGACACATATATGTACGACATACATGCATATGTATCCCCTTCTCTCTTAGACTCCCGATTTCCCTTCGCTTATTTTCCCTTTTCTTTCATCTTTTCTGTTTTACTCCCTAAAGCCTTCTTATATCTTTCTTTCTCAGCTTCTTACCTCTTTCTCCCTTTCACTTTCTCTCGTTCCATTCTTCAAATGCTTCCCTTAACTGCCATGCACACACACATTACATGTATGTGTGTGCGTGTGTGTGTTGGGTGACTTTTCTCTTTCTATTCTAATCTATTCTCGCATCTTGTTCCACTTCTTTGTCTCCGATGGACACAGTTATTTCAAGGAAGTGTTTGTGGGTGCTCAGCCATATATTCTAATCACATTCTTTCCTTCATGTCGTCAATGTAGTGAAATAAATGTGAATTGGTTGCATCACATTTTGTCCTTCAAGTGCAAAAATACAAGGCACCTACCTTCTCCACTTTATATATTAGACGACAGTGATAGAAATTGTGATGGTAGACAATGGTGAAGGATTAAATTACTTTTTCGTGATTTAAATGCATGTTCCTGATCATATTATTTTCATCATATGAGTTTTTGACTGAAACTTGGGGGTTAATAATCACTTTTCTTGGCTTACTACTCGCCGTCACTCGATATTTGGATTAAAATTAATGTCTTATTGGTAATGTAAACACACACACACACACGGAAAAACCAATTCTTTGTTCATTCTGCATAAAGTAAGTAGCCTATATCTAGGCTTATGAAAGGCCATTTTGACAAAAGATCGCCCAAAAGTAATTAATAATCAAGGAACATTGAAAAATCTGTTAGCTAAGTTGTTATTCGTTTTCTGAAGTAAGTCTTCGTTATTGTGCGAGAGAAGTGATACAGGTATAGTTAGATGAACACATGCACTGAGGTAACAAATAGTTTACATTTTGTAGCATGTGATTTTGGACACAAGGAATTCATCGAAATTGATCACCATACCCGGTAATTCATCTCTTTTTCACAGACGACTTGGGTTGTATGGCGCGACCTTTTCGAACACACTCAAATGTCAACCTCTATCCTGTGCAGTATACCCTGGAAACTTTAATCTTGCAGGCGAACGAGTCTCTGGCGCCTGGAACCACAGTCAAAGTAATAATTTGTGTGGGGTTGAATTTCCAACGTATATTTGTTTCCCCCATTCGTCACTTTCATCTAATCAGCATTGAACCTCATTGTCGCCATTAGCCAAAATTAGCAGAAAAGTGACTTCACATAGAACAAATCAGTCGAATCAGCGACAACTTGCTCTTCTAAAAGTGGAGTTTCATTAGTTCACACCACTTCGAAAGTTGAGGTGGTAGTTTCAATTTCACATTGTTTCATTGTTGGATCAAGGCAGATAACTCCGTGAACAATAAAGTTGTGTTCCGAAAGTCTCAATATTTATCTCTGGCAATACACCCTCTTAAATGAATGCATCTTCTGTGGTGATAAAATGACACGTTTCCTGCGAGTTCTTTCTGTACATTTTATGGCATAACGTTGTCACTTTATAATGAAGAGGTTCTGGCTTCTACTGTCCCCTCCCTTGGTGGAAGCACAATGCACACTGGTTCGGACTCCACTTTAAACTATAGGTTTAGTCCCGATTAGCCTATCTGAGCATAAAATTCGACTTAAAAACAAATAAACAAATTTTTCTTATGGATACTTCGTAACATACCTTTTCTTATTGACTTCATCTGCATCTACAGATTCTGTTGACCCTTTCGGCTAAACCTCTGATCCTTCTAAAGTTTAAACCATTCTCATCGTGATTGGTTAGTTCTCTGACGCCCTCAAAACAAAGCTTTCCTTCCAACTCCTTCTTCATTTAATTCTACGTAATTTTAATCACAAGAAAAATTGCATGATTACCTAACTGATAGCAAAATTTATGTGTGGAACTAGGATTTCTAAATAAAATTAGCCACCCATTATCAATTCAATAGTTCTGTTGCTTTTTCCAAACCCACATAACTGTTACATCAAAATTAATATACCTCTATATTGTAGTGGTTGTTGTGATTGCTTCTTATTAGTATTTATTAGTAGAACGAATACAAAGTTGTTATTTTGCATACCATGTAGATATTTGAAAATGACAGGTATGTAAAATATAAATATAAAAATTATAATGAAATAAAAAAAGAGACACTTCTGGAATTTCAATGTAGACCTAATTAAAAAGTCGAAATAATTTATTGTGTTGCTGGAGGAAGCAACGCTAAGGTTTTTATTTGTTTATTTAGAAATTATTTTCATCATACGTAGGTCGGGATTTATATATGTGAAGAGCCGGAGCTTACAACACCAAGACCACACCTCAATCCCCTTCCACAATTTCAGTTATAACTTTTTGCCAAGCTATATGAGGTAGTTTGTTATACGTATTTCTACAATTTTTTTATCACATCCGAAGTACCTAATGTTTTCTTTATGTGGTACTTTTTAAAGCAGTTTTTCCCCCCAGCGAAGGCCCGGAGCTGCAGCCCTCAAGCTCACCCTAAACCCTGATCTCATTTTGACCATACCCTGCATAATTTTGCGCTTCCTAAGCCCACTAACTGCTTCTAATCATAGAAGTATTCAATTGGTCACAGTTTTCTTGTTTCAAGATCTCTAGTAATTCCTTTTGCTTTCTAATGGCAAAGTTAAATCTGCTTTTTATGGGATGATGATATGTGAACTTACTAGTATAGATAATATTCATTAGTAAAATATACATGTAATGAACATCAGAATACACTTATTTATTGCAACATTCACATATATCTAAGTATATGTACCTAGTGAATTTGATTGGGTGGGCAAACGGGCGCCCACCCGTGCCCACCTCTGTCGCCGTCCCTGTTATAAAGCAACCAATGGACACTGACTGATCACTAATCGACTGTATGAATTGTCACACTTACCTCTGAAGTCTCCACCTATTCTGTTGTACAGATCAACCGGGAAATTGAAGCCGCGTATTAATATCCTCATTATATTCTAGAACGTTTCGCAGATAAAACGATTCGTAAATATTGCCAGTAGTTCGACTCCTTCTCTTTTTCAAGAACGTTCCCTCTCGCGCTTTCCAGAGATTAAAAAATTAAAATGAATCCGAATCGCCCTACTTGCGGCGCTACCTTTGTTGTGCACCTTCCAAATGCTGACAAGTCTCTTCTACATAGTGTTCAAGTTCGCTACGACAACACCGAAAGCGTAAGAAAAGGTTACGTGCAATATTATCAACAACAGGGTTATAGAACATTCTCCGTCTTGCCTTGATAAGTATTTCTCTTCTAAAATTATCGTCACATTATTCAAGAAGACAAAAACCTAATTTTATCTAGTGTAAAATGAAAACTTTCCTGGTGGGGGGAGTCCACGAGTTACGATCCCCACCTTGGACACGCGCTCTAAACAATAACAGGGTCCGTAGAACATTCTCCGTCTTGCCTCGATAATTATTTATCTCCTTAAATTATCGTCACATTATTAAAGAAGACAAAAACCTAATTTTATCTCGTGTAAACTGAAAAATTTCCTGGGGGAGGGGGCTCGAGACACCTGATGCCCACCTTGGATACGCACTATTAACAAAAACAGGGTTATAGAACATTTTCCGTCTTGTCTCGATAATTATTCCTCTCCTTAAATTATCGTCACATTATTCAAGAAGTCAAAAACCTAATTTTATCAGTGTAAACTGAAAAAAATCCTTGGGGAGCGGGGGGGGGGGGCTCGAACCACCTGATCCCTACCTTGGATACGCGCTATTAACAATAACAGGCTTATAGAACATTCTCCGTCTTGCCTACATAATTATCTCTCAAATTATCACCATATCATTCAAGAAGCCAAAAACCTAATTTTATCTAGCGTAAACTGAAAATTTTCTGAAGGGGTGCTTGAGCCCCCTGATTCCCAACTTGGATACGAGCTGTTACCAATAACAGGGTTATAGAATATTCTCCGTCTTGCCTCGATAATTATTTCTCTCCTTAAATTAACGTCACATTATTTTATTTGACACGACAAGAAACAAAAAATCTCATTTTGTCTAGTGTAAACTTTCGGGGGGGGGGGGCTTGAGCCCCCTAACCCCCCTGGATACGTGCCTGGGAAGCAGTCACGTTTATTACACCCTTACATTTACATACAATATTATAAAGTTCTGCTTTTAGATCTCACACAATGCCTTTTTCACAAAAATGGGCAATCTCGCATTTTTTTATATCAATCAAGCTGTGATATTTTAGATTTCTTCCGTTAGTTTTCTGATAATAGTTTTCACAGCTTGCCATAGCATTTAGGCATGATTTCAGTTGACAGGAACAAAATAATCTTATTTCAAAACATAGAGCAAAAAGAAATCCAACGCGCTTAAGTTAAAACTACCTTACATTGGAAGCCTGGAGAGAACAAAACAGGGGTTCCTTCGTAACACGATTTTTTGAAAACCATTTTACACATTTGAATCAACTTTGTGATAAATTGATTAGAAAGGATGAATATTAACAGTAAAAGTTGTAACTTTTCCCTTGCTACTATATTTTAGAAGATATTCGTTGTCAAATTTCTCAATATTTGCATAAGGAACCAGCCTTTTCCGTGCCGAGTGTTTCGATGATGACGTCATGCATCCACGGACAACTGCGCATACGATCTGCGCCGCCGAACGAGCACCCCCTGATTGTAAGAGGCTAACGTATAGACAAAGGCTAGGCGGACAAGAATCGAGTCACCAGTCCACCGTCCCATTGTATTGTTTACCGCAGCACGTTTGAATGTCTCTCTTTAAAATATCTCACCTTGTTGACTAGACAATTATTCAAACGACAATAAGCTTAACTATTGTAAACTGTTTTGTTGGTAAGAACAGCGAGACAATCCAGATGTGAATTATCGGGGACATTTATGCGGGAAAGAAGCCGGAAAAAATCCAACCAATTTCGGGAATCGAATCCGGATCTCCCGCGTGATTGTCAGACGCTCTACCGACCAGACCAATGCAGCTCCTTGGATGAGTTCCATACTTTGATTATTTCAATTTATTTTAATATATTTTCTTGTTTTTATGGATTTTCTTCACCTTTAAAATGTCTCACCTCGTTGACCAGACAATTATGTCGTAAGAAAGAAACAAAAAAAATGCTCCCAGAATGACTAGAAAGTAATTTCGTTCTATTGTTTTCATAAATACTATATTTATGTAGATCTCTACTACTTAATAGTAGTAGTGGTATTGATAGTATTATTAGTAGTAATTCATCCAATTAATTAATTATAAGTATTATTAATTAATTGTGATCATTATTATTTAATTAAAGTATAATAAAACAATGGTAATTTGAATTTAGAGAAAGTTTTAGAAGTAACTTCCCCCTTGATGAAATCCTGCGTACGCTACTGATCTAGTAAAATTATATAATTTTTCGCCATGTGAGGAACTAATTGCAACAGAAATAAAACCAACTGCATCTGTAGTAAAGGCATGTGATGTATCGTATTTTGAAGAGGTTACCATTTTCTGACCTGTAGGTTCGCCGCCACCTTGGAAAAATGACGCCAAAAATTCACCTTGAAAATTAAAATATTTAATATCTCGAAACGGGTACATTGTACACAAAGAGTTAAGATAACCAAAATGAAAGAGTTAAGATAACCAAAATGAAAGAGCTTAAAATTTGCTAAATTATGGTTTGGTTTGATAGAGCTACCTTAAATTTTGATTGAATTAGAAAGCTCCAATTATGTTTTAGAATTAGCATAAACGTTGGTTTCCGACACGAAACGTTGGTTTCCCCCCCCCCCTTTAAGTTCGAGTTATCAAGGTTCCACTGTATATTGTTGACGTTCTGAAGAATAAATCCAATCCTTGGTCATACCCAAAATAACAAAATGAAAATATCTTCCACTTGCACAAATTCATTGAGTTTATTGAGTTTATTGAGCAATTTTCACACCGATAGTACCCCTGGGGGCATTGGTGCATGTACATTACAAAAGACATGTTGACATCGCACATATATATATCTATACATCAATTTGGCATTTTTTTTAATAATAATATAACATAATATAATAGTAAAACACACAATGACAAATTATTTGTTGAAGTGAACTAGTGCTGTAAAAGTACATGTTATATAGTGTATACAATCTAAATTTATTTTATAAAGTTAGTTAATTCTTGAAATTCTTGAACTGAATATAATGTGTATTCCAATAACAATTTTTTCACTTTACTTTTAAAGATTGTGGTTCTCTCAAAATTTTTGTAACTTTTTGGTAATATATTGTATAACTGGATGCCTGAGTAAAAAGGTCCTGTTTGGAATGCAGTTAGCCGCACTTTGGGAATGTGGAAGTTATCTTTTTGTCTGGTATTGTAATCGTGAGTGTCTATGTTCCTTGGATAGTTCGATTTTGTTTCGTGTATGAAAGTAAGTGTTTCAAGTATGTACAGACTTGGAAGTGTTAATATACGTAATTTTTTGAAAAGCGGTTTACATGTATCAGTTTTATGTGCATTTGCCAAAATACGCAATGCTCTTTTTTGAATTTTAAAAATCCTCTGCGATTGAGCCGAGTTTCCCCAAAATTGGATACCGTACCTCAAAATACTTTCGAAGTTTGAGAAATAGATATTTAGCAAACATACTGTATTGAAACTATTTTTTAAGGTTCTTAATTGGTAACATACGGTGTTTAGCCTCTTGCATAAATGATCTATGTGAACTTTCCAGTTTAGACACTCGTCTATAAATATTCCAAGAAATTTTGTATTGTTAGTAGCTGTTATAACGGCATGCCCTACTGTGAAATTATATTGCTTAATAGAAGAGTTTTTGGCTCTAGATACACCAAATTTTATTATATTAGTTTTTTCGTTGTTCATAGAAAGTTTGTTTGCTGCAAACCAGCTTTGTAGTTCAGTAAGAGCTTCTTCCGTTTTTTGAATTAATGTTACATCGTTAACAGAATCTACCAAAGCCGTAGTATCATCAGCGAAAAGAGTAATTTGGGCGGTATCAACATTTGCTGGAAGGTCATTTATGAACAATAAAAACAACAGGGGTCCTAGTATCGATCCTTGGGGGATTCCAATAACCACATCTTTCAATTCGGAGTAATATGTTGTTTGCGTCCCATTATTGGATATGCTATTTATTGCAACGCTCTGTTTTCTATTCGATAAATAGGATTCTATTAATTTGTTTGATACACCGCGGATTCCGTAGTATTTTAATTTCTCTAGTAGCAAGTGATGATTCACACAGTCAAACGCTTTTGATAAATCACAAAAAATTGCAACAACAGAATACGTTTTGTTTATGGCGGAAAGAATATTATCAATTACATCAAAAATGGCATTTTTTGTTGTTTTCGATTTCACAAACCCATTTTGTTGCTTTATGAGTATCTTTTTATCTTCTGCATACTTTATTATCCTATTATAGATTAATTTTTCGAAAATTTTTGAAAAAATTGACAATAAGGAAATTGGTCTGTAGTTTTCAATTTTTATTTTATTTCCTTTCTTATACAAGGGTATTACTTTTGATATTTTTAGACAATCTGGGAAGCTGCCATTTTCCATACAGTTGTTAATTAATTTAGCCAAGGGCTCCTTAATGTACGTGCAAACCTCTTTGATCACGTTAATCGGCATTGAGTCTAGCCCTGTTGACTTTTTGTTTTTCATATTTCGAATTATGTTGGAAATTTCTTCGTCTGTAGTAGGGGTCATATAAAAAGAATGCGTGAAAGATCTTTTGACGTTATTTAACTTTTCTTTGTATGTGTCCGTTACGCTGATGTTACGTTGCAGGTTAAGTGCTACATTAACAAAATAATTATTAAAAGTATTAGCTATTTTTTGCGGATCTGTCTCTATTACATTACCTGTTTCTAATATGATATCTTGATTCGTGTTCGTTTTTTTACCTGTAATATGATTAACTATTTTCCATAGTTCTGCAGTTTTGTTTTCTGAATTATTCAACTTTTTATCAACATATAATTGTTTGCAATGTTTTAATGTTTTCTTGTAATTTTTGTTGAACTGTTTGTAATGATCTTTAAGGGTAGGGCTGTTTGCATATTTACTCTGTTTATGCAATGATCGCTTTAATTTGCTAAGATTTTTAATTTCCTTGGTTATCCATAGGCAATTGTTTTTGTTGTGAACTCGTGCTTTTTTTATGGGAAAACATTTATTAAAATGGTATCTTACAGTATCAAGAAATTTTTCGAATTTCTCGTTTACGTGTACAGCCATATTGTTTATAAAATCCCATGTTTCTGATTTAAGCGCTTTTCTGAATTTTGAAATGTTCTCATCATTGTTTGTGGGTCTGACAAATCTGAATTTTGCGCGTGGTTTATGATTTCGCTTGTCTTCTATTACGTTTACCTTAATAAGCTGAGAATCATGGTCAGAAAAACCTATGCAAGTTTCTACTGAATATTTATTAACGTTTATATTGGTAAAAATATTGTCTATTGTACTTTTTGTTTTTTTGGTGATTCTAGTTGGAGTTGTAATTGTATGAAACAGACCAAAAGAGTTCATTACATCCAGAAAACTATTTTTTTCTGCAGTGTCTTTAGCTACATCAATGTTAAAATCTCCACAAACAACAATATTCTTTTTGGAGCTTTTTGTTACGAGATTTAGTAATAATGTTAACTTGTTTAAGAAGACATCCATGTTTCCACTAGGCGTTCTATATATTGATATTATGCATAAGTTGTAAATAGCTATTTCAATTGCTGCGCATTCGAAGTCTTGTTCTACAGAGAACTCAACAGCTTGTTTTATTTCAACTACGTTACTTTTAAGTTCATTCTGAGTGAAAATTAAAGACCCGCCTCTTATTATATTTTGCCTACTGTAACTAGATGCAATACATAAATTATCAATATAATTAAACTTTGTTTCATCTTTCGCTAACCAGTGTTCAGTGCAACAAAAAATAGTAATTTCATTGTTGTTTTCTTTTTGTTCCTCGAAAAATATATCTATCTCTGACGCTTTTGATGTCAACCCTTGAACGTTGCTATGAAATATGGTGATAGTTTCTAATGCTAGGTCACTGCTTACGGATTCTTACCTCCCCTTTGACCCGATCTCCCACTCCACAGGACTCACTTGTTTCGGTTCCTCAGCTGCATCCTGGAATCCTCGCAGTTCGATAGCCGGGGGTGACGTGGTGTTGGGGTGGGGATAGCAGCAGACACTCGTGATTCACGTTCGACACTTATATTCTCATTCACAGATGCATTTCCAGGAATTTCCTGCGTTGCCATATTTCTTTCAACGGAACGCGATCTTGCATATTCTTCGCACTGTTGCAAGGAATAACGCACACCGTTAACAACGAGATGATCGTAACGAAGGAACGCACCGTCACCGCACTTCCTGGCTTCTTCGAGATGAGGTTTTAGCTCGTTTCTAATCTGACGCACACGATCAGAGTAATGCTCCGAAACCGCTACACCGCACTGTTTGAAACTTTTAGATTTCGTCAGTATTTTCGTCCTGTCTTTGAACGAGAGAAACTTGGCTACAATCGGACGGCAGCCTCTTCTTGAGCCAAAGCGATGGACCCTCTCGAACTAATTTCCTCCTAGCGCGATGCCTGTATTCTTTTCTATCACTTGGCATAGTATTTCCTCAGTCCTCTCCCATGTTTCCCGTTCTTCCTCCTGGACGTTGTAAAAAACGAGGTTGTTCCTTTTAGATTGGGACTCAAGGTAGGATACTTGATCATTTAACCTGGCGTTCTCTTCTTTTAAGAAGTCCATTTCTTGCTTAATGGCCTTCACGTCTTTCTTGAGAGACGACAGTTCTTCCCGGAAACGCAGCACGTTCTTATTTATCTCGTTCACTTGGGACGATAACTGTTCCTGACCTTCCTTCAGCAACCTATACAGATTCTCGATTGTCATCTTCTCAGAGTCTGGACCCGGGTTTTGCTCTATTCCTCCGATGATGAGCAGCATGCAGAGAACTCCAAAACACAAAACACATTGGGCAAGCCATTGCCCGTTACCAGCCCCGTTTCCTGTGATTTTCTTCCATTTAGAAGAGTTGAAAAGTCCTATGCGGGCTCTGTAGGATTCCACGCCTATCCCCATGGTGAATGTGGGTCACTCAGTAGCATCTTCGAAACCGGTCTGTGCGCGTCAACTGACAACTGAAACTTATTTTAATAAGCATTATCAAGACAAAGTATTGAGGATACGTACACAATGATTCTTTTAAAAATCCAGATTGGGTGAGCTGACTACCATTCACGATTTCCATCTGTTAAAATTTTAAGCGAATAAAATTCCAGAAGATTTGTGTCCAGTGTATTGTATGCAACGTGGATTGATTTAAATCAGGTGATTTTTATTATTTTAAAAAATCATATTTAAATCACTTGAAAAAATAATTTATAAAATAATGTACATGAGGATTTTTGTAGATATCAGAATCACTTTTGGTGAAAGTACATTACTGTCGTAAGCATTCAGTGGTGTTATTAGGTTCTAAGAAAAAAAGGAAAAGGAGGAAAGAGGATATATGTAGTGATGGGGTGAAGCTCAGAGGGAAGGAAATGTAATATGTAAACTGTAAACACACTTAAATTTCTCTTGATTTAAAGTTCCATAATTTCTATAGTCAAAAATAGCAAATATTTTGTGCAGAATGATATACAAAATACTAATAATGTTAAACAGTAAATAGTGTCATTATCCTTAAACTGTAAATAAACATGTCAGCTGATATTTTGGAAACTATCATATAAAAAAAAATTGCCTAAATTCAGCTACAATGACTATAAAAAATATTTTAAGCTACAATTATATAGTAGATCCAGAATGGTATATTTTCACTAGAGGAAAGGTTACTGAAATTATTTTAGTTTCACTAACACACTCAGTAAACATTTACATAGTATATTCATATATATATACTGTAGTATCAGTATCAGAAACAGAAAGAAATATATTTACATATAATTTTCATTTGCTATAATCAAACTGTTTAAACATTTTACACGGCCGTCTACCAGAAAAAGCCTTTCTATGAAAAACATATATCTATATACGTGGTGTCAAAAAGCATAGTCAATTTTAAGCGTTTTTTTAAAAAAAATCGATTTAAATAAAAAAAAATCATCAAAAATATTTTTTTAAAATAAAAATCATGATTTTTATCCACTCTGATTTTATGTTATTTGATGTTTATGTAAATATTTTAATATTAACAATTATTAATTTAATACAGAGCACCATTTCACGCGTTATTAATCTCGACGCTGTAGTAGTCAGAGGAAAAGGGGAAAAGAATGAAAGACAACGCCATGTTAACGAAGGTAAAGCTGTCCGTTTCGTGAAAATTTCCATTTCGAACCCTGCTGGGTTATCCTAGGTGTGTTTGCCTATCTAGGTGCAGCAGGAAAGGTTTGAGTAATTTAGGACTAATTCTTCCACTTACATATTCTATTTTCACTTACGAATCGGAAGAATAGCATATTCCAATTAAACAATATAAATTATGAGGTCATGGTAGTCGGAATACATAGTGCAGCCAGTTATCACGAAGAAATATTGAAGTGAATATGAATGTGCCCTCTGCTCACTGAACAGGTGAAGCGATTCTTCTGGGTCACATATCACACACGGTGCCTGGATGTTTTTATATCGTTCCAAGGTACGTGCATGGTCCCCAGCGTGGAAGCAGGACCAATATGACAGGTCGTCTTCGAGTGCAGACGTGTTTTCGTGAGCTCTGTGTGCGGCGTTGCCAACTAGCTATCTTCAGGATGGGAGTGGAGTTAGGGGTTTGGAGAGCGCGGGTGGGCCTCTGGCATACCTACAGAGGTCCAAGTGGGTGTGTGAATGTGTGCCGGAAAAACGTGCATACGGAAGCAGTGATAAGTGCAATACTTATTATGACTTTGCTGGTGATTGGGGGTGTGGAGCTAAACCCGGGACCCACCTCCAAGAATGACCTGGACTGCATTCTGGATAGACTGAAGGCGCTGGACAGTGTCCCAACGGCGATCCGGAACATCAATGAAAAATTAGGAACTTTGCAAGATGTTTACGAAAAAACTGCCAACATCGAGGCGGGGATGGCCGCGATTGGAAGGAGATTGGAAGAGCTGGAGAAAGAGAACGGGGCGCTCCGAGAAGAGAACGACGCGCTTTGGCGGAGATTGTGTTCGGCGGAGACGGAGGTCGACAAAGTTGTGGGCCATTCGAAACGTAATAATTTAATTTTCGATGGTGTGGAAGAAACCGGACATGAGACCTGGCAACAGTCGGAGGAGAAGATCAGGGATCTGGCGAGGGAGAAGCTGAACGTGGACCTCGACGATCTCGCGGTGGAGAGAGCACACAGGCTCAACTACAAAGTCTCGGGCTGCAGGCCGATCATCGTGAAGTTCCACCATTACAAGAAGAAGGAGGAGATATTGGCAAGCCGGAAGAAGCTACAGGGCACCTCCATATTCCTCCGAGAAGACTTCTCACCGCAGATCCTGAGGCAGAGGCAACTTCTCACGGAGCACATGAGGGATGCCAGGAGAGAGGGAAGACGGGCCTTCATCAGTTACAATAAATTAATAGTTGATGGCCAAGTTTTCGTTACGAACGAGGACTGCTCGGACATCATCTGCGTTGGAGAAAGGCGAGGACACGGAGGCCGTACATTTGGCAACCAGGGAAGAGAGGTGGACAAAGGCGAACCCGGCGGCAGCAGGATGGACGGTCCACGAGGGGTCAACGACCAGGAAAGGGTTGCTTCCCAGAGGAAGGAGGTCACGGGCGGCAGCGGCGCGAGCGACGGGGGAGCTTGGAACGAGAGGCCGAAATCGTCCAGCCAGGAGACAACTGGAAACAAAAGGGATCCGCGGCTCAGGCAAAGGAGAGGCACAGATTGACCTTCGGACTCTGTAGTGGAGGGGGAAAGGGCTCGATGGGAACAACAAGTGCGTCCTAGGAATTCTGACTTAAATGGTGCCGATGTGTGTGTTGTTCCGGACAGCAGACGTCCAAGGGGGATGGGCAAGGAGAGACCTTCGGAGCTGCAGCCGAAATCAGGTATGTGTAGGTTAGTTCCCAGAACCAACGCGGGAGGAGGGCGCGGGGGGGCGGGGCACAAGATAAAGATACTGAGCTGGAATGTAGAGGGGCTGAAGAGGAAGCTGCGCCAAGAGGGGTTTAGAGAATACGTCCGGTCCTTCGATATTGTCGTCCTTCAGGAAACGTGGGACGCCGCCGAAAACATTCCTGAAAATCTGAATTTTAGGGGCTTTAGTAAATGTGTAGCCAGGAAGGCAAAACGGGGGCGTAACATAGGGGGGCTGATGGTACTTTTCAGACCGGACTGGGAGGGGAAAGTAACGTTACTGGATGCCAAGCACGATGGGATTCTGGGGACTCTCTTTGCGCTGGAGGGACTGAAATTTTGTCTCGTAACGGTTTATAACCAACCAACGGGGTCCAAACACCGGGATGAAAACTATTTTCAAAACTTAACCATGTTTCTGCAAGAGGTTGAGGACAAGTTCCCCGATGCAAGCATGCTGGTCGCGGGAGACTTTAATGCAAGAATCGGGATAGATGACGTAATCGGGGAGGATGATCACAGGGGAGGGGGGGAAAGGGGCGCATCAAACGACGACTGGATATTTTATACGCGACAAAGTAAAGACTCGCACGTGAATGCAGACGGGAGGAAATTATTGGATTTCGGGGAGGTTTTTAACTTTGTCATACTCAACGGACGATGCGGAGGGGACAGGGAGGGAAATTTCACGTACGTCACTGATAATGGGGCTAGCGTCATAGATTATTTTATTATGTCGAGGGACTTAACACAAAACATAACAGAATTTCTGGTGGATGCAAGAACAGAGAGCAAACATCTTCCGTTAATAGCAACCCTGAACTATGGAGGGAGGGAAGGAAATATGAACGAGAGGAGCAGGGGAGGGGCAACAGGCGGCGCTGCCCCTGAAGCAGTTCGGAGGTACCGATGGAAGGAGGAGGGTTCTCGGGAATTTTCAGATACATTAATCGACAAAATTTCAGAGCTAATGTCGAACCAAATGTTGAATTTACTAACCGAGGGGGATGTACTTCAAGCATTAAAATTATACTACCATTGCATTGAGAGGGCAGCCAGGCACATGATACAGGATGAGCGGGGGGGAGGGAAAACTCAAAAGGGAGGATGGTATAATGATACATGCAAAATTCAGAAAAAAGCAATGACACAGGCTCTGAAAAAATTCAAATTACTCAGCAACGAGGTAAATAGAGTATCATATGTAGCACAGCGGAAACTATACGCTACGATACTGGAGAGGGAAAGGGGGAAATGGGAGGAGGGAAGGGTTAAGGCGATAGAGGAGGCCGTGCAACAGCGAGACGCAGCACAGCTATGGATAATAATCCGGAACTTAAGAGGGAAGGAGTACACGGAGGCGGAGATTACTCCCGAAACGTGGGAACGACACTTTAAGGGAATAATGGGAACAAGGGAGGGAGAAATAAATACACCTGGCAACGATGGAAATTACTTGGGCACCTTCGTACCAATTCTAGATGAGGAGGTAACGGACAATGAATACTCTCTAGCAATCAACACGTTAAAAAACGGGAAGGCGGCAGGCAGGGATGGCTTAACCGCTGAGATTATAAAGGGCACAAATAAAAATTCACTAATGGCGAAAATGGGCAGGGAAATTATGAATGGGCTCTACCGGAAGGGGCTGTTTCCGGAAAAATGGTCGGATACCATCATTTGCCCCATCTACAAGGGTAAAGGGGAAAAAAGCAATCCTAACAATTACAGGGGGGTCTCATTACTGTCCGTACTGAGCAAAGTGTACTGCCAGATATTATATAGACGATTACAAAAATGGTGCGAAATTTTTGATGTTCTTTCTCCTCTGCAAGCTGGATTTCGGAAAAATTATCAGACAATAGACAATGTACTTTTATTGCAGACATTGATACAAGAAAAACTAGGGGTCAAAAGGGGGAAATTATATTGCTGCTACGTCGACTTCGAAAAGGCTTTTGACACGGTAAACAGGCAAATGTTGTGGGCAAAATTGTGGGACGTTGGGGTATCCGCCAGAATGATCAGAGCTCTCCAAGCGGCATATGAAAAAGTTAAGTTTTGCGTAAAGTGCGGGAATGAGGGCGTAACAGGGGCAAATGAATCAATACTGGGGGTGAAGCAGGGGTGCGTTCTCTCCCCTCTGCTGTTTATCCTCTTCATCAACGATATCGTGGAGGAAATAACGCAGAGGGACACGGATCCACCAACGATATCCGACGTAAAGGTACCACTTTTGTTATACGCAGACGACCTGGTACTGATTTCGAACACAACAGCAGGTCTACAGAACGGTCTAGACACGTTACACGGGTATTGCGGGAAATGGGCCATGCGAGTAAATATGAAGAAGACCAAAATAATGGTATTTAAGAACGGGTACGTATTTGGTAAGGATGAACAATGGAAATACGGAGAGACAAGTGTCGATAGGGTGAAACAGTACGATTATTTAGGCATGGTGATGACAATGACGGGTAGGTGGGCAAGGCACGTACACAGGAATAAATGTAGAGCAATTTTTGCGTTAGAGAAAACAAGGAAAATAAAATACAAAGTACCAAATATTCCAATCAAAATTCTGGAGGGGGTCTACGAGGCCACAGTTAAGGCAACACTATTTTATGGCATCGAACTATGGGTCTGGGAGGGAGGGGAAACCGTAAACGTCGTACAGTCTAGATTCCTAAAACAAGGGCTAGGAGTAGGGAGGGGTACGCCAACATGTGGGGCACTTAGGGAAATGGGAAAATTAAGAGAGGAAGTGGATGCCAAAATGAGGAGCATTAAATACTGGGCAAAACTGATCACCATGGAGGGGGGAAATTTGAAGAAACTCTGTGTACAATCACAGATAAGGGGGGGTAATGGGAGGCAATGGGTAGCAAAAATAAAGACGGAATTATACAGTATAGGGCTAGGATGGGTGTGGGAAGAGGGAATAGAGGGGAGAATTGATATGCAGATGCTAGGGGCCATACGTGCCAGGCTGGAAGATATTACCAAACAGAAAATTTTGGCAGAATGCGACGCAAAAATATCGTTAACATCGGCGAAAATAGTAGATACGGATCGAGAATGGGGAAGGAGGAACTACGTAGATTTGTGTGGGGCAAAAGAAAGGTCAGGATTGGCCTGGTTCAGACTGGGGGGATGGGCACAAGTTAGACTTAAACGGGAGGACGGGAGCGTAGAATGCCCGTTATGCGGCGAAGACGAGACGAAATTTCACATTCTCCTTCAGTGTAAAGAAACAGGGGAGGCAAGACAAAAATATATCAGGGAAATAAATGAAGATAACATTGAGAATATAATGACAAGCGTTATTAGGAGGGAGAGACCGAGAGGGGGGGAGGCGCAAATACGGAATCTGGGAACTTTCCTACACTACGCCTGGGTAAAGAGAGCAAAGAAGCTCAGTGGGGACAGCGAACATGTGTGAAAGGGGGGAGGGTACCAAATAAATAAAGTAATAAATATATTTGAGAAAATTTAGGAACCACTCAGGTAACAGTGCAAGTATAGGGAAAGATTTGAAGTGAAATAGTGTTTGTGAACTCCCAAGCAGTGTGAAGGTGGAAGCAGTCTAAAAGGAGGAAGGGTGTAAGGAAAGTGCACGAAAATTTTTAACTTGTATGGTATGTATAGCTGTAAGGCTCATACTGGAAATAAATTCTATTCTATTCTATTCTATATAGAGCTCGCCTTTACCCGAAAAAGAAAAAAAAAAAAGCGTCCTCTTCAGACCCTGGCTTACAATGCATCATGAAAAATGGGTTTCGAAACGCCGTAAATTCAGGGAATTCCTATGCTCCGTTATAAATAATGGAAGCAGTCAGGTGGATCGCTGTTGGCCAAAGGTTATTGTTTTCGTTCCGTTGTTCTCATTTCGGGACTACCGGGTTCAGGACACAAAATTGTAATAACTCCATTTGCGCTATCATGGAATTGGACCGCACCGGGTGTAATTTCTTCCGGGGGTGGTCACTTTTTTAAAAGTAATTACGACTGACGTTATCAAAGACACAAACTAAATAAAATACGTTGTGTTTAACAGGAAGTTCTTTGATCGTTGCAGATGTTCTGAAAGTAATTTGATTTTAAAAATTGCCAGTTTTAAACCAAGTAAGCAAACTGAACTAGTGTCACTGTTACCAGGGGTGGCGCCAACAGTGGCTAGAGTAGACCGTGGCCCATCCTGTCAAAATGTAATAAGCACATTTCTTGATAAGTAGAGAATGAAAGCGTATAGATAATGACGAATACAATAGGATCTTTCCTGTTTGGATACCGTAACAATGTAAATATCAAAATAGAATTTTGTTTGAGCATGTAGCCATCCAAATTTGACAGTCATGGAGGGACCCATCACACCAGTCTGGGGTCAGCCCTGACTCTTCGTTAAAAATGTACGTTTACAGTTTCACTCCGCGAAAACGCAATTTCAAATTTAGCGTCATCTCTGATACATGAATGTAAATGTATGCATAGCTATTGGATTCCACTAGTTACGGCTTTGTAATAAAGAAATCCGGATTTGTTTCTGATGTCGTTACATTTCAGTGTCCTGAAGATGCAGTGTCACTTTGCCTATCAATGCTTTGTATAAGGTTGTATTCTTTAGCTGTCTGCAAAGGATTTGCTGAAGGATTCAATTTTATGTTACTTGAGCGTTGTTTTGTTTCGTTTGATATAATTTTATCATCAGTTCTGAGTACTTGGTCCCGCTCACTCGTTGCTTTTATGTCACTTTTGTCTAATCGCAACGATTAGGATCAGTGATGATACGATGAAATAGATTAAGGGACATACACAAGAACATCCATGCCCAAGCCAGTATTCAAACTCGCAGACTTCGGTAGCGAGTCCGAAAGTGGATCAGTTGAGCCGCGGCTACAGAGAATATAGTATATATATAAATGGAGAGTTAAAGAGGAATAGAGATTGAGATTGAGAAAGTGTGAGAGAGAGAGAGAGAGAATACATATATCTTGATCAGTAATTCCCTATCCGGTGTCGAATTTTCAGCGGCTTTTCCCGTTCTCTTTCACGCATTGCAGGATTTGGTCTCAATTCTCAACTCAATTTGTAAACAGTAGCTAGTATCCGCCTCGTCTTTAGTTTTGAAGCGAGAGTAAGACTTGTCTGGGTACCACCAATATTCATCGTCATCTAAAACCTTTTAATCTCAAAAATCATCGTAAGACTTTCTTTGTACTTTTCCTGTCCGACATGACTAATAGGTCTGTGTCTAAACAATATTTCATTCATCCACATGAAGATTATTGGTAGAAAACCAGAATGCGGTGAGAAAATAGATACTGAAGGAACGTGGCTTATGGAGTTTCTTCCTAGAATGTCATCTTCGCAACTAAGATTGCCACCTTCTCGACCCTCATATACCCTCGAAGACAATTTGCAGATAGAAATAGCTCACAAGGTCAGCCGGAACAGAGAAGGTATTTAAATATGGTCGCGGATAGCTATACTCTGCCCCAGGAATCTGTGGAGCAAGGTGGCGCCTGACGGTAGAGAAGAGGAGAAAGCGAGTCGGCGGACCTAAACAGTGTGGGCTGCTGCAAATGGCTGGTAGGTACAGTCGCGTTGCCCGCTTCATCCCCCACATTTGGCTCTGATTCGTTCATTGGTTGAGCCATCTCGAGTCACTACTTTCGCAGAGGACTCGTTTTCGTTCGCTTGCTCCAGAGATTCCCGGGGCAGAGTATATGCGGTGGTAGTGGTAGCGTGCGTCGTTTAGGTCGGAAAGGGCAGCTAAACACGGACGCCATTTTGATATTCTGATGACTTAGCCGCGCCTCATGACGTTCTTGAGGCTGGCTGGCCCGAAACCATCTGTTTTGCGACCAGGATGTTAAAACAGAACAAAAATTTAAAAAAAGTTTCACTACATAATACACAATAGTAGTTGGATAGTTGCGACTAACACTCGTTGTCAGTGGCGGGAATTAGGAGGGGGCGAAGGGGGCAGTTGCCTCCTCACTTTTTGCCACCCTTGCTCCCGTATTATGCTAGCCTTATGATCAAGGGAAAGTAAACTGATCTTGCCCCCCAAACTCCCCCAGTTTTGGAACCCAATGGCCGCCACTGCTTGTTTGAGATAACTTTCTGCAAATGAAGAATTGATTTCTTACTTATCGAAGTCCACATTGCCTCCTTGATGGAATGCAACTACTCGAAACGTAAGAATGAAACTGTTTATTGTCGTAGTTCCAACAATGCGTTGCCTCGTAATCAACGGGGTATTTGTTGAACATTTGGAGTTCATGGTTGCCGCGTGACAGAAGGATGCGGTTACTCTACTTGCCTCATCAGCCAGTGACGCGTGTAATTTGACCAACCACGGTTTCTGATTTCATTCTAACCGCAGTCGCTTCAGTTGGCCTTCGAATTAACTGAACGCGCCCAGAAGCATGGATCTTCACGCTCCATCATCGAGCAACAGTGTTCATCTGGGAGGGTGCTATGGACATGGAGACAAGCTGAAATGGACGCGTCTGCTTTCAGGCATGCCAGATTAGTGAAGGGTGGTGGACGTTTATGGTGAACCTTAAAAAACTTCTGTGGAGAGCTATATTCGATTCAAAAAAGACTTCCACACCGCGTAGACGACATCTAAATGAGCAATTTTTCTTAATGTTTGCTCATTTCTACGCCACAAACTTCCAAAAAACTAAATTTTCATCTTAAAATTATACAGACATGCAACACAGATTATTATTGATTTCCACTGGCAGTTTATTTTCTTTTTCAGCGGAAAACATTTTTTTTAGTATACGAAAATTTGTGTAACTAACTCTGTGGAAACTTTAGAAGCCCTACTTCCATTGCACAGAACCACCAAGCGACAAAACAATCAGCGACTGATATAGAAAATATAGTTTTACCCATCCCAACGATTTGTCATCCATATTGTAAGGTGATGAGAGTGTTTTAGCAAACTTTTTTTTTCAGAAGGGTCGGATCTTTTTAGACTATCCTTATCTTTATTAATGTGTTTTGTTTGTCTATTTACAACTTGCATTTTTAAACTTTCTCAAGGGACTCTTTTACACCCATTTTTTTAGTCTTCAGGTAAGGGTTTTACATAAGGGGATTTTTCCTCCTATACTTAGCAGGGTGAAAAATGAACCTACGTGCCGAAACACGTCACAATTTTAACTCAATCAATCAATCAGTCGAGAAAACTGTTTTGTCACAAAATGGACAGGTAGGTCGGGCTGATGGCCTGAGGTTGTGGACGGCGTACGAGAATCGTGTACCAGGAGTCCTAAAAAATCAACACATCAAGCCAAGTCGAGAACTAGAAATGTCGTACGCAAAAGACTTGTCTGTAAGCCATACCGGTTGCAGCTGGTGCAGGCTCTCACTCCCAATCTCCGTTACTAATTCTGTTTGAAATTGCAAGAATGTCTAGAGGAGGATGTGCTTGCAGATAAGCTTGTGTTCAGTGTCGAAGCATCCTTTCACCTACCTGACAAGGTAAACCGTTATTATGTGTGTATTTGGGGCACCCAAAATCCACATGCTACAGTGGAACACATCCGTGATTCGCCTACGGTTAATGTATTTTGTGCAATGTCATCTATCAAAGTTTACAGACCATTTTTCAGTACTGAGAAAACTGGTACTGGTATTGTTTACTCGGACATGTTGCGGCAATGACTAATGCCTCAGTTTCAGGAGGATAGCGAAAAGTTCATTCAGCAACAGAATGGAGCTCCTGCACATTTTCAGTTGGTAGTTTTGGATTACCTGGATGCCATTTTACCTCATCATTGGATTGGACGACGGTCCCAGGCTACCAAGGTCACCCGACCTCACTCCATGTGACTTCTTTCTGTACGGTTATGATAAAGATTGTGTTTACGTGCCTCCTTTATCAAGATATTTACCATAACTTCGACAAAGAATCATGCATTCAGTTGCTACTATCGACGTTGATATGTTGGAAAGTGTGTGGTAGGAGTTAGATTACAGGATTGACATCCGTCGAGTCACCAAGGGAGGACATATCGAACATTTGTAAGTTGGGTTAAATACTTCGATATTTACTCTTTTTACCATGCTCTCATCCCCGTGGATAAGTTGCCCCTGACTACCAACTTCCGAAATCCAGGAGGGACATATGAAACGCCCTGTGTATAATACCATATTGCTTTCATTATCAATACGTGGCTGTACTTGTCTCACAACTTTAACGAACATTTTAGTGACTTCATAAAATTTTATGAATGATTTCTCACCTTGTATTTCTAAATTTAGCTGTCATTCATTCTTGTCGTAACGGTTAACGAAGAAACTTAAATGCGACCTTAAATAGCACCACCCCCCTTCCACACACACAGCCACGAACACACACACGATCTAGAATGTTCAGAAAAATGTCACTGGTAACGGCAAGTCTGAACCGATAGCTGCATACATAAGAGGGCTGTACAGTAGCATTGAAACGAGTCTTCAACGAGTATTCATTTATGCCTTAATTGAAATGGCGAAGTTAAGGTGGTACAGAGTAGTATAACTATATATATATATACAGGGTGTTTCTAAAGGTCGTTTACAACGCTTGGGAGGTGATTCCTCACACGAAAACAAGCAAAAAGTCTAAGTTCCATTTTTACGACAGAGGCTTCGTTTCCGAGATAGGAGCCTCGCAAAAGGTGACAAAGTGAACGTCACACTTAACTGGGACGAATACTATCACAGATAGAGAGGCGGTTCCAAGGGAATCATAAAGGAATCGTATGTGCTCAGTCCGGAAGTCACTATGAAAAGTTCACTGCACGCATGCGCAATGGAGTCCTCAAAGGAATTGGGGATTTCCAGCAACAACAATGCATGGAAAAGGTATGTAACGCAGCAAGAAGGACCGTGACAATGAGAAATGCATTCAAGACAACACATCCCGACCTCAAACATCAAAACATGACCACCGAACACAAAATCCGAAAAGTTGAGCACGGTTGCATACCCCAGTTACACGCGAGGAATGAACGAATCATGTCATGTGGCATACGAGAGACAGGAGGAGGGAAAGAAAAACACAATATCAGATGATTGCGACAACGTGTATTTTTACACGCGACAACTACGTAATATCCCCCCCCCACACACACACAACAAACAACAAATGCTACAATATCTTACGCACAGACAGTCCGTGTCACTGTACACCAACTGAAGATGTCACTTTCACCACACAAAGGGGGTGGGGAGCAATACCAAAAGTGTTCGCACGCGATCATTGTGACGTAAAAGAGACCAGTTTTGGAAGCGCTGCACAGGCAAGTCTGGCTCTCGTAGTCTACGTTTGACCTTCATGACTGCTGTTCCCGCGAGAGGAGCTCGAAGGGTTGGTTCTCTCCGGCAGTCGTCCCAATCGTGTTGCAGGTGCTGGGATATGATCAGCAGTTCGCTCTAGGTTGTCATACGCATTGAAGAGTACTAGTATGTTGCATTGAAAGAAGTTGACGTGGTGGAGTGGGCAAGTCAAGTATCGCAACAATTGGTCTGTGGTGTTCGTACGGTGATACGGCCAATTTGTGCAGTGTGCCAGTGTTAAACAAAAGCAATACTTTGCAGTTCCAGCTCCCTATTACACAGATGGCTGCGTATACGACCCAGCAGCTAGCAGACATGCATCTCATGTATGGGGAGGCACGTGGTAATAGCCGTGAGGCAAGGCGTCTTTATGGAGAACGCTTTCCACATAGACGTTTACCGTCTCACACCTTCTTTCAGGTAGTGGACAGTCGACTGCGTGAAACAGGGTCAGTGTTACCACCGCGACAAGAAGTTGGAAGACCCCGAAGTGTACGCACACATCAGTTTGCAGAAGATGTGTTAACAGCGGTCGCAGAACATCCTGGCACCAGTACGCGAGTGCTCGCTCGGGCACGAAACACGTCTCATGTGAATGTTTGGCGACTGTTGTCAGATGAAGGAATGCACCCTTTTAAACTGCAGAAAGTACAAGAACTGTTACCTCGTGACTTTCGCCCTCGTATGGAGTTTTGCCAATGGTTGTTGCATCAGCTGGACACAAACCCTCACTTCGGGGCAAACGTATTGTGGACAGATGAAGCCATTTTCACAAGGATGGATGTCTTCAATAGTAGAAACAGTCATGTATGGGACTTTGACAACCCACATGCACTTTTTGTGGCCCATCACCAGCACAGGTTTTCAGTGAATGTGTGGTGCGGGATAGTACATGATCATTTAATTGGACCATACATTCTCCCTGTTCGCCTGAATGGTCGCACGTATCATGCATTTCTTAGTGAGGTTCTGCCTGAACTGTTGGAGACCGTACCTTTGGCACTGCGGCAAGAAATGTGGTA